>NC_139483.1:30579156-31829156 GCF_008360975.1 Lichenostomus cassidix | reverse complement strand
CTGTAGTTCTCAATTCCTTTAACTCTTTAAAGAGGCTCTGTTTACAGAACAACCAAAGCCATTGTGATTTGCTGTAAGCTGTAAGAAATTCACTGCAACTCTGAAAAATCAAGTCAACAGATTTTGGAATAGCTTAGCCAACCTGAAAATGGACAAGATCCTTCACCGTAAGCTGATTTCCTTGAAAAATCAATAACAAGATTAAAATGAAAGTAAAGTGAAGTATGATCCATTCGTTTTTACCAGCTCCTGCAGACCCTGGCTGCCAGGCAACACAGCAAGCCATTTCCTTAGGGTTAGAGTTAATTGCTATAATCACAGAGCCAGCAGCAATCCTGTCCAGGTGAGCCATTAGTTAGAGAAAATAAAATTATCAAAAGAGAGCAGAAAATGCTATAGAGAGGTTAAAAAAGCATAGAAGTTTTTTAAAGGGAATAGGTATACAGTATGTTTCCTGGTTACAGGAAGAGAAAGAGCAGCATGTAAAGAAAGGAAAGGCTGTGAGCCAATTAGCCGCTCTATGTTTTGGGTGCTCTTACAAGTCTCAGACTGCCTGAAAGGATCCTGCAACAGACAATGATAAAGGGAAGCACAAAGTCCAATGCTGCTTCACCCAGGAGAAGGGAGGGCTTTTACAAACATTGGAACAACTACAGATATATTGCACCCTTGTTTTACACCCTGCCATTTCAGAGTCACTACAGCTGACAGAATAAACACAACTATGGGGTCTGGTGCAGGATGCACAGTTCACAATGAGCATAATTATTTTCCACTTAATTGTACATGCACTGCAGTATGTTTCACGTGAATTTTCTACCTTAATTCCCGTGCTGGTCTCCAGCTCTCTCACAGCATGCCACTGGAAGTCTGACATAAAAACAGCATTCTAACAGAGCGTGCAGGTTGCCACAGATGGCTCAAATTAAAGGCAGCCTAACAAACCATTGCACAGACAAAGAGGCAGCACATCCAGCACTGCCCACGGTGTCTCCAAACATGCCTCCCCCAGGGGACACTGCAGCACTGACACCCAGCTCAGCAGCACAGCCACCTGGCTGGCATACATGAGCAAGAGCTGCAGGGCTGGGCTCCAAAGGGCAAGCAAAGCGAGCACATAGCTGCTAACCAGCTGGGGAAAGGTATTCCTCTGCACTCAATGCAGCCAGCATCAGAGGCACTTTAAAAGACCCTCTGCTGCCTAGAGGGATATGCAACGTTTTTATGAAGCCCAGCAACACGTAGTGGACGCTGGTAGGCACCACAAGAAATATATGAAGACAAACAGCTTTCAGGAACCGTCAAGAACTTGTGCAAAATTGCTACAAAAGTGAAGGCTGTTAGAGCAGCAAAATACGTTCTAACACACTAATTATGGATGATAAATTTCAATGTTACACCAATAGTAAATTTTTAGGGTAACAGCCAGCAGGAAGGCAGGCATTAAGCAATTTACCCATGATAGAAAATGTTGTTATTTCTTGTTCTTAGCATGGGATTTGTTTCTGAGTTTTTGAAACTTTGTCAGAAAGGGACAGTGAGATCACTCTCTAGGATTGCAATAAAGCATTAACCTCGTTTCCCAATCACCTGGCAAAACTGCAGACAGAGTATCTTGGAGTGTGCTTTCTGCCTGCTGCTCTCCAGGTCTCAACCTGAGGCTCATGAGGTTACTGACAGGATCTAATAAATACTTAATAAAAATGCTTATGTCTGGATCAGAAAGCATGGAAACAAAAAATTTATAGATTTTTTTTTTTTTGCTTAATGAGAATCATAACAGCAGTTAAAGCAATACAATCCTCACTGAAAACAAAGAGAATTCTGAAAACTAATGGTTTTGCAGTTTAAAATTTGTGAATAATGACAGTATAAAAGAATGTGTAGGGAAAGAAAACAGAGATAGAACACATTTGAGATATGCAAGCCAACACAAATTGTTACTTGTAAATTCTAGACATATTCTCAAGACAAACTTTACGAAAAGTAAAAAAAACGCTTTCACAAACATTTACTTCTCCACTGGAAAGGAAAACACTGAACAATCTATTCCAATTAATGTTCTAGCTAATTAAATGACAAAGGCCTCCTTTTCTGCTCTTTCAGATCCAGTTTAATAGCATTTATATGTTGTCAAGACTCGCATCATCCATTTGATCTCTGGAAAGGCAGAGAGGCAGACAGAATACAAAACAAACATTAACAAATACTACATGAATACAGAATGCCTAACAGCATGCCATTCACAACAGCAAACAGCCAAGGACAATTAAATTATTCATAGACATGAACTGTCCAAGGTAGGAAGAAAGAGAAAGAGAATTAATAAACACACTCTTGAAAAAAAATCACACAAAACACACCAAACCCCATTAGCAATTTATATTTTTTTGTTAAACTAACAGCCAATTTCTGGTACCAGACAAAGAATCAGAAGTCAAGGTCTTTCCAAATAAATTTTTGTTATACCTGGATAATTAGTTACTATGTATTCAACTGCCATATTCCAATTCCTTTAAGGCTGACAGCTTTGAAATGCAAACCACAACTCCCTTCTCCCTCTCTGCACAGACTCAGAAGAGCCAACACCTAGTCAGCATAGAACTGCTGCAGAATGGGATAACCAACATTAGCAAGAAAGGGACAAAACTATTAGTCAGGAGCACAAGGTAAGAAACCTGGACACAATTTTATGCAATTAATTAGTTCACCACATTGCTCTGTATCTCTTCTCAGCTGTAAAAATAGAAGAGGCAAATATTTTACTAAGATGAGATCTATGCATGTACTTCAGTAATGGCTACATTGGTGTGAATATTTGCAGTTGTGTGAAATTCTGTGACTCCTGTGAGCATCTTAGTGTTACAAACCACCTGACTACCTGTAAGAGCATCTGTCCTCTGCCACTAAGTGATTAAAGAAGTTCTTTTCCTATGGAAAATTACATGGGAAAAGTCCCATTCCACATCACCAGCAAATATTCAACATTTTTACTAAAAGCCAGCAAGGCATACAGAAATAGCCCAAGGGCAAAGGCTAAGAAAGCAAGAAGCTAAGGGTTCCAATAATGAAGCAACAATTTCAGAGAGCTGCAGCAGCAGGGTAGAGCAGATAGCTGGAGACAGCCATCAACACCACAGCAGGGTGGTGGGACAGGACATCCATCCTCACCTCAGCTGCACCCAAACTCCCTGTCAGATTTATCCATGTCACCTGTGAAGGCAAACTTCAGCTGAAGTGTTTGTTAGTGCAATCCAGGAGCCAAGTTTTGTGTACATGGTAGGTCCTTCTGGCCTGACACAGTATCACTGTTCTTCTGCTCTGTCAGAGGTTATAATTTTATATCCTTGCAGGTAAATTCACAGCACTTTAGAGCCTTGAAGTTTGACATATTGGCTGGAATTAAGAAGAGCAGGAAACTTACCGGGATCTTTATATACCGGGAACATATGCTAACTACAAAAGATTGCCTATTTTTTTTCCTAGATTGGCCAGAAATTCTACCCTGATCTCAAGAGACCTTTCAATCAAATCTTAAATTACCAGAGTTTCAGTTCCAATGACAGATTATCCTAGAAAATCACCTCAAAGATGGAAAAAATAAAAAAACAAGTATGTTGAAGGCAAAAAGCAAGTCTGATTCTTCTCATGAATCAGTGGTGTCTGGTGATAACAAGGGAAAGATGAGGCTTTACTTCAGTGCAACATAGATTTGAAGACTGTCTCACTGTCCTTTGAAGGCAGTAATTATGACTCTTCAAAAAGGAAAATAATCCAAGACTTTTGCCTTTCCCAGCCACTGCAACCTCTACTAAAACAGGCACAACAAAATAAAACAAAAACCAAACCATGCTTATTACTTACCTTTAATTACACGTGTCTAGTCAAAAACCAGAATACATAAAACACATTCAATTTTAGGTTTCTAGGAGTAAAAGACCAGTCCTTTACCCTGAAAGCCATTTTATCCATTTCAGAAAGCTGTATGTCTAATCAGTGAGAGAACACCAGGAGTTCTGCAGCCATTGCTGCAGAAAGTGCAGGAAAAGAAATATATATGCACATACGTACATAAAGAGAGCAAATTCATATAAAAGCTGCACTGAAGCAATGAATCCTATCCTCTCATTTCACATGGAGGTGGGTAAATAATGGCACAACAGAGATTTCATTCATGCAGAGGTCTAGGGTATGCTGGGAAGTCTCAATGTGACAATTTGCTGCAGATGCCTGCTTAGAGGAGCCATTTATCAGTGTCACCCATGCGCATTACTACACACAGCTTCCTCAGCAGCATGATTCCACACCAGCTTTCCACATAGCACACTCTACTCCTTGATATTTCAGGCACAGAAACAACTCTTATCTAGGCCTTAGCAGTGTGTGCTTATTGAAACAATTTGTATTATCCAGAGCACATGCATCTGGAGTAGGAAAACTACGAAATTTATTTCCTTTACTGATAAAAAGAACAGCAAATTAAGAGAAGTCACAACAGTTTCCCTCCTGCTCTCTCTCCTCTTTATAGCCCTGTTTAGCTCATTGCTTATAAACAGCTAACACAAGTATTCCCATCAGTAGTGCTGACTCCTGGAGGATACAGGCATCTTGGATGTTTCATCTCTTGTTATACTTAAGTGGAATATTAAACAGGCAAGACAGTAGCAGACCAGGCTAGGAAGAAGCAAATAAGTAGGACTGACAAAGAAGGATGGCAATTTAAAGCACTTCAGTCTGTAAAGTGCTTCATTTAGAACCATCAGTGCCAGTGCATTCAGCCTTCATGTATACCCCCCCACCTTTAGCTGTCCTCTCACACCTTAAGTCTATTCTATTCTGCTTTTAAAGTATTAACAAGTACTGCTACTTAATAGCATGCCCTTCGAGTGTCTAGTATAATAATACTACAGAATTAGTAAGCTTAACACTATAAGAATTCAAAATAATCTGGAAATCAAACTTTTTTTTTCCTTCAGAGACAGGCACAGGGAAAGGAAAAACCACACTGAATTAATTCCTATTGCTGATGCACTAAAACATACATCATTTATTTGTTATGCTGGATAAAATTGCTAGTGTAATGAATTGAATTCCTCTTTCATACCAAATCTCAAACTGACGTTATGGAACATAGATGATTTTGTGACCAGTAAAAAGAGAAACAAATTGATTGGATGTACAAAAAAAAAAAAAAAGCCTTAAAAAAACCTAGCTACATCTTTAGATCACAGGATGCACCAGCACCTAAGCCTTTGGAAAAAATAAATAAATTTCAGAATGAAAAATACCAAAGTGCATTAAACCAAAGACAACTTTGTGTTAATGCTTTCTATTCTTCTGGCTTCTTGCTGGTTTCTCTTTTAAGAGAGAGAGAGAGAAACAGAGACAAAAAAATTTAGGAATAGCTTTTTTAAAGAAAAAATTAAAACAAAACACAACCTTTATACGAATCATTTCTGCAAAACTTTAAAGTGAGCTCAGGCTTTCACAGAACCCAGGTTTATTACCCATTTCTCCCTGCTTCCCCAGCATGCTACATGTTCCATGAAAGTACTGCTGTTTTGCTGCCTGGACCAACTTCATTCCCCACTTTATTTCTGTCTCCACACCTTGTATTCTTCCTCTCAAAGCCCCATATTTCTCCTTGTAATGGGCCTTTTCTATACTCACAGCTGCTTCTGTCTTCTAGGACACCAAAATGTACTGGCCAATTTGCCGTGCCTATCCCACTCCCTGAAACTTTGAAAATTGGTGAATTTGAAAAATGGTGAAGTCAAACACTCAACAGTAAGAAAAACCAAAAAAAACAAAACAACAAAAACCGCAAAAACCTAAAAAAAACCCCACAACAACAAAAAAAAACCCCACAGGACAAAGGAGAGATGTCATCAAATAACAATTAAGCTCTTGTCAAGAGCTTACAAGAGGCAGACCCCAACTGTTCATTTAAAATGAGAAAGCATTTCAGTTGCGTGCCCCATCTCATTTTCCTCACCAAACAATCTCTTTGCCAGAACACTGAAATCCATGACTTTACAAAAGCCAACTCTGTAAAATCTTGCAGAGCCTTATTTTCAAGGTGATGGAGAATGTTCCCAAAAGCCAGTTTCTTCTCTTACCCACCATAACTTCTTTCACCCACCTCTAAATCTAACCCCAAATCCAGAGAGAATTTGTCAAATCCATTATTCAGAAATGGATTTGACACACAGGCAAAAGAAGGAAGTCTTATTAGGCATATTAAAAGTACAGCTCTGGATTCAGGCTTACCATCCATGCTGCAGAACTGCTTACAAAGCCATCATTAATGGCCTTCTAGCTACCCCATCATTTCCCCACATTCAGCCTGCCCAGACAGCTAGTTATCCCTTTCTAACAAATACCATTTTAATTGCATCTCCCACTTTGTTAGCCTTCTCGACCCCCAGTAAAAGCCATCTATGGTCTAACAATCCCTTAAATCTGACACTCACACCGACCAGCACACTTGTGTGCCTTCCTGCTAGGTTCACACATATGCAGGCTCATTGTCAAGAATTTCCATTAGAAATCTAACATGTATGAGCTGAAATGACAGCTTTAGGGCTAATGGGGAGAGAAAAGCAAGGAGGGAGTGAAAAGGGAGAGGTAAATAGCAAAGAATATGTATGTGTATTGTAAATGCCCCCTGTCACCAAGGACTTGATTGTGCCTTCCTGGTGCCAGGGCTTCTCCAGTCCCAACACCTCCCTCTGAGCAGCAAATGCCAGCCACACAGCCTCAGCCACTGTTAACTCTTCCTGTGGGAATGCTGCCAGCAATCTCAGCATATTAACCCTGGGAATACTAACATGATTTAGAGGACTTGTTAAATTTTAATGATACTATTAGAAAAGAGGAAAACACACCAGTCACAACCCCCACTTTGGTGCATTTGGTTGCTGAGTAGGATATTAATGTTTTTCTTTGCCCATCACTATTAAATGGGCAGTGAAACTAATAGAGAAATGAAGAGTAATTACTTCTATTCTCATTGTTTGGCACATGCTTAAAGCCAAGGCTGCCTTATTGCGCACTAGGCTTTCTGCTGGAGTCCATCAGGTGGATGGAATAAACGGGTAATTCTTTCAGCATTTGGCACTTAACAGGTCAGAGGTTCATTTAGCCAAGAGGCACAGAAAAATAAAACTGTCCAATTGAAATAGTAGCATGTAATCATCCAGACAATCAGTTAGCAGGCAGAAGTCTGCTCTCCTGAATAACTTCAGCGTAATAAAGTCTGAGTTTGGCTTTGGTAAGACAGGAGTTTGCCCAGGTGACTTTTACAGGAGCTGGGACAGGAACATGCAGAGGCCAGTTCTGCCCTGCTTTTAATAATGGACTCCAAGCAAACACCTTCCTCAGCACTGCAGGAATCTCATATCTTCAAGTACACCTGTGATAAAAGGAATGGGAAATTCCTACCAGAACAACACAGAGGCCCACAGAAACCAAGGGTTTGTATTCTTGAATCCTCATTCATCTTCAGTCAGTTCTGAGGGTAGTAGAGAAAGAGGGAACGAACCATGCACAGCTTGGGGGAAATTCACTCCTTCCTGAAGCAGTTCTGCTCAGACAGCTCTGAACAAAGTTGAAACACCCAAACCACTGTGAAATTTCACTTTTTCTTCAGGAAAAGAAAATATTTACTGTGGTAGATATCAAAGTCTCCTTTCATTTGCTTTTCCCCAAACATTCATGTGAGTAGAATTTTGTTCCAGCGCAAGTCCACAGAATAGAGAAGCTGTTGTGAATAGTCAGGTGCAAGTAAATGATCACGTCAAAGTATATATGATTTAGGGAGCATAGGCAAATATAAGTTAGAGTAGAGGCTTGCTATTAATAGATCACAGAAAATCCACAGGTCAAAACACATGTGTAAGAAATAAGTACATATGGAGCAAGTCCCACTAGAAGGTAATTTGGAAGCCAAAACACAGACTGCATTCCCAATTTAAAATTTTCCTACATAAAAGAAAGCCAGCTTTCCTTGAGCTAGATGGATGTTTTACATCAGTCATATTGCACTGGATACAGATATCCTACATTCAGCATACACAGTTGCTTTGACACATATCACCAGCAAGAAATTTAAAGTGTTTTCCAGTTCCACACTCAATTCGTCTTGGAATATTTTTTACTAGAATAAAGTAATTTTTCAAAAGGCATTTGATGTTTGTTTTCCTGAATCACCAAATCTGTTGAATATAATCATTGACTAGACACTAACAAAACATATACCATGTAGCCTGTAAGTTAAGTTCTCCTATGTGGAGGGCAACAAAGTGAGCAGACTCAGAGCTTCTTTGTTTAATAGTAAGGTGTGACAACTTTAAACATGCAATACAAAAAACTTACATTAACAAATACTTTATCTAGAAGCGTCCAGTTCCTTCTGAGGAGAGTCTTCTGTTTTCATGGTGAATTGCAAACCAAATCTAGTTTAATACCCCATTGGTTTCCTCAGGTCTCTTGAGCAGAACTTTCCTGGCAATTTATTATTTTTAAACCCAAAAATATTACTACCAAACAGAGTTTCAGAGGAAAGCTGAGAAGAGAAAGCCAGTCTGAAGTTTCTTCAATATGAAGCCTTTTTTCTTTCCTCCCAGAAAACAGAAAATATTTTATAATATATAAGAAATTCAAGATCAGCCATATACAGATTGAAAAGAAGGTCCTAGTGACAATGTGTTGGTTTCAGCTGAGGTAGAGTTAATTTTCTTCCCAGTGGCTGGTGTGGGGCTGTGTTTCGGACAGCATTTTGTGCCAAACACAAGTGAAGTGATGGTGTTTGCCTTCCCAAGTCACTGTTATGTGTGATGGGGCCCTGCTCTCCTGGTGGTGGCTGAACACCTTCCTGCCCATGGGAAGTGAATTAATTCCTTGTTTTGCTTTGCTTGTGTGTGTGACTTTTGCTTTCCCTATTAAACTGTCTTTATCTCAACCCACGAGTTTTCTCATTTTTACCTTTCCCATCCTCTCCCCAGTCCCACTGGTGGGGGAGACAGCAAGAGGCTGCCTGGGGCTGCTGGCTAGAGTTAAACCATGACAGACAACAAAAATAAACACAGCTAAAGATGAAAATAATTTTTAAGAACTATACCAATGCTGGAACAGAAAGTAGCTTTTAACAGCCTTACTACACTGTATTCTTTTAAATAAAATAAATTTAATTCTGACACCATAACAATCAATTCAAGCTGCAATTGAACATGCTAATTCCTTAAGATTGATTCTTTTGAATAGCTGGTACCATATTTTCTTCTCCTGTCTCTTTGGTAAAGTAATTAAAAAGTAATCCCTATATTCTGTATTCCAGTTACAATGGAGGCTACGGTTGGATGCATTGTGCTGCTCTCATCAGTAGCTTTCTCAGAGATCACTGGCTCCTTGCATCTGCTGTTGTAATAGCACATCTAGTCACTCCCTGATCAAAAGGATCCAAGTTTAGAAAGAAGCGTTATTGAAAGTGTTTGAACTATCTATCATTTTTATAAGAACTAAGGCAGGGAGCAACCACCGTGTATTCACACAGGAGACCTGCAGTGATGCTAACTTATGACCTTCATATGGAAAGGACAAAGGAAAGGCACATAGGAAGCCCACAAGGGGCCAAGACATCTTAGACCTGCTCAGCCTGAACAGCATGCCTGCTGCTTTGAATGCATGCAAGTATTCCCTGGTTAGAGGCACATCATACGTAGAGCTGAGGCCTAAATTAAATCCTACTGATTTTCCTGAAGTCCAAATGCCCTCACTAAGGTCAACTTCATGTAAGTCAATAGACTGAAAAGGTTCAGATCCAGACTGAAGCAATAGCTCATGTCATGCAAGGGAAAGAATTTTCAATTTCTGATATTTCTTGCAGAATGTTTTAAACAGCATTCATGACAAGTTCAGAACAGTTCAGTCAACTTTCCCCTGCTCTATGAAGTGTCTTGTGTTGGTCTGATTTTACTTCAAGAAACTTCAAACACACTCTCATCAAAATATTACTAAGCTGTACTGTAAAATTATCTAAAGAGGAGAGTGGAGGGGAAAGAAGCATTAGCAAATACATATCATGGTTCTAGAGGGCAGAAGATATTATAATCTGTACAAAAAAGTCTGAGCTGTACCAAGTCTAATTATTTCAGGTTTCAAAGCCAGAGACAAACACAGTTCTTGGCAGCTTCACTATGCTTATAGTAATTTTTTAAAAAGGAAAAAAAAAAAAAAACAACCTGATTTAATGTAGGGAGATCGAAAACATAGAAAGTAATTGACAATAAAAACGGGCAAGTCATGGAGGATTTGAGTTCCATAAACCTCCAAATTAGAATGCAGCCATGGTATGACTACCTAAAACAACCTAGCTCCAATAACCACCCTGTGTTAACAGGAAGTGTTGGATGAAACATTGCCATGTCTTTCAAACACACAGCTGAAGCTTCCAGAGCAAGGCAGCATTTCAATGTGTGACTGCAGCACACTACTTGCTGTTATTACCTTACCACTGCTTTCTAGAGGAGCAATACTTTAATTGGGACTTCCACCTGTGTCACAGTGCACCCAAAATTTGATCCAATTTGGGACAGACTGTGAAAGACACTTCTAAACTTTCTGCTCTTAGGATACTACTTTGTATGTTTAATCTGAATTAAGCAAGCTGTAGTTTGTAACAGCACCCTGATAAGCAATCTGCTTTTCTGCAACTGGGACACTTCTTGAATTGCAGCTTTAACAACGAATACGGTGGGCTAGGGATTATTGATTCAGTGGCGGGAGGGCAAAGCACATGCCTGTGTTCCTCCATGTGAACAACATCAATGCCTCTCAAGCTACAGATGACACCACTAAATGTAAGCTAGCAATTTAACTTAGAACATCTCTCGCGCTTTTGACACGCAGACCTCATGTCACAAAATGCTGCAGTTCTGACTACATCATTATGTGGAGCATGACAGTCAAGTTCATTGTGGTGGCAGGCTGCAGGTTCAGTGCTTGGAAGCACCCCAATTATATGATGTCAAAGGCTATATGCTGCTGATGTGGCACAACTGCCGTGTCTTTCAGCCCTGCAATGTTCTAACAATCTGCTGATGCTGGTGTGACTCCCATTACAAGCCCATGGCCCACACTGGTAATGTGCTACATTTTTTTAAACTGTCTGGGGAGCTCAGATGGACTATCTTTGTTCCTTCTCCCGTCCCAAAACTATACACCTAAGTCCTATGCTTATTACACACGATTTCTGTGGATTTTGCAGCATTTACTTCTGAGGAAATATAAGACTATCTGAAGATACAAGGTGATTTTGGACATTGGTGGAGCATCCACGGCATGCATAAAGCACCAAAATTGAAGACATTTTGTTGCTTAATAACAGCCCAGTATGAAGAGGCCAGTTACAGACTCAGCATTGACTCTTGCATTTCTGAACACAACGTTTTCAGATGCACAGTCAAGTCTTCGTTAAAAAAAAAAAAGAAAAAAGTTTTCTCCCCTCTAGAGATTTGATTCATCAATACTTCCCTTTTCACCCTCAACAGCTCTGTCTGTGGTCTAAAAGTATTTTCTGATAGGAAACACTATAGTTTCAACTCACTTAATACAACCACAGGCTGGTTTCTAATTTCCAAGGCACTTAGTAATGACAAGCCTTTTTCATCCCATAGAGAAAGCTGCAGAGCTAATGGTTTTGACAGCTTCCTAAAGAGCAGTCTTTACCACACAGCATCTTCACCCTTACCTCAAAGACATTTGCAAGCTCAAAAGAAATAGTTATATTATTTCACATGTTGACACTGCAGATTGCAGCAGCAAGACTCCCAGCTGCTCCTAGAAAAGGGTTTACATTAATTCATCAGCGGTAAAGGCACATCCGTTTGTCTCCTCTAGACCTCTGCACGCAGCTGTAACTCCAGTGCAAGCAAAGTAGCTCAGTTTCCCAACTTGCCAGGAAGCACACAATGGTAAGAAGATTCACAGATGAGTTATGCTAAATGTTTGGTATTGTGACCTGTGATGCAACACAAAAGAATGGTTGTTGTTGCCTAAACTTTAATAGAGTTAATCCTCCCAAATGCTGACAAATTACTGCCTCAGGCCATTTAAAATCACATTTCTAATGCAATAATCCTATCTGCATTACAATGAGTTGGGATGAAATGATTAGGTGCCTGAGATTTTTTTGCACAGTGAATTAAGTCACCATACAGACTGGCCGTGCTTGTTCACAAATTAAAGGTCTGGACAGAAATGAAATTCCATTATTCTGCCACTTGCTAAGCTTTGAGGAAGGGTTCATTACTGTACTGTCTCTACTGGGAACATTTCTAAAGTAGCTACCAGCTAACAGAAACCTATTTTTCATATCAGCTTCAGGGCTTTCTTCATTATTAATAATTAGGAGTCAAGTCTTTGACCACTAAACACCCCTGAAAGAGAAGACTAATTCAACAACATATAGGCAAAAAAAAGAGACAGTGCCAGTAAATTAGGGAAAAAAGCCCCAAAACTGTACCCTGAATGCAAGTTCTTTCTTTCCCTCTTGTGCTCAGAGAGAAGGAAAAGACTGTGCTCAGAATTTACCCAATTCTTGTACTCAGAAGCACAGACCTTTTAGCTAAGGGGAAGTCCACAATACAAACCACCTGACAACACCAGTGCTGTCCATGTCTACCATTTATAGCAGTATCCTTACTTCCTGACCCAATCACAGCACACCCAAGCAGCAATTCATGTCTACACACTCAAATTACCTTGGTTTAAAGGCTGTATTCAGGATTTTTTGAATCCTGTACTAACAAATTTATAACCATCAGCTTATGAGCATTCTTATTAACATTCAGTTGATTATTTACACACAATATAATTTGTTACACATCAATATACCAACTCCTCAACTGTCAGATGCGTATGAGGTTAGTGTTCATTGAAGACAGGTGATATCATAGGTTTTAATTCAAAACAAACAGATTTCACACAGATTTTGATAAATAGGGACTATGACACCATAAATTTCTATGCTAGAACTTTGTCTAATGTCCTTCTAAAAACATAGCCCAAGAAAACCTTAGCATAAAAAAAACCTCTATTAGTAATTTCAGACAACCTTTATCATCATGCAACATAAACCCCACAAACAACAGGCACCAAAAGCTCCAAGATGCCCTCAGCCACAAACTGCGGTGCGCAACTGTATCAACCACCTGTGCTAGTCAATTCCCACAGGCCTGCTTTGCTTGGGAGCTACAATAAGATTTAATTCGCATAAAATATAACCCCTTCTATGCACATAATTGCTGAACATCATTAAGTCACATCTGTATCACAAGAGGAGGAAAAAGAAACAATAAGCTTTCAGCATTATTCTTTTTGCTATTGGCAGGGAACCTGGAATTTTAAATGGCTAAAATAAATTAATGTAACTATAATTACATATTCTTCACCTTTGTGCCTCACCAAAAAAAAGTCTCCATCCTGTTGACATATTAGGAGAGAATGGTTCTATTTAAAATGGAAATCTAAACACCTCAACACTAACAATGAGCTAGTCAGAAGCAGTTTGCTCTAGGTTGTGTGGCTTTTTCTCAATCAAATGAAAAGCTTCAGTACATAGCTTCATGCATAAAGCCTGGTCTGTTTATGAAGCAATTAAGTGTACTATTACACTTCACAGGTATACACAAACCTTTGCATGATTGCACACTGTCAAAAACGTTGATGTAGGTTCACATTTGGATAGGTTACTGCAGATTCCAATATCTGCTACTAGATGCATGTTAAAACACAGATACTCTCATATTCTGCTTGTTCTGCAACACACTATCTCAGATCATAATCATTTCTAAACACAGCATAAATGTGAAACAGGTGCCACAGACCATACTTGTAATTCTCATGAAATTTCTAGGCTGTCTTCAACAGCACCAACACAAAATATATGTCAGATCCGGTTGACTAAGAGATGACAGATACATTTTACATGCTTTATTTAATAGTTTTAATAAAGGCATATCACCAATTAGCTGTGTCCTATGGGCACCACAGTCTTGAGGTGTAGGATGCTTTACAAGTTCTGAGGGAATACCCAGGATCCAGAATATGATCTGCTCCTTCTTCCACTTAACTCAGTGGCAGGATCCATTGCATTAAAAAAAAAAAAAAACCTATTTCCATAGCAGCAATCAATAGGAGATCTCACAGAACCCTGAAAAAATGACAGCTACATTAACACAGTGTGGTAGACTTCAGTCTCAACCCAAAGCAAAGCCAGTTTTCCCCAGACACAAACAGGTTTCCACATTTTTGAGAAACCCTATCCATCTCACCCTCAGAAGGGACCTCCAGAGTGTTACTGTGGCACACAAAGGCAGCTCACAGGCCCTGGCTGAGCTAGCAGAGTTCACACCAACACCTTGCTTTCCTCAAAGCAGACACTGATAAGGCTACCCCATGACACCAGCAAAAACAAACTTCCAAGACCACCACAGTATACCCAGTCCAAAGAAGTCACTCAATGGCACCAGCCATGACGTTTATGTCCCACAACACCTAGCCCAGAGCCTCACTCTGCTGGGCAGCACCTGCTGAAGGCTAAAATCACAAGCCCACAAAGTTCTTAACAGTCATAAGCCACAAAGGATGAGAGAAAGAGATGCTTCTGCAGACAGTCACAGCCAGCAGCACCCACCACAGAATGGAATTGTGTGCCAAAGGCTGTGTACACCAACAGGATTGAGCCTGCAAGTACTATTAAGCACAGCAAACAGGGCAGAGGGTCACCAATGCCCACAAAGACCACCTTACTTATGCCTCCTTCCTTGCTCCTAAACGCACAGATTGGATAGCACTTTTGGAAGTGGCACTCCTATAGAACTGGAAGGTTGGGAAAGGAGGTGTAAGAAGAAAAAAAGAACATAGGTAAGGAGGCTAAAAAGCTACTAGTAAAAATAAAGATTTACCTGTACAACACCATCAGCTAAACTAACTGAACAGCAGAACAAATAACGGTAGAAACACAAGGGTAACCTCTCAGGAAGGCTAAGATTGACAACGTCAATCACTATTGCAGTAAGCGAACCCTGTGCAAACATTTACATGACTAAAATCAGTCAAATTGTATTTAGCAATGTGCCTTGATGTTAGTTTTATCCTCCCCTCCACTCCTAATCTCAGTTATACTGATGGCTCCCATATCTGTATCAGTAATTTCCTGCCTTTACTCACAGCTGGTAATCACTGTCAAATCACACAGCCTGAAATTCGCTAAGATTCTGGTACAGGGCCACTTTACAGTGAACCAACCATGTATTAATGGTTAAATGTACTATTAATTTTGGTGGAATCACATTTCTCTTTTCACGCATAATTCTGTTAAGTCAGCTGTTGAGACAAGGTAACAACCAGCCCCTGAGTCTTTTGTTCATGAGAGCACCAACTCCCTCTCAAAGAGCACATAAATAAATCATGGAGAGTACAACACAACAGCAATACCAGGGACCTTTTCTCAGCAGTCAGCCCTTTTCCATGATACCTCTTTATTGTAACCACTAATGAAAACTCTTTGAAGTGGAAGGGTAAATATTATCATTTGATAGTACCTGGACCCAACAAGGCAAACAAAATGGCATTGTACTACATTCCAGGAGTTGTAGACCCATTCACAATACAAGCTCGCAGAGTTGCTATGGAGGAGCCCAATGCTTACTATAGTAGCATGAGGTCAGCCAAGGGCTGCTGGTCACTCGTTTAGGGCTGTCAGCCTTAATCTTATATGCACAACAAATAGGAAAAAAAACAATAAACAAATAAAACAAAACCAAGGAATTTCAGAGTATGGCTTTGGAGGTACCAAATACCCCAACAGAGGCAGAAAGCAAGCTTCAGGATCAGTCAGCTCTTCAAACCTGAGACCAAATGTCAGAAATGCTTACATCCTCTTTAGGCACAGGCTTATTCAACCCAACGTTTGGGGCCCAGCAGCTTCAAATATTTTCAAGTCTTATTAGGAATAAAAAAAATTTTTTAAAAATAGATAAATCTGGCACTTCTCTATAAAAGAAGCACCACCAAGTTATCCTTCTGCTAAAGACGCCTGGGAAAATGGGTTCATTGCCATGGTCTGCCACAGCCTCACTGGGTGACCTTTGGACTCACACAGTATTTCAATGCCTCATGTGAACCCGGAGCTGTAGGAGGGTTTCTCCCTCAATGGAAGTAGAAACCACTGGCATCAGACCATAGGTACACACCTCACTACTAAGTTGGCTGCCAGGTCTAAGGATACTTCATAAATCCATTCTGTACGTATCAAAGACAGCAAAAGGGCAAGGGAGTAGTGACTCCGATGTAATGTTCCCACCCTTACCGCTCCCCCCCACCACCCCCCCTAGAAAAGAAACAAAAAACAAGCGCTCAGAAAACAGCACAGAACCATTGTCAATACAACGAAAGACGGAGGAAAAAACGCGCTGGAAGAACTGTCACAGATGCCCCCGAAGCCAGGCAGCCCTCCGGAGACAGAAGCACCCTGCTCCACATGAAGGAGAAGGAGGGAAAGAAGAAAGGGAACAAGACCAAGAAGGGGAGAACACAAATAAACCCAAAAGCGCTCGGCGGTGACACCGGCAGAGGAGAGCCCAGCTGGCCGACAGCCCCGGCGGCTGCTGGGGGCCGCTCCGGGCACAGGGACCCCCCGCTCCCCCCGGCCCCGCGCTCACCTTGCTGCTGACGGGCCCGGGGATGAGGAGCTTCAGCGCCTGCCTCTTCAGCTCCGCCAGGCGGGCGTTGCAGTGCTCGCACCAGACGCCGCGGTCCGAGCCCGGCGAGGAGCCGCCGCCGCTGCCGGAGCCCGGCGAGCCGGTACCGAAGCCCGGCGAGCCGCCCAGGGAGCCGGGGGAGCTGGTGCCGATGCCGGGCGAGGCGGGTCCCGGCGAGCCGGTGAAGGAGCCCGGCGAAGAGGTGCCGGAGCCGGGGGACGGAGTGCCGGAGGAGCCCAGGGCAGAGCCAGCTCCCTCCGGCGCCGGGCGCCCGCCCGCCCGGGACTCCTCGTACGCCTTCCGGTACCAGCTCTCGGGGGAGAAGGGGGCGGCGGGCTTGGTGGGGGAGCAGGGGTCGGTCACCTGGAGCGGGAGAAGGAGCAGCGGGTCAGGCAGGGAGGCTCGGCGGCGCCGGCAAGTTTCGCTCGGACGCTCCGCGCCCGCGGTAGCCCCCGCGCAGCATCCGCCACCGCGGGGCACCCCGAGCCGCCGCCGCCCCGCGCCGCGGAAGTTGCGCGGGGCCGGGGGACGACCGCCGGCAGCCGCCTGGAGGGAGGCGCGGGAGCCCCGGCACGGTGGTGGCCACCGCTCCGAGCCGCCCCTGCGCCGACAACTTACCCCGTATTTTCTGCTCCGCGCCGTAACCGCAATCCTCTCCTTATTTCCAGCCACTGAATTCATGGTGGCTTCGCAGGGCGGCGGGAGAATTTCCTACAGGTTTCCCAGTCCGCATCCGAAGGGAACAGCCGGTCCCGGGAAGTCCCCCGCGGAGCGGGCAGGCTTGCTCCCTCCGCCGCCTCCGACGGGATCGCTCAGCCCCAAAACACCCGTCAGTTCCCAGGAAAACGCTTGGGGCTGGGGTTCTCTCCCGGTCGGTTTTTCTTCATTGTCTCCCCTCTCATTCCCTTACAACCCTTGTTTTCACACAAACAGCAACATCCAAATGAGGAGCGATCCCCCCGAAAGGCAGCACAGCTCTCATCCGCAAGTGAGGTGAAGCATCCAAGGTAGCCTGGGGAAGGCAAAAGAAGGAGCGGGAGCCGCTCTCTCCCAAGCAGAGGAGCTTTTTGCCTCCGCTACAGCGGCAACTTCTTCCCCTCACCAAGGTTTGTAACTGAGTTAAAAGAAATCCTCCAAAAATATCGGGATCCAGGCTCTGGGAGGAGCCTCCGCGCCCCTTGCAGCCAATATCCTCCTGCCCATTTATGCCTGACAGTTTTGCAAGGGAGGGAAGGGAAGACCCGGGCTGCGGAGCCCCGTGCGCTCCCCGGTCAGCGGCGGAGCTGCAGGGCTGGCGGCTGCCAACAGACTGCCAGAGCCTCACCGCTGCTCTGCGCGATACCTCAGCTGCCGGGAGGGTCCATTTTATTTTGCAGTATTTCTTGATTGACGTCTGTGATTTCCCCTCGTTGTTGAAAAGGGCGGGTGGGTGCGAGGAGGGGGGAGAACCTTGTTGCTTCCACCGCAGTTATTGGTTAGTTGCCTCTATTCAGGTTTTAATGAACATGATTTCACAAGTGTTCCCAATCCTCCCTAAATAACTAGGGAAGAAAAGCAAGCTGTATTTATGACAGTCACTGGAATCTCTTTCCCATGTAGTAATTTTACGTGTATTAATTTAACTTGCAGTCAAGGGCATAATAAATTGATCTCATAACAATGAAATTCTACAGACTTGTGTCCCTGTTAATCTTTCCTTTGTAATTACAATTTCTACTTGCTGATCATGTGTATCTGTTATATATCCTTTTTTATTTCAAATCCTGTAGATAGAAAAACCATCTCTAATAAATCTTCCCCCCTCAAAACGAGTTGCTAATTTTCTCAGAAATGGAGGCCATAAAGAGCTAAATGCCAGATCCCTTGATAGGATCATAGCATGGATAGGTTGATGCAATTGAGAGGGCAGAACACACAGGGGACTTGCATCCACCTTTCCAACCTCCTATTGTTACTTCCATATAAATGCATCCTTCCAGCATCCCTAGTGTACCTGGGCCACATCAGTCATGAGGGAACAAAACCAGCCTGCTGCCTCACTGAGCGAGGAATCTCCCAGTGCTTGTATATCTTCACAGATACTCTGCCGGTAGTAAAGATGTGTAAAATGCTCTGCTGTGTTTTAACTTCACTATGTTGTCACCCTGAGAGTGAAACAGCCATTCCTGATGTGATTAGAAAAAGCTTTAATCTAAAGCTGACACAAGTGATGCCACCCAAGGTAGCCAGGCTGCATCGGTAGTGCCTTGTGCATTTGCATAGGTGACCCCAAAAAGATGAACAAACGGGCAAACAAAGGAGGTGCACCCCAGCTGCTGTTGCATGTGAATGGGTTTCACATAAATCCGCATGCGGAGATCCCGTGGTTTGCTGTGTAGGCAGACGTGAGAGGGATGACAAGGTAAGGCAGGGAAATGCCGTGCGAGCCCACAGCGGCACCGAGCTGTAGAGCCTCCCCTGGCCCCACGCTGCTGGCTGGGGACCGCTAACACTGCGGTGCAGAACTGCTCGTTCTCTGGGCTCAGCGCTTCTCTGCTTCTCCGGTGCCGAGCTGGCAGATTCCCTTTGTTTTTCGGCAGACCTTGAATTCCCCAGCCGCCAGCCCTGCCTGCCTAACCACGTTCGCTGCCGGGCACCGTGGCCCTGGGCGCAGCGCCGCGGGCAGGGCCGCGCTGACCCCTCCCGACCGTCCCGCCGGGCCCGGGCGGCACCGGGACGCGGAGCTCCGCCCGCACCGCGGCCGCCGCTCGCCCCGCAGAGCCAGGGGCCGGGACGGCAGCGCCTGGCGGGGCAGGGGCGCACGGCGCCTCCGCGGTCCCAGGCAGCCCGGCGGGGGCAGCGCGGAGGGCGGGCAGCGTCCCGCGGGAGGCGAGGCGGGCGGGCTGACCGCGCCGCTGCCCGGCTCCGGCGGCAGTGCCCGGCTCGGGACGGTCGGAGCGCCGGGGCTGGGGCGGCGCGGGGCTGAGGCTGAGGCGGGGGCGCGGCCGCGAGGCGTTGGCGGGCGGCGCGCGCCCTCTGCCGGCAGCGCGCGGGCGGGAGCGGCGGGATGGGGCGGCCGGCGCTGCCCGCACCGGGACCCCAACGGGAGCCGCGCTGCCCCTCCTCCGGGGGAACCCCGCCCGCCTGGGGATCGTCCGGACGCGGCTGCGAAGCGCTGCGCCTCTTCCCAGGCGGAGCTCCTCCCAGGGCTGCTAGAATAGCGGGTCCTGCCTGCTGCCCGGCTGGGTGAGAGCTCCAGCAGCATCCCAAACGAGATGGGTTCACACTCACGGCTTCGGGGTGTGCCTGCCAGCAACGCGGCTGAAGGGGTGCTGGAGCGGATGCTGTAGCCCAGCAGGACAAAAACGGATGCCATCCACATGGCAGGATCTTGAGTAGGATGGCTTTCTCGGTCCTTAGTTCATGGCTAAGTTTGGTTTGAGGTGGAGAAGTAAGGTCATGGCTGGTGAGAAGGCAGAACGCTGCCAGTCAGGAAATTAATAACTCAGGACATGGTGAAATTGTGCTCTGACCCAGAAGAGTGTCAGTAGCAAATTTGCACTTCCTCACGTCTCAGGTTTGCAGGAATTGTAAAGAAGGTACATTTGGAGAGCACCCGTCACAGCTTCCAGGTTTGCAACTTTGTTGGTCAATAGCTCTGTTGCTGGCGGACCAGCTCTCCCTCCTAACCGGTGTCAGTGTTTGCTGGTATTTTGGTCATTCAAGAAAGACTTTATTGAATTGTGAATAATTTTGAAAGCTGAGGGATAGTCCAAATTTTCTGGTTTGGGGTATTCTGCTGCTAAAATCTTTCCAGTTCTTGTTATTTTGTGCTGGACAAAGTATGGACACTATAGTATCACTGCAGCAAGAAGATACGCTAAGAATGCTTTCTCTGGGTTAAAACTTTTCTCACCGAGAAGCATTGAGGTATGGCTTTCTCTCTCTTTAGACTCTCTAATGTGAACATTGGTTTGGTTTCCTCTTACAAAAACCTTACTTTCCATATGTCACTAATGAAAGATGATTAGTGAGCAGAATTACCAACACGCCAATGGCAGGCAGCTCCACAGCTCTCAATTTCAAGTTTACACATTTCTTCTGTTATTGCAGCAGGTAGTCGTGGGAATCTGCCTTAACCTTAGTCCTGGTAAATCATTCATGTTAGCAGTTCAGAAGTTAGACTGCTTGTTGTTCTAAATTTGAGGTGAAAAAATGGGGCTGTTCAGACATTTAGAAGTAAGTGGACAAGAGCCAAAGCCCTTGGATGCAGGTTTAAGTGTCAGAGGATCAAGCTAAAGCTGGTTTCAAAGCATTGTGGCTGGATATTGATCTCAATCTAGGCATGACACATCTGTGGACTGTTATGACCTGTCTTTTAGCAAGTATAAAATCTTCCAGTTTCTCCATCGCACCGCAGTGTGTTCGCCATGGTGTACTATTCTTCTGCTGCCATCAGTGGATTTCTTCTGAGTATTTCTCAGTGTGAGTGCAATTAAATCTGACCTAGAAGTTCAGCTTCATCACTCAAATCTGAGATGTTGGCACAAGCCCAGTTCTATCCACAAACAGCAGTTTATGAGAGCTGGAAATGCTGGCTGCATCAAAGAAATGCTTTGAGGTATTCACATTTATAATAAATTTCAGGATAAAAAAGGTGACAGCAACTGTAACTTGAAGAATCATCGCTGCCTGCACAGAGGCTTTGTTTCCAGGTTTGGTGCTAATAAGTCTCAGTATCAGGTCTTACTTACAATTTTAAAAAGCTTCCTTGGGGAGATTTGAAATGCATGACAGCTCCGATACTTGCTTAAAGCTGCATATTAATGAGCTGGAGTCCACTGGGGGACAGTGAGGAAATTGAAGGCATTTGTAGTAATACTGACAAAGAATTAATTGTAAAGATAGAAACAGCTAACTATTAAGAGCTACAAATAAAATCACCAGAACTTTCTCTATTTGACATATTTCTTCTCTAAAAATCGTTCCAGTTCTTGTTCTCTTCCTCTTGCAAAACTTTAGGACCTTTTCAGCAAAAAACTCTGGCACACCTTGTGCATTAAGTCCCTTATCCTTTTGTATAGCCTGTGCATGAGCAGGAGCACACATAGCCACAGTCCAAGTATTCTGGTTTTTGAACACATGCAGTACAGGCGGAAATTGGCTGTATGGACCACATTTGTACTTCTCGTGCTGTAGGTAATGTTCCTTCCATAGTATCTGGGATATATTATGCTTCTGTAGAGTAGTGCTCTTGACAATTGTTGAGCATGACATCATGGAGAATTAAGGCTGGGCATTTCTTCTGTATGAGCTGACTGCTGGGGTGTTTGCTATACCACAATTTCTACATCAGACCCAAGATTTACCTTGTGTGTCAGGGTAAAAGTAGACTGACACTGGAAAATATGTACTTCCCAGTCACTGCTGCAATCCCTAGTTCCAGGTAGTGTATCAAAGACAGGGAACCCTCCAGGCTGTCCTTCTTACAGCTTCTGCTTCTTGCTGTTACCAGCAGACCCAAATCATTGCACTCAGAGTATACTTTTTCCTACTGCAAACAACAGCAGGGTTTTCCTCTCTGCCTGACAGGGCTACATCTCCCTGTTTGCTTAGTGTAGTCCTTTTGCCTCAGGGCCATTGTGCAGATGCTTAGCCTGTACTCTCCTTGCTCCACTGAGAGCCTCCTTGAATATCTTCATAAAATAAAAGGAAGCATTTTGTGTTTCAATTCGGACAAAGAGTCTCATTCTGTTGCAAACTAGTTGTCTTTAAAATTCACCTGTGCCCAATACCAGAAGCAATCTTTTCTCTGTGAAGGACTATATATTTGGATTCATTTTGAATGGAATTTGTTTCTGTATTTTGAATGTAAAATATTTCATAGATTTTCTAGAAACTGCTGTCATAGTTTCTGCTACACAGCACTGCCTCCTTCCATAAATCTTTATGTTCTCAGTAAAAATCAATGTCTACTTATTAATAAAATATTGACGTGTTTTTCATAAGTAATAAAGGATACAGTGTCATGCACATACATATACTCATGGAGCAGGGTTGCATGGAGAAGTTTGCAATCATCTTGTGCAGTGGGATGCATTGCAATGACAAGTCTGCAGCCAATTCTGGTTAAGTTCATAAATTCAATCACTGAAATTTGACAGAATCCCATTTTCTGTTCCTCAGGCACAATAAGCATTCACTGCAAGTCCAGAACTAAAGACAAGCCTGAAAAATTGGGAGTTCCTATGAATCCCAAAGCACCAAGTCCTAGCAATGCAGATATTACATAGAACAGCCACAGAGCAAGAAATCATTACAGTAACAACAGCCAACAGGCTGATAAAGAAAGTTGCAGGGTGCTGCTTGACTAGAAACCTTTCTTGCCTCTGTGGGCCTCCTGAATTGCCAGGGATTAGCCCTGGAACACTGCTAGCAGTTTTCCCTGAGCACAGAGTCACGGCAGAAGATATTAGAGCGCAAAGGATTTCCTTTAAATGTTCTTCAAAGAACCTCCTATCTACCTCAGAGGCCAAGGAGAAATGTGTCTTCCAAAAGAATTATTCTCAGTAATCGTCTTTAGGCAGAAAAAGGGAGAAGATGGTATTAACGGTATTAGCAAATAACGGCATCAACAGGAGAAATATAGGCCAGCACATGCCAAAGTTAGAAAGCAGGCAAAGTGGCTGATGGAGGGTAGCAAATGCCAAGCCAGCATGTGTGCCTGCTTTGCCCTAGGAGCCAGGGACACAGTGCAGATGGTGTGGAAGGGGATAAGCAGAGGTAGCAGAGCAAAGTGAATGGGCAGACCTGAGAAACAAACAGCAAAACATTTATATCATCTAATTTTTATGCTGCATCCTTTCTTGTTGCAGGAGTAATTTATAGCAGTGCAGATCAGCAACAGAGCTGGCATCACGGGCACTAGTCTGTCATAGTCTAGGATGTGTAAATGCCTTCAATGAAACATGATATAGAAGGCAGCAGGCATTTCTTTCCTGTCCCTCAGCTCACCTGAGGTGAACTAATTCAACTCAGTGCTCAAGCAACAGAGAATTACATTCATGATGAGCTGCATTAGAGGTCTCACCGCAGTATGTTCCTGAGATTTTTATAACAATAGGTACTCCAGATCTCAGAGCATGTTTCATCTGAAACTCTTTTTCAGCTCCTTTTCAAACATTTCATACTCTTCTTTTATCCCCAGTTTAGGGTTAAAAGTGAACCACAGAGCATGCAGATTTCCAAAAATTTTATTGTTCCATTTTTCTTTGCTGTACATCATTCCACACTGATTATATTCTTTATGAAGCAACTGGAAAGGGCTGATGGCTGGCTTATCTGCCTGCAATTTCCCTCAAGCCTCTTTGTTACCTGCCTCCAGTTTGCTTTGAAAGACATGATTTGGTCTCTGTATCCCTCTCTTCATCAGCTCTCTGGCAGCTGGGGAGGCAGAGCAGTGGATAGACCTTGCATGTCCTGTGGATGCAGGTCAGTGGCCAAGAAAGGCACAGAGCAGCTCTCTTTGCCCTTCCCTGTCTACTGCAATGAGCTTTTCTCCAGTGTATTCTGCTCTCCTGCTCTGACTGCATGAGTAACCCAGAGGGGAAGTCCAGGAGAATTCATGACTGGACCCAGATGACTTCAGTTTCTGTGTCTGCATATCAAGGGGTGTTCAGACTTGGCAGCACAGCTCTGGAGAGCAAGGGGTGAGTAAGGCATACCTGTTCCTCAGAGGGTTGCCTTGAAGCCAGTGCTCCAGGTGAGCAGTTTGCTGTGTACAGGAACTTCTTTCAGGTTTAAACAAATGAGAACAGACATCAGTGTGGAGGAGCTGAGTCCAACAGCCTGTCTGTGTACCCAGGTAGGCTAGGGTAAATTCCTGCCCAGATTCAGGGCAGGAATACTCACAGCTTTAGGGAAGTCACTGTCTGTGGCCCCAAGCTGTGCTCCCTGGAAGCAGCACAAGCACAGGGCAGCTGTGCTCAGCAGCATGTCCCAACCCACTTCCTTTTGATGTGGCTCTTTTTTGATCCATAACTATTCTGTCAAACACCATAACAGAGGAAAAACAATCCCATGCCTAGGCAGCTAGCAACACAAACACAGCTTCAGAGGTGGACTGGCAGAAACCAATGGGCATTTCTTCCTACTGCTGGAAAGCTTTGGCACAGTGGAATGCATTACTCCATGTTACCAAATCCAGCAGAACTAGGTCTTCTCTTCTTTAGAGAGAGCTCATCTGCTTGTGAAAGTTTTACCAGTTAAACATAAATGGAAGTTCGAATTCCCTTAATGAAATCAACTTGATGGTTGTTTGAATTTAAATCTCCTTTTACTAGCTACGCCCATTTAGTTTGTACCCATGTGAGCAGGTGCAAGTTGAACTGGAGAGCACCAGCTTTATGTTCAGACATAAAGCTGCATCAGTTTGAAAAAGCCAATTTAATCTAACACCCTGTTGTGGTTTAACCCCAGCCAACAATCCACCACCTCACAGCCACTCAATCACTCCCCCCGAGCAGGATGGGGAAAAGAATTGGAAAGGTAAAAGTGAGAAAACTCATGGGTTGAGATAAGAACAGTTTAATAATTGAAATAAAACAATAATAAAAAAATGTGATGAGAAGGAAAATAACAAAGCAAAAAAACTCTTAATCTGCCCACACTGCTCCTCACTGCCTTTTTCCCAGACCCATCAGGTTGTCTTTTGATGCACAGACAAGGCTCCAGAGTGTTTATAATCATCTACATTTTAATTTGGTTGTTTAGTCTAGCCCATATTAAAGAAACATTCACCCATGCAATTAGAATTATTGAGCATTTTAACCACTGCTAGCCTCACCACTGTATTCATTGCATGATGCCTGATCTGTAGTAATGCCACAACATCAATTTACAGTAATTAATTCCAAATGTCCTAGCACAGGCTGGATGAGGGCCTGGAAAGTAGCAAGTGTTGTAGGTGACTCACGATGACATTCTGTGACCAAGAAGTTTTGGGAAGCAGTCAGGTATGCAATGGAAAAATGTGGTGGGCTGCAGTGACAGCTGAGGCTGGCCCTATCTGAAAGTATGGACCAATATTCTGCCATGAACATTGCTAAATGTGGGCACTTGTTGATAATTTTAATGTTTACTGAGAAGCCTGGAGTGCCAGTATGTTCACAGTTACTTCTCTAATGGGACTGCAAACTGAAACATGCCTTTGGCCCAAAAGAGCTGGAATCTGTGCCCTGGAACTGGCAAATCTCTGTGTTTGTGAATGTGTTCAGGAGCCATTCTGCACTGCTGAGAGAAGCCAGGGCTTCGTCATTCACTAAGAGGAACAGAGTGAACATGCAGCTGGGGAGGGAGCCTGAGGGCAGGGACTGGTGATTTTGTGTTATCTGTGTTCTTGTTGGCAGTGGGAGGTTTTGTTTGCTCCCATGTTATTTGCATTTTAGTCTGTGCGAGGATCATATCTTTTCTAGGTGGAAGAGATACTGCAAGCCTGGGATGTGTGTTTAGGGTTGTCTACACACAAATAAATAAACCAGTACCACTGATTGGAAGATCTCAAGAGAAATTGAGTGTTTCTGTAGCATGCTAGGCCTGCTTAAAACATAAAAAAAAGTGTACCAATTCTGACTTCTTTCCTAGGAAAAGCTGCACTCTGCCTCAGGGTGGTGATGACAGTTGATGTAAGAATCACCTGCTATAGAGGAGTGCTTGTAAGGTTGTATCATTCAGAGAGTCTCCATTTTATCTGGGCTTCAGGCTGATGTATTTATCACAGAGAAAACAATTTTGTTGCTAAAAAGAATGGAGAAAGCTCTAGAGGGACCAGTAAGAGTCTTGTCAAAATTTCCGAAGTTGAAATTTTCCTATTAGATGCAACACAGCACTTGGAGAATCTGTGTGGAGATAGATCCTATCCTGTCAGTCACCCTTGATTTCACTTGTAAAGGTTGATGTCTCATGGAGGTGGTTCTTAGACTTATCTGGAAAGCAAACATCTTATTCTAATAAGTGTAGATGACTGACTTACCTTTTTTTTCTGCATGTGTCAGGCTTGTCCAGTTGTTCACATTCTTCCACATGCTTGACTGGAACAAATTTTCATGGACTTCAAAAGGAAGGTTAGAATCTTTTAAGTAAGAGTTTTAGGAAGATGCTCAGATGCTAACTAATCATTGGGGGTTCACATGAGTTGAAGAACCTTTGTTGCATGAGTCTCTGTGAAAGTAGGCAGAAAAAATTGCTGCATATAATTCAAGTTCATCTGGAAAAGAATGGGCAGCCAGGGACATATGGCAGCTTCAGGATTACTAATTGCCATGCAAATAGCAATAAAATGAAGGCTACAATCTTGTACAATTCTTCAGGGAAAGGTCCTGACAACATTCAGGAGCTTGGCAAAGGGTGAGCATGTGGGTGGGTGTGGATTTTTGGGTGACTTTTTGTTTAACATTTTCTGTGTTGAAAGAAAAACACTCGTGTCTCCTCCTAAGCTGAGCTGTTTACTATAAAGGCTGCCTGCCTGCCTAGACACTTGTTGCTCTTTTCCTTTATGGCATACTAGTGAAACAAAACTGGAGTTAATTAGGCATTAGAGTTGTATTCAGACTTACTAAGGAGATATTAAAACTTTAGGAAGTAAAGTAAGAAATCCTTATAGATACATATTTTACACATCTCACAAGTATTGCCAGTAATGGTCCTCAGTCTTGAGTAATGGTCAACTCACATTTCTTTGAGCAAACAGGCCAAGAAGGTGTTTTTTAGTGGATTAGATAAATTAATTTAGTTTGCTAACTAAACCCAACATCCTGCATATTCATGATTACTCTCCAAGATTTAGCCACATGGGATACTAATAACAACAATCCTTAAAACGCAAAACCTTACATGTCTTGTCTTGATAAATGAGGATAATTTACATTTATCACAACCACAAAGACTTTTTTTTATGGAGTAAAAGACTAGGCCTAAAATTCTTCTGCATGCCTTTTTTCAAGGAGGTAAGAAGTTCTTAAATTTGAGCAAGGTCTGTATTCTCTCATACACAATACCTGCCATGTGGCTGGTGCCAGGATGGGGCATCTTAATGAGACTTGTTTGCTGGTGCACTTTAAAATCTCATCTGTTGTAAGAAAGGTCCCAGGTTACCTTTCTGCCTTCTCAGGCACAACTTCACAGTCTTGAAGATGTCAGTTAGGAGAATAAATATGAAGAATTTGTCCTAACAAACTCTGCTTACAAGGCAACAACTTCCTTTGACCCATGGACCAGATTGGCAAGTACAGCCCATGCAGGAAAGCGGATCATGGAGCCCAAATTAATGAGTAATTGAAAGGCTGTTCCACAAAAATGGAAATGATTTCTAATCTGTGAATGTAGCAGTGCGTGGCTGATCTACAGATTTCTGTGAGTAGCAGGCATCCCAAGTATGCTGTTGACGCCACCAGAATCCCTGTGGAATGAGGCTTTCTCTTCAGGAGGAGGAAGATGGCAGTCAAAGTATGCTCTTGCATATGAACTTTTGACCCATCCAAGTACTGTTGAAGGAGGCACAGCTCACTCCCCAGACTTCCACTGCAGGAAATAATGACGTTCTTTGGATGCAGCGGTGTAAGGACAGGTAGGAGAAGATTAGAAAGCAGTTTGGCACTGTTGGTTCCCTGGTGGAATGTCTTTGGCACATTCCAACAATCAAGACAAGCAAAGAGAACTCAAAGGAAATACTAAGGGTTGCAGGTTTTAGAGCAATGAGAGAGAAAGATCCACACAAGACCATGAAATTGGGTAAGTTAACCATGTTCCTCTGGTTTGCCTTCAGTAAACTGCTCTAGCAAGGCAGACATTACAAGAACCCATTAGATAAGGATTTACAAGAACCCATTAGATAAGGCTCCAAGCTCAACACCTTGTGGCTTCTGCAACTTGCGCTTGCCACATTGATGTTAGATATACAACAATAAAAATGGTGTAGGTACTTGTCCACTATTCCAAAATATACAGGTCACTTTAGCAGCAGCCTAAATCTGCACTCAGCAGTACAGGTATTAATGGGCCACAAAGTACTCAATTGTACAAACCAGACTCAGCACATGCAGCTCAGTTATACACAGTTTTCAAAGAGACCTCTTTCTTCTCAACCTGCAGTGACCCCACTATATGGGGACATAACCAGCTGACTTCAGATTGGTATGAAAATAGATTCTATGATAGGAACACAGAGCTTGCTGGCTATAATCACATTAACTGTGAGTCCCTTTGACAAAGACCTGAGAGACTGGAATTTTGGGACAACTTCCTGACATCTCCAGAGGTACCTCTGTACATCTGGATAAGGTAAATACCCTCAGTATGAGGGGCAAACATGATGAAAAGCTTACCATCTCTGTGAGATGAACACTTAGTGGATGGTAAAGCTGGACCTTTATGGAGTGTTGTGGTAGATTAATGATATTATTGGTAATATCATTGTAGTAACACAGTAATGAAAGGGGAGAATTTAGTTTATTTTTACAATCCTAAATGAGAGGATTGTGACTTTCTGCAACCTGGCTGGTCATTGCTGTAATTTCTTTGACATGGAGCAGTAATGGGACAGTGCAAGGTTTCCTCCCAAGGTGGGGAACAGCTGTTCAGAGAAACACTCACTGAGCAGCAGGGACTGAAGACAGCCATTTCTGAACAAATTTATTTAATCCAGCTACTACCTGAAAAATGCCTGGCAAACAGAATCTTATCTGTTCTTCTTTAACAAAAATTATAAGGCTTAAAGATTTCATCAACAAAGCAGAAGTTTAGTGCAGTTTTACCTCACAGTTTATATCTGGTTCAGATCATAACAAAAGGAAAGTGAACTTACTGGTCTCGGCTGGATGCACATGAATGCTGAACCAACACATGGTAATTCCAATAGAGAAAAGGGAAGAATGTTCCTCTCTTGCCATTTTTATTGTCCTTATTATGAATTTTTACTGAAAGGTAAATTACAGAGTTAAATTTTAGCAGTGATGAATGCATTGATTCTTCTGTTGATCCCTGAGCTTTATTCATTAACTGATGCAGAGAGCTGGTCTTTTCTCCACCATTATTTACTTGTAGTTTCTGACAATATCCCCTATAGACTTCACTGAATTTAGAAATAAGAATCATATTTGAACAGCACTAATCTGAATTTGGCTCCTAATAAGGGACAGTAAAATACATATTAAACACAAATTAGAAAGGTATGCTGTAGTCTTTCAGAGCTACTTAGCTTACTGTTTTTGAAGCTAGTAACACAAGTGAGGAAGACAGATGATTTCTTATTTCTTGTTTAAATGGAAACTGAGAGTGAATTTGTCCAAAAGCTTCTAAAACCAAGGTCTTCATAAATGGAGACGTGACAATTGTATAAAAGATATTACAAAGTCTTTGCATCAAATAGTTTCCAACAGATGCCACTAAGAACATATTTTGTTCAAAAATAAAGCCTTTTTGTACTTCAAGCATCTCTGGGGAAGGAAATGTATGTATTTTTGCCTCTGAAGGGTTTTCCAGTTATCATTTCTTCTTCTCTCTTCCAAATTTCATTGAAGATGCATTTCTTTTACTAAGGTTTCCATGGTTATTGATCTCCTGAAGTTTTCATATTAGCCCAGGCAGCCTCTCTTTCCCTGTGAGTCTCTGAATGCAGGTGTTGCTTCTTCTCATTTTGTAGGAACTTAATTTGGCAAGCCCTGATCACCAAATTGGATTTTAATTCCCATTTTGATTTGTGTATTTTTTTTCTCTGAATTCAATGCTTTTTCCTGAGCTCACCTCTTTTAAGCATATAATAGCACAGAGCATGATTGATATTAGCTGTCTTGGGGGTGAACATTGCATGTTAAAGGTGTATGGGTTCAACACATCCCCTTGTAGGTCACTTTTTCTAACTCTATGTCCCAAATGTCTGCACTTTACTGTTCAGCAGTGACTGTAAAGCCTTTGCTTCCCCCGTGAGAACAGGCAGGGTGTGAGCAATGAAGTTCAGCTTCTGTGCTATCCTGAGGAAACAGAAGAGACTTTCTCTTCATTTGATAGCTGTACGCTTCCAGCTGACATTGCCTCCTATGGGAGCAACAGTTTCTGGCTATCGCAGGCCAGCTAGCATGGCTTACACAGGGAATGTGTTCTTCCACAACTAGGGACTAATGTTTGTGGATATAAACATTCCTCAGAACATTTAAATGGTGCTTTCTCCTCAGCACCACGCGGCCAGGTTCTGAAATAAGGATGCTAAACAGAGAGTTTATGGAGCTTGGGGGATTCTCTTGTTAGAATTCTGCCATCACATCCAGAAGACGTGTTGTCATTATTCCCTTTTGTCACTAGAACTCTTCCTCTTGGTGGGTATTGCTACATCGTCTCTGCCAGATAGAATACACCTTTGGCAATTAGAAAAGTCCACATATATATGATGAGATTTATCCCTTTTTTTGTTTGTTTGTTTGTTTAGCTCGGAAGTGTCTGCAACTGTCTCCACTGTTCATTTAGCTCTTTTAGAGAGTAAGTTCTGGTTACAGATCATCTACTCCAACTAATCCACTATGTTATGCTGGAGAAGTGGTACATTTTTGAAGAGGAAAACAGAGATATCACCAACAAGCATATCTTATATTGTACTATTTTGCCAAAAGACATTGCATCCCTTTGTGGTTTGAAAGATTGGAAAAGAAGTTTCAGTCCTTTATGTAAGAAAATCCAAATTATACATTTCCTCGTGGCACTTTTCTTCATGGCTGCTCAGTTCTACCCCATTGGAGCCATAAGAGTTTTGTGAGAGCATCTGCCCGAAATCCCGACTCCGCACTGCCAATAGGAAATGAGGAAAAAGGATGAACCTCTTTCTTCACATTGGTATAGTAAAGCCAATGCTTACATTCTTTCAGCAGTTTCTTTTACCTCTGTTTCCAGTGCATGTTTACAGATGCTTCCAGGATATGGACTCTGGTGTGACATCAAAAAGAAACCTGTCTTGGCAAAAGAGCAACAGAGAAAATTCACAGCTTGTTTATATAAATTGTAAAAAACTGTAATTAAATAGCTATAAGAAGAGTAACTGGGTTTACTGTGTGTGTCCCCTGCTTTTCATGATAAATGTTCTTAGACTAAACAGTCGGGGGTTTTCCCCATTTGAGCCTCAGAGGCCTACTGTAATAAAAAGGTGAATGAGAGCAGCACTGCATTGTGCTTCTAAGAAAACAAACTGCATCCAAACAGCTAAATCTGGGGCTTAAGCCAGCCACTGTACCTTGAATAATAGCTATCCTGAGCAAATAGACATGTCTTATAACATTTTGTGAACATCAACAGACTGTGGCTCTGGTAGAGGTCTTGTATTCTTTCTGTCTTTCTCTCTCTTTCTTTCTTTCTCTCTATTTCTTTCTCTATTTCACTTTCTCTTTCTCCTTCCTTCCTTCCTTCCTTCCTTCCTTCCTTCCTTCCTTCCTTCCTTCCTTCCTTCCTTCCTTCCTTCCTTCCTTCCTTCCTTCCTTCCTTCCTTCCTCTCTCTCTCTCTCTCTCTCTCTTTCTTTCTTTCTTTCTTTCTTTCTTCTCTCTCTCTTTCTTTTTTCTCACCTTCTTTCTTGCCTTCTTTTTTTCTTTAATGGGTTGAGTCAAGGGCCCTGTATTTAGAGTGGTCTTCTTCCCACTCCTAGTTATACAACTTCCTGAGAAAGTTCTCCCCTACTGATCTCAATGATAGCAAACTATCACATTTAGGGTAACAATCTATCTCTGAAACTTTGACAAAGCACAAAACTAGAAACAGGTTCTCAGTTTTCCATTAAATTTGAGCTGGATTTCAGTGCACCTGTGTTTGTGAGAGCTCTGAAGAATGGCATTGCTTCTCAAGGCAACAACTTAAGACCATATGAAAACTGGCTATGGTGTGGTTTTTTTAGTTTTGTCTCTGCAATATTGAGTGCAACTTCACCGCACAAATAGATGTTCCAACAAAGTTGTCCTTAAAGTTGCACTACTGAGCTTTTCCTGGCTGTGTTACTGTAGATTAAAATTTCAGTGTTTGCTACCAGTTTCCAAATGGACCATAATACATCCCTATTCCTCCATTGTAAAATCCATTGTAATACATAAATCTTGAATAACTCACAGATGTGGAAGACCTCAGAGAGCTTCAAATTCTTGTATTATCAGCTCTAAAATCACACCTCTAGAAAACCTGAGAACTCCACTCTGGTTATTTTAATCCCTAGGGTGGCATCTAGGGGAACACATGGCTGCACACCATAAGGCAAATCTTAGAACCTGTTCTGCACTGAGGGATGCTGCTGTCTTGGCAGGAAAGACACTGCTGTTGACAGCAAATATTCGAGGGCTTTCTTCTACATGAAACATCTTATTTTGAACTATTTTGAATTATTTTACTATCTTTGAGCACGTATTTGCAACAAGGGAGCTTCTTCTAAGAGGCTTCTAGAAGAAATAGAGTCCAGAATAAAAGTAATTGGTTTACTATACTAAAACACAGAAGAAACATGTATGTGTTTTTAAGGCTGCAGTGTCTCCAGGATAATAGCAGGAAAAGGTAATTTTATGTCTCCATGCAGTAGCATCCCTAGTTTCACCTTTTGTGCTCTGAACAATGTGGAAAAGTTCTAACTGCTGACTCTTGCTAACTCTTGCTTGCATTACTATAAACAAGAATTAACTACTTACGCCCACAGTTGTACAGTTTTAGTTGTTTCAATGACACAACTTGCAGCTGGTGGGACATCTCTGTTGGATCTTCCACAGATGAGTCTTCCTTAAAGAGATTAAAAAGTTCTTACAGTGCTTTGTGAGCCAGTGCATCACTATTTTTGAAGCTCTTCTGCAGACAGAACTCCCTTTGAAGTCAATGGGAGTTCTCTCTGAATAAGAACTTTAGGATTTGGGCCTCAGGACACAAATGCTGTGATCAATCTTTTGAGCATGGTGAGTAACATTTTCCTGGCTTTCAGAACTACACTAAGCCAAACAGTAGCCCCAGGGATTCAAAATAGGTTAAACGGGAGAATCTGCTTTGTTTTGACCTACATCTTTAGATTTTAAATCAGCATAGTCCCCATGCCTAGTACTGACTTGCCAAAAAAACCCTCCAACAATAAGACCAGAGGTTTTAATAGTTCTTTTTACAGCCAAACCTACCATGGCATGAAACACTGTGAAACAGAGTTGTGTTCAATGAAAAATAAACATACTTGCTGTGGACTGACCTGTTTAGAAGTTCCAACCTGAACATACAGTCTGGACCAAAAGACTTGAAGGCTGAGAACTTTATTAATTATGTCTCAGGGAAATCTGTAGCCACTGATTTCAATCAGAACATCATAGTACTAAACACTGCGCAAACATCAGAATTATTGATACAAAAAGTTGGCAGTACAGGTAGGCAAGACTGATACTCCCTGTCTCCTATTCCTTATAATGTCTCTGACTTTATACTTGGAAAGGTCAGCCAGGGAGAGACTGTGTGACCTTCCAATACCTCTCACAAAGTCCAAAATTAAACCTGTCTGGCAGCCTCCTGTGTTATTGTTGACTACTCTTCCCCTTTCACACAATTATAACAGTGTATTACTGGACATAAAAAACCATAACTTCCCATGCCCAATCCCAGCTTTGGCTGAACTCCAGCATCCCCAACCACTTTCCTCCATGAAACTGAAGGCCCAGGTTCTTCCTGTTACCTGTGATGAAGGCTTTGCCAGTGCTGATTTCAGTGGTAACAAGTCTAGATCCAGTGATAAACCCCATCCTGATACACTCAGCTATCAGAGAGTGCAGCAGAGCATCAGCAGTGCGGGGCCTAGCAAAACTCTCTTGCATTTTCAATCCCCAAATGATATCACAGAATTGTATTAATGAAACGACATATAAGAGAACCAAGAGAAACAACAGACTGAAGCAAGAAAAAAATGTGGCAACTTCTAATTGCCTGAACAAAGCTAAGAGCCTGACCATTTTACAGGCTCTTACCTGTGCGATAACATGGGTGGATGTGCACAGGTTAACAGCCCAGTTCTTTTCCTGGAGTCCCAGGTCTGATGCTGGCCCATTAGCATTCTGGCGGAGGAAGCCCTGCAACTTCTGTTTCTGCCCACAGCCAGTGGAGAGTCTCAATATAATACCAGGTTGGTATGCACTGCAGTGGGAAAACACTGAAGTCTTCAGGTGTGAATATATATGGGACTATCAGCAGCAGCCAGAAAACTGTTTTGCAGAAGCAACTTTGAAGCTGATGAAGGAAACATTAAAAGCAATGTATTACCTGGAATAGGAGCAACTGGACTTCTAAGCACAAGATCAGCAGCTGAAAGAATTCCTCTGTGGTATCAGTAAGACTGAGGTCTCCACTATACACACCAGATATGCCGTTGACACAGCTGAACCTACTTAAAGTTTTGAGTAAGTAAAGTCTTGCCAGCCACTATTCATAGCAGTGATGTAAACAGTCTGCTGATTCAGTTGTACTTGTAGATGGTTTCCAGTGTTTCCTTCTTTGATTTCTTCTTTTTCTTTTAATTTTGCTTTCCTTTTTTTACATCTGGATAATGAGTTCCCTTTCCCTCCTTCAACTAGTTCAAAAATCCCTCTGACTTGCCCAGTTTCTTCAATGCCTTGGCTCTACTTCCCTATGTGAAATCCAGGTGCTATGCTGGTTCCTCCCTAGAGATTTCTCCTGTTGTTCCCATCCCTTACATTGGTTCCTGATCTTGAGAGAAGAGGCAAAACACCCAGCAAGGAAAGGCATGTAACGAGAGACAGCTCAACACCACTCAGCAGTGCAATTTGTTCACCACAAAGAAGACAAAATCCCCTCACATTTAGAAACAAAGAGGTGTTTTAGTTTCAACAACATGGTTCCCTAAGTCTCCTCTCTCTTTCCCTAGGGTATGGATCTCTGCTCATCCCCAGGGAGCACAGAGCAGCAGGGCACTCAGTCCCCTTGTGCAGCTTACCACCACCACAGGGAAATGGGTGGGCATGGGCTGGCAAGCCATGAAATACACAGGCAAGGGAACAGTCATGTTCATGTGGCCACTGCTCAGCGTTTTCTGGGGTGACCCATGGGGCAGCTGCTTCACAAGCCTGTCAGATCACTGCTATTTGACTCTAGCTGGCAGGGTGCACTCGGGTTTAAGATCCTACACAGTTTGATTGGTTCTTGAGAATTCTTTTACCCCCAGTTTGGAAACTCTGTAGGCAATGAAATTTGTTTGCTTATGCCCAAAGAGAAAACTGCAACTTGCTTTTGTCCATCCTGTTTACACAAATCTTCCTTGGGGATAGATACAAGAAGATGGAACTGGAGCCACTGTGCAGTAAATTCAGACACAATCACAATCATAATCACACCTTGTACTTGCCAGAATACCCTCTTTCCTTGCATTTGAGGACTGTAAAATAAAAAATTATATATATCATAAAAGTATACATGTTAAGATCCTATCTGCCCTATGAATTTTAACAGTGTTGTACATGGACATCCTGATTTGACACCAAAACATTTGAGGCAGCCAGGGGGGAAGCACCACTAGAAACAAATTGTACTCACTCTGGATCCCTGGGAGCTATGAAATGATTTCCTGAAATAAGAATCTTCCTGCTGACATCCAAGATGAGGCTGACAAGGACTCCAAAACTGCAGATGAATGAAACTTGTACTCACACCATTTGTGTCAGAAATCCAGTACCACACACTTCCACATCAAATGGAATAAGGATTCAGCTAGGGAAAATAATTTCATCTTTGAAAGAGAGACTGAAGAAAGCTAATAAAAATATATTTTCTTAATAGGCCTTTGTTGCTCTTGCTTTAATCTTCAGAAACTTGTATCTTCCCCCAGTATAACACTAATGATTGCCTTTGTTCTTCCTTCTTACTGGCAATGAAGTGAAACACACAGTAAACGTGTTAACCAGAGTGCGTTGCTGAGTCTTAGGAGCAGTGCAACACTGCTTCCCAGATGCAGCTTAGAACTGTGCAAATATTGTCTACCTGCATTAACTCCTCATTATCTTGCTGTTTAAGCAAGTATCAGTGAAAGGTAACTTGGGTTAGAGAAGTAAAAAGTGAATTTTAAAATGGTCTCTTTCAGACTGCTTCATCTAGCAGTCTGAAATTTAGGTCATTTCAGATCATGCTAATCTCTTCATGAAGCACAGCAGCTCACTTGCAGCTGTGCATGAAAACAGTTTTTCTGAGCTTCCAGCCCAAAGGAAACAAATGGGTATGGTAAAAGACCTGACACAAGGAGGGGTCCTGTGCTCTGCTCTCAGTTCTGCCTCCAGAAGGGCATGACAGGAATTAAGGCACTCAGTGCCTCTCTGTGTCAGTCTTTCCCAGATTTTGTCAGCTGATGAAGGCTGTGGATGACACAGAGCTGGGATATGCAGTTATAACAGAGGAGAGTTGCACACAATACAGGAGGAAAGCAAATTTGATAGAGAGTAGAAAAACAGAAATGGGGTGGAAGGTGTGGAGTACAAAGTGCAAAATAGCTACTCTTGAGGAGCAGACCACAAAATCTCCTACAAGCTGAGACCTCATCAGTTGAAGGCAACTGCTGGTCACTTGTTAGAAGATGATCCACATGGCAAGAACTCAAGGGGAAAGAACTTCCAAGTTCAAGAACTGCTTCTTGAACTCAAAGAATGGCAGTACAGTAGCAGAAAATTACCGAACTAGAAATGAGAAGAGCTCTGAGGTCCATGGTGGTCTGCTAGCAAGAAAAGCTGAGACACCCATTCTACACTAATATCTTTCAAAAAATGGTGCTTCATCGATTTATGAAAATCAAATTCCCATCCTGTGATCCTAAGTTTTGAAGAGTTGAAATTACTGACTTTCAAACTGGTTACAAAAGGAGAACTGTTTATTGCCTATAGCAACAGAAATGTTCTCAAGGATTAGGTTGACTGTGGAAATGGTTGGAATGTTACCTGCAAGTTTAAAATGAAACCAAAATACCATGTCAGTGGATTAGTAATATAAATTGGAACTAACTGGTCCAGTTCAATTACCATAGGTAAATAAAAAACAAATCCTTGAAAAACACTAGAAATTATACAAAGTTTATTTGATCTATTATTTCAAAAGGTGTAACCTACCTGGTTCCTTCTTAGTTAAACACAAACAAGGATTACATTTAACTATGAAAGCTTTATCTTACTAGCATTAGTCACCTTAAGATACTCATTTACCTACTAATTACCTGTTTTCCCAGGTCTCATTTTCCATTAGTTTTTCAAAATCAATCATAAAGATATTTCTTGACTTCATTAACATTAATTTTCCTGCTATTTTCCAAAAAAATCTGTGATTCCTTTTCCAGACCTTACATAGTATTTCTGTCAAGAGCTCTTTTTCCAGGTGTGAATATATTTTTATATGTATATATATATATATGCACACACACAGAGAACCCAAGGAAATATAACTACACAGATTTTATTTTAATTATAAGCACTAAGTCACAAGCTGAGCTTTGTTATACTTTAAAATACATATTTCAGTTGTCAAGCTACAGTGCTGTTACCAAAAGGCATCTCAGACATTAAAGGGGAAGATCTTAGTTTCATCTACTACCAGCCTTGAAAGGTACTTTCTATAGTGAAGAGTATTTGTTTCTGGATCTAGAGCAACGGTGAGCATGTCCTCCATTTCCTCCTCAGTAAAGGGCTCACCTGAAAGACAGCAGAGAATAACATTTTGTCTTGGCAAGTATCCTTTCAAGGACTGGCAAATTCCACTGCTTTTCCCTTGAAAGGATCTCCTTCTGATTCTGACACAGAGAAAAGGAACAAACTAAGGATCTTATTCCTTCCCTTTTGCTAATGTAAGTCCTGCACACCAAGTGAGCCCGTCTAAAAGAAAGGAGACAGAGGGTCTGGATCTTCTGATCTTCTAGTTCACAGACACCAAAACAGCCTGTTCCTCTCTGCCATGGATTTTGAAACAACCATTTTTGTCAGAGTTTTTCTCCTGTGTACATTAGAATTATTATCTCTCATTTGGGTATCCTTGCACTTGTATTCACATCATGAAAGACTTCTGGTTTTTCTCTTTTAGGAGCTTCAAAGCTGCTGATAGCCTACTTCATGCCTTAGAGAACTAGGTTACCATCTGAGGCTAGGTCTTGCACAAAGCCTGCACACCCTTTTGTACATGAGGCAGGTGGGCATGAGTCAGCCAGGCAAGAAAAGCAGGCTCTTCAAGGAATATTGAGGATTACAGAATGTACAACTTAAATCTCGTCTTTGAATCTCTTTGTTTTTGCATATGGCTCTAGAACTAAGATCAAGATAATGGAAGAATGAATGAACACTGAAACTACTGAAACATCCAGAAATCTAAGACGCAATTTTACGCAACAGCAAAAGAGTCACATACTTAATAAGCACAGAGGTGTGCACAGAATCACAAAATATCCAGACATGACTGAATTATGAATAAGGATAGGAACAAAAATCTCTATTTTATAATGTCTGCAAGCAGGCAGATAAATGATCCTTCCCTGCATCATTGACCAGTGAAATGCTCTAGTCTGCAGCCACTCATCACAGAATTGTTTGAAGACAATGTATCTACTCCTGCAGGTTTTGGCAGGCAGGGTAATGACCTCAGGGTGCCATATACACATGTAATGCTTTTTACTTAAATACTGATATTACAGAAGTCATGTTACCTTCTTCAGTCAAATGTTTGACCAGGTCATCTTTGGCAATATATCCACATTTATTCTCATCCAAAGCCTATAAGAAAAAGAATAAAACTTGTGGTTTTAAGCATATTGTATCAAAAAGCAGCAACCTCTTTCCAGCATTAGGTACTTGAATATTTAGTTACAGACCTCAAATGCATGTAGAAGAACATCTTCTGGAATAGGCCAGAATCTGAAACCATGGAACCAGAAAAGTTAAGTTTGCCAGTGTTCTGTAAAAACTGTTTGCCAGTGTTCTGTAAAAACTAAATACAAGTACTAAAAGAAAAGGAAAGCTTATTTTCTGTGAGAATTTACTACGTTTTGTCCATCAAACATTTAATTGCAGCCTGACCTTTTGGAACTGTCCATATATTTACCTCTTACATCTTTTGTTGTACTACTGTCTAATTTCCCTTGTGCTGAGGAGCCAGATGAATGGCTTCGGCATGTCTGGGCTGGCTGGGTGGGTTAGTAAGAATCAGCAACAGATGAATCATTCTACATACCCAATGCAATGAACAGAAATGGCCAAACCAAGAAAACAAAGTTTTGTCCAGGTAGGCTGGTAGCTAGGCAACAGATCACCTAGAGGGACTTGGGCAGCCTAATGAGCTGATGACGAGCAAAGGAGGTTGGTAGCTATAAAAGAAAAGGTCTGTCACTAACAATTTCAGAGAGAGGGGAGAACTGGGCACGTGTGTGCATGCATATGCATACTTGATTTGAGAGCTGGAAAGGAAGCTCGGTGCAGCAACGGAGAGCTTCCACATCCCAAGGCTCTCACCAAACCCCCAGAATACTAAACAGAAAGAGCTGAATCCAGGGAGGTTCTAACTGCTTGATTGCTTTGTCCAGACCCGCCTAAGTCTTTCACTATCTAAAAATCAAATGTGCTAAGAAGCAGCCCTGGATTTTGTGATCCAAATCTCATGTGCCCTTGCATAAGTGAACTATGGACACAGTGCCCCAAAAGATAAAGTGGGTCTTGACAAGCCTGCACTAACCTGGGGAAAGCGTGGGGGATCATTTTTGTGCTTGTGTGTTTGTGTGTGTGTGTTTGTGTGAAGGGGGTGTGGAGGGGGAGGAGAGCCCAGAGCAGCAAGGCATCATTGTGTGAAAGGGTGAGCACCAGTGTGGAGCCACAGCTATTACACGTGTAGAACACCCTCCTACCAAAGGCCCTCTGTGTGCAAAATAACTGCTCAGTGTTGGACAAGACTGAGTTTCTCAAAAGTCTTGACTACCATCTTTGAAATGAAATATAAACTCCTTGTAAGTAATCTTGCTTTAGTGCAAAATGTCGTAATAGCACAAGTTCCTGTGTACATACAAAGACTTCTATGAACCTTTATGAGCACCTTTAGACCAATAGTCTTTTAGAGTGCTAATTGTATGTGTTCAGCTGTACCTGGCAGTCACTTTGAAACACAAATATGAAGCTGAATTAACCAACTTATTAGTTGTTTAAATTATTTGGAATACACTGTAACACTCTGCTTCTCAGTTACTGTAACCCATATATTCAGAGAAAGCAATAGTTATGACCTTGCATACAAGATGTTTCAGAGATACACAAAGCATGTTGAATAACAATTCTGATTTCCATTAAAATACAAAAGCTACATATTATCACAATTATGATTATAAGCTGGTATTATTTATATCATCAGTACAACATAATTTTATGTATATTAACTAATTTTGAAACAAAATCTATCTAGCAAATGTAAACTGAATTTAAATTACAAAGATCTGTAGTCCTTCCAGTTACATAAATTTTATGTAGATATGTTTATTCAGAATCAATCCTGTCTATCTGGAATAAGCTACAGATACATAAAGTTAACTTTCCCTTACCTTTTGTCAAGTAGTACTTTTGTCATCACTGGAAGAAATTTTTCCAGATGAACAAATCCACCCGGTTCTTCTACTTCTATCTAAAAATAAAACTTAAATGTGGCAGAGTATATGACTCATTAACAAACTAATCCAAAAAAACAGAAATGTGGAGTGGTCCCTGCATTAAAATTACAGCATTAAACTTTGTATATTTATATAGGTCTTTATTATCACACGGCACCATAACATCTGAGTGAAAGGCTTGTGATCAAATAGAAAGAGATTCGAGGAAGAAATATCCTAAAGAAACACAGACCTGCTATTATAGACACTTCCAACAACTCAATGTTGCCCTCTTGTGCTTCGAAACCATTCATGCAAAGGAACCGAACACCGAGTAACTGATTTTATCTCCCGCAGTAACTCAGCAGAGGTTTAAACATTCAGGCTGAAGCCATACTAGTAAAGTCTATCAGGATCTGGAGCATTCCCAAGCAGTGTAATATGAACACTCATTACAGCAAACAATGAGCATGTTCCCTTGGCATAATTTTGAACTGTGCCACCGAACATTCCCCCAGCAGATCCCGGCTTGGACCTTAAGGACTTTTTCCCCAGCAGGATGCTTGGTGCAGCCACTGTGCATAAAACATTTACCAGGGTAAGCATGAGCTGCTCTGGGCCAGTTGGCTTCAACACCCAAAGATTTTTCTGGGCATATTAAATTGGCTATCTTGGCTATAGCTCCAGTCAAGTACACCTCAAGGATGGAATTTGTTGCTTTCATGTTTCATAGTCAAAGACAGTTGTCAGGGGAAGGACCAGAGAGGTAGGCAGACTGAGTCAGGGCAGACTGAAACAAGGCAACCTATAAAATGCTACCCAAAAAAAGCTTCCCTTTGCCTCCCAAATAAATTAATGAATTAGTCCCAAAACACTGGGGACTTCTAGCAGCATTCTCACTGCATCCCTATACTTCCACAGAAGATAAGCAACATGGTAAAAACTGCCCTCTCTCATCAGGGTGCATCCCTTCTCTGAAAATTTCAAGTTTTTTCCCAAAAGGAGACCTGTTAATGGAGCTAGCCTGTTCCTGCCTGTGTTGAAACTGGATGCATGCCTTGGGGTCTCACATGGCAGCAGCAACACCTTGCTAGGCCCTCTGAGACACAGCCCAGATTGAAAGAAAACTCAAACAGGCACTGATTTGAAATCTTCATACTGAGCCAGGAAAAACTTAGTAAGGAATCTTCCTCCTGGGAGCTGGGTCAGAGCTGGGGCAGTTCCTGATACATCCAGTTGCTTAAATGGAAAGCTGCAACTGCTGCTGCATGCTCTTTTCCAGTGTTCTGGAAGGGTTTGGGTGCTAAGAGAAAACAGCCATCACCTCTTGCTGCTTTAGAGTGGAAACTGGCTTGAAAAAACACCTTTTCCTGTTTGGTGAGCCTAGCAGAAGGGATCTTTAGCAAGGAAATTAAGATGTTGCATGCTTCATTCTAAACCAAATGGAACCTTTTACCATTACAGAATCACCTGTTTTACTGCTTGCTTGATTGAAAAGATGTAACAAAATACCTGGCAAAACCTAGTCCTGGAAGGTGATCAACACCCTCAGCTTCCCCTGATGTGGAACAAACAGCTCCCATTACAGAGTCTATAGATCTAGCAACATCCTGAGCAGTCAAAATTAATCCCATTTCTAACATGTCTTACTCTTCCTCATGCTCACTGCTGTTATACAGCTCATTTCTCATTTTCTGTATTTCCTCCTCTTTTCACAGTAACAGTATTTGCTTGCTCAAACTCTGTGAGTTTTGCTCTATTTCTGTCCTTTGGGTACATCCATAGCTCCCATAACAATTGTATTGTAGCACCTACTATGTTTTGTATCTCTATTCTCCCAGCCATAACATTGGGGTACTTGAAACACAAAGAAACAAAAACATCTTCCAGGGTTACCAGGCAGAGCACTGTACCCAACGCCAGGCATTGTAGTAACCCTTAGATTAGCTTTCACCATCTTGAGGTTTATCATGTAATCTTAACTTTGTAAGTAGGCCTAGAGATATGAAATTAAGTACAGAATTGAGAATAAGGCAATATAAGAAACATTATATGATAATTGATCGAGATAACATAATTATATGAATGCTGATTTTGCAGATATGAATAATGTGATGACAGCATATGCTATTTTAAATGCAATAAGGCTAATAGGAAGATGAGATGACAGAGACACAAGTAGTGAGAAACAGAAATGAAACAGCTCACAATGGGTAACAATGCGGGAGTAATAGCTTGGTTATAAACTAGCTAACAGACAGAATTTTTACCTTATCTAGATTAAGATAAACTGCTATTACGACAGTCAATTACAGTGGCATCTTACATAAATTAAGATATATTTGTGATAATCATAGTATCTGAAGGGTTCTACAAGAAGACAGTGTTCTTCTGGTACTATACCTATGCCCAAGGTTTTATTTACAGGGACCAGGAAACATTCTATGCTATTTATTTTCCAGTGCAGTGTTCCCCAAGGTTAACGATTACTTTTGAAAGTATTCTTTCTTCTTGCAGTATTTGTACTTTAATATTCTTACAATCAGCATTTCTATACATGTTATACTGTCATATCTCAAGAATCTTCTGCCTCATGACTACATTGCATTGCAGTTTTTATGTATTACTTATCTCAAACTTTAAGTAATACTGATTTTTTTTTAAAGGCCAATCTGTTTCAGTGGAAGAGGCAGGCCTTAAATTCTCCTGGCTCCCCTGAACTTGAAAGGGGTTGTCACAGCATCTCCTTTTCACAAATCTGTATCTTCAGTGAGTTTCAGTGTTCATTTGCTGTAAAGAAAAGTCACTGTGGGACACTAAAAATATCATCTATATTAAGCACCACAATTTCTCTATTTTGTCTTGTCAGTGGGAGCTGGGACAATCTGGTTCTGAAAGTACAGAACCAGAGCAGACAGATTGCAGCATCACGTTAAGAGAGCTTTCTCCTCTGACGGCTCTTTGCACTTCCTCATCTGAAGCAGCTGCATCATTTTCATAAGACTTAGTACAAGATTTCTCATACTAAATTCTGATTTACAAGAGACCAGACAAGCCTAGTGAGGAGAGACTACTACTGCAACTATCCAAATTTTTGTTGGCACAGGAAGAAAACAGTAGGAGACATCAATTCCCAGTATCCTGACCTGCACATGGAAAGGAGAAAAAACCTTAGCCCACCTCTCAGCTCCAGCACTGTCCAGTCCTTAAAGCAGCATGCCCATTTGCAAAAAGAGTGTGAAGTCCTTATCCCACTTTTTTGTCCCATTTATTAACCATACCATGCCAAGGCACCAGCACACCACTTTTCTATTACAAGCATGATGTAAGGAGACAAAAATTAGTGTAGGAAAAGACTGTGGAGAAATGTGATTAATTTCCTTACCTTACCACTCCCTATGACTAGGAGAATGGGAAGGCCACTAGGTCTTGTAAGGTTTTATGTCCTTAAGCCCGATTTACAAGCTTAAGCAATCAAGAAAAAAGATTCTTACATATAACTGAGAAATTTCAAGACTGAGAGAGACCTCATGAAGGATAGAACATCGAAAGGTCTGGCTATAAGATAGCAACAACAGGACCCAGTTCAAATACCCTCTGGGTATTTGTGGAATGTGATGTATAATTTTAACACCTGCTCAAGAACTAATTTTTATTACCTAGCCCTGCAATGTGTTTCCATGGCATGCCCAGAAGAGTGAGATGCTTAGAGTTTGAATATCCTAATCTGACTGAGGTTTAGGACATTCTTTTTCATCAGTCAAAACCAGATTTTCCTTAATTTTCTATAAAAGCCTCCACCTTGGCACAGTGTCACAGTGACCCTTTGGGGTAAAAGAGAGTCAAAGCCTCCTCATTTTAACCCATCAATGCTGTTACCTCATCAGCCTAAAGGTTTGCTTCAGCGCAACTTGTGAGACTGCTGGAAACACTTCCACGACACTTCCAACAGCTGGGAAAAGAGCTTAGGTTTCCCACTCAGCAAAGCAGAAGGACCAAGCTTGTGCAAGTTGAAGACTGAAAAAAATACAACAGATCTAAACATTTACCTGTTCAAGCAGTTCCTGTACTTCTGCCTGATTTGGGAAGCAACCCAGTGACCTGATAATGGAACCAATCTCTCTGAAAGAGAAAGAAAAGGAGAGGAGATGAGAGGGGAGGGGAGGTAGTAAGGAAAAGAGAGAGAGAGAGGGAGAGAGAAAAGAAAAGAAAAGAAAAGAAAAGAAAAGAAAAGAAAAGAAAAGAAAAGAAAAGAAAAGAAAAGAAAAGAAAAGAAAAGAAAAGAAAAGAGAAAAGAAAGAAAAGAAAAGAAAAGAAAAGAAAAGAAAAGAAAGAGAAGAGAAGAGAAGAGAAGAGAAGAAGAAAAGAGAAGAAAGAAAAGAAGAAAGAAGAAAGAAAAAAGAAAGAAAGAAAGAAAAGAAAGAAAGAAAGAAAAGAAAAGAAGAAAAGAAAAGAAAAGAAAAGAAAAGAAAAGAAAAGAAAAGAAAAGAAAAGAAAAGAAAAGAAAAGAAAAGAAAAGAAAAGAAAAGAAAAGAAAAGAAAAGAAAAGAAAAAAGAAAAGAAAAGGAGAAGAGAAGAGAAGAGAAGAGAAGAGAAGAGAAGAAAAGAAAAGAAAAGAAAAGAAAAGAAAAGAAAAGAAAAGAAAAGAAAAGAAAAGAAAAGAAAAGAAAAGAAAAGAAAAGAAAAGAAAAGAAAAGAAAAGGAAAAGAAAAGAAAAGAAAAGAAAAGAAAAGAAAAGAAAAGAAAAGAAAAGAAAAGAAAAGAAAAGAAAAGGAGAAGAAAAGAAAAAAGAATCTTTGTTAGTAAGTCTGCAATACAAGACTGTCCATGGAGAATCCAGATATCAATTTAGAGCTTGCATATAGGAGTATGCACATATAAGCACAGAAGCAAATCTATGCGGGCTTTTAAGATGATGTCTCAGTAAGCAATGTCTGTTTATTTAGACATTAAATATTCTGAAGCTCTTTGGATTTGTTCTTGCAATTTTCCCAAAAAATTCTTTACTATTGTGCTGTGGTATACTGTGTGCAAGTTATTTTTCCACCACTGTTCTCTAATTGTTATGCTTAATTTCAGTAAAGTCTATGTTTATATAGCTAACAAATCACTTGGAAATCCACTGAGATGGAAGGTAACAAATACAATATATATGCTTACATTAAATGCTATAAAGATACAAATTCTAACTGCATTAAAGAACAATTACAAAAGGTCAGGAAGAAGGCAGCCCTGCTATGTCCCTGCTGTGCTCTGGATGAGTCAAACAGAGCAACAAAGTAGCTTATCACCATTCTGTTTATGCTGTAAATATATTCATAGCTTGCATTTACTGCTGAACCTGGTGCAGCTGTTCTGAGGCTCTAAATAAATTCTGACTAAACTGGCAATGTCTCAAAATAGTCTAAGATGAACAACGTCACACACCAGAAACAAAAGTATTGTAAAGCTGTAATAAAGCTTTAATGAGATGTATGATATGATTAAAAACAAAATAACAGAAGCATTGACATAGCTTGTGATTTACAATCCAATTCTACAACACAGAAATTTAAGCACATTTGAATATGTATTCACAGTGATCGTGGTTCCCATGATCCAAATCTCTATAGTTCCTTCATCTTGACCAGTGGTGAATTTTTTCACTTGGTGCAAAAATCAGATTGCCAAGTAAAAAATTATATATACGAGGAGGAATAACCTATGTGAAATCTTCGTATAACTGTAAGGCCCTGAATGTAGCACAACAAGCATATGCAAAATTATATGTAGAAGTCTATGACCTCCTCAGACAGGTCCCAGGGAGTTTCCATTCTGAAAACATGTAAGAAGCACCAAAATAGATGAAAGAGGCTGGCTGCACAAAACTAGTTACAAAGCAAAACCCAGGCCCACACATCCACATGTTATGAAATGAAACTATCCATTCAAATGGCCCTGCAGGTGTGAATGGCCAATAGCCTCAGAGAGCTCAGTCATTTAGACATAATCCTTATCCATGCATCCATCCTACTTCTAGTATGGATAATATTGCACTTGTTGTTTTCACTCCTGCACTGCCTCATATTTTCCAGCTACTTGTAACTACTCCCTGCCTCCACCAGAGCAACATCCAACACAAATCCTGCCTCCCTGCCGTCCCACACTATTTCTGCTCTCACAGACTGCCAGGGATGAGAATGCTGCCATCACCTCCTGCCTCACCTCACTCACACCCAGCAAAACTGGGATGGGACTGAGGTAAGCCAGGCCCTAGACGAGTCTGCAAAATCTGGCACTGCTGGATGCTGTATGTGGCAGTCTGCATACATGCCAGCATGAGGATGTTGCTTGAAGTGTTTGTGGTAAAAAAGTCAGGTCCCATTTGGTAATAACATGGAGTTAAAATGCCCTGATAGAAAACCATATTTTGCTCCTAGACACTTCCTCTCACTCAGTTCAGCAACAACAGTTTCTGTTGTATAGTTTCTAGAATATGAAAATGATGGCTAAAATAAAGTTTATGATCATACAAGTTTTGTAACACAGATGCAATAAAAACTTTGGGTCACGGATTTCACCCTACATATAGCTCTTTCAATGACAAGATTTGCAATATCACAAAAATCCTTGACTGAGGCACATGCATGAAACAATACCATCTTCCTCGTGCTTAATTCCTTACTAATTTGTATTTGCATTAGGAGTCATGGAGTACCAGTGTTGGCCTGTCAAACCAGCATAATTTTCCAATCTTCATGGGTATCTGATATGTCAGGCAATAATACTGATACAGCTACAATTGTGGTTAAGAATTGTGCTGTGCTGCCACCTTCTGATACAAGATAATCAGCCATTAATAATCCCATTTGTGATACAGCCCTGCAATATAAACCTAGAAATAATTAGACAGTAAGTTTTTGTTCATTGTCTGTATCTGTACTATGACAAAAATTAATGTGAAATTGTGCATTTACTACGTTAAACAGAATTTTGGATGTCCCCTGTCTAAATAAATACATTTTTAAGAGTATCATTTGTATAATTTCATTGTTGTAAGATTTTCTCAAGCTGTATATCCATGATATAATGGAGTGAGAAGTGGAGAAAATTCTACAGCTGCTTAGCCAAGACTGCAGATGTAAATGACAAACAAAGAAGCAATGAGTATGCCATGATGCAGTGAAGGCTGGGAGCTCCCAGGGCTGGAGGGTGGTAGTGAGGGAGCAGGGCCAGGAGCTACTAGGCAGGAGCAGGGCACCAGGGGGCACCAGGACAGCACCAGCCCCGGGCATCAGGCACCTCCCTGGGCACAAGCCAAGAGATTTAAGTGATCAGTCTTCCCTAAAGAGCCCTATGGACAAGGGAACAGCAACTATACTGAGTGTGGAGACATATCCTGAAATTCTCTCCATCGAGTACAGATGAAAAACCATTACTTCTATGAAATAACTGCAATTTCTTAAATTTTAGAGGTACTAGTAAGCATCCATTGCTACAACCATCACATAAATATGTTGCACCTCTCTTTCCTTTCTATAATGTAGAAAAAGTGTTCAGAACATTTAAGTATGTTTTTCAATTTGTCTTCATGAGAATGTCTAATGACAACAATTTCACCAGTTTTCATATCCTGTTGTTTATATTCAATAACTGATTTATAATTAAAGGGATATTATTTTGAAAATAGTAATTGGAAATACGTAAAATTACTCCAGTAAGTTTTCATGACAACAGCTTACAACCTCAGAATCTGCTCCCTGAGACATAAACATGTGGTTTATGGATTTTATAACTTAAGCCATATTGTTATGTGTATGAATGTTTTTGCTAAAATTAAATTTAAGTAGCGCTGTCAAATATTCAAACTTTTAAAATGTCAGAATTATCTAGGAATTTTTAAATTTTACATCCTGTAGCTCTGTATCTTAACAGCAGCCAGTTAAGCCCTGATTAGGGCATAACAGTCCACGTTTTTATCTTCCACTGAACTTCTATCTCCTTGCTCAGACATATATTTTGTCTGTTTTCCCGTAACATTTCATGCTAAAGGTACAGTGTATGTAGTTCTCCCTCCAGACTCCCATCTGTGCACCATTTCACCATTTCCCCAGTTCTGGTCATTACACTTCAAAAAGGAGAAATCTGAACAAGAAGCAGCACAAAAAAAAAAAAGAAAAAAAAAAAAAAGAATGGCCAGAACTATAGAATAGCATCTCCTAAGTGAGTAAACACATCCAGACTCTTCAGCCTTAAACTACTGTGGATAGAAGATGAATGTGACAGTCAGGTATGAAATCATTAATGAGCAGATCAATAGAGAACAACTGTTAGCTATTTATCATAACATCAAAAAAAATAAAACAGGGGCCACTCCAATCATAATGTAGCAGATGCATAAAACCAACAAGAGTATTTCTGCATGTTTGTTCAATTCCTTGCACACCTCCCCCAAGAAACTACTTGGTAACTCAGATGAGGGTATTGGGCTAAATACTACCTGGTGCAATCAAGTACGATCATCTTTATGCTGATTTTTACATTAGTATTGTTGTCATTATGACCATTCATAATCAAATAATAGGCAAGTTTCTTCCAAGTCTCCTAAAAACAAGTTGCTGCCAGAGCAATATCCACCTCCTACATTACTGCAGAGGAAGGATGCATTGCTGGTGCAGGTAACTGCGACACACACTGGCAGGGACACCCCTTGATGTGCTGGAATATCCTGAAAGCCAGGGCTTTCAATATGGGATCCAGAACTTGTAGTGCCAAATGAGCTATCAGAGCAGGGATTTATTTGCTAGCAGTAATTGCAGCCTTAGACTTCCTGTCTATCTGCAGCTTCCTCTTGCCCCTTTACTCCACTAGTCCCAGCATTCCTCTCTCAAGCAAGTTTCAGTCTTCAACCACTGAACAATGCAAAATGTCTATTAAATAAGCAAAGACATACTTATCCAATCTGGGCCAAAAGAAACTGGTTCAATTACCTTTTCTGGTAAAGCAGATGCCAGTTTAGGGAGGCAGGACCTGTGAACCCATGAAGAAAGGAGACCATTCTGGAGCAGGTTTGCTGGAAGGACTTGTGGCCCTGTAGGGGACCTGCACTGAAACAGTCTGTTCCTGAACAACACCTGGATTCCTGGAAAGAATCCAGGCTGGGGCAGCTCGTGATGAACTGCAGGCCATGGGAAGAACCCATGCTGGAGAAGTTAATGGAGGACTGTCCCATGGGAGAGACCCCATGCTGGAGCAGGGGAAGAGTGTGAGGAGTCCTTCCCCTGAGCAGGGAGGAGTGGCAGCAACAGCCTGTGATAAACTGACTGTAACCCTTATTTCCCATCTCCCTGCACTGCTGGCGGGCAGGAGATAGAGAATCAGGAATAAAGTTTAGCCCAGGAAGGAAGGAGGTGAGGGGGAAGGTCTTTTTAAGATTTTATTTTACTTCTCATTATTCCTGCTCTGATTTGATTGGTAATAAATCAATTTTTGCAAAGTCGAGTCAGTTGTGCCCATGATGGTAACTGGGGAGTGATCTCCCCCCACTCTTATCTCCATCCATGAGCCTTTCATTATATTTCCTCTCCAATGTCCTACTGAAGAGAGCAGTGATGGACTTGCTTTGGTGGGCACCTGGCTTCCACCCAAGGTCAACTCACCACAAACTTATTTGTCCAAACAGGGCCAAAAGAACTGTTTCAATGACATTTTCTGGTAAAGTAGATGCCAGTTTAGGGAGCTATTTATCTCTATATTAGATTCTGTAATATTTTTTTGTGAATATATTTACAAACCTGACATCCACAGTTTTATTGGATTCACGGTCAAACACCTCAAAAGCTTCTGTAATTGTTTTCTCAATTTCAGCTACTATGCCACCTGCAAAAAGAAACATAAGAAAAAGAAAGATTCACTGAACTGTTGCAACTAATTTATTTCCAGTTTGAGACTTACGACAGCAGAAGCACCAAAACTGATAAAGAGCAGACAGGGAAAGACATTTTGAAAAAGCAGAAGTTATTATGAAAAACCCCCACTCTAACTGCAGGATCTGTCATTTATGTTAGTAATATTGTTGTGCTATGGCTCTGCAGCTACATCAAGTGTAGTGGCAATGGTGTGTCTCAGCTGCATAAACACACAGCTGCCCAGGTGTGGACCCTGCCCAGAGTGTGCCACAGCTCCCTCTGGACCACAAGCCTGAGCCCTTCCTGGATGCCATTGTGCCAGTGGAAGGAGCAAGACAAACATGGGCCCAGGCTTGCCCTGAGATGGGGCTGAGTCACATCATCCAGCTTCCTGCATCCAGGGAAACATAAGTACTCTCATGTCCACTCAGTTAGTTATAATGGGTGAAAAGCTGAGAACCAGGGATAAAGAGATGCATCTGTCCACAGTGAATACGGCTCATGGTAAATAATTTATAGTAACAGTTTGGAAAAGAAAACAATCTCAGCAAAGTGGAAGGAGTAATTTGCTGCATTTGCTTTTTATATCTCAATCTCAAAGAAAGGGGAAAGAAGAACAACAAGTTATGACAGATATATCTCACATAAGCTGGAAATTGAATTCTTGGGGCAAGCTAAGAACCAGGAAATAAATTCTGAAGAAAAAAAATATAAGGAGAGGAAAGGGTCTATCTCAAAAAAAAAAAAAAACCAAAAAAAAAAACCCAACAAAAAAAACCCCCACTCCCTGGCAAGAAAGCCAGGGTGAAAAAAAATAGTGAACTGGTAGCCCATTTATTAGTTTGACTCCAAATGACAGAACATAGGAAGCAAAGTGACATGGAATTGACTTTTTGGTCCCTGTGGCTAAATACAGTCCCAAACTCTATTTTGCAAACCAGCTCCCAAGAGGCAGCATTTTTCAAGCTAGCCCCCAAGCCTCCACAGAGACTCCACAGGGAAAATCTGAATGACAGCCAAATTGAGATTGGTATGAGGGACACTTGTTTTCTCATTTTCATACTTCTCTTCAGTATTTTCAACATAATAAGTAAAACATAGCTCTGCTCTAGTAGACAATATATTTCCTTCTTTAGCCAATGAGGTGTTAAATGCTGTTGAGCAGCCCTGGTCAACATTAAGCCACCAGATCTTTTTTCTACAGGCATAACAAATTCATATCTAGTTTTCTACAATCCCAATAGTTTGGAAACCCCTGGGGCTGTAGTGTGCAATCATTCTTTTTCATTTGCTTTCTTGCCCTCATGACAGAAATGTCTTTTTGCTGACAAAGTGTATCAGAACTGAACAAAGCTGAATGATACATTGGCTTTGTGATCTCACTCTCTTTATCTCAACACCTGAGCTTTCTTATTGTGGTTTCTCCCCCCGTGCAGAGGGCAGAGAGAGGCTGGGTGGGGGCCTGGCAGCTGGCCAAGGCCAGCCCATCACAGGCTGCAAGCACTTCAATACAGCAGTGGATTGACTCAGATATAAGGAACCTCTCCTGCGAGTAGAAGAGAGGTGCATTCCCTCATAAAGCTAGAGCTGCCTGCTGCTTTCCATCTGTGTTTGGTACTGAACTCCCCAGAGGATTCACAAAGAGAAGAGAGGTAGAACATATCCTGTATTCCTCTCTCTGACTTTATTCCCCTGATGGAAGCATGGGCAGGTATGTGTGCAATGGATCGGAGACTGGAGCTAACTGAGGAAGAGCCACGTGCAGTTCCCAGCCACAGGACAAGCTGTATTCTTTCCACAGCCTGACAATAACGCCTACCTTTTCCATGCCTAAGTGCCAGTAAAATCCACATTTAATTATTTTTTAAAAACTCCCACGGTTAAATCTAAGTGGACCTGATTCCTTGTAGAAAAGTCCCTAAAAACTCTCAAACTACTAAATCTGATTGGGGTTTTTCTGGTTACTTCAGAGAGTCTTGGATTTTGTCTCCCATGTAGACTTGGAGTTTAGTTCTTGACATGAGCACTTCAATTGTAAACTACAACTTGCAATAGAGAAATGTTGAAGGAATATTTATAACTGTATATTCTTGGCATGATGTGTGAGACTTCTGCAGAAATAAAAATTAGCCAAGAGAAGGCAAGGAGAGATTTTAAGTACTGGAACTCTGTGGGCATCCAGTCTTTTCATGAAAACAGTCTACATTAATCTTACCTGCTTGAAAAGACCTGACAAAGAAAGGTCCTGAAATGAAATGAAATTGATTTAATCTAGGTACCAGCTAATCTATATCTCTTCCAAGAACTGAGAGGAAATTGCGATTAAGAGCCATATCCCTGGAAAAAAACGTTACTGTCCTCTCAAAGACTCTCTGTGAGATGAGTAAACACCTAATAAGCTATTGGCTAAATCTGTCGTCTTCCTTCCAAGAATGAAAGCCAAAGATGTTCAGCATAGTCCAGGATGGCAAAGCTATTTACCTGAAGAATTCTACAATTCACTCTAAACCTCTCTTTGTGTAGGAAAAGAACATGGATTCCAGCTCTGGGATAAGAAATGGGTGAAGTTTTAAAATTATCCCTTCAAGAAGGGCATCAAGAGATCGGACATGCAGTTAGCTCAGCGGATGTGATGCTCTAAATGTACTGAAATGGTTCTGTACAAGGAGACTCCACCATGGGGAGATCAGTGAAAATTTCATGTTACCCTGTGGACAATGTTCTAGCAGTTTTTCAGGACAGAAATACCTACACTCTGATGGAATAAGATTTCACTCACTTATTCTACTAACTAGAAAAACAATACACAGTATCAAGGATAAATTATCTGACTACTTGTAATGGTTTAAATAAATAAACCATTATTTTGGTTTATTATACCATGGTAACATACCATGCCAAAAAGGATTCCAATACCTACATCTACTTCTTCTCTCAAATGAATACTGTAGGGATAATGTATTCTTTCCTTTTTTAAGCTGTTAAAATGCTTGAGATATTTGTCCATGTTGCCCCACCCTAATTTATTTTCCTACTGTAAAATGTCTTAAAATCTATTTCTCAGGTACAGTAACTGAAAGTATATTCACTATCAGTTTTCTTTCCCATTCCATCCTTTGCTGTTTTCCTATTTTGTTTAGTGTGAACTAGATAAAAACTCTAGGTACTGCCAGTTAAGTAAAACTGACAGGGAGCTGGGACTCCCAAGTAAATTCTGGTGGTTCTTTCAGAATGAATTGTTCCTCTTCAGCTTGTCCAGACTGTTCCTCAGCACTCTGAGGCCCATTTGAAGCCAGCCTTAAGCAGAACACCTGCCTCAGTTGTGACATTTCTTCTTCAAAGACCACAGTTTCAGCCTTTGTAGGGAACAGAAACCATTAGTTAGACGTGGCTTTGCCAGACTAGTAATGAGGATTTTAAAAAGATATTTCTAGTTAATACAATTTGCTAGATTCTACCTTTCGTTTTATTTAAGAGCTTGCTTTCTTTCCTTCCTTGGGGCCAGTTGCTCTGATGGTTCAGGAAACCAGCCCTTTCTTTCACTAAAGAGAAATTATGTGCAGAAAAATATAGTTATCATAAGAACAAGTAGTCCAGCATTAAACAATCACCTAAAAAGCTGGGGAGCAGCATCTGTCTGTTGCTCATAAGAAAAGATTTAGTCCCAGTGCATCCTGATGAACCTAGTTACAATACAAAATACTCTTAAACTCTTTTTATGCTAATTAAAAGAGTAAAATTAAGGGCTGATTTGTAGAAGTGCCAGTGGACTTGATTTAATTACTTAGTGTTACTGCTCACACACCTGAAACATTATTCTTTATAAACATTAATTTACGTATATTTTACTAATATTGTCAATTGTGTATTTAAACTCCTATATGCATGTGGATATCTTATTAATTACTCCATCTTCTTTCCATGGTACCATGCTATGACTACAAGCAGGTGTGAGGAAGCCCCTGAGGTCTCTGCTGACAGAAATCCTTTCTCATGTAGGGCTGCCTTGTGGAACTTGTCAGAGTGAAGGGACAAGGGACACAACCAGTAACCCCAACTCAGTGACAGTTTCTGAGTCATTTACATGCTGTTATTCCAGTTTTATTTAAAGTCCTGTTATCAACAGCTCTTTTATAGATTTCCCCATCCAGTAACTGGGGCTTATCAGCTGGAAGTACAAAATCTTGTCAGTGGCTATATACTCCATTCCTTTTCTTTTCCACTAGCCATTACTTCAACAAAAAAAGTAGGCAGCAACCTTGGTCTTGTCAGTTGAGCTGGGAATGAGATACAAAGACTGACATGAAGAAAAAGGAAGATTTTATAGAATGGACATGAGAGGGGATGTGACTGTGCAGGCAGCCACATAAAAAATGTGCCTCTTTAAATCTCCTGCAATCTGCACTCAACTTTAGCCGACATTCTATTTCTGCTCACAGATCCAACTTACTGTTTTTAACCACCCTATCCACTCTACTCCAACACTGCCATAAGGCTCCTATGACCACTCTTGGCATGTTTTTAGGATAAAAGAGATGAACTAAAGGCCAAGAGAGATTTGCCTTTGATGTTTGCAGACACTGTTTCACATGACCTCTCCCAGAATCCTTCACAAAACCACAAATGGAAATAAGGGCACAAGAATTGAAAAAAGAAATCAACAAAAAATGCCAAAACTGACAGTAGTTCTAATGAGAAGAAATGTACACCATATATTTGCTTAAATACAAAGAAAAAGAAACAGTAAGAAACTTCACAATTGAAACTCTGAGGAGGTTATCAATGAGCTCTTATGAGATCTAATCAGGCTTTTAAGCAAGTTCTAACTGGACCATCACCTAGGTCAAGATATTCAAAAGCTGTCACAATATGCAGAATCACCTGTACAGGTGAATTCTCAAAAATTCTCAAATAAGCTCATCAGTTCTATCAAGGCATTGCGTTTCCAGAATAAAAAGGGAAAGCCAGTGTGGTCTCATAATGTGAATTCTGGGCAATGAGAAGGCGTTCCCATGCTACAGAGCAAGCATGCTTCTCTTTCCTAGCTCCAAAGCGAAGTATAAAACTCCCTAAATTTTTCTGCCACAAACGTTTGGATTGCATCCATATTAAGTGTGGGGAGCTGTCGCTGTTGAGCAGCTAGCAGAGTAATGAAAGCACCAGTTCTCAGTGGCAAGAAGGAATGACCTTTATTGTTTTGATTTCATCACATATATAGAGTTCTCAAAAGTCACCCAGATTGGTCAGTCAGAAGCCTTCCCCGAGGGCTGATTGGCCAGGCCTGCACTGCCCAAGTTCTGGGACACTGTTCCAACAACATCCAAACTTTATTTATAAAACACAAGAAAACTTCTCATGGGAAAAACCTATGCTAGCCACAGGGAGCTTGGCTGACATAAAAATAATTCAGAACTCTTGCCCCACCCCAAAGAAGAAAACCTTACAGCACATAACTAATGCTATTTTAAGGAAATTACTGAGGAACAGGAACATGGAGAAAATCATCTTGAGGCCACTTGAATCTGACTTCCTGGCAAGATCTTTCTGCTCTGTCAAGGAAAAGGCACGAGATGAAATTTTTCCTAGTGACCTCCTCAGTTCCAGAAGAAGCTAAATGTACAGTCAGCCTAATATGCTGAACCAGCAATTGTATGTCATGCTCTAAAATTATCAAGGTAAGAGAAATATTGTCTTCTCTACTCTGTACCTCCAGTAGCATGTATGATATTAATGTATTGGGAATCAGAAAATAAATGAACAATAGGATTAAGCTGTAAGCTTGCAGAATATACAATGTTTCATTGTGTCTTGTGATACATAATGAAATAATTAAGATATGTAATCATTGAGGAGTCTGCATTCTAGAAAGACAAATCAAGATTTGTCAAGAAGATTGAAGAAAAACAAGAGGTTTATAAAGCAGCTTGATTCCTCCAAAGATGGGATAAACCTGTTCCTGAACTTCAAAGGAAACAGATTGATGCAAGTATTGATGGCACCAATGAGAAATGTGTCACCTGAGTTTAGACATTCAGATTAAGTGAAGAGATAAAATATATAGCTTTGTGAAATTTCATACATGTCAGCTCCCAAGAATTAACCGGGCTGAAATCTTCACTGACCATAACACCTACTCCAGTTTGGGGATGCAAGCTATGGCCTGCAGACTCAGGAGAGGGATAATGCTTTCTCTCCTGCATAAGAAGCATTTCATGGTATCACAGATTATACTCACGCAATCTGAATTTTAGTCTGTGTTAAGAAAAAAAACTGCTTAACTGGTTTATGTAGAGATGTAGAGGTCACTTTCAAGTATTCCTAAAGCAGCAAAAATGAAATCTCAAGAACAGCAAAAGCTTTTTCTTTCATGTTTTTCAGAATCGTTGAGAACTAGCCATGTCATTGCTCCCCACTGCTTATGTTTGTCACAGCATACACCATGTGGTATCCAGATAACAACCAAAGCAAATCACCAGTGTAAATCAACAAAACCAAAACACTGCACTCATCACCATGAATGAGAGCAACCTTGGACCAAGAACATCACCTCACACTGTTGTCATAATTCTTCTCCTAATGGCAGTACAAGTGAAAGCTAAAAAGTTACGTGGTTGTTTCCACCACAGTAACTGCCTTACGAAAAACTAACAGAGAATAAAAATAACGGAATTATATTTAAAAATAGAGATATGTAATGGAGCTTTCAGAGTGGAGCAATCAGAACCATCTTTGCTCAGCCCCATGGCACCTAGTGTGAACAACAACCAACAGCAAACAGACTTTTAGAAAAATCAGACAAATAATTTGTCTGATATAAAAATACAGGCTGTCAGTTTGATGAAGGCTGTGGAGAAAGTTAAGTGCAAAAGCTACTTCAAATTCTGACAGAAAAATATTAAACATAATTTCTCCTTTGTCTTCTTTACGTAAGACAATTGTAACATGGGCAAAATATATAATAAAGTTATTAAAAAAAAAGCACTATCTTGACTCCAGTTTTGGCTACAAAAATGAAATTATTTTATATAATTCTGACAGCAATAAAAAAATTAGGAGTTCAGATCAACCACAATGGAAATATCTTGTTTACTTGTTTTAGAAGTTGACAAATTCATTAAAGACTTACAAAAAATTATACAGCAACTGTGTGTTTCAAGCTCAAAGTTGAAAAATGCAGTAATATACCAATTTGCAAAATACATCTAGTTTGTGGTAGTCAGCTGGCAGCAACTACTGAAGTTACAAATTACCAGTAACTTTACCTAATGAAACAAGATAACGTTAATATTATCCTGGGTTTTGACTATTCAGTAGATGGCATTTGAAATGCCATAGCATCCTAATCTACCATAGATTCAGATGTTTCAATACATCTGTGGGAACCAAAACTAACAAAATTAATGGGGCAATTAAAAACTGATTCAACTCCTGAGAAACGAAGTATAGAAACTTATTGCTTCGATAAGAACTCAAGCTTCTAGTTGCTAAAAAAATTCCTAAACTACTTGACACTTTAACACAGAACAAAATAATGGAGCCATGGAGATTGCCACATCAAGCTGGGAAAGAAGCCATAAATAGTCAGCGTCTTCCATCACCTAGAATTTCCAAAGGTATTTAAACCCACAGTTCACACTATCTCTAAACACAGTTCATATTAAAGTGTCATTGATTTGAAAGGGAATATCCAACACTGACAAAGCTCTTGTCCCAGTTATCTTTCACCAAAGGTGCTAGAGTCATGGACAATCCTGTCTACTGCCCTTCCTTCTGGATCAGACAGGATTCTTTATCAGTGGAAAAAATATTTCTTTCCCTCATGGTACACATTCTTGATGGTTATCAAGCCCACTTTAATGTTGTCACTTCTGGTTGCTCCTGCAAGATGCCATTATTTTCCCTGCTCTGTGTTGGGCAGGCAGTGCTCACCACACTCCACAGAGATCACTCCGTATCCTCAGTCCCTGATAACTCATACCTGTCTGGTCTCAGTCATTATGATATAACACCTTGAACAGCTGCTCTATTAAACCTGACTCCCACATCCTGACCAGGATCCTGTTTGCTCTGTCCAAAGCTTGCATTTCTTAACTCTGTGTTTCTTAAAGCTGATGCAGATGACAATGTCAGCATATTTTGCAGCAGTGGAACTACAACCCCTGCCTGGGCTTCCTGCAGGTAATGCATTTGCCTAGGGGAATGGAGAAGGGCAAAATATGAGGGATACCCTTGCTACCTCTGAAAATTCCTTAACAGATGCTTGCTCTAAAACAAAATTGTCCCTGTGTTGGAGGGGACCAACAAACCATTATTTTCTGCATCTTCAGATCTCTTCATGTGTCTGCCCTACAGGCAAGAAAATCCTTCCTTCCTGCTGCTCAAAGAGTTCCTAAGCACCTTGTTGGTGAGGGCAACCTGAGTCTACATAGTCCTGGGACATACTGAGGCAGAACACTACAGAGAAAAATCATTCCCTTGTAGGCAGCCAGTCTGAGTGATGCAATGCAGGTATATATCAATCCATGCACCTCATGTATGCCAGGAAAAGCTTGGCAAAATATGTCCTGATTTTTTACTGTACACAATCTGTGTAGATATGCTGTATCTGCATATATATCTATAGATACCGAAGCATCTGTCTTCATAAGCATCAGCAGAGAAGTCGGTAATCCTGGGAAACGATCAAGGAATACTACCTGGCTATACTAAGATAGAGTTCAGTCTTCTCAAACCTGAAGCACTGAGGTTTGATGAGTAAGCAATTCTTAAACTTTTTTTGTTTTGTTTTTTTGGTGGGATGATACAGAAGGAGTTCTTCCTACTTTCACTTCACAGAATGAATTTCTGATTTGATCTGCATCTGACAAAGAGGAGAAATGGAGGTGCAGTGGCTGGCTTGTTGGTGAGACCATGCATCTGGGATGCAGGGTGCATCATGTTCCAGGTCAAAGCAATTAAGATGACACAGACTCTGGCAGGGATTCTTGAGTGGCCCACAGCGGCAGCTAGCTGAGATGGGCTAGCCCAGGTCTTGGAAGTGTGTAGGCTGGGGCCAGAACTTGGATACAGTTCTAGATTCTCCTGCTGATTAAATGTTCTGGACCTAGCAGCACATCCAGGGAAAAAAGTCAGAAACAAAAAAAATAAGTTGGCCCATTTGCAGTTAAAATTGCAAGATATTCTGATGCATCTTCTAGTGAGTAATTTTTAAGCCATTCTAGAGCATTCCTTTTACATCCACAAGGAAAATGTTCCAGTGGAGGTAATCATCCACTACCTTGCTGGTGATAGTGGGCAGAAACCCTTCCATCAGAAAATGCAATGCATATTGGATTCCTGCATACACAGCATGGGTAGGTTTTCTGCTCTCTGTTTTGACCAGCCAGGATGACACCAGGCAGGGAGATTACTATGATTATCAGCTTTAAGTAGCAGGGAACTGCACAAGCAAATATTTGGCACCCAGCCCTTCTCCAGCCCCAATTTATTGCTGCTCTGGTCCTGCTCCATCGGGCTGCAGCCCTGAGCTTCTCCTGCATCCCTCCCAGTCCCTTGCTGGAGGTACCACAGCTCATGCCCAATGACAAGCACCTTGCTGTGTGACTTCATAGCTCAGTCTTGCACCTTCACCTGTAGCTACAGATTAAAGACTTTCATCACCATGAATACAAAATCTTTCTGAGCTCTGAAATACTCAAGAGTGAGAGCTAATGCCTTGACCTGATCTCCTTAAGCACCTTACTCCTTGTGTCCTGACCCACTGTCATTGTAAATAGTGCAGGATTGTGCTGTGAACTATAACACACATCTTATTGTCTGTACCCTCTGGAGAATACATAACCCTGGGAAACAGAAGGAATGCCTGCAGTGGCTGCTCTGTAGATGCTCAAACCTCAGATCAAAATGAGAGATAATCTCTTAGAGCTTGAAGGAATCTGGAGTCATCGTTACTTACAGCAGGAACATTTGGCAGTCCTCCTGAGCATCTTTCACAATACAACAGCACCTACCCTGGCCCTGGGGGTTTCTCTCTTCCCAGATTTCACACAAGTCTGCTTGCCCATACTTTCTGCATTTGTTGTTGCAGAGTTCTTGCAGAAAAGCCAGTTTCTTCTTTTTTCACCCTAGTATTTGGTCAAATGTTGAAACACGTCTTTTTTCCTCAAGCCCATTTAGCCTTTTTGCACTTTGGCAAGGAAGGGCTTGATGACATGGGTCTCAAGACGCTGGCATGGGAAAGTTACAGGACAGAAAAAGCTACTGACTCCTGGATCATAGTGACACACATTTTCATTTGATCAACTGTCAAACGTTTTATGCCAGAAGTAGCTGTAACATTTTTAAAGCTACAATAGAGGCATAGCATGAAATGTTCCACTGCAGCTCTCAGGACCTGGCCCTGCCTATCCTCCCAGGCAGTTGGCCATAGCCATGCTGCTTTAGTTCCACAGGCCTCACAACTGTTGCAGATTATTACTTTGGAAGCAGCATGCAATAAGGACTCTTAGGAAGAATCATGCTACCAAATTGGACCTAACTGGTCTCAATTATGACCTGAATTTCAGCCAGCAAAGAACATCATCAGTTTGCTGCTACTCAACTAGTGGCTGAGTCTGACTTCACAACGCCTAGAGCTTCATGAGCCAAAGTAGAAAGCTCTGCTTAATATCACTCACCCTAATCATTTGCACAGATCCAGCTCTAACAGCAGAGCTCTCCTGCTACCTGGTGTCCACAGACAAGTTGCCAAGTACTTGCTATGGCATGCAAACAACACTGAGGGCAGTGACACAACATGCTCTGTCACACTAACTTCCAGAATTATGGGGACAAATCCTTTCCTTTTTATATAAAATATCTTCTTTTCTGAGCAGATGATGTGGAAATGTGCCTTCAGTCATCCAAAGCAAGCAAGAAGTCCAATCTATGTGTAGATCTGGATTGTTTTCTGCATGCCTGTAATATACGTAAGTTCTATACAATGATTATCTTACACTTCATGATGTTATCCTGCCTTCAGTGAAGTGAAAGAAATGTCAGCACTTGACATTTGTTAGCCTGCAAAAAATAACTGTGATACTTTTGAAGTCGATACCAGCTGCATGCAGTGTCCCTTTTCATAAGACAGAGATAAATTCAGCATAAATCTCCATTAGGAATATCTTGCACATCCCTGAAACCCCAACTCTGGCAGTTGCACCAGCCAGCACTCCTGTGGCAGCCTAGAGCTGGCAAAAACAGTAATCTCACTGCAATTTGTTCTATATCCTTCATCTCAGCCACACCTGGGATATAATGAAAGAGCTGTGTCTAGCCCATACTTACATTCTCTTTCATCACCACCAGCAAACTGCCCTGCAAGGATATATAGCTCCCCTGGTGATGCTGAGTCTTGCTGTATCTCCAGCTGCAGCTGAAAAAGAACAGCTTACACAGGCTGTGACACCAACAGAACACAGCCCTGCTGCTGTGCTGTGTGGTTGCAGAAGGCATCTGTCATCTGTCCCCATTTCTCCTGGACGTTCCACAGTGCTGGCCCCAAATGGCAGAGCCCCAAAGGACAACTCTGACACCCACATATGCATCACACCAAGTTTCAGTGAAAAGCAGTAATGCACATGCTGCAGTGGGACCCATAAGAGCAGCGCACTCTGCCAAGGATGTCCCAACAGGGCACCATGTCACTTGTCACTGACAACATACACCTGATTGCATGTGTGGCAGCAGCAAATGCTCATAAATTGAATATGTCTCCTGAACTGCCTCTGCTCACTGATTGCTCAAGTGGTCTGGAACCAGGTACCAGAATCAACTAGATATGAGTGCTCTGAGAAGTAATTTATTTTAAACATAAGACATTATGAAGTTTAAATGCAGTACCACAGTACTGCTGCTAGAATAGAGCAGTATGTAAATGTTCTTTTGAATCTACAATATAATGGGAGAACGAGGGGTTTAAGTATGACAATACAGGCTGTTATTATGTAACACATCAGAAGCCCTTCAATTTGCCTGACAGTGTCTTAAATGGGTTAAAAAATAGCTTCTAGACTGGTTGCAATTCTATCTGCACTACTCTGTCTTAGCCCAAGCAAAGGAAGACTGTTTGAGTGAAATAAAATGGCAAGAGATTACAGAAGTTTGCTGCAGCTGCTCAGTTTTTAAGGCGCTGCCTTGAAAGTATCACACTTTCTTTACATACCACGAATGAATACAAACCTCCAATTTTCTTTTTGTTTACCTAAGAGTAATATTCTGAATTTGAACAGCATTTCAGCTGACAACTGACATATCCATTTAACATCAATGGGGAATAAGACATTTCTGGCATTCATCATTTCAAGCAGGCTAAGCTAAAGGAGAAAGTTGGCAAACTTGGAAAAGGATGCAAACTGTTTACAAAATGAACCTCAGAATTTGTGTCTCATTTTCATCCTGACCATCAAGCAGTAAAGGTCCAGAACTTCTTGTGAGCTTACACCAGTGACACAATAATCCTTACCATTTCAAAGATGGTTCTTGGAAGGCTTTTGAAGGTTAGGATTCTATACAGCCCCAGGCTGGACTCAAGAAACTCCCTTCCATCCCTTATGTTCATGAGGCTGTCACATCCTACCTACACCTATGCAACATTGAACAGTAAAGATGATACCTCTCCAAAAAGTTGGGAGTCTGTGTTTTCTTAAAGGTAGGCATTTACAATTTAAGGCCATTTATAAAAATATTGCTGAAAGCCATCAGGCAGCATGTATTCCTGAGGAAGGTTTGAGACCTCCAGCCCCTCCCCATGCCAATAGCCTTTACCCTCCCACTGGGTATCTGCAAGCTCCACTTCTCTGGCCACCTCTGCAGCACCCCGAGCTCCATCACTGACTGTCCCATTCACTTTCCATGTCACTGCCATGCTGAGAACATGGCCCACCTCCACAGAGGCTGGGCTGGGACATCACTGCCACAGCTGCTGCTGCCCTCAGGATACCTCACAGGATGTGTAGGAGCTATTTTCAGCTTCTTCCCCCACCTCACCCATAATCTCAAGACAGGAAACAGCAGCACAGCTGGACCCCACAGCAGGATTTGGCCTGGGCAGAGCAATGGTGTGACCAACACCTCTGTCTGCATGGCCACCTTCCAGCCGGGGGCTAAACACTTGCTGTGACAACAGGTTCATGTCACATTTTTTGTTACCCAAAAGACCATTTTCCTTCCACAGTCTTGCCCAACACATCTTATTGCCAATAGCAACAAAGCAGTATCTGTTCACACAAAATACAGGTACTGCTAAACTGTAAAAAAACCTCTCAACCCCTCAGCTCTCAGAGTAATTAGTATGTAGACATGGAAATTCTTAATAACATGTTAACTACTGTTGGAAAGACAATTTGTGGGAGTTCTCGAGCTCACTGGTTGGCATTGTTGAAAAGACAAAAAAGTTTAAAGCCTTTCTCTGCACACCATCCAATTTTTTATGCAATAAATGAGCTAGAAGTAGAGCCAAACTGAAAAATTTCTGCCATTTTATGCACCATGGAAACAAGAGAACTGTCAATCTGCAATTACCTATTTTATATCCATTTGAGATCAATTTTTGCTGTGGGAGTATAGCCAACAGGATCCGATCTACAATCCAGGTTTGTCATGGGAGATGGACATAATTTATTTTTTGTTTCACTCCTAAGTAAGTACAAATATTAAAATATAAATCCCATTGATGTCAGGGTGCATGTTAAACTGCATGACAGTCTAATAAAGGCTATAAACTTTTCTCCTCATGTAATTTCTTACAGCAATGACAACAAGAGGACAGAAAAATATTCAGTGTTCATCTATAAATTCCACTGTGATAAAACTGCACACTGAGTCTCTAAGTGATCTCGTATATTCAGATTTTCTTCTAGAGCTGAAATATTGCTTGCTTGAAGCCTTAAGAAAGCCACTTATTTTTAACAGCTCATACTAATTTTGTATTTTTCCCCATAAATTAAACACTGCCACCTTTTAACTTAGAGATAATTTGTCTGATGGACTACTTTAGCCTGAAGGTTTATTGTGTTTAATTCATAACTTTTGTACCTTTCAAATGCTGATGCTCATCTGTGAAAATGCTCATCTCTAAAATACATTTTAAAATGCTCAATATAGCAAAACCCTTAAAAGAACTCACATGCTTAAGTATCGTGTATATCATGTTATTCCTTTCAGTGGAATTCCCCGAAGTCATGCACAGCTTAAGTGCTTTTCTGTGTCAGGTTTGAAACTCTCATGTTAATTAAGTGTGCTCCAAGCAGAATTAATGGTTATGACTGCCTACAGTGCTCACGGCAGCTACAAGGCTCTCTCAGCTTCGACTCAAAACTTCATTAAAACAGAATGAGCAGAGATAGCACATTTTCAGTATATCTAGCAATACAAAAGCAGGAAAAGCCATGTGAGGTGACATGGACAGGGAAGGTTTAGATCCTGCTTCCAGGCACGAGAAGATTCAGCAGGGCAGGTGATAAAGGCGTAATTCTGCTTCTTTGCAAGAAGGTAGTAGCTGAATGTTTAACTAGTTCTTACCAAATGTTATCTTCACTATCTCTGATTTCACCAGCATGCCATGCAGCAAACTGGGGCAGGCAAAGAGCAGACATACATGTATGACTGAGCACACTGTTACTGTATTGACATACAAAAAAAAGGAGTGAAAACTCTTTCCCAAGCTCCACATGACAGTGTGTCTTCATCCGTGGCAGGAAGAGGTTTTGTGAGGCCTAATTACATACTGCATCTGTAATTCAAACTACCCAGAACAACTACTAGTCACTTACCAGAGAAAATCATTGCAGAACAGTTACTCTCCATAGGACTTCACACCAGAATCAAGTAACTTTCTGGAGGACACCTGTTATCCAGAACTAGTTTTTTAGTTCCATACAGGCATAAATTGGTGAAGCAGGAGCTCAGACTATTCAATATACTTCCCTCTGGATTAAAATTCATTACTTATTAATTGCATTTTAAATATGCACAAAGAATATAGTCTTTGAAAAACTCTAATACAGATCAATTACATAACATTTCCATAATGATACAGGAACACTGCGTGTTTTCTCCTTTATGTACTTTCATGCAATTTCTGAGATCCCAGATGGAGGAAAATATGTCTTCAGTCTAGTTCTACTTGAGGCACTACCAGTCTGACATTTTGCTTTCAGGTTCTAACAACATCAGTATTGAGATCAGAGGTATTAAAACTTAGAAAATCTGACATGTTATGTCAAACTACAAAGATAGCATCAGAGAGCAAATGGAAGAACTGACAGACTGAATTAAGTAGCAGAACAGGAGAAACAGAATGATAGGAGGGAAGATAGGGACAAATGTACAAAAGTGAAAGATTAAACAAATATTCTAGTGTAATCAGATAGGTATGAAGAAAAAACATTAACATTGTTGAAAGCACAAGTGTAGAGATATAAATTCAGACATAAAACACGTAGCTACATATACTATGCACATGATCCCACTAACATTTACATACACACAGGATTTTATTCACAACATTTGCATAAGCTAGAGCGTAATACTCATGTAAGTTACATGCACAAGAGGTAGCAGGATTTGGCCTTTCACCATTTTTCCTTGTGTACATCATGTATATCTGTAAAACATTTAAGCAGGCATTTCAACTTTGAAGAAGACAGAACTTGAAAATAATAGGACCTAAGGGAAACCTTTCCACGAAAGCTGGTAGAATTGCAGTTCTACAAAGAACCGAGAGGAATACCCTAAGGACTAATTATTTCACAATACAACTAATACTATTAGTTTGAGGCACAACAAAGTAAAACCTGCAGCTTGCATAGATGTGGAATACTTGTTGGAGGAAAGCATAATCAGTGTGTGAATCCAGAATCGGGGAATCCTAATTAACCCTCTAACTGCTATCAGCAGGAAGGCTAATAGCAACTCTGACGTGGCATAAGCGACTTAATCCTAGGGGATAGCTTCTGTTAATGAGACACTGAGTGTTAGCTTTCCTCAGCCGTGTTTACAGTAATGAGGCATCTTTACAGGGCAATAAGCAACTGGTTCGCCTAATAATAGGCTGTGATTCTCGTGAGTGACAACAGGCAACTCAGATGTCTTGTCCGTGTGACACAAGTTATTGTCCCCATTCTACAGGTAAGAAACTGAAGTCCAGTATGTCACTTTCCATGATCCATTGGTAGGGCTGGGGATGGAGTTTATGGGTCAAGGTCATTTAGGATGACAGTACAGTTCTCCTCTAGAAGGTGACATCTGATGCCCCACTGGGAATAGTGTTTTACAGGATGTTAAAAAACATGAAGTGCAGAAAACCCAAGAGATTCTGTCTTTAGTAATACAATTATTAAACTTCTTACAAAGTGTTCTCACTTTGGACCTACAAAAAAAAGGCATTAAAAGTCTTTAATCGAGCAATCAAAACCCCATGACCTTCTTTCTCCATGAGTTTCTGGCTGTGGATTGACAAAATGGCACAAAATCTCAACATTATACACATGGGTGCCCAAAATATATGGAGACAGGCTTCCCAATACTACTTCCCTCATCTCAGACGGTTCGGCAGACTTCTAGGCTGCTATCCTATCACTTCCATCCACTTCTGCCAGCACTGTGCCTCAGCTTCATTTGCAACACTAGCAAGATGCAAAAGATACGCTTCCACAAGACTAAACAAAAATTTAAAACAATATTAAATAAAAAACCCAACACTTTAACAACAGTCCTCAAGGAAACTACATCAATCTTACTGTTTAATTTCTGCGAGACAGCTATGTTGCAAAGTGCAGCCAGAAATACTTGTACCAAGATCAAATTAGTCATTTAGCACCATCCACAGCAACTATTTATACAAGACTTTTCTGCGGCATCCATTGTTTCCTAAAAAATATTAAATAATCCATTGATTATATTATTTCAAATACAATGTTCAGACTTTGCAAACTACTGCAACACACACAAGTTTACTTTCAGAAAGGACAGATTTCAGAAGTCACAATATTGTGGGCTTTACAGAATATATGTTTTCCTTGAAATGATACTTGAATATCCTTGAAGAAGGAATTACCTTTAGCCTATAAAATAGAATTTCTGGCAATACTCCCTAAACTAGAACACACTGGCCTCTAAAAATAAGCCATGGTGCTATCAGCAGCACAGATTATTTTTTTCTGTCAGAGAGAGCCCAATGCATCCAGGAACAACTGCAAGGGGCCACAACCAGCCAGCAGCAGGTTCAGCCATCCCAGCGGCCCTGGCAGCCACCCCATGCCATGACAAGGGGGTTGGCCTCACCACCATCCAGCCTGGATGCACCTTGTGCGGTGGCAACACCACCATAAGGCTGCCAGCCCTGTGGCAGGGAGTGCTTGAGAGCAGCCTCTTGCCCGGAGATGGAGGCAGCAGTGTGGCCACTCTGAAAGGGATGGGGAGTCAGGGGGTGTATTTCTGTGTGTGTGTAAATATGCACATGAGCTTGCTTTCATATACATGCACATACATACATGCACATATGTGCATGCACAGATATATGCACATACATATCTAAAATCACAAAATGAGCTGAGTTGGAAGGGATGACAAGCATCATCGAGTACAACTCCTGGCCCCACACCAGATCACACCAAGTGTCTGAAAGAATTGTCCAAACCCTTCCTGAACTCAGTCAGTCTTGGTGCTGTGGCCACTTCCCTGGGGAGCTGTTCCAGTGCCCAACCACCCTCTGGGTGAAGAACCTTTTCCTAATATCCAACCTAAACCTCCCCTGACTCAGCTTCATGTCATTCCCTCGAGTCCTGTCACTGGTCACCATGGAGAACAGATCAGTGTTTGGCCCTCTGCTTCCCCTCGAGAGGATGCTGAAGATGCTGTATATACACGTATATACGTGTGTGTGTGTGTGTGTGTGTGTGTGTGTGTAGATGTATGTCCGTGCGTATTTGTGTATGTCTATATTTGTGTCTGTGTCCTTCAGCGCGCCCGTGTGCCACCCTGGCACCAGCCCCGGCCAAGCCACCGGAGCTCGATGGGCGCAGAGCCACGGTCTCTCCCGCCGCCGGAGGCCTGAGGCAGGCGGGCCGCACTCGGTGACGCCAGGCCCCCAGCCCGGCCCCCGGCCCGCCCGCACACCTCGCCGGGCGGGGAGCCCGGCGCCGGCCTTACCATCGCCCTCCTTCTCCTTCTCCTCCTTCTTCTCCTCCTTCTTCTCCTCCTTCTTCTCCTTCTTCTCTTTCTTCTCCTTCTTTTCCTTCTTCTCCTCCTTCTTCTCCTCCTTCTTCTCCTCCTTCTTCTCCTTCTTCTCTTTCTTCTCCTTCTTTTCCTTCTTCTCCTCCTTCTCCTCCTTCTTCTCCTCCTCTTTCTCCTCCTTCTTCTCCGCCATGGCCTCAGCGCCGCGCTGTCGCCATGGCGACGCGGCCTGCTCGGGCGCTCTCCTCACACCCCACGGGGTGTCGGGCGTCGCTCCCCGCTGTGCTAAAGAGGCACAAAATGTGCCCGAGCTCCTTGCACAGCCCCCGCTGCACCCCAGCGCCCTTTCAGACGGGAATCGAGTGAGCCCCTTAAGCCTGACACTTCAAAGGACTCAATTGCTTTTAAAAATACAGTTTTCCCAGCAATCGCGGAGATTTCCATGTGTCTGAGCTTCAGAAAATGAAAGAACATTTTATTCTAAATACCATCACGCCGAACCAGCTAAAATATTCTGTCTTGGTGATATTAAATAAAACTGTGCGGTTTAAATTTAGCTGTGTGTTTTAGCAGACAGGCGTGCAATGCCTGGTTCTTCTGACTAAAACAACTGTGAAAGTAGAAAAAAAACACCCAAATATTAATATTCTGGCAAGATGCAACCATATATTCCTAGAAAATAAATACTGATGGAATTCCTAGAACTAAAACCTTCTCCTCACCACAGCAGGTGCTTGTTTGTCGGATGGTAAGTTTTGCAAAGCCGTGTGGATGACTCCTCCTCACACACTCCTTTCCACCTCTCAAACAGTTAATGATGTTCTCAGCATTCATGGAAACCTGAAATTTCAAAAAACCCCACATTGAGCCTAAATAGGGCTTCTTTATTTTAAAAGAAATCACTTCTTAATAACATTTTAACATTTGCTGTTTGTCATTCGGCCACTTATTTTTGCATTTTTTATTGAACATGGCTCAGAGTAAAGAGGGTATAATAGAAACCCAAGAGGATACATCTTTACTCTGTTGGGAAAACAGCTGATTATGCTCTCTAACAAAGCTGATCCCTCTGAAAGGTTATCTACTGATTTGAGCAGTTTATTAAGGTAACTAAATATTTCAAACTACGTTTGACTGCAGGAGGAGTACAGATTTGTTTCCTCTCACGTTGCGAACAGAAATTTTGGTGAGAACAGCATGGCAGACAAATTTAGAGGATGGAGGAGCAGAAGGAAAGGCCTTTATCTTTCAATCTTACAGTGGTCCTAATTCTTATTCCCTTAACCCCTCCACACAGAAAACTTGTATTTCCTGACTGCAGGTCGATGGTGGTGGGTCAGTCACATGTTTGAAACTGGAGAAAAGTGAGAAACACATTGTTTTGGCAAGGATGGAGCTCTCTCAATCTCTTCTGTCCCCTACCCCAAATGTGGAATTTCATGCTCTTGAATATTGTGCCCAGCATTAGATTTCTTATGTTATTTCACAGATCATTCATCATATGATATTTACAGCTCTTCTACAAATGCTACACTAATTCAAAGTATTTACTACATATCCCTAAAAAAAGCTCAGTAAAATACTGCTCTAGTTATTCAGGTTTTCATGACAAATCCATGCCCAAAATATGAACAACAGTTTGTTTTAAAATAAATACAAATATTACACATTGTGTAGATTTATTGAGATTATTGTGTGTTTATAATAGACTTTGAACTGGAGTGAGTCACTCCAACTGTCACATGATACGACAGTAACTCCACTTGGCCATCCACCTTCACCATTTTCCCAGCAATTTCTCCAGGACTTGCACTTGGCTTTCCTCACAACCCCTTCCCATTTGACAGATGCTTATCTTTGTGTCCTCCAAGAGGGATGGTAACAAAAGCAGTGTATAAAAGCTGATGAAAGAAGGGGAAATTGTGAAGTACCCACAGCTATGACACATCATTTACACCACAACATCTACATCCCATTGTAGTTGCTGACTCTGGCCCTCATGAGCTGCTACAATAGCTCCTTTGGGAAAGTGTTGTTCTGAGTATATAAAGGCCTTGCTCAAATCCTGGATGTTTGTAACAAACTTTTTAAGTTTGATACTTTTAGCCTAGCTGCAGAATCTTCAGTGACTTAGAACTCATTCAAATTTCAGCAAACAGCATTTTGCACTGTCCTGTCCATGTTGTTGAGATTCCACTCACAACAATTACTATAAATCAAAGTGCTTCATTTGCATTGTCTACTCCAGCCTGGAGTTTTGCTTCCGGTAGCTTGCAGCCAACTGTCAGCACCTGTTTCTCCTTATTCTCCTAATTCCTGACATACAGGGCTTTGGTGTCTTGCCTGTCTCCAGGAGCAGAACAAAATACAGAATGAGAAAGCACTTCAAAATGAGAAGTCGCTGCTTTAAAATTTCCTGGCAATGTATCTTGAAAAATCTATGTAGGGAAAAAGAATGTTAATAATTATAATGCAGATCAGATATTGGACCTGAACCACATAGCTGTTTCCTTTCTAACTTAATGCACAGATATCTCAAACCAAGGGTATGAGTGGGCTGAAATAACTAATCACATTTTGGCACAGACAAGTACAAAAGGAAACCCAGAACTACTAATTCAACAGCTTGAAATATCAGCTGCTGCATGCAAGATCTTTACAGAGCTCCTCTGAAGAGAACATACCCTTTTAAAATTGTGATTTTTCATTTTAAAAATGTCAGAAAATATCTCAGGAAAATTATGGAAGAATCCAGCGTTATTGATATAAAGTGTGAATCCACTGAAGTCTCATAGACAAGGCTCCCTTACCTCCACTCCTTATTTCATCACACACATTCCTCTCTGCTATCAGGGTCCTATCACACATTTTGCATATTTTCCATGCATATTTTCAGAAATGTTATTCAGCAATAAAAAATGGGTCTAAAATGGGAGAAGTGACGTAAGACATAGAGCAATTCAGGGAGGTATAGTAACATCCTACAAAGCTGTGTCCCCCCATGGCTTTAGGGCTGCAAGCATCTTGACACATCTTTGCTCCAAACATTTGCCAAAGACCTTCATTACAGGACTCTCTCTGTGGGTCCTTGGGGACCACATAACTGAAGGCACAAAGAAGTCATTTGTCCTTCACAGAGAAAGTAGGTGGATAGCTATGATTCTGTGACAGGACTCTACCTATAGCTCCTCTGCAGCTAAATGGCTACAGCTATGCTGTTCAGCAGGTGTTTTCATGTCACTGTACCCTTTTTCACCTATGTGAAAAATATGATGAATGACCCAAGTGTACCTTCATTCCACTCTTCCTCTGGGATCAGCAGCTGATCTCAGTGACTCAGAAACAGACTCTTCAAAGCAGAGTATTATCTAAACATTAGCTGTTCACCCAAATGTTACACAGCAACCAGATAAAAATGAGAAAAAGACTCCATCATTCCTTGCCTATGCTGTATCTTTCCCTACAGAATTTAGGTAAATTACACTGAGAGCAGCTACCTCGTTCCTTGATGTGTAGGTGGGAAGACAGCTTCTCTTCTGGCTTGTTCTCTTTGTAACTTCAGGCTTTGATCCTATGCTTGGACTAGATGAAGAGAAGCCTAACAGAGTGGGCAGAGACAGACATAAAGGTATGCCCTCTATTATTTCCGCTACCATTGACCTTTTTCAGGCTGCTGGTATATTTATATTACCTTATCTGTCATAATTTTGCTTTCTTTGAAAAAAAAGTCTTCCTGTTCTCACCTACAGAACAGCAAAAAGTATATAAATTGGCAAGGGATTTCCTTTACTTTTTATACAGGTAATAAACCTAGAAGCCCAAAATCTGACCTCTTAAATAAAATATCAGCATATGATTCCTTGACACATATGGAGTTCAATGATGCTGAAAGGGGAAGATTCAAGTCTTGCCCTTCCTTCCCTACTGCTGGATGCACACCCTCCTTCTACCTTGTGCTGGCTCTGCCACTCACTGGGAGCAGATATGAGTCACAGAGGTAGTAAAAATACAATCCATCAAAAAGTGAACAGTGTTCTGCCCTATTAAGAAATTCAGAAAAGAATCTGACAAGCATCTCAATCAGCACATCCAGGAAGTTGGACCATGCAATTAGAAGAGAGGAAGAAATAGAGGGGAAGGCGGGAAGGGTGAGATGTTCTTTTAGAGGGAAAAGGCTCAGTGGCTGGCTGAGTCTGTAAGTAAATTGCAGAAGGAAGAAAAGAGGAAAATCAGGTTTGAAGGCTGCTGATAATAGCAGCATCTCAAACCCTTCTCCGTCCATGGGACAGCTTTGGAACTGTCCTGGCAAATATATTTTACTGCTCATGTACAGCTACGATCCTATGGATCTTTAGCTCCTCCTGTCCAGCTTCAACAAAGCTACATTTGAGGAAATGTGACTGAACATACATTAAAAATGAGTTGCTAGGAAAAAGGAAGCATTTCTTTACTGAAGCAATGTTCTTCAATGTCAAGGAGCTGCTGGCAGAGCTTGGCCTCTGGGACTATGCCTAAAGAACTCCAGCAGAAAAAAAGCTCTTTCTTTATAGGTAAGTGCCAGGATTCTGTTCCACATCCCACCCAGGCACAGAAATGGCCCTAGAGATCCATATATTTTAACCTTCAGACTTTATTACCATTAATTATATCTGGAAGTGAAGCCAGGATCCCCAAGAACACGGTAGCAGGAACAAAACACAATCATCCATCTGCCTAGCAACATGGGTTGCCATGAGTACTCCTCCCCGTGCTCCACAGGCAGCGGGGGCTCGCCACTGAATGCCGAGCCAAGCTCAAGGGCCCTGTACTGGTAAATAAAGCCTGCTCCCTCAAATGAAGGCCTTGGATTCCATCCCCAAGACCTTCCTCTGGAGCCTACAAAGTGTCAGCCAGCAGCCTGAAATTCAGAAATGGGGGGCTTCTGGAGTACTGAGAAGATGTCAGTGGAATTGCTCTTGCAAGAGGCAAAAGCAATGATGTTGGGAACATCAGTGCCATCAAAACTCCATTCTTCCCTTCTCTGTTCTTTTGAGAAAGTTCTTTGCATGTTTCAATACCATGCCAAAAACATCCCCAAGAACATACTATCAAATCACTGAATTTTCACGCTTAGGAAGAAAAGAAAAACCTGTGAGTGGTACTGAAGACATGGAAATATTCTATGACATCCCTAGCTTAGGAAATCCTTGAATGACAAACCATTTGTAGGAGGCTGAGAGACAGAGTATTCAAGATAGTAATTTGTGTGGTTCTCCACTGAGCACTTGCTTTAGGCCTCATTAGAAGAAAGGATACTCAAAGAAACAGACTTTTGACATGTCCCAGAAGGTTCATTGTGCTGTTCTTAAAAAAGATTACTTGATAATTTTTTAATATTTAAGGGCGCCCCCTGATAATGTGGTTATCTAGAAGATGTTTAAAAATATATATGAGGAAAACACAAATTCAAGATTTCAGACTGACATTTGGATAATTGTAATTGAATGGGACTGTTGAATACTGGAATTATATTTATGTTACCAATATTGTGAAGCTAACCTTTAAAAAAAGCTCTTACTTTGTTGTTTGTTATATTAAAACATGCAATGTAAGGGGATAAAGGCCATATCAGAGATAAATAAGCCCAAAGTGCATTTTACAAAGCTGTCAACCAAGACACAGGAGTAGTTGGCCTTGGCATGAGAGAAGGAACTAAAAGTTATACATCTGAATGATCATATATGGCCTTTAATCAGTTTACATGAGGAATTATATAGTACTTTTAATTCTTAGATAAATTCTCCTAGCTCATGAGTAGCAGAACCACTTCCTTTTCAATCATCTGTCAAGATTATTTGGGCATGAAAATGTTGCTGTACTCACTAAGTTAGTAATAACCAAAACCAAAATTAACCTGGTTATAGAAAATTCATCAATTTAAGCACTTCTGATTAAGCTACTTTCTTCAGAATGCATATCTTTCATTTATTAAAAAAAATTCTAGACCATCTGCTTGTGAAGATGATGTTTGGAGAACTAATGTAACACTATCCTTTTAAATCTACAGCAGGATAGTAAGGGAGAAAATCATCTTCCATAAAAAGTCCCATTAATGTGTTCATAATTTTACTTTACAAGTCTGGCCCTGCTACCTGCTCAGGTTAACTTCAGAATTTCAGTGGGAATAAAGTTAAGGTCTGAGGGACTGATCTTAATTCACAATTTATTCATCTCCACTAACACAAATGGCACAGGCTTAAGCCTGGTGTTGTAGGATAAGCACCACCCCAATTCTCATTCATTTCAGTGGTTTTTTATTCAAAGGACCAATTCCATGGCTAGCTTGTTTTCTGAGGTTCATGAATTTAATTTAGTACTTAAATATAAGCTTTAGCTTTGCAGATATTAAATTCATTTCCATATTTAAATAAAGTTAATTTTGATCTAACTAGAGATACTGTACAAAGTATGTTTTGTAGACTTCCTATACAGACTTACTATTGTAAAATGAAAGTTGCTTTGAAATAAAAATATACTTTGTTATTTTAAGAGGGGGGAAAAAGAAGCAGAACTAAGACACATCCCAGAAACATTTTCTCTGCCTTCAGAATAAGAAAAAAATTAAACTCCAATTTGATTCTCTCATGAGGTATAGGGGACTTTGATGCACTGTGGCAAGAAGATAGATAGCTGCATTAATGAAAATATAATCTGTGCTCAGAGACTTTGCATTTTGTCTATAAGTGTAAAATATTCATACCACAATAGACTGTTAGACTGTCAAATACTGAAGTTCAGCCAATTTTACCAGGAAGAGTTGACATTTTGCTGTATTCTTCATTCTAAGGAACTGAGAAAATAAGCTATCAAAACCACTCCTCCACTTGCAAATTTTGCCAGTGTAACTATTTAGATACAGCATAAATCTAGAAATAGGAAGTGTTTGTCTACTGCACCATTCAGACACAGTAGCTCAAACTAAGAGCAGTAACAAATACTTTGCATTGGTGAGTTTTCATGGCACTGAGCCAGGACAAACAGAGGCATCACCTCCTTTTGTATCACCTTCTCTGCCATGACCCAAGGCATGGCCATGAAAGATCTGAGGAGGAAACTGATTCAGCTAGAAAATGCACTTTTTTTGTGGTTGTGGCTACCAGGTTGTGAACCAGGCTAGTGTAGCAGAAGGGACAGTGTAAGAACAAGTGGCAGGGGCTGAGGAAACACAGACCTGCCATCGAGGAGCAGCCTGACACTTTCGGCACAATCCTCCAAGAAGGGGCTTTTGTTCTGTCACTGGCTTGCCTTCTCCCAACTCAGATGCCTGCTGAACTATCTTCCAGTCATGCTCCATTCACATGGAGGTGCACCGAAGAAGCAAAAGCAGGGCTTGGAAAAAGAAACATCATCATTTGTTAGACTAGCTGACAGAGCTGAGGGGATTAAAAAAAAACAACCACCACAATGATTTTGGACATATCACCCCTTTTTCAGCTCTGAAACAGAAATTGCATCCCTTCAGCAGAGTACATTGGTAATCCTTTTGAAATAAATGTAGCTTTGTTGTGTTACCTCATTTGGATTGTTGGAGTGAAATGGCTAGTTGGGAATTGCAAGGTAGATGTGAGTGTTTGCAAAGAAAAACATGGTAAGGACATTAGCCTTGTGGGACTAAAAGACAAGAGCTCTCACATGCAGAGCCCTAAGGAGTGGGGAAAACTGCAATATGCTAAACTGATTCTAACATACTGCAGATAGATGCAAATAAAGGAGACTTAAGAGGAAGAGGCACTTAAGCATCCTGATAAAGCCGTTTAAATTTTTTTTGGTTTGGACATTCAAAGCTATATCATTTAAAAATTTATGAAACCATGCAATGAACCATACCACGGAAATGACAAACAACCCAAAAAATAACCCAGGAAATACAAACAGGCCACAAACAACTAATGGGTACTCTGTGATATGAGTTCTCATTTGCTGGACAGCCACATAAATACTTGCATAGCATAATGTAGGGGGCAAAAACTGTTTAGGCCATGGCTGCTGATCAGACGGTTGCTTGTCAGACACACAGACCACACACAGGTCAGTGTGTAAAATTATTCCAGCATATAAAGATTTAAAGCATAAGAAAGCTGTGATCAACGACCTACTCACTTTAGGAAGTCATGGCTAAGATTACACCGGACAGTGAAAATATATACATAAGTTTTACCTGCTAACTGAACTTTCCAAAGTGGAAATACAAGTTTAATAATCCATCTGAAACTCAGGACGTGTAAACCCTAGGTAGGTAACATCTTCCCAGTTCTGTGTCATTAAAACCATGATTTACCCTCAGAACAGGATGGCTATGGAATAAACCTAAAAGTGGTCTCACAGTGCAAGATAATTATTTTTTTCTAATTGCTTACTGAAGTATATAATTAGAACACAGTCTTTATCTAGTTTATATATACTTTCATGATATAAGAGTATTTATTGGAATTGCTGTATATATCAGTAACACCTTGAGAGCTAGAGTTGCTGTCAGTTCAGATTAACTCAACCAGACACAGTCCAGTTTTTAACTAAACCACAACTTCTGGAAGCCTGAAGACCAAACTTTGCTGGGATGGTTTGAGGCAATAGTGTCTCTTGGCAACCTTACCTTCCACTAGCAGCTCGTATCTCTCACTCTGTAACAGAAGAATCTGGTAACAATGTGTGTGGATGTCCTGAGATGTCTCCTTCTACCTCCTTTCCCTCACCTTGGCTGTTTGACACAGCATATTTAATACTTTAAATTAATGAACATAGCTGTGGCCCAAGGAGTGATCACACATCCCATTTTGTCACTTCTCAAAGAGTGCAGCTGCTGAGACACTAAAATCTTACACCACTGTAGCTAAACTAGACACAATTTGCCTTTGAAATTAGTAAGTATTGGTTCTTTCTTACCAGACCTCAGCTGTGACCCTGGATAAGTATTTTAACCCTCATTTTTCAAACACCAGCATGTCAGTGAATCTTTATCTGCAGTTATTCACTGGATTAAGAACCAACCTCCAAAAGCTCAGAATGACCCACCTGAAAAGTGTTGTATTGTATATCTATTTCTTGTAGGCTGAGTATTAGTGTTGTGTATTTTAGGATATCTTTAAGATAGTATTTGTATCTCTCTCCCCATCCCCTTTGCAAGTAGTTTGTCTTCTGTGTGCAGGGTGGAGCACCCAAGATGCATTGAAGGTGCAGATGGCATAAGCAAGTGCTGAGCCTTCTGAAGAGGTTCTCCTTTTCCGTCCTGTGTGTCCATGTAAACATCTAAACATGCTCCTGGAAGCAGACACCTACTTGAAGCCTTCCCTTCAGTGGCATCACCACTGCTCCTCCTCCCATAGTGAAATATCTGCATGCTAGAAATTGCCACATTCCAAGGCACTAAACCAACTACTTTTTGATCTCTAGCTGGTGTTAAACACCAGCAAATTTAACAAGATCAAATAACAAAATGGTGCAGTAACAAGTTCTCTCTTCTAACTGATTGTCAAATAGATACAGCCTTCAGAATGGTTAATGCTGGCATGCACCACTGATAGGGTCATTTGGTCCAACCTCCCTTGGTCTCCCCAGCAAGCCTGCATGGCCAAAATAGTCTTTTTGTTAAGCAGTTTAACTATGAGACCTTCCAAAATGGCTACCAGAAATCTGCCAGGATGCTCATGAACTGATCTGGTAGCCATGGAGATACACATGATTTTTGTAATTGAAAATTTCAGAAGTCTGAGAACCTCTTGTTCTCCTAAACAACTCTAGCAGCCAGTTTTCTTAGTATATTTTCAGAAGTCCAATTCCCAGAGTGACTGAAGAGCTTCTCAGTAAATACAACATAGTCCTAGAAAGAACTAAGAGAGGATTTTGGGGTTTTTTTGTGGAATTACTTAAATTTGGTAGTAGAAGCAAGTAGCTGATTTTCAGACCTCTGTTTTTATCACTTTCCAGCCTATATTCATTGACATAAAATATGAATGCATAAAGTTATCAGCCTAGAGCTATTTGCTTCCCTATAGATTTGAGAAATAAGAAACACAGAGGAGAATCTCTGATTTGAGACTTTGAAAGAAATAAATACCCATCTCCTCTTCTCAGTAGGGACAATCTTCAGTAATATCAGTTACAAAGGAGGTGGAGATGGAGTGAGCTCCATAAATTCACAGATCACACAAAGCTCCTGGCCTGGCATTTCATCTGCATAATATGTAGTTGGTTTGGAAGGGGCCAGTGCCATTAGCAGCAATTCAGTGGTTGGGAGGATATCTTTTGTTTCTAAGAGAACCATTACCAAGTTCTTTGTTCCATCCTCCGGACATCTTCAATAGCCTAGTGGATTGCAGCAGATAAGAGTTGGGTTTATATTAAGCATAAGGTTTCAGGGACAAATCTAGTCTGTAAGAGCCCTTTTTTTTGTCAACTTTGTGATCACAAATAATTGGATGGAATTAATCACTTATATTGTCACTTCGAAATCAAGAATAAAAGTGCTAATTTCTGGAAAAACTGAGGAAAATATGCACTGGGAAGAGAAAGATCTGTGAGGTATTACTGTTGGAAGAATCAGAATGAAACCTTAATGAGAAGATTTAAAAATAGAACAAAAACGAAGAACAGAAGTGAAAAACACACAATCAAATACTTGAAACAGAAGCATCAGGGGAAAAGGGAAGAATGAAAGTAAAACTCCCTATAGATAGTCAGAAAAATTGCATTTGTCAGAGTGATATACAAAGAACCTTTAAGTTTGGGGGGGGACCGAAAAAAACCAAAACTAAACAAACAAAAATTGAAGAGAGAATGATCTAGTGATCCAAAATATCAGCAGATCTAAATGGCTAATGGAAAAATCCCAGTCTTGAGGCATATACTCAATTCCAGTCATAAGGCAAATATATATGCTTAGCTTTACCTCACACAACACCAGTGAGTTCAGCAGTAAGCTCCACCAGTGTAAATCACACTTCTCCCTCTCTTACACCCCCAGTTTCAGCAGATGCAGCCACAGTACAGGCTGGGGAAAAAAAGAAGACAGGAATGAAATGTGATTTCCAATTCAGATAAAACATCAGACTGTTAAAAGTACTGAAAGAAAATACTTCTCCTTTATCCTTACAAATGTGGTTACAAAAAGACCTAAAGAGCAGAAAGGGGAAAATCAACATATTGTTACCCAGCCTTTGAATATCTTAATTTTAAAATAGAGTCTTGTTAGGATTTTAAGATATCCTGGTCCCTGCAATAAGCAACTTTATTTCTAATTGGAACACTGTTTCATAAATTTTCTTTTCTTAATTTTAAGGAGTTTCCTTGGGCTCTAGAATTAACAGAATCTCTGAAGTGATTCCAGAAGGAAAAAGCAATAAGTTAGTTTAACAAACTTGACCAAAGAAGGAAAGTAAATTTCAATTTTCAACAAAAATGCTAAAAATCCAGAACACATTCTGGAAGAGCACAGTATTTACCACCGATATTTTTTAAACGTTTTTTAAACTTTGCTTTATTCAAACTTGCTCCGGATACTACTCAAGGAAAAGCCCTGTAGCATGCCAGAACGAGACAGCTGACAGCCCACCCTTGTGCGTGTGTGCAGGCAGGCTCCTTGCTGCTCCACCAGCTCTTCTCCTGCAGCCCACGCAGGGTGGACTGCTCCAGCTCCTGCACTTCACTCTTCCTTCCTGCCCTCTGACTGAAAGCCACAGCCTCCCACTAAAGCCATAGTACTCATTCCAACCAAATTCTTCCCTTTCTTGTGTCAGGCTGCAGACATTTTCCAGCCTTGGCTCCGAGGTACCTTTGGTCTCCAGGTGCTTATTTCCCAGCAGACTGGGCCCAAAGCACTGCTGGCTGTGGGTGATGAGAGCATACCAGCCCTTGGCTCCTGCAGGGTTTCATTTTGCTGTCTGGCAAAGGGAAGTGCTTTGTCCCTGGGTCCACAGGTGCAAGCCTCCAGTGTGCTCCTGCAGCACATCAGTAACAGTCTGTGTGTTGGGGAGAGGAGGAAGGCATGAGGGAAGGAGGGGTATTTTCACAAGTTTTGCTGCTGAGTATCCAAATTGGTTTCTGTGGATTTGTTACCTGTTCACAGCAAAGAAAGTGAAAAGTGACTCAGCACCCATGTTCATTCACTTCCTTCCCAGGCTGTCAGTTTGGGGGTTATCTGGGGTAGCATTCTCCAAAGCAGCCCTCGTTCACTTGGAAGCAGACGGAGATATTCAGCTCATTTCATGTGGGCTGCTGCAAGCTGCGATCTGCTGCCAGTGCAGGTCAGGTTCAAGCCAGACTTTTCAATGTTCCAGCTAAGTTCTGCATTATTATGATGAAGTATTTCAAGTATATGAAAGCATTTAAGATATGTGCAAATGGGTGAAGAATATAGGAAAAGCTATAAATCAGCAAGCGAGAAATACAAAGGAACAAAAGGAAATATTACCAGAAATATTTCCTCATAGTAAGGGTGCTTCAAATAAACAATGGACTTAAAACTTGCTTCTGATTTATTGCTGGTTGCAAAACCACGACATTAGGTACAAACTCTCATCCTGTTAAGCCTAAGAACTTGGACAGAGATTGCTAGAGTTAGTTACTATGGAGTTTAAAAAAAAAAAAAAAAAAAGTTGGCTTTTGTGATGAGACCAGCTTCAGAGAAGAAAGAGAGGATAAAGGAAAAAAAGCTGGGTTTAAGCATTCATTTAAAGATTTGCCATCTGAATGCTTTGCATTAATTTCCTTTAAAGCTGATCAGTTCTAACATTATTTTCTCAATTAATTGCTTAATTTTCAACTGTTTTGTTTTGTTTTTTTACTAGAGTATCTGAGACTTTCCCATGTGGAACATACTGCTGATAAAAAAATCTTTCTAGGTATTGTGGACAATCTGACTCATCTCTGTTTTGAAGGTGCAAGATTTGTGCTTGAAGTGCATGCCTGTTTTCACTCCTTTTTAAAGACACTTTTGGTTGTAAATTCTTCAATTTTGATAGACAAGCATATTGTTGTCACACAGTAACCAGCTCTTATTTCAGAAACACTATACTGTCTATGATAATAGGATTGTTACAACAGTTCTCTGTTAAGACTGGCATGCTGTGCTCATCTTGCTTCTTACTTTCTTAACTTTTGCTTTTGAGGACCTCTTATTTTGCTGGTATGTGAAGCAGGAGAAACAAGTGCAGATGCCTTGTCTCATAGAGGAACTGCCAGGCAGTTCTATTTTCTTTTGTATGAAAAAGAACTCATAAAATCCAGAATCTCATTGAGGCCCTGACCCTGCAATGAACTCAGCAGTCACATGGATCTGGGGACACAGGAAAAGCTATAGGATAGGAAGCCCTGGACTGGAAATACTGATAATTCAGGACGCTGTTCAAAACAGCCTGATGTTATTTAAAAGGATGGCTTTATGCTCCTCTCAGAAGATCTTAGTTGGATAGTTTAGGAGCTTGTTAACCCTTGGATTAGCAACCTTACAGCAGAAAGCCCTTAGAAAACTTTTAACCCTCCTCCCCCCTGACCTTATGGGCACTGTTCCTTTAGAACAGCATGACCTGATGGGATACCTGGCTGTGATTTATAATCCATGCTGGAAGGGCTGCCTGCCTTCTGGCCAAGGTTTCAAACCAACACAGTGTGCTCCTGGGAACATCCTTAGCCTATGGATGTGGAACAGCAAGGTTACATGGCAGTGCTTTTCTTCTGCTGTTTAGTGTCAAATAATTGTTGTCAGAGGGTTTGTAGGGGACTGAGTTTTTTTATGCTTTCCTAGGAAACTACCTGGAGTTGTTTGCTAGCAGTTGCTTTAGTGTGTTGCCAGAAGAGTTTCTGTCACTAAGTCTCTTGTATGAAATAATGCTGGTTTACCTCAGCCTGAAAATAAAAAAGAAAGGCTGAGCAAATTTGCTCCAGCAGAGTGGGTTAAAGAGCAGTCTATGACAAAATGGCTTTCTTTCCACAGAGCATTCTACGGTGAGGTTAACTCAACTGGATAAAATGGAGTTTCCTAAAAAGAATCAACTGACCAAACCTCTGACCTCATTTCTCTATCCTCCTATTAAAGATGATATAGCGTACAGTTGAAAGTTAAGTTTTGCTAATGCTTGTGATGTGATTTGCTAGTGCATAGTTAGGTTTTGTGTAGGTTTCTGAGCCCATGATGTGTGATGGGAGGTGAGTGGGCAGAAAGGAAAAGGCTCCCTTTCCTTTTCTCACAGTGCGGAGGGGTTTTCCTTTTCTTTTCTGAGCTGACTTCATTTGGGGCTTAAAAGAAAAGTAGCTGGATTTGGAATACTGCTTCCAAAGGCAAAACCCAAGAGATCTGCAACCCAGACTGTGGGCAAGGGCAGTTTTTTAGTCTCCAAGTTACTTTTTGGTGCTTTGAAATCTGCTTAGCAGACCTTAGGATTTTGTAATTGTTGCCTTGTAGGATTGCCAGAGCAGTACCTAAACAGAGAAAGCTACCTGCATCTATCTATCAGTCTATCTGTGCTTCAGCTGCATATCACACTCTCAATACAGAACTGACCATCTTGAAAGCATGTTAACATTTATTAAAGAATATTTTAAAATAGTTTGCTTACTTAGCTTTGCCCATCACAGATTTAAGGTATGCAACTGGGCCACGTCAGTGCCTTTAGTTAGCATGAAATACTCTTAAAAATTCTAGGGGGTTTATGTGTTTTTTTAAGCATGGCCTCCCCAGTCTGTAGAAGCCACTCTTTGTGAACTGAGGGAATAGAGGAGATAGCCTAAGAATTAGCAGTTCTCTGGCACAAAAAGTATGTAGAGACTTTTCTGACAAGAGCATCTTATGAAGAGAAGGAGAAAGAGGTATTGAAGAAGGTTTGAGAGTCAAATTATGATAGGCGTGTACTGTGTGTACTACAGAGAGTGTAAAGTACCAGAATAGGACAGAAAAACAACCCAAAAAGGTGCTCATCTGGACATTCGTGTTTTGGGGGATTTTAAGTCAGGTTGAACAGAAAAGTCACATTAGGCAAAAGCTGGTCTGTGGCTGCCAGTTGTGAATTGTCCTGTCACCCACTCTTTTTGCATCTGTCTCCATGATTGTTTGGTTTTAGTTACAAAGCTTGACCATATGTGTACTTCGTATGTGAGCAGAAAGGTACACTGAAGCTGATACTCAACATTAAAATTACCTTTAAAAAACTACTTACGAATGTTTTAATAGTCTCTTTGAGAGATTAATTGATACTCCCTTGAAATGGTTCTTCCACATTGTCTTCCCACAGGAGAACCATATTTTTGGAAGCAGATTTAAAATGCTACTTCCTCTTCCACAGACTGACTGCTGTGCAGAGGGGTTTAGTCTATCTAAATTTCCAGAGTTCACAGCTCCATTCTAGTGAACGTGTATATGTGGCAAGTTACAAAAAAAACCTCCAGGAACTGCAGATGTCTGATTTGTGGAGCTAAATATCATTTTATGAACTAGTTCATATATAAGAATTGAGATATGTGTAGTTCAATAAATTTCTGTATGGCTCTGAATAAAGCCAAAATGAATCCTGGTTTTAACGTTGGAGAATGCAGCCTTTTTTCTCAAGGCCAGGCTTAGAAACTGTGAGTCTTTCAATACTCTGAACTGAGAAACTGTTTCTTAGAAACTCACAGGCTTGGGGTTTGGCACTCTTTTTTGAGCAAAAAAAGTTACTCCTTGGAAACAGGGAAAGGGGGATCCTTTTTGGTATGGGGTCAGTGAGGATGTCAAACACAGATTGTGGCTGATATGTGACATCCCAGTGTAGCTTTGCAGTGCTTCCTTCTGCTTGGTAGGATTACTCAACTACTTCATCCAGCACACAGGAAAAGCAAAATAGAGGTAGGATCTTAAAAAAGACTTGAGGACTGACTCTGAACTGACAGCTCACCTGGAGGCCAAAGGGTGCTATGGCAGAAAGTGTCATAAGAGAAAGATGCTTCTGAGAACTAGCTAACCAAACCTGTGCCAGAAACCTGGATTTCAGTCTCTTGAACCCTGACAGATCTATTTGTAATTAGACACTAACTACCCCTTAGGCCCTGAGGATGCTTTCAGACCTAAGTAATCTGGTTCCTATGCAAATAATAGGCCTTATTTTGGCGTAAGACCACCTCATTTCTGAGATGAATTGAACTCCTTTGATGTTAAAATATCATGGAGAGATTATAGATAGTACAAGGCAAGGTTCAGCATCGTGACTCTGATGGTGAGCAGTAGTGCATGTCTGAGAAAGAGGAGCACAGGGTGAGGATAGTGCTATTTCTCCAAAACAAACTGCTGGCCTCCTGGCAGACAGATCCTAAGATAGTGCATACCTATGGAAATAAATAGGTAGGGAGTTCTTTGGGCTAAGAAATCATCAGAACTGCCTCTTGGTCAGGCAACCTCACTAAGGACAAATTAGCATTTTAAAAATGTCTGAAAATTTCTTATTTGGTCTAATAATGATTAATGGGTATTTGAAGAAGAGACATGAAAAGAGAGAAAGAAAATACTTCACAGGCTGCCTGCTATCCTAAAGGCAGAAGAGTATTTCAATAATGATATTCTCTTTTAAAGTAATGATGTATTGAATGAGGAACTCTGAAGGCAATATTAATTGAGGGTAGATGGATTAAGGACATGTAGAAGAGACCAGGAACATGCTGTGATGGTCAGATGTAGGGTAAAGAACAACAAGAGGAGCCAGAACAGGACAGACAAGGCTCTAAGAGAGCAGAACAAGGAAAGACAAATGACTGGGTTCTCTTGCAACACTGAAGGTGTGTGAAAAGGTTCAAAGCCGAGGTGGGATTGGACTCTTGAGATTGTTCAGTCCCCTCCTGAAAGCCTGCTCTTCTTTTTGATACCTCTTTGTCACTGCTCTTGGCAAACAGGAAGAGGAGAGAGATTTGGAAGGACTAAGGGTGAATAATGGAAAGAACATTATAGGTGAGTAGAGCACTAATTGAAGTCTAAAGGAGCACAAACAAGGAAGGAAATCGGAGTAACTGATTTGTTGAAGGGCTAAGCCCAGAGGGAGGATCCCACATTACTTTTGAGATGGAAGACTGGTTTGGAGAAAAAAACAGTTTAAGTTCGAAACTAACACAGGTAGGAGAAAAATGCTGTATGATTGATAAAAAGTGCATAGGATTGCATGTGTTATATATGAGGACATGTCACTTTTCATTTAAACGGAAAGGAAGGTTTTATGTATTTTGAGACCAAAAAGGCAATTTTAATGGAGGAGTATTTGTGATTACGAGAAATCACGTTTTGTTTTTCATATGGCCATCATTATACAAGTAACAGCTTAAAGTGCTTTCCTTTAGTGCTTTCTTGTTTCAGGAGTTTGCATTACCAAACACCCATTTTTTATATGGCTGGTGTCTCTCTATCTGCATGTTCTATTAAAAGGAGAGTTGAAGGATTCACTCAGTATCTCAACTAAGAGAGGATACAGCAACAAGGAAAGCATACCTTCTTAATTAATTTTTCTCCTTCAAAGTATGAATAAGGTAAAGACAAACTACTCAAACACAGGACTCAAAGAGGACAGGGGAGTATCTTAAGAGATTTTTCCCAGGGACAGATGTGTAATAAATATGTATTTAATTTACACATAGCAATAGTTTTTTTTTTAAACACTGAGAGTGAGTCATTAAGGTTACACATTTATTTCAGTTATGTATGTATTTTATTTACTTAGCTTTATTATTATTTACAACTATTTACTACTTACAATTGAATCACCTGAGATCTGAAAATCAACTGGGATTTCTCACTTCTGTAATAATACGTAACGTAACTGCAGTCTGAAAACACAGTCCTGCTACCCCTGTTTGGCAGTGTAATTAAGTGTGTGGTTAGATAGTAAGCATTACCTTTACTACGATGGTATGAATTAATATCCTTTAAAAATAATAAGTTTTGCCTTCTAACTGGTTTAATAGATAGCTGTAGTTAGCTGTAGTAACTTTAAAAAAATGCCTCTAGTCAGTAGTGCTAAATTTTGGGGAGAGGGAAAGATTTTTACTTTACATACTTGTGCCTCTATATACAGGCTTGAATGCTTGGGGTAAGAAATCTCTCCATGTCCCTCAATGCTGTTAGCTGTTTTGTTTCTCCATGGTAACAGGTGTGTAAAGCAGTATGAGCATGTTACTGAAGTAGGGAGACATGACATCGTTTAGGAATGGGATTACATGCAATGACTGCAGCTCTCGGGTGATTCTGAATGAGGGTGTTTTCTGGCACACAGGCGCTGTCAATATGTGCAGATGTGCTAATTTAAGGCATGGTTTAGGGATCCAAAGCCGGCCTAAAAGAATCTATCAGTCTATAGAGTTTGCAGTGGTGGGAGGGATTATCAGACATCAGGTCGATTAAACTCTTCCAGAAACATGACTCAACGTGTGAAGAGTCCTGTGCAAGATCAAGGTCTAAACACTGGGCTCTGTCTGAGGTTCAGATAATACAACTCATAAAGACTTAATGATGTATTTTCTGTTTAAATTTGTTTGGGAAAAAAAAAAAGTAAAAACATGGGGATTGGACAGGGAAATTACATCCAAATTAATGCAGAATTATCCGTAAGTTTCAGTGAGGTACCTTGCAATTAGAACTAATTAAGTTTTGTTGCCACTTTGGCAGAACAGTGCATGTCAGGAGTCCTTCAGAAGGCTAGCTAAGATAGTTGTTTCATGAGCAAATGGACAAAGGCAATGATTTATAGTGGTACAGCTTAATCACACATTAACCTCTCATTTTCTTCCGCTATGGATTGACTTACTGGACTGATATAAAATCTATCAACTTGCTTTAAAAGTAAGCAAAAGGTTCTGGTAACCTTTTTCTCACCTGTACATATTGCATCCCTTCCTGTCTCTATTCCAACAAGATGTTATGTAGTACTGGGTTGAGCTAACCTTGCCGACTGAGTCGTGTTTCCTCCAAGTGTAGCCTGACTGAGGACCAAGCAATGTGTGTGTACACGTATGAAAGAGCCCTCTCCTTGTGCAGTTAAAACAGGGTGACTTCCTTGGCTCTTCCCTTCCTCTGGGGCAGGTAAACGTAATTTGTTCTGGTTCAGAAGGCCACGCAGTCTGTACAAGGCAATTTTGTGGCAAACACACCTTCCCTTCTGTTGCGCTTCATACTGATCCTCCGGTGGTTTGACTTGCATTTCTTTTCCTGCAAGGGAAAATTAGCTTTTTATTCGGGCTCCCGAAGGAAGCCGACTTGTAGATCAGTGCTGCCTTTCTGCTCATGTGAAATCCTCTCCACTGTTCATTTTCACGTTACTTTTGACCAAATTGGAAAAATCCAAAATTCAATCACGGTACAGCTTGCGTGGCTGGGGAGAGCCCGATATTAACGCCGTGCCGAGGAGGAGGTTGGGGGAAAAAAGAGGGAAAGCTGCGCAGTTTTCGAGGGCAGATTGGCTCCGTGCCCCGCTCCAGACGAGGAGTTCATGCACTGGAGGAACCTTTGTTATCGCCGGCTCTGCCAAGGCTCAGCGCTGTGCCTGCCTCCCGCTGCTGCGGGAACGGGGGTAGCTCCGCTGCTGCCCTTACATAACTGCGCTCGCAGGGCTGTGCCAGGGCAGCTATTTCGAGCAGCACTGCCCCTTTTCAATCCCGTGCAAAAAGCCGTGCGGGACTAGGCCCGACATGGGCGCCGGGCAGCGAGGGGAGTCAGGGCACGGCGCTGCGAGGCTGTGGCTCGAATGCGGGGCCGGGGGGCATTTCGGCCGGGCTATGGCCTCATGCGGGCGGGCGGGAGCTGGCACGGGGGTGGCTCGCAGCCCCGGGCGGGTTTACTGTGCCGGAGCGGTGCATCGGCCAAGCTGCCATCGCCAAGGAACCCGCCAGGACAGGGGCTGCGAGGCGTGCTGCGCTCGGGCGGATATTTACGGTAATGAGGTCGTTACGGTAGCGCGGGAGGGCCTACGTGCGAGGGGGCGGGGCGGGGCGCGCGCGGCGCCGGTGCGTGCGCGGCCCCGCGAGGCGCGTCTCCCTCGCGAGCTCGCGGTGAAAGGATTTGGCGCCAGGCGGGTCCCGCTCCGCAGCTCCCGCAGCCGCACGAACCCCCCGCGCCTCCGGCCCGCACCCACCGCCCGCCGGGGCACCGACACACCGCAGGCAGAGCCAGAGTCGCCCGCCCGTCCCTGTCCGCCGCCGCCCGCGCGCCGCCCAGGGACCGAGCTGCCAGTGTCGCCGCCATGAGCTGCTCGCCCGTGAACGTGAAGAAGCTGAAGGTGTCGGAGCTGAAGGAGGAGCTGAAAAAGCGGCGCCTCTCCGACAAGGGCCTCAAGGCTGAGCTCATGGAGCGGCTCCAGGCCGCGCTAGACCAGGAGGAGGCCGGCGGGGGCGGCCCCGCCAGCGGCGCGGCCGAGCCCGGCAACGGCAGCGTGGAGGGGGAGGCGGCCGAGAGCGGCGGGGGCGCCGCGCAGCTCCGCCAGGGGGGAGGCTCCGGCCAGGCCGCGGCCTCCGCCATGGAGGACGACGACGAGGAAGGGCTAGAGGCCGCCGATGGCGACGCCATGGAGCTGGGCGAAGAGAACGGCGAGCGGGCGGGGGCCGGGGGCGGCCCCATGGAAGAGGAGGCGGGCGGCGACGAGGAGGAAGAGGAGGAGGAGGAGGATGAGAACGGCGACGACCAGGGTTTCCAAGAGGGGGAGGACGAGTTGGCCGACGAGGAGGAGGCCGCGGTCGTGGACGCCAACGGGCACGGTGACCAGCAGCCGCCGCAGCCCCAGCAGCTGCAGCAGCCCCCGCCGCTCCTCCCGCCGCGCAGCGCCGCCGCCGCCAAGGAGGCTCCCGGCAAGAGCGCCGGGGGCGCCTCAGGGCCCGCCGCCGCCTCCGGCCCGGCGGGCCCCGCCAAGCAGCAGCAGCAGCAGCAGAAGAAAGCGGAAGGCGGCGGTGGAGGCGGCCGCCCCGGGGCGCAGGGCGCCGGGGGTGAGTGAGCGTGGCGGCGGGAACCGGGTGGTGGGGGGGCGGAGAAGGGGGGCCATTAATCCCATCCCCCGCCATGACGGGGGTTGCCCGCCGGGGGGGCGGCTTCCGGGGCGCGCGCGGGAGGACGTTGGCGGCCCCGCGCCTCGTGCTGCCCCGGCGGGGGGGCGGGGAGGGGCGCGGGGGAGGGGCGGCGGAGGGGCCGCTGGGGCGCGCTGTGCATTGTGCGCCCGGCGCCTGACGTCACTTCCGGGCTGGGCGCCGCCGCCGCACGGGATGGCGCTGGGAAGGCCTGGCGGTACAATGGAGGCGGGAGGAGGAGGAATCCCTTCCCTGGGGCTCCCGCCCGCGGCCTGCCGGGAGGAGGCGCAGTCGTGCGGAGCGCACGGTGCCCTTGCGAGAGGCCGGCGGTGTCCCGCTGCCCCCGTGGTGGGCGGGTGGTGATGGTGGTGCGGGTCTGGAGGCGCGGCGGGTCAGGAGGGGTTTTTGGCTTTTTTTTTTTTCCTTTTTTTTTTTCCCTTTTAATTTTTTTTTTTTTTTTTTTTTTTTTTTTTTACATTTTGGCTTTTCCGTGGGGATCATGACATTGAGGGCCGTACTGGCTGCTGCGTGGTGTGTTGGCAACTTCGTCTGCTAAATCATTCCTGATTTGCGACAAGTTTTGAGTCTCCCGTGAAAATTCAAGATACAGGGTTTTACTTCAGCAGCGGCAAATTTTTTTTTTTAAGATGTTACTGCTCATCTCATACTGTAGCTGTCTGCAGTTTACAGAGTTGAAACCATCGTATAGATTTGATTCCAAATTAAACTAAAATTTAAAATTACTAAAATAAATAATTTGTTCTGTTACAGGAGATGGTAAAACGGAACAAAAACCTGGTGAGAAGAAGAGGGGAGTGAAGAGACCACGTGAAGACCATGGCCGTGGATACTTCGAATACATTGAGGAAAACAAATATAGCAGGTAAACAGACTTGGTGCTGGGCAGCATTTTGTGAATGAGCTAGAACAGAGTACAGAAATGTTACTTTAACATCGGGAAAATACGTGTAGCTTTATTATGTTTTGTTTGGGGTTCTTTTTTCAGGGCCAAGTCTCCTCAGCCACCTGTTGAAGAAGAGGATGAGCATTTTGACGACACAGTGGTTTGTCTTGATACTTGTGAGTAAACATTCTTTCCTTTGCTCAGGAAAGATGTGGTGTTAAGGTTTTTAATCTTAATGCCGTGCTTTCTGAAACGGGGAGGATACATTTGTTGACTTTCATTACCAGGTAACTTTAAAAAAATTAGAGAAATACTGTGTTGCTACCCATTTTCAGTATACAAAAGAACAGAAGGGTATATTGGTATATATTAGCAGTAATAAGCTTGCTTTTTCTGTGAAGTCTGTAGTGATAGATAGTTCTGTGAAGAAATCTTAACCAAAATGCTAATCAATTATGGAAGCTTAGGTGGCCACGTGTAGAGTGAGCATAGAACACCCTAGAGACAGCTTGAGAAAACAGCTGCCAAGCACTACTGCCCAGAAAGCTCAGGGAGTCAATAGCATAGGTGGTTACCAAATACTTTGGAAAGTGAACTTGCTATGTAAGTTCCTCTGTTTATGTACCAACCAGTGGAGTGTTCTATCTTCTGATAAATTTAACAAAATCTGGTAAGGCCTCCTCAAAAATTACCCATTCATGCAACCTGTGGGTGTTTGGGCTTGGGGTGGTGGTTTGTTCAAATGGGGTGGCAGAGAATTGGTCAACAGAGCATAGAAATAAATGGGTTAACTTTTGGCCTTATCTGGTATATTTGTTAGAAGTTTGAGGTGGTTTTATTCCACAAGAAATGCTTTGAAATGGAAGGAGGTATTAGTTTCCAGCCATGTAAATTGCTGAATATGCCATCCCTGACATTTTGCTAACTAAGTCTCAAGTTTGTAGCTGCTAACCTGGTGAGTAGCCACCTCTGTGGGAGCTTTGGGTTTTTCCAATAACTGAGTAAATAGCTACTTTTCATTATTACTGTGTTTAGTAATACCAGCATTTTCTAATGCAGAATCTTGTTGCTGGAAAAACTGATTCAAAGTGTTGACAGACTCTTTGGAGATAAGATTCAAACATAGCTTTAAGGCTTAATTGTGTAACGAATTGGCACTCTCTCTTCTGGATAGTGATCCAGACGTGTAAGAGGTTTAGCCACTCTTAAGTGCTTTTTATTACCTGTGTCTTACAAAAGAAGCTGTATCTTCAAACTCTGTTCTCATCTCCTGTTCTAAAAGTAGCTTGCAAAGGTGGGTTTCTTCTGTATGATTTTGTCTGCTTTTCATGCAACATCGACAAGTTAGCAGTACTAATGAGAAGACACTTGGATCACTGATAGTATTTTTGGAATTGGGGATGGCTGTATGCAAACAGCACAAAATCTTGTGCATAAGAGTTGCCAGTAATATAGGCAGACTGCATTTTAGTGTACTCTGGCATCATACTGGTTTTACACCAGAGCAGAATTCCTCACTATTTGCAAAGTTTGCTCTTTTCTTGCAACCATCAGCTAGGCTTGGAGCTGCTTCTGTGGATTCCATGCTCTGGGGAATTCAAGTGTTGCATGCTGCACCCCTCATTACCATTTGGCATTGCCTTTCTGAAACCTACTGGGAGATTCATTTGCAATTTCATGGTGTGCTTACAAGCTCTGAAGATGCTTGTAAAACCAAGATTTCACTTAAGTTCTTAGAGTGATAGGTGAATTGGTAGTGTGTAGGTCATGTTTCTGGGCTGATATAGGTTCTCTTAGCACACTTGCTGTTCTTAGGATATCTGCATCCGACTTAAGTGCCTTTATTTAATTGGCATAATCTGATTGGACTTGCTAATTGACTGTGTTAATCAAAGACTACGTTCAAGTATTTGAATAAAAACACTTGTGTTTGCATTTGCTTCTTAGCAGCCCTTAGGTTTGGGCTTGAGCAGTAAGACTGCTTCAGAAACAGGTCTCTAGAGGCTACTACAGAGAGCACCATGCAGATTGCTCTGTATTGATGGAAAGAGGTAACTGACAAAGAGGGTTCAAACAGATGAGGTAAAAGTTAGGGGGTTTTAAGCAGATGGAAAACATAGAGGGAAATCAGGTGACAGAAGTAAAGATGGCACCTTGAAAACTTCTCTTCCTAAGATTTTTGGCTGAACTTCACTCTGCAGCTCCTAGGCATGTGTTCAGTTGCTGCTCTGAAAGATCTTGGGTAGTTGCTTTAAAATTCCCTTTGAAAGCTGGCATCATCTTAAATGAATAAAATTAGATCTGTAATTGAATTTGTAATCAGAGTAAACATAATGATTTTTATGTTAACAGATAACTGTGACCTGCATTTTAAAATCTCAAGGGACCGGTTTAGTGCTTCCTCTCTGACCATGGAAAGCTTTGCTTTCCTTTGGGCTGGAGGGAGAGCCTCCTATGGAATTTCTAAAGGCAAAGTCTGCTTCGAGATGAAGGTGAGTTAAACTGATGTTTATGGGAGACTTTTGCACGCTTAAGTAACACTTATTCTTGTCAAGTTTTTGGACTTAGTTGAAACCAATTGATGTGAACAGGACTCTTGAAAGGCCTTCTCTTACAAGAAGATGGCTCAATTTGCAAAACTGTTTACTCTTAACCAAAGAAAGAAAAAGCCAGAAATAATCACACCAAAAGAAAAAAAGCCCACAAAACACTACATTTGTTCTGAATGTGAGACTTTTGGTCTCATTTTTTAACTAAGAATTCTATTTGGCATCTCAAACATCAACACTGAAAGGATTTTTATACTCTCTAGTCAGAAATTTGCTTGTACTTTACAGAAAGCATGCCTATTTTTTTTTAAAAGGGATATAAATTATCCCAACAGTCCTTTCTGGTTCTGCTTAGTCTTTGAGTTTGATCTGCTCTAGGCAGGGATTTGGGCTGCATGACCTCTAGAGGTTCCTTCCAACATTATTAACTCTGACTTGATGCATTGAATGTGAGTATTTAGCAGATAGTTGAATTTTGTTCTCCTGAAGGGTAAGAATGGCAAAGAGCAATCAGCCTTCTAATAAACTGATTTTGCCAACTTGTTGATGGAACAGGAACAACATCACAAGGCTCAGATTTTTCTTATTTCTTTTTTACTTACCAGTGTTAAAGGATTCTTTGCATATGATGGGCCTGTGCATACAAATCTGTTCTCTTGCTCTAGTGCCATCAAATATAACTGCTACCATGAGAATTGGGTAATGATCCCACTGTCTGCATGGAGTGATTTTTGTGTCTGTTGATACTTATAACTTTAGAAGGGCAATGAAGTCAAATTTATGTCACTATTTATTGTCCTGTTCACTTTCAAATTAATTTCACTTCTGTCACCTGACTGGAGTAGTTGCAGAGGCTGATAGGATATGGATGGGTTTTTCACTTAATTTTAGTAAAGTTTCTAAAGACAGTTGAAAAACAGCTGGTTGCATATAGATCCTAATGCATTTAGGTGGTTTGTTGGGGTTTTTGGGGTGTTTTTGTTCGTTGCCTTTTTTTTTTTTTTTAATACGTTGTTTGGAAGCTGGCAACTTGCCCAGGAAGTCTGCTTACAGTGAAAAGGCGTGAGTGTAATACTTTGCCTACTCTCTAAAAAGCAGTTTAATACATTGCACATTTTGTTAGCTAAGTAATTTACTGTTAGTCCCAACTTTATGGCAACTGAGTTTTTTAAAACATGTACATAGTGTTTATTATTTTAATACAGTGTCCAAAGGACTTAAGGCTTTTGGCCGCTGAGAGGAACTGCTATGACCAGGTGATGAAGATTTATGGTATCTTCATTGCTAAGTCAGAAGATAGAACTGTTTAGTCATTGCCTTGTGGTTTCATATTCTTAAACGTTTCATTTTTGCAGAAAGTGGTCGCTTAGACTTAGCAAAGATTTAACCAAAGTTGAAGGTTCCAAATGTTGCCTTTTGTGCTTCTATCTTGTTAGTATATAATAAATACTGCTTACCTTTTACTGAATAATTTAAAAATAGGTTACAGAAAAGATTCCTGTTAAACACCTGTATACAAAAGACATTGACATACATGAAGTGCGAGTTGGCTGGTCACTGAACACAAGTGGAATGTTGCTTGGTAAGACTTAAATGTTTGATTGCTTTTCTGTTGATCTAGCTGATGGTTTAAATTTTTTTTTCTGAAGTAGGGGGGACAAGCTTAGTGATTGTAGTCTGTGTGTTGTGGAAAGTGGTCTTAATTTGAGTCATTCACTAAACATGGTGTGAGGAAGTTTATTACTAGGACCAAATAAAGTCCTAAAGTATTCAGGCATGTAAGGGTTAGGGCCATCATTTGAGAATTAATTCTTTCAGTTGGGTTGTGGAGAACATTGTTGAATACCTTACAAGATAAAAGATTTCTTCTTTTCATGTAGTGTCGTACGTAGGAAAAGGGGGGTTGCCCTTCACCCAACTTATAAAGGGTGAGGCATGGTATAACATTTAACCAGTGGTAACTACATTATCTTTTTTTTTTTTTTTTGGTTGGTGGGAAAATCCTACTTTCTGAAAATAGCTGGAAAGAAGTACAACTTCATTAGATATATGACAAATTATTACAATATTTATAATTTGTTGTTTATAATTTGTTGCTGAAACACATCTTTGGGGAAAATGTTTGTGAGTTGATACGTTCTGACATCAGCAACAGCTTTCTACTGAAGTTATACCTGAGTCCTTGTGTTTGACACTTCCTGTTAGCTTGTTCCTTGCAGCTTCATCCTCAGCTGTTACATAGGCTGACTGTCTGCTAAACTCCCTTTAAAATGGGAGGGGTAAGTGCTACTGGAGACTAAGTTCAGAGCCTTTCTGACTACATTACAGCAGGTATACCACTGCATAATGAGGTCTTCACAGTTTAAAAATACTTGATCATGTCTTTATTTGACAGTTCAGTTTTATTGTCAGTAGGAATTTGGAACCAGCAGCATAAGGTTCTTAAACTGGGATGAGGAAACACTGCTGTTCTATCTCAAGTGAAAGTACTGAATAGAAGAATGAGCTTGTGTTGGGTGGTGTCATAGCTTGTTTTGGCATGAATAAAAATATTCTGAACAGCAGCTTACTTAAGTAACTGTAAGGTGATTTATGTCTAAAAGGTTAGATGGGAATGCCTGTTTGTAATTCATTTAAATTATTTCTTCAGGTGAAGAAGAATTTTCTTATGGGTATTCTCTAAAAGGAATAAAGACATGCAATTGTGAGACTGAAGACTTTGGTGAGAAGTTTGATGAAAATGATGTGATTGGATGTTTTGCTGTAAGTTTTCATTTATATTTCCTTTTGAGGGAAAACATCCTTGAATTTTTGCACTGCTTTGATGTGAGAAGCAGTAAAGCAAATACATAAAATCATGGGAGCAAGACAAGTTGTTTAGCATAGGAAGATGGTAGAAGCAGCAGCTATTACAAACAGTGACTGCTGGCAACCTGATTTCATATTCATAGAAAAGTGTTTTTAAAGCCTTTACCAAAAATCAGATCTTAAACAAGATGATCATTGACAGAGACTCATCAGAAGAGAAAGTTGGTTTTAGTTCCTTTATGAAATTAATGGTGTTACAGAAGTTAAGAGAACATAGCTAGTATAGTGAAGTGACTAATTACCTGTATAAAGTGGGTTAATTTTACCTAAACTAATGCTTTGTCTGAAAAACAGAATTTTGATGGTGATGAAGTGGAACTCTCATATTCCAAGAATGGACAAGAGCTTGGTGTTGCATTCAAAATAAGCAAGGAAGTTCTTGATGGGCGACCACTCTTTCCACATGTTCTTTGCCATAACTGTGCGGTTGAGTTTAACTTTGGTCAGAAGGAAGAGCCTTACTTCCCTGTACCTGAAGAGTATACCTTCATCCAGAAGGTCCCTCTGGAGGATAGGGTCCGAGGACCTAAGGGACCTGAGCAAAAGAAAGATTGTGAGGTAAGTTTCTTCTGATCATCTCAAAAGTTGTTGAGGCAGATGGATAGAAATGGTAGAGTTAAGCAGAGTATTCCACCACACTCTTGACATTTTTGTTTGGGAGCTTTAATACTTAGTATGTCACGATCTGTTCACTACCTTCCCCACCTGCCACACCCCCACATCCACTCTCAGTATCCATTAGGCTTGCTGGGCTAAGTTGTGTGTTAAAGAAAATCTTTGAACTAGTATCTCAAATATAGATCTTGTTGTCATAGGTGGTGATGATGATTGGCTTGCCTGGGGCTGGCAAGACTACATGGGTTACCAAACATGCAGCAGCAAATCCTGGGAAATACAACATTCTTGGGACAAATACTATTATGGACAAAATGATGGTAAGTGATAAGACATTTTATTTCTTGATTCATTAAAACCTTGCTGTGAACCCATGGTCTTTGGCTGCATCTGGGTTCTTTTGCATCAAACAAACTGGCTACTTGTTGGCTAGTGACCATTCTTGTTTAAAAAAAGACTGGTTGTGGCACTTACTCCCATGATCTGGTTGACAAGGTGGTATTAGGTCATAGGTTGGACTCAGTGATCTCAAAAGTCTTGTCCAACCTAATGATTCTGTGTAAAGATTTTATTACCTTGCTGAACTGCTAATTCACACATGGTACAGCAGGATTCTGAAGCTTTTTGTGGTAATACGTAAGAAATAGTCAGCTGCTGTTGACTATTTAATGCATTTCTCTAGCATCACTGTTCTCAGAACATTTAGGTGGAATTAGTATTTTGATGAGTATAGCTAGAACTGAACAGTATTGATTCTCGTGGAGTCTTTATTTATAAATCTCTTAGGTTCTGTGGAGGCTTGAGAATTTCAGCTACATATCTGCAGCAGCTGTGGCCTTGAGTTGTACAATCCTTGAAGTGAAGTGGAAAGCATTTAGCAAAGAAAAGTGTCAGCCAGATGTGTCAGGACTACACTCACTAACTCTGGGAAATGTCTCCACAGGTTGCAGGTTTTAAGCGTCAGATGGCAGACACTGGAAAACTTAACACACTGTTGCAGAGAGCTCCACAGTGTCTTGGAAAGTTCATTGAGATTGCAGCTCGTAAGAAGCGGAATTTCATTTTGGATCAGGTAGAAGCTTCAGTGAAAAATGGTTAAGGAAATTGTTATAGGCTGTATTGTAGTAATTAACTGGGATTAAAGTTACGTTATAATAGCGGTTGTTTCAGTTTCTGACTTACTACTCATTCAGGGGACACAAAGTTGAGATATTACTACAAATGCTTGTCTGAACTTCTCTAGATTTATGGGATGTGGGAGGAGTAGTGTTTTAACACGTGGATATGAGCTCGTAACTTTGCATTATGCAGCATCTTTATGTCCAGTTATTTGTAAACTTCATTGCAAGCTCTTGTAGAGGTGAAGTCTATACACCATAAGTTGACTTCCTTAACTCTTACAATGACAGCTACGTGTAGTAAGTTACTGCATTTTTTTCAGACAAATGTGTCTGCAGCTGCGCAGAGGAGAAAAATGTGCCTGTTTGCAGGCTTCCAGCGCAAAGCAGTTGTTGTTTGCCCAAAAGATGAAGACTACAAGCAAAGAACACAAAAGAAGGCAGAGGTGGAGGGAAAAGATCTTCCAGAGCATGCAGTTCTCAAAATGAAAGGCATGGAACATAATCCTATACTGTGTTTTAGGATGCTGAGTATCTGTTTAAAGGATTAAGTAAACGTGAAGTCTAAAAAATCACTTTATCTTAAACAGTTGTACTTATACAAAACTGGAAGACTATTGTAACTTGGTAGGATAACACTATATTGTGTTCCCTCTGCTGCAGTCCTTAACACTACTCAGTTATGGTGATACGCTTCATGCAGATGCACAAAGCTGTCTTGGCATAAAGTGCCCTATATAAGTGACATATTTGGCAGAAACTGGTGTTCTGAGTGGAGGCTTATAAAAGAAAAAAAAAAGATAGGCAGAATGTTTTCGAGGTTCAGAACAGTACTGGCAACTCCATGAAGACCTGTTTATTTCCTTTGTCACTGTTACATTTCCTAAATGCTCAAATTATGTAATTTTGTCCCTATGCTGAGGGAATGGAGAGGGTGGGAGGAAGAATGGGAGAAAGGTGGTTAAATTGCAGCTTTGATTGTAGCTGAATGGAGATGCTGAATACTCAGTGTTTTTGCAATTATAGGGAACTTCACACTGCCAGAGGTAGCAGAATGTTTTGATGAAATAATCTATGTAGAGTTGCAAAAAGAAGAAGCTCAGAAGCTTTTGGAACAGTATAAAGAAGAAAGTAAGAAAGCTCTTCCGCCAGAAAAGAAACAGAACACTGGCTCAAAGAAGAACAAGAAGAGCAATAAAAATCAATTTAATAGGGGTCAGAGAGGCCGTGGAGGATTCAACATGCGGGGCAACTTCAGAGGAGGAGGTGAGCCTAGAAATAAGTGTGACTTCTGAAAGTTGCTGCTGCTGGGGAGAAAGGTTGTAATACTTGCATTGCAGTTACTACGTGGTGGGAACCTTGATCTCAGTTTCAGTAAGTTTAGTGTTTTAGTGCGTAGTTAATTGTCCAACTTGAGTGAGAGAATTGTCAAAACCTTGGATTTGCACTGTTTATCTTCATGTAGGAAATATTATGTAAGACCTAACAATTACTTGATGGAATTAACTGTCTCCCTGCAGTCCCTGGCAATCGTGGTGGATACAACAGGAGGGGAGGCAACATGCCTCAGCGAGGTGGTGGAGGTGGCGGCGGTGGTGGTGGCAGCAGCGGAGCAATTGGCTACCCGTATCCTCGCGGCCCTGTCTTTCCGAGCAGAGGTGGCTACTCAAACAGAGGAAACTATAACAGAGGTGGAATGCCCAACAGGGGAAACTACAACCAGGTGATGCTTTGAGGGGTTCTGACGAGTTGAACTGCAGTACTTCAGATGAAGTTGTTTGATAGCTCTGGTGCCTGTGAACAGTCACAGACTTGGTTGTGGTGCTACACTGATGCCACACTGCACACACAGCCTTCCTAGTTTAGTGCATCTGCCCAGGGCTTTTAATGTTGTGTAACAAGTGCTGATGCAGATGTGGGGGTTTCATGTTAGGGCTGTACCTCTGTCATGTTAAAAATCAAGATTTTTGGTGCATGTGTGGGAAGGCTTTTGTTTGTTTTTTTGTCTGTGTTATTTCCCTGACCCCAACCCTTGCCCAGTAGTAGTAACTGTTGTTTGGCCTTAAGATCAAAATGTATCTTTATCAAACACTTGTGGAACTTCTTGAAAATAGCTCTGCACAGAGTCTTTGTTTTGGTGTCTGGTATCAAACTCAACTAGTAAAGATACACTAGCCTAGGTCTTACCTGATGGAATATCGGTGAAGTATTGGAAAACAAAATTGGGATTACTCAAGAGCCAGCAGATGGAGCCCAAGCCAGTAAACATGGCTCAGGTTTGCCTAATACGGACAAACAGGGGAAAAGCAACATTTTACCTGCTCATATCAATGTGCCTTTATTGTACCATAACTTCTATTTGAAGTTTTGTGGGCTAGCTCTTCTATTTTCAGTTGTGTGACCCATATCCTTTTGTCTGATCAGATAACATATCCTTGTGGCAGCTACAGCCTTTCGTAACTAAAAATAGACAAGCTCTTGTATTTTTAGTTGTCCTGGTGCATTTAGCAGCTGGAAATAGGGTGAGTCAAAACTGGATTAGCCAGCTTTCCAGACCACTGGCAACAACAGTTTGAGCTGGTTTATTAGTTCTGAGGTTTTTGCCCCATGCTTAAAAAGCAGTTGCATAGAGGCAAGGGAAGAAGCCTTTGGTATTGTAGTGTCTTTCGGGGAGGGGTTTTTTGGTGGTGTGTTTTTCTTTTAACCTGGGGCTAAACCTTGTATTTTAAAATTTCTATATGGTGTGTGATGTTTTGGTGGTAATAAAAGTCGGTATTAGGACACTTCTGAAAAATGCATATAGATGAAGGAGTTAAAAACTGTTGTCCTCTTGCAGAACTTCAGAGGAAGGGGAAATAATCGTGGCTACAAAAACCAATCTCAGGGCTACAACCAGTGGCAGCAGGGTGTAAGTAGTCCCAACTTCACCTTTTTACTGATTGTTAACTTGAATATGCAAAATGCTGACTAAAACTGTTAGATGCATAATCAAAACTGGGTAGCAAAATTTTTTAATGCTTGGTAATATCACTATAAATAGTCTCCTGTGCAAAACTTAATCTGCCTTGATGGTCTTGATATGTCAAATACCAGCTATGGCTTAACATTCTTAGTGGTATGTAGTATTTGGCTTCACATTACTGCTGTGAAGTGAACTCTTAACTGCCTTCAGTCGTTGAGGAACTTGTTGCTATTGGAGAGGACTTTAATCTTCTCAAGTTCCAGAGGAACTAGATGTTTGTTAAATGCCTTTTTTTTCCCCCAAGTAAGAAACTTAACCATTATGTGATTGCAGGTTGAAACTAACTATTTATTAATCTGTTGCAGCAATTCTGGGGTCAGAAGCCATGGAGTCAGCATTATCACCAAGGATATTATTGAATACCCAAATAAATGAACTGATACATATTTCTCCAAAACCTTCACAAGAAGTCGACTGTTTTCTTTAGTAGGCTAACTTTTTAAACATTCCACAAGAGGAAGTGCCTGCGGGTTCCTTTTTTAGAAGCTTTGTGGGTTGATTTTTTTCTTTTCTTTTTTGTACATTTTTAATTGCAGTTTTAAAGTGATTCGTAAGAGAACCTCAGCATTGTGCACGATAAGAGAATGTGTCAGTATTTCAGGGTTCTACATTTTATCTGTAAAATGTGAGTTTTTTTTTACCACAACAAAAGTAAAACGTTGCTTTGTACCTGGTGTCTTTTTATTAAAGAATTTTCTCCTTTTTCCCCATCCCCCAATTTCTAAGAAACAGTCGTGAGTCATGTCACAATACAATAGAAATGTTAGCAACCAGATTCGTACGGAGGCATCTTAGTAGCCCTCAAATACCATGAGATTATGTAAAGCTCCCTATTACACTCCATCCTCTCTGTGAAGCTCTTGGGTGGGGAGGGGAGGAGGGGGAGGCAAAAGTTTCTGGCAATAACTAGGACTTTTTTGTAACATTTGGAACTCAATAAGATGTTGGGGGCAAAGAGGAAACCTGGGGCTAAATAGTGATGGTGGAGTGTATGTAGAAGCTCTTAAAGTTGTAAAACTCGGTTGCTTTATTTGTGGAGGCTCAAACTTGTGAAGGTACAACACCATAATTTTTTTTCCATTTGTTCTGCATTTTGATTCTGAAAAGAAGCTGGCTTTGCCCATTTCTTATTAAACAAAACTTGTTGTAAATCCAGTTGTCTAATGGGATCTATATGAAGTTACCTGTGTGTCTGTATAACTCTTTCCCCACAAAATACTGTATACCTAGTGTGCTTGTAGTAGTTACTCCACCATTTTGTAAGCTAATGAAACTGTGAGTCACCCATTTTATATCTTAATTTTTAATCATGTCAATTCTCAAATGGGTGTATCTCCTTAGCCTGCTGATTCCTTTTCTCTTAAAGTGGGTGGAGAAGTTTAACTCTAGACGTTTGTTTGCAATAAAATAAATTCATTTTACTCTTGTTTGGGATTGTTGCCATCAAGGTCTAAAATCCCGTTAATGCTATAAAGAGGAAGAGAATGTATGAAAGCAACTATGTTGGACAGTTTTAAACTCATTACTGTACATGCTGAAATACTGTGTTTCTTTTAAAATCTAAACTGGTGGTTGCTCTGTTAGAGATCTATCACATGTATAATTCACAGTTTAACATGGTTATATGTATAGGGCAAAAGTCTTTGAGTTACGCTTGCATCATGTAAATCCACTTAACCTCTTTATTGTAAAATAGACATTAGGGAAGCAGTAGGGGAAGGAATTGGACAGGGAGGGAGTAGGAGAGGAGGAAGGGTTGTCATGGAGTTTAACAGAGCTTCAATTTGTTTTAACTGCTATTTTGTTCAGCTTTATGCTTCTGTAAAATTGTAGTGGCAATGTTAGCTGCTAACCTGCGTTTTAATGCCATGAGACAGGGAAAAGATGTACCCATAGTAAGTGGGACACGGGGTACACATGTGAGAACACGTGTCACTGCCGGCATCAGGGCCCTGGGCTATGCTGGCAATCCCCGTGGCAGTGTATGGACTAGCAGGGGCTTCCTGGCAGCATCCTAGAGCTAGAGTCGTGTGCTGTGCTTGAAACTTTTCTCCAGTGTTAGTCAATTTCTAGTAGTCTTCAGGAGTGAAGATAAACTTGTGTTGCTCTTCTAGCCTTTATAGCAGATGCCATTGCATATTGACATTAAACATTAACAGCACCACCTCCTTGTTAATAGTGCTTTAAATCATCCCTTTACTTTGAGAAAAATGTAAATTGTCTTTAAAGAAACACTATTTAATGAAATTTGGGGAATTGAAACCCAAATCTGTTTTGCTGAAATGGAGTTTTCTTTAGACTTGCAGAAAAGTTTAGTGTAATTAAAATCCATTTCCTTTCTACCCTCCTCACAAGAACTAACACTTTGTATGGAGTGCTGATCCTTTGCTTATTTTGGTACTCTATAAAATTATATAGTCTTAAACTAAAATATAAGAGCTTACACTTACTATGTGCTTGTAAAGATTATTTCAATTCAAAAGTCTGGGATGTTTTGTTTTCAGTTCTTTGCTGTATGGTGTTTAAGAAAAACCCCTACAAAACAGCCACACTTGAAGTGCTTCAACTGTCTCACACTCAAAAGGAAGAGTATCTTGTTTCTGTTAAAAATACTCTCTGACAAAAGCTGTTTTGGTAAGTTCAGCGCTATCTCTACTCTCTGTTCTGAGGAACACAATTCAAAAAAGCTTCAGCACATGCACTACTGAGACACGTGTAGTTCAGAGGGGGTGGAAAAGTCCCAGTACATCCTGCTCGTGATTTGTCACAGTTGAGTGGAGACCAGCATTTGCATGAAGCTGTCTATTCAGCCTTGGTCCACCCACACAGACTCTCAACGTAGCTCTGAATATTCCTAGAGAAGGGATTTATTTTGCCATGTGAAAATGGCTTTTACAGAGAAGCAATTACCTAGAAAGTCACTAATACTAAAAAAAACAGTTTGCATTTTAAAAAGGTAATATGAAACAGCCCATGGCTATTAGAAAGGTGAGGAGGGCACAGCTGTAACATTGCTAGAATGAGAGGGCTGAGCCATCTGTCACATTTGGTGATTTCTTGCATCTTTACAAGGGCTTGTTTACATGCAGAAAAGTTCCTGGATTAGAGCAGCTGGTGGTGGCACAGACAGTGGTGTACAACACTGGGGCTTGGGTTTGTGGTTTTGGGTGTTTCTGCTATTGGAGTACAAACTGGGTTTGCTTTTTTCTAAATGAGGTGGGGTTTTTTTCCTAATAGAGTACAAACCTGGGTAGCCTTGGGCTTGGCTGTGTGGCAGTAGGACCATGGCACAGGATGCCATTGCTGCTGGTGGTACTCCCCTTGCAGCCCTGTCTGATGAAGCTGCTGCCATCTCCTCCTTCAGTGGACAGCAGCCACCCCGCCTCGCGTGAGTGGGCTGTGCATGCTCAGCTGCAGGCTCAAGGCAGGGCTGTGCTGGGTGTCCCGGGAGGAAACGCCATTTCACAACCAAACAAACTCCAGTTGTATTTCTGCCTTTGCTAGTAACAGTCGCTAGGATACACACTGTGTACATGGATGTGCTTCCCTGACACGCCATGGTCTTGGCAAGGGGCTGCATCCTGCGGGAAAGGACTGAGTAAACAGACTCAGCTGTGGGACATCAGGGGTAGGTTTGGTTCTGGGGTGGCTTATGAGATCCCTGTCCCCAAAGCCGGCTCTGCTGTCAGCAGCTGGCCCTTCCCATGTGCTGCGCTGCTTCCTGTGCCGCGCTGGGAGTACTCGGCAGTGCTGCCACCTGTGTGTAGGAGCTCAGTGTAGGTGGCACCTGTACAGCAGCTCCTTTCAGGGCCTACTGCAGGACAGCCCTGCAGCAAAGACATTTGTAGACATGCCCACTTTTTCTGATAGTGGAATGAATTAAACCACTCTTCTGACCATGTCATGTGCAGTCCAACCCACTTGTATTAAAAAAAAAATCTTACTCATTATGTAAGACACTAGTTTATTTTTTTCCTTGCAATGCTTTTAATAGAAATAGGTGATGAAGTCATCTTTTAAGATTAGGAAGTTTCCTTTTTCATGACCTTTTGAAAAACTAGGCCAGTGCTTTCTAGCAGGGCAACCTCAGACTAAGCCACAAGAAATCAAACTGAGTTACAGAGACATGAAATACTTCAACACTTCTGCAGACATTTAACTGCCAGGGACTGAGCTCTCCCAGGCTGAGAAGTGTGCACATGCTGTATTTGTGAACTAGCAAGGGAGGAGTAAGTACAGCTGGAGACAACTTGGCCCAGAGCGCTGTGGAGGATGGGGAAAGCTCCAGGATGTCAGAAAAAGCTGCAGAGGGAAAGCAGAAACTCAGAAGAGCAGCTTTGTAACTCAGGGGTGTAACAGACAGGCTGTGGTGAAGTTAGAGCAGCACCTCTCTCATGCACATCCTCATCCTAAGCAAAGCCCCCTGTGCAGGTAGAGGGGGGAATAAGGCCCTCTCTTAAAACAGTGGTAGATCAGTGGCTGGTTTTGGCTTCTCTCCTTTGCAAGGCACCAGCCACCTTCTCCAGCACAGCAGGCCTCTCCAGTGCCAGCCCTTGCAGGGAGCTGGCTGAAATCAGGACTTGGCCAGCAATTACTCTGGATGCGACTCTTGCCTTAGTTTGTCTTTCTGCCAGTACTGGGAGCGGCAGGAGGATTCAGCAATGAATTGGTTGCTATGTAAACTTAACCATAGCTTAAAAAAGATGTTCAGTGCTTAACATGTCAGCATCAATAGCAAAAAACAAAGGCAAGTGTAAAATACCTAGAAATACAATTATTCATGTGGGTGACTAGATATGCAAGTGTTACTTGAGAGAAAGTTTTTGTTCTGTCTTCTGGTTTAGTAGACAATCTTTGATCTGCAGAGTAATTTTGGTCCTAGAAGTTACTAAAATCAAAACTATGGGTAAGACAACTCAGCCAGTTTTTCTCTCAAACTTTTTCATGCTTAAAATTTTTTTATAACTTAGTAGCCTAGGGCAGATTCAATTTGCACTGATGATGGGGGGACCTGCCTTGTTTTTCCCAGTGTTAATTCTCCCTTACCTGGGATCGGACAGCTGCTTAGTAGGACACCTCTAGTAACTCCTGTGGCATATAAATGCAAGTATGTGTCCTCTAGTCTGACTGTGGCCTTCGTTTATGTCACATTAATTGCAATAACTCTTCTGTCACTCTGTCTCTGGAGGTTTTCTTCCAGGTATTAACAAAGACTTGTTTGCCTTGGACATGGGGAGCTCTGAAATGGTGCTGATGCCCAAGACAGTTGCAAAATAAAAAGGCCCAGAATAGTACTGAAGATCTCCCTGGACATCAACAGACACTTAAAATAGCAGTGATTGTTTACAAGGTGAGAGATGCACGAAAGACCTGTTTCTCTTATTTCAGTTTCCATGTAACCTACTCATATGCAAGCTAGAGCTGTATTCGGGCTCTGCTGAACTTTCAGCTTTGTGGGGCTGTTGAACAAGTACGTAGGACAAGCCTTGTATTATAAAGGGACATTTGTCTTTGTGGTAAGAAAATAGTAAGAGATGGGGGAGAGGAAATGAGTAAGTCTCTAAGGAGGGATTTACTGCAATATCTTTTTCTGAAAGAAATGACACTGGGGGTTTGCTCACATGATGCTGAGAAGCAAGGCACAGAAAAGTTGAGCCAGCCGCGGCAGGTCCACATGCAGCATCCCATGTAGGCTATGAGCAGCAGAACTTTGTACCCAAAGCCTGGCACCTCCACACTGTGCACACTGTGTCTTCTCTCCTATGTGCTCCCTACTACTGCCAGAGCACTGGGATGCTGTGGGGTCTCCAGCCCAGCCTGGGAGCACTGCATCGGAGGGAATGATTCCTGAAGGCAAAATGGGATGTTCTTGTGTGGATCAGGTCATCCTCTGCATGGCACTGGGCTTTTCCTGCCTTGGGTTTTGCAGATGCTCTCTGTAAGCTGCAGAATCATAGAAAATTTGCTTCTGGGCATGGAGTCCACCCTCCCACTTGTAGCAGGACTGGCACTTGTGCTCAGGCCAGCTGGGGCTTTGTCTAGATGACGCTTGAAAACCTGCAAGGGTGGAAATTACATGACCCCTCTGGGCAGCCCAGTGCACTGCCCTCCGAGTAAAACAGGCCTGTCCTGCTGCCAGGCCTGGAGCTCCCAAGTTGGAGTTCATGGCCACTGCTCCTGCCACATCTCCTGCAGCTATCAGGAGGTGTTTGGTTCCATTTTTGTAACTGTCCTGCAGACAATATTACGCTCTTTATTAGTTCACCCCACAGCTGCCTCCTCCTCTAAGTCCAAGTCCTTCCACTGTCTTTCCAGAGGGCAGGCCTTGAGCTCCATGGATGGACACCTTAGGACCACATCACTGGAGTCTCTATAGTTTTTCTACATCCTTACTGAGCAAGAAGCCCAAAGCTGGACAGCAATATTAGATGCACTACTCAGCAGTGTCAGGATTGGTGGATAAGCACGTCCCTTCACTCATTGGCCACATACTTCCTGATGGAGCCCAGACTGCAGTTTGACTTATTCGCCCAGAGAACACTCTCCTGGTCCACATTCAACTTGGCAGCCACTGTAAGTCCTATCCTCTTCAGCAGAGCTGCTATTCAGCTAGCTGCTTCCCAGCCTCTAGTGGACACTCCGTTAGGCAAGCAGCTACCCTATAAAACAACAACAGTAATAATAGTAATAAAAATCTAATCTATTAAAATGTAAAATAGTGAGACAAGCACCTCAAAAAGAAACATTAATTGTAAATTACTTGTGCAAATTAAATGTCTTGCGTGTTCACCCTGTTCACTCTGAGAGACCTCGGAGAAAGCAGCTGTGACAGTGCAGCAAGAACTATTTCAGTACTTAAGTATCAGTGGATGCAACATTTAAATGTCACAATCTGGGCATCTGGATTCCAGCCCTAGGATACTCCTTCAATCACACCTTTTGCATGAACTTGCCTTCCCCCTTTTCTCAAGGCAGAGTATCTTCTGTGTGGAGCAGGGGCCACCAACCATCACGACAGCTGCCCAAGCTTGAGATGATCTGCTGGTTCCCATATGTAGCTGCGACACAAGCTGCTTTCTCCAAAGGAAAGGAGATGGGAGCAATCTCTGCGATCCAGGGCTCCAGTCCGCAGGGCTGCACGCTGAGCCCAGCCCCGCCTGGCAGTGAGAAAGCTCCTCTGTCTGCTTGGCAGTGGAGAAGGTCGTGCAGGCTGGGAGACACTTCCTGAAAATCAGCATCTCCCCAGCTGCTCTCGGACATTCTTGGGAGGGGGCTGCTGCTGCTGCTGCTTCTTCAGCGGCTGCGTTGGCACGGCCCCGGGATATTTATGGGCCTCCACAGCCTGGCAGCCAGCCAGTCCTCTCTTATTTTTTCCTTTAAGGAAACACCCGCAGAAGGGAAATGAGAAACTCCAACCGCTTCTTTCAGCAGATCCTCGTGCAGACAATGAAGAGAAGTTTTCAGGAGTGATCTTGCTTTTATAGGTATTTACTGCCTTGAAAGGTCCATTATTTAGCAAGTACGAGTATCCCTCTCTAGCTCCAGAACAAACCAGGAAAGATTACACTGCTGAAAGCAACTGAAGGGCTGGTGGGGGAAGGGAGGGAGTGCATGGGCTCCCCCTTGAATGGTGGCCATATTCCAATTAGTGTGGATCCCACAGGAGGCTGCCAGTAGACGGACAGTGCTGTTGCTACATCAGTACCTGAGCCACTCCGAAATTTGTGCCGTTTGCTGCCATACCAGGAGTGTGTGACTTCATACAGAGCTGTGCTTTGTGGCATCTTACAGCACTCCTGAAGCATGGGGAGTGTGGCTGCGCATCCTTTGCTCTGCTGGAACTGAGCAGAGCTCTGAGGGAGCAGCTTCCTGGCCATCTGGTCGGTGGCCAATCTGTGACCCACTTAGGTGCTCCTGAGATAAGTCTCTGGGATCTTGAGAGTGCAGGTGTGGGAGACAGAGATGTACTGACTGAGCTATGTTGTCCCCAGCTGAAGGATGAATGGTGATACAGACATTTCTGAGCAGAAATTAATGCTGACGGGCTTTTGGGAAGGAGAGGGCCATTGTGCTTGTTAGTGGGACTAAGAAGCCCTCTGCAGCAGTGGTTCAAGGGGACTTTGTAAGGTTTAGGAAAAAAAGGCTGAGCTCTTTTTATCCATCTGGGATTCTTAGTTGGCAGTAACTGAAGAATATGACACTGGGATACTATCAGATCTAAAAAACGGAGTCAAACAAGTTCTGTCTTGGCCTCCCAGTGCTGCCTCAGGGTAGACCTCAAGGGCTTTAAATGTTGGATTGAAGCTTTATAAGCACAGCACATAACAATCACTGATAGCTTCAGATTTCTTTGGGGGTCTGAACAGGGCATCATTCCCTGTATTTTGAGCAACAGGCTGTTAAAATTTTTTTGCTCTGTATTGGCTCTGTGAAGGACTCCTGCAAGAGCCATTTGTGGTAATGTATCAGCCCCATAATAAACCTGTTATTGGCTTTTCATCTTCAGAGATATTGCCACTATCTCAGCCAGAGCCTGAACATTTCCTGAAAGGGAGAGGGTATTAGCTTCCCTTTAATTGCTTAAGTAGCATAACAAGGAGCAATGGGCAGGTGGGCTGCGTGCATCTCTCATCCTGTTTCCACAGCATCTGTGCAGTGTCACAGTGATGAGGTGGTGGAGAAAGATCTCTCACTGTGTCCAGCTGGCAAAGGTAAAGGTGGTAAGAACTCTTGACCTGGATGACAGAAAGCATGAATATCAGCCGGAGTTGTGAGTGAACTCCAAAGACCTGCCATGCATGTATATGCAGGATTAAAGGCCAAGATGTGTCATGGATAAAAGCACACAGTGAGCACCAGAGTTATCACAAGCCATTTGCCATCAATAGGAGATGAGGATCTCTCCTTTAGGGAGAAAACTCACATTGGCTGAGAGCACACCTGCTGCTCTTTGTTACAGCATTTGGCAAAATAAACAAGGAGTTTTAAAAATATGCAAAGCACGCATTTCCTTCTCTTCAGAGCAGGGTAAAGGAGGAATCTTTCTTTCTGTTAAATAGATCACCACAATATACAGGCTGGGTCTTTTTGGAGCTGTGGCCAGTCTAAAGAGCAAGATCCCTGCAGTGGTAAATGTCCACTCCCATGGTACATTTTAGGTACTGCCACAGGGCTCCTGGCATGTTCAGGGGAGTTGAGGGTTTTGACACAGTCTTGCTCATGATAGATGACAGAAGCTGGCAGGATTAAAATAGCCTCAGAACAAACTGCTCTTAATCTTGAAAACAAGCAGACATAAGGATGCCATGACCTATTCGCGCAGGAACAGGCAGACCCCGTGCTGGATGGCTCTCAGGCAAACTATGAACTTAAGCAGAAAAAAACCAGGAGTGTGTGAAAAAGAGGGGACCTACACATAGTCAGGGTGCTGTTAGCCATGAGCAAAAGTCTGTGTTTTCCTCCAACTGCCTCATCCAAGGTTCTACTGCTCCTTAGCCTGCTCCTCCCACCACCATTTGAAGCTTTACCAGCTGTATGTGGTATTTTAAGTGTAAGAAAGTTATCTATTCCAAGGCCTTGAGTCACATTGACTGAAACTGAGTTCCGAATCTGATATTTAATTAGTTCTTGGTTCTTCAATTAGGAAAAAAAGAATCATCAAGGGATCATCTTCTTGATCACCAGAATATACTGTAAAACTTTTGTTTTGATCAGTTTTCCAAGGAAAGAACACATGTGTTTCAAGAGTTAAATGGAGCAAGCAAACAACTTTCATGGGTAACCACTGAGCTCTTGAGATAAATGTCTGGGTAGCAATGAGAGAAGTATGGGAATTAGTATACTAAGCTGGAGAAAATCTTTTGCTCAGGAGCTCGTTACAGCTGAATTCACACAGTACTTCATTGTTACCAGGCTTGCTTATACCAGAAATAACAAATGTACTTCCTCCAGACTCAAAACTAACAAACAAACAAAAAAACAAAACCCAGAAAAACCAAAACAAAACTACCAAAAGCCAGGCTCAATGACAGGAGATGACCTTCCCTTTGCAGCACTCGAGGGCTTGGGGTGGGCAGTGACACACACAGAATAGCCCAGAAGCCTGCAAAATGCAGTGAGGGCCGACATCTCCCAAAAAACTCTGCTTGGGTAAAGAGGTAAATGACAAGTTTGGGATGGCAGCTGTAATTGCCTCTGCTGTCACCTTCAGAAAGGTTCCTGGGTTTTGAGCCTGTTGCATCTGTTGATGGCTGCAGCAGGACATTTGCTTCAGTGAGAGGCACCAAAGACCAGAGGCCACCTGATCACAGGCAGCTCTGGCAACAGGGCTGGCAATTAACCTTAGATGTCCATGTTTCAGCCTGGTGCCTCCACAGTGACTTCCCTTCCTGCAGGACCCAGTGGACATGCCTTGCACAAATGGCCTCTGGTGGCTGCTGAGTCCCAAGTGTGCATTCCTGCTGGAGGAGGCTGCAAACACCTTTTCCCAGAGTATCGCTACTGCAGGGAACAGGAAGAGAAAGGTGTGGAAGGGCAATGGGGCCCTAAACCCATATTTTTATTTTGCTGGTGGTTTAGGCTCCTTTAAGGAAGGATTTTACTAAGTACTTGTCAATCACTGTTCAGTGACCAAGTAACATAACTGTCATATAAATAATAAACAGGGTTTTAACAATTTTACAGTTTCAAATTGCTATACTTCATTCTCTCCCTTTTTATGGTTCATTCTGAGGGCTGAAAACCAGACATCTTCAAAATTACTATTTATCTTCCTTCCTAGTAATTGTCTGGTAATTTTTAATTTAAGGAATATTTTGAACCTTGAGCAAGCAAAAACTATCACATCATTCATTAGCAGCAATACTTTAAGATTTCAAGTCTGATAATAAAATACAGAGGCATGCTATGTATTTCCACCAATGACTTAAGATTTATGAAATTAGCAGTAACAGATAAATAGGAATATAACTCAATTTTTTAAAATGTTACATAATTGTTTTCAAATGTTAAAATATTAAAGTTACTGCAATTTTTATTTTCTTGTCAATGTATCCTAATTTATGACAACTAATAGCTTTGAGGTTTTTTGTTTTATCTTGCCCCTCACCCTTTACTTGGGATAACCCATCATCACTTTCAATTCACTCTCCACAGCTGGCACGGAAGCAGCTGGAGCTGGCACTTGGAGGAATTATGCCAGACTTTTCCTCCTGCATAACTGCAGACTTTTCCTCCTAACCATAAGCATTCTTCCCTCTGCTGTTGCAAACCCCTCCTTTCATCCCAATCCAGTCCTGCTCACAGCTCCCTTGCCTTATATCCCCACCCTGTCCTATTCAGCAAAGGGCCAGACTTTTAGTTACCTCAATTCCACATCAAGTTTTAGTAAACACTGAAGCTCAAAGCACTGGCCAGGCACATTGTCTCTTCCCCAGTTTTTCTGTCAACATCTGGCATGCTCATTTTACACACTGCACAGTGAAGCAGAAGTATTACATGGGTTATCTAAGCAACACAGATACATCTAGCATTTCAGTTATTGCTAAAATTGTAGTTAAGCTGCTGTTGAGCTAATATCCTTAAATGCAGTCACTTAAACCAACACAAATTAACACCAGAGATGATTTAATGCTCTAGTTTCCCCCAGATTTTCTTGATTTACATAGTATCATAATGCTCCTTCTCTTTTCTCGCCAGTGACAGTACTTGTGTGTTTTGAAGGATGCCATTATGCACATCCTAACTTCTTTCCCATCAGCACAAAACACCATTCTCTTCTTTCTCTACAACTGCTCTTTGCCAAAGAGTAAATTTTCATCCATGTGCTTTTGTTGCCTAAACCCCCCAGCTGACCCATGACCTCACAGCTAAAAGACCCCCTGCTTAGGTCGCACTTTCTTTTCTTAGGTCAGATAGGAAAGAACTCAACCATGTATTAAAACAGCAGCTTGTTAAGACCAGCTTCACGGCTCACTCAGTTTCCCACTGCTGCTCCAAGGGCCTTATGGAGCAACAGCTCCCACCCCAACAGGAAAGAGTCTCCCATTCCCTCGGCCCCCCCACCCAACACAGAACCAGGGGAAATATTTTTCTCCTCTGAATTAGCTACCAATTAACTCCTCAGTTTGGATTTTGCAGTGAGGACAGGAAGTGTTTCATTGCATTAATTCTTCTGAAGACTTTTTATATAAAATATTTAAATGAATGTCCTCAATAAAATTGATCTTTGTTTCCTCCAGAAAAAACAGGAGGAATAAAGGGGCAAAAAGAAATCAAGAGTATATAGGTTTGTTTTTTTTCTTGTAAGGGGCTAATTCACAGAGGGTAAAAGTTTAATTTTCTCAGTGTAAATAGCATGTTTGTTTAGTGCTCTCAAGTATATTTCCACATAAGTAAGTGGAGCAATACTGCTGTTTACATCTGGATTCCCAGACCTCCCTGCACCAACCTGAGTTAACAGATCACAAACTCTCTCAGACTAAGTACAAGGTGGGGGAAAAGGACTATTTTTGCTTGGTGAATGCCTTTAGACGAGAAAGTGCTTACGGCGTAATACACCATAAATCATTGTATGAAAAAATAAAGACATTGTGTCACTCATGCAGACAGAGGCAAGCAAGGACTATGATGTCATCACTCATCTTTTTACCAATATGCTATTAGACCTAACACTGTATTTCCAAATTAGATGGTTTCCTTGAAATTATGTAGTGGTATTTCTTTTAACTGAAAAATGTGCAGTTGAATAGTTAAGTAGAACATGCCTTTAAAGAGAAAAACAAAAGAACAAACTACTGACCATTACTACTTAAAATTACTGTAAATTATTACTCCATCAATGGTAGGGAAGTGCCTTAAATAGCAAGATTTTTAATGAAGTAAAAAATTATGTACTTACATAGTTTAGACTGTTCTGAAGTGTGATTTTATTCTTAGTTTCAAACAGGCAGAACAAATATGTAAATCCTTCAGCTTCACAGTGTATGTAAGTTATCTGGTTATCCTGCTGCTGAAATCTTACAAAGGCTGCTGGTATCACCCATCTTGCACAAGCAAAGCCTTCTCCTACTGTTTAAACATTCCGGTTTTACCAACAGCACTGTTAACAATAGCACTGAAGGATACATTTACTCAACAGCTGATGAAAATATTTTCCTGTATTTAAATGAGATGTAATTACAACTTTGCTAAACGATCCACACTGTGTTTATAATGGAAGTTAAAGCAGTCTGAAATCACCGTTGATAATCCTTTGAGACCCTGTAAGAGAACATATCAACTTCCAGACTTAACAGTATGTCACTCCCGAATGTGTGCAGCCACATACATACATACATACACAAAACAAAGCAAGGCTTGTACAGACTTAACAGATTCACTGTGAATTTCCTGCTCAGATTTGCTAGGAAAACCATGATTTACCTGTTTTAGACACCTCACAGGTTTACAGTGTAGACTGACATTTTTGGACCACCTTTTCCCAAAGATGTATTAAACCACAACTCCTCCAGAGCAGCCTATGAGTCGCTTCTTTCACTGCCAGTTTGTTCCTTTTCTGGATCAAGATAACTGCCTTCAAATAAAATTTTGTTTTTCATTCCTTCTTTAAGCATTCTTTGCCGGATCCTTTGTTGGGCCAAGTTGTACCTGCAGTAAAACCTAGAGGAGGGGATGAAAAGAAAACACGATTCCCTGCTTTATATGAGCAACAGTATCAAACCAGAGTCATTCAACCAGCTGAAAAGTTGCAACCACATGTGATAAAGCAAGTAAAATTCAGCATGCTGCCCTTCGAATTAGGACACAAGAATGGGATATAAAAAGGAAAAAAGAATTAAGAAAAACAGAAGTAAGTGGGTGGTTTGATCACTTAGGATTCAAGAAACAATAGCAAGTATTTAAAAAAAAACTGAACATAAAGGAAATGTTTTCCTTTAAAAAAGGTAAATATTTTGGGGAGAAGGAAGATGACATTTTGCTAGGCACATTTTTTAGTGGAGTTTCAAAAGCAAAGTGAAACACTGTTTCTGAAAACTGAAACACGGGGATCATGTTGTACAATTCAAACAGCTTAGGCCTGTCGAAATTCAAGAAGCATGTTACATACCAGTATCCTAACATAGTGCAAATAAAGCCACCAACTGCAACGTCACAAGATCTTTTAACTCTACCTGAAAGAGAAACAAAAATCCTCTGAAAAGTTAGAGGAAACACCTCGTATGACTTCCCATTATAAATAACATCTAAGAGCAAACCGGCTTTTTTCTTGCAAATAAATATCCCAAAGAAGTAAGTACTTACTAGTTGCTAAAAAATGTCCAAGACCCATAACTAAAGACCCCAGGGAGCCATAGAGCACTGACTCCCGTGCACATGGGACATCTTTAACATCGAGAAATCCCAGGAGTTTAAAGGACTGTAAGACAAAAAAAAAAAAAAAAAGAACCATAAATTTAACAAATTGCTTTTGTAGAAGTCTATGATGCCAGCTCCACTGTAAAACTGATTTGTTATCTTAATGATCAGATATAACCAGTTGAGGATTTACTGTCTCCGGGATTATACTGGACCAAGAGTGAACATGCACAGGTGTATCAGGAATGTTTTTGGAAGAGTTAACTATTAATTTATGCACCATACTTTTGCACAAAACTGTTGATCCATCCTTTATGCTGAATATTACAAAACAACAAATTAATTTTTTACCTTTACATTCCCCCAAAAAGGAAGGGAGAAGACATGTAAGAATCCAGGAATTTTTTACATCACAACAAACAAGTAAAGCTACAATCAAGTACGCAGTTAGTCATGCCATGTAACTTTAGCACCTGAAATGGCAAATGTTTTGAAAAAAGTTAAATTACTGGAGAATAGTAGTAGAAAACTGAATAAGAACATTTGTAAAGCAGTGATTTATAAGCTAACCCTGTGTCTAGGCAGGGGCTGGGCACATGGGTCAGGGTCAAGGTGCTGCCCACAGGAACACCTGCACGTTGTTCTGCCAGCAATCCTTCGCTCAGGGACCGTGTGAGAACACGTTTCACTCTTTTGTGCTTAAATCATTAGAGCATGAAGGACCACGTGTGCAAGTGTATCTAAATTCACCAAAGGTGCTTGTTCTATTTTGTTGTAAAGGTACTCCACTTGGTCAAAGCAGATTTTGAGGACAGAGTGCTCAGTGCTTGTGGAGGGCTGACAGTGCTGTGAGACAAGTGATTGTGTCACTGTGGTTATAGGATGGCAAGCATGGAAATCCTCACCGCTCGTTCTATCCACATTCCCTCGGGACAGCCATCAGCTGTCCCTGTGTACAAGCACGACAGAAAGGATGTGGTCTGTGTTGGTCGAATCTCCTAATGAGTCATTTCAAGCGCTCTCATATGGAAGAAGTCACTTGATCTGTCGCTGTTGTTGGCTAAGAAGGTATCCCTGCTCCATCCGTGCAGCATGATGCATCCTTTTAAAATAGCGTCTCACCTGTTGCCACCCGGGCATCATTAGTTATGTCTCCGGCCGCTGCTGACCGCCGGCCTCACCAGCCCTCAGCGAACAGAACCGCGCTGTTCCGCCAAAATATACCAACAGAGTCCCGCGGAGGGACACAAACACAGCCCCCGCCCCACCCGCCTGCCTGCGGAGCCCCAGCTCTGCCGTGGGTTTCCGTGTATTGTTCCCTCATGATTTCCTCTGGGGTGAAGCAGCGGCTGGGGGGGCGGTCACTGCCGCTTCCAATGACCTCCCGTGTCCCCAGCGAGGAGCCGGGTGCCGCGCAGCTCCTCCTCCTCATCATCATGGTGAGTGATGAGTGTCCTCATCGGCACCGTCATCCTCCTGCTCATTATCGTCCTCATTCTCCTCCTCGCCCCTCGCCGCCCCCGCCACCCTCCATTACCTTCCTCGGCTCAGAGTCGCCCTCGCCCGCCATGCCGCGGCAGCGCCTTCCCGCCCGCACCAGCGAGTCGGGGCCGCGCCCGCGTACAGAGCGGCGGCGAGGGGCGGCCGCTCCGCCCGCCCCGTCTCTATGGCGCCCGCGGAAGGGGCGGGGGCGGGCGCGCCGGCGCCATTTTAGGTCCCGGCGCCGAGCGAGATTCCAGCGCGAATCCTTTGTTCGGCGAAATGGGTCACGGCGCGGGGCGCGCGCGCGCGGGCACGAGCCGGGGGGCGGGGCGCAGGCGCTCGCCCCGCCTCGCGCCGTCCTCCCGCGCCCCGCTGCGGGCGCGCGCCCGGGCCGGGCGGGGCTGAGGGCAGCGGGAACAGGCTGAGGGCAGCGGGAAAAGGCTGCTGTGACACCCTCCGGCCTGCCGGGCGCCGTAAGCCCTGCGAGAGGGGCCCTGCCGCCGTCGGGCTGAGCCGACCTGTTAAAAGCTATACGAGAAACAGCGGGGCTGGGAGATGCAAAGGCGCTCAGTGGGTGGCACCTGGTGGGAGAAGGAGGTTATGGGATCCTTGGCGGGCTGTGGGCAGCCTGAAGGATGTGGGGATATATATCTCCCACACACAGCAAATGGGGGAGAGCTGATTGTCAGTGAGAGCATCCCGGGGCGCGGGAATGGGACGAGGAAAAGGTGACTTGTGCAGCTGGGAGAAGAATACCCACGTGGCAGCGGGAAGCAGGAGGTGGAGGAAGAATGGGTTGAAAAGGAGTGCTCTGGAAATGGCTTCTTGTGAGGCCATGTGGAGCTGCATCGGGTGTAACCCCAGTGGGTTCGGCAGGGTGAGGCCTGTGCTAAATCACTTGGACATGCTGGAAATGTTGCCGTAGGTGTGTAACTGTACCTCCAGTAAGGATGAGAAAAGGTAAATTGTGCCAAGTGACTTAGGACAGAGGTACAGGTCTGCAAGATAATGTAAAAATACATTTGGCCACAAAAAAACAAGGCTCTCCTTGCTAAGTAGTGAATTGCAGGGTAGGTTCACTTTAGAGCTTTTTCCATCTTAGCAATGAAGTATAACAAGGATGAGAGATGTATAATACTGTTCTTTGATTTAAAAAATAGTGTGTCTTTGTTGGAAAAGATACCAGTTTAAAAAATTTTGTAGTCAGGGGTTTTGTTCGCCTTTGCCCCGGAAAAAGGAATTTTTAAGTTTGTTTCCAGGACATTGTTCCACCAGGTGAGGTCTGATGAACTCAACATCTCAACGGACTGGGAGTAGCACAAAAGATAAGGACCATTAACAGCCATTAACGGAACATCAACTCCAAACCTCACCCCTGGCGTGATCGGAGACACCTGGTCTGGGAAAAGATAAGAGAGAGATAAGAAAGACGACCGAATCAGCATCAGAGGCAAAGAAATCCGGATTCAATAGGAAACCAAATACGAAGAACTATGCAACTTGGAACCAATGAACATTTGAACCAATGAACAATACATTTCCATGGGGTTTGACTGTATAAAGTATCTGAAAAAATCTAGTAAATCCATGTGTCATGGAATGATTTTCTCAGCACACCCGGGCTATGTGTGGATGCGATTATTTCTGTTGCACACCCAACAACATTCTGGCCAGAAATAAAGCGATGCTTTGACACTCTAAAGTGTTGCAGGGTTTTTGTTTTTCTCACAGTTTCGGTGACTTCTTGACCTAGGAGGCATGACATACCTTCAGACCGTGTTAAATATTATGTGTTCAGGGTTTTTAATCATATGCTAAATAAAATGGTCCTTTTCACCCACCGAAATTTATGTCCATTTGAATTTTCTGTTACTGCTCCCCCCCCACCCCGGTGTTTGCAGGATTTTGGAAACAATGTACTTTCACACAACTGATTTTCACGTGTCCCTATCTGAAAAGTGCTACTGCACATTTGCGTGAACTATTTTAAATCTCTCATGGATTAGAAACAAGTCTCAATCCTTCCCAACAGTCCCAATCTATCACTGTTTTGTCATCTTTGTAGACGTTGCAGGCAAAGCTCTGAATTCACAGAACACGCTAATTCAATAAATATGCTGTCCATTAAAAAATATCAGTAGGAGTCACTACTGAGTAGTTTGGCCTGTTTAATGTATATTATCTATGTAGTGCTGCAAACATAGAACATTTGCTCTATGATGCAAAACCCAAAATTATTGGCATAATCAGTCCTTGGAAATGCCTGTAATGTCCTGTTTTATCTTAGATGATTTAAAAATTAAGCAGTAGCAAACACTGAGAAATGCAGCAGGGAATCCCAAGACAACACTGGCATGTCTGAGATTAACAAGAGCACAGTGGTGAAAAACAGACACTGCTTTTACTGGCAGTGAGGTAGCCTGGTCTGCAGCAGTTCATATTTCGAAGGAAAAGAGTGGAAGGGTCTTTTTTGCTTTGAAAGACTTAGGGTGGTGAAAAGCAGAGTACACATATAGAACCTCTTCTATCTCATAGTCAAGAATAGGCTAAGGAGAAGTGCATGGTTTTCCCTGTGTGTCATTTTTCCTTTTTCCAAATAATCCGGATCACACAAATGATGCTGAACTATCCACTGGCAATAAACATACCATTCCCCCCCCTCCTTCTCCTTGGCACTTGGTCATAACTCTGCTTTACTGCTGCACCTCACAGCTCTGCTGCTTCTCTTTCAGGAGCTAGTCCAAAATTAATTACTATTACCCTTTGTGGAGTTAGAAGTACATGGGGCTGCTTGTCAGTGCTTCACATCAGTGAGGATGCTGGAGCTGGAGCCTGCTTAGCTTAAAAGCAGAGGAAACACTGACAGGATGCTTCGGGATAGCCTGAAGCATGCAGCCATCTTTCCCTCGTGTCCCATAGGGATCCGAGATGTCGGGATGTGCAGGGGGTGTGGGGGATGTCCTCCAGTGCCTGAGGAGGGCAGGGCTCTGGAAGTGTGGGCCTTGTACTTCTGCTGCTTTTATCCTCATGTGCTTTGAAGGCTCTGGGACTAGGATGTTCTTCTTCACATCCCGGATTCAAATAAAAATGAGAATAGCTAGTTCCAGCTTACTGAAATGCACTGAAATATTTTAGCCTGTAAGTTCATAAAGGAGGTTGAGGCTGTGTGGGCATGGGGTACTTCATGAGGGTGATAGCATAGGGAATGTGAGAGCCATTGGAATATGCCCACAGCCTTGCCAATGTGACTTGCTTTAAGAGCTGGACCAACTTTTGCTTAAGCCCTTGGTACACCTGGCCCAGCAGAGACACATCCCAGAGTATCTTCCACTGTACCCTGCCAGTGTGCATACAGGGAAGGTGGTAGAGCAAAAGCCCTGGTGTGCATGCCTTCCTCCATTAACAGGAGTACTGTGCTGTTTCTGAAAGCCAGGCATCTTGTATATGCAAGTTTGGAATTGCTGCCTTGAATGTCTGACCCTAAAAGACATGATTGGTATATCAAAACATCCTTCTTTCCTTAATGACATTGACTGGATCTTGGCACACCTGCCTATGCACGATCAGTTCTAGCTGTCATAGTGCTGATCATCACTTCCTCTCAGCAGTTTGGACCATTTCTATATTTATGCAGTTCTTATTTTTATTAACACTGATCAATAAAGTGTGGCATCCTTACCTGTATGCCACTTCCTCCTGAAACTGACAGCTTGGAAATGGTTTGGATTGTTCTTTGACAGCATCTTTGTTCTGTCACCCTTCACCTCTGTGTTTAAAGGTCAGGCCAGGCAAAACTCTTGTCAGTCCAGCAGTAGGAAAAAAGCCATTGTGTACAGGACATGAAGCAGCAGACAGAAAGTGTTCATGTCACAACAGTGCAGATAGGCACCTGGCTCACTGACTTCTCCAGTGCTTATTTCCTTCAACAGAAAACTTCACTGAGGGGTCTGATCCCTACATACGTGGATTTTGTCTCTTCTGACACAATTTTGGGCTGTACTCCCTAGAGGGAGGAAGCCATCACACAAGCGTGGAATTTCCTACTTTTAGCATCTCTTTGTCATGTACATTATTCCTATACCATAAGCTGTTTATGTGGGCTTGTGGAAAAGCAGGCACCTGCAAAAGTTGTGACAGCCTGTCCTAAGAAATAAAAATACATTTATTAGACAGTGTGGATAATAACCCCTTTAGGTTGATGGCCACCATGGACACATAACTAAACTTCCTGGGGAATTCAGCATCTCCCAAGGGCTGCATGCTCTGCCTGGGGAGTTTGCAAAGGCTCTCCTGGTCTGTCCATAGCAGTTGTTACTGGCAAGTGGAGGCTGCTCTGCCTGTCATATCCATAAATATCAGCTTAAACTGCTGCAAGGTGGGCTGCTGACACCAGAGGTGGTCTAGGCCTTCCTCCTCTTTGCTGTGCAATCCTGCCTTTTTGTACCGCCTGCCTTTTTGTAAAGTTAGCACTACACAAAAAACTGCTTCATGGCCATGGTGTGGGGAGCATCAGGCTGTTTTTTTGTGAGCAGTGCCAATTTACATCAAGTGACTCAAGAAGTTGCTCTGTTGAAGATATTTGGTAGGTAGCAGCCCATTGGGTTCCTGGGCTAGTAGCTGAGGCATGCCTTAAGGCTAATTTTGGAGATGTCCAGTGGGGCTTTATTTTCATGGTCACCTTGAAGCTACTTAAATAGCAGTGTAGCAATTGTTCATGGTAACCATGTGCCATTTTGTAAGCCGTGAAAGCAGGAGGTTTTTAGAATTGCCGGAAGTCAGGAAGAGAATGATTATTTCACTCATGTCCTTGGTTGCCATGAGGGTGTTTGTCCTTTCAGAGGAGGACATTATGTTACTGAATGCAAATATGTAGGAATAATGTGTTCTGGAGCTATGTATTTCTAGGCTGCACTTGCAGCCCAGAAAGCCAACTGTATCCTGGACTGTATCAAAAGAAGAGTGGCCAGCAGGTTGAATTCTAATCTACTCTGTTCTCATGACACCCCACCTTCAGTGCTGCATCCAGCTCTGGGGTCTTCAGCACAGGAGTGACATGGAACTGTTGGAGTGAGTCTAAAGGAGGGCCAAGATGATACTCAGAGGGTTATGGAGACAGGCTGAGAGAGCTGGGGTTGTTCAGCCTGGAGAAGACTAGGCTCTGGGGAGATCTTATAGCACCCTTACAGTACCTAAAGGGAGCCTGCAAGAAAGCTGAAGGGGAACCTTTTAGCAGGACCTGTTGTGATAGGTCAAGGAGGGTAGATTTAGATAGGATATTAGGAAGAAGTTACTCCCTATGAGAGTAGTGAGGCACTGGAACAAGTTGCCCAGAGAGATGGTAGATGCCCCATCCCTGGAAACATTCAAGGTCAGACTGGATGGGGCTCTGAGCAACCTGATCTAGTTGAAGATGCCCCTGCTCATTGCAAGGGGGCTGGATTAGGTGATCTTTAGTAGTCCCTTCCAACCCCAGGTACTCTATGATTGTGTGATTCTGTGATGGTTTTGTGGGGGTAAGTGGTTATTATGATGGCTGCAGAGATACTGTGCTGTAGATTATGTCAGAGTGACCCTTGTGGGGTCAGGGCAGGCATGAAGAGTGTGTGCAGGATGCTGTTGCCAAGGCAGTCAGCAACCACGCTCGTGCAATTGAATAAAAAAAACCAACCCTTTTTTCCTCCAAGCATTAATGCTAATGCAAATTAACTTTCAACTGCGTGACAGTTTTATTCTGGGTTGGCTTTGCTGATCGTTTCTGTAGGTTGACTTTGCCTAACTTATTCCTAACTGCTGGTACAAACGATCTTTTCATCTGGAACACATAACAGATTTTGATTCAATGTACTCCTCTGAAAGCCAAGGAAACAAGGGCAGGTTTCTAATAGCTTTATTTTTTCTACCAGATCTTTTAATCTCGTTGTGTTATGTAGGCACTTGATTCAAAAAGGAAGATGGTTTTATATTAAAAAAGGCAGCTTACATAAAATATAAGGGTTATAATTGCAGCTATACTGCTGGATATAGAGCTAGATTTAAAATTTCCTGACTTACTAATAGAAATTGGACTTAAGGATGCTTCTGACTAAAAATACAGCAGATTTTCTTAATTTTTTTTTTCATATAATGTAAATTACTTTGTCTATAAAGCATGTCTTAAATGTATTAGTGGCAAATACTAATAGACACTTAAGTTTTCTTGTATGTCATTGTAATACACTTCAAGCAGGTGATGGTACTATTTATTTCTGCATCTTTGGTCCTTCTGTTCTTAATTTGCAGTTTTGTAAGGTGTGGAACTAGTTTTTTTAAAACTGAAGATATTGAGAGATAGATATATATATACTGCTTCTGACACAAATTTGAATGATGACCTCGTAACCACAGCTTCATGGGCACAAGAGTGTGGAAGGGACTCCTTTCTTGCCTCAGAGCTACTTTCCTTTGGCCTGTTTCATTCCTAACATGTTTATCTAACTTTACTTCAAAACTTACCCTTCCATTTCACATCCTTATTTTTCAAAACACAGTAGCTGCCCTGAGGTTTCTATCACAAAGAGTGTGGAGGGTGGTTATTATGAACTCTGTGCCTCATGTTCCACGTCTGTCATATGAATGTGTCAGGCTTAATCTTTATTAGTTCCTGAGGGAAAACTGGAGACTAGAGCTAATAAGGTATTTGTATGGTAATTGTTTCTTTCGGGATGTGGTTTCTGAGAACTCATAACAAACTGAAAAGAGTTGCACAAGTAAGAAATTTATTTAGAAATAAGGTGTTGAAATAGCACGACAAAATTAGAAAATTCATGGGGGAAAAGATATATTGAAGATTATTAAATGCTCAGGCACCCTGTCAGACATAAGAATTCCCTCAGCACAAGTCACTGGAGGCTGCAAGTGTATTGTGAGGAGGTATCATGGTGTGCTTCATCTGTCCTTACACTTTTCCCTATATATCCAACACTAGATAAATTAAATTTTTGCATGACTCACTGGGGCTCCTGCATTTTTGCCAAGATTAGGCTAAAGCCCAGAGAAGGGAAAGTGATATAACACAGGCAGTGATATAATACAATGACATCACTGAACTGAAGGGTAAGAGGAAAGAGATGGTGTGCCAGGAGCCACTTTGGTGATGTGTTTTGCACGCAGTGTGCTGTTCAAGTGGATGTGTAATTAGCAGCGTACAGGGAGAGACGAGTCACATTCAAGGAGCAGAGCGTATCAAAGTAGACACTCAAACCAGACAACTGGAGAGGCTGTTCAGAAGCTATTCCATGTATCAAATAAAAAAATTACGATGTATCTGGTAGATCTCATATCTTGTTTAATTTTTTTTCTCCCTCTTTAGCAGGTGGGGGAGGGCAAGGAGTTTGTGGGGTTTATTTTAATTTTGCAATCAAGTTTAAAGTAGATTTCACTGGCTTATCCCCACCCCACAATGTCTGGTGATGTGACTGCTAGTATCCTGCCAGATGCAAGGTGTTTTGTTCCACTGGAAGTCACAGTATATTCCTGAGACATCTGCCATCCAAAATACATGGAGAGATTCAGAGAAGTCAGTGTATGTTGTTTCATCATGCTACAAAGGCTGTTTTCAGTCTGCTAGGGCAGGATCTCCTACCCAAAATAGCACACCTTTGGCAAGGGGTTAAGGAAAAAAAATTGCACGTGGCTTCAGAAGCATCTCACAAGAAACAGGCAGTCTGCAAGGATGAGATTTCAGAGCTCAAAGTCAAACACAACATATTATTTCCAAACAGTTGTTCCAGATTTGCAAGCACCTTAGGTGTCCTGCTGTGGTGTCCAGATTCCCTGGCAAAAATTCAAGTTTTTTCTTGTTCTTGACAAGAATGACTTCATGTCTTGCACACTGACAGTGTTAATTTAGCATATAAAAATTTCTCTACCTGGTGTGGTTTCTGCTGCTTTCTGAGAAGCAGCAGACATTAAAAATACCTCATGTCTTGTTGCTTAATGTTTTCAGATCCAGTATTTTCCTCTTTTCCTGATGCCTCACTGTGACCTGGCTGAAGGCTGAGTCAGTCTGTTGGTGACTGGCTACCAAGGGCTACAACCTTCTGTCATATTTTGATTTTGGAGGATCCTGGTTTCCTGCCTCAAGCATTTGGTGCTGGGCTAAAGTCATTGACTCGACAGAACACCTGATGCAAGACAGCCATCAGAATTTGGTGGGAGGGGGAGAGTGGATATAGTGCAGAAGCTGAGCTCTGAGGTTCAGGAAAATAGTAGGACAACTGGAGCTCTTTGGGTTGCTGGGGGAACTGCTCCCAGATGGACATGGGGAGTTTGTGTGCACTCTCTGCACTGAACTGCTGCCTTCCCACTTCATGTGCCAAGCGGTGCAGCTGGGGAAGCCTTCCGGAGTCTCCCTAGGGTAGGGCCTGGTGCTCACCAGTGAGACAGCTACCTGCCCCCTAAATTGAGCTTCAGACCTCCTGAGCACAGACATCTGCTCAGGGGGCACTGAATTATGCAGAAGGGTTTTTTCCTTTATGCTGGTGGTTTTATTTTCCCATCCGTTTTCCCATGCTGATAGTTCTATTTTCCCAGCATGTCTGACTTGTGCCTTCTCAGTAGCTCTGCAGAACAAGAGCAGAAGCTGAACACGTGCTTAATTGCCTCACTTACAAACGGTTTAAAATTCTTAGATAATTGATATCTGATAGATTGGTTTTTCTGGTCTGCTAAAGCTAAATTAGCCCAGCACCAGCCAGAGGTGCTCTCCCAGTCCTTGGAAAGTCTGTGTGGGCAGGAATATTCAACAACAAGCATCACCAAATCCAGTGCTTCAGAGAGGGGCCATTTCTCAGGTGAGGAAGGGAAAAGAGGTCTTACTGTGATGAATGGTCCTTCAGAGCACTAACCTGGGCTTCTGACAGTATAATTCTGAATAATGGTGTTGGTTCCTCCTGATTCTCATCTCATTCTTGTGCTTGGGAGCAGTAAGTGCATTCCCCTAGTTTATGGTTTCCTTTTTACATATGTTTGCCTCCTATGAGAGTACTTGAAACTCATCACTCAAGATGATCATTGCAATACAGCAGTTTGTCTTAAATCCCCCATCTTTTTCAAATGCTTGTAATCAGTACTAAAACACTAATACTGTTCAGAGTTCTGGATCTTCTTTTTTCCAGCTTAACTATGGGCAAATCTCAGATTTGGAACATATGAGAGGTCCCTTTAAAATCTTATCTATAACTGGCATGATTATCTGGTTAGACAAGTTGTGGCAAAAGAGCAATACCTAAGAAGAACCTCCGGCGTTATGCTTTTATTTTTAAGTTAAGTCATGAGATAGTCACCAAACCCTCACCATTTCATTTGTTAGGTCTTTCTCCAAAAAATGCAGAGCTGCTGTGCATTCAGAGGAGTAGAATTTAAGCATTTGTTTTTATTTAAGCGTCAGTAACCATCAGCTCCTTAGTAACTACGGGTGTGTCTGCTAAGAACAATCTGTCACCTGTCATTGGGCTTTTAAGTGACTGATTTCACATCCACAGCTAAGACAGATAATTGACAAAATCGTGCAGACTTCAGTTAAGGAAAGTGCTAATTTTTTTATATTATCCACAAAAGTGCTGCTTTTTCAGTTAATTTCACATTCTTAGACAATTTTGATCTGTAGTTACAAAGAATGGCATTTGGATTGATTGTAGCTTATTTGTAAAGGTCTGTCAGACACAAGTTGTCCAGATTCTGCAGATTTATATAAGTGTTGGTTACACCTAATTTTTTCATAATTAAACCAGCTAAGTTTCTGAAAAGTATCCAGAATCCATTTTAACACACATTCACTGATATTTTAGCAGAACACTAACTTTTCAAAATTAAAGCTTACTGATAATTTCAAATTTATTAAATTTGTATATTATAATTTTGGGGGGGAAAAACAAGTTGTAGAGAAACTTGGTAAAGGCTCTGTAGGCCACAGCCACAGATGGAAAATTTGGTAAAAGTTAGAGAGGTAGGAGGTGAAGCTGGTGGCTCCTGCCCTGAAGGGTTTGAAGGAACCTTCTCAGCAAGGAAACTTCCTCCTGCTCCTGCATGATTAATACCTTTTTGTCTCTGCCCCAGTTACTGACCAAGGAACTTCCATCTGGGGGGAAAATTCTGCAAGTTCCTGGAAGTGAAGTTCTCACAAACATGTTGCACTCAGACCAAGAAACTGAATGCCTGAGTCAGTTAAAATAAAAACAAACAACCCCCCTGTACTGTTTTATCAGTCATCAGGATACATGTATTTCCCACATGTTGTTTGCTGGACTCACCTTCAGCAGTTCTGGGTGTGTATCTGCCAGCCTTGGTTTCTTCTCCCAGTGCTGCTGATGCTCAAGTCTCAGTGCTGTGGCACAGCAGTGGTACAGCAGTGACACAGCAGCACCAGGGAGCTGAAGGAATGCCTTGGTGTTGCGACACAAAGCTACAGAGGAAGTGTTCAGTGATCAGAAGTCCTGCTGTTGTGACCTGAGACAGAGTTCAGTTATCACTGTGATCAAATTGCATTTGTCAGATTCTCAGATAACAATTGGCACAGGGCTGATGGGTGATTTTCCCGTACTTCGCGTGCTGCTATGAGAAAGGAACACTGGGAAGCAACTTTGAAACTCACTGTCTCCACTCCCATCATGACTGAAGGCAAATTCTAGACCAAAAATTGGTTTGAAAGTTGATGTGTTTGGCTGAATAGAGGTAAGAAGGACCAGCTGAACAATCTGGGAGTCAGATGTGAGCATTCATTCCCTGCTCTGAGGGTTTGACTGTCTTAGGGACAATCTGAGGCTGTGAGAGCAGAGGGAGGTATGGACTGGCATCCCTGAGCTGGCAGCATTGCTGTCTCTGCTGGAATGAGTCCCACAGGGTACTGAGCTGAACTGACTGTGTGCTGCTGTTCTCCACCTTCTATCACACTGCTGTCCAAGGCTGTTTTGTTAGAACAGAAAAGGAGTTAAGTCTGACAATACAATTCTCTAAATTACACTGTAAGAGTAAAGAAGATTTTGAAAACAAATCTATCCTTTATTCACTGGGTCCTTACAAGGCAGACAGTGTTTCCTCTAGGATTTCCTTGAGTCCCTCTCTTCTATCCAGGCTCTTGCCTTGTCTTCTCAACATCACCTTATCTTCTGACCAAGCTTCCTCCTTAGTCTTGGTTGGATACAAAACTTGGCTTCTCTGGTTGCTTTTCAAGACCTTTGTGGGACCTATGGGACCCATCTCCTGACTCTGTTCTGGCACTATCCTTTTCCTAGAAGCTCCTGAGTGCTAAGCCATGGCTGGACCAGCTGGGGCATGAAGCCAAGCACTTTGCAAACTCATCAGGAAAACTACTGAGCTGTTCTCTCAGGGAACACTGCCCACGTGGGTGAGAGGTGTTCAGAGGAGGTGGAGTGCTTTGAGATAAATTGCTCATCCAAGAAGAAAAGTAGTAGGCTGGGAAGCTGATTCCCTCACATCAGCTTCTACCCTCTCTGGCAAGGCTCCAAGGAACATCTGAGCCTCTTCTGACACAAGCTGGGAGAAAAGTTCTGAAGCAAACCTGGGAAAGGCTACATGATGGTGAGCTTAGTCAATCCTGAAAACCCTGTCCATGCTGAACATACTCCTTTTGGGTATGAGTGTTTTGTTTCTCCCATGACATATTTAAATCAGCTGGAGAAGCAACTTATGTACTAAATCAAGAGGCAACCAATGCCAGTGTGCAGGCAACTGAATCATGCCCTGCCTGTCCAGCAGCTTGAGTCCAAAGAACCCAAGCAGAGCTCCCCTCTCTGTGCATTTAATCACTGCCTTATATATATCATATAATGCGTTATTCTTTTGCTGTCCTCTTCTACGGAGTGACCATTGTGTTCTTTTAAACACTTTATTGATTGGCTAAGCTTACATGTAAAACCAGGTCTTTGGCAAATCATGTGTCTGTTCATGTTCATGCTGTGTATCTTCAAATGCTGCAGTTGCTGGCATTTGTGAGTTACACACTTTTTCCATAAAACACCAGATCTGTCTTCTGTGAGGTTTTGTTTCTCCTTTGATGAACTATAGACCATCAAGTTCTGCTTCTAAATTAAGAATCATCTGACTGCTTATTAGTTGTACTGTGAAGTCCTTTATGGCTTCAGTTACATGGCTTCAGTAATTAGTGTTTATACTCCCCAGGCCTGCACAGAAGCACTTTAACACTGCATAAGGAGATAAAACACTCCACAGCAGAGCACACATTGCTCTCAGGGTTTCTAGCTTTACCTCAAGTTTTGTAGAGCCTTGCTGAGGGAGTCTGTCCAGAAACGGGGTCATGGTTAACCTGGTGTAGTCATTTTGTGTGGATTTCACAGCAGAGATGGTGAAAAATATTCACAGGAAGATACCAGGATCATCTTGGTCTCACTGCAAGCACTGCATTAAGCTGCCAGGCACAGGGCTCTACATATCTGTCCTGCCTCCTTGCATGGGAGATGTGAGTCACTGCTGTGGTGGGCACAGCTGGTCTTTACACCACCATCCTGATCATGGACCACAGGGCTCCACCACACTGCCTAACCTGGGCTGTGGAGTTTCTCTGCTTAGGTTAAATGCCTCTTTATACTTTCATGGACTCCTTCCAAATGAAACTTGATTTAGTAATTAATAATATGGAGGGAGAGTTAAGCTTTTTAAGTTCTGTGTGTTTTTCTGCCAATTACTCCATCAAAGACTGGCTCACTTTGTTGCTAAAGAGCTTCTCAGCAAGGCATGACCTTGGTTTATTAAATAATACATGTATTCCTGAGAGCAACTTATGTAAGAGTTGGCCTATCCAATGAGACCAATGTTTGACCACTCGGTGGCCATGTCAAATATGAAAGCAAACACTGAATGGTGTCCCCTGCTCAGTAGCTGGGTAAGAGGGACAGGCAGCCTCGCAGTGGCTGCACTTGTCTCTGAGCCACCACTGCTGCCTTTACTATTTCCACTCAAGGTGCTGCAGCACAGTCTCCTTGCTGCCTCATGGATATCTCACCACGTGCTCAACACATTGCTGGGGCATCTGCTGGCTTCATGCTGGTTTGGACTTTGCAGGGCAAACAACAGATTTCAGCCCCCAGAGATAGCAACAGTGCTGCCTCTTGTGCTGATGTGTGCTGTACCCACTGGTAAGGAGCTAGTGGGATATGAAGGCTCTACCTCCTTCCTTCTCCACCTCCTCCACTTCCTCCTCCTCCTCCACTTCTCCCCAGGCTGGGGTTTGGGGCTGCACAGGCTGTCAGTGACACAGGACAGGTGGTGGAGGCTGTCTTGGGGCACCTGCAACTTCTCTGAAACAGCTTTCACACAACATGCAGGGCAATACAGTGATGAGTCTCTCTGCTCCCGTTAGAGCAAAGCAAATCTGTTAGCTTTAAATCTCGGAAGTAATTTTCATAACATCATTTCTGCAGCAGCCAGTTTCCATGGAAACCAAGAAACGACTGGCAGCGTACATAGGAAAGAAGACAGCTGACCTGATTGTCCTTCCCTGGCCCCTGTGGATGGGCTTCCCTCTGTCTGCACACGCATATCCTTTGCTCATTGCTGTGAGGTGGACAAGCACAGCCCCAAAGGCTTCAGCTCATTCCACTGGCAGCAGCCTGAGTGCAGTGTCTCTCCTGGATGCTGTGTGTCCTCCTCGTGCCACCTCATCCTGCCTCTCAGGGCAGCTTGGCCTGCAGCCAGGGGAGGAGGACAGAGGGAGAAAGGGTCTGTAGATGTTTTCATCCCCCCTTCCCACCCCTGTATCATTCCCAGGCCTCAGCAGTGATGGAAGGACTTGTGGTTAGCTTTGAATGTGTCCCTTTTCTTTTTGACCCCCCTACCTGCTTACTCCACATACTCTGTTCATTTATTTATTCTACTGCTGCTAGCATACTCCTACAGGTCAACTTGTTAAAGATGTGTATTTATAATAAAGCCCTATATGCATCGCACTTAATTTACAAATGTTCCTGGAATTCTTCCTAACTACTACCAGAAACATCTCCCCAGGCAAAGGCTCTGTTACCTGTGGTGTTACTTAAGAAGCCACAAAGCTGTGTCACACTCTTCAAGAAGTAGCAGTTTTGCCTGTGTGTTTGGGCAGAGAGAGGGAGCTTGTCTAACCCAGGCTCAGCTGCAGCTTTTGGTTTCATTTCTTCAAATTGCAAGCACCAGCATGGAGTATGCCACTTTAAAACATGGTTTTAATTTTAAAAGCAGCCGTAGCTCTGGGCCTGAGTGGCAATCCCCCTCATGCTGGAAGGTCACAATGCTAGAACAGTTGTGTCAACTTCTGAAGTGAGTGAAGTGATGCCATGAGGAGGGGGGAACCAAGGTGGAGCCCTTGAAATCCCTTACTGTGTCTCTGGGAGCCAATCCTGCTCACCTGAGTGGCTCAGAGCAGTGTGGCACTGGCTCAGGTCCCCTCACAGGGCATCTCCTGCATCTGCTGTGACACCCCTGCGGCAGAGCCTTGCAGACAGTGCACCCCATGGCTCTTGTCCCAAAAGCAAGTTGCTATTGCACAGAGAGCTTATGTGGGCTGCTCAGACAGGAGGGTGAAGGTTTTCTTGTTCTGAGGTTTTCATGGAAGGATGATGCCAACAGAACAGGCTTCCCTGGTTGAAAAACTAGCTGTTAATTGAGTACTTTGGCCTCTCCTGCTGCTGGTGGATGTGGAGTTTCTAATGTCTCTCACAGATTGGCTTCTCAAAGTCAAGCTGGCAGTTACTTGAAATGCACTTCTAGGATGGGATTTTTTTTCCTATAAAACTGAAATAGTAACGTTTATGAAGGTGATCAGCTGAAAAGTATCCTAATTCATCTCTTTCCTCCTGTTTGCAGACATGGCTTAAAGGCAACTGTTGGCTTGGAAAGTGGCCAGAAAATAATCTCAGAGCCTGCAAGGAGGGAGTGAATTTTCCTAGGCTGCCAGGGATATGCTGCAAAGGCTACCCCTGATGGACATTAAAGAAGAGTCCATTTCTGGAGGGGGTGCTGCTTCTGCAAGACATTCTCAGTAAATCTCCCCAGATGATAAGGAAGAAGTATAGATTAGCTCGTGACACAGTCAGGGAAGACTGTCATGACCAATAGGGTTACCTGGTCTGCATGTAAAAAGCAGATCCTCAGAGACCATTTAGGAAGCTGAACATCTGCAGGGGACAGACTGAGGGACAAAAAGATGACTCTCAGATACATAGTCTAGCTTTGAACAGATTCCATTTTATACTTAGTTTAAATCTGCATTATTAGTTTATTATCAATAGTTAATGATGTCTGTTTATTTAGTATAAAAGCCTTTTTTTCTTTCTCATTTGGAGACAATCACAGCAATATTAGCACCAATCATTATACTTTAGAAGCTCAGCATCACCTGGAGAGGTGCTAGAAGCTGCCTGTCTCCCTGAAGGATGCATGGCAGGTGCCCATGCCATGCTCATCCCTACTCTCCAAAGGGCTCATCCCTACTCATGGGCTGAGCGTGGCACTCCTGAGTGCATGCCATGGTGTGGCTTTTCACTGGGGGAGTGTTTGTGCAGGGAGTCAAGGGCAGAGGCAGCACTCTAGGCCTCAGAGTCTGTCCTTCCTTTAAACCACTTAAAATGCACAGAAGCCACAAGGCTCCTGGAAGGGCAAAGCAGCTTCCAGAAAGCAATTGCAGAGATGAGAGCATCCACACAAGCCGGGCACTCCCTGAGGTGTTTCTCTACCCTGGACTCCAGAGTGCTGGAGGGAAGAACCAGCCTGGGCAGCCTCCACAGTGCTTTTACTAAACTTTCTAAGTCTGTCTGACATAAAAAATAATTGACCTTTACAGTTGCATTTGAGCCAGCTACACTGCCATCAGCTCTCGCTAGTCCTGACCACTCAGTTCATGTTTGCTTAATGGCACATGACTTAATTTGTTGGAAGCTGACACTTCACGGCAGGATTAGTTAGTGACACTAACACCAGGGTGGTGCATGAAATTTAAGATGCAGAGCATCTTTTTGTGGTAAAAAAAACCAAAACAAAGGAGGGAAATGCCAATGCTTTTGGAAATCTTCATTTTTAGGATGCTATGACTGACTAATGAATGAGCTGAAGTACAGAAGAGAAATAAACCCAATTGCAGCTATTTAAAGGCTCAGCAATTCCTTCCAGGCAAAAAACAAGCATCTATTGTGTGCTGGCACTGGGAGGGCTGGGGGAAGGCAACGTTTCCCACAGGCAAATTAGGAATGGGAAAACCAGGACAAAACCCACAAGCCTCCGAAGCCTGAGTAGGGAACACAAGACATTTTCTGTTCAACATGATTTGTGTTGTCATTAGGTGGGTTTATTAGGGCTTTATACTTATTCTGGGAGGAAAGCCATGGCTCTGCTTGAGCTAACAGTAATGACCATTCTGACTTGGGAAACATAGGAAGCATTTGCCACGTCACTCAGGCACTCACTGGGAACAGCAGGTCTCCTCCACCCCATCCCTTCCTGGTGTGGGAGTTTGGACACATTTCACTGGAGCCTAATAAAAACCTATCTGTGCCCTGTTTGGCCAGGGGTTGTCTGATTCACATCACTTACCTCAGTGTAAAGAAGGACCCATATTGACCCAGCCATGCTGGGACCAGAGCAGAACTCCACAAGGGGTGCATTTGAAAACCCCCACACTTCTGCCCCACAGCTGCCTGGGGCAGAAGACAGGGCTGGCATCATGGATGTGGGAAGGGCTTCTCTCATCCAAGATAGCTTGTACCCCTTCCTAAGTCTTCTCCAAAGCTATGGTGAGCCCCAGCAGAAACGGTTCAGCAACACAGCCCTGGCTTCCTGAAGTTCACTATCTGGGTACCTTGTTCCAGGCCGTTCAAAGGTGAAATAGGATAAAGAGGTACAAACTGCTCCCTAAAAGGAAAGAATGAGTTAAAGCCCACGAACAACAGCTCCTGTGGAGCTCACATGAAACCCCCTCCATCACCTTCATTCAGGAGACACTAACAGTGATTTCTCTCCTTTGATACAACACACTGGAAGCAGCACAGCAGGTAATCAGCAGATGCAGCAGCCTTGCAGCTTTGAGGATTCCAGGATTAATGCACCACTTCGAAAACACCATGAAAACTGCTGACCACCCATCTCCCACCTGCAGAAGGAGTGGCATTCACTTAGCTCTGCATGTTCCAGGCTGCTGCTCAGAGACAGACAGGGTGGAGAGCCACTCTGGTATGAGCAATGTCCCTAAGGAGACCCAGAGAGATGTAGCCTCCGTCTACATGCTAAAGCTGTGCCACTGCAGGATCTTGTGTTTCTTTATGGCTAGATCCTGGTTTACTACTTTGCTATATGCTAATTTTAGTGGACCAGATCATGTGAAAAATACAGGTTTCCTACTCTAGCCCAGCAGGAATGGGAGCTGTCAGTGGAACACAGCTGCTTTTCCAAAAAACTGCCATGGCTTCCCTGACAAGTTGTTACATCGACAAGTTTGAAGTTATTTTATGATCTGATTTAGATCAAACCACCAGAGAAATACCGGAGGATACCAGAGAAAGTCAGGAACTGTCCAGTAGCCATTTCCATTGCACTATATGAAGCACTGACAAAGAATGAATTTATTCTGGGGGGGGAGGTGGTGATAGGACTAAGGTGCTTATAGACGTAACAAACCTCTGCCTGTTGCAAAGCTGTTCCAATGGCAAATTTGTAATATATTTCTGCATGTTTAAAGAAACTCCTAGAAAATAAAATTTAATTTGAAGCATTTTTCTTCAAGAGAAGCTCAGTTAAACTCAGTCACTCATCCACTAGCAAACAATGCAGTAGGTATTTTGTGTATTGATCACCTTCCTAGAAGCTAATAAGTACTCTTGGCGATTGGATGCCAAAAGTAAAATTCATCTGGAACTCACATTAGTTTTAACTGATGAATTGTCAAGTTTGTCAAGTTTCAATAGGTTACAAGTTACCCAAATTCTCTTGCAGCTTTCATGGTGATTAGGATCTACTAGGAATCAGAAAAGGGAACACATCTGTGTCTGGGCAGCTTCTCCAACAGGTCATGCCCTAGCCAACATTCCTAAGCAGTGCACATGGAGATGCCAGGCTCAGTATGCACAACATGGCAAAACACATCCACTTCCCAGCTGTGGGGAGAGAGAGGTAGGAGCAGCACCAGCTCAGAGGGCCACAGGAGAGCTCTCCCATTTATCAGTACCCTCAATGTGCAGAGAAATATCTCTGCTGTTAAAACACATGCACTCAACTGCCCTCTGCAAATGCCAGCACCAACACCTCTGGGCTCGTTTCGTCAAGGGCTGCTGCCCACTTTGTGCCAGAGCTTGAGATGTTTGGAGAAGAGGCAGTGCCAGCAGTGCCCCACGGCACCCCAGTGCCAGAGGGGGTGCAAGGAGCCGCCAGCTCTGCAGCCCAGAACCACCACAGCTTTAAAGAGAGGTGCCAGCACTCCCCAGAACCACACGGGGTCAGGCTGCATCCCAGCTGCTGAGCTGCCCTGTCTGGGCAATAGCTTGGCAGCTCTTTGGTTTGACAGCCAGGGCAGTGTCTCTGCTCTGGGTCAGGGCTGGGCTGTGCCACCAGCAGCACTGCTGCCACGAGGGTGGGGACAGCACAGGCAGCAGCGCTTGAGTCTGCTGTTGTCACTGGCACTGGCAGATGTAGCTGTACACAAAATTCAAACACATTTTTAATTTAGTCTATTAGGAACTAGTGGCTCTTACTAATGCATCAGACAAACCAAAGCGCAGTGCCTGATGCTCATGTCAGTGTAACAGCCTAAAGCTTAACTACAGGAAACCCTTGGATAGTCTCAGTGTCCTTCAAAACCATCTTTCAAAACCAAACATAGCTTGGGTGGCACTGCCAAAATGAGCTGTAGGTACAAAGGGAGTAACACACAGAGCCAACTGCCTTTTTTTTATAAAAGTATTTTTAATAAACTGATGGATTTAAAGTTTAAGATGCTAGACAACTTGTTGCCATGTACAAGTAACAAAAGTCAAAATTCTTTGAATTTTATACAAATACTATGTAGTACAGTAAACTTGAATACAAGTTTACAAAAAATGCATCAGTGAATATTCAGCTTGTAACCAACTTCCAACAGTGAAAATTATCATCTATCCATAGTGATCAGATTGCATTGCAAATTTTAGAAGTAATGCAACTATGTTTTTTTTACCAAGCCACTCTGAAGTTAGTGGTGCACACTGACAGTACATTGGATTTTTTTGGCTTGCTGAACAGAAAATGGCATTTAAATAAAATGACTGATTTAAACAACATAATACATATCAGAAGTACTATCTCACGGAAAATTAAACAAGAATGAGAAAGTAAACAGAGCAGAACCCTGAAGTGGTGATATTTTTCTACCCGTTTTGATGGAAAAGATTCCACAGGTGTCCAGCTTTCTCACAGCATTTTGAAGTGTTCTAGTCCTAGCACAGTGTGGTCATTAGTAGACTAAAGTAATCCCTGCTTGGCAGTAATGCTGGTGAAAGGTAACTTGCTCTATTGCTAACAAATTGGAGTAACCACTGGCAGGGTGACTTCTTGGATGCATCCAGCGGAGGCTGAGCTGACAGCACACGATTGAAGTTACAGTACTGCTCGCTTTGATAAAATACCCAACACCTTCAGGGTTCAGGTGTCAGTTTCCTCACAGGATTTACAAACGGATGGTTTTGAAACAAACAAAAGAAACTCGTTATGGAGCGTAAGACAGTATTTTCACCTGTACAGCTACCAATAAAATGAATGGTTTTGTTACAAACTTTCCAGTCTGCTTTATAAAAAATAGTCTTAGTTTTACTTCTAAATAAAAACTGTGCTGTGATCTGTCATGTTCTTGCATTGTACATGATGTAATTGTGTGTGTTAATGAAGGTGTAGAGATTTGTGACCTAGTGCTCTGGATGTATCAGAAGCCTAAAAAGCTGATTTTGGTACATAAAAGGTAGCAATGAAAATTAATTCTATTTATTTTTCCTAAAGCCTAGGAAAAGCTACAGTACGTTGCTAGATCAGTGGCCTCAACCCTGAGCTGAAAATAAAGGACTTGCCTTGGCCAAGAGACTTAGTCACATTACTACCACAGCTGCACAGCAAAGACAAATAACCTGTCTGCAGCCTGTTGTCTGAGCTGTGAGTAGTGCAAGATTCAGTTCTGTAATGCTTGAGAGTTGACTGGAGACCACCATATTCATTTTCACTACAGGGAAAAAAAAGGAGAAGAGAACTCAAATTCAGAGTGAAAAGGACTCAGCAGGGAGGGTCAGTGTATCCAGTTTCTGAAGATCAGAGGATTAAGTTAGTGGCAGACTCACCAGTCTTAAGGGTTTCCCACTTGGTAGAAGAGATTATTTATTAAAACATGTACCAAAATACAGTTAAGGAGACTTTTACTATTATCTCACTCTTTCCAGAAAGAGTCTCACTTGATTTTTCCCCCCACAACTGAGCATATCTCTCTCTCTGTACTACACTGCGTCACAGAAGATAAGTGAAAACCTGAAGTCTGTCTGATGAAGGATTCAACCCAGGTGAGAGCAGAAAAACCTCCACTTGTTTCTAACACAAGTTGGAGCTGGCAACCATAAGGATTCTTACTATGACACAGCTACTGCACCTTCCCGTAGGGTTCAATGGCACCACTATCCATGGCTAGGAGCATTCATAACATGAAGCATTCTTGCCTCCCAAGAGGACATTTTTTGCTTTTAATCAGCAGAAACTGCAGACTCAGTATTTCATTCAATGGAAAAACTAAACCCAGCAACAGACTGTAAATAAAGCTCGTAAGAATAATTTGTATTTCTAGTAATGCACACTTCTTTGTGAGCTGATCGGTTTAGGGATGGTGTGTTTTTTGTTAGCTTAAGGCAGCAAGTCTTACAAAATACTCAAGCTCACCTCCCTCATGTTTGTGCTACTGTAGCCTTATGTGCACAATAGAACCTCACTAATTTACACTAATGATTGGAAGAACAATTAATCCTCTTGGTAAATGAACAAGAATAAGGCATTCCATTATATAATCTGATCACTAATTATAATTTAGCTCTAATTATAATCTACCAGCAAACATACTTCTGTGTTTTAGAAAATAGTATCTCTTACCTTCAGATATAATTATGTGTGCAGATTAGTGGGTTCTGCTGTGTAAACACGCAGGTGCGTAAGCAATTTTCAGGTTTTTCTTCATTACATCTGATAAGAAAGTCAATGCCACAGATAGAGACTGTGGGAAAATAAATTAAGATTTCTCTATCATTTGTGCGGATATGCACAACTGGGCAGTAATTTATAGCTCAAAAAAAGAAGGACACGAATGTTTACAAACTCGAATGAAGCAAAATCAGCAGCAGGAAGCAAGGACATTCCCCAACCATAAATGGCTTGTTTTACATGATTCCAAACTATATCAAACAAACAAGAAAGGAATACAAGTACTAACTTATATACACAAGTTTGAAATCAAGTAAAGCAAAGAAGTGAAAAATATGTTGATGCTTCTAGCAGGTGATATTTCTGTCTAAATCCTGAACTAAACTGTAAATAAAGACAGAAGACAGGATGAAAACTACATGCCTGAATTAAAAAGAAAAAGAAAAAAAAAGAAAAAAAAAAGAAAAAGAAAAAAAAGAAATGGATTGATGTGCATTGCAATGAGATAGAAATTTCCCTTCATATGTGCAAAAATCCACAGTTTCATTAATGTAGAGGTCATACTTCTAGGAACAGATTTTAGACCAAACCAGTCTCCCTACATCCTGGAATCTACCTGTTTACATCAGCCACTTTAAGCGCACAGTACCCTGTTCACATATCTAGTATTCAGCAGTTTCTGGCATTTCTCAGTTTAATGTTCACCTGCCTTAAATCTTGAAAACAAAGGGAAAAGTTCATCCAGGACATCATACCACTGCTTTTGAGTTATACCAACAGTTAAATTCTTTCTTCTTCCATGGTGGCAGGAGTCCTTACAGGACTTGTAAACAGCAGTACACAATACTGTAAACAAATACTTTAAGTTCTGCTTTATGCAAGATGTTAAGTTAACCCAGGTATACCAAACAGGTGAAAATGAAAAGGGTGGCTTCACACAAAATCCTTCCCTTTTCTCCCAGCAATTCCTTTCACTACATAAATAATCCTGAGCTGAAACAGGCCTTGATGAGAGCTTTTTTTTTTTTTTTTTTGCATATAAAAACAATGTTCTAGAGTTGGCTCTCATGTTCTGTCAGGAAGTCAATTGCTGAAGAGATCAAACTGAAGTATTTCAAACCATTTGCTACTTTGGAGGAGGACTTATAATTTGGTGTGACGTCCAGTTCTAGACCCAGATGCTGAGCTTGCCAAGGAAGCTGATGCTGCTGCATCCTCAGCTTCCTCCAGCTCATCATGTAGCTCCTGGCTAACACTAGACTGGAGGGCTGCAGGAGTTAGCCACTCCTTTGGCAGGCAGCTCTGGAGAAAGGGTATACAAGAGCTGAAGTAGGCAAGGCGATTCACCCATCGTGGAATTTCTTTTCCACAGAGAATCTACAGGGGAAGGAAAAAGAAAAGGTTAATTTGTTTTCTGGATTCTGCAGTAACGAAACTGCAGTATTGTAAATAAAAAGCAAAAGCTGCAGGAGCTTTACAGTTTACATATCACAAATGCCAGTCAAATGCAAGTCCCAGGTTAGCTGCACTATGACAACTTTCTCCATCAGTAAAGGCAGCATTTCAAGTCCCACAAGGAGATCTATATTCCCTTGTGAAAGTTGGACACCTGGTTCTATGATTTTCTCCGAAGTCCTGAAAAGCCTAACCACCTCACTCTTTCTGAATAACTTCTATAACAGGCACAGAAATTAGTTAAGGTATTGTTTCTCTTCAGTGCTTATTCCTCAGAAATAGAAATTACAAAATACTTTTTTGCTATTACAAAAAAGCACCCTGAAATCAAGTGGCCAAAAAGACAGTGTCAATACTATAGTTGTATGGAGTTACACACACAGCTGAGGCTCTTTACTGTGATGGCCTCTGACAGCTTCCACAAGACATCACTACCCTACAGTACACAGCCAAGCACACACTTCAGTTCACTGGACCAAGAAAAGCTATACAGTGCACAGCTGGGTTGAACTCCTCAAAAATTTATAAAGTTGCATTAAGTACTTATTTTTACTGCACAACGGTCATTTAGTAATTTTGTTGTCACTATTCAAGGAGTGAACTACTTTACTTAACTACCTCCATATTCACTTCTGGTATCACAGTGTAAATGTGGAGAATATGAGCAATACTCTACTGTAACTGAGCAGCATTTAACTTGCAATCATATCCACTTTTATAGTCAATTTGAACACCAAATAGGACAAGACCTAAAACAGAAACAATATGACCATGCAGCTGAAAAGTATGGCAAAACCCTGGCCATATAGGCCAGATTTCACACCAACTGCAGCTTTGTCAGTGTCTCACCCTACTTACTTGTACCAGCATTGCATATGAATCATCATCTCACAAAATTTTCCACGACCACTGGAAGATCAGTCTACATAAACCACTACACGGTAAGTATGCATTAACTCTTTTGGAAAAAAACTCAGTTAAAATCTATGGACGTTCACATGGGAAAAATAGCCACTCTTGTTTTGGAGTGTTACAATGAAACATTGGAATAAATTTTGGCAAGGACAGATTGTCAGCTACGAAGAATCAAAATTTCCACTCCCCTCTCTGTCCTGGGTTACTTGTTCCTGATCCTTTCCCTTGTGTGGATACACATGTGAATGATCAGGCATTCAATCATATTGGCAAACTGATCATGTTGCAACAAAGCTGAGGAGAAAAAGCAAAGCCTGTTATACTCAGTCAGATACTTTGCATGACCGCTCAAGTATCTACATGGCCAGGACACAGCTGCTGGCACAGCAATAACTTGACAAAAGCCTCTCAAACAGAAGATTAACATTTTCTGGGTAACTTCAACTCCTTTGCTATTCTTTAGGTCATAGTAGGTCATAACTGAAAATTTTTTAAGTGTGATGGTTGTGGGGAAAAACAAATAAGATGATAAAAATAACATGTAATTCTATCTTCAGTACCAATCTCTGAAGCAACTGAAATTATTTTGAAATCCTGTTAATACTTTATTGACTAGGTCTCTCATTTAGGAATGCACCTCTGCTCTAACACAAGCTACGTATGACAACAATATTTAGCATTTTTGGCAGCAAAATCTAGTGCTTTGGATATGAGCACAACTACAACCTGAAAAATGATGACATTTTCCCAAGGTACCAGAGACAGGAAGTTGAAAATTAAACCGAACATTCCAAAGGACCAGAACGAGATGATACTCTGTAGCCACCTGTGAAGCACCTTTCTATAGACCTTTTCACGTTTGTTTACCTCAGACAAAGCTGAAGAAAAGTGATTGCAGTTTTTGTGCATTAGGTGATAAGCATTTCCTTTGAATTCCTTTCCAAGTTCTTCTACTATTTTTTCTATATCATCTTCCATAAAGTCAGTACTGCCTAGAACCACAGCCTCTCTAGAAGAGAAACAGAGTAGAAGGTGATCAGGCTCCCATGATATAGGTGGATTACTGTTCACACATTGCTCAAAAGTTACCCCACTGTGGGTGGCAAGATCTTCCTGTTCTCCAAGAATAACAAAGATTCTTTCCATTCCATTTTATGGCACCACTTTCATCCTTATCTTGAGAGATTATGTTTCCTTGCCAATTATCCACCTTGAAAGAGTTACTGCATTGCTTACACTGTATGAGTAAGAAAAGTTAGCCACAAGTCCACAAAATTTGTATGTAAGGAATTTAATTGGTATACTAAAAATTTTTACTTTGTTGCAGACACTTCATTGTCTCATCAACTGTCCATCTTTCATTTCTATGCAAACACATGGATTTCTCAGAAAGTCAGAAATCCTGTACAATTCAATACATTTATCCTCAAACATTAATGCAACAAATTCTCTTTTTCATATGCTTTCTCAAAGAGCAGGAAAATAGGTAATCTTTCTTACTTAAATTTAAATGTTTCTCCTAGCTCAGAAGCATTTCCTGGTGAAATCTCAAATATTCCAGAAAAAGGGTATGGATGACCACCATAGGCAAATTCTGAAAGAGAAAGCTCAGATTTAACAAAAGCACCATCTGATGACAGTAAAGAGCAGCAGAGCTCACTGACTGGAAGATGATTTCACAGGGATTTAAAGCTAGCAACCAGACATCTTATTTACATGGATAGCAAATGAAATGAGCTGGAAATTAATAGTTTTGTTAGTTACTAGTCAGTCTAAGTAAAAACTGACAGGAAATTTCCTACACCAGTGTACAGGTTTAACTTGAATAACTTCGCAGTAAGTATGTTGTTTTTATTGTATAAGTGAGCATTTACAAGTTAAATTGTACATCTTACCAATGTTCTTTATAGACACTTGCCTTTAAAATTCCACTTACATTTGTGTAAATCGGGGATTCAAAGTACCACATCCTCTGAGATCTGGTGGCACTGCTATTCAGTGTACATTACCACCCTCAGTGGAGCAGTGAGTAGTAGCTTAATATGTTTTTTAAATTTCTTGATTTACAAGAGTTCAACTATCACGAGTTCTTCACTATAACAAGAAAGCAAACCAGTGCATGCATCTCAAGTCTGCACACAACATCTGATGGCTTAGGCACTCACACTACATGAAAATATCATGGTATGCTGTAGCTTCTGTCTGTGTCTGTAAGATAACAGAGCACGCTGCACCCAGAGCGCAATAAAAAGCTTTAAGCATGACTTCATGCTTCCTTTCCTCAAAACTCCTAACACATCATCCAAGTCTAGCACTCAGCTTTGCGGATAATCTTTTTTGCAACAGGTTAATAAATAAAAGGTTTGATGTGCTTCGAAAAAATGCAAGTCATTGTTCCAGCAGGGGCATGACCTGCTATATGAGAAAGCTGTTATAATCCCAACAGGAAGGGAGGCACATGCATTTGGCACAGCTCAAAAACTGGGTTTCAGGCACAGCACTATTAAGAGTCGGGTCTTTCTGGGTCAGATTAAAACAAATTAAAAAGAAAAAAAGTTTTAACAATAAGCATTGTATTTTGTCAATTTGTTGCTGTGGTAACACTTGCAAAACCAGATACAATGTGTCCATAACATTAGCTGAAATATAGTTAAAGATAACTTTGGGCAATGCGGTCTTCGGAGTGCATGCCCTGCCTTTTGCTCCTTCCTCTCGCCTCCCAACACACTCCAAAAAAAGAACTGCAGCAGATTTTCCTTCTTTAACTGGACTACTTTCAGCAATACCATCACCTCGGAGTGTCATTATACTTCTGGGCAGAAACAACTCAGACCTGAGCCCATGAATGCACAGAAACACCTTCTGGCTGCAATTCAGGTTCCAAGTGGCCTGAACAGGTCAGGAGGCTGCATCCCCCAACTACAACCTATTTAGCAAAATTGAAAAGCATTACTGTTATTTGTCACAAGTGTATCTTTTAGGAACAGAGTGCATGAGGATGCCTTTATAAGAAACTGTCTCTAAAACAAACCAACCTACCAATAAGGAATAGACTTTTTCTGGGCATTGCGCACTTTCAGGTGCCTCTCTGCAACAGATTATTGTAGTTAAAAATTAACTCATTGCACTAAGTGCTGACAGAATACTGAGGAAACAATTAAACCATGCTTACACAAAGCACACATTTGTTTTTTGTAGGCTTCTTTAAGTATTTCCAAACCTAAAATAAAGATTTCTATGCCCGGCTGAATAAATTGCACACTTTTTCATAATTGCATAGTTTTATACAAAAGAATGCATAGAAGATGCTACCAGATTATTCATGTCCAAGGTTTTTTCCCAGAGGCAGAATAGATGAGAAAAGAGATGAACAGGTTTCAGGAGCCAGACTTCCCTCACTACCTGAAAAATGTTTTTTAAATTACAGTACTACTGAAACAAAACGTAAGTTATGCTTTTCTTGTACATACCTCGGCCATACACCTCTATGCCTGAATGAAACACTCCAATTCCAAGGGAAGAAGTATATTCATTCATCCAATACTAAAAGGAAAGAAGGAAAAAACACCCCAAAACTCTAGTTAGTTTGCAGTACAGATTTGTCTTCTCATAGCAGACTGACATGTATTTGTCCCCCACATCAAAAGCATTAACCCCTACCACAAAGTGGAAACTGCCCAATCCATTCTATGGGAACAGAATGTCATCAAAATTCCCCAACTGTACACAGTGAATTAATTCCATTAGTTTCTATTCCAGTGTTTTAGTGCTGTCAAAGCTTGTCAAGCAAGGAGTCTGTACCTGGGAAAAATCCAGACCAACTTTTTATTTGTCAACAAGCTGTAGGCTGTAATGTTTGCCATTAGGTGGAAAACATTCTGGAATCAATTGTAGTAATTTTAAGGAGCACATTTTTCTGTAAAGAATATCAGAATGTAGGACTGTGAGATACACACACTGACTGTCATTTGTAGCAGTATACACACCTGTTTATGAACAGATGAGCACAAGACATACCCAGAGATAGGCAAGACAGACTGAAATTACCTTATTTTATTTTGTCTTTTAATACTCAACTAGTGGTCACCATACAAGAGAAAAAGCTATCTTCCAGGCTGCTGATGCATGGGTATCCAAACATCAGGTTTAAGTCCTTTGCATAGGTCTGACACTGTTTCCAATATATCACTTGTATTGTAGCCAAGAGAAAACATGCATTTCAAAAGGAATGCAGAAGTGAAATTTTTTCAGAAAAGGGAAAAAATAGTAAAGAAACGAAACTTCCCTTAGTGCTTTCTCTTTTCTTTTACAAAAGTGGCAGCAGCATCATCTATCAGAAGCTATGTATTACCCTTAAGACCTCAAAGATGCACAGAGCTCTGGAAAAGGAAAACCTCAAAGTACTCTTCCCCTGTCTACATCACCACCCTCAAAATATCATTCTCCAAGCATTAAAAAATTTCAAGTGACACACAATTTGAGAAGGAACCTCAAAAAAAGTAAAAAAAAAAAAAGCCTCAATTATGTCCTTAAAACTGAAATTGGCTAGCAAGAGAAATCTCAGCAAAATACAAGGAAAACATTATTTTGTCAATTACTCTAGTAAGAGGATTTTTTCCTCCCAGAGCATCTCTGTGAACTGCTACGAAGCAGACTTCAAAAAGTCAACTGGCAGGCAGGATACTGTCTGAGACAGCACCCCCAGTAAATTAATACTGGTTTAGCAAGCAGGCAGAAATAAAGAAGTTACCTTCTTTACACAACCTGTTGACATGATCAGTGTTTTCTCATGCACAGTCACCAAGCAGCAAAACTGATGATAAAAATGTAAAAGGTTGCAGGTATCACACTTGAAGATGTGCTAGCTAGAGTCACTGTGTAATTTACAGAGCCATCACAAACATTACGGTCTGTAACATGCATTTCTGAAAGCTTCTTGTCTCCCAATAAAAATTATACACTAAACCTCAGGTTGACAAGCTATTAATAAAAATGAAAACAAGTTAAATGGCAAAAAGAGCAACTCATGCCAATAGTTACAAACGGAAAAGCCAGTTGTGGGAAATGGGAAATGTTGTCAATAGAAAATAAGAGAAGGCAGATTTTTGTGCCTTATATTTATTTAAAGATCAATTGTGATCTGTGGATAAATTTTGCTTAAGACTAAACTTTACCATTTGCTATAATTTCTGGCTTTGTCAGTGTATTGCTATGTTAGCTAGATGGGTATGGATGACTACACCAAATCACCACCTTAGTCTATTTAAAGGGCTCAGCAGATCTTTCCTTCCCCCCCCTCCAGAAACAAGCAGAGAGCAAGTCTGTATGAACAAGCCACATCCAGAAATACACTACATTAATTTACTCTGTATAAGAAGACATAGAACAGGGAGAAAATGAAGACGGGAAGAGAGGAGAAGGATGCAAAGACTATTCATCTAACTTAGTGGGTTTATGAGCACAAAAAAATAGATTCTGCTCATGAGGTGAAATTAAAGCCTCCAGGAAAACAGAAAAGCTACTGCAACATAAACCTGTTCCAGTTCTGAAGCCATTCCTATCCCACAGTTTACCAGATCACCATTTCAAAATAGTTTCAGGTTTATATTTATAGTCAAAACCGTAGGCACAGTCAACATACAGTTTGTCAGCACTGGAACAAAGTGTCTTTGCTTAATGAGAAGGTGTATTCAAATGAACTTAATCTAGAACTGAGTCAGACAGGGTCTCTGGTGTTCTAGTCTTTCCCTCTCCTGGGCTCTTGTGGTGAGGAAGCTCAGAACCTGGCTGTCGAATTCCAAACAACCTACATATCATGTACCCATCGGATTTGTTAATGCCAAGCAAGGTTATGGCTGCTCTCTGAAAAGAGAACAAAAGTTACACAAGATATCCCACAAGCAGCAGGATAGAATAAAGCCTAGTTGGTTACTAGACAGAAAAAAATTATTCACGCTCCTTTCCACCCACAACCCCATGAAACCAAACACAAAGTACAGGGAGAGAACAGAAAAGTGAGTCACCAACCCTTCTCATCGATCCGCACAGAAGCGGATGAACGGGATGAAAAGTTGATCCAACAAGGTATTCAGCATGGCCTGTGCCTATCCAAGCATGCACTCCTCCTTACTGGTGCCACCTAAATACATGGCGCTCACTGCACTACACAAAGTGAGCACTGGTGGCAAATAAAACAAAAGGTAGCAGCTTTGGAAGAAGTGCCTGAAGCAAGCTGGCACTTCGCATAGCATTTCCAGTAAGAACAGAGTAGGTTAATTGAAGATAAAAGAATTTCAATGAGGCAGAATTACTTTCCCCCTAGGAACAGTAATTATATCTAATTATTACTTAATCTGGATGAGCTATTGGAAGGTTGGTCACATTTTCTCATTGAACAAAATGTCTTATCTCACTGAAGGAAGAAATGCAGGACAAATGCAACAAAGAGTGCTGAATTTAGCTACAGCTGAAAAGATTATATACAACATACAAAATAAAGACTGTAAATTAAATTACATCTATATAGCTCGCTGGTTCAGTAACATGCCCAAACTGATCCCAAACGCTACATCCTTGTTTCCATTACACAAGCTGGATTCTCTTTAGTCTTGATATGAATTTTGCCTTAGTAGTATGGTGCAATCCCATATCCTCAATATTTTGCAATATGCCAGTCTTGTAAAACAGGATTTTAGGTTTAAGCTACCACAAGGAAAGTATTAGAGATGCATTTTCTATGTGCACAATAAAGTCATGTCACTACAATGAAAGAAAAACACTAATCCCAGTGCTTCAAAAATATCTTCAGAGCTTTCATTAACATTGATATTTTGGCTTGTTATCACCTTATTTGACAAGGGAAAAAATAGGATACTACTTGGGCACAAAAAAACTAGACTCCTAAAAATAGCAGTTAGTTAAAATGAAACTATAAAGGACTCCAGTTCTCAAAAGACAATATATCAAAGTCTTCACCCTACCCTTTTAATGATCATAAAAGATGTTCAAAGGCATGAACTGTACCACGTAAATACGCCCTTAAGCTTCTCTCCCTCCATAAAGTTAGCAGTACTTGAAAGTCCACTTTCTTCTACAACACACACATTCCCTTCACACTTTGGTTCTATCTAAGATTTTTGCTTTTTCAAGCACTAAGGACATTGGAAGGGTATATCCTCCAAAAGCAACCAACTCAGTCCTGTAAGCAGTTCCAACAGCAACAAGGTCACTTAGTATTCCCTGCATACTTAAGCAGCTGCCTGGGAAATGAAGCCACAGTTTGCGTTCAGGTTAAAATAAAGCTGTTCCTTATTACAGTAATGTTGATTCTAACAACCAGGTGAGTAACAATGGTCTCTTGTTCCAAAAGAGAAACAAAAAACCCCAAACCTAAACACAAAAAAATCCCAAATCCACTTCCAAGTGACATGGAATGACAGAAGGAAAGAGCAAAGCTGCTAATGTCTCAAATACACAATTGGCACGGTTTGATGAATAAACAGAACTTCAAAACAGCAATTACAGAAGACTCTTCCCTTCTTCCACCCACTCCTAGTGCCCCCCCAAATAAAGCAGTACCATTTATTTCAGTAGGCTGTAAAAACAGCTATGCAACATGAAAGTGAGGCTTTGGTTTAAACTCCTGCTTCAAACAAGTTTCAAATGGACTGAGATGTGGTTTAGCAGAGAAGTCTGATGAAGGATGTGCCCTGACAGTACCTTTCAGACATCATGCAAACTTGTGTTTTTCTCTCCAGTTTGAAGGAAAACAGTTTCTCTAATGGTCAGATAAGGTAAACATCGTTACAAAACAGCAAACAGGACTCAAGCAGGAAACAGACATGTTCTCTTTAGTGGTCTCAGCTTACACTATAGTATAAGGTTATGGTATGGTGGTGATGTACAGCTTCTGTGTTGATGTACAGCTTCAACAAATACCACAACTGCAGACTAATGCACAAAAAGTTACCCCTACAGGTAATCAAACATCTGCAGATAGATGTGCTTGGCTGCTTCTTTCAGAGAGCAAGTTCCTTCCAAAGATGGTGGCTTTAGAGACTACGTGACTTCTTGATGGAGGCAGAACTCCAGTAATAACAGCAGGACAACCAACAATCCCTAACATGTCCTTAGGAAAAGTATGACACTAGCTATTATGAGCACACCCCTCCAGTTGATTTTTTTCCTCCTTTCCCTCATGTCAACTGCCAGCCTTCCTAGGGTGGCTGGAGTAAAACTGATCACAGCAATTCAACTCTGGAGGAAAAAGAAAGGATGATGTGAATGGAAGAGTAGACATCACTCTTCCATTCAGAGAAAAAGAAACAGCATGCTGAAGTCACACCCCACCAGTGCTACCATTGTAGCAAGAATGAAGTTTCTCACAGAGGCCATGGCACTACTTTCCAGGAAGCATTTACACAGCAGTCAGTCCCTTCTGCTAAGGTTTCACAGCTTGCCTGTGAACTGGGCCCAGGTGACACTTTGCACGACTAAGCAAGTCTTTGTGAGAATAGTGGCTCTTCCATTTTGGTGAGTCAGAAGTGCGTCAAGCCTTGACTTCAAAGAATACTCTTATGTAAGAGTCACGAAACCGAAGTCCTACTTCTTTCTCTGTGCGAATATTTATAGTTAATATATGTAAAACCATCTCTCTTTATGCTAAAAGAGATTCCCCAATATATATATTTGCACTGTAGTCCAGAGAAGTCATATATATGCATGTCACAGGGCATCCTTCCCTCCTCAAATCTAGTATAAAAACAAGACATACTGTGACTTTTTCTCATATTAGCATCGCATATGAGCTCAACCAGGTGAGCAAAGATCCTTTCCTTTTTTTCTCCCATCTCTCAGAAAAATCACAATGAACAGACTGTTCCTGTCTCTAGTTCCCCCTTACTCTCTACAAGGAAGGAAACCAATGTCAAGGTAACAGGCTATATTTGCTGAGGACAGAACTCAAATGCAGGGGTAGGTAAAATATCCCCCAAAACAGGAACACTGAAGAAAATAATGACAAAAATCAGGCTAGCTCCTGTGATACCATAAATGTATTTGATTTCAAGCCAGATAGCTCCCTGTTGATTGCTATTAAACATTTTAGCATTTGAATGTGACTGTTCCCAAGCAAACAAGCTGTGTTTTCCCACTTCCTGCAGTCACTATCACTACACTGTATACCCTCACCCCTTCAAAACAGTGAAGGTTCACTTTAAAATGGTGGTGGCAGGCAAGACTATCCAAAATAAGCTAAGTAACACAACCACTGTCACCTGAAGCTAGTTCTCCATCTTACTGTCCCTCTGTCAGTAGACTTGAAACTCGGTCAGAGAACTAGTGCCACTCGTTCTAATTTCCAGCGATGGAATCGCATTAACGGATAATATTTTCTTAATATTACTTATCCGAACCTCCTGTTCCATGCAGGTACTTACACCTCATTTGTTACCATGGCATTTGAGCAGCTTCCAGCTGAACATGAGACAATACAACAGTTGCTGTAGGTGCCACAGAAAGATTATCCAGGAGGGAGGGGAGGTGAGCTCATGCGGCTGCAAATCAAGCTGGAGCGATTCCTTTATTTCTACCAAGTCGCAGCCATAACAAAACTATTCAAAAATTATGGTCTAGAAAAAAATCACCTTACTGACACTGTGCTAAAAAGCTCTTATCCTTGCAGAGACAGAAGTTATGCCCAACTACCATCCTCCTGGAGAACTGGACCCTTTTCTGGCTGCCGTGGGCAGACAGGCAGGGCCTCCCCTGTGCTGAGCTTTGGGGCACTAGCAGAGGGAGCAGCACAGCTTGGCGACGCTCACGGCAGGGGAAGTTTCCCCGGCACAGGGAGCGGATCCACCTGCCACTGGAAGACCCGGCCCGCCAAACTTCTGTCGCAGGTCACAGAGGGGCTGCAGAAATCGTCAGACCTCCCAAATCACCGCCCTCGCCCCCCCTTTCCCTTCCCTTCCCTTCCCTTCTTCCCTCCCCGGGTTGTTATCTCCCGCTCCGCCGCCCACGGATCCAGCTCCCGCGGGGACAGGCACGGGAAGGGCAGGGAAAGTTTCCCAGCTGCCCTAGCCGCCGCAGGGCAGGACACTCCCTGCCGTCACCTTCCCGGGAGGGGGCCGAGACCCCCGCCCGCCGCCGTGCCGTGCCGTGCCGTGCCGGTGGCTCACCATGTCGTAGACGTTCAGGATCACCAGCTGGTTCGCCATCGCCGGCGGCCCGCGGGCGCCCCCCGCCCGCTCGGTCGCTCCCGCTGCGGCGGCGACGCCGCTCAGGCCGGCGGCGGGGCGGTGCGGACCCCCGGGGGCCGCTTCCTCCTCGTCCTGCCTGTTGCTGCGGGGCGGCGGGGAGCGGCGGGCACCATCGAGCTGCCGCCGCGGAGGGACGGGGCCGCGCCCCCGGGAGACGCGCTCAGCCCGCGGCCGGCAGCAGGGGCAGCGCGACGCGGGGGGCAGCGGGCGCAGGCCCCACCCCGGTGGCGGCGGCGGTGCCGGTGGCGGGCGGGGAAGAGGGAAGGGAGCGGGAAGGATGGGAGAGGCGCCGGGGCGGGCCGCGCCCTGCCTGGCGCCGGGCCGGGGCCGCGGGACGGCCGGGCAGCCCCGCCGACGGGCGCAAAATGGAGCCGCTCCAGCCCGCCCCCAGCGCCCGAGCGGAGCGGCACGGCATCGACTACAGCTCCCGGCGCGCCGCGCGGGAATGCGGCTCCCGGCGTGCCCGGCGCGCCCGGCACCGCCCTGCGGCCTGTGCCGGGGTCTGGGGGCTCTGCCCCTGCCCGTGCCCGGGCTGCTCGCCTGGCCTCGCTCCCTCCGGCTCCCGCGGCGCTGCTCGGGGCGGCCGGAGGGCGCTGCTGGGGCTCCCCGGGGCCTCTGGGGACCCTGCCCGGCCCCGTCGCACGGCTGTGCCTGCATGTGTCCGGCCGTGCCCGTCTGCCCTGCCCCGTGCTGTGCTGTGCCGTGCCGTGCCGCTGCTCAGGCTGTTCGTTCCCAGAGCAGGATTAGCTTGTTCCCATCCGTGTGGCGGCCGCGCTCAGAGCGTCCCCCAGCACCGCCATGTCACGTTTGAGTTCGGTAAAGAACGGGTATTTTAACCGGCAGAAAACGTCTGAGCCCTGCGGAGCTGGGGATAGCCCTCATGTGGGTGCTGGTGAAGGCACGGCCGCTCCTAAGGTGGCAGGCGCCCGCGAGAGTAACCTTGCTGTGTAAGCTGGTGGGAAGGTAACCTTCATCTGTGACCTTGTCAAGCGACAACAGAACAAAAATCCATTTGTTACAAGCAGGAGAAAAATATGCTTGCTTTCTTCCAGCAGACTCAGTTTGACAAAGACGAGTACTGTCCCCTCATAGCACTTAAAAAAGGTGCTGTACGCACCTTTTACACACTAAAAAAAGGCGCTGTGCCCTTGAGACGAAGGTGCTGCAGGAGGTGTTCCCACCCCAGGGTTATCCTGGCTCCTACTGGCCTTTCTGGCTGCAGACGTTTAGATGTTTAGCCCCTCTTTCTTAGCTAAAATTGCAGTTAGCTGCTGGGCTCCATTTTGTGTGAACAACAGCTTTGTCCCTGGAGTACTACAGCATAGCTGATGCAGGCAGTTAAAAAAGCAATTCCTGCTTTGGGGAGTGATCCTTGGTTAGAGGAAACGAGTACTGTCACTAAAACTTACAACAGGTCTGGCTCCTGATTGTCAGAATACGTAATTCAGGCACCTGAGGGACTGGTGTGTGAAGATGAGGTTGGCAGTAATGCCTTGCTTTGCCACTAAAATACGTGGACAGGTCCATAACTCCTTTGGGTCATGTTCTTTGCTCCTTTGGCTAAAAGCTAGGAAACTGGTGGTTATTAAACCAAAAAGTTTTGTGGGAAAAACTTGCTTCCATTTTGGGGAATACTGAGGAAAGTATCATTGTATCTTAAATCTGCAGGGGTCAAAAACCTTACCTGAAAAGGCAGGGACTCCATTTCCAACTAACAGTATGCGTTAACTGGAAGACAGAAATAAAAAAAATGTTGGAATTACTTGTACCAAATCACTTATTCTTCATTCTCTCCTGTTTGTTTTCTGTCTATAAGATGAACTGTGAAGCAGAAGGAGAGGAAAACATAACTTCTAGCCTGTAGTGACAGGAGAGAGAAAATTCACATTCTGTGAAGAATAAATCCCAAAAGTGTCATTTATTTGACTTAAAAATTGAATTTTGGCATTTAAATACTAGACTTAATACATAGAGGAGTAACACAGTATTACAGCTCTGACTTCCTCAGTGATGCAGTTTATCTTTTCATGCAGTTATCTGCAAAAGACAGGAAAATCCTTCTTTTGAGCAAAAAGACTGATTAGGTAGGTGTCAGAAGCAATGTTAAGCATGAGTGAATACTGCAGAAAGTTATGCCATATATGGTGCATTTATCTGAGTAGTTTGCATTTATCTGAATAGTTTGGAGGGTGAGGAAATATGGTATGGGGATGCTGCAGGCTGCTCACAGATATCACTCTGGCTGTTTATAGAGGGGCAGAGATCAGTTGTGGGCATTGTCACCATAAAGGAAGCACAATGTGTGAACCCAGGGACTTCTGCATTGTAAAATTGAAAAGCAAGCTACCTGAGCCCTTAATGGGAACAGAGAAGAACACAAACCAAAATCATTGCTTACCAATCTGTGCTACATTTACTCCATGCTGTGATATTTTCCTATGCTTGTATTGGAGCAATACACTCAAAGAGCAGTCTGGTTTCTTGTCTTTATGGCAAATGCTGTTGTTACTTGTCTCATTTTCAAAGGTGTAGAAACAATCAAGTTTAGAGGAGCATAAATTTTCAGCTTTATAAATGAGAAGTTAGAGAAGCCCCAGGTGCCTTAGATTCACAGAGATGTGCAGTTTCTGGAAATTTTCTTAAACGATTATAAAAGACTTAGAAATCTGGCACAAAGAATACGTGAGCATTAAAATCATTTGTTAGTGATTGCCTTTCCCCCTTGATCATCACAGCTCTTCAAAGACAACAAAGAGAGGTCTTGCAATGACCTGCCAGATCTCTCAGCAGTCACAAAGGTATCCTGTCTCATCCTGTGAACTGTGCATGTCCAGCTTATCTAAGGAGTCCCTATGTAGATCCATTGATCCTGTAAGTATCAAGTATCTCCACAAAATTTAATGTTACTGGAGACCTGGAAAAACTGAAAACAGAGTTTATCAATGAAGACTGAGGGAAGGAGGAAGGTATTAAATACTTCAGCCTTCTCTTTTTCCTTAGTTAGTAGATCTGTAGCCTGACCTAGCAGACGGCTCACCTTTTCCATTTTCTTCCTTATGCCATTGATGCACCTTCAAACCTGTCTTTTGTTATCCTTCACATTCCTTGCTAGTTTCAATTCCAGCCAAGCTTAGATTTTCCCAATTCTGTCCTAGCATGTCCTTGGTTGCTTGTCCTGCTTCCATCCCTTGTATACTTTGGTTTTGCATTTGAGCTCAGTCATTATCTCTTGTAAGGTATGTTGCTTGACCTGATTTTGAGTCATGCAGATCTGTTTATAGCTATAGTATATTAAAGAGCACTTCTATTTTAAACATCCCCCAGTCTAACAAGAAAAAAGGTCAAAGGCTCAGCTTGTCTTCACATTTGGACAGAGAATTCTCTTCCCTATGCCAGGGGTCGTAACACAAGACTTTTGTGGGTCAGCAAGGGAAGCTGCAGTGGCCATGTGGAAGAAACTCTCTCAACAAAGAGCACTGGAAGATTGATTAATGGGTATATTTCTCATGCTTCTTGCTGAATCAGCATGGAAATGGTACTCAGGTAGAGTTTTCTGTGAGCCCTGACTTCTGATTAAAAAGGACAAAAAAGAAATGGCTTCAGTGCCTTGACATCCTCTCATGGCACTATCAGTATGCCTTTCTATGGTACCTAGGTTATTAGCAGAAATACTTATCATTATTTTTGAAAATATTCTTGGCCTGGCTGCCTGCAGTGTGCACTGGTTGGGATGGCAGTTCTGCCACACTCTGCCTAACTGCGTCTTGCTCTTTGTCTGCAGTGCCTCAGCTGCTGCTCTGTGTGCAGAGATTGCCAGGCTGCCTTGTTTGGATTCACCCTCTGTGTCACATGAGATGCATCAGTAGATTAGACTGAGTGTCCAGTAAGCCTGATAGCTTCATCTTGCAAGCCTTGTCCCAGCAGATATTTATTGTGGCTAATTTTGTCTGAGAGATTTTTTCCATTTGGTCCTGTGCTGTCTGAAGGGTTTTTGAATAGAACAGCAGCTCAAAATCGTAGAGTAAGATTTCTCAAGTTTCGTGAACAATTTTGCAGGACATGGCTATGGTGATGTCCAGTACTGCTCCACTGAACTCTGAACTTCGTAGAGATGGATTCAGATTGTTTTTTTGTACAGTTAGAAGGTGACTCAAGTAGCCAGAAAAACATACCATTGTCTGTTGAGTGAACAGCACCTTTTGAATTCTCCTATAATAGCCAAGTAAAGAGGAGCAGCTACCTTGGGATAAGACTTTATGAGGTTTCCTTAGGCTAGAATAATGAATAAAATTACTTTTCTTAGTACCTGTGGTGTTTCACTTAGGAATTCCAAGTATCTTCAATATGATGCTGTGACTGTAATCTGAAAGCCAATGCCTTACAATGACAGAAAATTGCAATATAATCTCTCTGATGTACTGAAAAGTTATCATGCCATTTTAGTGACCTTCTCTTGGCAAGAATCAGTTACCATGCCATTAAACTTCTAATCAAAGAGCATCAGACAAAAATAATCAAATTATCTTCCTGTAACAAAAGCTAAGGCTGAAAACCAGAATTTTCTTATTGGAATCATACTGATGTGGATGCAGGTTTACAATATCTGAAGAATAAATTGTTCTAGTTTGCTAACTCTCTTCATGGTGTATCTATTAATCTAAAAATAATAATTTTCAGTCTTAACATAAAATGAGTTTTCTCTGCTATTGTCATTTACAAAAGGGTAGCTTCAGTGATCTCCTACCTGAAATTCTATTTGCCATTTAATAAAAAAATAACTACTCTAGAATATTATATACTTAACTGAGAATAATCAGGTAAATAGTGATTCCATGAAAAATTCCTGATAGAGAAGGTTTTGATCCAACTACTTGAAAATATCCATTAGCTGTGTTGTTTTTGTAAGTGTAGTAAACACATCATCCCACAGCAGCCCAGATGATGCTGCATTTATGCATGTCATGCTCATAATAGATCTGCAAGGAACAGGTAATTAAAAAATTTTAAGCCCCAAAATTGTCTGTCTTCATTATAAACTGAAAAACATGTGGAGGAGCTGCAGCCTCTATATATCAGCAACAACATAAATTCAGATGGGACTGAGTCATAGATAACAAGCTCTATAGATGAAAAAGCATTTTGAAAATTCAAGAACTTCACTCAGTTTGCTGTATCTCCTAGTTTATTAAATGTTTCATTATATCCAAGAAGATGTCCATGCTGCCAAATACTTGTTTTCCACTCTGTTAGAAAAATGACACAGCGATTAGGTAAATAGTAACTTCTCTTAAAATTTATATCAAGGATGTACATCAAGAAATCAAGATGGTTTGGGATACATTTGCAGCTAATGTAATTGAAAGAGCTTCACTGAAGTGCATTTACAAATGTAAGCTGTGATCCTAAAAATGATTTCATATGGCTGCATGAGCTCATGCAGTGAGAAACACAGACAGTGTGCTGACCTTATGTCAAAATGTTCTTTAAATAAACTTGTTGCTGTCTGGTCATTTTTAATTCCAAAACCAGCATTACATCAATGGAAAGTAGATCTAAAATAGATTAATCCAGACATTTAATGAAGACTATCCACATCTTAAATGAGAGCTAGAGATAACCTACCTGCACTGGATAGACAGATGAACACCATTATCTTGAATGTATTCCAGTTATTTCCCTTTCAGGAAGCTTGTGTTTTCTTCCAAGTTTAAAAAAAACATTAGCTTCTCACTTATAAGAAATACCATGTATTAAAAATATGATTCCATTGTCTGTTAAGTCACATCAGTTACGTTTTTATTTAGGCCTTGTGTCAAAGCACCTGGGTTAATTTTTTTCTGTGTAAGTTTTGAATCCATAATTTGTATAGGAAGTTCCAAAATTTTATAACAAAACTGTTGTTGGAAAACATACCGACCATTTAATGCAGAGGTCACTGTTTTGTGGGGAACAGAGGGAGATAAAATTTTCATGGCTAGGAAAGGATAGTTCGGGCCTTGGAATGATAAAATAAATATCTAAAACAAAGCAATCCTGAAACGCTGTTGGTTCTCCATGTATTTTTGCTGTTGTGTCATCAGATACTGCAGGTCCATTGAGCATTCATAATCTGGAAACTGAAGAAACAGCAGATAAACAGAAAGTGGAAAGATGGAAACCTCAGTTAATTGAACTGACTGAAAAACATTCAGTGACATGATTGATGTCACAATTGTAGAACTGCACCTTCAATGGTACACAACTATTATAAAATTCTGTTCTAATTCTGTAAGATGATGAAATACAAATATCAAAATTTGTCTGCAGCTGACTTTAACTATTAAGCTTACCAAACCAGGCACATTCATATCTCAATGCTGTCTGAGAACTGTACCTGACTGAAAGATCTGGCAGAGTAACATTATAACCCCATGGAATAATACAGCTTTCACTATTACTGAGGACATCTTCTCCCCACCTTTCTCACAACCTCCTTTGAACTACTAGGAGTGTGTAGAAGGCAGTTAAAGGGAATTACTACCAAGCCATATTGAGGCATACACCAAGCAGGTGATAGTTCTGCAAGAGCTGTGTTGATAAGCAGTAAGAGAAAATCAGACTTAAAAGAGGCAACCTTTGTGTAAGAATAGCCTTATTATAAATCATGCAGACTCGCAAACCTGAAAACAGGAGTTTCTAAGTCTTTGGGAAGAAGAGTTCTTAGTTTCTTGTGCATTCTCTGTGTGTGTGTATCACACTGACAGTTACACATGCATCCCTAATGCACTGAAAGCAGAAAATGTTAGTATGCTTGGTAAACAGCTAACTTTGAGAATCCTATAAAAATAAAAAATCACATTATGTAATTCTCTATCCTTATATGCTTCACTTGGCCATGCTCAGTGTATTCGTTACATTATTAATAAATTCTGCTGAAGCATTCATTGATGGGTTCCTTATCGAGATCAATGATCTGTATCATCCTTCCAGTTATAGGTACAAAGCACACTGTCACTTTATTTGTGTATATGTTGATATGAACATGGCTCTGGTAGCTCAAATACACAAAGTCTGGAGTGAGTTTGAAACCTATGAGGTTTCCTTGAAAACATTCCCAGGAAAAAGAAAGTGTGGGTAATGAAAGTTAATCAACAGCCTTCCAATATTACTTCCTTAATTTCAGTTGGCAGAATACAACTCATTCATTAAATACATAGGATAATAATGGATCTGATGGGGTACAAAAGACCTGCATCTCTGAAGCAGATGACTTGTTCAAATATCAAGGCCAAACAGTTCTGTTTCAATACATCAGAATACAGCAGGACTAACAGTAACTTAAAAAATCAAACAATTCAGCTCAGTATTAAGCTTTCTAATTATGGCTTCAGGAGTGAATGTGGTGCAGGACAGAACCTGTTCTTACTCTAACAAACTGTTTTGAGTTTCCTAAGAAGCTGAGTTTCAGAGAAGACTTAAGAAGCCTAAGAGCCTCTCAATAACTGTTTACCAAATACTGAGCAAGACTGTTGAGTCTGTTTAAGGTTCCAAACACAAAAGAAGCTGATAGCTCGGTTAAGATTAGTCTTGTTTCTTTATCTCTCATTTCACTGGAAAATATATCTCCACAGAAACTGAGCTTGAAACTTCAGTTTTCATACCTTGTCTAGTGATAATGATCCTGTCCAGTCTGACTAGAATTTGAATTAGTCTATGGGCTCAGTGCTCTCAAGAAGGATGGTAAGGCATCTCTTGCATATGATTAATGGATGCCAGTTGCTTCACCCCAAACCTACTTCAGTTCTTTCCATCATACATTAACTTCCAGACTTATCTCAATAAATGAAATATTTGGAAAGTCAAAAACTATGCAAATTCTGCTCTTCTAGATGGGAATGTATGTGCCGCTGCCTTCAATAAAAGGTGTCTCCACAAAATAACCAAACATATGTGAGATAATTCAGATGAGTCAATGGATTCTCTTTTTTCCAGTGGATTTGGTAGGAGAAAAAAGACTGTAAATAAAGCAATTTTATTTTCTCTGACTTGATTATTCTGCACTTCAGTTGTGTAAAAAAGTAGCAGTTAGTAAGTAAAGCTAGAACCCACACCATTAAGAAGCAATTACAGAAATTGCCAGAATGCATAAGTTCCCATTTTGAGGAGGGGAGTGAATTATTTAAGCCCTGCTGTAGAAAACAGGATAGAAAAATCCCATCTCTGGTTAAAGCCGCGTTCGATCTGGAGTGTTGCTCTGTTGCCATCTAGTGATAAAACAGAAAGGTACAATAGATGGCGGCCGAGTGAGAGGAAACCGAACCTACATGAATGGCACTATTTATCCCACTAAAGATCATACCCATTTCTTGCAGTATAATAAATAGCATTAATTATATGCTGAGAGTAAACTCTTTAATAAAAGGAAGTTAAAGTCACAAAAACAGAAGTGAAGATTTTATAATTGGCATTAAGAGAGTGTACAAAATGGGTAAGGGTCAGACAGCAAATATGCTGCAGGAAACACCTGAAGTTGAGAATCCCTTATAAAATATAAATCCAGAGCCATCCTCACTACCCCATGACAAAAATCAGCCTTTATGGATTTGGATTAGCTTCACTGAAGGCCTACATAGGATAAAAGTTTACAGATCACAAAACTTGTGGTAAAAATTTTTCCTACACATAACTTCAGGTATGTTCACATCACTGTTAATTACTGGTTTGTTCTGTTTTCTTATAAATTCACAATCAAATTAAAAATGTGAATTTTTGATCTTGCTTTCTACTTCATGAGCTTCTATTTGAAAGAGCTAGAACAATTACATACAATTAGTCTTTTAGGACTGACAGAAAGGCCTACATAAGCTTAAGTACTATGGTGAATGAAACAAAGGGCAGCTAAATGTGTAGATGATGACAGCTCATCATCTATTGCCTTTAACCTGCCTTCAAAGAAAAGGAAAGATGGCAAAATTATTATTGAAGCACAAAGTTATGTCAAAGTAGAATAAAGAGACCCAGACATGGGCATTTCATTAACAACTTTCATCATGGTGCTACCATGAGTTTCAAGTGTAACAATTTCAAATAGCATTCAACAAATAAAAACCAACCCAAAAATTACACTGTACCCTAATTTTGGATGCTCCCGAGAATAACACTTTTGTTTTTCAAATAGGTGTGAAAAGCAGGTACCTGTCTCAAATTCCAAAACAGCCTGCACAGTATCTGAGAACTGTTTAAGTAGAATGAAGGTTATTATTATTTATATTTTATACCACCTAGCATAAGGCTGTTTATTACAGCATTTCTTTCTTGAAATTCATGGAAAATGTTTTGGTATTATAAAATCAATTTTTAAACAATGGCATACCATTAAAATTATACTTACTCAATCTAACAATTTCAGAATATACAACACTCAGTTTTCGCTGCATTCTTTCCATAGCAGCAGACAGAAGACAAAACCAGTTTCCTAATATCTTGTTGTCTAACAGCAAAAATGCCTTCACAATACAATTAATATTGCTATCTTTTTCTTCTCTTTCATTCTAATCTTGAAGATATTAACAAATATTAAAAAACAAAAACCATGTGATATTGGCAAGCTAAGAATAAAGAAAAGATGAATTGAGGTGCCATGGATGCATACTTTGTGTCAGATACTGTGCCAAAGACTAATTGCTTTCTACCAATTGTTTAGGTCAGAAACCCATTCCTAACAAAATTTATTGTATGTATTAATCCCTACAACTAATCCATGTGGGATAATCTCTTAAATGAATCTCCATTCAGTCCAGAGATTAATCTGTATAGATTAGCTTGTACAGTAGGTTGTCACATTTTAGGTCTAAATTAAACTAATAAATTGACTTCCCTGTTTATCACATATCATGACTTCCTCAATGCTTTTGCCTAAACCTTTTTCCAATGGTTTGCCAAACAGGTGCATGAGGAAATCTGAGAAGAGACTTGTGTTGTACCATCACACGTTACTGCCAGTTAAAATTTCTGAATAACATTTTCACAAAGATGAAAATTTGACTGAATCACTAAAACTTACTAATTATCTCTATGAAACAGATAATGGCTTCACTGTTGCTATACCTGTGTAACTGCTGCAGTGACCCCTGCAAGAATTTATTTTTGAAAGAAACCCCTGCAAATTTATTTTTCCTGACACAGTAAAAGCACATAAGTAAAGATGTCTACAGGCAGCATATTTCAATAAGACATTTTCACTTTCAACTGGTAAATTGTCACAAGACATGCCTTTAACCTCTTCTGTCAAGTAGCATAATTTCAATGTACTTGTGATGGAATAATTGCAGTGTGATCTATTTGGAAGGAGCTGCACTTTCAGGATCATATAGTCACAAAATTAACTTGTAATGAGTAAAAGACAAAAATTGATAGTTTTTAAACAAATACCGCAATAGCATTTCTTTTTGTGACAGCAAGCAAGTTTATATGACAGTATTAACTTAGGTAAGGCAAGTGCTGCAAGATAGCCTTGTCCTGTATTTGTTTTTTATTTGTACAGGCAACAACAACTGAATGAATCATCTCATCCCTGGAAAGGGCATGAAGCACCTCATCCTGGAGGCCATCTCTGTTCACATGGATGACAAGAAGGCGACCAGGAGTAGTCAGCATGGATTCACTAAAGGCAAGTCATTTTTGACCAACCTGCTTGCCTTTGTGATGAAACAACTACCAGATGGATGAGGGGAGAGCAGTGAGTATTGTCTACCTTCACTTGAGTGAGGCTTTCAACAAGGTCTCCCATAATATCCTCATAGGCAAAGTCAGGAATTGTGGACTGGATGAGTGGACAGTGAGGTGGGTTGAGACCTTGGTGAATGGCAGATCCCAGAGGGTTGTAGTCAGTGGCACAGGGTGTAGTTGAAGGCCTGTCACTAGTGGTGTCCCCAAGGTTCGGTACTGGGGCCAGTATTGTTTAACTTCTTCATCAATGACTTGGATGGAGGAGCAGATGCCTCCTCAGCAAGTTCACTGATGACACAAAGCTGGGAGGAGTGACTGAATCCCCAGGGGGCTGTGCAGCCCTTCAGAAGGACCTTGCCAGTTGGAGATGGGCAGGGAGGAACTGTGTGAAACTCAGCAAAGGAAATGCAGGGTTCTGCACCTGGAGAGGAATAACCTCTGCCCCAGTAAAGGCTGGGGGCTGAGTTGCTGGGGAGCAGCTCTACAGAGAAGGACCTGGGGGTCCTGGTGGACAATAAGGTGTCCATGAGCCAGCAGTGTGTCTTTGTGGCCAAGAAGGCCTACAGTGTCTTGGAGTGTGTTAGGAAGAGCATTGCCAGCAGGTCCAGAGAGATGAACCTGCCCCTCTACTCAGCCCTGCTGAGGCCACATCTGGAGTGCTGTGTCCAGTTCTGGGCTCCTCAGGACAACAAAAGTGATTATGAGACTGAAGCATCTCTCTTACGAGGAAAAGCTGAGGGAGCTGGGCCTGTTCAGTCTGGAGAAGAGACAACTGAGAAGGGACCTCATCAATGTCTATGAATATCTGAAGGGAAGGATCTGAAAAGGATGGATCTGGGCTCTTCTTGGTGGTGCTGAGTAATAGGACAAGAGGCAACAGGCAGAAATTGATGCACAGGAAGCTCCACATGAATATGAGGAAAAACTTCTTTACTGTGTGGGTGACCAAGCACTGGAACATATTGTTCAGAGAGATTGCGAAGTCTTTGGATGCAATCCTGTGCTCTAGGATGGCCCTGCTTGAGTAGGGAGCTTGGACCAGACCCACTGTGATTCCTTCCAACCTGCCCCACTCTGGTATTCTGTGAGGGAAGCAGCACCTCCCTTCTCAGAAATAAAGGGGGAAAGGATAAGACTCTGTGCAGAAGAATTTTTTGTCCTCTGATGACGTCATACTTCCCTCAGAAGTCTTTCCTCAGTCCCTCCCTATTCTTGTGGGCTGTGCAGGTATATATAGCCTGTTCAGCTGCAGCAAAGGAAGAGGAGTTACTCACTGCTGAATTTGTCAAGGAAATGTTACAAAACTGTTATTTCAGTGTGCATCACGTATGCTTCCATGACTGGCACATTGCTGACACACTGCTGTGTCAGTCACGAAGACTAACACCTGGTATTTCCATCTCATGGTACATGCAAGAGGAATAAACATTCGGTGAGATGGACTCACCACCTTCACCACGAAGTATAGCAGTGTAAGGATGTGCACAGAGGCTGTTTTTATAAAACAGCTGACATGCTGCAAGTTTATATCCTGCAGTTCGCATCCTGCAGTTTCCTATTCATCTGCTCAAATCAAAATGCCGAGTCTTGCAATCCATCCTTAGAATAGGGCAAGCTGAGTAATCATACAGCTGCTTGCTCAGAGGTGGCTCAGTAGAAGAACTTGCCTCCACAGCTGTGAAGTTCAATCATTTTTAGCAGACTGCAAACTACTTATGAATTCAGTTTGTTAGCAAGGACACTTTTTAAAATTATTTAAAGCTTTCATATTTTCCCACATGATCACAATTTCTCAAAGAGGGGTTGAGGTAGGAAATAATGTATGTTATCAACTCTTTATATTGAATTTGGCAGATGCTATGAAATAAGGAATTTTATAAACAAGATGATATTAGTTTACTGTACCAATAGAATGTTTAATCAGAATCATTGTATGCCACACACATTAAAAAAATTTCAAACAAGTACAGAAATTCAAAGAAATTAATAATAGGTTGGTCTGCCAAAGTCTGCCATAATCAGCCTGAATTTGTGTCAAAATTGTTTTCCATAAAAATGAGGGGGGAAAAAAAAGGAAGAGCTAAATTAAGATATAAGGCCATAGAATATATTCAAATTTAAATTTACCTTGCTTTCACTGATGGAGAGTGGATCAGTTCTACAAAAATACTAAATTATGTATTACTTTAAATTATCATTTAAAAGATTGCTATTGAGTATTTTACACAATTTAAATCAGTCTGCTTGTATGAGATGTATATACAGTGTCTAAAATAATGTTTTCAACATATTGGCTTTGGTTGTTCCAGTGCATAAATATTTTAATATTTAGAGAGAGATCAATATTTGCTGATGTTTCTCATTTTTAAACATACTCTAGGCATCTTTCATAGGTTTTTTATAACACAGCTTCTCTCTTACCAAAAATACGTACTATTTAAAGAAAGCACGACTTCTGAAAATGTCACCTTATTAAAAGTTACCAGATTAAAAAGATTAGTTAACAAGGAAGTTTATCTGTTTTTATCAGAGTGCACAATGGAGACCTTGTGTTGTGCCCTATATGAGAAGACTCCCTTCTCAAATAAAGGAGACACATCCCTCCCTGTAAGAACATGATGGAGCAAAGTGCTTCTTGTGTTAAAATTAGAGCCTCCAAGTCTTCTGCAGCCTTACTGCAGCTGGAATGAGCAAGGTCCAAGGGTGAGGGAAAGGCAGGGAAACTGCTGTATTTTGGATGTCAGAAATATAATAGAATTAGGTTTGCATGAAATCAAAGTGTTAAATTAAAATGTAATTTAAATAAATAAAATCTAATTTAAATGAAATATGTTCAACCTGATTAAGTCAATGCTAAATCATCCACTGCCTTCAAGAGGTCAAGAATTCAGCCCTCAGTTAAAGTGGAAAAAAGAAGCTGTAGACAGTGATCAGAGTTTAGAATATGGATGCATGTTTTAATCACCACTCTAGTAAAATGTTTCAGAACTATGGCAGAGCTCAGGGCTGATCAGCAGAGTGGGATCCAGTTGGAAGCCTGTAGTCACTGGCATTCCCCTGGGATCAATCCTGGGTCCAGTTTTATCAACCTGTTATTCAGTGGGATAGCAGGCACCCTCAGCCAGTTTGCAGATGACACTAAACTGGGGGAGTGGCTGATACACCAGAACACCAGAAAGCTGTGCTGCAATTCAGTAGAACCTCAATAGGCTGGAGAATTGGGCAGAGAGAAACATGAGGTTGGTGCCAGACTCTTTTCAGTGGTGCCCAGTGACAGGATGAGGAGCAATGGCCATAAACTAAACCACAAGAAGTTCCACCTCAACATAAGGAAAAACTTTCTATCAAAGGTGGCAGAGCACTGGAACAGGCTGCTCAGGAAGGTTGTGGGGTCTCCCTCTCTGGAGACATTCAAAACCCACCTGGACTTGTTCCTCTGCAACCTTCTCTAGGTGACCCTGCCTTGGCAGGGAGGGGTGGATGAGATGATTTCCAGAGGTCCCTTCCAACCCTAAGGACTCTGTGAGGCTGTAACTACAGATTGTCTTCAATATTGCTGAAAAAATCTGTATGACTGCAAAATTAAATTTGTAGTTATCAAGCAAACACATAAGTAATTTTAACTACTGTGACTAAAGTGGAAGAAGAAAAAGATGATCTGTTTCTTTTAGGATGAGACATTGCTGCTATTAAGGCTGTTTTTGGCTTCTTGTCAGTCATGTTTTGTTTAAGTCTGGTAACTGTGCTTGGTGCATTCCTTCCAGCAAAACAAAACTTAAAAGAGCAAGTAAGTGCTCATTTCTACAGTAATATCTGGAAAATTTCGGAAGACCTTCTCAGAAAATAAAGTAACCAAATAGAAGATATGCAAGAAAGATTACCCTGGGGTTCACAGAAAGAAATCCAAGTAAGAAGTTTACTAGCCTACTGTACAAATAAACAGCAGTTACATGGCTTTGAGGGCAAGCACATGATGCTTTACATTCACAGGAGTTATCAGAAGGGTTCAAAACTCATGAGAAATAAATCTACTGCTATTTATTTCTATTATGTTTAGAGAAACAGGACTTTGTATACATATTTTGTAAGCAAAAGTATGCCATTAAAATACTCCTGACTAGCATTACAGATGTTTTCCTCCTTAATAAGTAAAGCAAGCCAAATACTAGCAAACTCCATGAATGGTAGGAGCAGAATATAAGGTATTGTTTTCACCTAAAAGCTAATGGGTTTATTCAGAAAATCTAGAGAGCTTTTTCCAGTAGCCTCACAGCCATTAGACATTTTATTTCCTTTTTCCTAAAGCTTCCAAGTATAACGGGATCATAACTCTGGTAGGGCTTCCTAAACTGACAACTGCCAGGGTTCCTGTCAGGTCTTGCTATGCTAAAATACGTGCTCTTAGGCTTCACTACTCATTTTTTCTTGGCTTCTCTGGCACTCTTCCAAGAGCATTCTCTCTCCCTCCATGCCAGTGGCATCCTCTGTTCAATTACTTTTAATTCTCATTTGTTTGAGCAGATGTTTTTCAGCTGCAACATTATTCTGACTCACAAGTTTGTCTCTTCTTTGTAATCTATTGCTCATGAGCTGCCTTCTGCACTTCTGCCTTGAAACACTCATTTACCTTGGGCAGTGGCTAGCTGTGGATTAGTTCAGTGCTATATCTGAATCCACATGTTAATGTCCTTCATTTTTAGACCTGTACTAAATACAGAAACTTTTTACCTTCTATGGACCTTAATTCAATATGCAAATAAAGGAGTTCTCAATTTGACCTGTATATAGATATACAATATCCAACATTATTCAAAAGTCATAAATTCCAAGCTGTCAGATTTTTACTTTACTTACATAGATCATTAAATACTATCTGTTAGAAAATGTTACTATTACATATTTCCAAAAAAATATGTACACAGAAAAAAAAAACTTTACCTGTCTGCTTGTGAAGCTTCTATAACTTAACACCACATGAAAAAATTAGTATGTTTTGCTTTGATACACTGTTCTTCCTTGTCTTACCCATTTATGTTTTACTTTTATTAATATATATATCTATATAATGCTTTATTACTTGTAGAAAAAGCTTTGATTTATGAATAGTCCAATTGTGTTCAGTGAGACTATTTACAAACACATGGGCATGCTTGGAAACTCAGAGAGAGTTAGAGAACACAAACAAATAGGCTACAATTAGTTTTGACGTTCATGAAATAAGTTTCAGCAAGCCCATCTGGTAAGAGAAAATATGAAATTAAGAGAGGTTTCTTACATTCATTGTCACTTCATAACAACATCTGAACAATGTTTTTTTATCTCTAATTTAAGATTAAAATTTGATAACATTGTCCTACACTTCTTTTAAGCTTTAATCATGCTACAGAATACAGAAAGAGGTATAAAAACAGAGTGGTCATTACAAAAACTCCTGTAAGGAAGCTGAGGGGTTCTGCAGCTACACATGATAACCAGCTGCCGCTTGTCCCCAGAGAGGGTATGGGATGCAGCTAAGTCTGTCGGGCAAACAGTAGCTGGATGTTAAAAGGAAAAATGTAAAATATTTAATATTGCAATAAAATAAATGAGGCTATCTTAGAAATCTTAGATTCATCGATTCATCAAACCATCTCTGCACTAACAAAACTCTGTTCTTACTTGGCAGTTTTCCTTCACAATCTTTAGCAATAAAGATGGGTTATTTTGTAAATAGCATATCCAGTTCTGGAGCTCCATTTCACTACAGACTATGTTGCTATGAGAGACATCTGCATCCAAAGTATCATCAGTGTACAATGATCAGACCACAATTTATTTACCCAGACTTTATTTTTGCTTCTGCTCTGTAAGTCTCAGCAAATAGACAATTCAGTATTGGTTTTGGTGAACTAAAATTATTTTTAAAATAACACACAAATGCTTAACCATAGTTAGCATGAGATAAGGACATCTGAGAATATATTTAGATTAAATCTTGAAAATTTAAGATTTCAGGGTCCTCTGAGAAAAAACTCACATTTCTTTTAAACTGAGAATACATCTACAGTTCAGCATTCCAATGACAGACAATCTAGACCTCTGAGACTGAATGATTATAGCATAATTTATAAGCACACTGGACCAAATTAAAAAAAAAAAAAGAAAAAAAGAGAAAAAAAAACCAACCAAAAAATAAAGAAGAAGTGAGAGAAACTTTAGCCTAAAAACATGTAAAATATTCATAAAGCTTTTGGCTCAAGCTTTTCTTACATGTATGTGAGACAACCTGGCTACTGTACAGTATCAGTGACACTTAGGGGAACTACAAGACAACTGTCTCTCAACAGCTCTACAAACAAGTCTCTGAGTGACAGGCAGCTGGCAGGGTGCATTTCCCAGCCCCTGAGCTCTCTGACAATGTGCAATGGGTCATTCTACAGGCTGACACATCTTGATCACCTACCTTTAAGGTCACACTTCACCCCATTCACCAGCACAGTCTCATACTATCATGGCCCAAAACATCAGATAGCATTAGCAGCAAAAGAAATTAAGGGTTTTCAGGACTTGGGTATATGGGTTACAGGTTATCAGAGACAAAACTCTTTATTCTAACTTGTATGTAACAACCAAATAGAATTTCTGTTGATGCCATAGCTCTTACCCACAGCCCTAGTTGCACTTCCAAGAGATTGTGAACTCTGGGTGCTGTTTTCAAACAGATTAAGCCTGTGTAAACTGGGGCTACTGTGCTCCCCTCCCCCGAGCTGACACTTTTGCAATAACCCAGATAAGGGAACAATTCTAACAAAAAAGCAGACCTAGGAAAAAGGAAATCCTTTCTACAAATTCAACATCTTTCTTTGTCAAATATTTTGTGATGTTTGGCATGCTTTTAGGAATACAAGCAATAACAAGGATTTATACCTTCATTAGGGATTTTTTGTTTGTTTAGTTAATTTCCTTTATATAGTGCTTCATTCTCTCTGCCTCAAAGAGACATATTATACATATGTCTCTTTGTTGAAATTTATACATCTATAAAGTCCTCCAAAAATCACCTAATATCTTTCACATTTCCTTTCTATTAGACTTTCAAGGGCTGATGCTGTTAGAGACTGAGACACAAGACAATATCTTTGTACACACTTAACAAGTAACACTAAGGAACAGGGAACTTATTTACACCTGCTTTGAAGGATAACCTGCTGCTCAAATGACAAATAGCAGTGAAATTCTGGGGGGAACACTGTAATAAAAGCTAACTTGTAACATATATGTCCATTTTCGTATAAGCTCTTTAACATTAATCTATTTAATTTACAGTATCATACATACAGAAATCTTAATTTCATTTCTGCTCTGCAAAGACAGCAATTTGTTTGCTGTTCTCTTAGAGAAGAATGGAGTATGCACATCTGAAGAACTCAAAAAATTTTAAACTTCTTTTTTAGTATTATATAAAATAGTTGTATTTGCAAATAATAATTTACAAATCTCATTTTCAGGCAAAGGATTTATCTTTACAACTTGTCAACCACAGTATTTAATTTTCCTGTCTATCTCCAGTCTTGTCAGCTGCTACCTCATTTACACTTGCATGTAAAAAACATGTGTCTGTAAACTGCCACTGAAATTTAAAAGTATTGTGTATTATCAGAGCCATCCTCCCATTGAATTCAAACTCTTGCTGTCATGGTGGTGTTCATGATTTTTTACCTTTTATCTTCTGCAGTACATACATCAGGAAATTCCCACTCTATAAATGAAGTTCTTTCATATTCTAGATACATCTAACCAAAGGGTTGAAAACACTTGCTAGTGCATCCAAATATATAATTCATGACAACATACAAAAACATTACTTCGTAATGTTCTTTATCTCATTTTTATTGTGATAAAAAAAGATTAATGAGCATAACAAGAATAATTAAGGGAAATTTTAACTGGAAAAACTAATTTAAAATAGTAATAACAGGCAAAAAGCATGGATCAATTACATTAGCAAACTGTTCAAATACAATTATGTATGTCCTGACTGTATAATGATTTCTTCCTAAGCTAAGCTGACAGCATTCTGGAGAGTTTGAAGTACTACAGATGCCAACCATGTCTGGCACAGGGATTCTTAGGCTTTTTTTGACTATGACATTTTCAACACCTAATATTTTTGTGAGTCATTGTACATCTTAATACCAACTTACAATAAGAAAATGCTCTAAAGATGCTATAAATAAGAACTTATACCAACTTACAATAAGAAAATGCTCTAAAGATGCTGTAAATAATCAGGAGTAAAACTAACCTACATTTTATTGAATATTTTGATGAGATTAGTGAAAATCTTCAAAATTTTAATGTTTAACATTGCTCTGTAGCACACACACAGATTAGCTAACCATGGCCCACATACTGCTGCAACCACTGCTGTAGTGTAGATAAGACCTCACTGTAAAATATCTGTGTATTACATCATTGTCACAGGCAGAACCAATTTTAACAGAAAACTCCTACCACAGGCCCTGTGCCCTGACATTTTCACTGCCAAGGGTGATTTCTTCAATCTGTATCTTTGCTGAAACTGAGAAATTGCTTACAGTAGGAGAAACAGTATCAGAAAAGTATCACCATCATTCAGTAGTCCTTCAACACAATTAAGAAGTATCATTAAGGAGAAAGAAATAGCACACTCTGACCCATCAGCCATTAGCTAACCATCCAGCTGGCCTTCTTGCTTGTTACAGCATTTTCCCTTCCTTCATGCTCACTCTTGATTTTCTGAACTACTGAAGTTCTTACTCAAATTCTCCTCTAAACTACTTGGTATGTAATTTTTCAAATGAATAATCAGAATACATGGGATACTTCATCAGTATAATTGAAAACATACATGAAAACAATTCCACATATATCTTTAACACATCTGAATTGAAATGCAGATCTCACACTGCTTCTGTTCAGTGTTTATCAAAAATCCCTGAGTCTCCTGCATTTATTGGCAGGCAGGAAATGCAGTCAAAGGAAAAGCCTGAATGTACCCAGAAACATATTAGAGTGAAATTTGTGATAAATGTAACTGGCTCAGTTCTTCATATCCAGTCAATAACACTGAGCAATCCAGAAGACAATACAGCCTGAGCTTTACCACTGCACACTTCTTCCATGGGTTCAATTTTATGAAGTCAATCCCACATACCATCTTGGTAGTGTCAAAAAAGGCAGTAACATTCCTTCATTCCTTCAACATAAACTCTTTGCCATTTTGTGCCACCTCTAAATGCTTACCTGGCCTCTCACAGGGCAGATTCAGTTTGCCAAAGTAGTGAAGAAAGCTAATACAGTCAACGTATGTTAGAGGAAAAACCCAGTACAGTAGCATTGCATGTTCTTGCTGGTTTTCTTGCTTGTAGTAAATGAACACAAGTGCAGTGCCTGTTTTTGATTAGACACCAGTTGTGTTTGTGCTTTTGTCAAGAGTTACCATGTTTTATAACTATGCTATAAATACAGTTAGTGAGTCGTGCCAATGAAAAGTATTTAGTATCTTCTAGCATTAGAATGAATGCAAAGAAAAGGGGATGGATGATGGACCCACATAATACCATATGTTACATAAAAATTCTAAACGTTGCAGTACCAACCAGTATTGATCTTGTTCTTCATAAAATACCTACAGGTTTTTTAGAAATGAAGTGTTTATAGTTTTCTTCCCTAACAAGAAACCATACAAAAACATCTCAGAGCTCTCCTACACCAAATACAAATAGCAGAACAACAGATTCCTGTGTCTGAGACTCTTTGGAAAGTGACATTACACTAATACCACATTACTAGGACACTCTGAACTCAAATTTATTTTGAGATCCAAGGTAATATTTGCTTTGGCAACAGTGAAGTGTTAATATGATTCAGTTATACTGGAAAATCATATCCTGAAACAATCTTGACCATTGCTTGGGGAAGTCATGAGATGATTTATGGCCTCACAAGTGAGTGCACTGAAGCAAAGTTTGCCACTGTGTGAAGAAGACTGGAGAAAATTACTTCAGCAGCTCCATGTGGCTTTTAGTGACTTCCCACAAGCTCTGTGCAGGGATACAGAAGTCATGACTATGGTTTTTTTTTTTTTAGCATAAGCAGACAAAATATGGAGTATAAGGTACTTCTAAGGAACTATGCTCTTTGAAGTGTATACACACAATTGCATCCCATCATTTGCAATTGCTCACTATCTTTGTTCTGAACTGACTGCTTTGTCATAGCATCTCTCAGCACTGACATTCAGGATGTAGATATTTTCGGTTGTTGTTAAAAAAGAGTTCTCTGTCAACTTTGTATTTAATTCTGTGTTATATACCTGTCCAGTTTTACAAGACACAGTTTAACTTTTCTCCATGGGCTTTTATAGATCCTCCACTTCTTGACTGGGGTAAATCTGAGGGAACAGAGAACCAACTAAAACCAAACCCTACAGCTTGCCAGAGAGCTGCAGACTGTGACTGCTCAGTGACTCAGGTCTTTGAATAACTGTCTTGGCAGTCATTATTACATCATCCCGATTTTTATGCCTTTTTAATAACTACTTCAAAAAAGGAAAATAAAAATCTTCCCCTGGGGTTGTTGGTTCTGTGAAGGAGGAAGGAATGAAAACAGCCACTGAGACATCAGTTCCACTTCTGAGTGTGCATGCTGAAGGCCTTTGTCTGCTATGGTTTTTTCCATTATTGGTTTTTTTCCTCCTCATGAATAAGCCTGGGGCCATGTTCCGGTGTCTCTGGAGAAAATGGCCTCTTACATTCAGCTTGGTTTCCTAAATGTTAATTTAAGGTCTTGTGGTCATTAACGCAGCAAGCCCAGCCGTGCAGGCACCGCTGAGCTCTGCGGCACACACGCGGGCAGCTCCGACATCCGCGCCACGAGCCGCAGGTATAGCTGCAGCGGCAGCCCGAGCGGTAACCCGAGCAGCTCTGCGGGAGGGCACAGCATCAGCGCCCCGCGCCCTCCTGCCACGGCCGCCAGGTGCAAGCGCCATCCCGGCCCGGCTCCCCCGGCCCTGCCACCCCGGCCCGGCCTGCAGCCATGGCCGCCCCGCCATGGCCGCCCCGCCCTACCCGCTCGGCCTCCCGCCGCCTGGGGCGCCTGGGGCAACCACCGAGGCGCCGTCCTGCCGCAGGTGCGGCCGGGGGGACTACGCGCCCCAGCATGCGGCGCGCCGGGTAATGTAGTCGGGGGTGAGAGGCGTTCGGAGGAGCGGCAGGGAAAAGAGCGACCGGGAGAGGCGGCGGCCGCTCCGCTTTTCTACGGGAACGAGCGGCGAACTCCGGCTGAGGGCAGGGTGCAGGCTGGCGGGGAGCGGCGGGGCAGGTCAGGCCGATAGGCGGCGGCACCTGGACGCGGCAGCGGCGGCACCGCCCGCCCGCCTGGCGGGGAGGGGAAGGAGGAGGCGGAGGCGGGGGGAGCGGAGCGGCCGCCGCGCGCTGCCGCATGTGCCTGGAGCGGCGCCGGAGCGGGCAGCGCGAGCCATGGCCGAGCACGGCGGCCCCGCCATCCCCAACGGCGAGTGCGCCGCCCGCCGCCCCGGCAACAGGGTCACCGTCGTGCTGGGCGCACAGTGGGGCGACGAGGGCAAGGGCAAGGTGGTGGATCTGCTGGCGCAGGACGCCGACATCGTCTGCAGGTGCCAGGTGAGGAGGAGGAGGGAGGCGGCCGGTGCGCGGGGGAGGCCGCGAGTGTCACCTTGAGGCGGGCGGCCCCGCCACCGGCCCCGCCGGGCGCTTGTGGCCGCCCGCTTCTCCCCCGAGCGCCCGGCCAGGCGCAGAGTCGGCGGCCGCGGGGGCGGCGGGGGCTGCGGGGCAGCGGAGCCTTGCCCGGTGAGAGCCCCGTGCCGGGCTCCGAAGCCCTCCCGCGCCTCCTTTGTCCCGGCGCCGGGGGAAGAGGAGGAGGAGGAGGAGGAGGAAGGCGCCCTCCTCGCCGCCCAGAGCTGGCCCCGGCAGGAGGAATGCGCCCGGGGTCGCGTCCTCCCTCCCGCTCAGGCCTCCCGCTCTTTGTGTCCGGGGGCGCTGGGAAGGGGCCGCGCTCTGTGCTCCCGCAGCATCGCCGCGGGCCGGCATCCCGCCCGGCGCTGGCGGCAGCAGCTCTCCCGGGCCGCAGCGCCGGGAGCGGCGCGAAACCGACCGCGAGTTGCAGGATGCACGTGGGGGATCCTGTAGTCCGCCACAACTTGGTCGTCTTGAGCTAAAACTAGCTGTTTAATGACTCGCCTGCCCTTGCCCCAAGATAGTTGTTGTGTCAGTGGGATCCCACATTTACCTGTTTATGAATTTATAATTTTTCTTCTCTACATGGAGGCCTTATTCCAGCAAAAGGGGAAAAAAAATAAGTGGGTCTAGCCTGCAAGCACAGTACTCCTAATGCCTGCGTTGAAACAACATAGATCTGAGGAGATGTTTTTCTTAACATCTCTGGTATAGTAATTCTGTAGAGCACAACACAGTGAGCTAAAGCCACGTGCAGTTTTTTACTTAAAGTGAAGAGTTACAGCAGCAAAAAATGCCTGCAGAATCCGCAGATTTCATGTAAATGTTATCTGTGTGCTTTTGTTGAGTGTGCAAATTAAATTTGCTCTTAAATAAACATATTTTGGAAGTGCGTACCATTCCCCAAAGAGTGCAAATGCTGGAGGGTTGTTATCCAATGAGAACTGCACCTAAACTGGTGTTTTCAAAAACGAGTTAGTTTCAAAGTTGACAAATCAGTACCTTGAACTTCAGAGAATTAAATTTTGAAGTAAACAAATATATTCTTAAATAGCTGTTTTCACAAATGAATTGGTTTTTTTCTGCATATATCGTGTGGTTTTGGTTTGGGTTTTGTTGTTTTTTTTGCTTTTGTTTTTTAATAATAAAATCCGATGTGGTGCTGTGGTATGACTGCCTGGCTTTGTGGGTCATGGAACAGAGTGACTCAGTATGTCTTTTACAACTTTGTTCTTGAAACTTGAAGGGCACATAGGTGAGTGTGTATCTTTAATGCTAAGAAGTTTTGGAGGAGAGACAAGAGAGGCAAACAGTGAATTTCTGTGTGCACATGGCGTAATGTACTTGTTACTTGTTTTGAATCAGCTGGATAAAGGATGAAGAAAAGGAAAAAAAATCTGACGTTATCTCAAGCTTGAATTTCATTGCCGTGTCCCAAGCCATGAACTTCTGCCATTTCTGACAGCTTGTTGCTTCTGATGAAGGAAGGAGTTTTTCTTCCTCCTTTCTTCCCTTTCCTGTTGATGGCTGTGCTCCCCGAGTCTCCACCCATGTACTAACTCTGGCAATTGAACACTTCAGTAAGTTGATTTAACTCATCAGAGGGGCAGGAAACTATTACTAGTTGGATTTACTTTCTACCATTCCAGCAAATAAAACTGGATTTTATTTGTTCAGAAGACCTTGGTGAAAAGAGGGGCCCGGGTCAGTGTAAGCACAAAGAATGGTTTCTCAGAATGAGAGGAGAAAATAGGAATATTCCCCTTCAGTGGCACTGATAAAATTAAATAAGTTTATTATTAAATAATTTATTATTATTAAATATTCTTGCTATGTATACAAGCATATTTATGAAGTTTTTGTTACTGCTGGTAAATTAGAGTATGACCTTTGTGCTTCTTGTAGTGGTAGAAGTCCAGAAAAAAAGTTGTCACACATTTGGTCTGGCCCTTGCTAATATCAGGTTTCTGTAATTGGAGCTTCTGATTCTTATTTCACCTCTTTTACTCTTACTTATTCCAGGATGGTTCTTTCTGTTCATCATGCCACAGAGTTGCTAGAATGCCTGTGGATGACATCAAATATTTCCAGTGTGCTCTTGTGGAAAATTTATTAGTACAAGTGTTGGGGGCCTAGGAAAGTTGATGTAGCAGGTCTAAGATGTCTTGAAAACTTGTGTTGTACTTGCAGTGAAACACTGTAGGGTTCTTCTCACTGTCCCTTGTTTTGGGCAGATGCAGAGCATGAAAATGATCCTATCCCAGAAGCTAGACGTGAGTGATCACTTAGTTTTACAATGCCTGTCGAGGAGGCATTGCAAGAAGTTGTACTCTGAAATCTGTGGCCTTCTTGTCTCCTAGGTAAGCAGCTATGCTGATGACTCCAGTCACTTGTTCAGTCAGCCATCTGTGGCATTTGGGACCAGGTCCTTACTTCAGTGCAGTTAGCTGAATGAGTGTGTCCGGAAATAAGTTGCATTATGACTCTACTTCTTCTAAATAGCACCCTCTAGAGTATTTGTCTTGTGCTCAGAGGAAGTGAATGGTATTTTCTTTTCAGGAGACAGCTTCGGAATTAGTATCGTGGTTTCAAAAGCAACTGTTTGAAGAAGCCAAGCTAAAATGTCCAGTGGCTGCATGTGTGTAGTTGATAATGTGCCTGCACTGGCAACTGTGATAGTTTTGTGAAGACACTGCTAGTGCAGAAGGTTCACATGCAATTAATACAAACGTGTCCACATGGCAGAAGAAGTATGTACTTGTTTTTCCACTGCAAAATCTGAATTGGTCCTGATTTACCTCTAGGAGATATCTGGTAAAATGATACTATTGATAAAATGAATACATTGTTTAGGCTTTTTCACTTAAACGTGTATCTTGTCTTCAGTGGCTTGAAGAACAAAGCTTGTGTACCTGCTATGCCATGAATCATAGTTCAGACTGTAAAATAGAGCAAGAATTGGTTTTTCAGGAATAGTTGACAGAGAAACAATGTTTTTGTATGATTTGATTGATACAATTTCCTCTTAGTTAGCAGCTAGCCTTGCCGCCAGCAAACCTGGCAATTTTTAAAAGTATACATTGTATTTTTGTCAATTCCACGGATAATGGAAAGTTATGACACTTCTTGTTCTGATTAAGGAGTTCCTACCACTAGAGAATGCAGCCAAATTAGGGATTAATTAGCAGAGTTTCGTTTGTTAGTGGGAGTGATGGAAATGGCAAATTAATGCAAGCAAGTTATTTTAAATAATAAATTTTTTTTCAAAATAAATACAGTACCAAAAGATGCTGTCTATCTCTTATATTAACACCACCCCTTCACCCAATCTACCAGTATTTACCATAGAGCAAAAAACATGATGACTGCACTACATGATTCTGTTCTCATTCACTCATTTCATCAGTAAATTTTTGGTCACTTTCTTTTCTTACTATTGGAGGTAATTGATTTATGTGGAGAATATAATTCACAGAAATGAGTAAGATTTCTAAGCCTTCACATTATTTTTATGCCATATTGCCCGTGCTAAAGAATCCCATTTTCCTGCTTCTTTAGTTCTGTTGTACATATTGTTGTTACTTCAAAACAGAATTGCAGCTTCTTACCAAGTCTTACCTGGTTTCAGTGTTACCTGCCTGCTTTGGGGTCACACGATTCCTACTCCTGAACTCCTAATGCATAGGAGTTGCTGAGTGTGGAGTCTTCATACTCCCTTTTCCTCTTCCACAACAACAGTGGGTACAGCAATGCCACTGCTAATTACTTGATATGTGGCAACTGCAGTGCAATATCTAGAAAAGTTTTCAGTGTGCAAATCCTTGGGGTTAAGCAGTTACCATCAATCAGCTAATAACTGATTGATAACTGATTAACATCAGATAGCCGCTGACTGAAGTCCTCACACCAATGCTGCCTGATACCTCTATATCGCTAGTCTTTATATAGCCACTTTAAAATAAAAAAAGGAATATTTTTGTCTTTCATTTGCCAAGTCCACTGTTTTTCTAAATATTCTCATTTGAAAAATATTTTAGTCTAGAGCCTATGCAAGCCATGCAGAATTAGGAATAGCAGAATCAATAGCTGTAGCTGTTGCTTTTTTTTTGGTTTTTTTTGAGCTGCTCAGGCATTCAGTAAGTGATGCCTAGCTCGAGCTTTCTTTAGGTGCTGGGTGCACCGTTGGACCTTACAGTGGTAGGCAGCATGCCTGTGGTGTGCTCTGGTGAGCAGAGAGAGGTCAGTAAAATGAGTTCTTTGGCCTACCCCATCAGTGAGTCATATGCTTTACAGACCTGCTTTAGAGCATCACTGGCAGGTGATCCCTTATTACTGTAAACAATCGCAAAATATCTACATTATTTTAAACAGAAGAACAGTTGAAATGTGATTTTCCAGTTCATAAAGTTTGTACTATTAACAAAGGAGGCCTTAAAAGCACTGAAGAGTAAATTATAACTTGATCTACTGATTTCTTAATGCTCTTTCCATCTTAACTGTTACCTGTTACTACAGAAGCTTAATGTATGTGTTTGTTGACTAAGATGCGGTACTCTGTAGCGGCTTATTAAGATTTCAAATGCATTTTTTTATTCCTACTATACTACCTCACACATTTGGAAGGGGTAATCTGTAAGTGTTCCCAAAGTCACTTTTTGTTTTTCATGTCCTTTCTTGGATATTGTTGTGATTGCAGCAACCACTGGTGGGGTTTTGTGCATTGAACAATGTAGTGCTGGACATATCTGTGCTTTGAACATTTTTGTTGTTCCTAATCTGCATGCCTCACATGATCTCTTTTATCTCTGAGGGGTAGATTGGTCTTTATTCTGGACTTGCATAATGACTCCTGGTTTCTACCTAGCATATATTGGCATTGCAACAGAATAAAGTCTTGCAGGTCAGGTAGAATGAAAGCAAAGCCATTTCTGAAGAGTGTTTCTGAATATTTCCTTTCAATAGTAGTTTCTCAAAGCTAATTCTATCAGTATAGAGAAATGGATGGATTTTCTTGAGATTAACAACTTCAGTAAAGTTAATGTTTTACTTGTTAGGAGAAAACAGGTGAATGTGTAAAACATAATGTGCTTATTCTGTTATATTCTGCCTGAAACCACATTCTTAATCTTGTTCTGATGCAGCAACGCTTGTACTACACATTCAAAAATTTCTGAAGCCTAGCCAAAGTTTGAGAAAACTTTATAAAGTGTGTAACATGACGGCTCCTTGAACTAGGTTTAGATCTTGCAAACATGAATGGATTTGTGAGAGAAGAAAATGGCTAGCTTCTGGGTGCTGTTTATACTGAAATTCAATAGTAGGTTGTACACTGGTGTTTATTAGCTGTTTATTCACTGGGGATGGAAAGGGGAGAGAGAGAAATTAATCACAAAATATATGAGAAAATGAATTAGTATCAAAACCTTGGGGTTTTTTTATTGTTTACATTTTTTTAAGGGGGGATGGTTTGCAGTCTTAAGTTCGAAATAGATTTTTGACAATATATCTTGAAATGAGAAGTGTATAGTGTGGTTTGCAAAGCTGTGCCTAGTTCAGACACATCACAGGGGTTCAGATATGTCTCAGTGCTAGATTGATGAACTTTTTAAAGGTGTGCTCAGCATTCCCAGAATCCAGTTGTGGCAAGAAGCAGCCTTTGGTATATTTCTTGTAAGTAATGATAGTATCCAGCTTTCTTGGTGTATTTTTGACTTTTCATCTAAGAGTTAAATGAAAATGTTTACAACCATATGATGCCAAAGCAACATCGACTTGCTTCTTGCCCAACTTGGCAGTCACTTGGATAGCTAGCTCAAAAACAACAGTGGTTGCCCTGAGCTAAAAATGAATGCTGGAATGTGGTAGCAATAAAAGTAAACTGTAGAAAAAATTATGCACACACACATCTGATGGAGAGAGTTGAAAGGAGTGTATGGCTTCTTCCTTAACGTTGCATGAGATAACATCTCTTTAAAGTAGACAACTAATTTTTATTCTAGAGGAAATAACTTGAAAGACTTCTTTGCTCTTCCCTGAGGCATCATATTTTTAAGATAGACAACTTGGCATGATCATGTCATAAGAAAAGGCAGTGATTGTCATCATAGACTTTTTGGGTAGATGGTTCTCTTAAATGCATATGTCAGTATTTCAAAGCTGCTCTGAATACTCTTGTATTTAGTACCAGTTTAGAGAGCCGTTTCACAATATGCTGCTAATTGTAATTTCAGTCTGCTTTCGTCAAATCTCTTTTTCCCCATATACCTCCATGGCTAGGTAAAGTTGTAGCAATCCAGACCAGTCTTAGCAGCAATGGGAGGACTGCTGCAGGCGAGGGGGTTTTTGAACTGCTGTCTTGATGTGTTCAGAAAGGATTTAACTGTTCTGGTGGTTATACTAACATCTAGTCTGGCCTTGACTAATGAAGATATGCTCTGAAAATAAAATACCTGGTTTTGGCTTACATAGATCTAAAATGGAGAAAGATACGCTGTTGGTCCTCCATCTTAGTTTCACATGCGCTATGTTTGTGTTCCTGCAATGATTTCTTACTAGCATGTTCTGCTTATGTATGTGCACACGTAATACTTGCCTAGCAGACATGGCACACATTTATTCTTGCTCTTTGTGCTCTACACAAAGGTTTTCCAGTACAAGGAATGTTTTGCTATTTTTTTTGCCTTATAACGAGGAGTCATATTTTTGCTTTCAGTTTATGAACAAGAACTCTGCTTTCCTTTGTGGTTTTGCTGAGTATCTAAGCTGGTCCGTTCATGTTTCCTGTTAGATTGTTGGCATTTTTTTGCCAAAAAAAAAAAAAAGGAAGGGAAAACCCCAAAGTTTTAAGCTAGAATGAATTTAAAATTTAAAGGGACAGTCTTTCAGTGAATGATGGATATACTAAATGTGTACATGTTTCCTGAAAGACTTCCCTGTGCCAGGAAAATGGAATAACTGCAAATTCTTATCCCTTAATCTTGAAAGACAAGCAGTCAAGTCTTTTGCATGTATTTAAGGCAAACCAGTGAGATTGCCTGAAATCAGAAGTTCCCTGGAGCAAAGAACTTCTCTGATCAAACTCACTAGAGGAAAAGGGTTCTGGTTCGGGATGTCTCTGTAAGCATTTGAGTAAAGCTTGGTATAATTTTCAGAGTCTTTTTGGAAAATAAGATTCCATGTTTCCTGAGTTGTTGGATTCACTCAGCTTCACATGAGCTCCTAAGTTAACAGGCATTCCACATAAAATATACCAGAGCTTGTGACATGCAGTTCCATTAGCTGAGTTTTGGTAATGGCTGGTTACACACTGTAAACTTGAAGTCTTAGCTGATAAACCTTCTTGTGCTATTTTAATTCAGTAAGGAAATAACCTTTTGGTTTAAAAAGAGCATCTCTCTTTAATCCTGAGAGTTGAGGTCATGTTGCAAAAATGTTAATTAAGTAGTCATCAGTTCTCAAGACCAGCATAAGTCATTACTGTTTTGTCAAATTAACTTCAATAAATTATCAAGACCCTTCCATAACTCCAATGAAAAGGTAGCTTCTTATTTGTCCAGCGAATCAGCTTAATACATGAATGTTGGGGGCTTTTCACTAGTACAGCAATGCAATTCCAGAAGAAAAATTGCTGTTAAATATTATCATCAATGCTTCTTCTCCATGCTTTATATGTGATTAGAAAGCTATTGTGCATGGACACAAGCTATTGTGAATGTAGCAAGCTAAAGAGCTTTGGGAATGTTCAAAGTGAGAAGACTTATCCTTAAAGTTGCTCATACATCCTTGTGAGTTAACCAGTCTGGGTCCAAAGTATACCTCTGTAAGAGTTACACTTCCAAAACTTTCTTTCAGTCTTCAGAGCTATAAGGAAAAAAATGTAAAACTGCATTCAGGTGCTTGCATTAATATTGTTATGAGTTCTGTTCTGTTCTTTACCCAAAATGCTGGCAGTTATGGTATTTAAAAGCTATAGAAGGCAAAAGAAAGTAAGTAATTCTGCATAGCCAGGGGAAGTGCTGAAATTATTGACCTTAAAATTACCACGTATGCCCTGTTAGAAACACTGTTCAATCAGTATGTTTAAAATGTATCCTCTTTGATACTATTGATTAATCTTCAGTGGTTTTTCCAGTGATGCCATCTGGACAATGGCACAGTGTTATGGTAGCTGTTGTGTTTCTGTCAGGCGCACAAGTTTGTGGTAAGTGTTGCTTTCCAGTGCTTTTATAGTGGCTTTTGGCTAGCAGGAGTCACTTGTTTGATTTATTGATGTTTCAAGCTTGTTCTAGTAAAATGTCAGCTAGCAGATAATGGCTTTTTTCCCCTTTCAAATTAGTATTTTCAGGCACTCAGCACTCATGTAAAAAGGGTGTTTGCAAAGACTGTTTATCAAACAGCTCCCAGATGAGCAATACTTGCAGCTGCCTTTGCTATCTTATAACCCCTCTGTGTGCATGTCACTGATTCTGTTCACATTTGCCAGGATAGGTATGTTTTAGAATGGTATCTTGTTTTGTGTGTAGTACTGACCACCGTATCTGAATTAAATATGCAGATTCTTGGGTGTGGTGCTTACACTGAGAAGGATTTTTGGGCTACTTAATCTTTAACAAGATGAAGAACAAAAACTTGGGGTTTTTGTTTACTTAAAAAAATAATAACTCTGAGCAGCTTACCACTGTAAAATATTTCACAGGCCCTGTTTTGTAGGGAATGTTTTATTGAATTATGTTTCTAGAAAGCAGATAGGTATGAGGTTTTGTTACAAGGATTGCTATCACACTTAAACAGTAGTAGTGTGATAATTTGTCTATTAGTGGGTGCCTTTCTGTCTCCTGTAAATTTAGCTGTTCTACATGTTGAATAACTTGGATATTTCAAGATTACCAGCTAGTGGTCAGGGATCATATGCCTTTCAAGGAAGTGATTTAAGCATACTGCACTGGTAAAATTGGAATAATGCCTTTTGAGAGTTTATATGTTCAGTTATCCTACAGCAGATTTTGTTTAAATATTATAGATTGGGTAATGATCATGTACCTGATCTTACTTTCCCTATTCTATTTGAAATATTTTAATACCATAATTTAATAGTGTCAAGATTGTGCAAGGAGAAAAAAGGCTACTGTCTCTTGATAGGATTTTAAATTGTTCATCCATCAGAGCACCAAACTAAGTCCTAAGACTAAATCCTTGTACTGAAATCACAGAGTTGTAGAGTGGTTTGAGTTGGAAGAGACCTTGGAGATCATTTAGTTCCAGCCCCTTCTGCCATGGGCAGGGACACTCTCCACTAAACCAAGTTGCTCAGAGTTCCATCCAGCCTGGCTTTAGACACTTCCAGGGAAGGGGCATCCACTACTTCTCTGGACAGCCTGTTGCAGTCTCACCACCCTCGCAGTAAAGAATTTCTTCCCAATACCTAGTCTCAACCTACCCTCTTTCAGTTTAAAGCCATTCCCCCTTTTTCCTGTCAGTACATGCTCTTGTAAAAAGTCCCTTTTCAGGTCTCTTGTAGGTCTCTTCAGTACTGGAAGGCTTCAGTAAGGTGACGCCAGAGCCTTCTCTTCTCCATGCTGAACAATCCCAACTCTCTCGACCTGTTTTCACAGAAGAGGTGCTCCAGCCCTCATCATCTTCATGGCACTCCTCTGGACTTGCTCCAGCAAGCCATGTCATGTTGGGACACACAGCAAAGCTTCATGCTTGTTGTTCATGATAACTTTCATGCTGTGTCTCCAGATAAATGGAAGGAAATGTTTTCATTCCAATCCAACTGGCACTGTTTTTGAGCTGGATTTTACATTGTAATTTGTAAATCTGTGGGCTGCTGAAAGTGCTGATTCTTTGGTCACGAAAAATCCTTTGGGAGAGAACTGTTCCAAGTACTGTGTTGAAAGATACATGGAGAAAAAATAATGGAAGGAAGAGACATAAACTGAATGCTTTTAACTTATTTTAGTGCTAAGAAGGTTGCTGACTTCTGAAAATCCAATTTTAGAAACCTTAAAGTATGCTTAGACTGCAATGGTGTGTCTTGATAGAGGTGTACAAATAAATGGTACTATATTGAAGTGAGGTATGCTTGGGACTTCAGGTGTAGTGCCTGAGTTAGCCCCTTGACAGGAATGTAGTGTTACTGTTTGTTACTGGTTCTTATTGCTCTTTGTTTTGGGTTGCTGCTTTGTTGCCAGATGGAGAATTGGTTTTGTGTTGTGTTCTTTGTTCTATTCCTATATACTCGTTTTTCTGTGATGAAAGAGGTTTCCTCTGCTACTGTTCTGCAGAATGGGAAGAAAGCATCCCAGTGAAGAAGTTCTTTGTTCAGAGTGCCACTGGGATCTTTTATGTCTCATGTAGAAGAAGTCATATTTTGTGCATCAATCCTTTTGTGCAATCAGTCTATTTGTAGCTGAATCAGAGTTGTCTTGCCCTCAGGAGTGACTATCTTGGCCGTGGCATGCTTGTTTGCTCAGCTGAAGGAAATCTTGTGCAGGGAGAAAGGCAAAAGAAGCTACTGCTACACGCATATAGTGTGTTCCAGAATGAGCAAGAGCATCCTTTGATCTTGCTGCATATTTGTCCTCTGTGTTGGCACATGGGTATTTCACTTTTCACAAATATTGGAGAGAAGTCCTGTTGTTTGGGTACCTAGAAGGTTACTGAGTTGTGGTAAACTGATTTTTTGTTCTGTTAGCTAGGGAGTATTGCCAGCCTCAAAAAACGACTTGTGTATCTTCATTTCCCTCTGGCAAAAGCTTTATGTAAGGTACTGAAGATCATTTGAGCATGAACTTCGTTTAACTAATAGTGAAAATAAATTCCACAGTTAGTTCTCCATTAATAATGCTTAAATATGTGAATCAAAGGAGTGTTAGTTTGAATGACCTAACTGGTCCCATTTGGTTTAGTTTGATGAGGGAGGAGGAGAGAGAAATCCAGCTGGAAAGCAGAGAAGCCAGGAGTGACTTCATCAGTTTAAAGCTTAAATTATGCTCAGAGGTAATAGTTGCCTGCATTAACATCAGTTTCTGGAGGAGGGAAAAAACAACCCAAAACAAATTCAAACCCCGTAACCTAAAAACAACCCTCTCCTTCACCTCACCACCACTAGAACTCTCAGTTCAGATTTCTGTAATTAGAATTGTTTACCAAACCTATGTTGAGCAATGTCTGAGCACACAACATGTGTACCCTTTACTGCAAGTTCACTGTAAAGTGTACAGTGTAAACTATTATTTTAATATATTACAACTCATACTGTGTAACAACATGCTTACACTTCTGCAGTTAGGGTAGAGCTTACCTGTAAATCAGCAGAAGAATTTTGAAAGTTGAGTTCATGATATGCTGTTATTTTAATGGTCTCCTGAAACATGGTTTGAAATGAAAAACATTTTTCAAAATTACTCATTTTGACAGAATGACATCCAGAGCAGGGTGGGGACTGACCTAATAGTCTACCAGACAGCTTCCATCAATAGCACTTTTGGGATTGCATCTTTTCGTGTTGTAGGCATCATAATATTATAAACAATAAATTCTGAGATTCGAATTTGGGTCTAATCTGAAAATAGGCCACACGAGTGTGTCAAGGTTTCCAAAAGCTTAAGATGGCAATTCGTCACACATTTTCTACTTTAGTCTCCAGTAAAATCCCTTAAAGTAGAACTGCTGAGTGTAAACATGCAGAAGTAAATACCACTAATTTGCTTCTAGGTGAAGCATGAGCTCTGTTATGTGAACAGTTCAAGGTTTAAAAGGTAAAATGCCGTTTTTATTCTGTCAGCCGTGGGGTATTTTTCAGTGAGCATGGAACCAACACACTTGGCATCACTCAGCAGTGCAAAGAAGAAATCTTGACACTGCCAGAAGTCAGCAGTTATGCTCTCGTGATTAGCAGACTCAGAGGCTGCATGCTGTACACCTTATTCAAGCACATGTGACTGCTGAACTTTAAGTTGCCATGTCTAAATGGCACTTGTAACTTGGCAAGCTTTAAGGCACTAAGAATTTATTGTTGATCATGTTTGTATCTCTAGAGTGGCCAGTTTTTCTTTCTCTTTATTTACCATTCATAACACTAGAGAACCTTTTTTTTTTTTTAATAAATTGAGAAGCCAAACATGAAATAAACTTGTCCAGCTCCTAGAAATTTTCAAATGAATAGTCATTCACTAGTGTTAGTGTTATTTATGGGTTAGTCCAATTTATTTATGCTGCAGTGGGAGACTGTGGACTTTTCCCATTTTTAAATTACTAATACCTCAGAAGTTCAGTGTTGTACTTAGACCTATCAATTGAATTTTCATCTAAAGCACTTCAGTGCTCATGTTAGACTTGTCTAGAATGATATTAGCAATGAATTTAATAGAAAAGAATAATTTGAAGGAATCTGATGTGGAAGAAGGTAACTACCACTTTCAGCACATGTGTAAGGGATACTTTAGTGCGTAACTGTTCTTTGCCAAGCAAAGTTTTGCTTAGCTTCTCAAGCATTGAGTAGAAAACTAATGTCTTTTATTACTAAAAAAGCCTAGTATGTTTTATATAGTTATATAACTTAATAGTTCTTAGAATATTGACTAGTTCTGGAGTAACTTACAGCCAATCAGGACAATCAGCATTGCATTTCAAAAATAGTTGTAAATTATCTATCTGCTAATGTACCTAGTTAACGTAATTTTAAATCAAGCACACAATTTTAGAGTGGTAGGCTGCAAAATAGTCTTTCTTAAAGCTGTTGAGAAGAAAGACTACAAACAGGAAGAGGAAGTTTATTCATGAGCATTACTGTTTTCTTAAAAGAAAAATTTGAAAAGCCTGCTTTATGTCTTTGTTCAATATGTTTCATATGTTGTGAATTGAAAATTTGGCATTCTCTGGTTGAGTCAGATCACTTGCAGTGAAAATCTGCATCCAGAAATTTATACAGCTACTTCAAGGTAATGTTTACCACTTGGAAAAATTCTACATTATATTTTTAAGAAGTTAAACTTTTATTAAATTCAGGCATTTCCTTTGTTGGGTGAAGATTTGTAAGTTTTCTCTCTTCTCAGAGGTGAAATGATTGCAAGTTCTCAAATAAACAATGCTGAAATGACAAAATTTTCATTGTTGACTTCAATGAGATTAGGCTTTTACCTGTGTACTGGCACAAATGTTTGATATCTACAGCTGCTCTTTATTTGTATTGTCAGATACAGCTTTAGGTATTGGATTCGTGCTTTGTAAACGTTATAGAAGTAGTGAGTAGCTGTTGAGTCCATTGCTTAGAAAAGACAGTCTGTGATACAATATTCTGAAATATTTCACACTTACAATTCCTTGGATTAATAATTCTTGTAGTTTCTTTTTCTTTTCATATAATGCCCTCCGTCATTTTTTGTCTTGCACTGAAAGGTGGCTCAGCTTAAAAGTCTTTCCTTTAAAGTCTTCCTTCTGTGAAGCAGTTTGTTTAATTTCTGGTGTGAGGTGCTTGTAAAGGATGTTCCTGTGGTTATGACAAACAGAACCATTTTGTATGTAACCTTGTCTTGCACAAATGACTGGGTCACAAGAGAGTATAAGCTTATTTTCAAAAGTACAACAAACAAGAACTGGGGATGTTTGGTAACTGTTTTGTAATCTTTTTAGTTTCATAAGCCTTTCTTGACCGTCTTTAAGACTTGGTCACAAGCTTCTTTTAGTATTTTAGACAGATTTCACAGTTTAACAAATCTCTTAATGCTCTCTTTGTCGTAATGAAAAGAGCTAGAAATGTTTGAAGTGTTAGTTTGATGTAAATGGTTCTGGTAACTTACGAAACCACAGTTGTAGTTATCTTTAGATTCACTCCTTAAACAGCATGTTCCAGATATATATTCTTGTACTGTGCCAGAATCTCTCTTATCAGGAAGGAGGTATAGAATGAGCTAGGTAGTTTTGCTGGCTACAATTCATAGAAAAACACTGAAAAGGCTGAACCCGAAATTCAGAACAAGAAGTCTGTGTGTTGCCGGATGGCTATACTTATCTATCCCAATAACAGTATAGTTTTATATTCTCAGTTTAACTGGGGATTTGTTTTTTTGCTCTTTGCTAAGGTTGTGATTCCATTCTTAATGCTTTACTTTCCATAACTTTAACAGAAAACTAATAAAATTGATGATGACTTTTATAAATGTTTGCATGCTCTAGAATATTTATGTTTCTATCTGATAATTTTAGAAACATTTTAATCTTATTCCACACTTTTGTACCTTTGATGAACCAAAACACTGTCCAAAGTCTATATGGCAGATAATACCGATGTTGACATCGTCCGGTTTGACAGAACAAGTTTGGCTGATTTCCTGGGAAAAGGAAGTCTCTGAAAGCTGTTTTGTCAGTAACAGAAATGAAACCTGCAGAACCAATTTATTCTATCTCTATACCATGTGTTCATTTGTCTTCAGTGTCAAAAACTATTAACACTTGTTTTTCTCCCTCCCCCCCACTCAGGGAGGCAATAATGCGGGGCATACAGTTGTTGTGGATGCTGTGGAGTATGACTTTCATCTTCTGCCAAGCGGGATCATCAATCCAAAAGTCACTGCGTTCATTGGTAAGTGGGACATCTCTAAAAAACAGACAGTACTGTAGTTACAGACTTCTGACACATTAAAATAACAAAATGTATCTGAGGACATACAGGATCAGGATTCTTTTTCTTCAATTTTTCATAGGCCTGAACTGTTCTACTGTCTTCCTAATACTGCCCTAACTCATTTGTGAAGTCTGGATTACAGGAATTTCTCTTGTCTTGGATAGTCCACCTTTGTTCTTATCTATCCTATCAATATAAACAGCTAGCTGCCCAGTGTATCTTCATTCTCCCATTCCCTCATTTTCTCTACCAATTATTTCTTTTATTCTTAGAATACCCTCTCTCTCTATTAATCTTCAGCTCTTTTAAGTAGTTAGCAGTACTTCTTGAACCGTAGATCTTTCCTCCCTTTTCCACTGGATTGTGAAATGTTGCTTACTCCAAAAGACGTCTGCACTCGAGAGTTCTTACCAAGAAGTCTCCTCAGGAAAGTACATTGGAAGATTTAGGGCAGTGTCAGTACTAGGTGGTATAAGGATCTATGATCTGTTTGCTTTTTGCAAAGGGCTTTAGACTGTCCAGTCTGTTGTTCCTACAAACCTACTTACCCTGTACCCCCTCCCTCCTTGGAATCCTGTTTCCTATCCTACGTTTGGTTTTTTCCCTTTGGATTGCTTGTATGACCAACCTACTTAATAATGCTCTGTAGCCCATAGAATTTCCGTCTAAAAATGAAGGTAAACATACAACATGTGTACACAGCATTATAACTATGTATGTGCTTGAGTGCTGTTTCACCCAGCAGGTCTCTGAGTCACTAAAGGCTATGACTTAGCAACGCTTCCATGTTGCTCTTTTGATACCTGGAGCTTCTGTCCCTTACACAGTGTACTTCTCCAAATCAGGACTCTATTGCTGTGCTCTTCCCGTCACTTCTTCCTGCATCTCATTGCTTTGAGCCTGTAGTCTTGCCTTTCAGCTTGGTACGTGTGCCAAGAGCAAGTGGTCATTGACAGCTTGCTAAACAGCAGCTGAAGAGCCTCTGTTGCAAGTTACTTGATTCATAAACAGTCCAGCTGGTAGTGACTGTACTCTGTCAGCAGTAATTCTGTGCTTGATGGGATTTGGTGGTTAATTGCCTCTTTTCAGCTGTTACATTGTGACTTGATAATGGGATAGTTAGGGATCAACTTGTCCTGCCTAATACTTCTGCAGAAATGGAGCCAATGGGCATGGAAATAGATTCCTGTTGATGGTGGGGAGTTTGGCATATTAACTGTTCCTAGCTTTGAAGGCTGAGGCAGATGATATTGCTTCTGTTTTCTTTTGATGTTACTGTATTATGTTTTTTAAGATTATTGCTTGAAAAACAATAAAAAAGGATGCCCATTTGCCTTGTGTTGTTTGGTGGACTTAGGTGAATAGGAAAGCTCCCATCCTTTAAAAATACCTTAGTTGAAAGAGAACTTTTTACAAGCCCTTTTGCCTGTATCTTCTGCTTTTTGGTCTTCTCTGTTCTGAAGTTTGTTCTAGATTCTTTTAAGTACCCCTTAAAATCTATTTTGGAGGAAAAAAAGACTTAAGATTCCACTGGAAGAGCTTATATGTTCAAGAAAAAAAAGGGCAAGTGCAGAGTAATTGGAGTATTATAATAGAGTGTTCCTATTGTTTAGGACTGCACTATAAAGATAATAGTGAAGAAGTCTTAAAATAATTTGTATTTTGATGTTAGAATGCTTTTATCAATGTGAAATTAGGTGATATGCAAAGAGTTTTGGATGGCAGATCCCTTCTTTAGCTAGATGTTACACTGGTTGCTTTGAGGCTACTGAGTTTGGTATGACCTTAAGATGGTTCCATTTTGCTATGAGAATGCTCCTTCCTAGATACTCACTGATGCTGGTTAATGGTATGAGCTAGTAGTCTTTTTCTGAGCAATGTGACAGCTGTAGGAAGGCAAGTTTGCTTTTGGTAGAGCTTTTTCCTCTGTTATTCTTGCTTGTCTGTTAACAGTCCCGCCTCTATGTGCAGAATATTCTGTGTCTGTTTACAGCAAAAGAGTGCCTGTGGGGATGCTGGTGTTTATAATGGTGATAGAAATGTGCTAAGCTTTTAGAAAACAATAGGGTTATTAAAATGAAGTACAAAGAGGGAAGTTAATTTTAGCTATGAGGAAGAGGAAGTTGCATTTCAGACTGCTCTATGATTATGTTACTGTTTGTACTGATCTAAATTGAAACTTTGTTGTATTTATTAGAAAGATTCAATGCATGTGGGTACAAAGGCATACTTTAGGAGCAAATATGTCATTTAGACAAATTCATAAGGATCCAAATTGCATTAAGTTAAAGAACTTAAATAAAATGCTCCACACACAAAATATGAAGTGTCTTTAAACTGTTTGAAATATTTTCCCATGCTCAACATAATTCATTATATTTTGTATAATGGTTTTCTTCAGGAAATGGTGTTGTAATTCATTTGCCAGGACTCTTTGAAGAAGCTGAAAAAAACTTAAAGAAAGGAAAAGGTGAGTATTCGAGGATACTACTTTTAAAATAATTTGTGGGGCGCTCCTCAAATGATTAGATGGAGGATGTGTCTGTAGACATTACACGCAATGTATTTTTCCACAGCTCCCTTTAGCTGTTGCTTTCTGACAGGAGTCTTGCTAGAAGTGCCAGAGCCCTCATGGGAAGACAGATAAAAGGAGGATCTGTACAGTTTCAGAATGTAATCTAAATAAGAATTGTCTGCAGACATTTTTCTTTGCTTAAAAAAGTGAATTTTAGAAGTGAAATGGCTTAAGTGTGTTAACCTGTTCAAAGTAATTTTGCATCTTATAATATTGGCGTACACTTTGATGACCATGTTAATGTAAACAACTGCTGTGGTAATCACTTCTTGATTCAGAACTCAGTTTCTCGATACTTCATGTTATGTCTATAGCCATGCTTGGCAGCAATCTGCTATAAGTGGGATAAATCAATGGTCAAGATTATTCAGAACCAAAAGAGCTACTAATTGTTTGCTAAAACTGAGGAACTAGTAGCTTGGATTCTTCTTCAGAATAAGCCTGATTTTCTCAGCTTTAAAGGTTGATGCCAAGTTTTAATTACTGAAATTACTTTTTTTTTTTTTTTACATTGCAGTGTGATTGCTCAGTCTTTAAATAGATTGACTGAAGACTAAGCATGAAAAGTATTTTTACTTTATACATCAAAAGACAAAAATGCTATACAAAACATAATTTATACTATTTCATTTTGTCTTTTAAGGAATGGAAGGCTGGGAAGAGAGACTAATAATTTCTGACAGGGCTCATATTGGTAAGTTCCTGTTTGTGGTTCATTTTTTGTTGGCTTTTTTTGGTTAATCTTTGATTTCTCTGGACTTTTTGTGGTAGTAAAAGTGTGATAATTTTTAGCCATCTCTTTACATAGGTCTGTACTTTTCTTTGGATTAAGTCTCCCTGGGCTCCTTTGGTTTATTGAAGATCCTAGAAAAAAATTGTTCACTCAGAATCCCCCAGGTTCATATTCTAGTGATATTTTTTTTTAATCTTATTCCATAAACATCACGTAGGCAGGAGAACAGGTTCACTAAGTCAGATTAGCAGCACAGAGCAGTCAGAAAGCATTCAGAAGTGAATTGACTGAAGGATTCATTTCCCCTTTTGGTGTCAAACTGGTGTTGCTCACAGTAAGGTTTCTGCTGGGAAATCAGGTGACCGGATGTGACTTCAGACTAATGGTCTCCCTTCCAAGGAAATTGCCACATGCTTTATAAAAGAGATTTTATGGGAAGGACTCTGTAGGGATGGAGAGAATGGCTGCCCTCCTCGCAAGGAGCTCATCAGTCAAGCTCTGAATCCAGCCTGTGCTTCAGACAGCACTGCAGTTCAAAGCCTGATTAAAAATAGTGTTGAGTCCAATCCACCAACACAGAGCTTCAGAAACTCTTCCTGTACCACTCTTACCACACCTTTATTACATAAATCGATCCTTTAAATGAGCTTTTTAGATATTTTAACATTACTGCTGCTCTGGTAGTTGTTTTCTGAAGATTCAAACTGTTTAGGGCTTCGTAAGATAAAAGCTTCTAACATGGGGGAGAAAAGGTTCTGCTTTTGATTTTGCTTTATTTGGTTTGGTTTTGTTTTTTATACCAGTCTGGAATAGCTTAGTGAGTGAACTTATTGAGAGTTTTTTCAGGGTAAATAAATTTTTAGTTTGGAGTAACTGATGAGTTTGAAATAGCTGAGTAATTGTTTCTAAGTTAACAGTATCTTTTCTGATAGTAGAATCACTGTAGGTAAATTACTTGGCAATTGCTCAATTACTAGAAAAACTGTTCTGTGGTGATTATATTGAAGTAGCAATGCTGTGAATTTTTCATACTTAAACAAATTGTGTATAAAAAGGACCAGTTACTGACTGTCACCCAAAATCATTCAACCTCTTTACAGAAATGAGCTTTCATAATGCCTTTATTTAGAAAGTTTTGATGACAATATGAAAATGTGTTGCTGTGATAAAAATGTCTTCTCTAAAATGGGTATTAATCTGTGAATGATTAGTCTGTAACAAAAGATCAGCTAAAGATAGGTTCAAGCTGCTGGGCATAATGTAATTATTTAAAATGTGGGAATGTGTGGAAATAAACCCAAAACCAAATTGGTAAGGCAAAAAGGAAAACCACTATTGTTCTAGAGAGATTAGCATACTTACTAACTCAGTCTTTTTTGCAAGTTTTTAGTCTTTCCTGTGCAATGTGTAGATAGTTTTTAACCTTCAAGAAATAGTACTTAAGAAAATCAATTAAAATTAAAATTAAATTAAATGAATTCTTTTAGCCTATAAGCTGTGCATCAACCCACCAATCTTTATATTTGACATGAGTCCTGTAAGATTGGGGTGGGGCTGTGGTTTTGGGTTTTATCTGTTGTTGTTCTGTTTTGGGTTTTTTTTTTGCTTTTATGGTAGACAAACAATTGATATAAGGGATACTTTGCATAGTCCTTGTCATTAATAACAATGTAATGTGTAAAAAAATAATCAGGGCTTATGAAGTTGACTTCTGTTTACATAATAGGCGGTAGGAGCTTTTGTATTAGGAAATGTGTTATAATTGATGTTGCCTAAAACATAAAAAAATTGTTCAAGAAATCTGCAGAATGAAAGAGAATGTTCACTTTAAGGTCCCAACTAAATTTTAGCAGTATGGCTTTCTTTTTACTATATCCTATTTCCAGGATTTTTGTTTCAACTGCATGTTTTCTTCATTTTTCCATAAATTCTTTGGGGCCACTACAAGGCTGAAATGGCTTAGTTATTCTGTGGGATGTGTACACTCACTCTGCAAATATTCTACAAAATAAACACATTAAAAAAGTCTCTGAAAAACCTTAGAACTCTTCCCTGTGAAAAAATGTAAAAGAGAAGAAAAATTCTTGTAATTTTATTTGCCTTTCTTCAGCGTGTATATTTATTTTCTACATTGGTAACCAGGCTAGAGTTGGTGTGAGGAAACCATTGCTGAGATAATAATTTGTTTCACACAAACTTTCAACTTAAATTATTTTATTTTCTTAGTGTTTGATTTCCACCAAGCTGCTGATGGCATCCAAGAGCAACAGAGGCAAGAACAAGCAGGAAAGAAGTAGGTAGTTTTTTGTCAAACATGGCATGACTTAGTACAAACATGACTTAATACATTGAATCTCTGTTTTGCTTTGTCAGTGGGTTAAAAAAAAAATATCCATGTGACTCTTGAATGTGGAGTATGCCGGGATTATTTCTTAAACTTTATCTTCCAGTGGCTACTGAAAGATTATAGGCTTAGTTAAAGTGCTCTATCTTTATATTTTGCCTCATAAAAAGATTCTTAGTTCTTAATTTGCTAGTTTCTTTTTACTAGTGTTTTAATTATTTATTGAAGGTATTAGTTTCTGTAAAAATATATCTCCCATTATGAATATTGAAGGACCCCTTTGCATCTCTGAATAACTGAAAGTTGGAAATACATGTAGATGTTCACATTGTCAACTATAGGATGCTACTGACTTTCTGAAGCTTTTAAAACTTTTAGAAGTTATCTACTATGTTTTTAAGTTGTGCTTTCCAAGTAGCTCACTGGTTCTTGGGGATGGGGAAAAAGTTGGCAGAATTAACAGTGACATATCGACAGCTGGGAAGCAATTTAGCACTACAGACTTCTCAGATAACAGTAAACTTAGAAGAAGTTCCAAAAAGAAGACATTACATGGATAAAAAGAAATTCAGACATACTTATCTGAAAAATGTTTCATCCATGGTAATAACCTTTAAGAGAGTGTCTGATTTGGGCATACCTTGCTTCACACAGGTTGCTATTGAGTGATGGTATGTCAATTAATTTTACATGGGGTCATTTTCACATTTGCCTGTGCTGTAGTAGCTCCCTCAATACCTGCTGTTTGAGGAATGAAAAAGCAAACAGAAAGAAATATAGATATGGAATAATATTCTTCTTTTAATGAGCCATTATGTGTGTATCAGGTATTCGTGAATATTTATGGAGTGCAAGTCAAAGTTTCCATATGACAATACTGGCAATTAAAAACTTTAAAAGATTCTCTGTGGAGAGTGTGAATGGGGGGGGGAGGCTAGAGTCAGTTGTTGAAGCCATAGTGTTCTGGTCTGATTAAAGGGATAGAGTGTGATGAAAAGTTTATTGGAATGTCTTTTTTGGGGGGGACAGGGGTGTAGGTAGACATCACTCCCTAAGATTACTTGGTATTGAGTCTAATTGGAAGAATTCAAGTTTTTTTTCTCAAGATTATTGTTTTGAGTCTAATCCAAACTAAGGAATTACTAAGGAGTTACATACTTATTGTGAACTATATTTCTGTTCATTCACATATCAAGTGAGACTCTTTAAAATAAAGTTAGGTATGACTTGTGTCTCGTACTTTTCCTGGTGACCCTCTTGAATTGAACTATGATATAGTACCCTCAAGGCAGCTTGAAGAAATGTGGGACACTCTGCATATACAGAATTTATAACTGGAGAAGGCTTTCTGTGTCTAATGGTGGGGAGGGGCAGCCCTCTGAAACCAAACCAGTTAAAACTAAGTGCATAAGTAAGCTTAGCAACATGTAACACACTTCTGAAAATGCTGCAGACCTGTGCACTTCTCCTTAAAAAAGTTGCTTAACATACGGAGTGCCATGGGGAAGATATTTGATAATGTGCCTGTGATGAGTGCAGTTTGCTCCATTTTGATAGCTATTTAGCATGACTATGGCAGAAGACATTCTCTGAACTAGCTGTGCTTCTCTCACAGTAAAGTTGGTGCAAGCAAGTTGTGTATCATATTATCACAGACTTAAGCTAGAAAAGGCTTTTCAGGCAGAGTGGGCAGGTAAGGGCAAGAAAAAGAATTCAGATTTTCAGAATCAGCTACAGTGGAAAATCCATTCCTGAGCCCTTAACATAGAGCATTTTGAGTGTCTCTGTCACTTTTGGATGTTTGGCAGTGTTTTTTGTTTTCCTGGCTCCAGCTGAGGTATTTAGAATTAAATGAATTATTTCTTATATGCAAACTTAAAATCCATACTCTCTGTGCTGTTGCTATATGGAGGACTTCCTTTACATCTTCAGGACTGTTTTAGGAAGGTGTTTATTTAGTTTTGGTTCACAGTACTGAAGGATGTTTTCTTGACATTTGGTTCCTTAAGTATAAAAGTTCAGAATTGTGTACAGATAAATATGTAAGAGTTCACTAAAGTACAAAAAGTTATTGGTTTAAAAACAGAACTGTGTAGAAGATTAATGTATTTGCATGTATAAAGACATATTCTGACATTCAGTTGCATCCTAAAAGTATCTTTTGTTTTAAATGCTTAAAACAAGGTTAAATGCTCACAATTAACAGCATTTCGTTTTATTCTAAGGATGGAATAGCTTTAAAGAAAAAACACCTTTATATCAATAACTTATTGTTATTATCTTTTCAAAGTTTGGGAACTACCAAAAAAGGAATTGGTCCAGTATATTCTTCAAAGGCAGCTCGAAGTGGACTGAGAATGTGTGATCTTGTTTCTGATTTTGATGACTTTTCTGAGAGGTAATTACTGTACACAGTTGTAAGCATAGTTTTCAGTTTCTGGATAGTATCCCGTGTAAGTGATTAGATCTGGCTTCTGTTATTTTTCTTAATTAAAAGTTCTTTTAAAACAAAAACTTATATATAATTATATTAAATTATACAATAATAATTATTTTCATAATCTATTGTTTGAAATTGTTAAATTACCTAATAATTGCAGGTATGTAATGAGTACTAATCGAGGGTTGGTGGGGGGTTGAGGAGGAAAATAAACAGAAACCTTAGTGAAGCATTTTTGCCTTTCAGGTTCAAAGTGTTAGCCAATCAGTACAAAGCAGTATATCCTACCTTACAGATAGATATTGAAGGGGAATTGCAAAAGCTGAAGGTAAGCCTGCTTCTGTCTCTTCAATTATACAATCACTGTGTGCAGTTACTGATATGCACATCCCTTGGTGACTGCTGCTTGTGCTTGTGTGAGGAGTTACAATATATCCTGGGAAAGGTTCAGTTTTGAAGGGTCTGCTGCTATCCTTAAGGACATTCTTGGCCCTGTTTTGTGCAACATTTCAAAGCTTGGTTTCAAGAGAGATACTGTGAATGTTAAGAAAAAGGCTTGTATAGGGTGATTTCTTCTTGACTTACGTCTGCTTGCTCAAACATACAGTCTAGGAGAAAAACCAGGATTGTAGTTGGGGAAAGTATGTTTCATTGTGAAGCAGAGTATTAATTCCTTGTCTCAGAAAGTTAAGAACTGAAGTAAATTGGTTTTCTAAGTAATAAGGCTAAAAAAAAAATATTGTCTAGCAACATAAAAAAAAGTAAATTGATAGCAGCATAACTAATGAAGCCTGATTGCCAGCAAACAAGTCTTCCAGTTAATTATAAATTCTGATTTGATGTTTTCCCTGCAACTGGGACAGTTGAGAGTTTTCTCACTAGTATTAGGTTTTATTTGCCCAGCATCCAAGTTGTAATTTGAAAATTTTGCAGTGTTTTACCCTTCTACCCAACCTTTTTGTTCATGCTTTTTATAGAAATTTAGCTGTATGAGATTTTTTTAACCCTTAAAACATCAACCAAATGTGAGATTGTTTAAAACCTTTGAGGTTTGTGTGGAACAGGGAGGGCATGCACAATTATATGATAATTCTTAAGAAAATCAGGCGAAAGAAATCATCCTTCCTCTACCTGTAGTTGCCACTGAATAAATTTTTACAGCTCTAAAATAAAATATATGGGAGTTAATAGCACTTCTATTTATCTTGCTTTAAATAATGCCTGTTGCATATGTTGAGTTTCAGTATTTTTATCAATATGTAGATCTAGAAATCAGTTACAGTTGAGGGCTTCATAATGCTTTATAGTTTACTTAATGCAGTTCAGGATTACAGAATATTTTAAACTCCTTGTTAGGGTGGAAATACAACATGTATTTGTAGTTTAAGGAAAATTACTTGTCTTATGCTAATACATTTGATTCCGTTCAGAAAGACGAAGTGTTACATTTTGTGTGGAGTAAATTGTTAAAATGAGAGCTTCCAGATGTTTTCATGGAGGAAAAGGCTAATCTGAATTATCATTATTAATTATCAGGAAAAGTGACAATCTGAACATTACTGGCTTCTTGCATCTAGCTATTCAGTGGCATTCAGGCATTTGACCCTTAATTCCAATAAATAACTTTTTACTTACAAATTACAATTCACAATTGTGTGCATTTGTTGGCTTCACATGGCCAGAAGTGGAACTCTCTACATGCTGGTTTGGGGGGAGACATTCTGAACACTTGGAAATTAAATACCGAAAACAGTATAGTGATAATACTCATGCTTGAATATATTTCTTAAGCATTCCAGAAGTTTGGATTTATTTCTTTGCTCCTCACCCTTCCCCCTTTTTACTTTTCCTCCTAGGAGGATTGTACATGTCTATTGTGTGAATCTGAGTCTCATATTCTTCCTCCCTTTATTCACTTTATGGCATATTAAACATTTCTTTGTTTGCTTTTCCTTTTCAAAAGGAATATGAGCATTGTTATGAGGGAACAATAGCAATTCTATTCTGGATGCCTTTACCATAATGAAATTATACTATACAATAGTCTTTTGTATTATTCAGGGCTACATGGAAAAAGTAAAACCAATGGTAAGGGATGGTGTTTATTTCATGTATGAGGCTTTACATGGACCACCAAAGAAGATCTTAGTTGAAGGTGCAAATGCAGCACTGCTGGACATAGATTTTGGTAGGTATGGTCTTTTTGAGACACATGTTGCTATACACTTACGTTGGGAAAAAGGAACATTAAATATAAACTCTCCTGTGAGGAGCTGTTCTCATGGCACAAGTGGTTTTTATTTTGGAAGAACAGCACTGTGTGTGACTAGCAAATAATACAGGGGTGGGTAAGTGGGTGTGTTAATTAAATAATTTCAAAAAGCTGTAGACTCTCCCAAAAGTAATAATTTGAATGACAGTAAAGATCAAGTGGCTTCTCTTAGAGTGTAGCTATTACTTCAGTGTCTCTAAATTTTCTATTAAATAACTCATGATTTTATACATCTGTGGAAATCACTTGAGAATAAAAATGGAGAGCTTTGAGAGGCAAAGAATATATGCAAAATACTTCTTGACTTTTAAAAAGCTTGCTTTTTTTTAGAAGTCTTTATATAACACTTAGTTTTCCACTGTTTCACAATGTCGGGAAAGGTGTTGGTAATCTGGATTGCTAATGAGGCAAGAGTGAAAAGATTATCCCAATCTATTTGATATTAAAAATTATGAAGTTTTTCTTAAAACACTCTAAGTTTGCAAATAAATTAGAAGGTTTTAGGTAGTAGAAGCAGCATCTTTTTTATGAGATGATTGTTTGGTTATTATGTTGTAATGACAGATCATCTGATACTTCTGTTTAAGCATAAGCAGCCTATATGATTGGCTCCTGCATTTTGTCACATTTTTCTTTGGTCTTACTAGCATTGTAACTGCATAATTTTTACTGTTTGGAAGATGCTAAAGCCTGAAATTGAAGCATGTAAGGACTGCTGTCAAATAAATAAGACATTGGCATGCACTCAGCTTTCAACCAATATGAGTTCTGATATTGGGCATTTTCAAACTTACTCAGTTGGAAAACCTCTTTTTTTAAGAGTATGTCTTAGATTGGTCACTGTAAGTATAAGCACCAGACTTTCTCCTGATAATGTAAATATTAGAAGACACATCCTTTTTTAACAAGTCAAAAAAAGAAAGAGGAAGTCTTTAAATAAGCTTGTCACAGAGAACTCCTTGATGCAAAACAGAGATGTTTGCAAAAAAAGTTTATTTAGGGGGGTTGGCTTTTTTTATAAATGGTGAGTATTTTGGATTTCATGTAAATAGACGGTGCAGGCAGTCTGAAACACGTCAAGTATGTCTGTAATACATACAGAGTTGTTTGGATTAGTTACATTTTTTCAGGCCTCTGCTGTGAGACCCAAACACACAGGGAATATCTGCTCTTCTTTGGTAGATACCATCGGTGGATTGGACACTTGTGTTAACAATAGACAAGCCCTAGTTGAAAGGTTTGACATTGCCAAATTTGATCATTAAGCATTCTGAATGGGGCTGTTGTCTGTGCCTTGTTGCATAGAAATCTGAATACTGAAGTGAGTTTTATGAAAATGTATGTCTGTTGGCAGTGAGGATAATAAATTCCCAGGCTTGCAGTCCATCCCACTTTCCTGGAGCCTATAATGAAGCTCACATGTGCATTTGTCTGGGGGTGGGGATGCAGGTGTGGGGATCTGTGGTCTTCTGTGTTTTTAAAGACAGAGTGACCATAAAGCAATGTAAATATATCAGTCTGGGAGGTGAAAGTGAGTCAGAAATGTTCATTGACTCTGTATTTGATATCCACTAGCTATATTCACCTGCCAGTAAAGGAGAGCTTTCCTACTGTGTTCTAAGATTAAAAAGTAATTAATGCTTGCAAACTGCTGTTATGTATAACCTGTAAGCCTGGGTTTTTCTCTTGAGTGATTTGAGATACCTCAGACTAAGCTGTTAAACCTCACTGATCAGTCTCTGAAGATGTCTATATTGCTGAAAGAATGGTACTGCTTTCAGTTCTTTTTATCTTGGTTGTTCCTCTTTTCCATATCTGATGCATATGAAAAGACATACAAAAATATCTGACACAACAGGGAGAAGTTTCTTGCTTGTGTGCAGTTATAGTGAGGCTGAAGTATTTGTTCACAATTCAGCTGAGGACTGGCATGTTCCATTTAATTTTCCACTACTTTGTGAAAAAAAAGGTATAAACCTAAGGATTTTGAGATGTTTAACTCTTTTCTTTGCAGTCCTGTCTTCACTTTAGATGAGAGCTGAATATTTAACTAGAGACAAACTTGTACCACTAGACTATATTCCAGGAGTCTTCTTTTTTTTAGTGATGATTTTCTTTTCATTTGATTATGTAAGCAAAGTTGTTCTTTCCAGATTCTGCATGTCATTGCAATTTCTTATTTTTATAGTGTTCTGACCAGTTTGTAGAATTTGTATTTTATTTTTCCCTCCAAAAATTAAAAATAGTAACCCTGTATTCTCTAACCTTTTAATACCATTTTCTTAAGAGTCTCCCTTCAAATTTTTGCATTGTTCTGTAAGTGAGTATATTTAATATACGAAAGCAAGGCATGTTTTTCTGGTGTCTTACTCCAATTTTTTACCTCTGTAATAATTCAGAATTGTTATATAGTCCATTTTTATCAGTTGAAGTAAGTGGTAAGATTTCTACCTTTTTCAATAAAGGTGGCTTGAACAATGTACATACAAAGCTAAGAGCTCGTTGAATATGTTCTTTACTGCAAAATACATTTATTGTGTGTTTTGGTTTTTAGTGTTGTAAAATCTAGGTAAGTGCGATGCAAGTACTGTTTCTCACCAGGTTAGACTTTTAAACAAAATCAGTTTAAACTCAGTATTTTAATAACTTCCTAAACCCAGTGTTTTGTCTTTTTTAATAGGCACATATCCTTTTGTGACTTCATCAAACTGCACAGTTGGAGGTGTGTGTACAGGTCTGGGCATGCCGCCGCAGAACATCGGGGAGGTGTACGGGGTTGTGAAAGCCTACACAACCAGAGTTGGAATTGGTGCCTTTCCCACAGAACAGAATAATGTGAGTATTACAGCCTCAGGTGTGACCTGCAGCTGAGTGAAATAACTTGGTGGGCCTTGTCTGTCTTCTCTTAAGTCACTTTTAATGGTTAAGTGCAAGTAGGTGACAGTGTGTTTGGATATCTCAATCTTCTGATTCTAGACTGAGCTTACAGGACTGCCAAACCTGAGTGTATGTTTCTTAGACATTTCTATGGAATAGAAGGCTAGAGCAGGAACAAATTTTGAGAAGTTTGCCTAAAAATCATTCCCTTGAATTAGAAATGGCGTTTTGTATTGCTGTCTTTATCCAAATGGAAAGCATTGTGAAAAACTGGAGGAAGGACTTCTAAGGTAATCTACAATATATTAGAAAATGTTATTAAGTAAACACCTGCATCATGTATTGCAAATGAAAAGAAACCCACACACTCATGTGTCTTACTCTTGGTTAGGAAATTGGAGAATTGCTGCAAACGAGAGGTAAAGAGTTTGGTGTTACCACTGGTAGGAAGAGAAGATGTGGCTGGCTGGACCTTGTCTCACTCCGATACGTCTACATGATTAATGGATTTACTGCGTGAGTTGTTTGGACAGCTTTGCTGGAAACTTGACAGAAAATCATGAAATGCTGTAGATTACTGTCAATTGTATATATACTAGTTAGCAACATTTGTACTGTTAGTGTTGATCTGTTGATTGTTTTGATATTTTGATAAATTAGCTGTTCCTCATTTTTCCTATCATAAAATATTTTTACATTTGACATTTTCGTACACATAGATTTTTCTTTCCTTTCTTTGTCGAAATTTCTTTTGTTAGTTTGTCTTCAACATAAGATAGATGGGTTCTCATCTATCTTCATTAGTATGTATAAACATAAAAAATTTGGATATGTCTTTGGGATGTTAATTAAAATGAAAGATAGGTTCCTAAAAGAAACTGGTATAAAATACATATTTTATTTAAATATTTCTAGTTTTCTTGTTCTTTGTGGGTTTTATTTAAAACAAGATGCAGCCAGGTATTTGTAGAGCCAGTGTTTGATTATTTTTCTGCCTTTACTGTAGGACAGGAACATTTGGCAAAGGACAGGAACAGACACTAACAGGCATCACACAATAAAATGGTCATCTTAAATGGTTGTAAAGTATCTTGGCAGCACCCTCAACAATTAAAATTATAATACTTAAAGCCATAGACCAGTTAATTCAATTGGAGAATACCTATTCTTTGGGGTTTTTTGACATTTTCAGATAGTACTAGATCTAAGGATGCAATAAAAATGGTGTTTAAGACTTTTTTTGTTTTGTTGTTTTGAGTGGTTGTTTGGTTTTGGTTTGGGGTGTTTTTTTAAGTCAGACCAAATAACAGATTCCTGCAGATGAGATTTTTCTAAAGAAATGAAATTAATTGCAGGAATCAATTTTGTCTGATTTTTTTTTCCTTTTTTTTTTCTTTTTTTAATTTTTATTTTTTAATTTAAAAAAAAATTTAAAATTTTTTAAATTTAGTTTTTAATTTTTTTTTTACAATATGATAAAATTCAAGAGTTGTTCAACTTGTTTAACCAGAGTAATGTTTCTTTATAGATTGGCACTTACCAAATTGGATATCTTGGATGTATTTCCAGAAATCAAAGTTGGTGTTGCTTACAAACTAGATGGTGAAATCATACCTCATTTTCCTGGTAAGATTGCTTATTTAAAAACTTTAGATTTTGGTGAAATGTAATCTGGTACTTTAAATGCATTTGACTTCTACTTGTAAAACTTACAAGAGCAATGTGTTACTTCATCATCGAGCCATTAATGTCTTTCAGAGGCACCAGACATATCTTTTACCACACCTGTACCTGCACCCTTGAAGACACCTGTACCAAATACTGTTTTTTTCTCTACTGGAAAGATAACAAAGTGCTGTATAAAGCTTGTAAAACATAAATGTTGCTACTAGTTGTCCCTTTAATTTTATACAGGCTGCGTCACCTTCAAGCTAAATTGGAAGCTTGTTTCATACTCTGAACCCAGTGATCTTGTGATACTGTATTGATCCTCATTTTTAGCTGGCCAGGTCTTCATTTAAGCGTGCAGTGCACCCCATGAGAGAACTGGTCCTGTTGAAAATCCAAGCTTTTCTTACCCTGTGTTACTTTTCTAGCAGTTCACTTCCCTTTAATGATTCACAGAGCAGCCAGAAACCTCTTACACCTACACAGTGTAAAGAACGGACAAGGGGTGGGAGGGAGAAACAACTAGTTTAGGTGAAAGCAAGACTATTTTCTAATGCATGACCAAGGTACATCAGCACAGCATGACAGAAACTGTAGTTCCTGAGGAGGATAGTGGTCATGTTTACTTGAAAATGCACCTGCATGTTAAAATATTCAATTACCACAAGCCAGTGTTACTGATAATGCATCTTGTTCAGTTTGCAATAGTTAGATATACTCCAGGAAAAAAAGGAAGAACATAAAACAGTACTAAAGATTGGGCTTCTTGATTTTTATGGTGTGCACATAGATGCCCATTTTCATTGCAACTGGTACCTCAGGGTTAGAGGCTGGTCACAGGTTACAGTTTTTCATATATCATCATCATCAGAGAACTTCTTGTGGGTGAGGAGATCAACTGTATTAATTGGATACAACTCACAGCAGGATTTATGTAGTACAAAGATGTAAGTATGTATAAAGAAATACGTGATGTTCTGCCACTAGTCCTTGAAAATAGTACATACCTGTTAGAGTAATTCATAGGAAATTAAAAAAAATCTTGTTTCTCCATGTGATTGTGGGAGTTCTCTAACTGATTTGCTGTCCAGTATCTTCAAACAAAAGTGCCAGTTCTAGTCTGAATGCATGCTGAATGACATGGTATGCACTTTGATTCAGGAAATTTAGTATTATTGCACTAAACCAGTGTTTAGTGCAATAATACTAAATTCCCCTTTAGTGCACTAAAGGGGAAAATGCTTTTCCCCTTTTAAGACTCAGATATTCCGTGATTGATACTCATATCAAAACATTAGGGACATATGTGTATACTTTAAATGGCCTTTGAACATAATGGAGATAGCACGTTTGAATTGAGAACTACTCAGTAAATGCTTTTCCTGTAGCCTGTTGTCTGCCCTTGTGCTCAAGCCAGGAGAACCTTCTCGGGCAGTCCATCATTAAAGATGACATAAGCAGGTGGCCATGTTATACAGTACTAAGACATCAATAATTGCCTTTTTCCCCCCTTCATTTATTGTGTGTCTCTGACAGGACCAAAATCTTGTTAGATACAACTCCTGAGGGAATAGACTTTGTTCCCTGTTCCTAGTTGACAGGTAGCTGACCTTTGGTCATAGCAGCACAGTGTGGTTCACCTGCCCGTATTTTTCTTTATTGTGTGAACAATTAAGAATTCCACTTTAGTAGAAGCTGTTGACATGCTGTCTTCCTTAAAGCGTCAGGAAGGAGTTTGAGCTGAACTTCTGGTAAGCTGGAAGATGCTGTCTCTCACAGTGCCTCTGTGTTCCACAGCTCTCTTTGCTGTACTCCTCAACATTTGGCAGCATTTTCAGCATACATGCTGCAGGTTACCCCTGCCCCTGCCATAAAAACCAAAAGGTAATTTTCTTCCCACGTTGTGCGTTGCAGATCATTTGCAAACCAGTTTCTGATTTCTACATTTCTGCGTGCTGTGTGCCTGTATCATTTTTTTTTCCAAACTTGCCAGTGACATTTGAATTTAATTTAGAAGAAAACTAGTCTGGGAATCTCTCACTGGCAGACTATTTCTTTTTCTCTCCCCCTTCCTACCCTCCCACTCTCTTGGAGATGTTCATGATTTATCCTTCTTGTGAAATGACTGTCTCTAAATTAGAAGCACTCACAATATCCTCTCAGGAATATCCACTCACCTACCATCTCAGGAAAAGCATGCCATGTTTCATATATTGTTTCTTTTTCCACCTGGATCAGAGAATCATATGAGTCTCACGCAGGGGTTTTTTTAGCGTAGCTTTCTGTGGGCATTTGATAATTGCCTCTTAAAAAAGAACCTAAAATGTCATGTAAATTTACGGCTGACTTCTGTTGGTGTAACTGAGGCCGCAGTCTTTTGCTGGTCAGTGAGAGGAGTTTATGAAAGACAGAACTTCATGCTAGCTTTGAGCCAATCAGTTTAAAATGGATGTGAAAGCTGTGGTCTACTTATCTAATGCCTCCTGTCCAAGTACAGACATCACGTGATTTCAGCAGAGAGAGACAACCTTTAGCTCAGGAGACTGAAAACAGATGCTTAGAAAATTGGGAGATTATTCTGGAGAAGCTTTACTTTCATGTTTTTTTTTTTCTTGTGCTTTTTCCCTGTGCTTTAAAGAGCTGGGACACTATTCTAGATGCACCCTTGGTCTGACCTATATGACTATTTTCATATTAAGTTTCTGGAAATTGCTGGAGGATCTTTCTCTTGCAAAGGTGCCAAGGTCCCAAATCTGTGCTATTCTTTCTGAGTTGGAAGTAACATCACATCACTCTCCAAGTTATGATATCACTATATTTTTTCTGTCTGTTACATAGTTAAGGTGTTAAGAAATATTCTAGAAACTCTAAAAGATAAATCCCTTCAGTGAAAAGCTGAGAGAAATCTAGATGGTGACTAGATCTGGTGCTACACTGAGCTCAGTTTGTGGCTTGTCTTTACCACACATCATCTTGTATCACACCTGCTGGGACAAAAATTAAAGAATTATTTGAAACATCAAACAGTGCATCCCTTCGTTTTCTTTTCTCTTATGAGAAAGTAAGGAACTGAACTAATACAGGCTCTAATGGAAGACTGTAGTCAATATTAGACTGTTCAATACCAAATGCTTTCAGCTGTCTCCCTTTAACCTCATCAGAGAGGCTTCAAAGAAAAAAGGCCTGTGGACATCCAAGATGAGGTGTTCATTCACTTTCCCCTTTCAGAAGGGGGGAGGCTAGGGACCATCTGTACTGCCTGGAGATTAGTTTGTGGTTTATACTCTGATACAGAGTGTATCTATTCCATTGTAGAGATCACCTGGACAGCAGACAACACCTCAGTTGTTGCTGCTGACAATGAAGTGCTTATCCTTGGCCTCTACTACTCAACATCCTTAATGTGCCCATCTGTCTGTTCTAATTGCCATGAGTATTGGTTCAGGATCGTGTGCCTTAATCTGGGATCACCTTGGTCCAAAACTTGCACATTTCTTCACTGCTACAGGCTTTTAAGACAGCAGTCCTCTTTCAGCCTTTCTCAAAATGCCTAGTTCATTAACGCTGTCCTTAACAGCATTTCTGCTTTTGAACTGTTGACTGCATCAGGACAAATTCTTCAAAGTGTTGAACTTGAGTTTGTTGGCTACACACGTGCTGGAGGGGATTAGCTGTGGTTTTGTATTTGCACCTCTACTGTGCCTCTTGCACCTCAAACCCATTCCCAGACTGAGCAGCTGTCCTGGCAGGAGTGACTTGATCTGAGACACAGAGCCTACATAACATTAATTACCATGCTCCCTTTTTCAGGAAGGCAAAAAGGAATGCCTGACTCTTCCCATTTTTTTTTATTAATGTTCAGATATTTACTGGAGTGATTCCAGTACAGTATGCCTATCCTGTTCTTCAGTACTAGAAGTCTTTACAGGAGTCATAGTTAAGGGACAGCATCGTAGCAAGTTGCTAAATGAAGGACAAAATATTGCTTCTGGGAAACAATTGGAACAGTTACATCCTGTGGCAGTCCACACTGCTTGACAAATTCATTGTAGAGTTTTGGGGTAAAGGGTCTGTGGGCATCAGAAGTCTATTATGTATTAACTACATCTTATGACTTATGTTTGGTAAACAGTACACTCATGCCATTTTGAAATATATTTTAGCTGCCTGATACTTACAAGCTGGTTCTTAATTTTGCTTTCACAATTCCCTCATGAAGGGGGAGCTGGTTCTCAGTATTCATGCAGAAAAAAAAATGTTTTGGGGAATTATTTCCCTGAAAAGTTGTTTCCTGAACTGAAAAGATTGTGGTTTCAGCAAAATATATGCATGTGACTGAGCACTGGAATTCTTAAAGTCTAAGTCCTGATAGTTACTGGATTTTTTTCCCCCTATGCTTATATTAACGAAAAACCTGACACTTCATTGGCTTCACTGCTTGTATTATTTTAGAGCAAATCTCTGTGTGTAAGGAAAGAATAAAAATTTAAAGTGTTTAATAATAGAGCATATACAGTATCCATGGACATAACAGTTTTGTTTCTGTTTGCTTCTCAGCCAACCACGAAGTCTTAAATAAAGTAGAGGTTCAGTATGAGACACTCCCAGGATGGGTTACAGACATATCAAATGCAAGGACGTTTGATGAGCTGCCTGTAAATGCACAAAATTATGTTCGTTTTATAGAAATGGAGTTGGGTGTTCCTGGTAAGTAGAGCAGATTTTCTTCTTGAAACCTGTTTGGTATTTCATATTAATGAACATGAAAAATATTGAAAGCTAGTTTTTAACTGTGCTTTTTGTGATGTACCTGGTGCCACTGGTGGTTATGGTTTTACTTCTTTTTATTTAGTTGTTGGACTCAGAATTTTCAGAATATGCATTCATTCTTTGGCTTATACTATACTTCTTGGTCAATTAAATTTTTTTTAATAACTAGTTCAAGTGTCTTTTAGATTGGTTATAATAGGGGTTTAGTTTTGCAACTATTATAAAGTCAGTGGGACTATGGGTTATTAATTAGTGTGATGAATTATGTGTGAGAGTAAGAGGTCCAAAATGGATACATTTCTCTGTGTCCTAATAAAGATGATCCTGTGGTTCCATCCAAAGCTGGGAATTAGAAGATGATGCAAATTTTTACTTTTCTGATAGTTTCTAACTATCTTTTATCTGATGGTCTGATGAAGTGATTAATTTATGATGGCAGTTTCAAGAATACCTGCTTTTTGAAGTTATTAATGCATTCTTTGAGAACAACAGATGAAGTTATAATTTCTTAATATGTGAATACTATATGCTGTGTTTTTCTTCAATATGGTGCTTAAGAGGATGAGTTTGTATCTTATCTTAAGATACAATCCACTCTTGCTTTGTATCACTTACAATAAAAGTTTGCTTTTCTCTCCTGCAGTTAAATGGATTGGAGTAGGGAAATCCAGGGAATCAATGATCCAGCTGTTTTAAAGATTTCAGATGCATGGAAGAAAGCACACTCCTCAAAAGACTGCTCATTCTTAAATGCATTAGTAGCCCGCAAAGCAAAGATGTTGGAAAGATAGATTCTTGCATGGGAAGAAATGCTAGAGTTGATACCCCAAATCAATTGCTACTCCTGAAAGAGACTCTAAGATGAACCTGTATCAATTCCTCTTCAACTGCAATTTCCAGGACACTTGTCATTGTTGTTCAAGGTGCCATCAGATTTTTTTTTCTTTACCTAATATTTACTTCATAATGTAATTCCTGTTTGAAAATCTAAGGTAGCATTGCTTTCATGACTGTTTGTCTTTGTTATCCTCTCTCTGCTTTTGGCGGTGTTACTTCCCTGAAATTTTAGACAGTAAAAATAATGCAGTTTTGCACAGATAGTTTTACATCCTCATTATTTGTATTCCTAAAGCTGTTGTATTCTTAATGACTGCTCTTGTGAGTGATTAAAGAGGGGGAGTCTGATTTTATAATGCTATAAATGCTGTCTAAATTATTGTGTGATCTGTTTTTTAAAAGAAGATGTGATGCCAAGTTGTTATGAATGTCCAGGTTTTTTTAGCTGTATAACACAGAAAACTTACTCTTTGTAACTCACAGAGGATACTCAAATGTTTACCAGGAAGTGTGCCCAGAAAGTTAGAAAACTGATATTGTAAAAAGGTCATTTGCAATTATTAAAGAACCATTCTGATTTTGAGTTAAATGTTTTATAATGTTACTCTTTCTTTTCCTGGCATTTTAAAAACTCAGTGCTTCTCTGCTTCCAAGGCGCATATCTTAAACTGTTCCCCTAATTAGATGGGGTTATATTTTGTGAGAAGTCTAACATTTTGATGCCCTTTTAAATTCCTTTCTTTAGAGTCAATAGTAGAGCTTTCTCTGGAGGATTGCCAAAGTGCAGACACTTCTACATTTATAAGTTGAAGATGCTTTAGAAATAACATCTAAAGTATTCCATGTATTTGCTTTGGGTATAGGGTAAATAACAAGTGTTCACCTCAGGACATCTTATATATTTTGGATTATTGTTGGGAAATACAGAAATGTTCTAGAACGATTTAAATTTATAACCATTATTATCTATTGCAAAGAATCTGATTTCTTTTTGCAACAGCCCAATAATTACATATTCCCTTTCCAGTTTGCTGAGAATTACTCTGTTTTTACACACTATGCTATGGTATTCATGTGCTTCCTTTTCACTTTCAAATAAAACTTACTTCAGTTCCTAAACCTAAGTTTGTATCAGGTGGGGCAATAGTTTTAGATTTAGTTTAATAGATTTTGGCTGTGCAAATGAATATAAGGAACTTCTAATGCAAAATAAAATATGAGGCCTTTTGGTTTGTCTTGAGTAACCACACGTTGCCTGGAATGGAATAGATTTGTTGGACTGATGCTGCTGCTAAGATAGTTAACACGATTTTTATATTCTAAATTGACATAAAATAAAATTACTTTTCCTAAGAGGAGAGGCAGGAGGGTTGAAGGATAAAACTACTTATTTTTAAGGAGCATTTTCTATTGAATTGCTTGCATGTGACAGAGTAGTTAGTGGGGGTCTGTATTTTGCTTGTGTGATATGTGGAAAGAGGTGGATACCACATCTTTCAGAATGCTTGAAAATTGGCAAATGCTGTGAGAAACCTTTCTATCAGTATTGCATGTAAAGACCATTCTCATCAGCATTACAAAACAAGCAACATTTTTTTTTTTTCTTAAGAAGATGAACATCTAGTTTTACTGTCAGCTTTGCAGTCCAGGAGAGGACCATCCATCCCTTCCTAGCTAAAGGACATCTTGAATTAAAAATCTCCTTTTAATTCCTGGATGGAGAGAAGGTGGGATATAACTGTGTGAAACATAAATTCCAGTGTTTATTTAGAAGGAAAAAAAGTTACTTTTTTTACACAATAGAGGGAATTGATGCTGCAATGTGAACAGTAGGTAATAATTTCTGAGTATTCTTGTTTCCCTGCAGCTGTAGGAGGCACCAAGGGGATTTATGCTGTAAATGAAACTACCAGCCAAGGACTATGGCCTAGCTGGTTCAAGAAGTGAGTAAATAAATAAAGGAGGGCATGTTCCCTTCTACAGTCAGTGAATAAATAAAACACATCTATGGAGCTATGTTTCACTTCTGCCAAGCAGAGGCCTTCAAGGTTTCAGTTTTTCCACTATTGTAACTCCACTCCATGTACAAACTACCATTGTTTTTCAGTGGAGGAATTCATATTCCCAGATGTAGCAGTATTTCTGAGCAATACAGCTGTAGCTTAAAATTATACAAAGTGTTTGTGCAGTATTTTGAAAGAAACAAAACAGAATTGCCTTGGATGCACTAGTGATTTATAGTCTCTGTCTTTTAATTCAGCTGAGATTTTTCTTTGATTCTTCCATTGAAGTGCAGGCCTAGAAAGTTGAAAACATTCTCCTACCAGTACTGGTTCAGGATATGTGTGGTCTAGAGTCTGTTGATGTATATTTACTCTCATGACCCAGAACAAAGAATTCTTTTTCAATTTCAGGTGGTTAAATTTGGCATCTCTAAAATGTATTATGTTGTCCCTGCATGCTAGTTTTGCCTAAGTTTTCCTGGAGTGTATTCCTGGGCTGGTGCACACCTTCCTTGTGTCAAAGAATGGTTATACCCTACCGAATTTCCCCCTCCCCCAGTGCTACCTTTTTTCCCCATTATTTCACTTGTAGAGATGGCAAAATTGGCTGGGATGTTATCACCAACCTGAGTGTTGTGGAAACAAATATAAATTACAGATATTTGTTTCAAGCTTCATGTTCAGCTGTGGAACCAAGAAGGAAGAGAACAGCAGCCTAATACTTGTCTCCAGCAGAGTGTCCAGCAGGAGCAAAGGTAAATGGCTTTGAAGACACATGTCATTTTTTGGCTCTAGATACAATTCTGTGTTCTGCCTCTCCCCCCCCCCCCCCCACTTCATTAGTCAAGAAAGAAATTGGAAAAATTCTCCAAGGAACTGCCCCACTCATTGGAAGAAGGTTTTCTGTTGTCTGTCACAGGCTAGTAGTAAGCTGTGGTAAAAAGAAGAACCTTCATACTCTGACAAGCATCTGTTTCTCAGGCCCTTCCTCTGTGCTTGCTGTCTCTGAAGGCTCTTCAGTTGCTGCCATGTAAGGAGAGAGGATGGCAGCATAGGATAGTAGTTGAAGTTGATTCTCCTCCAAGTATCCCCTCTCGCTAATGGGATGTTTTCAGGAGGCACAGATACCTGTTAGACCAGACAAAGCTGATGACAGACAAGGTATTTTGATCTCACTGTTCTTGCTGCCACTGAAATATTTACGAGGCTGAATCTCCCAGGCTTGTGCTGTGCTGCAGCATTTAATAGCCCTTATGTCCCTACAGATTAGTGAGACTCCTTTACTAACTGAATAAGAGGGAAAGTGGGGGATACTTCTGCTGCTTAGCCTTTCCATTTGTGTTCCACATGTAATTGGGTTTTGGCATACAGCTAATGGACAAAACCTTCAGATAAAGGGGCAGACAGATGATGCTGATGTCATGCACAACAGCTGCTTTCATCTATCATTATCCTGAAAATCTATTTTCTAATAAAAAGATGATAGTTTCCTTTCGCTGTCATGGCCAGCTCCCTTGTGTACATAAGGGAAACATAATCAAAGGTGTGACTAGTTTAGAAAAAGTAAAAGGCAAAATAACTGGGAATGAAAGGGACAACTCAATCAGATGAGGTTTTTTCTGCTGCCCCTACCGTTCATAGTCTCTGAAACAAACTTAACAAACCTGGTGGTATAGTGATCAATCACACTTATTTTGGGTGTGTGACAGCTTTACATACTGAAGGTAAAGTACAGACTGTTGTGCATGCCTGTGTACACACAGCTGATGCATTATTTGCAGAGACTTAAAACTTCACACCATTTTTTGTTGGTCTGAGCGTAACAACCCATTTGGCATGTTGTCCTGAAAATACCTTGCAATAGATACACATTCAAATATCTTACATTCAACTTTAGACAGTGTTAAATCCCAGTGTTCTTCACTGCTAATCTGGAACCACTAATCAAGTGTATCAAAGCTATGTATTTTCTTACACTACATTAGGTTTTTTCACTGATGAATCTATTTGTGTATTCATCCAAGTGCTTACTCTTTAGCTCTTTTGATGCATGCTGCTGAAATTTTCAATCATGTATTTGAGTAATCATTTTTAGATAACAATTGCACAAGTGCATCTGGTTTTCCTTGTCTTGTTCACTGGTTGATTTTCTGGTTATTACAGAAGGAACTGGGGTACCTGAGTGTTGGTAGTTGGTATGGCTTTGGGGTCAGCTATTTTTTAAAAAAAATTAGATGACTATTCACTTTTTTCCCCTGTATGCAACTTTATCAGTGAAGCACACCTCCCTAGTTCATCTTCTGTGTCCCTCTCAACAGGAAAACCAGCATGGATCACTTAGCTGTATTGAGAAAGGGTGAGTCAATTGTTGCTTTGAATGAAGCATGATTATACCAGTCACTGGTGGTCTTTTCCTGAGAGCTGAATTGTCAGTCAGGTTGAAATGGTGTTTCAGCTTTGTAGTTTACTGGAGCCAGTTGCAGTTTACTGAAAGGTCTGGGCAAAAAGCATAAATCATTCTGTAATCTCATGCTGACATATGGTATGTAAATACCATGATCCACCCGAAGGGTAGCCAGCATTATAAATGTACTTTCTAATCTCCTGCTGAAATGAGCACTCAGCATAATGCAGCTGTAATCTAATAGATATTAACAGCCTGAGAATGTTCAGTAAGACCTTAATAATTCAGTATTGTTCGATTGGCTCCATCTGACTTGTAATTAGCACGATAAGGGTTGTGCCTCTTGCAGTCGAGCAACGAACTGCATTAGTTTACTATCAGTAGAATTTTCAAAGCCTTAACTACCCAGTATAAATAGCCTACAACTTTTTACTTTTTTTTTCATTAAACGCTCTGAAGTCCATGTGCAATACAACAAATTTTCATAGGGGAGAAAAAAATCCAGATTTTTTTCCAGCCATTTCCAGTCTAGATTCTCAAGTATATGATAAATTCAGGTCATGCAGCACTATTGGTACAGCCAAAAACTTTTGAATATAGTTTTGGTTTCCCCTGCCTGGATTCTCTTGTTCCTTTTGTAGATCAAATCATTAAAAAATCACTAGAAGTTGTTGCAGTATTGTCCACAATAGGCATAAAAGGGGAAGGCTTATTCCATGGGGTCTCATGGGTTTACTTTGATGCACAAACTTACTCTGGATCTCCTCTGGATGCATGTGATTTGTGGGCCCATCCTAGCTGCCCATGACAGAAACCAGACATCCTTTCCAGGACAAACAGCTGAGCTGATGAAGCAAGCAAATAGAGGGTAGTGAAGTGTTTTGTTTGTCCTTCTGTTCAGGAGCTGCTGATGGACCTAAAAGAACTTGCTTATGTGGCTTGAATGCATTAATCTCTATTTTGGTAGCAAAATTCACTGTGGGATAGCATGCCTATTAGAATAGGAATTAGGAACCCCCCAGAAGCAAAAGAAACAATGTCTGCATATAACAGTAAAAGTTCTACAAAATGTTAAATTTTGCAGCACTAAGGGAGTTTCTTGAATGAGTTGCACAATATTAGTGGCAGGTCTTATAGTGGAAAATAATGCAGGAACCAGTTATCTTATTTAAATGAGCATTTTATTTCAGGACGACAATGTGCTGTTCTGTGACTCAAGGCAGAATTTCTTTGCAGACTGATTCATTGTATCCATGGTCTGATATGGTCCGCTTGTTTGTCACAATTAAGTAATAATTTATTCTACCTCCCAAGGAATGAAATTTGGCTGCTGTGTGTAAAACACTGACTCACCAGTATTTGGAAAACAAAGCAGATGTTTTCTGTGCTTTGTTGCCCATCAAAGTCGGTGAATTATGTTTTGGCTATTCCATGGCAACTACTTCACTGGAGTGTGAATTAATATTGAAGCTCCAGAAGTTTGATGTTAAAATTGGTTCTCACCAGAGATCTTAAGTCAGAGTATTGTTTTGAATAGTATCATGACACAGCCATCTTAGAAACTCCTTGAACACATCCACAGTTCAATTTTTTTCTGAAACTAAGACCACTGCATCTTCCACTTAGTTGCAGAGCACGATGTAAAAACTCCTTATCCAATCCAGTCTACAAAAGAATGTATTTTCATGCTTTAGATAATTTCAGTCAATCTTGGAAAATGTAGCTATACAACATACAAAAGTGACAACTCCAACACTCACACACAATATGAGCTGTTGAGAATCACTGTTATATTTACCAACATTTCCATATCCCTGTCAGCCAGTTCTGCACAACTGTTGTCCTCATCATAGTCAGCAGCACCAACAGAGATTCCTCTCCTCTCCCCAACTCGTCCCCGGGGGTGATTCTTCTCCAGTTTTACCCTGGCGTGGCTTCAGCGGGAAGCATTCCTCATTCCTCATCTTTGGGAAGTGGGGGAGGTTGCATCTTCCTTCCTCCAGCAGGAATCATGCATTCAGGTTGCCAGCCCAGCTACCTGAGAGAGTGCCAGTAGTGACTGTGTCTACCACAGAATCTATGAGGTTTCTTCCTTCTTGGGTTGCTTGCCTGTCTCCTGGTGTACAATTCAAGAGCCCTGGTTTCAGAATTTATCTTTCACCCTGGATATACATCTAGAAATAGTTTTTAAATTTTCCGTTAGAATGCTTGGGTTACATCTTTCTCTTGTAACTTTGCATGTAAAACTTTAGTTACAAGTCTCAGAAGCTTTCCAAGCTTGCTGTATTAAAAAATTTCATCATGCTGTAAGCAAAAATGGCTTTGGTCTTAACAGGCAGCCCCACTGGGAGGAGAGGAGCCTAAGGCAGAGGTCAAATGGTTCATGTAGGGACCTGCAGGGAGCCTGTGCAGTCAAGGGGAAGCAGTACATCCAAATGCCACAGCCATACAATTAAAACTGCAGGACCATCTGTAATCTACTTGTTGTGCTAAATAATAATAATCCATTAAAAATAGCCTAATCTTGTTTTTGAACTTTCTCAAACTTAACATGCTGACAAGGAATTATTTTTCCAGGATGAAGTCCGTACTGCTTTTGAGAACCAAGGAAGGCCATACCAGTAAAGTTTGTTTAACTAAGTGGTATTTCTACTTACAGCCTGGGCAAAGACTGAGGCTGCAATGTGAGCTTACCTTTCTGGGTCCATGCAGTGAGGTTACAGACTTAGATAAAATATGGAATGAAGATCAGGAAAGGCAAAGCTTGCAGGCACAATCACAGATGCTGTCAGCTTGGGCTCCCTTTGCCTTGCTAAGTTGGTGGGAGCAAGTTCCTCTGCCTCACTAGGCCTGGCTTTGTGATAGTTCCTCCTTTTCTGACTGGTTTTGGAAGGGCAAGAGGAGCAGGCCCACTGGAGTCAGCCTTGTCAGTGCATTTTGGAGTGCTGTTTGAGCCAATTTACTAGCCATGTTGCAGTTGACTATATACACAAAAAAATGGAGTGGTGTCTTGGGAGATTGAGCTGGACAGGGGAGAGAGGATCTGTCAACAAATCACTTGGAAACTTGTGCCCCTGCACACCTGAGCTACAATCCTGAGTGCTGCTGCACTTTGGTAAATTAGACTGTAGTACCTGCTAGTGCTCAGGTTGCATTCTCCTAGATCTGAGAGTAGGAGCATCTCCTAACTGGCGATGTTTAAAGAAGAAAGTCAAAGGGTGAGAAAATAAAAAAGATCTGATGTGGGAGGGAGCCCAGGGTTGGGTCTTAAAGGGTAAATCTTTTTCTGATGTCTTATTGGACATGCTCTCCAGTACATCTTACTTGCTGTTGACAGAAGGTAAAGCTTTCTTTAACCTTTCTGGAATTAGAAGTGTAGGCGTAATTTGAGTCTGGATTTTTTTTATGCACCCTTCTGTCATACGAGCTACGACCTACATCTCAGCACTGAAACAGGGAGGCCTCAGGAAAAACAAGGTGGGACAGGGAAGAAGGAAGAGCTTTGCTTCTGAGATACAGAGTCCTGGAGCCAGGAGGGACCATGAGGTTCTGGGATAGGAAGATTTCTGCCTTTAGTGATGGAGGTCTAGCCTCTTACCCTGAGATCTCATAGCCTCTGTGCTAATCTGCTCCAGTGTTTCATCCTTAAAGTTTCTCTTACCAGCCATTTAAATCCCTCCTGCTGCAAGTTTAGGCATTGCTGTTCTGTGGTCTGTTTGCTATGGATAGGGATGACAGATAATTCCCCTTTTTTCCTGCAGCACTGTTCTGGTCATTTGCTGTGTCCCAGTTTTTTCCTCAGGCTAATCGATTCTCTGAGGATCTGCTTGCAGGTAATTTTTAGAGATGTCCAAGGTGGTGTGTTTGGTTTCTTTTTTTCTGTCCCTGGGGAGTTGGGACCTAAAAATGGTCACGGTTTGTTCACTGATGTTTGCATGTGAGTGTAAGGGATGGATGACATCAAGTATCTTGTATCAGTAAATCTAATTATGGATTCTAGTATGATGTTTCCCAGCTTTTCAATGTCATAGCTTTGCTGATTCATATTTCAGTCCATTTTGAATTTGCTTTATGGAGGTTTTTGTTTCTTTTTTTTTTGCTTACACATCAAAACTTGTCCACAACTCTAGTGCATTGTGGCCTATTTTTCTCAGACCATTTCTTTAATTTGTTAAAATAATTTTGAACTCTTACCCTGTTTTCTAGTTTACTTTCAGTTCCTTTCAACTTTGCATCACCTGCACATTTACTAAGGACACTCTTTATACCATTGCTGACTTCACCAATGAAAAATTTGAATTGTATGAAAACAGGACCCATTCACTGAAAACTTTTTTTTGGTTGGTTTCTTGCCTGACCAACTCTGCACCTACCCCAAAACAATTTTATCTAGCCACATTCCTTTGTTTGCTTATGAAAACATCCTGCAAGTCTGAATATGTCACCATTTGAGCTGATACCAACAGCTTGCCAATCCTGTCAAAAAAATATCCTGATCTTTGCTTTGTGGTTGCTGAGCCTTGTGCCAAACCAGTTTGCCTAGCTCACCTGGAGGTGGTACTTGCTGCTTCCCATGAGGAGAAAGGTTGAGTTTGCCTGTAGGATAAAAAACTGGGAGGCAAATAACCAATATTTTCATTAATTTCTAGCTAATCATAACTAACTACTAAGTCTAGGGTGATCTTAGATAATTGTCTGTAGTTAGATGATTTTTTGTGCCACATTTTTTTTTTGCGTGAGAGAACTCTGAACATACTTGTTCACTCAACCACAATTCATTAATTAATATGGATGACAGCTCTGTGTACTGAATCACTAAAAAGAAATTCCGAAAAGAACATACATGAGTACCAAGCTGCCTCCAGCACAGGATGGAAAGGGCTTCTCTTCACATGGACCACCTTGCTCACTCCAGGTTTTGGCCATTCCTGTAGGAGCCCAGTCCAGCTCTCATCCAGAAACAGGTGATGATGGTCAGATTCAGCCCTTGCATTTTGCAGCTCTTCTGTCTTCCTGCTTTCTCCTTTCAGACAAAATGATATCAACGTGGTAATCTTGGTACAGGTGGAGTCTTGTCCCTGGGAGAGCAGCCTGCCAGCTCTGGGGCTGCACAGGATACGACAGCCAGAAACTGCCAGGGACAGAGGACATGTGCTCGAGCTGGCCTTGGACTTGGTGAGTTAGAAGAGGAATTTACAAATTCAGCACAGTCAGTAAGGGAGAAAAATAGACACAGTAAATAAAGAAATATGCAGAGTGCTTTTTTTTTTTTTTTAATAGTCATTCTTGAGGGCAGAGCTGGAATTTAAAAGGTTGGCCACAGTCTGTGCCCAGTAGCAGGTGAGTGGGAGATTTCAGTGGGAATCTCATTTCCACCATTATCTTTCTCTCTCTTAAATAAAGAAAAGGAAAGAATTGAGGAAAATGTGCCTCTCCTGCCAACTTACCCCCCTTGCCCCTGAAGTGTCCCAGCACTGCACTTGCATTGGAGCTCGGGCTCACCCTCTCCAGAGGCTGCCCTCTGCCAAGGCTTTCCAGGAGAGCCTGCTGTGGAGCTGGAAAGGGCCGGGCAGCCGAGCTGAGCCCCTCTGGCACCTGAGCTGCCATCCCTGCCCAGGGCCGCGCCGCTCGGCCTCGCCGGGAGACAAAGGAGCCACATGTGAGCCCTGCTGCGGCTGCACTCGCCGGAAGAAACCTCACAATTCTTATTTACCAAATTGACAAAATCCTATCATTGCAATTAAGGCGATATGTAATTAACTGTGTCTTAATTACAGCAGCTGCCACTTCATCTGAATGCGGCAATTTGCGGAGAAACCGGGGGAGATGCTTTAAACTCGTGTGTGTAAACAGCCGAGCACAAACAGTGCGGCCTGCGCGGCTCCCGGGGCGCCATGTCTTCCTGGGGCACAGGCCAAGCCACAGGCTGCCCGGCTGCCAGCCCCCCGGCCCTGGTGCCTCTGCAGATCCCTCGGGAGCCAGAGAGCTTCGGACAGCCCTGCCGCAAACCTTCTGCCCTGGGGATGTAGCTCGGGGTGCAGGGCTGAGCGCAGCGCCTCAAACCCTCCTGCCAGAGGAGCGCCTCAAGGAGCCTCTCCTGCCTCCCGGCCCCTGTGGGAGCAGCAGCCCCCGGGGCTGTGCTGAGGGCACTGGGCAAGGTGAACTTCGCTTGGTCTTCTGCCCTGCACTTCCATGGCTTCATCACCCTGGGCTGGCAGGAGCACCTCTGCTAGCCTGTGTCCCCTGTGTCCCCTCTGGCTGCTCTGCTGGGAAGCCAGGCTGACCCCATCGGGCTCCTGCAGATCTGTGTGATATTTTAAAAGCATTTTCATCCTTTGCTGCTGCAGCCTCCCCTGGGAGCTGCTGTGGACGTCCCCGTGTGGCAGAGTTTTCCCTGTTCCGGTACCCAGAAGGTTCAGGGTGTTTGTGAATTTACTTGGGTACAAACCACTTGGGTTTTGTCACCTTTCCAGCCCACCTCAGTGGATGCCGGCTCCTGCTTCCTGCCTGTCACCAGAACTAGGTGAGTGGCTGTGCTGGCTTAGGGTAGTGAGCTGTGACAGAGTGGATGTGGGTTTGGATGTGGCTTTCCATACCTGGAGGCACAGCATGGACTTCTCTGCACTTGTAAGGCAAGAGCCACGGGTACTCAGGAGGTGGGAAGAGGGTGGTGATGGCCAGGACCTCTTCCCAGCCCTGCTCCCCAGCAGTGACTGCTCCTGGAGATCAGCGTTTATCCCTCTGTAGACACCGTGTTATCCCTCTGTGCCTCAGTTTACTCACCTCAGCACAGAGCATCTGTGCCTCAGGTATAGCTCACAAACAGTGAGCTACGCCCAGAACCATTAATTGCTGAGCTACAGCTTGAAAAGAGCCTTGCACCCCCTCTGCCGCTGCTAATAACTAGGTTTGATGTTACAAAGGCTGAGGATTGCGCTTGCTCAAGTTGGTAGACATCACTGGGGCTCCGTAATTCAGCTGCATTGATCTGTCCCATATGTTTCACATGTGAAATAAAGCTTCTCTCTGTCAAGTCAGCACAGGAAGGATATCCTGCTTGGTGCTAGCACCATTCCTCTGGTTTCTTAACCGAAACCTAAACTATTTTCTGAGAATTTCAGTAATGGGCATCATCTCAAAGACTGGATTATTAATATACACGTCAAGAATTTGAAAACATGGGATGGCATCCTGTCACTATTTAAATGATGGCACAACCTCCATGGATGCTGTGTAACCAGAATTTCACCAGCCATTGCTACTCAGCTACCAGAAGCTCCTTTCACATCACTCTGAGGGCCTCTGCATTGCACTCAATGGCACTTTGAGAAAAAAGACACAGTTCAATTTGTTACAACTTGTCCATATTAATCTCTTAAAAAGCACTTGGATTTTAGATTTACATGCTGAATCAGGCTTCGTGGAAAACTACTGATGTTTCTCTTTCTGTCATCTTTGGGATGGAGCATGCGATCTGCATGGTGTTTTTAATACTAGTTACATTTGCATGGATACATGTGCTTTGTTTCACCAACCTTCATGTTTGGAAAGGCAAAAGAATATTCTGACTCAATTATTTCCTTGGGACTTATCTGTGGTGTTACTGGTTGTGATTTGGGTGCAGTCTTAGCAGGAGAAGATAAAAAAATAGAAGAAAACAAAGTAGCCTTTCAACTTTTTTAACCAAAGTAGAAGGTCTAGGCAGGAATGATGCAATTTGCATAGCTGTGGAGAACTTCAGCTTTCACCGATGTATTTTGCAGGCTCCAGTACAGGTGACAGCAGTCTGGCTTTTGGTAACAGGATTTGGAAATGCTACGCAGAGGTTCCCATTGTCACCCAAATGATCACAAAAACAATGCAGAAAATATCAGACACCAGAAAAATGTTTTTTCTCCATGTTCGCTGTTTGATAGGTGCATGGTTTCATTCCACCCTACTGACACTACCACCTTCATAGGATGCATAAATGCTGTCAGCACAGGAACCTACTGAAGACCTCCCTCGACCCTGCCAGAGGCTTTGTTTGCTCTCCCGTGCATAAACCTGGAGAGACAAACCTATGGTTGGTCACAGGCACCTTATATTTGAGTATCTGTCATGCAGTTAAAAATGGGTTTTTCTGACATCGAGATGTTTGACAACAGTGAATGTCCAACATACAGGAAGGAGGTGGTGTGGCAACACTGTTGATCTGTGAAAGCCCTCCCTATCCCTGCCCCTGTTGTTTCAGTAGCTGAGATACCTGGATTAGAGAGACTTGCAGGTTTTTGCTACTTCACCCCCCCAATCCCTCTCTGTTCCCCAAAGGCTGGCCCCTCTCTGTAGGAGGCAGGCAGGGGCCGCCAGCTCTGTCAAATCAAAGGGTGTGAACAAAGGACCATGAGGAACTGGAATGAGATCACCAAATCCAGTTGATTTATTTGGGATTTGAGCCTAGATCTTCTGGGTGAAAGTGAGTGCATTAACCCGCTGTGGGAGTTAATTCCTTGCCTAGTCATTATTCAGGCATCATTGAAGTATGCATTGTGCTGGAGGTCAAATCAGATTACTCTAAAGAATTTGGAATGGGAAAAATGCTGGGTTTTTTTCATCAGCCTAAGTGTTTGGTTATCTCAGTGTTTAGCTATTTATATTGTGCCTGTCACTGTGGCATGTCACTGTATAAACAAAGGGATGCTCCAAATCTCTTATTGTTTTAATGGCATTAAAGTTCTTCATCTGGGGAAAAAAATAAAATAATTTCCCTCTGGAAGATAACAGAGTAAGTGGTTTAACATAAACAGCAGCTCTGGGAAAACTGCTCTCTGAGGCTCACCCAGGCAGAATGTCCCACAGCTCTACACTGATGGCACCAAGAGGCACTCAGGCACACCTGGATATGCTTTGGCTCCCCCCACAATGCTAGGGACAAGCCCCCACTATTGCAGGAAGGGCTGACCTGCAACAGCGAGAAAAGTAAAAGAGGGTGCTAGCCTGGATCTAACCCCTCTGGAGAGGAAGAGGAGCAGCACTGCACAGCTCTAAGCTCTCATGCACAAGTGTAACTTAGTGCAGAGCTCTCCTCAGGAGAGGTAAGCTGGGTGCCTCATTCAAATTATACACTCTGGCACCAGGGTGGAGAAGCAACACATGGGCTGGTTCAAGGAGCATTCTTTTCTTGGCGATTCCTAAAGATACAACTTGGATCTTTGATCCAGACATATGCCACCCTTATCACAGAATGGGAAGATGCTAGGATGGTAGCTCCATCCTGGAGGGAGATCAGCAAGGCAGAAGCATGAGCAAATGAAGGGTGCAAGAAGTCAGCTCCCTCCTGGAGAAACCTGTCTGGCTTTCTGGTTGTGGCAGCAAGGGGAAAGGACCCAGGAACTGGGAGCAACTTAAAAACCAGATCGAACTAGTTTGTAACTGTAAAATAAGATGATGGTCCCCTTGGGACACACAGTGGCTGGGAAGGAAGTCTAAATATTGAGACCATTTTAGTGCTGAGAGACAGAGGTCATAGTCTTGGTGTCTGGCACACTTCTGTGAGGAGGAGAGGAAGGGTGAGAGCACCAGCTGGCTGTATGAGGGATGACAGGCAAAGGATTCTTCTAAGGCTGAAAGAGGCTTACCTAAATTTGTATCTGTAGGGCTTTTCTTTAACCTTGTTTCACGTGGAAGCAAGGCCAAGACAATTATCTTCTTAGCCCCCTCCAGAGGAATCCCAAACTTTCTGTTTTCTGCCCGGTTTGATGAAGGCGATGTTCTCAAAGGTGTTCAGTCCCTGCAATTCAGTTCTATTGTCCAAACAAGCACCTGAGAAGAAAACAGAAACCCAGACCCACAGAAGCAGCATTAGCAGGTGCCATGAAGGAAAGATTTACAACCATTGAAGCTGCAGATCTCTGCCTTCTGCAGCGAAAAATGGAGAAATTGCTAAAGGAAGCACATTAGACACGAGGTAATCCAGGAGCAGGACCTGCAGTTGCAGGGATCCAACCTGCAGAATTTCATCTGCTCAGCAGCATCTAGTTGTAATTAATTTCAAATTAAATCTGGAATTCCCATGAGTTTCTTCATCCAGGGACTGAAAAACGTTTGTGTACTTTGAAATTGACAGGGTGTGACAGGATGGAGTTTAGGGGACATGGGAGATGTCCTGAGCTGTGCTGAGCAGCACTGAAGGGCAGTGCCCAGTCAGCATGGGAGAATAGGATGGAAAGGTACACAAACCTGAAAGCAGGAGGAGTGCTCTCCTGCCACCTTTACCTCTCTTCCTGTGAGAGGGGCTCAGACAGACTGAAAGCCCTCTTCTGGCACTTCTAGTCCCACTGGCTATGAATCCAAAACAGAGGTGAAGCAACATATATCAAAAATGTCTTTGTTCCTGGCCAGTAGCACAGAGAGCAGAGCCTGTTAAATGCCAGATGAGGATCCAAGCCATGTCATTAATGTTTCAACCTAGCATGCAGGCTCTGTGCGTTAAAGGAGGGATACAAATTGCTGCCTCTGTTTCTAAATATCCTGGTTCAGGCCTTAACCTTGCCCTGCAGCAAGAGATCCTGGAAGCACCATGTAAGGTCAGCTTGCTAAGGAGGAAATTACTTGGTGCATGGAGTCCCAGCAGTGAAAAGCACTTTGTGCCATGTCAGGGATGGTCCTTCTCTTGCATGCTCTTGGATTTCACCCAAGGCAGATCTGTGCCCTCTTTGGGAACAAGAACCACTTATCATCTGTGTATTTCTATACATTGAAACATGAAAACTGAGGGCAGTCATTAGTGCCAGCCACTCAGGTACTGGGGCAGGCTGGAAAAGTGTCCTTGTGGCTGCTTTTGCCTTCTCCCCACATATAAGAGGAACCTGGACCAGCTCCTCATTGTCTACACCTTTATTGACCTAGTGGCCTTATACCACCAGTACAGTACTTGCAGGATAAGGGCTGGAGTTTCCTAATCTAGCAACTTCTTCCTTGTGGTGTGTGATGGCATCTGGCACTGACCTTCCATAGGTGCTGGGACTGGAGGCTTGTGAGCCAACACATCTCTTTGGGGCAGGACCCTGACACACAAATAACTGCCCATCAACATTACTTAGTTTGTCCAGTAGCAAGGATTCATTTTACAAGATGAACTGCCACGATTGCACTCCTACATTGTTGGGCCTGCCTGCTCCAGCCTGGCAGATTGGCAGGGTACTGAATTTGGCAATAGTCAGCTTGTGGTGACTGCGGGAGGGTGGGAATGGGAGATACTGCCCCATTCTTCTGTAGGGATGAGGCTGCCTGAGAGGGACCTAAATACACCTGATGCTGGCTGGGTGGACCAGTGAAAGCAAAAGCCTGCTGACAGTCTGCCCTGAACCATCACACTGTTTGTTTTTGTTTTCAATGTTAAAAAGTATTACCAAAAAGTTGCACTGGGGATAGCTGATTTAAGCCCTGAGGGAGCTCATTTAACACCCTGTTGGATGACCGTGCTGTTTACCTCTTGTTTTGCAGTGGTAGCAGCATCCACTGATATCTTTAAAAAGACAACTGGGGCAGAAGTGATGCTTATGCTGTGAAATAGGTCAAACGTGCTGTGACACCTTCTCTGTTCAGCTGTAAACCCCACCATTCCTCCTCGGCCTCCCTATTGATTATCTGGTGGGTCTGAAACGCTGCTGAAACCTTTGCCTGTCGCCTCATATCACTGCATTAAGGAGTAGGCATGGCCCTGTGTCCTTTCAGCTCAAAGGATCCAATTATTGTATCTCATTTCTGTAACCCAGGAAAAGAGCGAGGGCCATCTTAATGCACAGATGGCCTGCGATTTACGTCAGGAGCAGTGGGATTATGAACCGTCCCAGCAGAGAAAGCTCACTGGCCTTTCTTTTATTGAACTGTCTGCCAATGATGTGTAGTAAAAATTCTAGCCACCTGTGGCCATTAAACATCCAGTGGTGCTTTTTGCAGGACTAACACATCCTGAGCACATTCAAGGTGGGGTGTGTAGGCGTGTGTGTGCATGCAGGTGAAATACATTCCGGCTTCCTAAATCCTACTTCCTGACTAAATTTCAAGAAAGAGGCATTATCTCCTTCCTGCCCTGAGTTTTCCCAGAATGTTATTAAATTGTAGGCAAACAAATAGTTTCTGCATGTTGCCCCCGAGTTGGAAATTTTCCCACTGTGAATTCAGAAGATCCAAACGTCGTGTGGTTTGTGAAGTGCCTGGGAAGAGTGCTTGCTGCTTTGAGAAGTAATCTTTAGTCCTGCAGTCCTTTTAATGAGGTTGTAAAATGTCCCCAAAATATGCAAAAGACCAAAATATTAGCAAAAACAAAATTGAAAAATTTAATGCACTTTTAGGTTTCACTTTAAATAATTTGATTCAATTGAGAGAGTAAAACATCCGTGTAGGAGCTGAACTGTTGGAGCACAAGGCTTGGTTCTGACAACAGCAATGACGCAGCTGTGTCATGAATAAGTGCTTTGCGGTATAGGGTGGAAATGTCTGGAAGAGATACCAACCACACTCAGGCTTGTTCTTCCCCTAATTCCCTGACTTTTATTGAGGAATACACAAAATGAGCACTTAAAATTAGACTCTGAGAGCTCTTGCTTAAATGAAGTGACTGTCAATATTTGCAGAGCGATGCTTTGCCTCACCCAGACGGTATCTGAATACATGGCACTTGAATGGCTGAATACATGGAGCACTCTCTTTCCTTTCTCTGCTTAATGAAAAATAAAATGGGGAGAGTCTGGTTTTCCTTTTCATATTCATTGTGTTAATGTTTTTTCCAGATTCTCCCAAACTTGATCTTGACTTTTAAGAAACTACTTCAAATAGCAGACTCAGCACAATGGCACATACAGGACTAACACTATAGGAAACACAAAACAAAAGGGGGGAAAAAGACTCTTTCTTCCCCTAAATGTTGCAGGTTTCTGCCTCTCTAATCTCCAGTTCACTCTGGATTGTCAGATGAAATACTCAGAGCAGACATTGACTGGTTCTGGAAGCAGAGTGGGAGTGCATTGCCTGAAGGCTGAATTGAATTGTAACACAGCGTGATCTTGCCAGGATGGCTAGGTAAAGCATCCCACACAACACCCTTGTTTCTTGAACTTTTATCAACAAGAAATCATAATTTTGAAGCTGATGGGCATTACCATCCCAGGTGGCTCTCATCTCTTTGTGAATTTTTTATTTTACTTTGCTGGAATAGCAAAGGACAGGAGAGCCTGGTCTGGAGAAATTTCATGCTTCTCAGGTAGGGCCAAACTCTGTAGCATCTGTATTGTTGCAAGCTCAAAGCATCCACAGCAAAGGCTTCTGCCCTCTAATCTTTTTGTGCTCAAAGCATTTATCATCCATCCCTGACCTCTGATCTTGTTTTATCTCTGACTTTTGCAGTCAGCTGTCCTCCCTTGCAAAACCTTCCCAGTTTCTGTCTCCCCAGTGCCAGGAAGGCTGATTCCCACTGCAGGGGACAGAAAGTCTTGCAGTCCAAAGCAAGCATGTCCACTTCCCTGCCTTGCTGCATCCATCTCCCTGCACTGTTGAGTCCCTGTGCTGGGAACAGCCAGAGCATGGGCATGGCTCATTCAGCAGCACTTCTCACCACTTCCACCCACAGCTACATTTAATACATGTCTTGTAAGCCCAAGTACTTCATAAAGAAGGCTGAATGTTTTTATTTTCCCTGTACAGCTAGGGAAAGTACAGCTCAGATGCTTGCTAAAAGCCCCATCACATGAAGACCTCAGTTTCAATTTTCCTGAACTGATGTCCTGGCCATGGCACCATGATGCAGTTACAAGTTACTCCCCCATTTTTTCCACAGCGGGTCTCTGAATGTGAGAAGATGTTCCTTATCCTGGAAGCACTTGCTGGCCTGTCCCTGAGGTCAGGGGATACAATTCCAACCCTGATTTCCTGGAACAAACCATCCATAAAAGCAGAAGTATCTGACAAATTTGGTCTGGCACAGGCTGTTCGTTGCAAATCTTAATGCAAATAAGAGAAATGTCAGTGCTAAAAGAAAAAGAGTATTTAGGAAAAAGAATCGTGTGCTGTTTTGTGGCATTTGTGCATAAAATAATGAGGCCAAATATATCACCATTGGATTTGAGCCAGATAAGTTCATAACGTCTAATCCAGCTGGTGGATCATGACTCCCTTCATTATTTAAAGCAATGCTGTGGGAAAAGACACACAGCAAAGCTAACAAGATGGTGCTTGAGCTGCCATATTCCTGGCAGCCGAACAAATGCAGCGTGCGTTTTCTCACACCAGCAGGGAGAGGAAAGGAAAACGTGGAGCTAACAAGGAGCCCAGCATTCCCTCACGACGCAGGCTGAGCCTCACCCACTGCCATCTCCCCTGCAGTCTGGCTCTGCTCATCTCCAGTGACAGTGTTTCCCTGCTCCTCCTGACATGGTCCTGGCCTTTGTGAGGTGCTGTGATACCCAGACAGGAGCAGGCTGTGCTGGAGCAGAGAGGTCCATACAGCTCCCCAGCCTGTCCCTCTGATACTGGGAGACAAGTGGCAAGCACCTACCTTGCAATGCTTCCCCTATGCACGCTGCTGGACAGCTCAGGGATGGAGTCACTGTTGGTAACTTTGCATGGATCTGCCCTTCAGCAACTTGGTTTTTTCTCTGAATTCTCCCAGTTTCCCATGCAAACTTCCTGGGTCATGTGTCTGTGTGGAGGTCATGTCTTGGTTGTGTTCTCTGGCCTGCAGTACCTTCAGCCATCTCCTCCTCTCCTGGATTCCATGCCCCTCCCGCACTCTTTCTCCTTGCTTGAGCCCATCCTCCCCCACCCAGCTGATGGGCCACCACAGTTTTTGGCACTGTTCAGTTGGGAATGGTCCATAGGTCCTACCACAAGGCTGGCCCTGCACATGGTTCCTCTGCTCATCTGCTGCTGATCCTGAGGGGCCACCTTGCAGGAGCTGGGGGACGTTGCCTCAGGATAGCTGACATGTCCCTGTCCCCAAAGAGCCTCCAGCAACTTTCAGTCCTAGAAAGCATCTTGCTGCCTTGTGTTTAAGATGATGTTTTTCAGGCCATGAACACTTTGGGTCCAGCACAACTTCCACAGCAGGGAGGATACAAGGGCTTTGCATAACTGAGGATGCACTTGGCTCAGTGGCAGCCATGTGTGTATTTGTGTCTTTCTGTATAATTGTGGTAAGATTGACTGGGGTGCAGTGGGATTGGCATGCACAACTCTGCTTCTCCTCCTCCATACCTAAGTCTTTCAGCTCTTCTTTGCCTGTTTTGGAAGCAGCTTTCTGTGGAAAAAAGTAAAAGAACACCCTTGTTTCATTGCTCATGATATATGGCCTCAAGGGCAAAGCATTTTTTATTTTTCTAGATAAAATTAAAAAGATATCCCAGTCATGACATTTGTTTTCCTTCTGAGGTTTATTTTCCTTCTGAGGTTTATTTGTCTTGGAAACCTCCTTGGGCACCTCAGAGAGCATGGCACTTGTCAGTGTGGTCCTTAATTGATGCATCAACAGGACTGTCATGTGTCTCCTGCACCTCCCAAATATATGAGATATGCAGATATAAACAAAAGCTGAGGCACAATGAAAAGCACAAAAATATGATTAAGTAACTTCCTTGCAAATCAATTTTCACCTGATTTTTTCCTCTTCTATCTCAATCTGACAAGCTCCTCTGTCATCCATTCAGGCTTCCAAGAAATAAAGCAGGGCAAGGCAGACATTACCTTGTATGGTGGGAAAACAAATTGACCCCTCTTTGTATTGTAGGGGATTTTTTTTCTCTTTCACACAGAAAAACAACATTGTCACGTATTTGTACATGAGCATCTGAGCCTTGGAGGACTCAAACAAGAGGAGACGTAGAGCAGAAATCAGAAATAGCTTTATTGTAGTGCCTGGATGTTTCATCGGAGGAAGGACAAAAGAGGTCAAAGCTCATAAACACCCAGAAACAGGTGTGGTGATTTCACAGTGTACTCAACAGCTGCTTGGGCATGGTTTCCTTGGAGGGCAAACACTGACTGCCTGCAGGCTGAATTCGGGAGGCAATTGCTGTGGGCAAAGGGATTTTGGGTAAAGAGAGCAGAAGCCAGGTCTGGACTGTGGGGTGAGTGGAAGGGGAACAGATACGGAGTGGGAGAGCTCTGAGGCTCAGGATGCTGAACATCTGCCTGTGCACCAGCTCCAGCACTGCATTTGCTGCTGGTTCTGCAGCTCTACTGGGTAGTTTGTGAAACCAACCGGCTACTCGTCCCAGGCTGCTGCTTTCCTCAGTCTCCCAAATCTCAAAACACACACACTTTGAGGTCACTCAAGACAACCATCAAGCCTCTTCGTTTGCTCACTTCCACAGGTGCCATCCATGGAGGCCTGGATGCCCAAACACTGTTGCTGATTCTTGTGCAAGCAAGGAAACCTGCACAAAGAGCACCTGCACATTTTCTCCCCATGCCTTGTTTGAAAGCCCTTTCCCAGAAAAAGGCTGAGCAGAGTAAATGCCCGATTGCTGAGCCAAGAAGCAGCACCTCTACCAGTGGCACCCTCCCTTGCAGATGTCTGTGAGTGCCACTTCCCTCTCTGCTTCCAGCCAGCACAAAAAACTGCCTCTGTCTTTCCTCATTACCATGTCCTCCCTTCATCTCATTTCTGGAGCAAACAAATGCAATGCCATTGTCCATTCCTGACAAGTGGTGGCTGCTCGCTGGCAGAGGCTCAGTGTGAAGCAGCATCAATCCCCCGTGCCAAGGGTGGCTGTGGCTGAGTCTTGGCCTGTGCTTTGAGAAAAGTGAGTTGCTTGTGCCTGCGTGGTGGGGTGAGGAATGTGCTGAACAGCGGGAGTGGGATGGTTACCACAACATCAACTCTGCAGTTCATGTGTGGAGTTATACAAATGCAACGTTTCTACTCTTTAAGGCCACTTTTGGGGTTTCCTTGAAGGAAACCCATCAGGTTTTGCTATTCTGCTGCTTTGTACATAGCCCTGTGGGCATGGGATGAGGCCAGGGAGGGGATGCAGCAGGGAGCAGGGGTAGGAACAAGCAAAGGGCCAGGGCAGCCCATAAGCACATGAGATGTTATTGAACTGCAGAGGAAAAAGCCAAGAGGCGTCCAGAGCTGCCCCCATGCAAAAATACATTTTGTAATAATGTATAATATTTATTTATAACATATATTTATTTGTGCATACACATACAGAAGTATGTTTTGTAGTTTTGGACATGGGCTGAATGTTAAAAGTTTTGCAAAGTAACAGCGGCTGCGCAAACACCAACTCTCCTTCTGCCCCTCCAGAGAAAAGCACAGTGTGGCACAAGTTTGGGCATCTCTACGCCCTCTGCGCCCCAGGAAGGAGCGGGGTGGGTCAAGCCAGGCTGCCCTTGCCCGAGGGGGGCTCTGAGGGTTCGGTTCTGTGAGGAGGGGCAAGAGCCTCCCTGGGTTCCCGAGCGCTGTGCCAGACCCCTCCGGAGCCCTGGGTGCTGGTGGGAGGCTGCCAAGCCGGTGAGACATCCCCGGGGGACCGACACGAGCACCCGCTGACATTTATTGTTTGGTTTTATTTGTCCTTTCCCGTCGAGGGCGAGGGACCAGCTCGACGGCAGACCCCGCATCCCGCCGAAGGGGACGCGAGGGCTCCTCCCCATCCCTCGGGGCCAGCAGGGCAGTGCGGCTGCGGGCGGAGCGGGGCGGGCGAGGGTCGCGGCGCGGCGGCGGGCGGAGCGGAGCGGGCGGCGGCCGCCAGAGGTCCCTCGCCGCTCACGGTTGCGGCGGCGGCGGCGGCGGGATTGCGCCGGGCGGGAGCGGGCGGGGGCCGAGGGACGGCGGCTGCGGAGCCCGCCGGCGCCTTCCCCTTCCCCGCCGCCCCCGGGGCAGCGCCTCCGCTCCGCCGCCGCCCGCCGGCCCCGGGGATGGGCCGCTCCCGCCGCGCCCAGCGCTGCGCTCGGAGCCTCCGCCAGAGCGGGGGCAGCGGGGAGCGGCAGCGGCGGGTGAACGGGGCTGTCAAAGCAAGTCAGCACCCCGGGCATCAGCGTGCCTTCATCTTTTTACTTCTTGTTCTTTTCAACCGTGTTGTGCAGGTGGTCTCCCCAGCGGCACACGGCGGCGCCCCGCGCCGGAGCGGATGCGGGAAAGGCGGCGTGTCCCGGGACGCGCACCGCCCCGGCTCCCGGCCAGCCCCGCACCGCCCCGGCTCCCGGCCAGCCCCGCACCGCGCTCGGCCCTTTGTTGGCGGTGCGCTCGCCCTGCCCGCGCTGCCGGGGGCTCGCACCTCCGCAGGGAAAAAGAATTAAAGCGATGGCCGGCTCAAAAGGGGGCTTCGCCGGCCGATTTTAGGGCTGCGACGAGACCAAACTATAAAACCCGGCTGAGAACTGAACCACAATCGAAAGTGCTGGAGGTGGAATTTTTTTTTTTCCTTCCCGCAGAGACTCTGGGTTTTGTTTCAGAAACTTCATAGGCGTAGGAGCTGGCTGCAAAGGTTGAACCAGATCTATTCCAAGTTTTATCTGCCTCACAAAAGTCATTTTGGCAGCCAAGGAACCGACAAGACCTGAATCCAAAACCAAGCAGAAGTTCCCTGTTAGAAACTTTAGAGAAGGAAAATGTCTAGCACTTCAAAACAATGTAGGCTTTCATGCGAAGCTCTTTGCAAACTTACAAAACAGTAAAAAGTTCTTGGATAAAACCCTGTTTATTTGCACTGCACACCAACAGCAAGTCCAGGTTCCTGTACCCAAGGTGAAGGACCTGCAAGAGTGTGCAAAAATTGGCTCTAAGTGCATAGTTGTGTATGGCACCAACACAAAAAAGCTGTGACAAGCAACTGAATGAAGTAAATGCTTTTCCTACCAGAGTAGTGCAGCGAGTGCATCTGAGGCCATTCCTCTTCTCCTTCCTAGTTTGACATTTTCCTGGCCTCGCATGCTAATGGAAACCGTCCTAAACTAGCAGGTATCACCTGCCCCTGCAGGGAAGCAGCATCTCCCTCTCCTAGTACTTGCCACAAGTGAAAATTTCTGGAAACAAGTGAGAAAGCTGAGTTAAAAGGCTTTATCTTGCACATGTAACACTGCTGCTGAATGTGATACAGACCGTCGAGAATCTGAGCCTGTTACAAAACTGCTGTTCAGCATGGAGGCAAGTTTCTCGAGCATCGCAGTGTGTCCCCACATTGCCCTTCTGAGGTCCTCGATATGAGTCTTTCCTCCTGCCAAAGACCTCACAGATGGGACAGTGATTGCTGGGGGAAGAAATGATAGCCAAGGAAAGTGGAATTAGGCATCGTGCAGACAGGACTTGTGTGTCACTGTTTCCCCTTGAAAAATTTACTCATTTTACTTGTGATTTGAATTGCAGCTGCAGTTTGAATTGCAGGACCCTCTGCGCTGTGCCATGCACAACTGCATAATTACAGGACGGCATGTTCTCCACTTGATTGCGATCTGAGCAGGGTGCTTCCTCCCACCCCGCCAAAATGGCCCCCAGCCAGAGCCCATCAGCCTGCCTGGGGGAGGGAAACCGGCTCCACTGGGAGTGGAGGGCACAGTTTGCAGGGAGAAGAGCAGGAAGAAGTGCTCCCAGTTTGTGGAAACCTTAAGGGTATCGCAGAAAGCTGCAGAATGAAAAAGGCAGTTGGGTAATGCTGCAAAGAACAGGACTGGAGGGGGTTGGCTCTGTGCTGGCTGCTTGCAGCCTCGCAGGCTGAGGGTGTGTGGTTGCCCTCAGCAAGAAGACTCTGGCTGTGCTGGGACATCAGGACTTTGGGGGTGACACCTGGAAGCTATTAGGCTTCATACTAACAGTTCTCCAAGCTGCTCCAGGAAGACAGATGATTAAAAATTATATTAACCTTCAGCACACATACTCCACGACTGTCTGGACATGGCAGCTTTTAGAAGAACATTCTTGGTCTTAACATCTTTTACCTGGGGAGTCAAAACATTCTAACGCTTGACCTCATGGCGTATGGAATAGCAGGGAGTTCATGCAGGCAGGGGTCCCAGCTCTGTGGCTGAGGAAGTCACATTCCAGGGTGTTTTTTCTAATGATATGTTTACCTTCTTATGTGTGCTGGGTAAAATGCACCGAGACATTTTAATCATCGCTGTCAGATGTTTCTTGTCTTGGCTTGAGAAGCCTTGTCTGCATCCTGTTTCACTGTCCATCTCTTCCTGTCTAATAGCTGTTACGCTACAGAATTTAGATTTGAAAGCAGGAAAACTGCATGGACAGATGACCCAGAAACTTTCTGGAAGCATGATCAAGGCAGACACGTAACTTCTTTGAGTACTTTTTATATTTAAGTGCTTTCCTCTTCTGCTTTATTTCTGGGTTCACGTCAACAGAGCTTTCTTCTTTATCTACTTCAAACATGATGTCTCCTACCAGGGCTGCTATTTAATTATCTTCCTGTAATTTGCATCTGGAAGCATAGTAGATTCTTTCCTCTGTATTACAGTGCATGTGATTTGTTCTCTTGCTATCCAGCTGGATCATGCTTTTTTATAGATGGAGATTTACTGAAGTGAGAATATTTTCTCCAATTTAATACACTCAGTTTAAGAAATCATCCTCATTTTACGTGCAAAGGGATCTTGAAGCCAATCCAGGCAATACAGTGCAATTGATGTTTTCTCCTTTGTGAGGTGTTTTTTCTCAAGTTGTTTATGGTGTATCAGGGAGAGCCCTCTAGTCAAAAGGTTATTCATAAATAATGAACATACAGAAGTTTTGGCCCTCAGCTGAAGGCAAAATGGAGAGCAAACAAGCCCACAGCTCATCCTGAGGCCAGGTGTCACCATCAACATCTGCCCCAAAGTACTGACACTCACGATGGATTTGCCCTTTCCAGGAAAGGTGCTCCTGGGTGTGGTGAGTCCAGACCCGTGTGGGGGTGATGCTCTGACCACAGTGAGAGGCAGAGCTCAGTTTTAGGAGAAGAAATGCCTTTAGTACAATAATCTGGGGAGATGTCAAAAATTTATGGATGCTGGAGCCACTCTTTATCATTTGAAGATTTTCTTTGAGACCTCTACCTGGACAGCATGTGCTGAAGATGAAATGTCAACCCAATCATTCTTCAGTGAGATGTTGTTGCATTTTTTTTTTCTTAAAGATACATTTAAAGGGCAACTCATTTGCATAAGATTTCCATATCCTTGGTCTTAAAAAGGCTTAAGGAGCCAGGACTGTGATCTGAAATCTAATATTCTTACCTTTTGCAGAGGACAGAGGGAATTGTCATTAAAAAAGATTCATTTCTCTTTATAAAGGAGCATTGTATAAACTGTGAAAGACATGTTTAAAATAGTAAATAGTGTTACAATTTTGGATTTTTATTGCTTTACCCCAGGCATTTACTGTGGGTTCTCTATGTGAAATATGATGGAATTATTGTGAAGATACATTGTTTAAATATTAAACATTAATGTTCTTCTCTTGATGGTGAAGCCAGTTTTAAACCTGTTAATTTTTCATTGAAGTACCGAAAGCCAAATTTGTTTAAGCTCTCAGTTTGCTGTCATCATCATAACAGAAAACACCAAGTAAAAGCCACACAGACCTGAGAATAAATGTGAGTAAAACATTGGAGCCAGCTCCAGGCTTCCTCACAAGGTGGAGGGGAGATGGAGGGGAAGAGAGAAACAGCAGGAGGAGAAAGAAGAAGAAAAGCAGCTCAGGGAAGAGAGGACGAGGGAGGAAAATGTAAGAATTTACAGAGCAACAGGAAAAGGATTTGTAAGTATTAAACACAACAGTATGGGAAAAGGGCTGATCCATGGCAAGCAACTTCCACTTGGCAAAAGGCACAAGCTGGTGTAGGGCTGGAGACAGGTCAGTGTTGGGGGTGGCACATGCCACTGTGGGTGGCTGTGGGACAGGGGCTTTCTGAGCTAGAGCCAGCCCCTCACAGCATTCCCAGCAGGAACTAAAGGCAGTGCTACTCCAGGGCTGAGTTTGGCCCCAGGTGCTTTATTTGATCTCGGTGTGATGGGGAGATGTGTGAGCCAGCTCCTGCTCACCATTCCTAACATCAAGGGCTGCACCTGTAAAATCGCATCCAGATGGGAGAGTGTGCCATCACTGTTGTTTTGCGATCGCCAGCAAGAAAAATAACTTGCAGGAGGTGTTTGTGTGTGATCCTTTTGAGCATAAATGATTTTAAGCTGTGGTTGGCGGGTACGGTAGTGGCTGGGCAGGGAGATGGAGTAGGAAGCGCTGGATGAGGCTGCATTTGCCAAGCAAGGAGAAGGATTTTACAGTAATTGAGATGTGAAATGCTGAGAGTCTTGACAAGAGTTTTAGCTGTACAGATGGGTAAGGAAGGCCATATCTCAGAGATGTTATGCAGAAAGAATCTGCAAGCAGCAGAGAGAGAGCTTGGATGTGAGCCCGGGGGAGGCACCCACAGGAGTCGCTGCCCAGGTGACTCTGTGGAGAGGCAGTGAGGAGTGACGGGTGGAAGCATGAATGGAGGGATGGAGGGAGGGATGGGTGCGTGTCTGGGGGAGGGGATGGGGTTGCTCAGAGCTCTCAGAAACAGGGATATATCCACAGAAGGGTGAGGCAAAAGATGGGAAGCTGTGTTTTAAACTTGCTGTGTGCAAGCTGCTCCTTGCTTGTCCACACAAAGCTGAGAGTCTTCAGATTTTGATCTGGGAAGGAGACAAGTCTCCAGTAATGCACTAGATCTAGGAGAAAAAATACATTAATGGCTAACGGAGGACTAACACCTTCCCCTTCATCCACTGAGATTTCTACTACATCTAGCTACACAGAAGACCAAAAAGCAATATATTAATACTTAATATAAGCTATTTTATTAGAAATAATAGGGAAAAAGACCCATATTTAACTTTGGTTATTAGACTCCTTTTTTTAAACACCACTTCTCTGTTGTTTTAACCAATCCAATTAACCTTGATAGAAAAGTCCCATCTGATTTAATAAGGATAAAAAACATAGACAAGGACTTATAGACACGTTATAGAATGACTACAAGATCTAGGAGGCCCTGATACACGAGTGGCCTAAACTGAGCTATTGGCACACGAGCCCTGAAGTAAGCAGGGCAATCAGGGATGCTGAGGCAGTGGGATGTGGTCCAGCCAACTGACAGGGCAGCAAGCAAGCAGCACTATTTTCCATTGGATTGTGCACAGCAGCCCAAAAACCTGCATCAGTGCTGCCGGTCATATTTTTCACCTGAATTATTTAAGCTTTTTTCTGGAAGGGCAATCTTTGTTTATTCCTCTCCTTCACTCCGTCCTTCTCTTTCTCCTTGTTTTTCTTCCCTCTCTGCCTTATGTGACCAGCTCATCTGCAAAATTTCTGCTGCAATCCTGCCGAGATTCATTTTCACTTTTTTATTGAAAAATCAAAATCTTTGGAATTAAAAGCTCCCAATATTGAATTTTCAATAACAGGTGAAAATTGTGCTCTGCATGACGATGAGGAGAAGGATGTGCTGAGCTGGGAGCACGATGACGTAGGAGCAGTGAGTTCATGTTTGACCCACACAAGACAACTGGGGCAAGTATTTAAAGAAAAGCAAGAAAGCAAAAGGCATTTGGGAAGTGCAGCAGAGAACATGGGGGAAGGAACTTTCCCATTTAGGGCAGGGGTGGTAGGAGGAGGAATTTTCCTGCCTTTTGATTGCAAAGCAAAAGCAGGAGCAGGATGCAGTTTTTGGGTGGCAGATGAGTTTGTGGAAAAGCATTGGAGACTTGAGGGTTCCCACTAGGGGAGAAACAGGTTCTTAAGTGCTGCCCTGGTTGCTCCTATCTGTCCTTCCCAGGGACCTCGTGCCTGCAAATGCCTCACTGTGCCCCAGCGTGGGGGGAGCGATGGAGGGCAGGATGGCAGTGATGGGTGAACTCCTCTGCTGCAACAAATGCAGCGAAGCAGCCGAGGGTGTTTTCTTTGTTAAATCTTCCACTGAACTGATGCAGATCAGCAACAACATTGCCAGCTTCACTGGCACCCTGCATCCCTTTAATTACCATCCAGCCTTGCTCTGAGAGGGGTTAAGCAAGGCCATGGTGACACTGCCAGTACACACTGTGACTGCTCGCCTGGCTCCCACCAAGGTATCCACATCTTGCACTTTTCTGGAGTATTCTCCTTTCTTTGCAGAGCCCTTTGTAGTTGCCTGGACATGTGCCCAAGCGAGAGGTGCTCATTCAGAGAGTGGCCACCCTGGGAGCCACATGCCAAGAGAGAGGCCTTGTGCATGCCAGGTGGAGGGTCAGAGACCCTCAGTACAGTCACAAAAAGTTTTTCCATCAAATCTCCAAGAGCACACTTCTGCTCAAGCACTCAGTTTCATTTCCTGCTAAGCTGTTGTCATGGATGGAGTCTTTGAAGATGAGGAAAATCATGAAGGTCTCAGTTTCCAGTGAATGTGAGACTCCAAAATTAACTGAGAAGAGCTATGGTCTGCTTCTCCCCTGCCACCTGCCCAGAGCTCAGATCTGGTCCTTGCAAAGCCAGGGGAAGTTTCCCTGCTGGCATGGACTGTCCTGGGCATAAAGCAGGGCAGGGCAGGAAAAACAAAACACATAGTGAATCCCTGGAGTGCCTGAGCCATGCAAAGTGTTGGGTAGCTGCACCAGGATCTTGGCCACATCTGTATGGGAAACCCCTGCTGACCTGGAAGGAGCCACCAGGGATACCCCATGACACAGCCCCAGACCCTGGAGGGAACATCCAGCACCACCTGGCCTCATTGGGCTGGGCACCCTCGGGTCACAACAGCTGTGAACACTGTGCAAGGAGACAACAGGAAGATCAATGTGGATGCAAAGCATTGTTATAAAATTTCACTGTAGCTCCCTGCCTCCCACCAACCCCATCTCCTTTCCCAGCTGGCCCCAGGGAAAGCAACTGGCGGCAGCACGTGAGAAGTGCTGCAGATGGATGGTATGTCACGGGCACAGCTGGACAGATCTGGCACACAGGTGTCAGTCCGGTGCCTGCCAGCTGCCCAGCAGCCCCAAGATATTTGTGGCCAAGGGATGAAAGGGGAGAGGAGTCTCCCTCCTCATCTGGAGCACAGTGAGGGAAGCAGCCATGCTGGGGGAGTCAGTGGAAGGCAGCAAACCTTTCCCACAAAGATCTTTGGGGCCAGACTGCCCTGCCAGGGAGGGCATGGAGGGCTGAGGGCTGGACATGGTGGCTGCTGCCTCACAAACCAGAGGAGTGCTGGCAGCCCCACAGGCACTGCTGAACTGGCATGGCCATGGCTGAGCAGGACCATGAGCACAGGGGAAGCCTCTGTGGGTTCTCTCCTGCAGTGCTCGTGGTAGAGGTGGGCAGTCTGGGCATTGGGAAAGACCATCTCCTGAGTCAGGTGGCCCTGCTGCTCCCAGAGGGGCCCTGCATTGGATGCCATCTTGAGAGATGGAGAAATGAATAATGGAAATAAAAGTTGGCATTAGTTAGGTACCAGATGATCATGACCTCATTTTTTTGCTGCAAAAAGAAAAGTGAAAACCCAGTACTAATTAGGGACATTTGGTACTTATATTGATAGAGATTATGGGCTGAATAACCTGGCAGAGAAAACAAGAAAAATGTTAATTGTTATTGCTGAAAGATATTTTCTTAAATGTTAACTCAAAGGATTGAGAGGTTATGCCCAAGCTGATTAGAAGGGAATAAAACTGAAGTTATGTGTATACATTTCTAAAGAAATATGTTTGCAAGGGTTATGTGTGAAGTGTGCCTACATATGAATGTTTACACACATACAAATGAAGATGGGAATCCACTAATGAGGTATAAGATGCTTTGTAGTCTTCCCTGGACACTGGATGTCTGCACAGGTGGCCTTCAGGAGAGGTGGGTTTCATGGTTTCCTTCCAACTTCAGTCACTCCCACATTGATCAGGACGTGTCTGGGAATCTCAGTGTTTGTGTTACGTGGACTTACATACATCAGCAGAAGAATGGGAAGTTGAGTTGCAATCAATATTGCCAAGAGGCAAGAAACAGTGTAGAATTGGTAAAATAAAAACCAAAGGATTGCCATTATATGAAGTTATAGTTAAAAGCAATTAATGTGGGGGTTTTTAAAGCATATTAGTATCACAGGCAATCTGAATAACACTGTATCACTCAATGGAAATTAGAAACTGTCAGTCAAACATTATACGAAAAGGCTTTGCAATCAGTAAATATTCCTCTTGTGTATTTGGGAATGAACATACGCTGTATTTGCATCCCAAGAGGATGACAATGATGAGGATGTCTGGTTTTCCAGCTCCATGTTGGCTCCATCTCTGCAGGGCTCCAGGGTGTTGCAGAACTCCACAGGGCGATGAGGGCTTTGGCCAAAGACCTCCCTGGCAGCTGCTGCTGTGATCACGCAGTCTCCAGGCCTATTCACTATGATGGCCTTCCATAAACATGCACTCCCCATCCTTCTTTGTGTATTTTGTCAAGCCAGGCTTGCACAGACCTGCTGGAGGGGGTCCCTGGTGACAGCAGAGGGTCCCTGCTTTGGAGGGTTGTCCGTCCTGCTCCCCTCTGCATCTCATCTGGACAAAACCCACCAGAGCTTCCACAACAGGACAGATTTCCCTCGGCCAGCTGACCCCGCAGAAAGTGAGGCTGCCCTCACCAGCCTGGGGCTGCACATCATTTAGAGGCTGCCCTTCGAGCTGTTCCCCTGTCTGTGCTCACTGTTTTTACCGTGAGTCATTATATTCATGGGACTCGCAGTGCAATTTTGTTCTGAAGTGCAGCTTGCACAACAAACAGTTACGACAGAGATTTCAATAGCTCCCGCTACAGACTCAACTTTAACCAACATCTGGGAGAATCTCTCAAGATGACATTTATTATCTGTTTTCTGCTCAAGAAGATGCTCAATTGGCTTACACTGAGTTAGCAAGCAAAGGCGTATTTCTCTTGACTGGTCTAATTTGTAATTTTATTGGTTACTCCTTTTTTTTTTTTGTTTTTAAAGAGGCTGTTGGAGATGTTTGATTTCTCATAAGCCATTAATGAAAATTCTACAGGAACTTAAGTTTAATTGGCTCCTAACCATTAGATGAAATTTATCTGTGAACCCCCTGCACATTCTGCAGGATGACCCTGCTCTGCTGACAACCTGCATTCTGCAGCCTCTCAGCCTGGATACTCAGGAATGTTCTGGGGCTGAGCTGAGAACTTACACATCATCTTTCCATCGCTCTGCCCAGCCTGTGATGTTTGTGTATTATCTACTACCATCACACCACCTCTGGCACTTCAGAAAGTTTGGAGATGTATGGTACCTGACAGCCTGCAATTAAGGGATCAGCCAGTCTGTGTACTGATAGTGCTTTGCCCTTCCTGAAGGATGCAGACTGCCTTCCTTCAAGAGGGCTGTTTGACTCATTCAAATTGCTTTTGCTTGTTTTTCTTTATGGAGGAGGTTCTTTTTAATTGCCAAGCCCCCCTTTCTGTCCCACTGGAAGCTGGACTAAGGCTAAGAGAGGTGCTGCTCTCTGTGGGGAACTACTGGTGGTGCCATAGTGGTATTTTTTGGTTAAATGTGCTAAAAGGCCAGCCTGGCTTACTGGCTTCAAACACACATCTGTCTCTTTGAAGTAAGACTTGACAGATAAGCTGCTAAACTGACCTGGAGGCCTATGACTGGCAGCCAACTTCTTTATGCTACAAGGTTACTTTCATACGAGTTAGATTCTTCTGCATCCTTTTCCTGAAGTGGGAAGCGTGGAGTTTCTCCCATGGGGTTTGGGACACCTCTCTGTGGTTACTTATCAGGGATTGAGAGAAAGAGGAAGAAGTACTCCAAGAAGAGAGGCGTGGTGAGATACATCAACTTAATGTTTCTTTTGCTAGATTTAATATAATTGCTTTAACACAATTGCTTTAATATAGTGCACTATACCATTTATGTTATACTATAGTTGACTAGCTTTTATAGTAGTAGTAAGTAATTCTGATTAAGATCTTCTGGCTGTTCATTTGTCTTAATAAATGACTCATCATTTATAAATACATCTGATTTGCCAACATTAAAACTTGTGGGACAAAGTTATACTTAAACTATTGACAGTCTGAGGCTAAGCTCAGATCCAGCTGCCCCAAGGCTTCTCTCTCTGAGGAGTTTAGAAAGCAAGGAGGTCCGCTCAGCACCTTGTGACTCAGCAGCAGGGCTTCTGTAATTAAACTTTGTCTAAAGCTTCCCCTCCACCTGAGACACCCATGAACTGCCTAAAACATTGGGATGCATGCTAACAGGCAAGCCCATGGAGCATGGATATGGCCAAAGCTACTCCTTCTCACATAGTTGCGCAGTCTTGGTGGTGATGCTAGAAAAAAAACAGATGCTTTGCTGAGGGGAGGCTGTGATCATACCAGATGGAAAAGGCAGATTTTACTCCCACGAGAACAGGGAGGATGAACTGATCTGCTGCCCCTCCAGGAGGAAAGCCACCAATGGCTTGGGGTAGCCTCAAGCCAACTCCAGCCCCTGTGGTCAGACCAGCAGTGCTCTGGTCTTAAAATTTCAAACATCTGTGGATGCAGGTTGGCACAGCCTGCTCTGAGATAATACCTGTTTTGCAAAAGGAGCCCTTTTCTCTGTTTCCATCCTGCTCAAGGTCAAGGGCTTTGATGGTGCAGAGGGGTCACTTCCGTGGAGGCTCCTCACCAGCTCCTGAAGCTGCTCTGATGTAGCCCAGATGTGGGATAACCCCACACAGGGTTGGAGCCACCGCGGCACTGTGGCACCCATGGCAGACCCTTTTCCTCCCTGTGCTGGGGTGCCAGGAAGCCCATGCTTTCCCACGCCACAGGCACGACCCTGTTGCAGCTTGCAAAAAGCACCAGGCTCAGATCAGACTGCAGGAATAAGCAGAAGGCTCAGCAGGATGGTCAAGTGCCTTGGACCTTGTTTTGCTCCTGGAGGAGTTTGGGATGCAGGGGGGGGGTGTTGCATCCTTTCCCCCAGGAATTTCTTTGGGATGGCAGCCAAGGTGTGGGGACAGCATCCAGAGCTTAGTTCTTGCGTTTGCAAAATTCACATTTTTCAAAATCCAGTTCAATACCAGTGTTGAATGGGGTTAAAAATGAAAACCTACACAACTACAGCAATTGCACAACCATGACATTAGAGCCTCCATGGCGACAAAGGCCGTGCCCCAGTGAGTGCCTCAGCTGTGGACTGGGGGCTGCAGGGTGGCCCCTCTGTGGCTGCCTGGGGGCTGCTCCTGCCCTCAGTGAGAACTTTCATGGGCCCTGAGTGCTTCTGCCAAGGGGAAGGGGCAGCTGCCTCCTGTGCTTGTCCCAGGTGCAGGTGCTGAAGGGGACAGGGGCTCAGGTGCTGTGGGGCTGCCTGGTAATGCAGAGCTTCTGCCCTGCCCTTGTTGGGAATGCTGGGATGAACACCCCTTGCTGCATCCACGGCACTACTTTGACACTGTCCAAGGGATGGCTGGGCAGAGCGAGTGACCTGAGTCTCCTATGAGCTCTCACCACATAGGCAGGCTAATAGGGGAGAAACTGCAAAGTAAAGATAGCATGAGAAGTTAGGCTTCACCTTGCTATCCTTGCTTTCCCTGGTGAGAGAGCAAGTGCTGAGCTTACTCAGCTCTGGAGCCAGAGGTGAGTGGATTTCCTGCTTATTTGTAATGTCTCTGTTATGTTGATAGTGGCAATTTGTTAGGGTTAACAAATAGGGCTTCTTCAGGAAGCTTAGTGGGAAAGCAGTCTCTGCAGAGAGGACTCTCCCCTCTCCCTCCCCAGCTCTGAAGGGTGTCCCTGCTGGATCTGGGAGAGGCAGATACTAGGGGATTAGCGCGCGCTGGAAGGGCTGCAGCCGGAGGGAAGGCTTGGCACCGCCGCCTGGATGAGAGCTCGCAACAATGGCGAGCTGCAGCCTGCCAAATCTCAACACAGCAGGCAAGGCTAGGCTCAGCTCTAGCTAAACGGGAGCCGTGTAGGACCCTCCATTTTGGAAGAGCGCTAGCAAGGTCTGGCACTTGGAATTCTTGGCATCCACAAGTGTCTTCGCTCTTTCTTATCCCCTCCTGTTCCCAGTAGATTTTGCATCCTTTACAATGGATAAATTATACATGCAGAGTTTACTCTCCTACCCGAGCTTCGAGAATACCCCAGTGCCAGCCAAGGGAGCTGGTGCATGGGGGAATAGCCAGGAATGTTTAAAATAGTCTGGCCATGTGACATTGGGGATTGGAAAAGGAAAAGAGAAAAAAAAAAAAAAAGAAAAAAGAATCCTTTCCCCCAACACTTTAAATGCAAACCAACTTTTTTTTTCACGGGAGAGAGTCATGAACTGGTGATCTGTGCGCCAGTCACGAGCCAGCAGCTCTGGTTTCCCTCCTGGATGCAGAAGCGGCTGTGTCTGGGCCCTGGGGCGAGGCGCTCGGAGCCAGAGCCTGCACGGTGGGTGGCTGGATCCAACCTGGGCCGAGGTGGAGGCGGCTGCCATAGGGAGAGCGGGAAGGTGGCAGAGCCTTCCTGTCCCTCCCACTTTGGCTGGCGCTGAATGCTTAAAACTAAGGGCGGGTGTACCTGCACTTGTACATACAGCTTGTTCTGTGTCAGCTCTTTGTAGGGAGAAAAGCCAGCCATCAAAAGGGAGACTCAGGCAATGTGGATCCCAGTTTGAACAGGGATTCATCTGGGAAAAGTAGGGTGCTCAGCCCCACATACTCCTCCCTGTTCAGCTGCCCACACACCCCCTGTTTGTCTGTCCCTGCACATCCCTGCCTATGGTGGCACCCACTGCATCCATCTCACCGTGTCTGCTCCCAGGAACAGCCCCATCTCCCCAGGAATGGTGACAGGGACAGCGCTCCCCAATCTTCCAGCACCTCCTCATGCCCAGGGTCGACTGCTGCTGCTCACCCCACTGCTGGGGGGCACAGGGGCAGCAGCATTAATGAAGATTTTAATGATGGCTACTGGCTTGTACTACAAGCATCCGAGTCTCATTTGAATTCAGGCAACTTTAAGCTCTTTTGGCAGTATAAAAGGGCCTGAAAGTGGATTCCAGTCACATGTGCATTTGCTTTTAGACTCCAGCGCAGTGCCAGCGTGATGTAAAGGGGCCTCCGCGAGCCGGAGAATCAGGCCCTGCATATTTTACACTCTTTTATAGCTTACTGTGACTCTGCTTATCTCTAACAGTTAAAAAACGAGTGCCAATGGTCTACACGCTGGATACGTATCATGCAAAACCAAATATAGCACGGCTCAAGAACACTCTTTGCATAATGTACATATGTATTTCATTTATTTTTGTAAAAATTCTGCTTAAGCATATGGAAGGGAAGGAGTGATAACACTGCCTAGAGGCAGATATAATGTGGTCAGGCAATGTGCAAGCTTCCTCACACAGCTCGAGGAATGTGCCTGAGTTTGAAGATGTTACATGAGTCCTGGACAATTCCTTAGCGGCGAGAAGCAAGTAGGTCATACAGATGACTTTGTGACAGGGGTCTTCATTCACATCAGATGGCAGAGATTCTCCACATGCATTTCACCTGGGGCTTATGTTTTCTAACCCAGAACTATGGATGTGCAAGACTCTGGCTGAAAATAACCATGTAGATCCATATTTAGGTGCCTGCATGCATGATTTTTTCTTCAAACTTTTGGCTTGCCACATCTACGCTGTCCTACCAGTAATTCTACAAACCCTCTGGCTTATACTGCATAGCACAACCACAAATGCCAATTGCAAAAAAATTGAAAAAAAGGTAAGCCATTAACAGAAAAAAAAATTAACCATATTTAGTAAAATTTAAAGCTCCTTGTCCTTCCCTGGCAGTGACAGCCAGACAGGACTGACCCCAGTGCCTGGCCCTGAGAGATGCTGGTCTCCTGCCAGTGCTTCAAACAAGAATTCTGCTTTGTTCATCTTAAAGTGTGCCTCTGTTCACTCTGCTTTTTCCTCCTTTCCTTGTATGAAGACAAAATTATATTTTTAAAAATCAGAGTGGCTTCCACTACAGATTGGGGTAAACCACGTGTCAGCTTTAACTTGGGCATTCATCACCTCTCAACCACAGTGGGAGTCACTGGGACCTGTTTGACACTGCATCCCACAAATCAACTCCTGGATGCTTGGCCAAAGCCAACCCTGAGCCTTCTGGGGCCCTTGGCTGACCCTTGTGGTCTTGATGTGCTGAGGGGATCTTCCAGTCCTGCTGCAGCTCCCAGCAAGCAGAAAAGCTGGGAGCACTGAACTGGCCAGCATCTCACTTTCCATTACTGATCTCTCCTGAATTTACTCCTGAATTTTACAGGGGCAAATGACAGGCAAACAAAATACTTCAGCACTAGGTGATATTTGCAGTTCCAGCGGCATGTGAGGTGCTTTGACGCTGCCTGAACTGGGGTGCACAAAATTTAAGGGCTGGTCTTCCAAAGCAGATGCACCTTGGGTGGGGAAGATTCTCAGACATAATCTTGATTTCATGTTTAAGTTCATCTTGTTCAGGAAAACACCAAAGCATATATTTATCTCTAAGTGGATAATTTAGTGTAATTCTGGATAATTTAGTGTAGCTCATCTAAAAGGGGTGCTTCGCTAAGCAGGGGTTGTAAGAACACACTTAACTGAAGTCAATAGGCTTTACTTCTGAGTAATGTGACCTGGTGCCTGAAGCATTGGGCTCAAGTTCTAAAGGGCTTCATGGAGAAGGGAAGGATGAAGAAATAGAGATTACATTGGAATCTCTATTGGAACCTCTAATGTGGTTACTCATGGACACAAGCACAGGGCATGCATTTTACCTATGGATTTGTGCAGATTTTAGCTAACAGGCTTTGTTTTAGGAATTGGGGGATCCGTGGTCACAGTGTTTTCTTACTAGTTTGCAAACACTTCATGATGAAAGGCTGCTTAACAGAAGAAATTAGACTGGTCTGAGTGAGACAAGGTCGGAGCAAAGATGTTTTAAGAGGACAAAGAGCTGTCAAGGTATGAACATAACAGAGGCAGTAACATCCAACAAGATACCTTTTTCTGTGTTGTGCTCTCCCTTTCTACCCTGAGCTAAAGCTTAATCTAATTTTTTTTTACTGGTACAAAGTGGTTTGCTTAATATAGTCTTATGCAGTTGTAACTGAGAATAAAATTAGATCTTGGTGTGCTAATTGGGGCCCTGACCCAGAGGAGCAGTTAAACATACGCTTAGCGTGAAGCAGGAGAGCCACTCCACCTGAGTCAATAAGGGTATGCCTAAGCTTGAGGTTAAGCATCGTTTCAAGTATTTGGAGCACACAGTTCACAAGAGCTGGTTTCCAACCTCCTCCCATTTCTGCTTGGATACTTCAAAGCTCCAAGCATTTTCATCTTAAAATAGTGTTTCACAGGGAACTATTATAATGTCCCTACCTTCCTTGGAGGAAAATTGCCCTCCAAATTAAGGGGTGAATTTCTTTTTAGGAGACCTGCAAGACTAGAGACAAAGGCATCTCTCCTTTACTGACCTTCATTTTGGTAGCACTGGGAGGTCTTGGTTGCCCCTTCAGTGGAGGAATTAGAGGGAGGTGTTTGAAGGAAAGTCTGGATCACTGGCTTGCAGACTGTAGAAGACAGGTGGAATGGGTTTTAATTCAAACTATTAATTGGAGGGAAGCAATAAAACATAAAGGATTTACTTGCCTACAAACCTCTGAAATGTCTTCTATTTTTAGAATTCTCTGCAAATGCTCTTCGTGCAAATTTATACATACGTATATATACGTATGTATATCTCTGTTATGTAAATCAACTCTGATTTCTTATTCACTGTGTTAAGGAGCTTCAAAAAGGCTTTGGCATTTCTTTTTCTGTGTTGGGATTTTTATTTTTAAAGAAATAGTTAAACCCACATACCATAAAGGTACTTTTAAAGCAGCCTGACTCTGATAGCTGTGTTCAAGCTAAATACTATCTGGTTGCGCCAGTCCCCTGAAGTACTTCCCTGAATACTTACAAACTTTTAATTGCTTGCTTGAAGCTGATGCTGAAGTATCTGGCTGAACTGAGCCTTATCCATTGATCCAGGGTGTTTGCTCAGCACCTGGAGAGCCAGGCACTTGAAGTGGGACAGAGAAAATACAAGGAGTTGGCTCAACCTCCCTGGCCTGCCAAAAACCACAGATCTGGCCCGTGGAGCCATGGGAAGCCTTTACCTGCAGTGCAGGGTCACACTGAGTCTTGTGTCCTTCGTACCTCTGGTCCTCTGTCCATGTGTCCAGTGATGGCACAGGGCAGGCAGCTCTGAGTTTGTGACTCCTGGAATAAAACTTCTATTTTTTAAGTCACCATGAGTCTCCATCCTGCTGGCAGTGAGTCAGGAGATTATTACTGTGGACCCCTTCAGTGCAACACCACCTTTTATAAAGTCATCAAAATCCAGAGGGAAGCCAAGAATTCCTGAGGCTGGATTGCATTGCAGTGTGCCCAGTAAGCAAAGATGTACATTACACGTATGCCTAAAATGGAAACACGAGCTGGTGCTTGCTTCAAAGGCAGCAGCCAGCAAATTCTCTCTGGAGCCCAAATGCTCATCCCAGCAGACAGCAGACATCTACTGGCTGAGAACAAAGGTGAGAGGCAGGCCCAGCCCGCAGGTGCTGGAGTATCTGCAGAGCAGCAGCCACATCTGCTGCAGGATATCTGCAAATAAAGTGGTTGGATCCCACCACATCTATGAGAGGACTAAAATGTTCAGCAATCAGAAAACGTCTTGGCAAATATTTTTTTTCCTGTAAGTAGAAGGATGTTTCCTAGTAGCAGCTTCTGCCTGTGCCCGTTGTCAGCAGCTTTATGTGACTTCCCTTTTCACTTTACGCTGAACACCAAAGGAAATGATGTGGGATTATTTTACACCCAAGTTGTATACCCCATAAAAAAGGGAGCACCCTGCTGTGGCAAGCAATGGCTTCCATACAGTGGCAATGCATAGAAAACAGACACTGACTTTCAAAAGTAAAACACTCCAGGGAGTCACTGCTCTCCCTGAGGAAATAACATTTACAGTGCACCAGCTCCATTTGTTCCAGGGATGTTTCTAACCTGTTGTCTGGATTTTAATGCAGTTCAGGCTGTCACATCAGACCAAGTTATGAGATGCCTTTAGTGAGTAAGAACAACAGGCTCAAATGATTGAGATTTGTTGGTTGTAAATATTGTTTATTGATGAAGAATAATGAAGGAAGAGCCACTGTGGAGCAATCAGGTAATAGAAGTACAGCAGTGATGTCCTTTTTCCACAGACTGCCCTCCTAGAATACCAGGACCAATTGCCCCTCCGTCTTGATTTCCACTGGGGTGTCAATGCTGAGCTCCAGCCAAAGAGGTGAAATGGAGCAATTTCCATATTGCCTGCATTCCCTGAATATTCATCCCTCTTGCTCAAAAAGGAAAAGAAAAAAAATAAAGGAAAGAAGAAAGCAAGCCTCACATTTTCTGTGGCATCTCAAGCTGAGGGTAAAAGGCCAAGATAAATGGATACTTTCAAGGTCATTAGCTTGTGGAGCTCACAGTTTGTATTGCCCTGCCAGAGCCTGGCTTGGAAAGGTTATAAATGTTTTTCGTCTGGAGCAGGGAGCTCATTGTTGGAGTTTGGATCCTCTGCTTGGCTGACAGTGAAAAATCCAAATTCTGGTGGAGCAGGGCCCCCCTCTCTGCCCAGGAGGTCTTTTGTCTATTCATCTGTAGCAGAAAACACAAGGAATTAGATGTGAGTTCGAAGATATTGCGATGCCTCACCACTATGGTTGCCACCACCAAAAATGTTGCTGGGCAGCTGACCTTCCTGGCAGCCCACCAAGAGAGAAACAAGGTCAAGTGCTGTTTGCTCTCCAAGAAAGTTACATCGAAATGATGTCCAGTCCTCTCCAGCCTCACCAGCCAGCAGCCCCATGGTCTGTGGAGAAGAGACAGGGGAAGGGACAGAGTCAGAAACCAAGGGTGTGGGGCAAGGCACCATCTGCTAGTTGTATATTTTGGGGGTACCCTGAGCCAAGGCAGTGATGTGCCTTTTGCAGCTGCAGCAAGTCAGCACCACAGCAGCTGAGCCCACCTGCTGTCACGCAGGTGTCTTCTCCTTGCTGCTGCTCCCAGGCCTGCTGAAAGTCACTGCTTTTGTTTGTCCCAGTAAATAACCCCTGCACCTGGCTCCCTTCCCTACTGCTTGGGGCCCCTGAGGGGTTTGGAGGGGCAGGGGCACAGCCACAGTGGCAGCGAAACCCAGCCTCTGAGGGGGAGCTAGCATCACCCTGCCTGGCCATCTACATCTCTCCTGCCTTTTCCCATTGCTTTGCCACCCAGCAGTGACCCTGGGTGCAGGAAGGGTGTGTGCAACGGCAGACATCCTTCAGTGTCACTGCCCCACCTTGAAGGCTGCTGCATTATGCAATGTAAGACCGGAGTTCTTCCTTCAAAATCAGGTTTGTCCATTCTTCCCGGTGTGAACGGTGTTTGCCCAATGGATCAAGCTTCCCCCAGCATGTCAGGCCCCATGGCTTCCAGGGGACTCATAAATGGTGCAGATAAATTGTTGTTTGGGGCCAATGCCACCGACTGAAATGGCTAGAAAATTCCAGCTATTTGGTGCACAGTCAGGCCAGATGTTTTATAGCCTCTGGTGGAATATCAGTAGAAGTATTTCACAGTGGTAAAGGTCAAAGATGGACTCTAAAATAAGCGGAGCCAGCATTTTTGATGGCTCTCCAATTAGAGGAATATTTATTGGCAGATAGTATCTGCAGAAAAAAACCTCACTCAGTGGCCTCTGAGAGCCATCAGGCCTCTCAGACCTCATGTTGGCACAGAGGATCTACAAGGATTTTGTTGTCTTCTTCCAGGGTGTGAAAGACCCCCTGATACATGGAGTCAAGCCCCTCTGCCTCTTGACTGTGCACTGCTGAAGAGGCTCCCTTGGTGGCTAACCACAGGGATTTCTGTTCATCAATTCCAGCTCTGGACACTGAAGCAATGTTTGGCATCTCCATTGCTTCTCCTTCCCTTGCCCCACCAAGCCCATGGGTCTGGCTTGCCTGCTGCCTGCACTGACTGAGGAGCTGTGGGAGATGTTTTTCCAAGCCCTTTTTTTCTGATGGCCTTGAAGAGTCCCCAAAAAACTGCCTCAGAACAGAGCAACAAAGATTTTTTCCCACTTAGCTGCAGCAGCTTCTGCAGGACAGATGGACCGAGCTGAGATTTAAGTGCCAGGTGCAAGTCCATTTTGCTACTGAATTTATGCCCAAGATAATATTCAGTGAAAGTTTTAGTTTATATAAAGATCCATCCCCAAGCATATCTAAACTAGAGTTTGGAATAATGGAATTTGAAAGTAGGCAGGGCATGAATTAGCAGTGCTCTTCCAAAGATATTTCTGAAATGGCACACAGAAATACTGAGAGCAGATGTTAGATTGCTTTAGGAGGACAAAAATGGGTCAGACCTTATAGCAGAGTTTCTAACCACTGTGTAGTCTCTGTTGTCCTATATTTCTCAGGATGAGAGTGAGGAACACTAATGTTCCTGCTCCAGGTGTCCTGAACCACTGGAACTGAGGCAGCGCTGGTATGTGCTAGAGGAAGGGCTGCCTTTCCGTATGTCACCTTCAGAAAAATAAGCTCTCTCCACATCTGAATCAGGCAAAAGTAGAATGGTCAGCCCAGATGTCACTGTCCTAAGAATGAGAGTTTGGGGAGCAGACAGGTCTCAGGAAGAATCAGATGAAGCCCAAACAGCTGCGAGTGCTCTGGTTGTGGTGTTACCCTGTGGCCAGGGGTGGAAGGTGAGAAGGAAGACTCATGAGACCTGTTCAGCACTAGGCATGGAGTGCTGAACAAACCTGGCAGCTGGGGCAGGAGCCATGCTGGGGCTGGAAACCAGGGACCAAGTGGCAGGTTGTGCCTGCAGCCCGGGCAGGGCTGACCTTGGCTGAGGTGGAACGGATGGATAGCCACGAGGCACCGGCAGGACCTCCCTGACAGACAGAGCAGCCTGAAACATGAGGCCTCCGGATGGGAGCCAGATCATTTGCCATCACCTTGTCAGTGTCCTGGGATGACCTGGACACTGAACCACTTCAGGCTGACTTAGTGGCTGGAGAGTCTGTAGCTCCTGGGACAAACAGCTTACCATCACCTTCACCTGTTCAGTTTTGCTAGCAGAAAGGTAGCGAACAATTCTGTGGTTTTGGTTTTTTTTTTTACAGGTTTGCTCTTTTTTTAAGTAGTAATTTCCTATTATAGAAGGTTTTCCTGAAGAATTGCCTTCAAGTCACGTGATGCTAGTTGGAGAGTGAGGCTTCCCTGGGCAGCAGTGGTTAAAAGATACAGTCATGTTCCCTGCGTATTGCCAAGGTCTGTATCGCTCTGTGCTGGCTGCGGGCAGTAGCAACTCAGCCTGTGCCTGTAGCAGCACGAGAGTTACAGGAGAGGCGGAAAAGTAAGCAGGGGCAGAGTATCTGTGATTCCTGCTAGCAGGTGCCCAGGATAGCAGAAAGCAGGCAGTGACACTTTAACTCTGCTGAAAACACCAGCAAAAGTCCCCCTGCCTCCCCACACAGCCCAGGCTTTGGCTTAAGTATTCCTGTCACAAAAGCAACTGGGACAGGAGGGCTTTGCTTACAGGCATGGCAGAAATCCCAGAGAAGGTCTGAGAGAAAGGACACCCATTTCCCTGAGGGCCTGCAATGCCAGGACAAGGCTGCGGGAACGGCTGGACCTGGCGGGGCTCCCCCAGGCTCTGGGGTCACAGCCCGATGGCTCCCGGCAGCGTTGCAGACTAACAAGGACGAGCCTCAGGGATCAGCATCTCCAGAGCAACGAGGGGGACAATGGCAGGAACGTTCCCTGGCCCCGACCAAGTAGACTGTAAGTCAAAACAGGCTATCACACCCAAAATCATGTCAGGGGATTTGTTAGTAGCAGTGGAAGCTTCACTGGGTTTCATCTTTTAAATATATGGACTAAAATATCCTAGCAAGATACCAGTCAGAAAAATGCCAAAAACCAGCCAAAAGCTCACCAAGGCACCCATCAATGCAAAATAATTCAGCCATCCAAAGCCATTTGTTTTTCACATCAGTCCTTGATTAATAGGTGGTTAAATTAAGTTTTGTTTGTTTGTTTGTTCTTCTGGGATTAGCTGTTTTATTTTGAAAGAACACAAGCCCCTCAAAAGATAAATGAGGGTGACATGCTGCAAATGTTCACCCAACCTCTGCTTTTTCTTGAAAGGCTTAGATAACTTCTGACTCTCCTTCTGGGTTTTGACCTGCCCAAGACATGAAACAGGAACACGGTGGGTGCACAAGGTGGCAACAGGTCACAGCTACGCTGGGCTGCAGTGAGGGCACTGGCATAGCTGGGCTTTGGCGACTGATAATGAAGCAGGAGGAGGTTTTGGGTTTTTTTCCTTATCCTAAGACAACATCCCAGGGAGCTGACACCAGGTTCTGAGGACTCTGCTGGAACAAAGGTTGGATGTGCTGCCCATCTCAGTGAGAGGAACAGAAATTAAACTTCATGAACTTGAACAAAAGACTAATCTCTGTGAGAGGAGAGGGGAGGGACAGAGAGAGGAACTGCAGACAATTAGTACTCTACAGGCTCTCACAGAGCCATTAATGAGGGATAATATCCAATTAAGGAGGAGGATGGGAAATCTGGGGAATGCCTGTATATATTCCAGTAAATTGCTCATGGCTCCTCCCTATTCCCCTCCTCAACTTTGGTGATTGTCTAAACAGGAAAGAAATGTTCAAGTGAAATATAGTTCATGGAAATATTTAGAGCCTACAGGTAGGTGGCTTGCTGCCCAGATGTCCTGGGAGTGGGTCTCTCCTCACATGCCTCATCAGAGATGCACACATTGAAGGGTGCGCGAGAGGGAGCCTAAAAGGTTCTGGCAATGATTTAACTCAATTAAAGTCTGTGGGAGGGTTCAGCTTCACATCATGAAGCAAACACAGGACAAGTAACTGATATAAAACTGAAAGGCACTTTACTTGTGTCTTTTGTCTTTAGGATGACAGAAGGGGGATAATATTCCTCCACTGACAGGGTAAGGCTGGAGTTGGGTAGACTCTTGTAAAGCATTACGGATTTTTTTTGTTGTCAAAAAGGTCATCAACAGCTTGGAGATACAGATTTCCTTCCAGCAGGAAGTTTTTTTTTTTTTTTTGAAAAGCCCAACTTTCTATCCATCTCAGCATTTCTTTAAATGGAACTGTTAGTCCTGTTGAAGTGACCTAAATCAGCAATGTCCTGCATAAGAAAGAGAAATAACTCACAGTCCCCTGTGCCTCAGAAACACTTGACTGGATTGACAGAGTGAGAGTCTGTTTCCAGAGAGTCTCCAATAAAAATAGCTGGTAGTAGCTTTCAGAAGGTTGAACTGTCTGGATTTGGGGGTTTTTTGGGTTTTGGGGAGGCATGGGATTTTTGAAAAATTTTATATTTTAGGGAAACGCCCCCCAGACATTAATTGTGTCAGCAGTGTTCTTTTTAATTTAGTACCTCCCTTAAAGTGATTCCCGAAGTAATTTTGGGAATAAAGCTTTATTTGTTTGTCTCTGCACGTGCTGAATAGGGTGAGAGCCGGACTTTTCCAGACCTTTGGAGCTTTTTTGAAAACAAGTAAGTCACTTGCCGCCTCAAGCTTTATGACTAAATTCTCTCCCCAAGGTTACTGCAAGGAACAGAGACCTTTACACGTCTGCATTTACAGATGGGTTCTGAGCAGCGTAAGCTTTGAAAAATGGGACTTCACTTGCTCTTGCTGTCACTCCTTTTCTCTCTCTCTATATATATGTTCAATTATATATAAAATCCCTCTCAGCCCCAGTGTATGCAATCAGTGGCTATTGCATCAGTGAGTGTTACAGATCCCATTTTTCCCATGGCAAGGAGGGCCCTTAGTGTGCACAAAGGCACAATGCAGGGAAGATTAATATCAGCTTCTGCTTTGCCATTCTAAGCCCCTGCTAACTGTAAATAATATTTTAGCAAAGATCTTGATGCATCATGATCTATTGTGTTGCAGCGATGATGCTGCTTGTTATGTCTTTAGCAGTGATTTATCATCCTCTGCAATGACACAAATCATGGATGGCTCATGACACTCCAGGATGTATGATCTCTTAGTGGTGGCAGTGATGAATCCTGTGCTTAGATCATAACATTTTGAAACCTGGGATGTGGAGCTGATCCTTTGCTTTTTACTTCTAGAAGGTACCTAAAGCAATAAAAAGCTCTCTTTGTTAGCAATATGTCAAGTAACGCATCTTCTCTTTTCACAACATCTCGATACGGTTAATTCTGGCTAAGACTCGAAGGGTTATCAGGCAACTCCAGATTACTCACTCCTTTTGCTTTTCCCCTACTACCTCCTAACCTTTAATGTCCTCCTCCTGCATTCTGGTCCCAGGGACATATTTTGAAATTCTGCTGCATGTATAATGAGTATAAAATGTTCCTCTAGGAGCTGGAGAAAGCTCAGATGTTTGGGTACAGTAGGCCCATTCCGACACAACAAGCCTACGCTCAAGCTGTGATCCCAACAGAGAAGAAAGCGTTTCAGGTCTGAGCTGCTCTCATCCAGTGAGCTACTGCCATATCAGCTCTGCTCTGAGGAAGTGGAAGTTCTTGCTTTTATTTATTTTTATCCTGTGGCATCAAAATGCCCCTGGGTAAGAGAGGACAGAATGGGGAAGGGGGTGATGATGAAGGTTCTCACTCTTCACTGCTGGGTTCCTGCTCTGAGTCAATGTGCATTTCTTTCAGGCAACATGTAGATTATTGTGAGAATACAGGTTTAGTGGCTGGCAAAATAGACAGGAATGTCAAAGGCACCAAAAAAAAAAAAAAAAAGAAAAGAGAGAGAGAGAAGGAAAAAAAACCCAAGAAAATTCCAAACAGATGACTGAGGGCCAAATACTGCCCTTAGTGATCAACACCTTAAGCACCTGACAAGCTGCTCTGGCTGCAGTCGAGGGGCCCTGCAGTCTGCTTCCCTGCAAGTCTGCTTTCACCTTGGACACAGCTGGCACCCTGGGCCCTTGGATCACTCCAGCAGCCAGCCCTCCTCCCTGGGCTCACACCGAAGGGAAGAGGCCACTCCTGCCCAAGGCTGCTGCTGCTCTGTCTCATCTCAGAAGCGACAGAGGGTCAGCCACCCGTTCCTCAGCACCCCCAGCCCAGGGAGGAGCTGGACAGGCAGCTGGTCAGACGAAAAGCCGGGGCTGTAAGGCAGCGATGTTGTTCTGCAGGCTCAGAGCTGCTGGAGCCCTAAGGCCGCCGTTCTCCGTGGGAATGCCGGCTGCACAATGGGGCTGTGTGCTGCCGGCGCTCTGGTACCCAGCAAGGAGCTGGGGCATCTACTTTGAGGCCTGCAGGAACCTGAAGCAGGGCGGCTGGGGCGCTCCGTGCCCCTCCGCTTCACTCGCAAAGCCTGGAGGCTCCAAGATGGCTCATCACCACTGGATGGAGCAAAAGAGGTGGGCGAAGACAGCCGAGGAATCCTCTCGGGATGCTGGGCCGGCTGGCTGCCTGCCCTGGCCGCGGCCCCGGCTCGGCTTCCAGGGAAGCTGTTAATAACTCGGAGCCTGCTCTCCCCTCTGCTCGGGGCCCCTCGGGTGCCCCCCGCCGCTCGCCGCCCGGCCTGCTGGCTCGCCAGCCCCGCTCTGCCACAGCTGCTGCCGCCGGCCGCCAGCTCTCCAGGTGCTCCACCGGCTGGAGACACCCCCACGGCCAAGAAGTCCTCGGCGGAGGGACCTGCGCCGGCACCGGCACTGGAACGGCGGCTCGCTGTCTCAAGGAGGGCTGTGGATCAGCTCCACGGCCTGCACGCCCCCCCTGCAACTTCTTCCCGGCCGCAGGAATCGGGCAGGGAGTTCCCTGACCCCTGGGCACAGCAGCCCCACGCCGCGCTCGGGGCAGCTGGAGGAGCACCGCCAGTCTTGCCACGTTTGACCGTGCAGCCGCAGCACCCTCAGAAAGATAATTTCCCATCATTTCAGTGTAGCGCTGGAGCCTGGGGAGGCGACTCCCACTCTGCAGACTGGGAAGGGAGGTGTTGCAGGCAGCAGCAGCGCCCGGGGCAGCAGAGGTGAGGGAGCGGGAGGAAAGCACATCACCCTGCAGTGAGCTCTGCCCACAGGGTTTCGGAGCTTGCCGCCTCTCCATCCCTGCTGCACAAGACCAACCTGGTTTGTTCAAAGCTGGGACATGGTCAGACTCATGGCATTTTGCTGATACACCATGTTGGTATCAAATCTCAGAGAACTGACATTTTTTTCCTATTTCTTCCATCAAAGAAGTGCTAAGCCAGTCAATTAATGTAGGAACTCATTTCACAGGAGAACAGGGCCCTATTTAAGGAAGGAGCATTTTTTTTTTTTTTTTTTTTTTTAAACAAGAACTGTAATTATCAGCCTAAGACAGCCAAGCATCATGGAAAATTTTACCTCAAATGGTGAATGTTCAGCCAAGTTGGAATATAACAAAGGAAGATTTTATAATAGAAAATCTCGGGCAATGCTGCTTACAGTCTTCGGTACTCATTAGTGCCTGTGTTTTCTGTAATGCTGTAATTCATTCTATAATATGATGCCATGATATGATACTGCTTCAGTAGCCAATGCTGTCCTCTAAGAAGGGAGTTATACTCAGCAAGAAACAAATGTATCATAATACTTTTTAGGCCCCATACACAGCTATAAAAACACATAGTAGCCTTTCAAACCAAAGCCTTCCTTACTATTAGTCTTAAATATCTAGCTCCAGAAAAGGAAACATCTCCCAGTGGTGTGCAAAGGTGAGAGAAATCATTTGAGATGCACCTTGTCAATGGTAGCACATTTCTTCAGTTCCTGGTGTATAAACATGGGTGTCAGTGAAATTTCTAACAGCTGCACGTACAACAAATTTATCACATATAATGCTCTGTAAATATAAATATGCATTTGGAACTTAGCGAGAAGCACCAAGAATAACCTTATACCCTTTAGTATGCAACACTTTACAATATATTTCTCAATATCTTAAATTCTTTTTTTACAATAAACGTATTTCCATACCTCATATTTTAGCAGGTGTTTTTAACTTAAACCTGTTGAAAATGTTGTAAGAAGGATTGCACATCTAATGGGGTTATTGAATGTGTTTCATATTGAAACATATTGTATATTGAAAGTATGAATAATTGGATTTGATAAAGAATTAAAATTAGACTGAACCAAGAGAGACAAGAATTAGAAAATATAAAAGTGATATGATTCAGGTAAAGAAAATAATACATCTTCCCAAGCGAAAACAATTACAATAAAAAAATTTCAATTAAAAATACTAATGAAGAGTAAGGGATGTAAAAGCTGGGAGGACAGAATGGGAGAGAAGCGAGCCAGTATCTCAGCAGCCAGAGCAGTTTTGTTAACGTGGAGGACTCATGTTTAATATCCAATATTTTCCTGTGCCCAGAAAAGATGTGAAGCCACATCACAGTCCTGTTCAGACAACACCCTGATGTGGGAAATGTGAAACCCCACGTGTTTCATTGAAACTGAGTCTCCTTGTCCTCAGTGACTGCTCTAACCACTGTGCTGTTAAGTGAAAGTGGATTCCTTGTCCTTGATTTTGTAGGAAGCCTTCCCCTTTTAACAGGTGCCTGAATCTTTTGACTACGCTAAACCAGTTAACAATGCGAATTATGAGATTAGTTTGTCTACCATGTTCTGATGCATTTCTTTCAGCTGAAAGTCTCCGGCAAAAATGACTTGAATTTGTAAATATGTTTGAGCTGCCCAGAAACATCATTTGTGGAAGCACCTGCTATTTTCCAAAATATGATTTGATGATGATGATAACGGTAATGATAACAGCTGTTATTGTTCAGGTAACTATGAGCATTTTGTTATTTCTTCTTTTACATCACTTTTTTACTGCTTCCTATTTCTTTGCCTACCTGCAGCATGTTATTTTACATATATTTTCTTATTTATTTTGCTTCCCCCTCTCCACTGAAATTCTTGATGGTGCCCTCATGGGCTTATATATCCTCAGGTGCACAGCCACACAACTCATGACTTCTTTTTATATTGCCTGGGCCAAATTGACTCCAGTTTTCCTCAGGTGCAATGCCAATGAAATCAAGTTACATCAACAGACTTGTGCAACTATGGAAAAAGCAGAGCCCTTATCAGTATAATGCCTTGACATATTTTTTCTTTCATAATGTCTTTCTCATCACATATCTTTATTTACAGTTTCCTTTATTATTTCTCTGCACCTCATTTTACAAACCTGGCTTCTTTACATTCAGTAGCCATCACTGTGGTCTATCTGATCTAGACAGCTGTACTGAGACAGGGGATTTTGGAATATTACTGTAAAAAACTGGAAGCTTTTTGCCACACTTGTATTCATTTTAGTGGTTATCACTGTAACAGTTAACAAAAGACACAAAGACATCCATACCCAAAACAGCATATGAAGATTTAATTTTTTTTTTAAATGGCACATACATTTAAATAGCTCCTACTTTTCCCATTTGGCAAGGCCATTGTTGTGGCTAATGTATGTATTTCTGAAAACAATGATACATTTCCAGTAGTATTTTCCACAATTTTTTTCAATGAGCAATAAAGGAGGTTGAGGTGGGATGTGTTTTATCCCACCACATTATATCATTCCTCTTTTTCCTCTTTGTTGGATGGCAATCAGGAACCCTCATGCCAAGCTTGGGAAGCAACAGCATCTGGCTCCTTGGCAGATTCTGCAGGCGGTCTTGTTGCCAGCCTTTAAGCTGTGTCTGGGTCTGCTGCATGGTTTGGCTGCAGATGGGCTCTCTGGGTTGCCTTGTGCTTATGGGTGCCAGTTTTGGCTTACCTTTGATTCTGAGGACTTTACTCATTTTTATTCATTTGTGAATAAGGACCCATCCAAATGCTTCATGAAACCAGTACCAGAGTGTACCGATATTTAAAATGAAAAGGGAAGGAGGCCGTTTCCCTTCCCCCTCCCCTCCCCAGGATGAAACATTATAATAGCATCTGCAAATGGATCTGGATCTATCAGTATTTCCATTATAAATCAGAGGCTTAGAGCTTAGCCATGAATATTCCTCCCAGAATGAAATGCAATGCGGCCACTTGTATTAAAACAACATTGAAGGTTTTTTCAGACCACCTAGGCATTCCCACACTCACTTTCCCTTCCTTCCAAGGGGATAATTTTGAAGACACAACAGTCTAACATCAAGCATATGTCCAAAAACCTGTATGGCAAAAAAACCCCACTTCTTGCTATTTCTGGGTGCTGAGGTTCAATGCAGATTTGGAGCCACTTACAAGAATAGTGCCTAGGCCTGGAAGAAAAACCTTGAAATCATAAACTTTGTGGACACTGAGGGAGCTGTGGCTGTGAACACAGCCCTCCTGCCTTGCTGGCCCACAGACCCCCAAAGCCTGGGAGTGTGAGTAGGGAAGAAATGTATCTGCCTCCTGTATTTGCTATCAGCTCCTGCCATGACCCCGTCTGGCCACCCTTTGGCCCAGATTTGGGCACCCAAACACCCTCCTGGCAAGAGCTGCCTCTCCTGGAGAGGATGGGGGTATAGCAGGGTGTGGGGAGGCTGTGCTCCCTAATCGGAGGTGTCAGGCTGTTGTCAGGGGGGAGCCAAGTGCCTCTGCCCAGAGAGGGAGTGCAGATACCGCTCAGCACAGATGGCCAGGGGGGTCTGCCCAATTACCAAATTAAGCCTTCAAAACATGATGTGACTCCTAGCATTTGGAAGGAGCCTTCCTGGACCCCGGACTTCAGTGCCTGTACCTCCACATGCACAGACAGCGCAGGGATGGGTGCTTTCAGTCATCTTGGGATGGGTGCCTTTGGGGCAGCTTGATTCTCTCGGGGAGCAACAGTTTCGCTGAGTCAGGGGATATGCAGGGACCAGCATCCCAGAGAAGTGGGTGGGATAGGTGGGAGGGAGCAGGGGAGCATGAGGAGTTTGTTGGCACCCCTTCAGAGTGTACATACGGTGATACAGGTGACAGTGCCTGGGGAACAGGGCATTTCCCCTGCCTACAACTGGGCTCTCTCAATAATGCCAGATACTGGGCAATGCTGGGTCACAGCTGTCCGTGCTGATTCCCTACATGACCCTGTTTCCCTGCTGAGTGCTTCTAAGCGAGCTCTGAGCAGCCAGCCAGGCACTGGGGACAATGCACAACAAAACCTCTCCTAATTACAACAGGATCCACAGGCAGAAGTTCCAGTACTGATAATGACAAAAGAAAATCGAAGCAAAAAACCCCAGCAACACTTTTTCAAAATGGTATTTCTATTTTTCTCTTTGCTGTATGCAATGTAAAATACCAGTGCACAAAATTTTATGCCTATGAATATATGCTGAAGGAGTCATGTCAGTGACACATAGTGTCACACAAAATCCAGCTAAACGTAACACAACATTCAAAGCAGTAGAATTTCTGGTGTCCCTTGCTTCCATTTTTAAACCTGTCTTTTCTTAGGAAAAGAGATTCTTTCTTTCTCTATTACCCTGCAGTCTATAGACAATCTCTGCACATGATTTATAGCAGTCTTTCTTGTGAAGTCTCTTCCAAGATTCATCTTTTCACAATCCTTTGTAACAATCTTTCTTAAAATCTTATGTTCTTGCAGTCTCTCTTAAATGGATTAATGCGGAATGTAAAAAAGTTAAATCACAACAAAATTGTTACAGATTTTCTTTTGCAGGTTATTTAGGGAAGGGAAGAGATTCACCTTTAAAATGAGTGATGCACCCAGTCTGGTGGAAGGCTTAAGCATCTGTGCAGTTCCAAGTATGGGAGGAAGCTACCTGCATTTGATGAAATCACTTGCCTTTTACATTAAAGTGCTTAATAAGTTTCAAATGTCAGGTCTCAATTTTACATGTAGGTCTTGCCCTTGTCTAAAGTTAATTTCTATTTTAGACTGTTAAAAGCACACATTACAGATCAAAATAATAACCAAATAATCAGTTAGTCTCTGTAATGGGAACCTCTCCCCTCTCCTGCATGACTAGTAATAGAATTCCTATGGAAATCACACACTAGCATTACAAATACAAGCTAACATTATCTCCAACAAAGACTCCAACATGACCAAAGACAGAGGGCCCAAATAACAGAGCAGGTTAAGTGCTGAAAAACAGCATGGATATTTGGTTAAATGTCATTTGAATTCTCATTCCATGATGTGTCTTCTGGATATTTCTTTAAGGAAGTGAGCGTTGACTATTGTTGGAGTGGTTGGTTACTCCTTATTCAGTAAAACCCACAAATGTTTATGAGCTTGTGGTATTTCCTTGTTTGCTGTTCCCTTTGACAAGTTTCACCTACCCAGAGAGAAACAGACAAGGTACTGTGTGGTTTAGGTGATCAGCTCAATATTATGAGGGGTGAGTGGCAAATAGGAGACTGTCAACCCAAACAGCTCATAAATAAGGCACACGATGAAGATCATGAGTCTAAACCATTGACAGACAAAAGTAAAAATATACCAAAAACTTAATGAATATGCTTAGTGCAGTTCCAGCTGGTCCATCAATCATCCACCAACAGAAGTGCTACAACCATGGCAAACAATATTTAAACAATAGTATTACTATTGCTAGCTCTGTTGGGCACGACTGCTGTCTCACAGAGGATGGTCAGGCAAGCATCTCCTGCCCAGAGTTTAGAGCTTGTCAGAGATGCTCCACAGAGATGCCAGAGCCACCTCTCCCATCTCAGGTCTTTGCTATATAAGCAAGAAAATACAGGATTCAGTTATTGCTGTGGTGCCTTGCTGTGGATCCAGGCACAATGTTTGAGCAAGGCATCTTTATTGCTGTTTCACTGTCCAGTTTCTAGTGGGCCAAAGAGCACAGTACAAAAGCTGTCATCCCACTTGGCTCTCATTGCTCTCATTTTTGGCACCAGCAGCTGAGGCCAAGGGCTGAATGAGCACAGGGGATGAATCCTGCTTTGAAAGCTTGCAGATCAGGACTGAGGCATGTTGGAAGAGCAACGTGAGATGCCTGCACATCTCTTTCTTGCATGGTCCTATTCTCTAGGTAAAGAAGGAAATTATGATCCCATAGGGCTAAGAGGACTCTTCTAACAATTCTGGTATTCTTGCTAATGGTTTGAGAAAGTGGTTAGCTGTAAAAACTGTACTCCAGGAAGAGGAACATCTGGAGCAGATTGGTCTTTAGGCTAAACGTATCCCCTTGATTTCTTGTCCACAGGTAATTTTTTGTTTGGGAAGATTTGCAGAAAACCCATGCCAGATATTTTATTCTTTCTTTAGTTTGATTTGCAAGACATGCTTTGCCCTGCTTTGAACAGTCATCCATAAAGCATTTAAACCCCTCCATACGTTTATAGCTGGACCTATCTTACTCACTTCCCTTCCATGGCATTTCACCTGCAAACTTAAGGCTCTTGCCATTTGCCAAGAAACATCCTCAACTCCTCACTGGGCAACAGCGCATGCACACATGAGCAGCAGCTGCTCCTTTATGTGCCTGGAACAAGCCAAGCTTGGAAAGTCGGGAGAGCCGTGTAGTGCAGCCCGATGTATGCGGAACGGGGTATTTGCTGCACAGCAAGCCAGCCTTGTGCATGTTGGCCCTGCAAAATGGCAGAAGCCCTATGTGCCTCCTATGCCTGCCCACTTTACTCTGCCTTCCAGCTAGGGCAAGGCAGCCCAGCATACGTCAGGTCTCTGCTGTGCCCCTGGCCACCCTGCCTGAGGAAGGGAGGGAGGCAGGGGACAAATCCACTGCTCTGGCCCTGATCCCTGAAGCAGAGGAGCCACCAGCCAAGAGCACAAGTAAAACAATTGAAGTAAATCTTAAGGTTTCACTAATTTGTTTGGGTTTTTTTGTTGTTTTCTTTTTCCCTTTTCTACAGTGTAAGCTGTCTCTTGTTTTTGTTTTTCACAGGTTTGGCAAACATTTTGCTTTTACAGCTCAAGCTTTGCCCAGTCACAGAACTGCATATAGGCTTTGCTTAGCTTTTGTCTTGCATATTAAACAAGAATTAGGAAATAAAAGCAATATTATTAGGGTTTGGACTTTCTGATTTTGGAGTCAATAGGAGCTTTGTTCTGCACTTCTGTCTGGCAGAGGAGAAGGGAGAGCAGACTTCCTCCTATTAACATTGTAACCCAGTGAGTTTGCTCTTGAACCCCAAACCAGGTACGGGCCGCCCATCTGACCTCTTCCACAACCCTGCTTTCAGTCCCTGGCAAGAAAAACCTTTCTGTTAGGTTCCACAGAAGCAGGATAAGGTCCAGGATGTTTAAATCCTCAATACTTTCTGTTATTTCCTGACAATACCCAATTCATTGGTCCAAGATTTGAATACACATCTTCCTCGCACCATTTCACAAAAGGCTTGGACCCCAAGAATAGAAGAAACCACTGCAATACAACAAGGACATATAAATATGAATGTCAAACTGCCCCGTCAATGAAATGCTTTAAAATGCAGGGAGTGCCATGGTGCAGTGGGCCACAGAAACACAATGAAATGATAATGAGGACAAGCGGAGATGAAGACCACCCACCAGTAGTTTTATGACTGTGACTTGGAACGACAGTTCTCAGCGGGGCCATTGCGACTGGACGCCATTGTCATTTTTAGCACATGCTAAAGTAGCAATTGTGCACGGACATTTCAACTGTTGCCTCTGACAAACAGCAGCCAGACTATTTATGAACAACCCCCAACCCCATTCTTGTGCGTTTGGCTGTGTCTGTAGGTAGGAGAGAGTGGAAGACTGCTACTTTGTTCTGACAGGTTTTCCCATAGTCACTGTCTGCTACTCCTTGCATATGTTTAATTTTCTGAGGATTTATGTTGGCCCCTTCCTAGACAGCTCTCCAGCATTAATCTTCCTTATGCAAGCTCCTACCCCACTTACGCTGTAGCCTCCTTCATGCTGTGTTGTGTTTACCCTCCTTTCCTAGAGGAAAAAACAACATTCAGAATCAGGGTATCAGAGCAAACTTTTCTAGGGCTTGGTTGTGCACTTAAGACAAAACTTGGGTTTTGGAGGAATGAAGAAGACAAGGCAAAGACAAGGCATGAGTCTGTTCCTGATATGTTTGTTCACCCTGCCAGGGAGGTGCATGTGCTGGATCAGAGCACCTCCCAGGTGTCCTGGCGTAGGTTTCTGCCTCTCTATCCCCAAATGCTGCCACTCATTTTCTTGGCAACTCTCACCAACACCTCATCTCCAGCGCAGGGCACAAGGGGTGCAAACAGGGTGCAGGAGAATTTTCTCCCACCCAACTTCCATGCCAGAAACAGTTTGGCTCAAGATTTAGGTAAGCAACAAGTCTTCAAAACAATGATCCAAATGCAAATCTTTTCTGTTTTGTAACTCTGCTAGAAAATTACCAAATCACATTCAAGAAATGCAGCCTTTTAGGTTTGTTCACTGTTTCATAAATATCTGTAGATTACACAGCACTCTACCAGCTTGCCTTTAAATTTTATTGTATTAAGAAACTCATCCGAAAAGCAGTTGATAACTAATATATTCTTAATCCGTCACTCTTCAGATCCTGTCATAAAATGTGTAACTGAGAGAAGCTGTTCACATTAGCATGCCACCATATCAGGTCATCACTCCCAAAGCTTTCATTATGGGATGCTGCTGAAAGGTGCCATCTTCACAGCCAAGATATGCCTAATTTATCCATTAGGCATTCCTTCAGTAGTCATTTAAAGTGAGCATGATTGGGTTTTTTTAACTGCCTATGTTTTACCAAGAAGACAGCTATAGCATGGCTCAGAAAATAAGCACTCATGTTATTCTCTATGGGCTGTGCAGAAAAAAATGTTTAATTTGCATGCGCATGATGGTAGGGGAAGCTGACTCAGAACAAGCTGTTGGTGCTTCTGGATGGTCAGACTTAAGGGACTGCAGGAGCACTGAGAGGTCTCCAGCATGGACCAGGGAACACTGCTTGTGTGGATGTTGTTCTAGGTGTTGTATAACCCCTTTTAAAAAATGGGCAGTTATGTATTCATCCCTGAAGGAAGGGATGAAAAAAAATGGATCTAGAGAGGAAGGGGAAGAGTGATCCACAGCATACAGAGATACATAGCTGAAGGCATAAGGATCCCCAGCTTATTATCCACCATTGCACATTCAGGTCTGCTTTTATCTTACCAAAGCTTTGGGAAGAGGCCTGAGACACCTGACTGAGACACACCTTAGGCAACCCACGAAGGCAGTGGGCAGATAGACTGGAGGGCAGCAATTTCATAAGACAGTTCAATATGCCTCAGGTAAGAGTGTCTCCTGGATCTATCACTTTCTGTCCAGCCTTGAAAAGTGGGGCCCTTCACTGTCACAAAAGCACAGATATGGAGCAGACAGCCAACTTCCCTGGCTCAGAAAGCTTCCTATCAAAATCTTCACGAGATGGACAATCACAAAATATATAATGGGAGTTGAGTGGAGCAAGAGCTCCTGGGTCATATCATAGGCAAGTGGTGACCATGGCTCTGCAGGAGAGGTGTTCTCTGGCTCTAGAAGTAAGAGAGCCAGAAAAGCCTGCACCATGAATTTATAATGACCAACTGCATGCCCAATCCAATTCCATCCCCTCATGGGGCAGAGGGATCCCTGGACAACAAATACTGTCTTTTGTCTGGGCTCCTCATTCTTATCTCAGCTTTCCAAGGCACCAGGTAGGAAGGTAGTGTCTAGTGATTCTCTGCCATTGTCATGGTTTGACACTGGCGAAATGCCAAGCACCCGTGACAGCTGCTCACTCACCCACCCCTGCTACAGCTGGGCAGGGGAGAGAAAAAAATGAAACAAAAAGTTCATGAGTTGAGATGAGGACTAGGAGAAAAGATTCCAAGGGCAAAACAGGCTCAACTTCGAAGTACAAAGTGAAATTATCACTAACAAAGTCAGAGGAGGATAATGAGAAATAAAAGAAACCCTTAAAAACACCTTTTCCCCTCACCTTCCCTCTGACAGCACAGGGAGACAGGGCATGGGGGTTTGGTCAGTTCATCACTGAGATCTTCCACTGCACAGGGAAAGAAGTCCTTCCCCTGCTACGCCGTGGGGTCCCTTCCCATGGGAGACAGTTCTCAGTGGCTCCAATCGAGTTGTCCCAAAACTGCTGCAACATGAGTCTCTCCCATGGGCAAACAGACTCCTCTGAAAACTACTGCGGCATTGGTCCCTCATCTACAGGGTGCAGTCCTCCAAGGACAGGCTGCTCCAGCCTGGAAGCAGAGCCCTCTCTCTCCACTGGGTCTCCCGCTAGATCACAGCCTCCTGCAGACATCCACCCACTCTGCTCCCCCACAGGCTGTGAGTGGATCTCTGCATCCCCTGTGGACCCCCATGGGCTGCAGGGGGACAGACTGCTCCACCATGGTGTTCACCATGGCCTGCAGAGGAATCTTGGCTCTGGTGCCTGGAGCACATCCTCCCCCTCCTTCTCCACTGACCTTGGGGTCTCCATGTTGTTTCCCTTACATGTTCTCACCTTCTCCTCTTCTCTGGCTAGAAAAATACTGTGTCCCCCTTTGTTTTGACTTTCTTCTTAAGTAAGTTATCACAGAGGCGTAACCAACATGTCTAATTGGCCCAGACTTGGCCAGCAGCATGTCCATCTTCAGGGCCATCAGGGATTGGCTCGGCTGGATATGGTGTAAGCTTCCAGCAGCTTCTCACAGAGCCACCTCTGTAGCCCCCTCGCTACCAAAAACCAGGCCATGCAAAACCAACACAGCCATGAACAAAATTCTGGTTCATAGATACTGGGTAGGAAACTCAGCCTTTCAGTGCAACACAGCTTTCCAGCTATAAAGCCACTGGATCTACTATGGCTGTAGGAGTGATTGAGCATAGTGCAGGAAACTGGAATTGTCCCTTGCTCTTGGTCCTTGAACTCACTCCTTGCACCATCCTATGACTTCTCTGAAATTTTAGTTAGTGAGTATTTTGGTTTGTAGTGGAAATCTGGTGCAGGTAAATAGCAGTCGTCTTTCATACCTCAAGGGATGTTTGCTGTTGTGTAGAGACAAGAAGGGTCACATCACAGAAAATTCAGCAGAATAGGCTTGGCAATAGCACTGACATTCTTTGCCAGGCATGAATCCTCAGACTGATGCTTCCAGATCTCCATTTCCTTTTCAGCCTGGTAGCTTCTCTATGGTGCTAGCCTCAGTGGGATCTCAGAAACTATCAATTATGCATTGAAACACCCAGCAAGACCTCGTGGTGTAGGCTGTCAGGTGTCATCATTTGAGAGATTTCCCAGTAGAGGCACATGTTGGTGAAGTGGCATATCCTACAGTGTGCAGGAAAATTTCTGGTAGAACAGAGAAAGGAAGTCAGTAGCTTCAGCTTGGAGTTCTCTGCCATAACCCTCACTTCTTCCCCTTCATTCCTGCTCCCTGAACCCCCATTCTTCTTAATGCTTCAACATATAGATTAAATAGGCCTTATGAAGAAGAGGACAGGTGGTTGGAAAACACTTTATGTTTAAATCCAGCATAGCTGTGAGAACAGGCAACAAGAAATGGGATTACAAACAGTCAAGCAAGTTCACATGTTAGTTATGTCCAAAGAGAGTTGCTCTCCTTTGTTGCAGTGTGTTTCACTCATCTGTGCAGCTGTGCATCTGGCCTTTTGTTTCTCTACCTATTCTCCTAGGTGACTGTTGTAATGAGGAATGACAGAGATGAGGAGCTGACAGGCAGAAACCTCCTGGATTGGGTAAAGCATGGGACTCACATGAATAAGGCACTTGAAGCAAAGGAATCTGGAAAAGATATTCAAATATATATGAAAACATAAATACTACAAGCAACACTATCATTATGTCAGTTTTGCTTTCCAGCAGACCTCTGTATGCATTCAGCCTCACACTGGAGTCTCAAGCAAATCTCTCTTGTTTATTCTGTCTGTGTTCAGACACCATGGTGGAGACTACACAGTTACTCTGTTGAAGCACCTGATCACCAGGGTATAGATGATCCCTCCTCTGGACTGTGCTGAGCTTTCCCCGAGTCCAGCACAGCTTGTTTACTGTGCCAAACACAGACCAAGTCACCTAGGGCAGCATTTTTCAAACTCTGTGTCTGATCTTTAAATGGTGTGTTTGATACTTTGTAGGGGAGATTGAAGCCCGGCTGCCAAGAAATGTTTATTTTTGTGTTCTTGCCTAATCATTGTCACAGATGATTCAGCAAGAGCAGAACTGCCACTCTGCCTGAAAAAAAAATCTGCTGGGGCTTGTTCTTGTTCATTTTGGAGTAGAAATGAACAAAAATACATAAAAAGCCATCCTTGTGTTCCCAGAAGGTAATTTTCTGCATTTTGAGGGAGGGATATTGGGCTAAAATTGGAGAAACTGCACAGGTAGAAACATTATTAACATAATTAATGGCTTATGTAAACCAGGAAGAATGTTTTCTGGGGGATGTTTTGCTGTCTGCAAAAACCCAGAGACCTAACATTGTTTAGCCAATTTTCCCCTGCCATGAGGAGGTCAACAGTCATGTACCTTCTGTGTTGGACACTGTCAAGCCTTGTTTACTGTCATTAGAAGGTCCCAGGAGAAAGCTGGTGAGTTTTTGGCAGTTTGTGGCAGAGGAGAGAGCTACAGCTGCAGAGCAGTTGTTGTCATAACACCTATTCATCATTATCCCTCCCACCATGAATTACCTACTGATACCAACCCCTCTTTGTTTACATTCATCACATCTATAAAACTCGTGCTTGCATCCAGGAACCACATCTATACCTGGGAAAACTCTGGCTGTATTTGTGCCAGTATTTCTCCCCCAAACCCAGAAAATTCTCGAAATCTCCCTGCTGAGAGAACAGGGACAGCTTTTCAAATGTTTTGTTCACTTCCACTTAAAATTCAACCGGAGTATCTAAATTAGGAATGCTGCTACATTCCAGCTCAGAGAGCTGCAGTTCTCTGTTACAAAGAGGGGCTCCGTCTCCTCCTCATCATCCAGAACCCTGTCTTTCTGGATCGTCTGGTCCATTTGCCTAGGTGGAAAGCTCGGTAGGGGGCCCATGTTGTACCCTTCCTTCTGTGTCTGGTACAGCATGGAGCACCATGTCAGCGATGCACTAATACACAAGAATAATCAGCTCATCAAATCAGCTTCATTAGTTGGAGCTCGAGAGCACAGCTCTGCTGCCCAGCCCTGCAGACACGCAGCCTGCCTCACCACTCCATCTGCTGCAGCCGAGCAGGAGGGGTCTGCCCATTCGGCTGTTCACGCACAAGTGCAAAAGCCCGGGACACTGGGGGTACTTCGAGCATGTGCCATGTTCCTGCCTGACACATGTCACCGGGGGACCGCTGCTCCTCCCCTGTCTCTTGTATGGAAGACCAAATCCAACTCCAGAGTGCCAGCGATGAAGCAGCTAGAGCGAGGTTTTAGGCCACTAATGATTTTCCTGTGTTTTGGGGGGAGGGGACTGGAGTGTGGTCCAAAAGGTCTGCCTCACATCCCTGTCGCAACACAGACTCCCGGAGTCCACCCCACGCTGCTGGTGGGTGGCTGTGCAGTGGGGACCCTCTCTGTGTGACAGGAGAGGGGAGAGGTGGCAGTGCAGAGGCTGCTGGAAGGTGGCTCATCCCCACAGCAGGCTCAGGGCTCTGCGGTCCCTGTATATCGACAGCAGAGGAGCAGGACACCAGCGGGTCACGAGTTTCACAGATTTGTTCACTGCTTGGAATTTCTGAGTGAGAGTATTTATGGATAGCTCTGGAGTTATTTTTACGGAAATGGCTCTGTAACTAAGCACTTCAGAAAAAAATCAGGCCACCATGTAGATGAAAAGGCAGGTGGAGGGGGCTTCACTTGAGTGTATCCAGCTTGGAAAGGGGTGGGTGTAAGCCCCTAGCAGGCGCTTGCTTATGAAAACCCCTAGGGCTGGTTATCTTCACAAATGCTCTTCCTTAAACAATGATGAATAATAAACACATGTATAAATCTCTCAGTCTTTGGTATTGCCAAGGGTCTGTGCAGAAGTATCTGTTGCTTACACTGAAGTTCTCTATCTCTTTCTCTCAGTGTATTTTTAGCATGGATGGAGATATAGTCTCAGAAAATGTAATGACATGTGACATGCAGGATTCATATGTATCTAGGCAGTATGGGAATGTACCATGTAGGAGGAGATGTAACATACTGCTTGGCTTCTAATACCCATTACTTAAGCACAATAAGGCGCCTTATGGAAGCAGATAAGGGGGCTCCCCATTGTGCCTAAGCATTAGAAGACATATGTTTATCCCATACCTGTATTCTCTCTTTGCTTTATGTCATTACATTTAAATTACTTCACACAATATTGACTGAAGATTTACGCTGGCTTGTCAAAAATGCTCTAGAGGTGTTCACCTTTAGAAGATCATCAGTTTTCACAGGAAAACAACTATCAACTTGATTCTGCCTCTCCCATGCCATTAACAAATATCTGCTAGTAAGTCCAGCCTGATACTAATGTAATGCTATGGCAAATCACCTAATGTTCAAGAGATTTTCCCTGCTGATTTTAAGAGAGTCAAAAGGCAATGTTCTGTCCTGGAGTTACCTTTGTAACTTTAACAAGATGAGACAGTGAAGTTTTGCCTTGTAACTGGCTCTAACAAAATAATTTTTTTCCAAAAAATAGCATGTTTAAGGAAGCACTTAATGTCCACAGTATCTCTGCCACTGAGAGGAAGTGTCTCAAACAGAAGGGATCAGCCTCTTCCCTCCCTTGTTTTCACATTGCAACCTAGTTTCAACAGGAGCTGTAGCCTGCAAATGGATACAGAAAAAAACTGCAAAAGGATCTTAATATCATAGTTCAAGCAGAACTGCCTATTTTCCTAACCAAGGTTTGAATTGCATTGTAAAGATAGACACTGGAATGGTTGACAGCTTTAACAAGAAAACTGTGACTGCAATCCTAGTGCAAACCATACATCTTGTGAGATCAAGTGGAATGCTCTGTACAGATGCCAAAAGGAGCTGAATGTTTAAAGCCTGGGGTTTTTTTATTAGTAGTTAATGGTGTATATTTAGCACTGAAAAGATCATTTGACAGCACATCAGTCTTGCCAGATAGATGAGTAAAAGGAAACTCAAAAACCCCCCATTTGTGTGGGGTCTTTTTCGTCTGAAATTTTAGGAGGAAACAACCTACCGACTGCGAACTCTGCTGAACTAGATGGAAAGACTGCCATTGATTTCCATGGACTTTAGATCAACCATAAGGAGGGGAAGCGAAATGCATGCTAGGATGTTTCCTTGGTTATTTGCCTGTCCTTTTAAATGCTATATGTGACATTTTAAAGTTCAGGTGTTAAAAAAGGAATGATAGCTTCATGAAGGGTTTGTCAGTGAACTGCAGAGTTTAGAAGGCTGTTAAAAATATGAATATAAATGTCTCTGTGCATACACACTACAGGGACAGAATTTAATTTAGCTGGAGCTGGTGGTACCTGACACTTTCTGCTATGAGAGCCTGTTTTCAGTTTTCTATAACTTTGCCAAGTTTTAACCATTCAGTGTCTACCTCACACTGAATATTTTGCATCTCTTGATTCCACCAGCAAGGTGATGAAAAGCTACCCAGTACTGCAGAATGGAGAAGGCAATCAGGGGATCTGGCCACACAGGAGAGGGAGTAAGTGACAGCAGGAGAATCATGCACATGGACAAAGGAGGGGACAAAGTGAAATGGAAGGTAAATCAGATGGGGGCAGCCAGACATAAGAGAGAGTGATGGGATGGGGTTAAGGGCTAGGCCAGCAGTAGAGGCAGCTTGGGAGAGAAACACAAGAAAGGTTGAGGAATAAAAGACCCCCAAAGCAATCTGAGCAGTAAATCCTTGAATCATGCATTCATCTTCTTTAGTTTTTTGAGTTTTTTTTCTTCTTCTTCCCCCAGGCTAAAGAAAATTATTTATGCAGCACCAAGCATAAGGGGGCCCCATTCTCCACTGGCTGGTAAGCATTGCTGTGAGGAACACGATGGCAGCAACAGCAAAGGCAGGAGATGCCTGTTGTCATTTCAAAAGCCCTGGGAATGACTCACTGGTCAGACTGCTCCCAAGAAGAGTTGCTTATTGCAACTGTTTGCTTTATTTTCCTGTTGAGATTGCAGTTTTTATATTCATTTTCTAAACACTAGGAAGAGGCTATGGGACTACAGAAGTAGGCAGAAAAGCTGAGGGAGAGCAAGTACAGGGAGTTATGAACAAAGGCACACAATGAGGAGGGAGACAAAGCACAGATGTGGAATGAGAGCAAGTGAGGAGATGCAGAAAGGGGAAAAACCACCGGATGGGGCACAAAAAGCCAGATAAAATCTCTCAGCACTTCTAACTCTTCCCCAATGTATGCATATGTTCCTTGTGCAAACACTTCTTGCCAGAGGTGCTGCATCTTCTGGGTACAGGGATGGATGCAGAGTCAGCAGGAAGGACAGCTGGAGAAGTAGATGGTTAAACATTGATATGTCAAAAGATGTTCTCTGGTACACCAAGCTAGTAGAAATGCTAGAGGAAAGTCTCAGCTCCTGTGCTCTCTTGCTCCCTACCTGCTAGGTTTAAAGCCTGATGTCCAGAAAGGCAGCATACATTTCCTTGTCCTCTGACCCTGGGACCAGAAATCAGCCTCACCTGAGGCATGGTAAAAGTTTCCCACGCAGAGGTCCACTGGTGCATTGTGTATCACATCATTTTTGTGGAGGTGTTTCCGCAAGGTCCTGCTTACGTGCACTCTCATTATTGAGCAGCCTGTGCCTGTGCATGTCCCTGATTCATGGATTAATGGCAAGATTATGCTTGTGGTAGCTGCTGTGCTGCACTGCTGCTGGGAGACAGCATGAAGGCAAGGAGGTGTCCCTCTTGCTCTAACCACATACCCATCACAGGCATTTCTGTAAGGGAGGTTATTTTGGAAGTGCAAGGAATCACACGATTCCAGTACAAATGTCTCCAGGAGATGTTGCTCTTCCCGCATCTCTTCCAAAAAGGAAAAGGTAGAGGGAGACTTTCAGCCAGACCCACTAGCTTTTGCAGATGAATTCTCTTAACAAATGAAGCCTTCTCCTCACAGCATGAGTTTTGCACACAGGGTGCACCAAGTTCATGGGCATGCCCCTGTTCATAGCTGCCTGGCAAGGAATTTAGGCAAAAAAGAGAAACATATGAAAATGCTACCCTGGACTTGCCAGTAAACAGATTATCTGGAGTTTTGGCTAATCAGCTTCTGTGATGGATGTCACCCAGTCTTAAAGGCATTGTCTCTGTGCATACCATAATATAGAAAAAAATTTTGTTCCATTTTTTCCTGTTTCACACCCATTCCCTAAATATTTGATGGGTCTTGGAGCGTGAGGGTTTTCCAAATGGCTGCAGAAGCCCTTCTGAGGCTAATTTATCCATGGGAATATTTTCTTCCTGTCAATGTCACCATTCCCCCGATGGATGCAATCATCTGTGGCAATTAGGACTGCTTTGCAGGACAGGACCCTAAGTGATGACCGAGAAGAGAGAACATAAGGATGTCTGAGTGGATCAGGGGAAGGAGGCCAAGTCAAGCAGGGTGACTCCTGTGGTTTAAACACCTCCCCAGCTGTAAAGAGGTTATGGCTTCTCCTGTTGTCTCACTCTTCCTTTCACAGACAGTCCGGTGACTACAGCCACCATCAACACCACCACCTTGGGAAGTAAATAAGGTCCCAAACACCAGCAGAGGGAATCAGTAGTTTTTATTCACTAAAATATGTGTTGTTTAAAAAAAAAAAGAAAAAAAAAGGGGAAAAAAAAGCTGTAGTCACACAGCTGTAGTCTGGTCTCCCACGTTTCAGCTGTTCCCTCTGTCCACAGGCAGAAGTAATGCGTCACTTTCTGAATTGTTTCTTTAAAGAAAAAAACAACAACCCAAATCAGTTAATCAACAGCAGCAGTGATGCCGACTGGGAACGGTCGGCTCTGCTCCAGCCAGGAGGCACAGCATGGCCCCTAGGAATGGCCGCAGGTAGGAGTGCGAAGCTCGGGGTTGTTTGGAGCACGTAGTGTCCCCGCAGCCCCGGAGGGAGGGTGTGCCCTGCCCAGGCAGCACCGGGCGCAGGTCTGCTCTGCTGGGTTCGGGAGAGACTCGCAGCACGGCAGGTTCGAGCAGGCTGCGGGGCCCCGGCGCCACAGCCCGGCCACGGACAGGGCAGGAAAATGCTGCGTTCCCCGGCAAGACGCACAGGATTTCCTGCAGCGGGTCAAGAAAACATACCTTCCCATTGTCCCCGCCATGTCACGGGGAGTCCTTGTGCTCCGCTGGGGACAATGTCAACTCCTACCCTGGCAACCAAGGAAAACAAGGACGGTTGTTTGGCATTTTACGCGGAGCTGCCGCCCGCCTCCCTCACCAGACAGGCCTGGCACGGGGGGGCCGGCCGCCCTCATGGCCACTAATGAGCCTCCCTCCCTGGCCGTTGGTTGGCCCCTGAGGTGGAAAATCTGTGGCAGCCCCAGGGAAAAAATTCTCAACTTAAGACAAACAAGTGTTTGTGGGGGAGGCGGGGAGGAGCGGCCGCCATCCAGCCCTTCCCAGCGCGGTGCTGATTCCTGCCCTCGGCCAGGAGCTGAGCCGGGCAGGCAGCGAGAGCCTGTGCAGTGTTTCGGCCAGGGCTGTGCCAGCTGTGCCCAGAGCGGAGTCCGCCCGGGAAGGGCTGTCTCAGAGGCACAGGGCTAGCGCAGGAGGCCACCGTGCAGCGTGCCTGGGCCCGGGCTCAGCGCCTGCTCCTCCATCAGCCCCGCTAAACTGCAGGCTGGGCTGCCTACTGCCCTGTCCTGGTCTCAGTGCAGTCACTGTTACTGCTGACATTTTCCTCCTCTAAAAATCACTTTATCGTTCAAAGATCAGTCATGGGGGGAAACGGCAGTCTTAGGTTCATGCCAAGCCCAGGGACTCAGTCTTTCAATGGGTGCTGGATGCACAGAAACACGCCATGCCACGCTGGGAGGTGGCACAGCCCTCGCCAGCACACGTCCCTCAGGCACACCACTGTAGCCTGGGTCCTGACCGCCGCAGAGCCCCGCGAACACAGGTCAGCGAAGGTATCAAGAGGTCAGTATCAACTCTGATACTGCTGGGCTGGCACATCTCCAGGATTAAAGGCACTATTTGCTTCCTGCACTGCTTTCGCGAACCTGCGTTTGCTTTTTGTCATAACACCAAGCCAGCAAGTGCAGGGCGAGACAGAGTGCCCTGGAAGGCAGAGGCAAGGATTTTAAGAAACTGAGCATTTTACTAGAGCTTAAAGCAAAATTATCACTGTTTAAAATAAGGTCACTTTGAAGTACACATGGAAGAAGTGTACATGAGCAACATGGTATGTAGGACTTTATCTCTGGGGTCAAGAAGGTGTTACAGTTTCTGCCAAAATACAGATATTCCTCTGTTTCCAAAAAGTCAGTCTGTCCTATGTTTCAGTGCCCCCTAGAATACAAGAACTGTAGTTTGACTAATACTGGTTACTTGATTGAGTAAGGATCATTAATAAACATAATGGAAAAGTAAAAATATATAAAATAAAGCCCTCGAGACAGAAGCACATATAGGCCAGGTTCTGAGGCTTCAGAAGTGCCCCTGCCACTAAATCAGGTGCAGACTGAAACTGCCATGAAATAGAGCTGTGTCCAGAGCCAGTGTTACTATTTGGCAGGATCCACAGAGGGTATCGTGTAGTAGGCTGCCCATTCAAAGAAGGGAAAAAGGCATACATAAAGAGATTTTACTGTTAGATTAAAAAAAAAAAAAAAATACAAACCAAAAAAACCCCAAACAGTTGAAGAGTGTTTCTCCAGGAAGGGGGAACATGTGTATTTAAATTTATCATAGATAAATGGGCAGAGGGAATAGCAGCCAAGATTTCCTTGTCTGAAAGGCTGAAGCTAATACTGTCATCTGTGGTTAAGACCCATTTGTCAAACAGAGTATGCTGAGAATAAGGAAAATCAAGTCTTTCTTCCCTTTTTAATTTGACTTAATTAGCCGTAATTCCCCTTACTGAAATAAAGGCATTTTCAATTGCAGGACACATATCTGTGCCCTTACTTTTACTAATGCAAATGCATTGCTCTGCATGCGGAGAAAGCAAAAGCCAAACAAATGTGCTGAAAAAACAAGATGCTCCACTACACTCACCTCCTTCCTTGGGAGAGGAGAACAGAACAAACAACACGTGGCAGATGTTAGCCACACAGTTCAGTGCCCTACTGGGAGGCATGCAAATACTATCGTGATACACAGGCTGGGAAAAGCTACATAGGAGAAAACAGGGCACTTGTTGTATGTATGTCAGATTTGCCCCTCCATAGCTAGGAGGAGGCATGCACTCATAGCACGGCACAGAGTACATAATGCAATTATAATTGGGTGCAATATGTTCACAGTGCTTAAAAAAACGCTGTCTTAAAAAACTGAGTGCCACGTTCAGATGGCTTAAATTCCCCAAGAGCCCCTGTGCCTACTGCTTCCTACTGGCTGCTTCTGGTCCTTCAGCGGTGCCCAGCCAAGAGGAAACTTCAGGGCACAGATGGAGTTCAGGCTAGACAGTCCATAACCTTCACTGGATCCCGCTGGCATCCTGTGGTGCGAAACCTGCATCCCAGAATTACTTGGAGCAGTTGTCCTCCCAAACCCGATGAGCACACTTGCTTAAAATAGTCACTTGCAAAGGTGTGGCAGGGCCAGCCTTGGGGCTCACAGGATTGCTGAGGGGGACTGTGAGCCTCAGAATATCTTTGTAATTCGTCTGTAATGTTAAACTTTAAATAACTGTCTTCCTCTTTCATTCCTTTCTACCTCGGCTAAGAAATGCGACACGCACTGTGTAAAGGGACTGTCACCAGCTGTTAATAAGAAAGCAGCTTTAGCTTCTCTCCGCTTCTCTTGTTCACACGTAGACAGTGTTGGAAATCAGTGAAAACGGGTGTAGCCCCTCTGCTACCGCCACCACCACCTCCCACAAAGAGAGCAAGTGAGAAAGGGAAGAGGAAAGGTTGAAGAAACGGGCTGACCTACTTAGGTACTGCGAAGGACGAGCATGCAGGCTCTGAGTGCTGGGATGGCTGTGCGCGTTTGTTCTGGGCACCTACTGTTACCCTGGCATCCCTCCAAACAAATGGCTTTACACCCAATTCCAAAACAGCTCCTTCCTCCTCCTCTTCAAAATATGCCCTCCCCACCGTGCATGCTCTCCCTGTGATCCTTGCTGCCTTGGTTTTAAAACGGCCGCTTCCCCGAGCAGGCAGCCAGCCCCTGTCTTCTCACCCACCTGTTAATACCTGGCCTCCTGTTTGTCACATGGCAGCTCTGGGCTCTGGACCAGGAACCCCCCCTTGCTCCTGTGCCGCAGCCACTGCTTCCGGCATGGGCCACCTGTCCCTCCTGTCTCAGCTGAGAAAGGACAGGACCTAACTGCAGGGTAGGTGGCTGTCAGTGAGCGGACCCGGCTTGCAAGGAGTGGTTTCCAGAAGCAGGAAGGAGAGAGGAGGCAGGTCTCCTTGCTCTCGGGAGCCCTGACTCAGACCCCTTCCCGCGTGTTGCATGCCGCCCCCTCTGCTCCGCTGGCTCTGAGCCCCTGAGTGGCATCACTCGAACCCTGTGAGTTAGCCAGCCTGAAAATTATACCCACTGGGATCTGGCCAGTTTGCAAAGCCTAATATCAGTGATTGCAAGGTGGGATCAACGCATTCAGGCAACACAAAGATTGCATTATATATCCTTTTGGATTTAGATGGCGAATGATCCTTTTGCTCTTCAGACAGTATTTCTGGCAATTCAGAGCAGTCACAATTGCTTGTCAGTACAACCAAAAGTGCTTCCCTGGCAGCACGGCATATCTTACTGAGAGACTGGAAGAACCTTCTTTGGTTTCTATATAAAACACACTTATGACTCATATAGGACTCAGAAATTGTCTTAGTTAGAGATAAATGAGAAGATACACTGCAGATCTGGGGAATGATGCTAGAGTCACAAAGCTGGAACCATGATCAGAAGGCAAAATTCCCTGAAGTTTGGTGTCTTGGGGAGACAAAGAGGGGTTTGTTTGCATTTGCATTTCAGCATTGCATTCAGCATTTCTTCTTTCTTTTTTCATTCCCACTTTCTCGCTGGATGTGTTCTGGAATATGAGAGGTCTCGTAATTCCTTTTGTCTTCTCCTGCTACCACTCTTTGTCTTGCTTCACACCAGTGATGTCTTGAAGGCAATTAAAGGCAGTTCAGCCGAGTTCCACAATGCCACATCAGCTTCGGTCCTTTACCAAAGAGCACGTAATGACATTACACAAACCACAGTGAAAGATCATTACTAAGGGTGACAAAATCAAGGGCTGAGAAACTAGAAAAAGCCACTGCTAAGCTGCTTTGTGGAGTTGCAGTTTGGCCCCTCTGTGTGTACACACGTTGCAGCAGTCTTTAATTTACATGAACATAATCCTGCTCTGTTTGCCCCACAGAGCCCCTGCCTCATCCAGCTCATGGAGCAGGTGGTGCGCAATTAACAAGCAGCTATTTATACTGGTTCTGTGCTCAGTACAAGACCCCATGCCTTGTCCACTGAACAGCATTCAGACTCCAGTGAGGAGATGGAGTGATTCACTTTCCTGAAGGCTCTGCTGTCCTCTACAAAGACAGGCTGAGAGAGTTGGGTCTGTTGAGCCTGGAGAAGAGAAGGCCCAGGAACACCTTAGAGCAGCCTTCCAGTACCTACAATAAGGATGGAGAAGACCTCTTTACAAGTGCATATGATGATAGGACAAGTGGGAATGGCTTTAAACTGAAAGAGAGTAGGTTTAGATCAGATATTAGAAAGAAAATCTTTACTCTGAGGGTGATGAGGCACTGAAACAGGTTTTCCAGAGAGGCTGTGCCTGCCCCACCCTGGAAGTGTTCAAGGCCAGGTTGGACAGAGCTTTGATCAGCATGGTCTACGGGGAGGTTTCTATGCCTATGGCAGGGGGATTGGAACTAGGTGATCTTTAAGGTCCTTTTCAACCCAAACCATTCGGTGATTCTAGTGTACTTACCAATGTTGTATCAGTGGGCTTCATTTCCATAACACCTTTTGGAGATGAGAAGGTGGAATTATTCCCATTTATAGATGGTGGGTTATAAAGGGAGATGAGAGGGGTCCAGTTCTTAAAGGTGACCCCTGTGGGGTTCCTGGCCTTGCTGTGCTCCCCATACAGGCTCCCACATGCATGTGGAAGCTTGGTACTTCTACACAAAAAACTGTCGTAGGCACTTTTATCATCTACTCACTGTGGAAAATTTGTTTTCAGTGATTTATCTTATATAATGTAGGATCTTCTGGAGCTTTTTGGGATTTCCTTCATATACAAATATTTGCCAAAAATAGTAGTGACAAAGAGATTCTCTCAGCAAATTTTTTACAACTCTTGCATGATAGTTTCCAGAAGAGCTAATTTTAAAATATTAATCTCTCTAGGAGTCATTTAATATACCCTTCAGTTATTTGTAGATTGAAAAGGACTTTCATATCTTCATTTGATACTGATATGTTGCTGCACTCTTTTCTAAGTAGAATGAAAAAATACATTGTTTCTGCATCATTAACAAGGTTGGCATCCTCCCTCTTCCCCAGTAATAGGCTGATGCAAATTTCTTGTGCTTCTACTATATTAAATAAAAGGTTCTTGATCTTCTCAGTCTGCTGTTTCCCATGCTCTTTGAGCCTACTTTGTTTTTGTTAAAATTTGTTAGGTTATAATACTGCTTGTTTGGTCTCTCTTGCCCTTCCATTTACATTTTCCCCCTAAGAGATGACTCCTCTCTGCCTTGCAAACAGAGTGAGTTGTCAGGTAAATCTGCCTTCTTTCTGTTAATTGTGAAAGCTTGACCACTTGACCATATAATGAACTCAGTTTTCTTACACGCTCTTCTTGGTGTTTTTGAAAATATTTACTCCTAGCTTTCCTCACATTTCTTATCACCCTGAGGTACTAGCCCTTCTCAAATGTCAAGTATGCGTACTACAGGAGATACTGTCTCTGGTGTAGTGAGTGCAGTCAGGTCATGAAAAATGTCCCTAAGCAACCACTAGTTTCCAGTCCAGTCCATTCATTTGCACACACCATAAGGAAATCCTAACTGGAATTCCCTCATGCTGTCTGCCATGTCTTTCATGTTAGGGAAGTCTCATCAACAGTTCTCTTCTGAGAACACAGTTCTCCAAAATGAAAATCCATTGGGATCCCCCATAACAATACAGTTCTTTCCAGATGCTGTAAGAGAGTCACTAAGAAATGCCCTTTGCTGCTTGTGGTTGGTCTGCCCATTCCTCTTCATGCTTTGGCCTGTTCAGTCTCCTGCCCTCCAAATGATTTATGCCCCAGCCTCACTGCTTCCTATTCTTGCCGTGTTTCTCTTGCCTTCTAGGCTTCAAGATTATTTAGCTCCTTGCCTCACTAGATTCAGTCTCTCTCTGACAGCTTGCTCTCCGATTTGTGGTCTACACCTTTTTGTCATACTGACCAACAGGCCTAGTTAAGTGTTCCTGAGCTTTCTGTCCAGTTCTGGTGCTCCTATCCACCTCCACTTTGGCACTTTTAGTTCTTGTTCCCAGACCATCCTCTGTAACCACTTTATGAAATTTGTCTTCCTTCCCTGTTGTGTTCTCCACTTCCACTAGTCTCACTATTGCCTAAGACCCAGCCTTCCTTATGCCTGAGCAACACAGGTGATCCCATTGTCTGTCCACAGTTCATCTCCAGTGCTCACTCACTTCAATACTCTGTTCCTTCCTGCCCCTGATTCCCATTCCCAGCCTTCTCATGCAACTAATCCCAACCCGAGCTGCTCTTGCTCTCCCGGCTCTGTGGGTCAACAGATCCCTTGTTTCAGTCTTTCCATCCCTTTTGCCATCTTCATTCCAGTTGCTGTCTCCTCTGCTTTTGTAGGCTCCTACTTAAACAAAACCTACCGGGAGTCTCACTGAGTCAATGAGTTGATTAAGCAGAAAGTACTCAAGGTTTTGTGATTTGCGGTCCCAATTCCCTTGTTAACTGCATCAGAGACCTCAGCAGAGCCTCTGCCCACCCCTCTGGAATTCAGTCAAGTGGTAACCTGATGAACACCCACCCACCTACAAGAAGCTGGACACGTTTGCAGGTCCACCAGTTTGAGCACAACCTGAGGGCATTATATGGATATAGTCCTGTACACTACAGATATGGCCCCTCTTCTCAGTGCTGGCTCTAACTCAGCCTAGAACAGCTATTACAGGAAAAAACTGGCTTCTGTTCCTGTACTGCTGGCCTCAGGCATGCTCTGCTATTTCATGGAGAGGTACATGTTCAGCCTCTATTGTCTCTTGGAGATAATGATGAGATGGAACATGCGCCATGACAGTGGCATTCTTGTGGGCTTTATCTGTTAACATCTAGAGAGTCTCCACTGAGCACCTATAAAGTGATTTTTGGTTTTCCCTCAAAAGCATGTGTTGGCCAAATTAGGTGGATTTTTCAGAAAGACGATAGCAGGCATATCCCTGAAGTCAAGGCCAGACCCCTGCCAGATTTCAAGCCCTGCTTCGAAGCATGGGAATGATGCAATGGTTCCAAGAAAAAGTTGCCAGAACATTTAAATTTGGGCAAAACAACATATTTCCCCAAACCTCGTTCTTGGAGAAGCCAAAGCTGATGGATCAGAAATTTTCCCAAAAAAATAAATCAATCAACCTGAACAGTATGGCAAATTTAACTTCAAATCATTAATGTCTGGCACAGCTGTAAGGTGCCAAACCCATGATTTTGTAATACAAAGCTGTGGGCAATTTTTATAACAAAAAACAGGCCAAAATCACTTGTAATCATTATTATCCCCTCTTTAATTTTTAGTATGCTTCTGTCTTCCCCTGTTGTTTACAAGTTAAAGCAGATTTTCATGCATCCTAAAAGATCTTTTAAGGTCAACACTTCAAATTAAAATATGCAAAAAAAAAAAAAAAGGAAAGAAACTGTGCTTTTGCTTTCAAAAACAAAAATCAAAATTACTAAACAAAAAATAAGACTGGGAATTTGCTATTTTTTTACTCCGCAAACACACCTCACAAATGTCAGATTTCTTAGCTGTGCAATCAATAAGTGAGGTGTAGAAAGTCACGAAATATTTTTCATCCTGATCTGAGTAAACATACAAGAAGTGACTTATTTTCATGGAAATGCATGGGAATGTCTCTTTGGCTCCAAAATTATTTGCCACATCCAAGCCAGCTAAAAATGTAAAAATTTGAATATGAAAAAGTTTTGTGGGTACCAGTTTTGTGCAGACGACTGCGGACCCGTTATCACTCAGAAGTCGCTAACTGAAAGTGTCCAGTTGCTAAAATTTTAAGTTGCTCCGATGACAGCATTACAACTGTGTGGCAGTATCTTTCCTCTCATGATACGCGGTGTTATTGCGTGGTGCCTTTCTGCAGATATTGTTTAGCCAAAACTTCATGGACTTGAAAATGTCATTTTCTGTGCAGAGAACTGAATTTTAATTTCTGATTTACCAGCTGCAATTTTTTTTGCTCTTGTTTCAGTGACCTTGTTTCCTCCATACAAAGTGTGGGTTCAGATATCTTTTGAGAGTTGTCTTCTCTGGTTTCCCCAAGGCAGCAGAACCACTTATTTCCCTTCACAAGACATCTGAGTTCCATTTATTAATGGAACTTATTAAAACCATTATTAAATGGTTTTATAATCAACATGAAATAATGTAGAAGTCATCTGTGGAAAATTGCAAAGTGTGGAAACGATGTCATCATATATTAGCAATGCTCAAAAATAAAATAAATAGCTCCACAGGGCTTTTCCAATATTTGTGGAGTGGCACACCTCCAAAGCACACTCAGAAAGGACAGGGTGCTTTTGGAAACCTTATTTGCATGCACCCAGGCATGCAAGCACACACACACATGGGTTGCAGGCACAGAGCTATTCTATTTTGCTGGCTTGGAAGAAGTCAAGTGTTGGAGGACACTAGTCAATGCTGCCTGCTGCCAGGCTGAATAGGGTTTCTCTGTTTTTCTGTTCGGAGGGGGCATCACAACTGGAAAGAGCAGTTCTGCCCTGCCCTCTGCTCCCCTGCCACTCCCCAGCAGGGCAGGGATGGGCAGGACTGGCATCCCCCATGGAGGACAATGGACAGGAAGGTGCCAGCAATGCACTGGGGGTTGTGCTGGCCTCCAGGAGGGGAGAGTGACAGCTGGCATGAATTCATGCCCCTGGCCAAAACTGGCTGGGGAGAACTTTAATCGAAGGATCATATTCACAAAAACTCAGAAAGCTGGGTATAATACCTAGCAGAGCCATTCCTACATTTTGAAGCACAGTCCTTGCTGATGACAATCTCCTTACATAAATCTGGTGTGCCCTGGTTGCCTCTCTCATTAAGCATATTAGACCTTCATGAGGAAAGTTGCTGTTGTAACCAGCTTAGTTACTCATTTTCTCCCTGTCCCCCTTAACACAAGTAAAGAGCATGCTGAGGCTCTGAAACGGGTAGACAAAAGATGACAGCATTTCCTGAGATGCATATGGCACATAAATATTTAGCATTTGATTTATGCTGTGTTGATGCTATTCATCAATTCCCTTATTAAGACCCAGAAACTTTGAGAGAACTTTGTAGATGGGAGAAAGAGAAGTCATCCCTCTGATGCTGGAAATAAGGAAGAGTCAGAGGTCTACATGCTGAGGGAAGAGGGAACTGCTCTGTTGCATCTCTGATCACTGTGGAAACTGCTGCTCTGCTTTTGGGTTCACAGCCCAAGGGAACAGAAAGGATCTGCTCCTCTCAATAGGCAGATAGAGCTGTATTAAACCCCTCCACAGAAAACTGGGTAGATCAGGAGTTGTGCTTCTTTTTCCTCCCCCGTCCCCAGTTTAGAGACAACATAGCTGCGAGGACATTGATGTGCCAGTGAAGGCAAGGGTGAGCTCAGTTGTGCATCATTTGCCAAATGAGTGAGTGTGTGTGTGTTTGCATGGGGCTGAGTCAGGGCGAGGGCATCTTCTGCCATGTCCTGAGGGAGCAGAGCAGAGAGACCAGCAAGACTGCAGCCCCAGAAACTTTGTGGTGGTTTTGTAGTCAGTAGCCACTGCACCAGTCATCTCTGCATATTTTAAAAATGACAGGCAGTTTGGGCATCTGCTTACATCAATATTCTGTAAATACGAGGATAAATTGGTAGCCCAAAACAGTGAGAAAGCTTTGCATAGGTTCTGTTTTGAATGCTATTTATTACACAGCATGATATACACAGCACTCTTATTCATGTCAGTGGGAGTTTTATGCAAACATGGAAAGCAGAATGTGGCTCAAAATTGTAACTTGATTTGCTGTAGACAGGCCTTTCTGCATGCAAAGCTGTGAAGGCAAGTTCTCCTCTTCACACAAAAAAGGTGCAAACCCAGTGTAATAGGGAGTCTGTGGTAAAGTGCAGAAAGGTCCTGCTGCCTGGCGTGGTTTTACACCAACTCTTCCATCACCAACAGGAACGAAGAGAAAGGGAGAAGGGAGCAATCCTGGGAAATATGCATAGATAAAATGTTTCCCTACAGAACTTGGTTATATTCAAATTTGAGCTGATTGTTTTTGAGGAATGAGTGTACTTCTAGAGAGTGGACATTATTATGGGGAGCTGGTAAAGTCTCTGTGGATAACAATGTACTAAGATTGCTGGCAAAAAAGCAATTTCTATCATCCTAGCATCATCTAACCTTAAATGGGTGACCTTTATAGTCAAAGGTTTATGAGTTTATAGATTTACTCTTTTGCTAGATGTTTTGCTTTATTTAAAAAAAAATATGTTGGAAAGACCTGCCTTCCTGACAGCATGGAGGTTTAAAAAGTAAGACTATTTTTTTCTGATACTTATCTAAATTTTTCTTGCCCTAAGAGTTACAAATGTTCTTATTTATACTGGCCTTCGCACTCTGACTTTTGGGTGGTGCTGTAGGGACATTCAAATTTTAAATTTCAGGGAAGCGTCTACCTTAAGTATGCCTTAAAGTCACCAAATTTTATTACATATTGAAACAAGTGGCCACAGGGTTTGTGTTATTCGGAGTTCACAGATGAAGAAACACCGCCCATGGGAAAATCCAGATGCTTTGACAATAGAGCATTATTACCGTGTAGCATTACAGCACTGATAAAGATCTGCCACTGAAGGCTTGGACATATTTATCACCCAGAACTCCTTCTGTGATTGTTACTGCCACAAATAAACTCCTGCAGAGCACATAAGCTTTTCACAGAACAGACTTTTTTCCCCCCTTATTTTTTTGCTTAGAATAAAGATGATCTCCCTTCACAAGCAAGATTTACCCAAGACCATTTTGAAGAAAATGTAGCGGAAGGAATCCCTAAAAAATTGTATATCAAATGCTTAATTAGCACACTTGGGCTGTAAATGCAGATATGTACTACAAGGTAAAAATAGTCTCCTATGTTGAGTCTATTTCATATTCAGTTTGGAAATTCTAAACTAAGACAAAGTTTTCAAGATATTTCAAAATATACTTGAAAAATTCAGTCTTAGAGCTCTGTGAACCTTGACTCTGACCACTACTGATGGCAGAGTGCCCTACATATCACTAAAGAGAGCAGTGTACCCTGCATACCTACTACTAAGGACATTACCTATTCAAGGTATCACGGCACATTATGACTGAGAAAACCCTTCTAAATACAGTGAACTGCCTTCTAGATCTGCACTGCGTAACATTCCATATGTTTTGTACATGGGCCCACTGACTGGAGGGTGGCTTTGCAGAAAAGGACCTGGGGAACTTGCATACCCAGTTTAATATTAGTGAGCCCCTGCAGCAGAGGTGGATGGTGATATCCTGGGCTGCATTAGGAGGAGTGTTGCCATAAGGCTGGGGGAAGTGATCTTTCCTCTCTTCAGCGCAGGTGAGGCCGCAGCTGGAGTTGTGTGTCTGGGCTGGGCTCCCTGCTGTAAGAGAAAGATGGAGTTACCCAAGATGATCAAGCCAAGGGCCATAGAGATGATTAAGGGTCTGGAGGAAAGGCTGAAAAAGCTGTGACAGTTCAATCCAGAGAACAGAAGGCTCAGAGGGAGTTCTCATCAATATATACCATTATGTGAGGGGAAGGTGTAAAGAAGATGGAGCCAGGCTACTTCCAGTGGTGTCTAGTTACAAGACGGTGAGCAATGGGCACAAACTGGAACACAAGAGGTTTTGTCTGAACATCAGGAAACACTTCTTTTCTGTGCAGTTGACTGAGCACTGGCACAGGTTGTGCAGAGAGGTGGTAGAGTCTCCATCTTTGCAGATACTCAAAAATCAACTGTACGTGGTCCTAGGAAACCAGCTCTAGATGAGCCTGCTTGAAAGGGAAATTGGCCAAGATGATCTCCAGAGGTCCCTTTCTACCTCACCCACTCTGCGATTCTGTGATACTATTAAACATGCTAAGCAGTAAATTTAAGCCTTGACACTGACTAGAGGTGTCCTTTCCACACATCCTTTCCTCAGATCTCTCCAGAAACCTCTGGGCAACTGCAAGCAGCTTGTCTGTCAAATACACTACCTTGCATTCAAATCATTGCCCTGATATTAACCTTTAAATAAGTACTGATCAAGCAGTCTAGCATTTGTAAACCTCCAAAGCAATTAGAAAGATTTTGGGCTTTCATACTGTAGAAAGTGTATGTGCAGGCTACAAGGACACCTGTCCTAACACCCTTGATGGAATCAGCTTTGATCACAGAGATGTCTTTTATTATAGTAGAATATAGGGGAAAAGTTAGTGTGTGTAGGCTCATCCATTTTTAAAAATGTCTACTGCTTGCTTTTTTAAAACCTTTACTTTCCATTTCAGAATCTCTACTTGAAAAAAAGTCCTAATTTAAAATGTCAGGGTTGGTATTTTTTTCTGTATTTGATTTGATTTTGCTAATTCGTCTTCATTTTCTGACCAGAAATAACTAATTTAACTAGTACTGCTATTTATTTTAGTAACTGATTTAGAACTGGTACAACCTGGTGGGGCTGCTTGTGCCAACGGCATGACGGTTATGTCTGCAGCAGAAAACCTGGCATCATTGCTAGTCCTGAGGAGTAAGGAATCCAGTTTGGAAATCATAGCTTTTCTAACCCCCACCCACAAATCCAGCTTCGTGCATGTATTAAATCCTATCCGTTTGAGATATGACCTGGATGCCTGCCAGCCCTGTCTCTGCAGCACCATGTGTACCAGCAGTTCTGACCTGCAGAAGAATTTAGTGGGGAAGCATTGAGTGGCTGCTGAGAAGAGGGAAATGGAGAAACCAGGATGGGATGAGTATCCCAGAGATGGAGGAAAAGGGTCATGAGGGGACCACTGGGAAGAGGGGAAGCTCCCTCTGTGCACCAACCAAGCTTTCACCTCTGTGTGCATGTGTCCTGTAAGTGATATTTGGTGCACGTAGCATTCCTCATTCAAATCCCTCACTGAGGCAAGTCATTGCCAAAAAGACCGCCCCCCCCACCCCCCAGGAGACTTCAGTCCTTCCTCACATCATATATTAGCACCTCAGATCTCCTGCATTACTGCTCAGACTAAATGTGCATTTAAAAAGAAAAGAAAAAAAAAAACCCACACATTGCAATCTTCCTGTGAAAAAGAATCACAAACATGAGGATAACACCCCAGTCTCGGCTGTCGGGAAACAGTCTCTGTTTGGGGGGGTTTGCTAACTCGTCCTCTCCATGGTGGCCGAGCCACCTCAGTGCACAGGCAGTGTAGCATGTGCAGCCCACTGAGGAGCACGTCCCTTCTCCTGGGGTCGCCACGACAATAAATATCTCGTTAAATAACTGCAGCACTTGGAGATACATGGAGTGCTTGGTGACCCTCATAATTTCTCATTTCTTCCCTCAGATGAAGTGGTCGGCAAGTTGTGCTTATGGTGGTAGTCTGAAAAATGTAGGAGCTCTTGGATGATCTCTGCAAGATGTGCTTTCACTTATCCATGTGCATCTCTTTGTTTCTGAATTTAAAATGTGGTACATCTGAGTGAAGAAAACTAGGTTTCTATGCAGGCTGCCTCTTTTCCAGCTCAGAAGTAAAATATGTCAAAATATGCTTTTTGAACAAACCTGCGTAGAGGCAGAAGGGTTTCTCTATTGATCAGAAAAGCTCAGAATGACCAAACTGAAGTAAAAATCCCAGAATGGTGTGGAGGAGGGTATCATTATATTTTGCAGATGGCATGTCTGAGCAGCATTTGGCTTTGGTTCCTGGACCAATGCAGCATGTTCTTGCTGCCGGTAAATCCAGTCTATTAGAGATGTGGGTGCTGCAAGACATTCCTAAAGGCTTCCCAAGATCACTGCATCCCTGCCTCACTTGGGGTCTTGGGTCCCTTTCTCCATCTTCAAATCTGCAAGTGTCAAAGTTAATAGAAAACACCAAAGGGAGGAATTGAAGAAAATCTGAAAGGTATTCTGTGTGAATACTGAGCAGGAATCCCAGAAGTGCACAAAAGAGTTTTTAGTCTGAGCACCTGTGTCACCTAGGCACCGCTGAAAGCTTTATCTGCAGCTTTCCTGATCAAGGGCTGGTTCCTGGCAATGCAGTTGCTAGCTGTATTTTTTTTTTTTTTTTTTTTTGAGGGATTTGTATGCTTTCCTCTCTGAGGATTTCCCACTGCAAATATCTAGACGTGCATGTAGCCCAGGACATGGGAACAGAAAGAACTCTGCATATTTTGTGGTTTTGTGGAGTAGCAGTGCAACCCAGGTGATGTAAGAGTGCCTCTGATTTCCAACTCCTGTATTTCTTTCTTGGAGAAACCACTAACCCCCTCAGACCCATGGTTTTATGGTCTGCACACTGACAATGGTGGTATGTACTTGCCCTCCTCTGTAAAGGAACCCCAGCAGAGTTGGAGGAAGTTTCAAAATCAGCAAACTTTCACCATCTTGGAGCTGCACAAAGAGGAGCAGAGAGTTTGTGGGTGCTGAAAAGGCTCAATGTGTCTATCACAGCTTGCTCGTCTCCCCAGATAGCAGCTATAGAGTACTGGAAGCTCAAATGACTCAGAAGGGGAAGGGGAACCTGTGAAGTCAATGCTACCAAACCCAGCAACTAAGTGGTGAGGGAGAGACTTCCTCACTTTTGTGTCTGTGAGTAGGACAAAACATTCCTGGTGCCAGCCTGGAGCCAAGTAACCCACAGCAAGCTGTTCTGTGGGCAGTGCCAGCGACGAGTGAGCTGAAGTACGGCAGCCAGGTAAACAGCCACGCACGCTTCTCCGCAGACCAGACTGCTCATTTGGTTGCTGTCTAGACGGCAGTGCCCTGGCACCTCCTACCCTGTGCCTTCCTGCCCTTCTCGCGCACATTTGCTTGTGGACTTCCCCATTGCATGGGACTGCAGTGCCGCTCGCTCCTTGCCTGCTGCCCATGTAGGCAGCCAGGCTTCCTTTGCCCCTGAGGACACCAGCTCAAACATCAGCTGGAGGGAGGAACTTGACTTCAGGAGAGAAAATGAGCAATTTCTCCAGACACCTCTTAAAGAGAGTTTCAGCAATTTTTATGTGCTACCCGGTGAATTGCAAGTTAGCTGTTACATTGGCAAGGGAAACTTTTATGGACTGTTCACGCCCTTTGGGCACGACCCCGGCCCCGTGTCTAAGCTCCGTCACACATGTGGGAAGCAGAAGTGCTGTAGCAGGCAGCACAGTCACACACACCGAAGTGAGATGAGAATCAGACTTGCCTTTTTAGTAGCCTCTAAATGCTGCTGTATCCAAATGAACCCTTTCACTGGAGGGGTGTGCAGAGCTAATCCGGGTGGCAAACATATGAGATTGACTTGTAAGGCAGAGGTCTAGCTATCACAGGGGAAAAATGATGTATTGTAGGCAATCAGGCACCCCAAATATCCACTGGCAATGTTCTCTGGAAAATGTGAGCCCTAAAATTCCAGGTCACTGTCTTGTGGAAGGGACATGCAGACACACACACACACGCACACACACACACACACGCACACACACACACACACACTGCTCAGCAGTTTCCATTTCATTTTTTGAATTATTAAAAGATCAAATGTTGGAATGCTGGATAGCCTGAATTCATTTGTCAGATCACGAAGTACTCATAACATTTCTCAGCCTTAATAACACATCTGCTCTTAAAATGTGGTCTCTTGATAATAGCTGGCTGAAAGTGTCTGAATTTAGGGATTATTTGAGACAACAGATTTCCTTCTATTTGGAATTGAATGAGGCATCTGCTCCCTCACCGTCAGCTTTGTGGGATATTCTCAAGGCAATCATAAAAGGGCAGATCATTTTGTACATTATGAGAAGGAAAAAAGACCTCTGTTGGCAATTACGAGACTTGGAAGGGTGAATTAGGGACCCGCAAAGGTACCACTTCATGTCTAAAAATTCTAGCTACTCCATCCATTCTCCCCTCTGTGTAGGGTGGGACACAGATTTATCTGATGAGTGGAGAGGGAGGGGGCAATTCTCCTATCAAAGGCAATGTTGGCAAAAGGGAAAGAGAAAGAAAATTAATCAGGAAAGGATATGCATGCTCCATCTTGGATAACTGACCCAACAACGTATTAGAGAGATTAGGACTCAGGATGGAGAGCAAGGCATGGATCCCTTGGAGGATTAAAGGAAATTTTGCCAATATTTATGCCAGTTTGGTACATTGGAAAACCAGGACAAAAAAGTGAATGCTTGCAAATTATTTAACACATATTCATCGTCAGAATCTTCTCCCACATATCAGCGGAAGATGATTAATAAAGAAGTAAAAACAAAAGCAACTGGAGCTGAGAGAAGGCACTGCTTTGCACTTTGCAGGTATATAATTAATTTCTGAATGTGGCACATGACAGGCAGTGCCCAGATGATGGCATTTGCTAAGGTAGGACAGGATATGTGCTCTGGAGCACCTGCCCTGGCCAGCACACAGGTGAATGCAGACAGATACATATATGCATAAATACACACAATTGCATACCTACAGATCTATGTGCATCCACATATAGTGTATGTATACACTCACATGCATGCACACATCTATACATATAGATGTATAGATAAGTATATTTAGCTTCTTAGTCAAGTGACGCAAACTGCTGCAGCTGGAAATAACACTGTCTGCTCATGAAAAGACAGGCATGTACTTAGACTTATTTATGTGGTAGAAAATGTGTTCAAGGGATGTGAGCTGCCTCAAAGCCTTTGTCAGAGGGGAGGGGAGCAACCTGTGAGACACCTTGGATGCATTTGCATCTGGGAATAATTATTTACTGGAAGACTGATCCCAAGATGAAATACCTGGAGGAGGACCTCCTGCTGCAGGGCGGGATTCAGGCGGGTGGGAATGTGTGCCGTATGGCCTCACTGTGGTGCACAGGAGTCCCCAGTGTGTGGTGGGGAAGACTTTCCTGGTTGGAAGGAGGTGAGCTGCTCTGTTTCACCTGAGATGGGTAGAAGAAGGCGCCTGACACTGGACACTAGCATGCAGGCATATTTGTGAAAATATGTGGCCTGAGTTTGGAATGGTCACTGAACCCTAAGGGAGTTGCCAATTATTTTGTATTTTCTAATACCTGTACAGGGCCCAAAGACTGACTTAGGAGCCTTGTATGAAGGTCCTTTTCTGAAAATTATGACTCTTCATTTTGAATGACTGAAACACTAGAATAAAAGTTGAGGACCTCTCAGCCCCCTGCTTCAACTCTGCACCAGTGCCATAGGCATTGCAACTGGCTCTGTAAAATGGGATGAGGCAGAGGGTGGATTGTGCTTTCCCACAACAGGGAGTGTTTGGCACCTCTGCACAATGCGATGTACATAGGACCCTCCCAGAGAGGGAGTAGCAATGGCTGAGCTTTCTACCCTGGGCAAGTAGCTTGCTGTTGGATCGGGGCAGGATTTTGGCTCACGGGTGACTTGGGGAGAAGGAGCAAATGCAAATGCTCTGCATAATACATAATATACCCACAGGTCAGTGAGCATCGCACATCCTGCTCTACGGCTGCGCTGCAAAGTGGGAGCTTGCTCTTGTTCTCAGCCCAAGAGACTTGCTCTTTAGCGAAAGCTGTGGGGGCTTATGCTGAGAAGGTCTGTGGTGCAATCCCCGGCCTTGGCGGGGATGCCTGGCAGCACCGACACCACCCTGAGCCGCTCGGAGCGCTCCCCAGCTGCAGGCAGGAGCCCGGCCAGGGGGCTGGCGATGGATCCCTGTGCAGGGCTCCCAGCGGAGCTGGGCTTTCACACGCTAATCCTCGGGGTGAGGGCAGGGTCTCTAACTACAGGGTTTGCATTCGGGGATGGCTTGGTTTCAAAGGCAGCTTTTTAGCACTTTGATTGAGACTCACATCAATTCTCCATGTTTTATATAAGATACTGCAATTTGTATTAGGAGAGGTGTTTGAAGTTTCTGATTTTCCCCTCAGCCACCTTTAAATCTAATTTCTAATACCTTAGCCACTCTAATGAAGTTCTCAGTAGTTTATATTGTTATTAAACCTCTGTTTGGGGAATATAGATTTAATCCTCATTATATGCCAAATATAGGTATCAAATATTCATTGTGTAATTGCAATTAAAAAATATAACCCCCAAAGGATCTTTTATATTAATTTAAATTATCCTGCACTTATATTATGGTTTGAAATAACCTATACTGCTACAATGTCTTTACTGAAGACATTTCAATGTCTGTAGTTATACTTAGAACTCCTCCTTGTTTCAGTAAAATCCTGTTCTATGACACCGTAGTCATGCAGATATAGATCTACAGCAGTATTATATTTGAACCTTTTTTTCCCACTCTCTTTGTACTTTAAAGAAACAGTTGAAATCACTAATTTTGCATTCAGTGTTAGCAAAAGTAGAGTAATTAATCCAGTCAGCTTTTTTATGCATTTGACAAAGCTTCATGTCACATGAGCTGTTTTTTCTTTATAAGCAGAGAGACAGATTCTTTACTCCTTGCAAGTATCAAGAAAGTCATCAAGATAAATCCCCAAATAACACATTGAAGGACTTTGGAATACAAAATTTACCGTTTACAACTTAAACATGAAAAAACCAATTTATAATCTTTTGCATATAGCTAGCATGGTTTGGAGAACATTTGCAGTGGATTTCAATAAAGTACACTGCTAGCAACTTACAAGATTATTCATTTAAGATAATGTTTGTAGATACTAATACCAACTTATCTCTCTTGATTCTTACACTGAACATCCTTTACAAGGAAAAAAAAGGGCTTTTGAAGTCTCTAGATGACAAATGTTATATTTACAGATGATTTCTGTATTTGAAAGCTGCGTTAACTGGCATCATCTTCAAGGGGAAATATTCAGGTAGAGCTGAGCTTACTGTTATGTAGCAGCTCGCTTACAAAGAAGGGGCTCCAGCCCTGGCCTCTGGGAGTCACTACTTGGAGCAGCCACAGCAAGACCCATCATTAGCTTGCAGTCTGCATGGATATGATTGGATATTTTTATTTTAAAATTGTGGAAGAAAGCCCAAAAGGTCACATTTCTGCCTGCCACACAGCCCTTTTTGTTTTTACAGCCGTAGCAAGTATTAAATGGGGATAGCTGTCAGGCTAAAATAGAATTAGCATTAAAACAAATTCTGAAATCCAGACAAATTTGGTGGAAATTTGTATGTGATTTCTGCTGCCCACCCTCACTTTCTTTTCAAGCTGATGAACCCAAATGGGAGGACCAGGGGCAAGTTTTCATAATTGGTTCTGTCCCTGTTTTAAGCATGATCCCCAAATGGGACGGATGGGAAAGGAGACAGGAATGGGAACAGTGGAGGAACTGGGGCATTCCTCACTCTTTCTGTGTGATAGCCTGCTGCATGCAGTCACTCAGGAGAGGAAGCTGCCCCAGCAGTGTCTCCAGAGGGCACAAACACTCAGGCTATTTAGATGTTGAGAGCTAATGGCTTTTGGAGGCTGACTACTCTTCCCAAGAAGATGTAACAGAGGACTCTTTGGAGTGTCAGCTGCTACCAAAACCACAGTGGGAATATTTGAACAACAGTGGGAGACACTTCTCTTGCAGTTGAAGGAAGGAGGAGAAGGAAGGAAAGTTGGAAAGAGTCCTGACATGAAAGCCATGTCCATGACTCCTTGTTCCCTATAAAGACTGACAGCAGTAGTCCAGCTAAAAAGGAGTTTGAAGCCTCTTGTGACCCCTGTTGCCATCTTTGATTGCTCTTCAGGCTTACAGCCCTGAACTTCCTGGACATCATCTATGTTTGAAGAGGGCCCTCCCAGTCTTGTGGTTGAGTCTGTCACAACCCATGGACAGCATGGGACTCCAATCCAGTGCTTCATGTCCAGGAAGTCTTATTGCCCTTCATGTTTCATCTCCTGCCTTTCTACTGTGTGCAGCCTGTGCATCACCTGTCCTTTGCGCACAGCTTGATTCCCTGGCCACCCACATGGCAGCTGGGGCCAGGGGACTCCACATTTTCCTGGGGACTCCTCCTCTTCCGGGAGTCTTGGTAAGTAAAGCCAGGGGTGAAAGGGACGGAAACGCAGCTGTTGCAGGTGGGGCAAGGGCTATCAAGCTGCCCAGCTATGTGGTGATTCTCATCAAGATTACCAGGTAGGAAAGACATCAGTTCAGTGCTAGATGCTCTTGACCCGTTCCATTACTGCCAGAGGATTGGAGGCAGCTGGCAGGTACAAATAGTGCCTCTGTTGAGGATGGGGAGGAGGTTGCTGGCCTTTCTACTCTTCACGTGGATCAAGACTGTAAGTGGCAATTACACATCACTGTGATTGCCTGCAACAGGGTGAGTCAAAGCTCTTGATGAGACCTTACCCTGCCTGTACCCCCCTGTCCTTCCACAGCCCTGACTGAAGCTGGAACCCTGGTGGGTCTGGTGCCAATGGCCCCATATGACTTGCAATTTAATATTAAGGTTGTCCTTTGGTATCCTCTTGGGAAGACCCTTGCCAGGCTGGTTTCTGTGGGCTCTCTGTTGCAGGAGTTATTCTGTGGAGGTTAGGCAGAGCCAGCTGGGTGACAGTCCTAGGGAGCATTTTCCTGGGGAGCTCAGGGGTGTGGGAATGTTTTTTAATTACCAAACTTGGCATCACTTTCTCAGGGGCTGGGTCTCACCTTTTAAATAACGAGCACTGCAGGTTCACTGTCCAAAATTGTACCCACATTTCTTTTACCTGCAGTTATCTTATCTCCATCCCCATCACTGATTCCATGCACAGACAAGCATTGTTAGTACTGTAAGAATTAATCACATACTGCTCGAAAAAAAAAATTACATTTGCATTTCAAAACTCTTACCAATTCTAAACATTTATTCTACAAAACTTGGAAAGATTGTAGTTCTGTTTCAAATTATTCCAGCACCGTGGGCATTGCCACAGAATGTAAAATTACAGAACATATGAGACTGAAACCTGACACCCGTTCTTCCCTGTTGTGAAGTGTCGTTGATGAAAAATACACTAGTTTGAAGAAAAAAAAAATATGTAGGAGCATGACCTGTTCCCAAACAGCTAGCCAAATTCACTCATGTTTCAGAGAGAGCTGCATATGTAAATAGAGTAGGGGACCCTTCTTCAAATACAATCAAATTGGTTTAAAATAGTAAGAAAACATTAAATAGCTCCTACAGAATAATCTGCTGATGCTACTGCAAGGGAGTTCAAAGTGTTAGCAGAGAAAAGAAAGGGCAGGAGTCTCAAGTCTGTGAGTATATCTTTTCTGTAATCAGAACAACACAGAATTTAGTGAAATCAGTCTTTATTGCTATTAAAATCCTTCTTCCTTTAAACATTTTCCAACTACACATTTTTAAGTTTTGTACTCAAAGAGATGACTTTTGCATGAAATGAATAATCTACTCAGACATTTCAGTACTTTAAAATGATCTAGAAAAGATGGTGAGATATAGGTGAAAAGGAGCATTTATATGGAGGTGACATGGGTGAAACTGGAACACAATTGTATTAAATGTATGTAGAAATATAAATATGCAATGCATGTAATAAAAAAAATCTCATGTGTATTTGCACATATACATGTTTATATTTTGCTGCACACACACACACTGATGTATCTATGCAACGATTTCATTTCAAGACTCCAGAATGTTTCAGAAAGCTGAGCTTTGCTGCTCTTATTTTACAGATGGGGATGTTAAAGAGCAGAGAGGTTACATGTGCAAAGCACATTGCTTTCTTGGATGTAATAACCAGTAAATGAGTTCCCAGCTAGCAGAGGAGCTGCCTCTGCCACCTTCAGCAAGCCACCTGTTGCTTTTGAATGGAGAATTAGCCATTTTGGTTCAAGCATTTCATCTTCCCATTCCAGCTGCTAGTTTTCACTCTACCTGAAGAAAGCAAAAGGTCCAAAGTTTTGACATGTTTCAAACAGAGTAACCTGTTCTTTAAAAAAACAAGCCTAACCTCACATAGTGCACATCATTCATTTCCCAGATCTGGGCCTAAGTCCTGCTTCTCACCCATGCAGCGTTTAATTCCCTTTCTAAATCTCTTCTTTATCCATAAGAAAGTAGGAGTGTTATTTGAGTAAGGAATGAGCAAGAGCTGTAGGCTTTAGCCTTTGAGTTGCAGAGATGAAATAGTTTGCACTCACAATATGTTGTATTATTTGAAACAGGGAAATAATATTTTTCAGTGAAAATTAAATTTAAAACATATGTCGACGATCATCCACATCTTTCACAAAACATTGCGTGTTCCTTATTTAACAAAGGTTCGACAATTTTAATTTGATTCCCTGAACTGTTCATTTACTCTTCTTTCTCTGATCTGTTTTGCCTCTTGCTCTCTTTTATCAAATCACTTGGTCAGATCAAAATGAGCTGTCCCACATAGATGGTCAGTTCTGGAGCATGCATGTAGCAAGAAGCCCTCCAAAATCCCCGGGCTGCAGAGGTGGCATCCCCTCCCACCCAAGCTTTTATACATCAAAATCCATATATTTTCATGTGACTGATCTGCTCAGTGGTCCACTGAGGAGTCCAATTTTAAGACATAAGTTTGCACATTCTCTGCCAACCAGCAATGTCTGGCGAACGGCGATAAAGGAAAATCTCTCCACCACCCATATGGGCTGCCTTTGCTGTAGAACATGAAACCCTGGCAGACCCCCCCATCTCTCTATTCCTTCTTCCTCTTTCACACCAAAAATGCTCTTGGAGAAATTTAATTTTAACTGTTTCTTCATCACATTGCAAAGCAAACACTGCTACATATTTCTGTGCTGGATGATCTACTGCTCACAGCAGCCCAGCTTCACTTCCCTCCCATTTGGGGTGGCTGGGGCAGAGCAGAGGTGCATGCTAAGGTCTGTGGTAGACCTCAGGGTCCCCTGAGGACCAAGCTAAAGTCTTGGTTCCTCTAAGCAGGACCCCTTCAGCCCTCAACCCTGTCCTTCTCTCTGCTCTTTGCTTCTAGGGGCTTCAACCTGGGCTGCTCATCCCGCAGCCTCCTGTTAATCCCAGTCTTCCACCACTTTTTCTTCACTGCTGCCCATTCTTGATTTCCAGACTCCTTCTCCCAGTCCGCCCTGCTTCCTTCTGGCTCCCAGCCCACCTGTCTTGAGTCATGTCCACATCTGGGATGAACATGGCTGGAGCCTTGGAAAGACAGAGCAGCTAGCGGGGCCAGCAGGACTTGCCTTATGGGTAAGGGGAAAAAAAATCTTCTGAAGACTGGGTGGTAGTGGGGTCAGGGAGAACAGAAAAGAGGTATGAACTTCATCTTGAATCTGGTGGCAATCAGAAGGACCCTGATACTAGAGGTCATAAGTCAAACTGAGACAAGATTAAGTTTTTAATAATGCTCAGTCTCAATATTTGAGGTGGTGGATCTGCAACAAACTGCTGCATTAACTTCAGACATTTCTGTAAAACACTTTTGGTTTCATCCCCTTTATAATAGTTACACTGGGATTTTGCTGAATAGTATGCTCCTCAGTGGTGCCTGATTCAGAGCCAGATTTATAAAGACATTTAGGTGCTCCTTCCCACTGATTAAGGAAGTAAAAGCCTAAATTGGTTTTAAAATCTGCCCTAGGGAGCTGCCATGTGTGTCTGGGCACCCGAAGCACTTTAAGATTTATGGCATATAAAGACCCAGCAAAGATCAGAGAAATTCTTTGCCAAACACAAATGGCAATGAGACATACTTTGAACCTTCAGAAGCACTGCCTTTAATTTTCTTCTCTAAAGATCAGTATCAATGAAGAATATACTGAGTCTGGGTTTGGGGACCAGTTCTGCAAATTTGGTCTAATGCTGCTGCCATGAGACCAACTGTTGTCCCCAGCAGAAGCCAGACCAGATCTAAACAACTTGCTTGGTGACACATTGCAGTGACTTACTTGACACATATCTTCTCTGGTTTCCGTGGGCTCAGAGGAGAAGTGAAACCTCATGCCCACAGAGCAGCAGAGAGCTGGATTGCAGCTGGGCTGCAGGCACTGTGTGCCAGGCAGTACTCACCAGCACTGCTTCAGTCTTTGGCTCTAACCAGAAACTTGGGCTTCTCATGCCTGGATGGTAATGTGAGGCTCTCTGAGATACACCCGTTTGTACCTAATGGGAAGGTGGAAACAAAAGATGCTTCAAGATACCTGAGTGATTGTTTCTGTTTGATCTGATTAAAGATATCACAACATGTTACAAGCAAAAAATGACCTTTTCAAACACATTCAATTTGTTTGAGTCCATTGGGCTTACAAGAATAAATAAAACCTTTCTTAATGCTTCATAATATCAATAATACCCCTGAAATGATTCTGCACTTAATGAGCAATTTAAGAGCATTAAATGCTGTGAACAATCAATTTACTGGGTATTGTTGTGCTTCTGTTTATAAATGTCTAATTATATAGGTCAGACTTGCTCATAGTCTGTTACCTTTGGTAACTACTGCAGACCTCTGACTCAACACAGTAAAAAAACAATTCCTTTATAAACCTCTCCCAGAAACAACAACAACACCAGAGTTCCCATACAACTCTCTAGGTTTTTCTTTGGCATTAGCATGTGGCCCCCATCCATGTCCCCACCGCCCTGTCCCTGTGCAAGGCATCCCCTCCACGCACAGGTAATGAGGAAGGCAGGGCTGAGCTGGAGAGGGGAGCACCACACGCCTTGGCAAAGGTTTTCTATAAAGATCTGTCCTCTAGCTGCGGATGCAAACTCAAGCTGGTCGTGCACACAACTCCAGCATGCCGAGCCCACTACCCCTCGGCACAGCCAAATGTTTCAGCAGCTGCCCTTTTGTCCTGTTTCTTAAATAAACAAAGAACAGATACAAATTAATGACCTAAATTTATGGCAAAACACACTGCCTTCCCAGAGCAAATAGCCTTAAAAGAACAGATGTTAAAATAGCATTTTGTACTCAGAGAGAGAAAACGGCTACCGTGCAAATGGAAAAGCTCAGGATGTGTAGAAAAGAGAAGCTAAAGCATCTAATTGTGCCACGCCGCCTCCCGCTACACCACAAACCCCGTAACCTTCTGATGGTGCCTTGTACAGAATAATTATGCTCCCTGGGGCATTCCCCATCCCTTCTTGCCTCCTCTTACAATCCCAGTAAACTTTCTCCTTTCGTTCCTTTATATTCCTTTTGGAGAAGAAAAGAGCAAAATGATCATTTTGCCAGCACGTTAAACAGCGACTGGCAATCCGGTGCTGTAATCCTCAATGTAATTTAGCCTGGAAGAATTGTGCTCCTGCAACGCATCATCTCAACAAACCGTTCCTTTGAATTACCTCTTTGTTTTACCCCGAAGGGTGCATTCATCACACAGGAGAGATTATTTCTCACTAATTTTTTTTCTGAGACTTATCTTGCCAACGCCTGTATTTAAGCAATTGTTAATGATATCCATGTGCAAAAAAAAAAAAAAGTAATTAAGATGGATAGAGGCTTTGGAGAGGGGGGTAGTTATTTTGTTATTTATTTATTATTTTTGCACAAAAGCAGAGGGAGACACAATCATGCACAGGAGGTGAATGTGCCTTTCGGGCGGCAAGCAGTCTCTGACATCCAGTGCCGGCAAAGGCAGGAGCAAGCGGCACCAGGTCATGGCGAGAGGAATTAAAAGGCATCTCTGTTTTCCCGCCCAGCAAGTGCATTCTGTTTATACTACACCACATTGTATTTCTAGTCTTACTCAACGTTTTAATATACATTTTCTTGTCAGGCGTCTTGGCAATCGGGTACACGACTTGCAAGATGGACTGAGAATTCCACAGGTGGACTGATTAGTGGGTGGCATTTCTGAGCTCCAGCAAGCTGTTAGCATTATGTCTGTTTGCTTTAGGTACAGATGTGAAATGATTTGACAGTCAATCTCAAAGTGTGTGTGAGTACTTGGGCTTTTTTTTTTTCCTTTTTTTTTTTTCCCTTCTTGGTATGTCAAACTCTTCTTATAATACAATCCTCATCCGTCTGGTTGTCCATTGAAAAAGCATCCCCCCCGTACCCCCCTCCTGTAGCCAATCTGGATGAGTCATGCATTATTCAGGAGATATAATTTGTAAGTGTCAGAAGTGGCTTTGGTTTTTTTTCTGTTCGCTCATTTGAGGACCACAGCTGTCGCGACCAAGAGTCCTTGCCGGGCACGAGGGTTATCCCACTGCAAAGGCGAATTGTTTCCTTCGGGTAACTTGTCCGAATGCAAGTTTCCTTAACAAAGCCGTAGTCGTAAGCAAATGGTGTTTGACAAGTGGAATTTTCTGTTGACTTGCTCATTTCATTTCCTTCTTTTGGCAGAAACACTTGGAACTTGATTTTCTTGCAGTTACTATGAGCCCAGAATAATAACTCCTAAATCAACACTGAGGAGGTGGAAAGGTACAACAACACAAACACTCAGTAACAGTCAGGACAGCGACATGGAAATATGAGTTGACATGCAGAATAACCACAAGTGGTGCATAATTTATTGATTGCACCTTGTCATGGGAATGATGAGCTCTCAGCTAGAGGAATTATATTTTATATATTTCACAACTTTGGGGAAAAATATAAATATTATATATACAAACTGCATATACAGTAACTAATGGATAGAGCAAGATTCCTATTTCCAGTTAGTGAAAAAATTATGTGCATCACAAGGCAATGTTGTTTGGAACTGAGTAAGCTCAGGAGAGGGGAGGCAGGAGGGCGGTGAAGGAGAATGCAGTTCTGTAGCACTGCTTGGGTGTTCAGGTGGATGTGGTAAGGTTACAGCCACTCCACTTCAGTCTTAAAATTTCCCAAATGCAGGAAACCAGCTGTATTGTGTTGTAAACACTAGCTTTATAATTGCTTTAGATTTCAATATAATATTTTAGCTGTGAAGTATTATATACATGAACTCTCAAGAAAACTGCAGCGTGAAGCAGTATGCAGAAACCAGCAAACTACCCTGGAAAAGCAGGGTAAAAAATCTGAAACCTGTCTATTTCTTACAACCTCTAAAGCTTTCAACCAGGCAGACCCTCGAGCCTCTCTGGCTAGGCACAACGCAACAGCTTCTTTCTCTTCTCCTCATCCTATTTGTTTTCAGCACCAGGAGAGCTGCTTTGCTCCCAGGCTGGGGCTGCCCCCCTTTCAAAGCTGTTGCTGTTTCCTCCTTGTTTTACCCACTGGGTAAGCAGGGCACCAACTGAAGCAGACTGTTCCCTGTCTCTGGCAATCACACAGCCAGAAGAGAAGACACAGCCACAGCACTGTTTGCTGAAGGATGGTGGCTAAGTCTCAGGGTGGGCGGTCAGCAAGAGAAGCACACACATGAGGACCACCGGCTGCTCCACCAGCAGTACTCACTTGACTGAATGGCTGAAACCCACAAATAAATGAGAAATCTAAGTGTTCACCCTACACAGATTTCTTCCTCCAGGAGCAGGCTAAGAGGTTAACCAACTGAAAAGTCAGCTTCCGCTACTTAAAATAATTTTTTTCCTCTTTCTGCATAGGAAAAAACTGTAAGCGGTTTGATTTCTGCTGATTACCTACTACAGCACTCGAGTTTCAACCCTGGAGTCAAAGCTTTCTCCAAGGGGAAAAGCTGTTTCTCCAAGTGCCTCTTTTTCAGTGCTATGAAGAAACATGTCAGAGGAGATACAGCAATGCACTCCAAATGAGAAGCAGGGGCTCGGCTCAGTACTTGCTGGTATCAGCAACAGATTTGTCTATATCACCTTCTGCAGCTAGGAAAGTTGCTGCCGTGCATTTGCCATTTAAGTTGTGAGCTGGTTTCATGCTGCTTAAGGAACAGCTTAAGTTGGAATAAAAGCAGCTTCATGGGAAGAAAGCAGTAACAAAGCCTTGGGTACCACAAAATCACAGCAGAAAAGTGCTCCTCGGTGTAGGTAAAATGAAAGAGCCTTCAGCAGAAAGCTGGTGGCCCTGCTCTGGAGAGCAGCAGCTGCTGCCTGGGTGACATGCTCTTTGCTTTAAACGTGTTCAGGGTCCACCCGGACTATGACACATATTTTGCTTTATTTTCTCCCTTCAGACCCAGAAATATGTTTACCACCCTGCTCCAGACGATATATATCTCACCATTTCCCATGATTTACTAGTAAATCTTGTCTCACAAGTGGAAATAATTTCTGAACTGTTTATAATGTGAATGTGATGGAGACCTATGACTAAATATCTCGTTTATTATTTTGCATTAGTCTTCTGACTTTTTATGAGGTTTCTCTATGTTAAAAATAGAGAGCGCTTCTGTTAAACACATATTTCGGGTGACCTTCTCAGAATAAGAAATTACCAGGCTGAATGCACCCAGATGTGAATCACAATGCGTATGTGGAGGGCTGCAAGAACAAGCAAAGGCCACTGTGCAGATGCCGCTGAGGGCTGCAGGGAGGGAAGCAGGGTGGGAGGACACAGCCTCCCCCCCTCCCCAGCCGCTTCAGAGGCACCGACGAGCAGCCAGCAGCAGCTGACTCACCTCGGCGGCTGCCACGGGTCTCTCTGGCAGAGATAAATTCCCTGTGAGAACCGGGTCTGCCTTCCTCTAAGCAGAATTGTTGGCTCGCTGGCTAGGGAGGTGCATTGAGTGGGTCCCCAGGAAGGAGGGTAGATGTGGGTGGCAGGGCTTTGTTAAATGCCCAGGCTTTGCCCCGCTGAGCCCGTGGCGTCCCTGGCGTGTGGCTGGAGCCCAGCTCCCTCTGCTCGGCGCAGTTGTCTCTTGCTGTGCTGCTTATTCACACATCCCAGCTCGCTCCGTCTAGCTGCCTGGGTACCGATGCCAGGGAAGCTGAAACACCACAGGCTCTGCAAGCCCACCCAGACCATAGGCTCCAAAGTGCATACTGCTGCCTCTTCCTCTGAAATTAATATCTCAGCTCTCTAAATTAAAGCAAGCGGGGTTTCACCCAGGCATGTTGTGATCACACCTCCAACTTGCAATATAGATTTACCATGTAAACTGCTAAGCAAGGTACAGTGCTTTCCCAGCAGGAGAAGACAATGTCTGCCTGCAGGGAAAAGGGTGGGAGAGCAAGGGTGCAGAGCCCTTCTCCAAACAGCTCCAAGGCACCTGTCCACACCAGCACAGGACACCTGGTACACGGAGAGGAGGCTACATGAAGAAAAATGTTTTTCACCTGGAGAGCACTGAAGTCAGAGGTGAATAACATGCTTTATAAAGAAGGCAGAAGCCACCACAACTGAGCAAGGTCAGGCATGGAGGTGGAGCACAGAGGAGGCCAGTGCCAGGGCTGACTTGCAAGCCCACTGCTGCGGAGGAGGCTGTCCCAGTCTATCCCAACAAATGGAGTATTTTAGGATTTTTGTGCATCTGTGCAGAGCTCAGTGTTTGCAGGTGGGTCGTTTCTTCTGCTCAGCTCCTTGCTGCGCCTCTGCTGAGTGCTCTTCAGTGCAGCTTTGTCTGCACCCAACGCACTGCTGAGGCTGTTGGGTTTTTATTCTTTGCTTTTAAATCAGTAGACTTGTTACCATCTTTTAAAAGTGTGAATAGCTGCAACAGAAGCCATCAATTAGCACAAGCAAACAGGGCCAAAGTCCTTCCTTCCTCCTCCCCCACAGCATATTGTGTGGAGAGCTGTGCTCTTCTACTTTGGAGGCTGCTGGAGAGGCTCTGAAGTTGAGCGGTCCCTTTGCATCTGCTCTAGGACGGACAGTACACTCAGTGCAAGGGAAGCAGGATGGGCTTTCGGCACTGGCACCACGACAACGGGAGCGAGACCAGCTCAACAGCAGCAGCAAAGGAAGGCAATTTTTTTCCTCTTTCTGTTCCAGAGAGCCTTCCAGGGCTGAGGGAGGTTGCCAGAGGTTGCCTGGATTTTTTCAGTGCCATTCCCCCTTCCCAGTATTCAAGAAGCTATGGAGGGAAGCCCCTCCAGCAGCTTTGCTTAATTACTCTGATCTATGGAGAGGCTAGAAAAGCCTCTCTGCTGAATAGTTTGCAAACCGGACCGTGCGTGCCAGAAGATTTCTGTTGATTAGATGATGTAGAGTATTAATTAGAATATAGATTATATGCAGGGGCTTTACCATAAGTTTGCTGCCATTTGGTCTGGGCATGTACATTTCTTGCCACATTGCTTCTTCTCTGAGAAAGGCAGTCTCTTGGAGCCAGCCTGGCTCTTAATGCAGTTCCCATCCAGCAAGGAGGAGGCTGATTGCATTCCCGGTTGTGAGTGAGAGTGTTATTCCTTACCAGCCTGGTGAAGGATGCTAAGAATTACTGTAACAGTGACCAAACCCCACAGAAATTCGTAGCTTGTGGGTGAACTCCACCCTGCCTGCCCAGCCCCTCAGACGGTGCCACCATGCCACAGTCAGACGAGTCTCCAGCCAAACCAGACATGGGAAGCGTAGTCAAGTGGCCACTGATTTAAGTGCCAGCATACACTTGGCATGGACTGCCCTGAGTCCCTTTTCAAGCCACACCAAATGCAACCTCCTGGGCAGGAGGGTTGTTCCAGCCACTGATTACTTGGTGTTTGCTGGGGCCCTAGGATTTGCTTATCCAGTTCCCTTGGGCCACACTTGGATTGTCTCTTTCCAAGTGCAGAAGGACATCTGGGATGCAGTTACTACTGAAAAAAATGTAGTAATTTTTCAGATCACAGGGCAGATCAATGACCTGTCTCACCTGCTGCTCTTGACGACAGCCACAGGTCCTTGAGAGCGAGGTATGAGAATCCCATTTGGGGCATTTTGGGAAATATGTGGTCCACAGGGGACATTTTTTTCCAACCTTAAGCTGGCTTACTTACTAAAGCATGATTTAGAGCTTATTATTCATATAAATATGTATTTTTTCTAGATTCTGTTACCTTTATATGCTCTTCCAAGAACAGGTACCTTGTGGCACAGTGGTATACTACCCATTCTTGGAGAAAATGTTTTAGTGCTTATATGTCAGTAAATAGAAATTACAGTCTCTAAGAGAGTGAACAGAAGCACTGGTTTATCTCTGCTGTGCTATTCACTGCCTTATATACCTCTAATGTGCCCCTCTTCCTTATCCTATTTCTAAATTAAACAGTCATTCTGTTTTTCACATCTCTCATTATATATAGAGGTCTTTCCATATGTCTAACATTTGTTTGAGTCTCAATACATCAGACCATGTAACATGCTGATTCACAGAAATCTCACGTTCTGTGATGACCCAGCCTTTGAAATCTGCCTGCATTTTAAAAATCTGGATCAGATTTTGACTTATCAAATGTTATCTGACCACCTCTTAATCAGAGATTGCTAGGATTGCTTTCAAGTAAGATTTGACCTCAAGCTTTCACATCTGATTCAAACTCAAGTTTATTAAAACCAGATACTTTGCTCAGCTCTTTAAAAGGAAGATAAACACTGACATGTTTGCAGCTTGGAAATGTCTTGCCATTTCCCTTGATCACAGCTCATTTAAAAGCAGGCAAACTGGCCACTGCCCCTTCCAAAATACCAACTTCGTATCTGAGAGCTGCTCTGCCTTCAGATGTTTCCAAAGCCACGTCAGCCTCGAAGACATCACACTTCTGCAGTGCAAAGTAGTTGCCTTGTGTTGTTAGAAGAGCTATTGGCAGCTCCTCATTAGGTGCTGTGAGACATGCTGGGGTGATGTCCCTGCTGGTACTGGGCATCCCCTAACTCCATGTCCAGTGCAGTTGCACGTGAGGCATTTCTGGTGCCATGCACAAATGGAACTCTCTGGAAAAATGGCCAAGCAAAATGGCATCTGTCTTGCTTGGTGTTTGCAACTGGAGATGCACAAAAGCTGTCTGGGCCTGGTCCTGGGCAGACTGCTCGAGGTGGCCCTGCTTGAGAAGGGGGTTGGACCAGCTGACCTCCAGAGGACCCTTCCAACCTCAACCCTCCTGCAATTTCTGATGCTCTGGTAACTCATCAACCTCCTCTCCTTGGCTCGTCACAGCAATTTAATCATCAGCCAGCACTGTAGAGCCACATGTGCTGCAGAGCCTGTGTTAGTCTGCAGCACAGGTTCCCTGCAGGGAGGAGAGCTGTGGCCTGGGTCCTGCTGTGGGCTCAGGCTCTGCCTCACTCAGGGCACCTCCTGTCCCCCAGGACTTACTGCAGGTCAGCACATCTGGGCCAGAAACAACGGATCTGTCACATCCTCAGCTGAGAAACAGCTATTGCTGAACCTGACGCATTTCAGAGTTAAACACAGGTGAAAAAGTTGAGCTGCTCTAAGTGTAGCTTTGCCTGTGTCCACAGATGATGGACACAGAGGCATTTCAGTGACACATTCCTGCTCACGGTACTGAGTCTCCCCATGTCATTCAGGATGTTGGAGTTGCAGCGGGCACTGACTCACAGGCCACTCCCATCTTTTCCATCGTGACATTCATTGAAAAATTTCACATCTCACTACCCTTGCTTGTAACATGGACGGTGAGTGGTTGTGCCTTCCCTGCACTGAGGTCCCTGCACATTCATCACCGTCTGTTTGTTCCCTGTGACGCCAGTGCTCAGATCAGCATATGACAAAAACTATCCAAACCTGGGAGGTTTCCTATGTGTTTATCCTCCAGCTACTCTGCAGTGCAACCCACCCTGACTTCCACGCTGCTTCGATGTAAAAAGTGCCTTGGATCATTTCATTGTTAAGACCCTCTACCTGTTGGCTCTTTTCACATTTCCCACACCTACGGATTTATTTCCTACTTGTTTTGGCCCCACACCCTACTCATACCAATGATATCAATCTTCCTCACACACCAGTCCTCTAGCCCCATCGTAGAAACCCATTTGTTCTTTAAGAAAAAAGAATTCTCTGTTAACGGAAATAAATTGCATTCACTTTTACTGGCCACAGATTGCCACAGTCACCGGCTCAGGTTCATCTTTACATTCAGGCAACTGATTTGTATGGTATCGAGAGGTTTCGATCTCTTTTCTGGGTGGCTGATCATTGAGCTCTAACACAAAGCTCTGGTTCAGCACCATCCCTTTAGTGTTTTTAAACAGGGCTAGGACTAGAGACGGGACGGTTCAGTGCTTGGGACACCGAGAGGCAGCGCAAGGGACTGTGCTGCAATCTCTTTTCTGGCACCAGCTTCCCGCAAGGCTTGGAATGGTCACTTGATCTCTTTGGCTCGGAGTGCCCCAGAAAGGGCTCGCCAGCACAGTTCCACCACCCAAACACAATTACAGCCCATTGCAGCAGGCGACGGCATTTTCTCGGACATCCTTAAAAAATCCCTGCTCCCTGAGTGTAAGGATCTAACCCAGGGGAGGAATGTTTTATCCCTCTCAATGCAGCCCCCATTATGCTGTGATCAGCAGAGGTACCGTGACAAGGGACACAAACTATTTCAAACCTTTTCTACTGCTGCGGCTTGCCAGGTTTGCATGGAGAAGTTTTGCTGGTGTAGCCTGGGCCAATGCATCTCCGAACCTTATGTACGAGGGACAATAGGCAATCCAGGCCTCACAGACTATTTAAGAATAAACTCCAGACTGTGAGCTGCTCAGACATCTTGGTTGTCGACTGCATATAGGTGCCATCCTAAAACTGTGAAACTGAATACCCTTAATTTAAAAATTCATGCCCAGATCTGTGCTTTGCCCTTCATCCTTGCATTTACAGAAGGCTAAATTGAGATCCCAGATTTTACATCCAAACGCCGAAATGTTCACAATTCAGGCTCCTGCGAAGGCTTACAGACATGCACATTTTAAAACTGCATCGTGTAAACTGTTTATGTGCTGAAAAAAAGCCAGGGATTTTGCTAATGACAAAGAAATTGTTCTCTTCTCTGATAGCTAGAAGAATTCCTCTAATGACAATAAACCCCTTTTTTTGCAAATTTGCTTTGGGTAGATGGCAAGATTAAAGAACAGCCAGCCCGGCTATGATTTTTCAGATTGCATAAGTACCTTAAAAAGATGTTCATTATCTAAAGTGACGCCTCTTCCCTAATTGCAATGCCACTATTATACAAGATTAATTTTTTTTTTTCCCCAAACCCTCACAGACAGTAAAACCACGTTTTAGGTTCAGGAGCGAGCCTTGCTCGGAGAGGTGGTGCTTGCTAGCAGAGATGGGGGCAGGTGTGGGTACCCCCCGACGGCTGCCTGTGCTGTGCTATGCTGTGCTGTGCTGTGCTGTGCTGGGAGGACCGCTCTGCTCCTGTCCTCACCTCACCCCGTCACATCCAATCTGCTGCCCCAAATCGCAAATGGGAATAAAAAGAAGTGCAAACCCCTCGACTGGGAGGCGGCTGCGGAAAAAGCTGAGGCTGACACTGAAAACCAACATCTCCGACAACTCGCACACACCAAGAAATGTTTGTTTGTTTGCTTCGGCTCCCGCTCCTCCTGTTCATTCAGCCCCTGGTGTGGTGCCAGGGCCTGGCCACATGTCCCATCCCGGTGGGACAGAGCACCCCGCCGGAGGGGAGCAGCCGTGGCTCCCGCTCGCCGGCAGCCGGGCGATGCGATGGGTCACGGGCTGGGAAAGCTGGGAGCTTTGCCGTCACCGTGAGCAGCTGGGCACAAGGGAGGCTGACAGCATCCCTGCCCTGCCACCGCGGCAGGCAGGGGAGCAGCCTGCCCGCACCGAGGCTTTTCTTCCTGTAGGGATAAAGGTGGAGACAAAGCGTCTTTCATGCCCGGCTGCGTCAGGAGGAATTAGTCCCTGGGCCAAAAGGGCACCCATGGAATCGCAGTGAGCAGGGTGGCCGCAGCACCCCAGGGCCGCTCCCGTCTCCGCGGGGCAATCACGGCACAGGCAGAGTTTGCACCGAGCCCCGGGAGCGTTTGTGCCTCACCTTACCCAGGCTCCCGGCTGCCACCACCAGCAGCACATCGGCTCTTCGGTGCCCCACAACTCACACACATTTGCAAGTGGCTGTCAGAGTACAAAATAGGCTCCGGAAAGAGACTGTAACCCCCTCCTATCAGCTTTCAGAGCATCAGTGTTATTGGGGCAATAATTTATTTAGGTTTCTGTTTCGCTTTGAAATACCAAAGTATAACATATATATCCATACACACACTTGAAATTGCTGGGAACTCCGTAAACCTTGTCATTTTAATCCTATTATATGGTTTATATTTAATTGGTTGCTAGTGAGAGATGAAAATTTCACAGATCTCCTAAAGGAATGAATATTGTTAATCAGCTCATTTAGCGAGGGAAAAGGATACGCATCCGCTCTCTAAACCAGCATTTCACAGCGCCGCGCAGGTTCCAGTTACTGCAGGGCTCAGTTACCCCTTGAAAAAAAAGTTGAAAATTAATCCAAAGCTAAATCAGTGACATGATTGTATTCCCATTACGTTCCACTTAAATGCATATGTTTACAATATCCCTTAATAATAATTATTATTAAACATAGTAAAATACTTCCAAACTTGGCTCATTGCATCGTTGTACTTCTAGTGGAAAAAAAATTATCTGAAGCCCTGTCAATATGCCACTTCCTCCTCCCCCATCTTTTAACAGAAGCAGCCTCCAGTGAAATAATCCAAGCTGTGTTCAAGAAGTTGGCAAGTGGGTCCAATTAAATGTGGTTTTAGTGTATTCTGGCATTTGCATATCTAGTTTGCCAAGAAGTAATGTTTTAGAAAAAAAAACCCACACCATAAAAAAACCGCACAAAAAACCCCTGCGTTGGTCCAGACAGAGAGTGGATGGTGTGATGCATCAATGAACTTTGTCCCACGATTCACAGTGGTTTAAATGAATAAATAAATAAATAATTTTTGTCTCATCTATTGCCCCTTTTTGGCTGAGAGGCTTTACAATAATCTAAGAGTCCTGTAAAAGAAAAAATGCAGAGGGAATATTAGAAAATTAATGCAGCAGAAGAAAAACCAGCTATAATATTTAGTGAATCATTAAAAAACTTAAATCACAGTGACCTTTATTTAACGGAAATATTTAATGCCTTCGCGGAGTCTCTCTGTAGATAAACAGTGATTAAATAAAGCAGTCCATCAAAACAGTGCCTGTTCTCCAGGACGCAGAGCTGAGAAGTCAATTGTTGTTTGTGAACGATCGCTCACCGCTGCTGCAACCAGCACCCCTTTTTTTGTGGCTCTTTGCCCTCCCCTCACGAGAATGACTGCAATCCCCTCCCTGGCACCCCAGCCCCCTTTTTCCCTCTGCTGGTGGGTTATGTGCAGACCTGTGGGCGTGGGAGCTCTAATGCCCCAGTGTCCCCAGGCCACACCTTTGCCATCACTGTGGGATGCCATCGAGAGGCCACAGGTGCAATCCCTCACCTTATTCATCACTCCAACTCAGAAAAAAACCTCAGCAGAGGAAGGATATTTGGAAAAAACCCCTACCCCAAACCGCTTGCAAACCCTAATTCTCCACGAGGCTAAGCGTAAAATGGTGTTTAATGTATACTGGCCATTCCTTTCACTCATTTATTCCATAGCCAGGACAACCTTGCTACAAAGCAAGGAGAGTTAATTAATAAAACGAGGCAGCGTGGGGTTATATGGAATCTTTAAAGCCTTTATCAGTTTGCCAGTCCATTAGCGGAGCTGCATTCTCTGCAAACTCCCTGCTCCAATATGTGCAGCAGAGCAGTTAATTTCTTTTGGACTCAGTCTATGGCACCAAGCTGGTTTTTTTTTTTTCCATCTTTATCCAAACAAACTATTAAATAATCAACAAATAAGAATATTTAACCCAAAATAATGAGAGGAACGATCGCTCGCCTAAAAACTATAAATTAAAGCTATCCAGTCACAAAAGAAAGTTGAGTCATCCATTAAGCAACAAAGGAGAAGGAAAAAATAGATCTCACTCGGATGTTTTTGTGGCATTGGTTGGCTTGCAAATATGCCCAAGCCGAGGCCCCAGGAGGATGGACGGCTGGAGACCGAAATTGCTCCAAGAACATCATCGGGCAAGAGTTTCCAAAATATTAGAGTACGCCCCAAAAAACAAGTGAACAAAAAGATGAGGGCCACTGTGTCCCTCTCTCTGACCAAAGTGTAGGGTAGGACCTGTTGTTTGGAGCGGGCTGTGGAGGGGGAGCCTTCCCCCAGGAGCAGCACACGGCCCAGAGAAATGCACGGTGCAGCTCTGATATGGCAAAGCCCAGCCTCACTGAGGAGCCAGGCCGGCCAGCACTGGTGCCACAGCATCCTCACCCTTCACCAAAACCCTGAGGAAGGGGGTGATGAAGGGACCTCCCTGCGTTGCTGCCACCCCATGGGGCCGGGAGTGCTTCCCTCTCCTTTGCCATGAGGAGAGCAGCAGAGGCATGAACCTGCCACCAGCCTCTTGCCTGGCCTTGCTGATCACTGCCCTGTGATCAGGCTCAGGCAGCAGCAACGCTTTCCAAGGGGCTGCGATGGAAAGCAAACCCCAATTTTAGGAGCAAACTCCCCTCCCATTCCCTCCTTCTCACCACCCCCTGCCAGTCATGCACAAGAGCTGTGTTAAAAAATGATTGGGGGGGGGGGGATTTTGCAGTGATTTCCAACCCCCCAGCTGTATTTCTCAGAGTAGTTTTCTTGTGGATGCTGTGCTAACAAGATGCTTGACAGGCACCAGGCTGCGCGCTCACAGCCACGCTGCCGACTGCCGAAATTCACAGCCCGCTTCCACACGGCACAACGGGAGAAAGCCTCCTCCCGGCATGTGCCCGGGATGGCAAAACGGTCTCCTAGGGAAAGTGAGGCTGGGGAGGTGGAAAGGAAAGGGGGCAGTTGCAGGAGTATGCACATAACCTGGAAAAATGCTACAGCTGAAGTCGTTAGCCCTTTCTTATTTTTCTAAATAAATAGCATAGATGCAAACCAGGGGTTCCAGCGAGTGCCCACTGAAGACTGGCAAGTATCTCAGAAGGATCTGTGATGGAACAAACACTTCCATAATTAGCTTAATTTCTGCCCAGAACCCAGGGATGAACTTTTATTTAACCATACTCCTCCGGTGTTCGCCAGAGGACTTGAAAATTGTTTTCTCTTAGCAACAAATAACTCTGGGAGAACGCGTTTGAATCGGATCCGCCGACAGCAGAAAGGCGCGGAGCCAAGCCTAACATCAGGCATCAAACATGGTGCACAAAGGGGCTGGAGAGGTAGCACTGAAGATGTGATGAAAACACTCTGAAATATCAAACCCTGCATCCAGCCTCAGGAAAAACATGACTTTCACTGATGACTTTCATTCCTTCTTTTTTTTTTTCATCCTTCTTCAATAAGTTCGGTGGCTTTGAATAAACCACATCATTTTACCATGCAACATTGGCCACAGACTTCCTACACCCAGTGCCTCGTTCAGCAGGAAGGCAGGAGAAAGCCAGGGACCTCTGCTCCAAGGATGGGCTCTTGCACTACCCCAAAAATGAGACTTCAGTTGTGGAATTCAAAACTGTGATTCTGACATCTGTAAAGTTATGAGGAAGAGATTTTCCTTTCTTTGTTCAAAATAAAAAAAATAAAAATAGGAAGCCTTTGAGATGAATTAAAAATGTTTCATCCTCCAGGACTGCACCAGGAGTGAGGCTCCCAACCTTGCTGTGGTATATTGCTTCCTTCCTAAGAGCCAGCATAAAAAAAAAAAAAAGAGAAAAAGAAAAAACCTCATAATGCTTTTGTCCTTAATAAGAATCAAAGTGGTGTAGAAAAGGGTCTTTATACCTCCCATTCCCATAGCCTGATTAATGTGCTCTGTCTTTCAACATGTGCTTTCCCTTAAACCTCATTTTTCTGTAATTTCCTTCATTCTTTTAACAATGTGCTTACCCCTCTTCTAAAAAAAAAAAAAAGCCATTCTTTACAGATGTTGTCTCTCTTCTCACCACAGTCCAAAGCACAGACTTATCCTCCTTCTTCTAAATAAAAGGAGATAAGATTGTTTCAAAAGGTGAGTGTCAATATTAAATTTTAGCAATACATGGTAAAATGATGTCTTTGTAAATAGTTTTTTCTGCTCCAGACATATTCCTACCCAGTCCCAGAAGTACCAATAGCTACTGAAAGTAGCTGAGTATTTCCAAAAGCATAATTTTGCCTGCCATTAGTACAGGCAGTTTTGGACTGAAAGGATCTGGCTCAGCTATGAACAACTGTAGGACCTATCAAAGGTTCTTGTTAAAAAAAAAATCCTGAACCACTAAATGGTCGTGCTTTCATGTGGGGGAGCCCTGAATCTGAAGAGCACCAACCTAAAATAGAAGGCTAACATTAGGACGAGTGCTAGTCATCTACTCACTGTCTTGAGGGTGACTCATATGCAGCTCACGTCAGGTAGGTCCCAAATCTTAACACCTCCGCTCACCCTCAGGTTCATATTCCACGAAGAAGGGTTGGGAGACCAGACCCTTACATTTGTCATACTTCTTTTTAAATAGCATTGCAATACAGCACCCAGGTATCCAGCTCCAGACCATCCAGCAGCATTCCTGGCTCAAAGCACGACACTTTAAAATCAGTTTGTACCATCAAGTGCTTCTGAGGATTGCACATCCACGGGCCCAGGGCGGGCAGGGAGCGCTCCCGTCTCTGTTCTCTGCTGACAAAGTGTGAGCACAGTTGTTTTAATGCCTTGTTTGAATCCACGTTATCTGACGTCTTCCCAGAAGCAACGCTCCAGGCATTTTCCATCCCTCTGGCAGAAGTGTGCCCACAAACCTGCTGGCGTTTGGGGCTGAAGGCACCGTTTGCCACGAGATGCTGATCCCCGGTGGGAGTGGGGAACAATCTGGCTGGACCCGAAAAACAACCCCAGTGTTTGCCTTGCCCTCACCCCGACACAACACCCTCGGGCTGCAAGGTGGATATGGCTCTGCTGCCTTTGCTCTGCTCTGCAGGAATCCCACCTTTGCTTTCGTGCTGCAAACTTCATGTTATAGATTAGAGAGAATAAGAGAGCACATTAAAATTAGCAGTCTTTAAAAAGAAAAAAAAGGAAAAAAGCTGGATCTACTCTTGTTTTTAACTATTGGCTATGGGCATAAAAGGTGTCTTCGCTGAGACTTTAAAATGCATGGGTTTCTTGATCCAAATTTAGCCTAAGAATAACAAATCTCATAAGTAAAATACCGCTATATACCATTTGTTTCCTCACTTTTTTTTAAAAAGTTTTGTTTTTGTGAGACTTTTCCAATCATTAACAAAAAATAAATAATATGTGTTTATCACACTAAAATGGGCAAAACACAAGTTTGCGTTCATCTTGTGCTTCAGGAGCTTTTCCTTTCAAGTACTGAATAGCACTCTTGAGAAAACCTCGGAAGTGTGTTGCAATGAGTTATCCAACACTTGCAGAGGTGTGTTGGTCTGTCTGTCAACAGGGAGCCCAGTGTTCATGTGTTCATTAAATTATGTCTTCATAATTAATACAGAGATATACAGCTCTTCATTTCTCCAAAAATTAAGAATTGCCTAGTTAGTCTCAGTTCGTTAAACCACAGATTTTTCTTAAAAGTCACTCAGTCATTTGAAAATAATGAAATACTGGTATTTATAGTGTTTTCAAGCTGTCATGTATTTAAGCCTGAAAATCATCTACGAACAGAAATCATATTCTGGATAGATGGTGCCAGTCAAACTACTTTAAAAAGAGAGAATAAGCTACAGAAAATTGAGACCTGGTAGCTATAGCCTATGAAGACAGGATATGTTTCATTAAGATTTTAACTATATTTTATCTTGGTATGAATTTCCAAAATTATCTCAACATGAATCCTCACTAAGTGTGAATACGTGGCAAATGTAGTTGAAAATAAATTATATCTTGTATGATAAACCTCTATCAGTTTCAAGGAGTTTTATTTATAGATAAAGTACATTTTTAAAATTGTAAAAAAAATTGTAAAATGTATTTTGGGAGCACATCCAAAAGCTTAAAAAAGTAGCTTTAATGCTAAAATTGAAGACTATTTGACAAAAGCATAAAATACAGCATTGAGAGTAGTTTTTATTTTCTTAATAGATATAAATAAGACTTAACTAAACTGTATTTTGGGAAGGTTGTGAAATAAATATTTAAATACTTATCTAGATTTACATCCAGATACAGCATATACCATGCCGTGGAGCTGTTTTGAGACAGTTAAGCCTTTTAATATATCTCCTGTAGTACTGAGGCAGTAACATATTGCTTTACCAGTTAAATCCTTTCGGAAGTCATGATGTACATGTAACTTGCTCTTTAAATATTTTACTAATTTAAAGCTGGGTTTCATGCACTAGCTTGTTATGGCTGGGGATGTGCTGTGTAAATCCCTATCTGGCATGTTCTGGACATGGCATAAAAAAATCCTTCTTGGTGCTCAGATTAGCACTGATAACTGCAGGAATCACAAGCAAGGTTGCACAAGACCACATCGTGTTGGCTGCTACATATGAACACTAAACACATCTTCTAAAGATCTTTAGGGAATTGCTCAGGCTATGATTTTGCAGCACACCTAAATAAAAATTAGCAAGTTATTTTTAACTACTCACATGCACACACATGTGTTTATACACGATATTCATTTTAAAGCACAACATGGAGTTTAAGAAATACTAAATGGTGCACATTAAAATGTCCTAAAAAATATTCACCAGCTTTATTTTTCATTCAATCATTTACTTGTTTCTTGCAATCCCGAAAATACCCAATCACATGTTAATTTCAGTTCCAAGGCTAGACTGCATACCTTCCTTCTCCTTTGCAGCCCCAAGCAAAAGCTTGCTAAAGCCAGGCTGTAAAGTCTCAAAAAGAAAATAAGATTTGGCTCCCTGGTAGCAGCCATGGTACAGGAGAGGCATGAAGTCTGTCCCAGTGAGGGGACTGTTTCACACAGGATTGAGCACTTGTGTCCCCCTGCTACCAATGGCTGATGTTAAGGAATTACCAAGAATGAAAACTGTGTCCATTCTGCACGAAGATGACAGTGTATTAGCGGAGCGACGCTCTTCTAAGGAAAACAAGCCTGAAAGCAAGGAACTAAATTAGTGCAAAATGAACCTGAGGATAATAAGCAGACAACTTAAACAAGTGCAGTTAGTCGGAAAAATTAACAAACCCAGAAAGTTCCAATATAAGAGAAATACTCCAGCTCAAACATGGATTATTTTTGAAAACAAGAAATATGTTTGGGATTGTTTTTCTTGCAAACATCTCTGTCCCTGGAACCCTCTGCAGCATTTGCGGTCACTGCTAGAGTTCAGCCTGTAGCACCTTTGGCTTTCCCGCTGCCTGGCTGTGCCGAAGGCTCACCCCTCTCCTGCTCCGGCAGAGCTGGGTAAGCTGACGATTATTTGCACCAAATTTCAGTTTGACAGCTGGTTAAAAGTGATACTTCTTTTTTAGCCTATGAGAACAAAATGGATAACCTTTCCAAAAAGGATCATCTCTCATTCGTAAGACCCATTAACAAGTTTATCACACTAGCAGGAGCTGCTGACTACAGATTTCAAGAAGCAGGACTCTTCTTCCTGTCTGTCCACATTCGCCAGCAAAAGGAAACATTTCCATCTTCAGTTCAAAAACACTCATTCAAATAAAGGATGAACTCCTCTCTTACCATCTAGAAAATATTTTTTACTATCAAATTCACCACATTTAATGACATGATTAAAATCTGAGTGAAGAGATACAAAAATTTCACAGGACTCCTGAAGTAGAATATTTTAAAATAGCCTAAAAGATTTTTGCTTTGTTTTTTCCTCCCTTTAAAAATATAAGACAGTTCTGTTAAAATTCACATTTACTGTGCCAGTAAAAAAACCTTAATGCTTTGGTTGGATTTCTTTACTGAAAGACCATACTCTGGATATATTTCAGTTTGGAAATCACATGGACAAATAGCGTTAATAATAAAAAAGTTTGAGAACCTGGCCACAGAGAATTACATGACATCATTTTAGTATCAGTTTTCTAATTTTGGGTTATTTTTTCAGGATTGAAATATATTTCACCTTTATTCTGTAGGAATTTGCATTCCTTCAAAGGGAGGGGAGAGGAGATAGAAATTTTCTCCCCTTCCAAGCTCACCTCAGCTACAAATTGTTGCAGCATCGCTGACCATAAAACAGGGGGCTCAGGGTTTCATTTTTGAATAGGCTGCAAAAATGTATTTCTGAAGTTGTATATACGGAATCAATTAAAAAGTTAGACCATTTGATTATTGCGGATTCAGCTGGGGGAGGAGGGAGGCAGTCAGTTCACCGCCAACAAATCACTTGCTCCATTATCTGTAGAAGGAAAGCAGAGTTATGCTGTTGCAGGGAGAGAAAACGATGGTGTCCTGCCTGAGCAGGTGAGCCAGCACGGGGCAGAAGGGAATCTGTACCCTTGAAAATTAATTTAAAAATTTTATTGATGCTTCCAACAAGACAATGCAAGTTTTGAGGAAATATACTGGCTTCATTTAGGGTCAACAGAAGTACATGCGATTGTTTGGCGCTCGCTTTTACCCTAAGGCACGGGAGCAGGAAAAACAATGAGGATTCCTTCCCTTCCCTGGATAGAAAGTTTTGTTTTAAAGTCCTACCGAGTTTTTCAAATTGCACCTAATACACACAGATTTCAGTAAGTAGATTGTCTGTAGAATGCCGTGCCTGGTTCAAAAGTCTCTGTCCCACCAGATGCCTAAGCTTCAGTTTAGAGAAAACACTTGTAACTAAAAGAATATTAAGCTGTTTTAATCAGTGATTTAAAAAATAGCCAAATTACATATTTAGTATTTTCCCTGTGAGTCAGGCTAGAAGTACTCACAGTTAAAAAGTGGTGACTAGCACCGGTCAGAGATAGTTGTGTGAACCTGTGAAGTTTAGAGCAGTTTCCCTTCCCGCGCCTTGCCTTCAGCCATCATGGCAATACGAACGTGAGGATTTTGTTACAATACCCTCAAGTCAAATAAAATGCTTATTCTTGTTTCATTATCTAGGGACTACATTAAAAAAAAAAAGAAAGAAGAAAAAAGAAAAACACTATAGCTATTCAGGTAAGTCAATGCATTAAACCTAATGGAGAGAATCAACACACAGGGGTATGTTTCATCTTTTCATTGAAGAAACACTTTGACGGCCACAAGTGTGTGCTGCACATGTACAAACCATCTCTAGATAAACCCCAAAGTATAAAGAATATTTTGAATTATTTTGTCATTAACAGCTAAGTTTTGTTTTCCGTTCCCTTTGGAAGCAGGACTCCTTCTAAGTCTAGTTTTATTTGGGAATCTACAATCCTTGAAAGTCTTAATGTTGGAGAACAAATGGTGAATCTGCCTGGAGCCACAGCCAAAGCTCATCAGCTGCACAGATTTCAGCACTGCAATATTAGCAGTCTTTCAGTCTTGACGATACTTAAAACCATCTTAACTACACATAATATTCTACCATATGAAAGCCTACAGAAAAGGTCTGCTGCTAGGAAATAGAGAATTCTATGCGACTAAAGATGCTTACATTGACAGAAGGAAATGTTTTCTAAATATCTCTAATAACACAAAAACCCTACACCACAAACACAGCAAATGATGATTGAAAATTGTTATAAAGAATAAAACAGTGAAAAAGATCATTTTGGCTACATACAAATTATCGCCGATGTAGGAAGATAAGCAGAATAGCTTAGGCACCGAGATTCACTTGGTCACTGCACATCTTCAGTTGTACCTAGGCAGATGATAAGTGTAATGAAATGTTTAAATTAAGGTATTTTCCCCCCCATCAAATTGGTCCTGCTGTCTCTGTTCCAGCCTTCTAATTTAGCTCTACTTTCATATTCCCATTGGGCTCTGCAGTGCTGGTCTCATTCCTAGGATAGAGCAGCCTCAAACAAGAATTCTGGGTATATCCTGCAACAAGCATCTAAACCAGGTCTTTTCAAAGGTTTTGCTAAGCTTTATTTTTTTTTTTTTTTTTTTAAGAGAAACATTTAGTCTGTAAGAGAAATACCCAAAAGATTTAGGATTATTTCAATTTTCCTCTGTAGTGCAGACAGCTTTGATGTGTTACCAGTAGTTTGGACATTTTGACTGTCTACTGTAACACTGACTGCCAGTCAGCACCCGGCCAATGCTTCAGATTAAGTTGTTGCCTTATGCTCTACTGTTCTGATAGAGACTGATATATAAAAGAGTGAGCCCAAGAGAACTCCTTGGAGTGAAATTAAGCCTACAAAAGGAATTGTGTGCCTGCACAGATATTTGCATGGTAGCAAAATTTCTGGAATTCAATAGATTGCTTCTGCAAAAGTCTTCAGGGAAGTAAAAAATAATACTTATTAAAAAATACCTCTACAGAATGATCGAGAGCTACACACAGAGAAATGCTTTCAAAACACAAGCATTTAATTTTTTTAAATGTTAAGTGAGATGTAAATATGTATGGTAGCAACAAAGTGCCCAAAAGCATACTGAAAACATATTCCATACACAGTTAGCAATAGAAGTCTGTACAAAAGTAATAAAGTTACACATTATAAAAAATACTCCATAACTATAATTTAAAAGAGGGAAAAAAGACAAGGGAATTGATTTCTCAGTTCATATAATTTATTGCAGTTAGCACACAGTTTAAAAATTCACCAACACACCAATAGTACAAAACTAAACAGCATTATAAGTTATTCCCTCCTCAGGAAAATAAAACATACTATGATTGTCAAAGCTAGATGTCAGTCTAAGTTTTAGAACAAAAGAAGAATGTGAAACTAAGGAAAGGAAAAAAGCAATCACTCACAAGGACCACAAAAAAATCCAAGAGAAAGTCCATTTTCCTCAGACACTGATTGTCTTTTCTAACTTAAGAAAAGAATGTAGTTTTAAACCTAGAAACTATTCAAGTAACTAAAGATAACGCTCCAAGGCCATTTTCACAGCTTTTTTTTTTGTTTTAAATGCCATTACAGCCAAATTAACACACATTTGACCAAATATTTCCAAAACAGTCCAGCAATACACAATGGAGTTTTCCATTCAGTATCTTAAGCACAAAAATAGGCTATGTTTACAGTAGTTAAGGCGATCAAATTTTAAACAAAAGCAGAGAAAAAAAAAAAAGGAAAAAAAAAAGGAAAAAACAGCAAACGTTTTCCATGCTACTCCCATAGACCTTATTTGTAAGTGCAAGACAGGAAAACAAACACTGTGCAAAATGCTTTTGACCTGCGTGTTGGTCATTAAAACCACACGTCAGGCTGCAGTCTCTGCTGCTTGGATACGCATAGTCCTTCCCCGGCCCCCCCGGCCCCCCCTGTCACTCAGGCCTGCCCAGGCCTTTCAGCCCGGGGCTTTTTTTGCTTTTTTTTTTTCAGTCCACAGCCTCTTTTCAACGGGGGGAAAAAAAAAAAAAGAACGACCTATTGTGGTGGAGTGGTGCAGCAGGAATCCTACAAATGCTCATCTGGGGAAATGGACGCACCTCAGTTGGAGCTGGCGTGGGGTCTGTGCAATTAGAAGGGGTCTGGGGTTAGTAAATGCACACCGCACATGCAAATCTCGAAGCCTGGTTGTAAACACTCAATTGGTTTTTTCCTTGTTAACTTCGCTAAATCGGCGACTCGTAGCTCAAGTTCTTCTCAACTTAAAGACAGTGGGAAAGTAAATTTAAATTAGATAAAATAAAAACAGTGCATTTCTCGTCTTCATAACACTGGCATTTTTCAACGGTGTCAGGTTTTTTTCCTAAGGAAATTAAATAATTTTCAACTCACTCGTTAAAGTTATACAATGCAAACAAAGACAAAAATATACTGAAAATCATGCATTTCTGTAGCGTTAATATTTACTTTTCAAGACTCAACTAAGAGCATCAACACAACCTGCCAAGTTCTTTGATACCTCCCCCCGGCCCATGTAATCAATTACAGTATACAATAACAGTAATTCACATTTTTTAAACACACAGTTCATCACTGCTGAAGCTGCAATATCCTTTTTCATCCCAAGCAAACCTTCACGTAAGACAGAGTCCCAGTGATCCCAGTGTACTCTCAGGGTTTTTGTTTTATGTTTTTGTGTTGGTTTTTTTGTGGTTTTTTTTTCCAGTGGGAACTGTCAGAAATCCAGAAGTTGCCATAATAAGTTTTAAGTCAACCGCTTGTTTAAAAATAGATAATCCAGCATTTCAGAAATTTTCCATTTGGGTCTAAAAGCATTCAGGTTTCCAACAGCTAGAAAGGACTCATGCAATTATAGAAATGTAAAGGAACTGACAAAATTGGGAGAGGATTTCTACATTCAGATTTTAAGAGGGAAAACGATCAAGAGTTTAAAAGAATGCAGTGTTTTGGAGAGAATAAAGCCACATCCAAATTTTTTGAATTGGAGATTCCTTAGAAGTAAAGTATCCGCTGGCTTCTATTCCGAAAAGGGGGAAAAATACGCTCCGCAATTAGTTACTTTGTCGGATTACCTCTACAGTTCATTTTTATTGGAGTGCTAAATTAGTGAAATATTCATGCTGCCTTAAAGTGCAAAAACAAGCTAATAGCCAAACTTTCAGTTCAAGGAAACAAGATTGCTTTTAGACTGTACCACAACTATATAGATTTATATATATATTATTTATATATATAAAAATTTTATTTCCAAAGTTCTTGTGAGCTATCTTCTAAGGTCCAGTCTCTGACAGTAGGTAAGCTCAGTGCTTCGCTTTTGACAGACAATGAGTTCACCAACTCACAGTGAAACTTCCGAATGTGTCTGTAAAGGTCTCCGGACTGTGTGAACCTGCGTTCACACCACTTACAAGCATGAGGCTTCTCCCGCGTGTGAACCACTGCGTGGCGGCTCAGGTTGTGGGAGTACTGGAAGCTCTTCCCACACTGGGTGCAAGTGTAGGGCTTTTCACCTGAATGAGTCCTCTCATGACGTTTCAAGGTGTACATGCAAGAAAAAGTCTTACCACACAACGAGCAGGTCGGGACATTGACATCGGTAGCAGGCTTGCTGCGGATCCCGTCCTGCTCTCGAAAGTGCGTGCTTAAATGAATTTGCAGGATGTGGGGGCTAGGAAAGACCTTGTTGCAGAGAGGACACATGAAAATTTGGCCAGCGGGGCTAAGTATGTTTGACACGTAAGGGAGCAAGCTGCTGTCCATGTTTCCTTCCACCTGGACTCTCTCATTCTCTGGAGTTATCATTTCATCATCGCTTGCCTTGTCCTCTCTATCTAGCTCCCTCAAGACCGAATCTTCCCTCATCGGAGCCAGGTGGGCCGGCTCGTACTGTACCCTGTTATTAGTGCTCACACTTTCTTTCACAGTGCTATGTTCCATATCATAGTCATTAGTGCCAACATCACTCTCATCACAGGAAGCCTCTTTCTCCACCTTCACCTGAACCAGGCTGTTTCTAAGCATGTCCTGCGAAGAGAAATAAGAACTGTTCAAATTTTCAACTCCTGAAAGGCTGGACTTGACAGACAGGTCCAGCACGCAGTCAACATCTGCTGAATCCCTCACGGAGGTGACAGACCTCTGGGACAAAGACTCTGTTGAGCTGCAGGGGCTGGCTACTGTTTTTCCAGCTGCTGCTGTGTGCGTCTCTGCCTCTCCGCCAGTCTGGGGAATGCCTGCTGAGTCTGAGGGCAATCTCATCCACATGTTCCCAGGCTCAGCCGCCAAGTCCCTTTTGCTAGGCAGGATGTTCAATTTTTCATCTTCTCCGTCGTCTTCATCACTGGGCAAGTCTCCTGGCATGTGGCTGCTGCCGTCGGAGAGGCTCTCCACTTTGTCTGAACAACTTGAGGCATCTTCCTCCTTTTTTGTACTGTCTGCCTCCGTGGTTGCTTTCTCTTTCAGCTTCTTTTTGCAGACTTTGACAATGTCATACATGTGGAGATAACTGGCAGCTGCTAGCACGTCTTCAATGGGCAAGTCTTTGAACTGGAGCTTTCCTTCGTACATGAATTCAAGCAGGAGAGCGAAAGCTGGGGCTGTAACAATGTCGCTGTTCAGATGAACAATGTCCCTTTTGTCCAGCTGGTCCTTGTAAAAGAGGTGGAAATACATGCTGCATGAAGCCAGTACAGCTCTGTGCGCTCGGAACTGGGCATCTCCTACCAGAACAGTGCAATCACAAAGAAAACCCTGATGTCTCTGCTCACTCAGACACTGTAGCAAATGTCTACTGTGGTCAGGAAACTCCATACTGTCTTCATAACCTATAAGCAACAAGATTTTTAAAAATTAAATGTAGGTCAGAATCACAGAACTTAAGAATCCAAGTAATTCCACTCTAAAAACCTTCTATTTATATTGCCAGAATTGTGGTACCAACACCACGCAGAGATTATTTAACACAAATGTACGATGGCAACTCTTTCCCCGACTGACCACTACAGTTAGGATTTCCTTTCTGTGGTAAATAAGCTGATCTAGTGAGCGCATAGATACATCTGCAATTTTTTTTTGAAGTACCACTGCTGTTCATAAAATCTGTTCAACAGTTTCGGTATTTTTTTTTTTAAGAGAACTTCCTCCAGATTGAGTCCCTAGGAGGGCAGACCGAAAAAAAAAAAAAAAAAAAGATTAAGAAAAAAAACCAAAAAATTTTTAAAAATACTAAGTTTGAGAGATCACAGAAGTGGCAAAAAAAAAACCAACAAAAAACCAGATCATCTACCTCTTTTTAAAGTCAAATTGTAGTGAGAGAGGTTCTCACATGAAGAAATGTTAATATAACCAAATCTGACAGTCTAACATTCATAAACGACAAAAATTATTTACATGTGTCAATTTATATCAACAGCAAAAATTGATGTTTTTACAAATTTAGTTCATATGGTTTCCTTCTTGCAGTAAGTACAGGTTTTTTTAAGGTTTTAAACCTTTCCCATACTGTACAATAGAACATGAACATTTTTTGCTAACATGCAGAATACACAAAAGAAACCTAACAACCAAAACGCCAACAAGCACCACTTCCCCAGTGCAGAAGGACAGAAATTTCCCTCCCCTCCCACACCAGGCAGAGTTTGCAGTACTAAGCTTTAAAAAAAAAAAAAAAAAGTCATTCAACCATTCAACGTGAGCTTGTGTCCACATTTTGAAAAGAGTATCCCAAGTACTGTTCTTACCCAAGTGGCTTTTTATTCGCCTTCCTTGATGATAAAGACAAAATAAACTTAAAAAAAAGAAGTAGAGAAGTCAAAACTCAAATGGAAAGTAAAATCTTTTAAAAACCTATGTTAATCTATTCTTCTGTAATTGATAGCAATGGTCTCCCAAACCATCTAAGCAGATCGTGACTCTCTAGGCTGGCAGATATTATTGAAAAACCCTCATCCCTTGCAAACCAAGATGTACTAAAACTTACAACACAACCCCTACTATATTCTGTAAAATACCATTGCTAGAGTAAAGCACGAAGATTTACAATACAATCACTTTAAGTGCCCCACAGCCAACATCAATCCTAATCCTTAAGAGGGCTAAAAATAAAGATTGGAGGGCAGCTCACAAGGTAGCTGTGATCAAATTAGGAGGCTGAAAGGACAGAGAGGGACGAAGAAGGAAGCTTATAAACATCTGATCCAGCTGACTGTGGCCATATGGCAGCTGCTGCCCAGATAAAGAGATTAAGAATAGAGGAGTGCGATTACAGCTGTCTGGCCAATTCAGGCAGCTCAAATCTACAAGTTCTAAATTAGTCGCAAATACAAAAACTCCTTCAAATAATTATTGTTACGCTAAATAAAAGATTTCAAATGCTACATGCAAGGAAGAAAAGAGGAAACCAGTCAAGCCATTCTGCCGGGTACAAAAGTTTTTAAACACATAACTGATTTCTATCTTTCAGAAGCACTACAGCTGTATGTTACTACATTTCTGAGCTGCTGGATATTTAACCATGAAGTTTAATGAAAGGCTTCCCTACAAACACATTTTAGCCAGGAAGGTCCTTTTGTAATAACACACACTCTTGTATATTTGACTCAAACCCCTGTAAAGTCATTTAAAAGATGCAAGACAAAAACATAAAACAAAACTCTCTTTAGGCTTGCCACTAAATCCATTGCAGTTTTGGTCTCAGAAATTAAGAATGAACTTGCTCTCTCTCCTTCTTCCAAACCAAGACATTCCCACAATATGCATTAAACTTAATGCTAACAATGTGCCCAAGAACTGATACTCTCCAACTGTAGCCCAAGCCTTTTGACTAAGTCCACTTATCTATTTAATACTCAATTTCATATATTACTTCTAAACTTGGTTAGAAAAGTAATGTGATTTTTTTTTTCTAAAATTCAATAAACAACACACCAAAACAGAAATATGCTGTATCTAATCTATTGCTACTCCTACCTTTAGTACACATAAACCTGATTAAGTCCTTTCCTCTGAGTCTTGCTGGCTCCAGGTCTGTTAGATCGGTGGAAAAAAAGCAGACTAGGAGAGACAGATGCAAAGTGGAGATGATGTTAGAGAGGAATGAGATACCTTCTCCACACACAGATCTGCACACACTAACTCCCTGTCTGTGTGTTAGAATAAAAGGCTGAGGGATGGCAGGCTGTCAGCTGCTCTGACATCATGTTCAGATGGAAATGCTACCTCCAGCTGTGCTCCTTTTAATGCCATATGCTACTCCTCTACACTCCTGCCACCAGCTTTTTCTTAGGAGAACTTTTCTCTTCTGTTAGTATAAACAAAATACTTCAAAGTCTCTTTTTTTCAAACTTTCTAACAGGGAGGAAAAAAAAAAAAAGAAAATCCTAAACATATGGGGCTCTACTGTATATGCAGCATAGCAACACTTCTGCCTTAAGTTGGAGGACCGCTTTATGTGCTGACAGCGTACCCCAGCCACGGGGTTACCCCAGAAAGCCACAGCGGCTCGGTTTTACTGAGCCCAGGGGTTCATTTAAAAGCAGAAATTAACCGGACCTATTTACCACCTCACAGCTCCCCGCTCCGCCGCCGGTCCTTTCAGTTCCAGCGTTTAAGACGGCCAAGTGCCACCGAGCACCAACTCGGGCTCCTCTGGAGCCGCGGAGCAGCTCCCCTGGCCGGGGCACTACTGCGAGCGCTCGGCTCGGCGCCTGCCCGGCTCTTCCCCCGCGGGGGCTGTGGCTGCCCAGCTCTGTGACCGCGGCGGCCCCGGGACGCCGGTCCCCGGCCCCGCAGGCTCCGAGCGGCCCCCCCGCCCAGCGGGAGCCCCGAGCCGTGCCGACCCCCCCAGTGACACTCACGCGCGCACCCGGCGGGGCGGGTCACCTGCCCGCTGCCGGGCGGGGACAGCCCGCCGCCCCCCGGGACGGGACGGGACGGGACGGGCGGGGAGGCGGCGGCGGCGCGCAGCAAGTTCCCGGCGGGCCCGGCCCCGCCATCCCCGCCGGGCGGCGGCAACTTTTGGCCGGGGCTGTGCGTGTCCCCCCCGGCCCCACGCTCCCGTCCGGGGCCCCGGTCCCGCGGGCAGCGCCGCCCCCGCCCGGGGCCCGGCCGTGGCCGGGTGCGCCGGCAGCCGCCCCGCGGGGAAGGAAGCAGCTGCCCGGCGCGCAGGAAAAGCCGCCCCCGGGTCACGGCGGCAACAAAAGAAAAGTAACCGGGAGCGTCGCCGGGGCGGCCGGTCCCGCCGCCCGGGGAGCGCTGCCCCCGCCCCTCCGCCCACCCCCGGCCGGACCCGCCGCCAACTCCGCCCGCCCCGCGGGGCCGCAGCGGCCCCGGCCCCGGCGCGGCGGGTGTGTGGGGATGGGGGCAGCGGGACTCACACTGCGCGGCGGCCCGAAGTCCCCGCGCTCCCGCCGCCGCCGCCCGCCGGCTCCTCTTCGCTCACTTGCCGCTCCGGGATCGCGCCTCGCCCCCCGCCCGCCCCCCGCGCCCGCTGGCCGCCGCCCCCCCCGGGCTCCCCCCTGCCGGCGGCTGAGGAGCGAGCGGGGCAGCCGGCGGAGCGAAGCGGGCCCCGCGCTCAGCGGCTCCCCATGGCACCGGCGGGGCGCGGGGGCGGGCGGGGGCCGGGGGCGGGCGGGGGCGCGGGGCGCTCGCGCGGCGGCGGCGGCGGCACAGCCGGGCCCGGCTGCGGCAGACAGATGTTCGCCCCCTCCCTCCCCGCTCCCCACTTCGGACTCCGCTCCCTGACTGACAGCGCGGCCCGCCCGCGCCGCCGCCGCCGCCAACCGCCGCGGCGCCCCGCCGCTGACTGACGGGCCGCGGCCGCCGCCGATTGGAGGAGAGCGGCCCGGGAAGGCCGGCGGCGCCGCCAATCGCAGCGCGCGGACGGGCAGAGGGGGCGTGACGCAGCGGGGAGCCGAGGCGGAAGGGGGCGGGGCCGCGCGGGGCCGGGGGCGGGGCGAGCGGCGCGGGGCGGGGCCGGGGGGCGGGGCCGGCGCGGGCGGCGCGGTGCATGGCGGGACGGCGGCAGGTGCGGCGCAGCCCGAGCGGCCCGGCGCGGAGGGAGCGGTTGTGGGGTGTGCTGGTGGGGTGTGCTCCCGGGATGGGCTCCAGGGATGTGCTCCCGGGGTGTGCTCCCGGGGTGTGCTCCCGGGGTGTGCTCCAGGGATGGGCTCCCGGGGTGTGCTCCCGGGATGGGCTCCCGGGGTGTGCTCCCGGGGTGGGCTCCCGGGGTGTGCTCCCGGGGTGTGCTGCCGGGGTGTGCTCCAGGGGTGTGCTCCTAGGATGGACTCCCGGGGTGTGCTCCTGGGGTGTGCTCCCGGGATGGGCTCCCGGGGTGTGCTCTAGGGATGGACTCCCGAGGTGTGCTCCCGGGGTGTGCTCCGGGGTGTGCTCCGGGGTGTGCTCCCGGGGTGTGCTCCCGGGGTGTGCTCCCGGGGTGTGCTCCCGGGGTGTGCTCCAGGGATGTGCTCCCGGGATGGGCTCCCACAGCCCTGTCTGGGCGCTGCTGTGCTGCCCGGGGCCGCTCTGCCTGCAGAGCGTGATACAATGTGCTGAGACCACGCAGTCATTAGGGCAAGAGCATTATTAGTGTATGTATATATGGATCGTGCGTGTTGCAGTGTTATCTCGCGACCCAAGAGGCATCACCTGCCCCTACTAAGAACACACAGTCGACTAAGACAAGAAAACTTTTTGCCAAAATTCTCCAAGGGATTCGTGTCTAAGAGAAGTTGCTGATGCCTGGTAACTTTGCAGAAGTTGACTGCAGGAACATCTGGATTAGCATAAGTCACAAGGATGCTGATGGGTGCTGCTGCAAGATGTACAAAAATAGAGTAGATTTGCTGAGCCACATTTATGATTGGATAATTAGAATTAAGCACCAGTGGTTAATTAGGTGATTCATATCATGCCCGTGTGTAAAACCCCTAGAGCAAAATCCCTGGGGTGTGCCCGGTTTGGCTGGGGCACTTTACACGGAAGAATAAATATTTACGTTTGCAATTCTGTGGTTTGTGTCCTACCCTCTCTCCTTGATTGGCACCAGCCAGCTGTGAATTCATAACAAGAGTGCAACTGCTTTGGTCTCTCTTCTGAGGAAGTGCTCTGCCCTGAGCTTCCACCTCAAGCGCAGAATTCCTGTGGGTAATCCTTGTGCTTGCCGCCGTGGCGGGGCAGATTCTGAGAAGCAGTGCCAGCAGTTTGGCGTGGCTCGGGATGTGCGTGTGGCCAGGTCTGCACGCTGCTGGGCAGCCTGGGCAGGCTGGTGCCTGAGGGGAAGCGAGCTCTCCAGACCTCATCATGGTTCACAGGCAGATTGAGGTCAACGGCTTTGGAGAATACCGCGGCTTACTGTGGGTTAGGATAGGGCAGTGGAGGCCATGTTTGAAGAGCTAAGGTCTTCCTTGGGAAAGGACTAATCCAAGGAGATTTGGGTATTTCCCCATCTCCCCTTCGATTTCAGGTAAAGAGTTAATATAGGGAAGTGTTTTAAGGAGAACAAGGGTCACCAAACAGAGACTCGAGGTTTGAAGAGAAAGAACTCAGTTATGTATTAATAACCAAAATTGATCGAGTAGATATAAAAGCTGAAAGCATGTACTTCATCTCTTCAGTAAAGTGAAACTGTTGTAAAGAAACATACTGAATTCTAGCTGTGCCTAATTGCTTTGACAGCACTGCTATGTATATCACACAGCAGCTAGCATCTACATGTCCATATGCTTCAAGCATTACATACATATATGAAAATATTAAATATATATATGTACAAAAGAAAACACTTTTCTCTCCATCCTTCAGTGATCTAATTGCTCAGACTAGGTGTGGAGCTTTTTAGCTATTAACTTTCAGTCCCTCTTAAATACTGATACAATTCTATCATTTAGAGTTTGGGTATTTTTTCCATTGGCATCCTGTTCCATATTTCATTACACCTGGAACTTACAGGGGTTTGTCCTTGTCTTCAGGGTACAGTAGCTAAGATGCTGACGCTTCATGTTTCCTGTTTCCTCAGTGCTAATAATCACTTCATCTGAGGAAAAATCAGTATTGTATTCCCTGCTGCCTGTCATTTCTTGAACATCTTTCCTATAACTACTAAACTGCCTTTCCTTTCAATTGCAAAAATAAATGTTTAAAATATTTTAACAGGAAATACTTTTGAAAACAGTTTTAAAGTTTAGTTTGTTGGGATTTTTAAAATCTAAAATATACAAGTAACTTATGCAGTTATATACATTTGAACTGTCAGTGAATGTGCCTGAAATGATTACATTTACTGTGCTGTCGATGATCTCTAAACTTCATCCTGCCTCTTGCTTCCTAGTGTAAGCCATCTCACCAGCTGCTCTGGGCTGGTTAGTAAGACCTCAGTTTGTGAATATTTACTTATACAAGTACAGCTTTACTGAGGGAGGCAGTTTAGTAATTTTTGTTCTACAAAACTCTTTGAAAAATGAGCCTGCTTAATGTGAAAAAAAAAATCAAAGAATTTATTTGCTAAAGAGGACATTTAGCAAATGGACTTTCTTAGATCCTTACAGACTTTTACAGGACCTGGAATTTAAAAATAAACGTTAAATAAACATTAAGTAAAATTTAATTTAATTTAATTACTGTTTGTACATTCTGTTAATTTATTATTTCCTACTCATGTACCAGAACTTGCCTTCTTATGTTTTTAGATGTACTGAGAAAAAAAATTACTGTCCCTTGTCTGGTATTTACAGTGCTGACTCCTGATTAAATCAGGTTGTGTTTTCTTTTCCATTCTATCATTTGGCTATATGACCTCTGGCAAATCACTTTGTCTTTTTTGTGTATTCATACTAGTTCACCCTGGGGCTACAGGTTATGTCTTACTACAGTTATATTTAAGAGAATGATTTGCAATTACCACTTACACAGCTATTACAATAAACCACTTTTTTTACTATTTCCAAATAGGAGATGGAGAGAAACAGAGAAAAGTGAGTGTAGGTAACACTTGAGATTAAAAATCTTTTTTGGCAGTGAGTAAGACTTCATTGATTTAAACCTGGAACTGTTGACATTTGTCTGGGATTTTTTTTAATGTGAAAGGAACTCTAATTTTTTTAAAAAGTGCTTAGAGAGGTTTAAAGACTTAGTGTTATGTTAAAAATAGAAACAAGATGATAGAAAGTGAATTAAGGCAAAAACCTACAGAGGGAAAACTCACAAATACCCAGAGGTCCAGTTGATCCTCTATTAGAAAAAATAATATGAGATGGGCATTCCATTGGAAGGGATGGTGAAGCCTTGTTGTAAAGGGACGTAAACATCTGGCAGTACACCTGGTCTCTACACATATTTATAAATCACCTCAGGCATCCCAAGATACTGTAAAGAACACACACAAGAAAATTGAACTAAGAACATTCATAAGCCAAGGAAAATAAAAATGATCTCAATATAGCATCGAAAGAAACGAGTCTCATTTACTTCATAAACACAGTTTGGAAAGACATGATGCAATTTTGCACTTCTTGCACCTTTTCACTTGCTGACTTTCATTTATATCCTCCAGGCAACAAGGAGGCCTGAAGGCCTTTGGCTCATAACCAATGCTGACGTTGCAGTGTGGAGCTACAGGAGCGCCTGCAGCTCGGCTAGAGCCTCCTGGCTTTTGCCTCTGATCCGAGAACATCGAGCTTTCCTGGCCCCTTTTCTAACACAGTGTGTGTGGTGGATCTCCCAGCATTGATTGTTGCTGCTCAAGATTCATTAATAGGTGCTGAGCTGCTTTGCAGATGCCAGCTTTGCCTGCTAACCTTGAAAGTGTTTGTCACATTTTTTTCCAGAGCTTGGATGGAGCTATGTGCTCTTGGGAGCTCTTCTTGAGGACAGTCCAGCAGAAGAGCCCCAGCTGACAAGGGTCAAAGTGCGTGTGACATTTGGGTCCAGAGCCATAGATTAAGATGGTAACACAGCACAGCTACATTATGGAACCAGATAAAAGTCTGGTCTTTAATACTTTCTTATACCTACTGTATAAGAAAACACAGTTTTCTAAATTTTCTTCAAATTGTAGAGTAGTGCTGTGCTAGTTACTGTACATTCCATTCATTCTGTTCTCCATGGCAAAAAAGAAATTGACAATGGAAACTGCTCATTTGCCATCAAATATCCCAGGTTTGTTCTCTAAAGGTTATCTCAAACCATATACTGTCACCCATATGCATTGCTACTGTTTCCATTGATAGGACAATGGAAAATGGGCACCCTCATGGTAAATTAAAACTCCCCCAGAAAGTTTTGACTAATACGACTGGAGGTAAAGCAGCAAATATCTCCAGTATTATGTATCCCAAAGAAGTGAAAATTAGGATTTATGGTCATGGCACTCTTGACTTTTATTTTTTAAAAAAATTGTAGTGTAACTTAATTGATGGCAGTCTGGTTTTCATAAAAATTAAAAATTAAGTAGTGTTTGAAGCTGCCATCACACTTGAGGTTCAGCTGATGTCACCGCGGAACAGAGTTTTCTCTCTGGGGAACCAGTGCTGAGGAAGTGCCAAGATAATATAATACAGCCTCTGCATGAATTGGCTAAATGTGCATCTTATTGTGCCAGAGGCTGACTGGATCTATAATTCTTATCTGCCTTAGCTATGCTGGATAAGCATCAGGATGTACTCATCTAAGAGCTTTTCTTACCATGTGGGCCAAAGCCTCTTCTCTGCTCTCAAATACCATCACATGTAGGAGAAGGAGCACCCTGCACGGAGGTTTATCACCAAGGTGGCTGCTAACATTTGCTCTGAGCTGAGGACAGACACCACTGATAAACTTCCTTTATGTCCACATGTCCTTTTCTGCAACATAGGTTTGTCTAGTTTCAAGCTACAGCTTCTGCTTCACATGGGGATTATTATCGAGGGCAGGGATTTCTTTGTGATGTCCCAAAACCATTTCAAGGCTCTGCATAAAAATGTGATCATAAAGAATGGAACTGGCCTCATGGGTGGAAATGTGAACTGGAATTCAGTTGGATTCATTTGTTGACTGTTAATGATATGCACACCATCACTGGAAGCAGAACTGAAATGTTTTCTCTCTAAAGACCTCTTCTTTTGGATACACAGACTTCAAATTTCCAGCCTAGGAACACCTGGCTGCTGGAGTCCAGTCTCCCACAACCCCAGCTGACCACAAACAGATGCTTAGTTCAGAACAGGAGTACACCATGAGCCGCCGCATGCTCACGAGAACATGCAAGCATTATCCTAAAGATGCAGAACAAACACAAAACCTCAAGTTAAAACAGAAGAGAGACACAAGTCATGATGCCCTGAAAGGAAGAGAATGGGAGTGGTGGTTAATTTGTGCTCTGAGCCCCTGCAGTGGCAGAGATGTTCTGGGTGGGTCTGCTCAGAAGGCATCCAGATGTCTTCCTTTCACAAAACCTCCTGCGGTTCCTGCTGATGTCGCGTGGGTGCGACTGACTATTGTTGTTGGAGTAATTCTGAGAAAGTTAGAAGGTGTACAGCCATTTCAGCTAATGTGGTGGCTCACACCCGTTCTGCGGGTCTGCCTTATTCAGAAGTTAATAAATAAAACGGCAACTTAGTTTTACAAAACCACAGGTTTTATTTTTCTCTCTTTGTATTTTTTATGTGTAAATGTAAGCTTCTGTGTATATTTGTGGGGTGCCCCTTCTACAAGGACATGCTGTAGAAACAAAATAAGTAATAGCCGCTATACTATTGTTTCACTATATTTAAAGCAGACCTGAAAAACACAATATTTAGCCAAAACCCTGTTAAATTTTCTTATGCTTTTTCTGTAATTTTTTTTTCCTATCATTATAGATTACAAAGACATTTATGCCTAAACAGAAGCTGTCTTCTTCCAATCAGCCTGCTCTTTCTGCTCAGTTCATTCACTAAATCATTTAATCACCCAAGGCCATATGTTACCATCTTGTGTAAAACGGGTGGAAGAGAAAAAAAAATATGCAAAAATCTCTGCACAAGAGTGGGTGTCAGCATCCAGCATAGCTCCCACTAGGAAGCACAAAATATAAAATCTTATCACCAGTGAATGTGACTATGAAAATAAACTGAGACAGACAAAAGAAGGAGACAAGACATTGCAAAGGTGAAAAAGACAAGCTTTGAATATCAATTCTGGGTGGAAAAGTTAAGGACTAAATGTTGGATGTTAGTCCACATGCTCTTATTTTCAATATTCTGCCATTAATATAATGCTGTGCTGTAATTAACTTGAAAGCACATTAACTCATGCTTACAGTCCTGTTTTTCATTAGTAAGACCCTGTCCCTGATCTGGTTCCATCTTCTCTCTGTCTCTGTCTCTGTCTCTGTCGTTCTCTCTCTCTCTCTCTGTACTGGTGCACATTTTGTCCCAGGTATTTTTGTGTGGAGTCTTGTGCTTTTACCACTCAGCTTCAGCTGCTGTTCACTGTCATGATTACTTTGCGTGGCTTTCCCTCTTGGCAGATTTTCTGGGTGACAGACCCTCAGGAAACACATGACTGGGAGCAAGTTGTGGGGTATGTGATCCTGTCAGAGAATGAGGAGGCTTGAGAGAAGTTAGAGGTGAAAAATCTTTTATTTTTAAAGCAAGGGAACTTTCCAGTTTTATGAAAGGACCTGTAATCCACCCTTTCTTCATACCTGCAGGAAGCTATTATGTTTTTCCTTTCCTTTGAGCTTGTGACAGTGCTGCAGTTGGAGACGGGAGAGCAGTTGATCAAAAAGCCACCACCGCTCTTCACTTGCAGAGACTCCCAGAACAGGGGCAAAACACTACAGACTGCAAAAGAAACCCCTTCTCTAAAACTGCACACACCAGTTTATCCTAAGATATGAAAGCATAAAAGATTATATTTTCATTTGCATGGTTTGCTGGTTTTTATTTGGCAGCTACAATAACAACAGGCTACAGTGAGCCCATAAAACAAAGTGAGAACAGCAGCTCATTTTTGTGGCAGAATGTAATGGCTATGGCTAAAGGGCTTGCATAATTCATCTTAAACCCTAATGCCTCTATTTATTGACTTTTAAATGAAAATTAAACTCTTAGAGCCATAAGGAGGCTTCTGGTATCTGAAACGGGATTTCGATGATATTTTTATCTGACGCTACCAGCTGAAAGCTCCCATCAGGAAGCATTTTGCTGGGAAGCCCCATGGCTGGGAAGGGCTGGGTCTCCTCTCCCTAGCCTGCTGATTGGTGTAGCACCAAAGCCCTTGGAGACCCGAGGTGAAGAGATTGACTGGCCATACCTGGGAGTCTGACCTGAGAGGTGGCAACCGTGAGCTGTGTTTCCATGAAGGGAGGATGGTCCCTGAGGTGACTGGCAAGACAATATTTACCACCTTGGCAAACTGAAAAGGTGAACTAAAACAGAGTGATCTGACTTCCTCAAAGGCAGCTTATGGTAAGATCAGCTGTGTTACATTTCCTAATACACAAGAAGACAAAAGATTCAGCTAACCATACTCTTAGGGTAGAAAAAGGGGTTTTATTTCCCATAAGCTTTTAGAAGGTTATTTTGTTTGTTTCTCAGATTTTTCTGCGATGTATCATTTCCCCCTCTTCTTTATTCTCTTGAAGATAGAGCAGACTCAGGAAGTGAATCGCTGCTTAGGGAAGTGTCCTGCCTCCAAGCTGACTTATATAGTAGGACATATGGCATAAGTTATATTTGGACAGATGTGAACAAGTAGTCAGTAGATTTGATAAGATTCTTTATTTAAACTAACTTGCACAGTGTCACTGTTCTACCGTCTTTCTCTCCTTCTTCAATCTGATCTTTTGCTGGTTTCAAGAATTTTAAATATACATTACAAATCCAACCAGTCTGTAAAGCTTTAAATGTGTTTAAGAGCATTTAGTCATGACAACAATGTCAGATTTTCTCGCCACTATGATTGGCAAATATCTGCTTTTGATGATAAAGCAGGCACAGATGATACATTGTATAAGCTGCAAAACCCGAGTGATTAACCAGACAGCCAAGTTCAATGCGAATCATTCTTGTTGATTTGTTTAATTTGGCCCCTGATGTTTCTGTTTCACTGGTGTGCAGTTGAGGCACAAAGTAGTTCTGTGTCTCCCAAGGGTAATTTAAAAATAAAATTTAAAAAAATAGGATTGAATTAATTTCAAGAGGTCATTTTCCTGCCTGGATCACTGTCAGGATCATCTGTATCTGGGCTGTTTCTTTCCAAAGCTGGTCCATCCTGTTCTTGGAAATCTCCAGTGAAGGAGACCCCACCATCTACCCAGCCAATTGTTCCCACTTCTCCATTAGCCTTTCCAGAGAAAATATTTTTCCTGATGTCTTCTTGCAAGTTTTGTTGTAAGAATCTTCTTACTTCCATCCTACCCAGCGTGATCATACAGAAGAGTTTATTTCCTTTGCACATTAATAGCTCATGTACTGGAGGCCACCCATTGTACCATGTCCAGCCTTGTCTTCTTTAGGTTAAACAGCCCTGCATGTTCCTTTTAGATCATGTTTCTCACGTCATATTTCATATTTTTCATCTTCTAGTTGGTCCACATCCTTCATGGCCATGCCCTGGCTATGGATCCTGCATTTGCACAATTTATTATTCCTTCCAAAGCGGAACATTTTGCTTTCATCCTAATTGCCATGCACCCAGCTCTTTTGGTCCATTTTCCAATACGCCGGGACCATTTTGAATGCTTCTTTCGTCCAGTTTGCTTGCAGCTCATTCCAGGATGGTTCATCTGCAAATTTAAGAGTTGTATTTTCAATCTGTTTATCTGTATCATTAATGAAAGAAATGAGTTGTATCAAATCTAGGTCAGCTATCTAGAGAACTGGATTCAATATAGCCCTTCAGTTTGGCAGTGAATTTTCAGTAATGATCTGCTGTACGTGGCTTTTCAGCCACTCTTGCCACCACTGATGAGTTCTGGCTTGAGCATGTTCCCTGCTTTAGTCACAAGCACATCAAGTAGGGCAAGGCAAACAGCCTGGCTGAAGGCAAGACATAGTGTTGAGTGCCTCCCCTTCTTTCAAGACCTCTTAACCAGTTTCAGAGAGGAACTAGATTTGTTTAACATGCTCCATTCCTGATTAATCAGTGTGAACCGATACTCATCTCCTTGTGGTGTTCTAGGTGGTTTTAATATGTTTAATTATTAAGTTTGGTGATTGGCCCATAAGTCTCTTTTCATCCTCTTTTAAGGAAAAAAACACCCCATTTGTCCCCCATGAGTTCTCAAAAATGACTCCTACTGATCAGGATATTACTTCAACCAGCCCTTTGCCATCAAGAGGATGAAGGGTAAGTACAATACAAGCTATGAAATTATGAGCACCTTATCAATGACTTAATAGAAACCCTTTGGTGGTGCAAAGGAGGGGTTGCAGTGCAGCCTTTCATCCCAACACATCACTTTCTCACCAGCCTGAGCAGAGCCCACTCCCTCACGTTAGCTCTTAAACCTCAGCTCCGCAAAATTAAACTTTCCTAGCGTGTTATAACTCTCAAAAGATCGCGTGGGTGGGTGAAAAATGCATTCCTCAAGGCTTGAAAATAGATGTAAGTGGATATTTGGCATAAAACTAACAAAAAGAAAAGCCATGGAAATGTATTAATTGCTACAAAAATGGGGTTTAACTGCCAGTGGTGGTTCAGCTCACAGGTCAATAACTTGACCTAATGCTCACCTTTTGGGTACAGGCATGTGCTGCATAAGCATATGTGCCATTTTCATTTCCAACCCCACTTTTTAATGGTTAAAAGCTAATTAAAACATACAGTGGCATTTTGAATCAATATAGCGTATGGACTGCTGCAAATTCTCTCATCAGGCGTGTTGCCCTCAGGAAGCAACATTAACTTCAACAGCAAAATAGGGCTGTGAGCTCATTAATCATCACGCTCACAGACAGTCTGGGAGGCAGTCGCAGCAGCTCCGCATCTTTCTGGTGGTGAAGATTGGATACAATGGTTAGACATGTGAAGTGTTGCACAAACATTAACTATTACAGCCAACTGTCTTTGAAATTGGCATTTATCCCCTCAGCTCTTCAGATAAAAAAGCAGAAATGGGACCATGAGGTGGATTTTTTTCAGGCAGTAAATAACAGTCAGGCTGCTGTAAGAACTCAGCAACCTGGTGCCTTAACTCTGAAGTCTTCTTACTCCCCTGTAACAAAAAAAGAAAACCCCCAAAAAACATGCCGCCCTCCATATCCACCAGGGAATGGATGGGGAAGGAAAAAAAAGTAAGATAAAGGAGGGGAGTGGAAAGAGAGTTGAGAAGAAAGAAAAGGAAAATGGGAGTCAGAGGTAAAGCTAAAGTTAGAAGAGATTAGGCAGTAAAGGGGAGGAAATTGGTTTATGTGTAAAAATGTTGTCTTCAGTGCCTGTGAGAAGCTTTGAGATAACCTTCAGAGCTCTCTGCTATGATACAAGATGCTCACTGGAACTGAAAACGTCTGCCCTTGCAGCCCCTGTGCCCCTGCTCTCCAGTCACATCAGCACTGGTGAGTGAGGTAGGGCTCACCAGAGCAAAGCAGAAAAGGGTCCTACAGTCTCCTCTGTCCTAATCTTGCTGGTCAATTCAGCGCGATGCCCTCTGAATGCAAAGGTTCACAGACTCTCTTTTGTGCTAAAACCTCTGAAGCTATGGCAGTTTTGCTGCTGCACCACTTTTGTGTGGAGTCTGACGAGCAACCACTGAGCCATACAGGTAATGCAAATGACTTGTGTCTGGTTTTCCTGGGTTGTATTGAAGAGCAGAAGGAGCACCTGAATGTTGGCTCTTAGCTTTGTATAGGATTGAGTCACACGATTTCCAGCACAGACTCTTTTTATTGGTACTTCGTGCTTAGAAACATTCAAATTTTTCTTTCCATCAAGTCTTTGTTAAGCTTTAGGGCTTTTTGCTGGGTGTGCATGCTATAAAAGAAGTTAGTCCCCTCCTGAGTTGGTATGGATTGAGAGTGGACAGTCAAAGAGGGGACATAGCATTGCTCTTTGTTTCCTTCCTGCACTCTCTCCCTGCTGCCCATGGGACCCCTCTCCTGCCCTGTGAGAGAAGGAGAGCTCTCTGTGCTGGCCTGTGCATGTAACTTCTCCTAGGGGCACGGCCGTGTGATTGGGAACCCATCTTCATGAAATCTGGAGACAGCATGCAGAAACATTAGTGATTGACGAGGACTGAAAAAGTGCCAGGGAAGAGAGAAGCTTCCAAATAAAGCAAAGTGCTAAGGGAGTGCAGGCTGCACATGTCTGACACTGCTGCTACCTCACGGGGCAGGGTTGTTCCCTCTGGTCATCCAGGAGGAAATGTCTGCACAGTCCATGCTACAGTAAAACTTTTACTCACCAGCTGCTGGCATCACATGGACAGTGTGCTCCTTCATCTCTGTTCCATATGGATCCATTGGTCCCACTTCCCTGCAAACTGGAGTTTATTTCATACCTCCTACTTTCACCTCTGGAGCCATAGAGCTTCTAATACCCCCTGAGAGTTTTCTCCTTTTTGAAGGGGTCTCACTTCTGCGGTCCTTTCTTTTTAAGCAATTTTGAAACAGAATGTGGAAGAAGAATCTTGGAGGAGAGGTAGGTGCAGAGCTAGGAAAGTGGGGTGCTTGTAGGAGCTGGCATGGTGAGTCAAAAGCACTTTTCCTCAGATTGTTTCAACAGGTTATTGCCTTGTGTTGGGGGTCAGATATGGCCTGAGGGCAGCTGCTCACATAGGTCTGTCCTGCCATGGGGAGGCTTCAATATTAGCCCTAAATTAAATGGAGCCTGTGTTCACAGGACCATCCAGGCAGGAGAAGAAAATAAGATAGTGTAACATAAGAGGGCACAGGAGAAGGATTTTGCTCTGTAATGGCAAATTACCCACTCAAAAATAACATAAAAAAGGGAGGAAAAAATTAACGAATAAAGTCTGCACATTATTTTAAATCACAGAAGTGTCAAAAATGGTAATGCCTATATCAAGGCTGCCCTAATGTAGCTTTAATTTGCATGCCATTGGCATTGATTTGATGTGAATATTTACTCTCCTATTCAATTAAGAAAATCCATAACTGCCACCATATTTTAATGTTAATGTATTTTTACACAGCTCTCTGTTTACCTTATTTTCTCTTCTATAACATTAACACTTTTTTTTGTTAAAAATGTGTGAAAGATTAATTTGTAGAATGACGGGATATGTGGGTGTGTAGCACAGGCCAGATGGAAGGGGTGTAACATGACAGTTTTCTTCTGTGGCTTCGTTTTGTTTTTATTGTTGCAAGCGAGCAAAGTATAACTAAAATTATCATTTCTTCTCTGGGCAAAAAGAACTAAGTGGTAAGTTCCTCTTTTATTCCCCATGGCTTTCAGTGCTCCCATGCAGCTGTAATCCTGTTCAGAATAGCTGACAGGTTGATAAATATTTGTCTAAAATTTCAGCTTGTGTATTTGAAGACCACTGTGATTTAAAGAAGGGAATTTGTACTCAGGTTCCATAATTCCATATCTATGAAATAGATGTGAATTCAGATCTGTTCATAAATAGAGCAATTTTGTGAGACTTATTAGTCTTCTCTTGGCTAGGAAGGGCAGATAAGGGTGAAACCAGTCACCCTTAATACTGAAAGAAGGAAAGAAAAAGGAAAAAATCTATCCAAGACAAAGCCTTTTAAATCTATAAATCTTATCCATTCAAGAAAGCTTTTTAATTGTTGAAAGAGGGCTGTTCCAAGGCCAAATTCTAATTTACACATAAGTATTGTAGGAGTTTGGTATAGTAAATGTCCTTATTGAAGAATAAAGCAATTAGCACAGTAACTTGCTGTCATCTGGCACGTAAAGGCATTCCAAGAAAAAGTTAAGTGTTGAGGAAAGGAGAGAAATTCAGGACAGCATGTGGGAGAGGAATATGGAGGCTCCTTTTTATGCCACTCAGGAGAAAAGGAGGGGAGAGAAAACCCACTGCAGACTTAATCTGTTCCCTTACCTCATCACGAATTGACCCAAGTTTCTTCCCTTCTTTTAAGGGAAGGGGGGAAAAATGCAATCATACCTAAGGTCTTACTGAGAGGCTAAAATCCTGAAACCACAATACCATAAGCAATAGCTGTATGTTTTGCATCCTCATCCACAAATGCTTATTCTGCCCTGTGAAATTCCCCTTGAACGCACATGAGCTTCATGAGCTTTGCTGATACTCCAGTCCTCTCTGTCAGTGCTACCCACTCCCTCATATATGGAAAATCATCCCGTTAAAATGGTCACCCTTTTCTTCCCCACAGTATATCCACACCAATCTCTTGGCTCTGCTGCAATGTTTTCCAAGTACACCTGACGAAACACCTGTGATCTTTAAACACAGACTCAGCACTTTCTTCTGTCTACAGATCCACACCCCACCAAAAATGCTGTTACATTTGCACATCAGAAGACCTTTTTGCTTGTCATTTCAACCCCTTTTGGTGTGGGTGCAGTTTTATGTGTACTAACAAAAGTGCCTATTTTCCTCCAGTTCTCTTGACTGACGAAAAGGAAGGTTTGCTCAGGTTTCAGACAAACAAGTTGTTTTGGTTTAACAATCATCACAAGTTTCATTCCAGAGCAGAAATTTCTGAGAAGTCAAAAGAAGTGGAAATGGAATATTATAGTTCAAACAATTTAGCAATAACTTAATTTGATTTTCTACTGTTTGAGTAATAACATAGAGCTGTGTTCAATCCTCCCAACTTTCTTACTGCAGATGGAAGATTACTCCATTTTGAGTGTTTTGCCCACTCTAAGTTGCTGGGTCTTTGTTGGGTAATTTTGTAAGTAAAAATAATAAGGGTTTTGCCAACTTTTCTGTGAAAATACTGCTTTTTGTTGGTGTCATATCATTAGTCTGGGGCTTGCCAAATCAAGAATCCCTGTTCTTTTTTCTCTTACCCTTATATTCTTTCAAACAATAGCAGGTTTATGCTCTAAGTTTAGTTGACTGACAGCAGTTTTCTATTTTTCTCTTTAGTATTTCCTCCAAAATTAGGCGTTCCGAGCCTGTGAGCAGTTGTAGCTTCTTCTCTGGTTTATCAGCTCTTCGCTGTTTTGCCTCAGTTATGAATGTAGAGTTACAAGAACTTACAGCAGAGCCACAAGAACTTACAGCAGAGCCACCAGCAGTTTATCTGCTCTGTCCTGGGCTTGGTGTTGCTGGGGACGTTTTGCTCCTATGTCACAACATGAAGTCATATCTAACACTGAGAAGTGATGCAACTGCAAGAAACGAATGCACCCAGGCAAATGTGAGAGCAGACTGTGGCTGTTGGCATTGCACATTACCCTTTTACATAACACCAGCTCAAAACTGGCTTTGTGGATGTGCAGAGGCTTTTGGGTGCTGTTTTCACAGCTCCTCCCCAGAGCTAAGTGGTGAAGTGCATGGGTGTCTCATGCTGTAGTCACCAGGCCCCCAGCAGGCAGGCAGGACTCACCTCAATGTGGTTTATACAGCTGCTCATGCCAGCCTTGTGCCTCGTCAGCCCAGTCCATTCACTGTTAGGTTTTGCTTTCTCATCCAGGGAGAAATGATCATCACAGAATCATGGGATGGCTTGGGTTGGAATGGGCTTTAAAGGTCATCTAGTTTCAGTCACCCTGCCATGGGCAGGGACACCTTCCACTTGACCAGGCTCCTTGGAGCCCCATCCAGCCTGGTCTTGAAGACTTCCACTTGGGATGGGAGAGGTGAGCTTAGTGAATGTCAACAGAGAGGGGCAAGTTAAGCCTCAGCTGGAGATAGGAAGAAAACAAAAAAATGAGAACAGGAGCCAACTCACTGTGCTTGCACTTCCACTGCAAAGGCCCCTTGCTGCTTTGGGTGTCTGTCAGGAGCTGGTCAGTGTTACCTAAGTCCACACAGCAAAGAGCAGTAACAAAAATAATCATCAGAAAGCAAAGGCTGTCTGTTTCCAGACAACTTTGTGCATCCTGGCTCTGAAGGAGGTGCTGGAGCTGCTTCCTCTATGCCCACTGGCTTCCTCCCACTCCTGAGGATACAGCAGGTGTTGGATGAGGAGATAACCAAGCAGGAACAAACCACATCAGCAGGCAGGAAGGTATGTTTGCCTGGGGAGACCTTTTGCAATTAAAACAAGGTAAAGCAAGCAAAACCCATAACAAGCAAAAGCTTCCTCAGCCCAGGGGATTTGACATTGTCCCCGTGTCCAGGCAGGGAGCCAAGCTGCCCCACAGAAGTGCTTCCCCCAACTTCCCAGTTGCTTTCACTTCACCCTCCTTCTCAAACCCTTTGAGGAAGAAGGAAAGCTGGAGTTCACTGCCTGGTTAACAAAGCCATCTTACACCATGCAATGCAGTACATGCTCTGCAGGTACACCTTATCCTTTCACTTGGCTCTTTTGGGGTAATAATTCTTTTCCCCTTTAATCACACATGCTTTTTTGGAGATATTATAGCTTGGTTCTTGTTTAAAGGGATTGAAACCTAGGGGGTGGACCATGGGTTTAAAAACTAGCCCTGTCAACACTACTTATGTCAGTCATTCACTGCATAATTGTCTGACTTCATATGGATAAGTAGGTTTTAGTTACCTACTACTAACACCAACAAAAGAGACCTTCTTTGTCCTTCTTAAAAATCCTCAAGAAAACCTAAGGTTTCATTGTTAAAAACTCATTGCTGGGTTGGGGTATTTTTGTTGTTTTTTAAACATAAAGGTAAGAACCCAAAGTGAGAAATCTGTTTTCAAAGCTGTTAAGACAGTAACAGTAAGGGTTTGAGGATGAACAGGTACAGGTGGGCTTCAGAAGAAAAAATATGCATTTAATCACTGTAAAAATATAAACAAACTCTGCCAAAAATTGAAGTACTGGGGAAAAGCAAACAGACTATCAAGCTGCATAACCTTATCCTCTACCTTCTTCATACCTGATGTACAGTATTTGAATCAGTACTGAAAATAGTGGTTACACAGCACATTTTCAGAAACTAATTTGTTTGTTGTGGATTTTTTTCTCCTTTTTGTCTTGTATGTCTACCACAGTTGCAGGGCTGTCTTTGCTCCATAGATGCAGCTGAGGATGCAGGAGGATGGCTGAATGCTGGCCTGCTCTGAGTCCTGGGAATCCTAGAAATGGATCATCTTCACATGCCAGATCAACCACAGCCTCACCTGGGCCACCTCAGGAGGTGGGGTCAGTCACAGCCCCCCAGTACAGCAGTGCCCAGCAGCCCAGGTGGGAGACACCTCTGGAGATTTGCCATTTTCTCTCTTTGCTTACTCTTCTCCTCAGTCTCTGGCACTGTTCTGGACTTAGGCACCTGGCTCTTGGATAGGTGGGGACTCCTTCCAGGTATCCTGTGTGACCAGAGGGCTCATGTCCATCATGTCAGCTCTTAGGGGAGAGGCTGGACTGTGCCCCAGAGCCAGGACAAAATGCTTGATTTTAGTACTTCGTGCAGGTTTGTGTGGTTGCTTTTCATTTTAGATTGTATTTTCTCGCTAAGAAAAGTTATTTTCAGCCTTTTTTACACTGGTTGATTTTATTTTGTCTCTAGTCATCATAAAATGCTAGAAGGACCATGATGCAAAGGTTTCTTGTGTGTCAGTCCCTACCAGCAGCCAACTTCACAAGGAGTCTCATGCTTTTTCCAAGCACAAAAGTCAAATTGACCAATTTTAGTGAGGGGCTGAAAATCACTGTGCACATCTCTAAAAAGTATTCTTTGCCCCAACCAAATGAACAAGCACTTCTCAAGCCTGAGTGATAATGTGCTTTCAAGGTACTCTCTGCTAAGGATTTTGTTCTCCTAATGATGGACAAAGACCCCTGGGAACTGGCCAACAAAGCCAGAGTTTTCCCACTTCACCAAAAACATTGGGCTACTAATAATTTCATGGATAGGAATGAACAAAGACACTCCACTGAAATCAGCTCTGAAGAAATACAGAATTTACCTCAGTTCCTTTATTTTAAAAACATTAGATGCTGTAACATTGCTGTTCCTTTCTTTGAGACCTTACTCAGCCTCGGTCAGGGTGGGTGACTGCACCCTCACCCTACCACCTGCCAGCTCCCTGGGTGGGAGCCAAGAAGCAAGATCTAGCCTGGCCACCTCACTTCTGGACAAACAGTGATTCCTGTCCTGCTGGACAGAGCTCATGTGGAGTGTGATCATTTGTTGATATGCTCCATGAAAGTTGACGCTCCCAGACTGCATCCTCTGTGTTCAGACTGGGTTTTGTAGGAATGGTGAGATGAGCTGCCAGCAAGTGACCTGGAAGGTACTTTGGCTTCAATTGTAGTGCAAAGAGGAAGGGCATGCTGGAAAGCATTAAATTGACATTAACTGCCGCCAGCTCACTGGCAAACCTGTGTTCTTCAGTGACATGGGTGTTTCCCTACAGGAACCTCAAGGAGGAAGATCAGGTAATTTAGGTCATTGGGCTAGGACTCAGGAGGTGGTCTAGGCTCTGCCCTCAGCAGACACCCTGTGGCATCCCCTACCTTGGTAAAGGAGGCTCGAGTTACCAGTGCTGTGCTCTGCAGCGCTGCTTGGGAGGTTCTCAGATCAGACGGCAATGAGCTCCACAGAAAAGCTTATAAATATATTAAATTTATGAACATTTACTGTACGCTGCACACTGAAATCTGCCAACACTAATCCAAAAGAATTACACATTTTAGACCTGAACATAACATACTGTATGCAGTAACTCACATCAGAGCAACCCATATGCTACTGTTAATGTGCCAACTGACACATGTTAAGCCACAAACATAGGAAAGGATTGGATTTCAACTGCATTTTTTGCATTTCACTTATTCCTCGGGTCCATTATTTTTATTCACCATTATCTTTTCTCCTCTCTTCAGTCTGTTCCCCCTAATACATCTTCCACTCCCCTACCAGATTTCCTGCTAGGTAGAGACTGCCCTGGAGACAAAGGAACTAACATAAGCACATAGGCCTGGAAGCACAGAAATAGCACCCCCCCGCAATAATCTAGGTCACTTAATAGCCTACTTTCAGGGTTCTCAGTGAACCCTGTACCCACTCCTGCTAGGCAAAGAGAAACCCTGAGAAGAAGTGGGTGGATGAGTAGACAGCCAGCCATCCCAAGTGTCAGATCTGACTCCTCGGGAGAGATGCGTTGAGGATGCTCTGACAGAATGTGTCTGAGCTGGAGGCAAATGTTTCTGTATTACATTCATGACACAAGAGTTCTGCCACCTTGCAATATGTGCATGCTGTTGCTGCTTGATGGTAATAACTGGATTTTTCCAGGGAGTCGGTGAAAGCACCCCAATGCCATTAAAATAATTAGGTCTCAAGAAGATTTCTTGAGCTAGGATAATCCCCCAGAAATCGGTACATTTTACTTAAGGCAAGTCAGGAGCAACTGCAGGAGACTTGGACCATAAATGTGCCCCATGTTGCAGGAAAGAATCTGCTTCTCACCTTTCAGGTTTGTCAAGGTGTGATACCAGCTATCGGAACATGTGACAAAGGACCAAACTGCCATCAGCTTCAGTTCTCCCTCCCAGTGAGCCAAACCCATAGATTTGCATGGGGTTAGTACCAAAAATTGTGTGAAGGATGCAATTTCATTATGTAAGCAGGAGAGTTTAAAATAGGAAAACCAAAAAGAAGAGAGCACATGTCATCATGCAGATTTAAACCACAAACTTTCAGTTACCTTATCAGATAAATACTACTTAGGGAAGCAACTAATGTATTTTATGTAGGGCAGCTACTGAAGAGCATCTGACAGAGAATTAAGTGATAGATTCTGCAAGTATTTGGCAATGCATCAATAACGCACTGGAGAACCAGACTCCCGAGTCTCTTCTTGATTAAAGGAAAGCAGCCACTGGAATCTCAGGACCTGAAAAAGTGGCTAAATGTGACATGTGAGAAACCAGAATTTGTCTCCCTGCTAGAGCTGACCTAGTGTGAATTGTGAAATGAAGGAAAGAATAGCTGGCTTGTGTTTAAGGTGGGAGGTGAGACCACACAGTAAAAATGTCTTCCAGTGCATGGGTAGAGAGAGACCGTGATGCACATAACCCCAGCCTTTACATCAACATATTCCTATGGATTATTTGGATCCTCTTTCTTTCTCTGTCCTTTCGGCCTGTGTGGGAAATGCAGTGTAACTCACAGCGGCATGTGCTGCGAAAGCTAATAATACCCTGGAGATGATGGAAATAGCATCCTTGAGGTAAGAGCTTGCACTTTAATTTCAGCACAGAGAAATCTTATGGGATTCCCTTATTCAGAGTTATATACCTCACTCTTTTCTAGAAACTTCAAAGTCTTTTATGTTAAAGAACCCTTTCATCATGTCCTCAGACTGGCTTAATTAAATTTAGGAGACTACTGCATTTTTATAAAATAAGCAGAAAATGCCTGCTATTTAAGCATAGTCCTATATATAATTTTATTTTTAATATTATTCCAACTTCTTTTATTTCAAAAATACATATAAGGTTTGGATGTGAGTGACTGCAGAGTCTAAACCCAAAGAGATTAGGCATGTTGATAGCCCTGCTCATGGAAGTCTGCAGAATCCAGGCATTTAAGACTGTTCTAAATATAAGACAGAGGGCTATCCATCAATAATCAGCTAACTGTAATTTGATAAAAATAGCTCTTCAAACTCTCTTTCTAGTCAGTAAAGAGGGAGGTACTCCCCTAAAGTCTCTTCATTAGACCTGTGGTCCACAGCCCTACCCAACTCAGGGTCCAGGACAGGACATCCCATCTTGACATTTCCATAAGGGAAACAAAGCAGAGAACAACTGCTGAGCAACATAGATCTGACAGAAGTATTTGGAATAGGCTAGCATGAATCCTCTCCACAATGTGTCCAAAACAATGCCTGGTTTTCATGCCTAAAATGTGTGTCTGAGAAGGTGAGGTGGGTGACCATGTGCAGTAAAGGTCTAAAGCTCAGTAGTGCAAGTTTAGTGGTTGACAGAGGGTGTAATGGACATGAGAAGAGCCATGCTGTGTTGGATCAAGTGTCCATATCGATAAATATTCTGTGCTGAGCAGTGACCAAAATTTGTTGTGGGAAGACTAAAAGAGCAGAAGGAGCAGGTAGTGAAATATCCCCCTGTAAGAGTCACCCAGCCTCCAGCAATTTGGAACTCAACGACCTTCTGAGCCAGAGGTGGGATCTTTGTGTCCCCAGTGGATTTTATTTTCCTCTGTGATTTTATCTAGCTTCTTCTTAAGCATACATAAGCTTTCAGCCTCCTGTGGCAGACCATCTCTAGCTAAACCACATGCTATGTGTCAAGGTGGGCAATCTTCTTTCATGTATTTTGTACCTGCCATGTAACAGTGTAGTCTTGTTTCAAAAGAGACAATAAACAATCTACCCATATTCACCCTCTTTACACCATTCTTTTTTTTTTTTTAAATCTTATAATCTCCCCTTCTTTTCCAGGCAGGAGAGTCTGCTTAGTCATTCGTGATACAATGTGCATAAATCTACAAGTTAGACGAAAGTTAAACTTTTTGTTCAAGAAGAGCTAGAGTGGATAGATGAACAGAAATGCTTAAGCACAAATAGGAACACACAGGGAACCAGGACAATTATTAGGCTTTGGCAGATGTGGTACTTCTAGCCTGTGGATCTCCCAGGGTAGGGCATAGCTACTGCCTAAGTCTCTCAGGTAATTCTCTTCATCTGCTGACATCCCTTCAGAATTTACTGTAAAAAGTAAACCCTCATGTTTTCCACCCACCCTATTTTCCCATCAGAACTGTAGAAAACCTGGTGAGAAGATACATCCTTCATGCTCTAGTAGTTGTAATGGAAAACCCTTGCTTCTCCTAAACCATGGCTTTTTCCTGGCTTCTTCTGTACGGGACATAAACTGGAAAATTTCTTTCAGATTACTCTGCCCCACCCAAAGGCTTCAGCTGATCAGGGAAGAACTCTTGCTCTTACAGAAAATTATGATTTAAGGCAGTGAATCTGAGTACAGTGCCTTTGAGTTCACACACATGCACTGGTTGTGTGGCGCTGCTTCCACCTGCAAGGAGGGCTGGGGGAGACAGGCATACCAGGACACTGCTGGAATGTCTGTTTGCTTGGTTAGTACTCTGAGTGAAGGTATAGCTGGTTGGGAGGCAAGATCTTTATGACAGAATCACAGAATCACTGTGATTGGAAAAAGACCCTTAAGATCAGTGAGACCAAACATTACCCCAAAACTGCCAGCTCCATCACTAAACCATGTCCCTAAGTGCCACAGCTACACATCTTTTAAATACCTCCAGGGATGGTGATCCAACCAGTTCCCTGAACAGCCACTTCCAATGCATAACAACCCTGGATGACTCCTCCTGAATGTGGTTTTAGCTGGACAGTATCATATCCATTGCATACATGAATGTCATCATGACACCTCGGACCCTATCCTCTCATACTGCTTTTTCAATTTGAACTAGAATTAGTAAAGAGAGCAGCGCAATGACTGAATTTAAAGTTTTGTCTTGAAAGTGTCTTTAAAGCTTAATGCTGCCTTATCACACTTGGGGGCATTACAGGTGGAGTGGGGACCAACACACTGAAGTGCTAGTGTTTCCTTAAAAACAGATTGCATTCCTAGTGACTTTTCACTGCCATACATTATCTGGAACTGAAGTCGAATAAGGAAGTCAGAGATTTCATTTCCATGGTTTGAAGCAATAGAACTGAGATGTTCACTCTTATCCTCCCCCCATTCAAGTAAGAATGCAGTCTTTGCAAAGCACTGCTTCCATTTAGCTATACCCAGTTGGTACTTGTTACCAAATGGAATGTGGATGTGCCTCAGAGAAGATCACTCTTGACTAATGAAATGGCAAGGAGTTTATGCAACTTATTAGCATTAGTATTTATTTTACTTTACAATATCACCTAAAAGCATCTCCGAGATATTTAAACTGCAGCATAATCTGTTCAATGCTGTCTTTTATATAAATAGTCTTACTAAATGTAAAAAGATGGCATTTGTACTGCATGCACCTATGTTATCATCGTCGCAAAGCAGATGCAGAATGTAAGGCGACTTGAACAATCAGCACTGTAATTTGCACAGTAACATTGTTTTAGATCTAATTAGTGCTTATGCAGATCTCTTACAAAAATGTGAAAACCGCACCAGGATGTAATTGTTAATGAATTTAGTGCAAAGCACATCTGCATAAATTCCATTTCAGCAAGAAAAAAACCCCAACCTCTAAGTTCAACTGCTATTTGCTCAAGAGCCAAAACACTGTGAATTGTGCCCACTATGTTTTAGCCTTGCTCTGCTGGCTTTGATATTTCAAATAAATACTACGAAGTTAAAGCCTCCAGCTGCAGACCAACCCATCTGTAGATGTTTGTTATATTTGGCAGTATTCAAAGATGATTTGCCTTCCTGCTGAAAAATAAAATAAAAAAAGAGGTTCTCTCAGCAAAAAACCAAAATTGAAATACTTATCAGCCAAAAACGAAAGTTTAAAAATATTCCGCATGGGTCAAGTGACAGAACTTTTGGAACAGCAGGCATGCATGTATACTGTGCCTATAGTTTGAACTCCATACCTTGCTCCATGTGTATGCATAAATCCATCTGCAGTAACTTCTTTCTGAACTTCAGAACATATCCATGGCTGACAAGGAGTGCCAAAGGATGCAGGTAACTGATCTTAAGCTTCATGCAACAGCTACCTTAGAAACTGCTCTTCTGCTCTTCAAGAATAGCATCAAGATCTATTCCACCACCTTTGTTTCTTCAGAGATGCTCACTGGGGTTTAAGCAGGGCTTTGGAGTTGGTCTTCCAACAAAGAACTGGGCTCATGAGTTTTTTGTACCAGCATCAGAAATCTCACTTGAGTTTGAAGTTTGTCAGGAGTCAGTTTCAAGATCTCAGTATTTTTTGCTGGGTCTTTGCTTGATATGTGGCCTTTATATGCAACTATAACTCAAGGTGGACCTTGCAGGTACCAAGCCTTCAGTAAACTCATGTATATGCTTCTTTTTGGAAGTCTTAGAGACACAGTTTTCCTTCCCAAATAGAGTGAGGATGGTTTTTACAAGACCACAATTGTTCTCAAAGGCATTAGCCCATAACAAGGTTAGGGGAACATCAGAGCAGGAGTCAGGAATACCCAAAACAACAACCATGACTATCTTCCTACCCTGGTCTACCAAAAAAATGTCTTCTCACAAGCTCAGGTCACTCAGAACAAGTGAGTGACCCAAAACCAGAAGTTACAGCATGTGATATTGGAGAGACCTTGCATACCAGCACATTGATACCTATAGACACAACACACACATACTTGAAAAAGATTATCAGTCTTGTTCTTCTTTGTTTTTTAATTTATGGCTGTCTTTACCCCAAATATGGCCCTCACAGTTAGGCTCAGACCCTTTCCCCTTTGTTATCATTATCTGAAACACTTTTCATCTCTGTACATTTTTTTAAAAAAAGTATTATTTTAGTGTTGCATCCATGAACTTTGGCTGTGCCTTTCTAAGAAATCAGAATGCACTCATAAAAGAGGTGACAGAGCAATTCAGAGAGCTGTGTCTTACTTCAGGCCCTGTTAGAAACTTCCTGTGGGTGATTAAATCAGGCAACCAGTTTAACCTTCCACACTTAATTCTGCATTTCTGAGTAGGAGAAACGATAGCACCAGTTATGTCATTGAGGCATTCACGATGAGTAACTATGTTAAAAGATGCTGAGTCATTCAGATGTCATCTGATGCACCTACATAAAAATCTTAGTGCAATCTAGATTCTTGCATTAAAATGGATAGTTTCTCAAGTTAATAGAAGAATTGAGTGAAAACCTTCATGAGATTGCTGTCCATAAATTTGTTGAAAGTAGATTAGTAAGATACATCCTGGCCAGGAGGCTTCAGGTTTCCTTTGGCCAGCAAAAACACGTGCTCAGTGCCTGAGGCCCACAGCCCTTTAAATGTCAGATGATCCCATGCCAGTGACAGCTGCTGTGACAGCCCAGAGAGCCCAAACCTGTGCTCCAAAACTGCTGGCAGTGGGTGCTCATGCTCCAGCCTTGACAGCCTGAGAGAGTAACAGGAGAGGAGCAAGAGGGGACCACAGCAGACCTGCATGTGATGGAACTAGAGAGGGACACCTGGCAGACAGGGAGACCCCAACAGCACAGTGGCGTGGTTGTATTTCTGCATAAAGGTGTCACCATTTCATAAAGAAACTCCTGTCTGAGCTCTGGACAAAGAACTCAGAAAGAAAACCTCCCTGTGTATGTTTTTCAGTTTGAACCAACAAATGACCATTTAAACCACGTTTTTCATCTCCCCCTCTTTTTCCCTATTCTCTAGTAGAACTCAGCATTTCTGTGACCAAAAGATCCCTTTCTATCAAAAAGTTACTACTGAGGTTTTCAAAATCACAAGTTAGGTGGCACTGGTTTGTTTTGGGGTTTTTTTTTGACATGATATTCACAAGTGTGGAGGACTTGGGGGACTGAGGGAAAGAGAAAGACTGGTAGGCAGTAGGACAGTAGAACATGATTGACGGCAGAAGTGGAGATGAGGATGTTGAACAGAAGGAGGTGAGAGGGAGGTGTGGAGGACAGAGAGAAGTAGGTGTCATTAAAAGGAAATGAGGAGACAAAGAACAGAGTAGACACGTGTGAACTGCACAGTAAGCTTCCTTTCCAAGAGCTCAAATCTCAGCAGTTATTTTAGTTTTCTGTTTTGTGAGGAAAACTGACACTACACAAAGCTGAGGGGACAGAAATTCGTGGAATGCAGCTGCTTCATACCCATTTATGGTGGCAGTAAGTTTGGGGCATTAGGAAACAGTTCCCATTCAGAAGGTGGAAAAATAAATATTGTAGGCACCCAATATAAACCTTCTTTTATGGCTGATAAAATTAATATATTCTATTTTTTTTAATAAATCCTCAAGTACTTCACAGTTTCCAGCTTCTAAAGCCTTTTTTTTACATGCTGGGAAGTGAGAAGGCAAATGAGCTAGCTGGGGCAATGGCAGTCATCTATGGAACCAGTCTCTCTTCTCCTGACCCGCTTCCCCATCTCTGGCCTGACTCTTGGACATGCCACCAGAAAGAGATTTTCCCACTTAAGTAGTAATTAATGCTTCTCTTTTTTCTTTTTTTTTTTTGTTTGTTTGTTTGTTTGTTGGTCTGTGGGTTTTTCTGTGGGTTTTTTTCTTTATTTTTTGGTTCACTTTGGATTTTTTTTTTTGCTTATGTTTCAGTCATTTCTATGTGATCTTCATCTGTTGCTAGAGATGATCATGTGTATCTGCTTATTTTGAGAATCAGTCCTCCAAGCAGTTGCTCGTGGAACTTGAGCAGCCATGGGAATTGCAGCTTGCTGCTGGCCTGGACCTAGGAGGAGCCAAAATGGGAATCCTGAGTAATCCCAGGAGAGGGAAAGTGTCTCCTCCATCAGCACATTGGCTGAAACCTGGCATATGGGCAGGACAAGCAGACGTTTTCTTCCTTGCTGTGCGAGCCCTATTCATATAAACTGTGCAGAATACAAAATTCAGCTGTTCCCTTTTCCCACAGGTTAGCATGGATAATAAAGACACTTCACTCTTTGCTTTCAGATATTTTTCTAAACTATTTTGATCCTTGAAACATTTATACTAACAAAGAAATTCCACTGCCTCCTCGTCTCCCTCCCTCCCACCCCCACCCCAATAACTTGCTCTGTCTTGTAACTGACTTGATTTTTGGCATATATTTGCATACATTAGAAACGGAGAGAGGATTAAAGTTTAAGAGGAAATTGTGGCTAGTGTGAAAGGGGAACAAAAGGACATCTGTGAAGTAGCCCACAACTGGCAAGGAAAGCTATTCCACCTCCAGCACCAGCTGCAGGGGAAGTGGTGCCCACTGCCCCAACAAGACTTTCTTTGTTTTGCTGCAAAAACTGGGAGTGGTGGCTTTTAAAGTGACACAATTTGAGGTGAGGAGCTTCCCTTTTTCCTGCTCTATTCTGATATTGTATGGCAACAGATGTTTTCTAAGCAAGTAATTTCTCCCAAGATTACCCAAAAAAAAATCTTGCAAATCCAGAGGGAGAACAGATTTATGGTGCTGGGTCTCTCTGCACCCACAGGCAGGCGTGCAGGAGTTGCTGCTGTAAATTTCTCCCGGGCTCAGTAGCCCTCCTAAACCTGCCACTTCCTCCCGAGGCAGAGGAGGGTATTTTCCGGCAGTGCTTGGTCCCGCAGCAGCAGCAGGAGCTGGGGACTGTGTGGAGGATGTGGCAGATGGGGGAAGGTGATGCGGGACAGGAAGCAAGCTGGAGCTGAAGGGAAAGCTGGAGAGTGAAAGAAGAGGAGGACAAAAAGATGCAAACAGGAAGGAGAAATGCGTGCAAAGATGGCTTTCAGTGAGGTAAGAAGGGATTGAGCTTGTTCTGAGGATGAAAGTCAGAGAGGAAAGAGCTAGGGAAACACAGGAATGTTAACCTTATCCCACACAGCTGTGGGAGACACTTTCCAATTCTGAAATGGTGGAAGCTCTCTGGATGCATTATAAATGTCCTTTTAATGCTTGGTGAAAACAATACTCCAAAACCTTGCATGCCTTCTGCTTGCACATCCTCTGGAAGGTGTAATGTGTTCACACTCTTACTGGGGAAACTAAAGAGATCAGTGTCTGCAGACAGACTGGTCAAATCTCTCTCCTAACATTTGCTTTTCTCAAGAGTTTAAAGTGCTGCAGCCAGACCTCCATTAATACTCCCTCAAAATATGGTTTTGTGCCATGAATCTGCAAGGTAAGATATCTGAAGCTTATGTGTTTCCTTGCTGGATATACAACTTGGACTGCTTGGCTCCATTCCCCCCTCTGCCTTAGCCACTTTGCTGTTCCATTCTCCCCTGGCTACATTCCTGCTTGGAGGCCACTGAAGACTATGAGGTCAAAAGAAGTCCTGGGGATTTTCCCCATGTGAGATTAATGTTCACATGGCAGTGACAAGCTCCCTATGTGTGCCCAGCCCACACAGTTTGTATGCTGTGATGAGTGTCTTCCAGACAGACTCATCCATACTACTTTTATCAGGCTGGCAGAGTCCTCCCTGCCTTCCACCATCATTAAGCTTTAATTAAAAAGTGAAAGTGGCTCAAACCACCAGCTTTAAATGACTTTCATGGGAAAACCAGTCAGCCAAACCCCCCAAAAACTTGCATGGGCTTTCATTTGAACATATGCAGCTAAAAGTCTCTGGAAATTGTCATGCACGATTTGATTTTTTGTAAATCACTCGGTAGCTGCCAGGCTCCCTTCTTTCCTTGTGTGCACTTGGAAGAGGAGAAGAGGAGGAGATCTAAGATTACAGTATGCCCAGGAGTGACAGATCTGAGCTTTTTCAAAGGTTTGAGGATTTTTGTTACTTAGTTTTTCAATTTGTTCAATTTAAAAAGGGTGGGATTTCTTTATAAAGATGTGAATTATAGTTGGAAATACTGACTAATACAAGTACTAACTGCTCAGCTCAAGGTCATGTAGTTTTTAGGTGACACATAGTAAGGAGACAAGGGAAGGTTTAGAAAAAAATACAACTTTTGCACATTATTTTGAAGGGAAATTATTTTCATTCTCAAAATTGTAACCTAATTTTTGCAGTTGTTGGCAACTCATCTTTAAGTGGATACATTTCAGCTGGGAAAGTCCCCATTCCTATTCTGTGAGGGGAACATTAAGTGCTGGGTGCCACTGAGAAATCTACATTTCCACCTATCATTGTCCACATAAGCTGCTATGTGGAATCTTCTGATGAAACCTGACCAATAAGACTGATATAAAAAACTCTTGTATTCATCCATACTGGTAAAACATACCTGATAAGAGAAAAAAAGAAGAAAAGATGACCACATTGTTAGTAGTCTGAAAAATAGCCTAGAATATGGGAGAAGAAATCATCTTTTTCCCTGCTGCTCACTAGATGAAATAAGCTGACTTTCTATTTTGGCCTCTTCTGGCTCCCATGTCTTGGGGATACTACCAATCATGCAGACCAAATCTCCTTGCTTCTCCCTGTGTTGGCTTCCAGTCACTGTGGAGCAGGCTGTGTGCATTTCCCAGTCAGAACTGGCCTCCCATGTGAGTTGGAGGGTTAGTGGTGGTATGGCTGGTGTACAGAAGAGAAAACCACCCAGGTTCACCCTGACAGTGAAAGCTGTTACTCTTCAGAATGCGCTCCTACAAAAACCAGGAAAAAAATATGTTCATTGCTAAAATGGTAGCACAACTATATCAGCAAAAGAAACAGAACTCAAGTACAGGAGGGTGCCATTTTTCCCTAGCAGTTTCAAGGCAAAGCTGTCCTGAAAGATGGTGTGGAGAGCAGCCAAATAGTGCTGAGCCAAGGGACTAATTCTGAAGTTCAGAGTGCAGAGACAAACATCCACTTCGTGTGAGAGGAATTAATCTCAGATTGACTGGATCTGACTCAGAAGAACCAAGTGACTTGTAACAGAATAGAATAGAGTAGTATAGAACACAGTAGAATAGAATAGAGTATTTTGGTTGGAAAGGATCTACAACAATCATCCAGTCCAACTCCCTGATCAATTCAGGGCAAGTGAACTAGTTGTTGATTTATTTTTAATTTTGTTTTTTGGTCACACACTTATGTAGCAATTAGATATTAGCACATATTCTTCCTCATGGCCCAAAGATTTTGCCTTTATGCTTACTGTCTGATTGAAAAAGGAGATAATAATCAAAATGAAAGTATATATTTCAAAGAATTGAAAATATTGTAACTTTTTCTTTATTTTCACAAGGATGAGCTCTTCAGTAATCACATTTCCATGTGGCTGTTCACTGTTCCAGCACTATTCTGTGACCTTTTTTGAAAGTACACAATCTAGTGCTGATTCAGGACAACATTTCATGCCATGTCAGCCCATCATTGGCAGGAGAAAGAAAAGAAAGGCTCCAACCCAGATGTTTCTCAGAATGTTCTGATAAACTCAAGATTTTAATGGCATTTGCTACAATAGAAAAATAATTAAAAGAGGGGGAGAAAAAGGCGAGTGGGAATGCTGGGCAGTCATGCAGAGGTGATCACTAAATGTCCTTTATGTACCCAATTTGTTCTTGATACTTAAGGACACTGTGGTGCTTGTACATGAACTGGAGCCACTTGTCACTAGAAAGGCTGCCAGGATTAAATCAGTAAGAAACTGTTTATTCAGCCTGTTCAAACAAAAAATGAATTGTTTTGATGAATGAGATTTTTTTTAATGAATTAGCACATGTCATGCCAGTAGTTTTTAAATGTAAAGCACTGAGGCGGGTTTTTTCCCTTTCATTCTGACATAACTGCCCTAAAATAACTGAAGTACCAGGGCTCCAACAGCAGCACATTGCATTACGTATTGCAAAGGACATAGTTGCCACTGTAGGTGTTTGTAGACAAACACCACTTAAAAAATCCCAACCAAACAAGAAAAAACAGAGGAAAAACCCCACACACAACCCTTTGTACATTGCAGGTATTCTGTAGTAGCTTTGATAAAATCATTTTCATTTTCTACAACAAAAAAATTCCAGTGTTTCAGTTAAATGTACTTTCAGTGATGATGAACATTTCTAAGTCCTTTTAGTAGGATTGCTACGTCTGGGCAAAACTCTTCAGCTTCTTTTGGGAGAGGTCTTAATATTGGTGATAAATTGCATGTACTGAGCTAAGCTGTAATCCTCCCCACTGTTCTCAGAAGGGAACTAACCTTTCCCTTCGTGATCAGCTGTGTGCCTCAGCTGAAGCTGAGCTTACCAAAGTGGGGAGACCACAGCCACACATTCACCTTGTGAAAGGTCAGAAGTATCACCAGTCCTTGCTGGTTGCTTCCAACATCCATGAGGGGTAAGTTAAACTACACTTTTCGTGTGAAAAATCCCAACCGAGCTAAGCAACTCAAAATCATATAGGTTCACCTTGTCTGTGTGAGTACAAATATTTCAGCTTCATTTATTATTATTATTGAGATGACTCATAATTATTACATTGATATATTTCCTCTGTTAGAACTTCCATGTCATTGGCATAAACTAGTTTACACACTGCTCACATTGGGGAATGTAAAGGTTCACCTTGGAAGAAATGTGTGGCATCAGCCAAGATGAGGTCATGCCCATCGAAACTGTGACTTTGTACCCATTCTGGCTGTAAGGGGCATGGTGTCTAGATAAGCCCTCAGCTGTAATTAGCAAATTAAACTTGCTCCATGCTCAAGGCAGGGAATCTGGCATGGAAATGCTCCAAAAACTTTTCCCTCCCATTCCAAATTGGCCACCATGGTAACATAATTAAGACAATAGGGGTATTATATTTGGAAACATTGCTAAAAATAGGTTACCTTATTTAAGGAGCATCTCCTGCCCTGGTAAATTTTGGAGATACCTGTAGCTGAAAGAAGAGAGAGTGAAGAGAGAATTCCCTGGTACACTTGGAAAACAAGTAGCCAAAATCTAAATTATGGTTCCGAAACCACCAAGTCAATTTTATTTTAGAGTCTTTCTTGTCTCTTTGCTCTTAAGAAAAAATATGCAAGAAATTATACACACACACATATACATATATATATATGTAAAAGAGATAACAAATAGAGAAATCTATACTGGTTGTGTCTCTTGCTGTGTTGGTTCCTTTCTGTTGAAGCTATCATTTGATGGAGCAGAACATTTACAACCTGTTTTGATCAAATGCCATGACATGCAGGAATACTTCCAGGGTACCCAACTTCCTCATCGGATTCCCTGAAGTAACATGTGCTTCCATAACTGGTGGTTGTTCCTGGCAAGGCCTTCCTGCATATTACTGCTTAATAGGCTTGTTAATTAAGACAGCAAACTGAAGCTCCATGTTTTGGTCATATTTAGAAAATGTCAAAGAAAATTACAAAGAAAACTTTGCGTAATCTCCACACCTAGACAGATTTGTCCCTGTTAGCATTTGCATTACATTTCTTTGGTTAATCTTTTAAGACAGTAATAATAAATGTTTACAGAGCTTTCACATGAGGACTTGGATTTATGTTACAATCTTCATGTGTTTACTGCATCTTGTGCCTATAGATAGAGCAGATGGCCCAGTATTGGTGGTCTGACTTTACTGGTGGTGGAATGAGTATGGAAAAGGTTTAGGAAATGTAACCAAACTCAGGGTGCAGATCAGTGACAATGCTGGTACAGGAACAATTCTCCAAACAGCAGCCCTGAAAGATGAATAGTACTCTTGTAAAGCTGCCCTCATGCTGTCTTAAAATGTTAAGGGCAAGAAAGCATTCTGCCATAGGCATGAATAAGTGGTAATGCTGACCTCCTGGTGAACTGATTCTGGTGCCTGGAATCGCTTGGAACAAGAGTGTGGTCAGTGAATTGGTCTCAGTGAAATTGTTCATGGAGGGAGCACTAACAAGGGAGGGAGGGGATCTGAAGGCTGCTATTTTGCTACCTAGATTATGCAGGTCTAGCAGTCCATCTTTATCTGTCCCCACCCCACCCCATCCTCATGCCTGTGAGTTTCTAACTGCTTGAAACTGCAGCTCATGGATCTTGCAGGTATTAAGGCTGCTCCCTAGCACCTTGGTGACAGCCATCTCCTTCCCTTGCCTGCAGCTGATGCTACTTTTAGGTCCAATTTATGCTCCTTATCTCTTCACTTTTTAAACAGAGATATATCTGTGCTCTTACCGTGGAGACAATTGGTTCATCCCTACCAGAACTTCACAGCCTTTAATGAAACCTTTCTGAGACTTATTTCCTTATGCACAAAGTGCAGATGCTGGCCCTGCTAGAGTCAGCCCCAGCATGGTGGCACATCAGGAAAGGCCATACCCATGGCAGACCAGACACAGGGTACCTACATAGTAGCCTTCAGAGGAGGTTTCCCTGGCCATCCTTGAGCTCAAGTGGTAGGGCAAGCCTGAAAAGCAGCAGTCAGGAGAAAGCTACAAGGTCCTTTACAAAATAATGTCCAATTGTTCTATTTACTATCATGCAACAATTAACATTCTCACCTTGATGATGTTACACTGATAATGAATATCCCATATTATTCTTGTTTTGAATGACTTTTCTTTCTTAAACCTTTGGTAACATATACACACACACATACTTGTCTATTACGAAAGTTTCTGCTGAGATTCCCCACCAGTGAAAAGATGTTAGAGCCACCACCAGCTGTGTCAATGAATCAAAATGGGGTTTCTACAGAGTTTGGAGCACCCCTTCATAAGTGATGTGAAGGAGTAGCTGACAGTATTAGGGGCAGGGTGGGAGTAATTAAGAAAAAAATATTTTCAAGTGTCCAGGAAAGGTTGAAGAACCATATAAGTTTAGAGAAAGATGAGTAGCTACAGGAAATTTTAATGACAAAAGAAAATAATCAAGCAAAGCTGAGGAGCAGATGAAACTGGGCAAAGAAGAAGAAGAGGGGTATAATGCGCTGTAACTTAGTTTTTCTTCCTGAGAGGAGCACATCTCGTATTCTCTCTGTGAACTGAACTTCTGGAGTGTCACCTAAAAATGTAACCCTTCTCCCACCCCTTCCTTGAATCAGAGAATCTGCCATTTAAACAGCCAAATGAAAATCTCTCCCCTAACAGTTCTGCTTCTGTTTGACCTTAAAAGCCTACATTATTCCAAGGATAATCCCTGGAGGAGTATTTAAAACCAGCAGCAGTTTGGGGCAGTCTCCAAGGAAGATAGGAGGAACCTCAGCATACCCAACAAGCAGCTTCCTTGCCTCCTCACTGTTGTCCATTTTGGCCTTTTCTGGATTTCATGCTGTAAAAACTGGCTTTCAGAATATTTCCTTACCTGTATAACAAATATCAATTTACCTTTGCATAAACCAAGCTCATACAGACTGACTTATTTTTCACTTAGGTTTGTTTGACTTTTTTTAACCCCTGGATCTCAGGTCTTCCTACTGACCTTGGCTAGGATGGTTTAATAGGATGACTGGTAGCATGCAGGCTGACGTGGGATTGAGCAACAGCTCTGCTTTCACAGCTTCATCTAAGTGGAGTGACTAAGAAAAGTGAACTGCCTTACACCAGGGATGAGCCCCAGTTCAAGGTGACAGGGTTCAGCTCCTGTGAGCATTACCTCATTTCTTCCCATCTGTCCAACCACAGACAGAATACCTAATATTACCTAAAATAAATAATTCCTAAGTAGCGAAACTCCATGTAGACAGGGGCATCCCTACCAACAGAAAAGGTTGAGGATGTCCTCTTCTCTGCTCTTCTTCTTCATCAGTGTGTGCTGAAGCCAGACAGATTCTTCCAGCTTTGAACCAGTATATCTAAGAACCAAATCTGGTTCTGCACTTGGCAGAAGTACAGATACAGAAACATGATGCTCAGCCAGTTCTGCAAATAAAGATCTGCTAGATTAAAGGGCAGATATACAGTAGATGTTTTGCTTTCCTGGTAGCCTGGAGAGAACCACCCAGACTTCTAACTTGTGTACGTATACTTTCAAAAGGGCAAAAATGTTGCTTTCATAAATTAATTTCACACACTTTACAGAGATAAAAATAATCACTGTGACATTTTGTTTGTCTTCCTTTTTTCCTGTATGCAAGCAGCCAACTCTCAATTACTTACAGCCCTAAATTCGTTCCGCTCAATTGTGAAAAGCCCCCGCAATATTCAACAGGAGGGGAAGAATTCTGATTTGAGGAAAGTCATCATGTTTGCAGAGAAAGCAAATTTCCTGCTCTCCCAATATGCTGTATATATCAGCCAAAACAAGACTCTTATACTGAGTGCCAACTGGTATGAATTCCAACCATTTTATCTCTTATATATTAATGTTATAAAAATATGCACCCCAATTTTTTATAACAAGAGAATTTGTTGTGGCAATATCTGACACCACTTCTGAACTGACGTAGATGTGACAGCCTAACAAAAACTTGCCTGCCAGCATGATGGCATTGGTTGTGGATACAGAATTACCTCGACAATTCATGGTGTTCTGTACTGGCTTTTCTTCAGTAACAACCATATCAGACTTGCTGAGCTTTTCTCTAGCTACTTATAACACTCTAAGCTCAACCAGGTCTAAAAAATATTAAGGTTTGGTTGTGTTTTTTCTGACATACTGCAAGTAACAGAAACTGTGCAGACACTAGTTTGTTAGGTTTTTTTTTTTTTTTGCTGATGCCTGGGGTGTGACTGCTCTGGATACTTCAGCTGGATTCAGAGAAGACCCTTTCTTTTTTCCCTGAAATCTCATTGACATTTTCCTCCATGAGGGCAGATGTCTCATAGGAGACACCTTTTGTGGTTTCAGCATGTGATGAAGGGAAGCATTACATAAACTCGGTGAGGGCTCTGGAGATTCTGTGTGTGCATCTGTGGAATATGCACAGACTGCAATGAAAATCTGGGATGAGCACACAGGTTTCTGTCAGGTTTGCTGAGTAGAGAGCCAGGGTACAGCAGTGGATGTGATCACCTGTGGAAGCTTGGAAGAAAGCTCCTGTTCTGTGAAAGCAGGCAGAGATGATAGGAGATCACAAGTGTTATTGAACACCAAGTGCCTCTTTGGTGCAATCCTTGCCTCCTGGTGTCTAAGTATGTAAGAATGTAGAAACTTTGGCTGATAAGGAAAGTATAAAATCACATGGTATGTATTTTTGCATGCAAATTTGGTGGGTCCTGCTTTATGGTGGTGCAAATCAAGACTGCTGCCAAGGCAGTGGATGTAAGTGTATGTCCTGCACCACAAGAAATTGATGCACCACAGGTGTGACTGGAAGAATGAGACACTTGCATGATGAGTGCAGCCTTGTCCTTCCAGTCTCATGAATTGTATCTCCAAGACTGCCACACAGACTGACTAGTGGGTGGCTATGACTGAAGTAAATTAGATGGTCTATTTACATAATTATTAAAAGGCATGACAAAACCTAGCCCTACAGTCTCTGCTCTTAGTTAAAGCTGGTAGGAACAGCTCAGCTGGACAGGGAAAGTTTGCAGGGCCTCAGACTGCAGGGGCAAATTTTTCCATGGGCCCATTGGAAGGGTCACAAATGCCTTTTAAATTTCCCGGTCAGCAGCACCAGGAAGCCCTGACGGCAGCAAGGCATGCCCGGGGCCGGGGCGATGCGGGCGGCCAGCTGCTGGCAGGGATTAGGAGGATCTGCCCCTGCCAGGTGCAGGTGTCGTGCTCCTTAACCAAACATTTTTATGTGCTGATTGCCTCCCACGTAGGAGACAGCTGTTCCTTCTCCTTCTTATCCAAATGCTTGCTTCCCTTTAACCTCTGGTTTCTTAAGCTGCCAGCTTCTGGGTCATGGTCCTGTGAAGTAGATAGCTGTCTCCTTGATCAGTCAATCTCATTGACTTCAAAGGTTAACCCTCCAAAAACTGGCATAAAACCATTTTTTGTTAGCAAGCTGCTTTTTCTCGTTTTCCGCTTTCACTTTTACTTTCCTCTTCCTTTCTGTTTCCTCTTTCCTTTTCACCTCTTTCTCCCTCTTTTCCTCCCTCTCCCTCAAAACAGGGGTGATTTCCAGCTGTTTCTCTCAGAGCAGGGAAGGTTTCCCCCTAGACTCTCCTGTCAGATTGGAGATCATCTCAGTGCCCCTCTGACTTTTTTTAACCTTTGCCTTCCAGGAAATCTACCATTTTATGCTGGTTATTTATCACATCTATAGGGAATGAGTGGTACCATTTTCTAATACTAACAGAGTGTGGAACTCATTTCCTGTTCAGCAGAATTCTTTTAGTATGACAATTAGTATTGTTAATAGTAACTGTGCAACACATATTGCAGAAATATTTGACCAAGAATCAGGAATCCGCTTTTGAGCTAGAATTGCTTAAAAGTGCATGAACACCTGAAAACATAAGTAAGAAGAAATTCTGCTGCAGAATGGCTACCGAAATGCTGCAAAGAGATGATTCTAATAATTTACAGACTGAGTGAAGAACAGCTGCTTTTAAAGAAGCTTTGCAGATAAAACAACAAAGAATAGAGAAACCTGCTGGAAGGCAGTGAAGCCTGATGTGCAGTGCTTCAGCACTGAGGTTTTGTGGCTGAACAGCTGAATTAAATATAATTCAGTGATACCAGTGCCAGAACTCTCAATAAATTGTGCTTCATCCAAGATCCTGATGGGCTGAGTACCAGAAAGTGAAGAAAGGACTATCCCAGTGAGACAAAACAAGCATCATCATTTTTATCATGGTCTGCATTGCCATTTATAATAGCAAGAGCATTTCCTCATGGGAGAAGGTTCTTTTTCAGGGTCCAGGGAAGAGAGGCTGTGCAAACCCTGCCCAAGCTCAACAGCTGAGATGAAATACAGAGCTGTGCCTGGTATGTGAAAAGAGTGAAAGTGTGCTGCAGATGGCTTTGCAACTTCACAAGTTTGTGTTCTTTGGCTACAAGTGAAAGGGGCTGCCTAGAGTGAAAGTGGAGGCTGGTCACATAGGCTTAAGATGACAAAGATGATCCAAAGCTGAGAGAAAAATGAGGTTGTCTTTCCCAAAGTGATTACAACTACTGTGAGACATAGCTAGACCTCTGAAGAACCTGGACATGCAGTTCTTCTGGATAGATTCAATACTGAAATTTCATATTTGGCTGGTACAGGAAGGTCTGGTCTAGTCTGGAAAAGATAGTGTATGCTTATTGCTTGAGTGTGCAAAGCTCAGTAAACCCCAAAGAGAGAATCTGCAGAGGCATTTGTCCTCTCTCAGCCACAAACGCATCAGAAAACCTGCAGTAGCCAAGAAAAAGCAGACAATTTAATGAGATGACTCTCACCCAGCCCTGTATATCATTACTTATTTTATCTTCCAAGGCAAATGTACAGGTATTGGGACCTAGTCCAGGAAAGCACTTAGGGCTGTATTCTGATAGCATGCAGAACAGCAGCACTGTGCTCAGCACACAGCACCAGTGAAGTCTTTGAGGCAAAATATGGAGTTAATTTTGCACGGTGTAAAGGCACCAGCACTTATTTCCTGGGCATTTGGGTAGTGCTGCAACTCACTGCTGTAGGTTATTCACTTTTGCAGGTGCTCTGCTAATAGACCTACCCAAGGCAAGGAAAGAGAAGGCAGACCTGTCTCTCTGATTCCCCCTTGAAGCCTGCTGAAAAAGCAGTCTGCAAGAGCCTCTGGAATTTGGGAATTTTCTGCAAAAGTACACTTGCCCTGTAGGTCAGAAGAGTAAGCTTTGGGGAACAGGCTGTTAATTCCTGACTGTTTAACTCCATAAACTCTCCAGAGAGGAATCCAGAAATACCTCTGGATGAAAGTGCAAATAATCTGCATTAATGCTGGACAAAGAGAAGTGTGTCACCTTGCTCTTTCCAGGCTCCCAGCATGCAGCTGAAACACCTAGGTGAGTCCTGGTGAAATGATGTGGGGAGCAGGTAATATTGAAAATGTCCTGATTCAGAGCTCAAGGAGAGACTTCTATTGACCTTACTGAGGTTTGGATCAGAAGCTGCAAGAGCATGGTCCAGATTAGAATTAAGGATCTACATAAATGCTGTGGGGAAAAACAAACCCTAGACAACTTTCTGATATAACAAAGAAGTTAGGCTGGTATATGCAAGAGTGCACATCACTTCAGCGAAGAGAAATCAGGTTAAAAAATCATTTAGAAAGTTGGATTAACTCCATCAACATAGGAATTGATTCAAAGCAAGGTAAGGAATTGCAGCAAAAGCTAGTGCTACTCTGTTCATAAATGACTAGTAAGTGACTGTTGTGGTGACTGCAGTGGCTCCCAGGGTCTGGGCACTTTACAGGTGGTAAATGAAAACACTACTCTGGTTTATTCTGGGGATTTGACTTAGTGTAGCAAAGATCTGGGGAAGAGAAAGAAGTAGTAAGATGACAGTGGGGGCACAGGGCTATTTCAGTGGTTTAATAAAAGCTATGAATGGAGTTTTTCATAAATTGAAAGCTTGTCTCCCTGGCTGTTGAGGCAAGCAGGGTTAATCATCTGGCCAGGGCACACCACGGCTCCTTGTGGCCACTCTGCCCAGACTTCTGCTTTACAGAGGTGCAGAAAAGACACAAGGATGAGTGGGTTTTAGTGTCCTGTCCAAGTGGGTTGAGATACCCACAGCCAGACCCAGAAATCTGGAAGTTTCCCCTGGTTCACATACCAGGAATAGCGGGGAGATAAAGCTCTCGCTCCAGGTTACACCAGGAATCCGTGGTAAACAGCCTTCTTGATCCTAAACCAGTACCCAGACAAGACAAGCAGCTTTACATGGCACTGGGAGAGCATGCCAGGCACAGTGGCAGCATCTGGACTGGGTGAAGGAGGTGACCATCAAGGGTGATGCTAAGCAGACAAAGGGCCATTTACTAACTCAATTTCCAACCTGTAAATGCTGTCGCAACAGTGTGTGCTTCAATCATATTAGAAAAATTGCCCTTCTGTTTCCAAAATCAATTTCATGGAGATGTTGCTTCCATAATATACTGGGCTAGATCCTCAGTAAGGTAATCAGCAGAATTATGTTGACTTTGGAGAAGATGCAATGATTCATATTTGCTGGGGAGCTGATCCTCAATCACGGAATGTTGAGAAAAGAGAAAACTTTGAGCTATGATGACTGAGCAGCATCTTGACCATGATTTACAGCCTTCTTTTCTGGGGAGCTGGGTGAAATACGGTCTCTGTGCAGAGAGGTGGCACCTGTCATAGACAGTAATTAAATCCCATGTGACCTTTATTTTGAAGGTTTAAATGGAATAAAAATGGTGTATAGAAGTTAATTTTATGAGTAAGCTTTGGTCTCTTTAGAACATGGTAGACTGAAATCATAAACATGTAGACTAAATAAAAATGAAACACCAATTACAAAAGTAAAAGATCTTTCTGTTTTGTGAAGGGACACCCACTGCATATATAGAGCAGAGGGGAAAAAAATAAGACAGCTATCATTACATTTTTCCATGAACAAATGGCTGCATTTTAATGTAGGTCTTGCCAGAAGCAAGAAGCTGACCCCAAGGTGAATAAAAATTTTCTTCAGGGTGTGTCTGCTGGTGTACAGAGGGGGAAATAGCTGCTGCCTCCCTCCCCCCCCACTTGCCACCCCAGCTGGGATATCACAGCCTGGCAGTAGTTCTCCAGGGACAGCAGTGAGCCAGCATGTGCAGCAACTGTTTGAAGGGGGGATTAAAGCACATCGTAAAAGTTTGCAGCCAGAAGCAAGAGAGGAATGTTTTCATGAGACATCCACTGGTTATGAAGCACTGGGTGTGCAGGCAGCCATCAAATAAAAGGCAGAGAGCAAAGCACTCACAAAACACACGAAACCAAGTTTATTTCTTCTCAAGAAGCCCAGTGGACAGTGAGGCAGCAGCCCAGGTGAAATCCTCATCTCCCTTCCCTCATGTCAAACATTCAGGTTGGTCCCTGCTGTAGGTTTCCCATTCCTGGGTGACAGGTGATGACCAGGCAGTGGTGGCTGGCAGCTTTGAAGGAATGGCTGTGTGACCAGCTGTGGGGGTTGCTCCTGGTCTCCGCTGGGAGCTGGTGGTAGTGCTGGCTGCATGGCCATGTCCAGGAAACGAGGAGAGCTACAGCTATTACTTGAATTTGGCTTGAAGGAAGCAGACCTGGTTTGAACTGCCAGGGTCACCTCATCAGCTTGGCAACTTGGAAAAATTATTTACTGCAGCTGTGGCAATAAAAAGGACCTACTCCTGATTTTATGAACATTTATAGGCTGGGTGTTATAGCAGTCTGCTAAGACCAGTAGCTATCTGTGCTTGAAATAAGGGGACAGAAAATTTGGGTCTTGCTTGCATTATCATTGGTCCTTGTGGTATAGCTGGGAATACAGCTGAGCAACACATCTTTAACTTCCTCTGCTCCAACCTATTCCTTTTTTTATTCCATGAAGGTTTAGATTGTAGTTATCACTAGATACAAAGTGTGGCTGACAAACTAGTGGTTTTGTACTGTACAGAACAAGGTAGGGGAGCACACGACTAAACAGAGGACAAAGAATTGCTTAAAATGGCTGAGTACTAAAAACCTCTCCAGCCGTGACAGTACATACTCATTTGAGGTTTTTCAAGCTGTTAAATATTTTTCAGTTCAGTATTTTATTGGTTTGTCCTGGGTCTTGTCCTTTCCTTTTTTTTTTTTTCTTCTTAAATCCTCTTTCCTGTAAATTCTCTTTACTAAAAATACTGACCAACGGTCTCTTTGTGCAGTGAAATCAGGTTGGTGAAAACTGGTTTTGTGCAAGCAGCGTGATAAAAGGTGCATTCAGAAATATATCCAACAAGTAAGCTCTGCAGGGTGTAAGTCTTCTGAAAAGGGAAGCTGAATCCTCCAAGCCCTTCCACTGCATGCTTGTGCTGCTATTGAAGACAGTCGTGAATAAGGTTTTGCAGGATCAGGCCCCAGACTTCAGCAAAATTTACTTCCTGCCTGCTCTCTATAGCATTTAACAGCCGAAATAAAAGAAGGAATTAATTTCTGTTTTACATTCTTGGCAAGAACTTCATCTTGTTGCTTATCTTTCCACAGGAATCAAAGGATACTGCCTTGTTACAGCTACTCGCAGAGCAGAGGCTCGAGGGAGAGCAAGGTATTTGCTTTCTCAGATGAAAATCAGACTCTAACCGGTGGTATTTTCAATAATGTTTAACAAAGCTGCATTGCAAAAGAATAGGCAATATTGTGCCTTCTCCATTTTTTCATTCTTGCCCTAAGTATGGTTCATTTTTCAGCCAAAGAATTAACTATTTCCATGGTGCTCACCCGGTGCCCTGCTCTTCCCAGTGGCTTCTGTCAAACTCTGTTTCATTGTGAAGCATTGCACTTTTGGAAAATATAGCCCACCAATTTGGTGGTAAACAAGCCTTGGCTTTAAGACAACGCTTGTTTTAATCTCCATGATCAAGCTACAGATCTGACCATGTTTTTTAACAAACCTCTTATGAAGAAATCCTATTCATGATTATTATCTATATGAGAATAAAAATGTCTAATTACCTTATATTAAATCTGTATTTATCAATTGTGGTTTTCTCTGGGAAATTGTAATTTGCAGAAATGCTCCACATTCCAGGCTGTAACAGTTGGAGGTGGATGTCCTTAAGGATGAGAAAAAAAGTTCTTTTTTAAATGGCACATTTACTAATTATAAAATGCTCTTATCTCTCTGCAGCCAAAGCCAAAATGAACATGTGCCTTGCACTAAGAAATCCCAGGATTGTCACAACTTGTGCCAGCTGTTGAGGTTATGACACCTGTGCCAGCATCGCCAGCTCTGCCCACTGTCATCTGTTCCAACTGTTCCATCTGCACTGTTTGTACCAATTCTCCCATTTCTGCATCTGTACCTTCTGCAGAAACGGGTCCAACAATGCCAGCTGTGTCATCGGTGCCAAATATGCCAGATGTTCTATTTGTCCACCCTGGGCCAAATCAATGTAGTTTTGTGCTCATTAGTTTTAGCTGGTAGATTCTATTTCACAATTTTTTGAGATGCACTTAGATCGAATCAATTCTAAATCACCACTACAACTGCTTTACATCTATCTCACCATAAACAGAACTTTGTTTGTCATCCCGTGTTTGGTCAAAATTATTTTAATCTTATTAAATTGCACGTGATGATTCGAGTTCTGTCTTAATGGCAAGATTATTTTTTTTTCTTGTAGAGGATGTAGCTGCAGAGAAATGAATAGAAAAAGATAAGGGTCATGGTGTCCAGGCTGTAAATAATCCCCTTGGTTACAGTAAAAATTGCCCACACATTGAGGTACTGACTGAGAAATCCCTGGTCCTGATCCCTTATTCCACCACTGCAGATGAGGAGAAGACCATCTGATGCCAGTGTAGCTGCACTGAGTACCTTAGGCTGTGAGGGACAGAGGAAAATGGAGCCCTGGGTGTGTATTGACCATGGGCAGGTTTAACAGGGCTGTGCTGAAGGTCTGTTCTCTTCATGACTGTCCTGCTCAGGAGAGAGGGAGCTGCTGTGCTGCCACTGCCACCCACAACCATCCTGTGGCTGCACCCAGCCTCAATAGCTTTTCTATTGCAAAGTGTAACCTGCATTGATTTGGGGGACAAGTGTTCTGCCTTGTCTGTGCTTCAATAACAACATAATACTGGAAAGCCAAATTCATGAGTCACTATTCTTTTGATTCATCATTTACTCACAGGACCGTCCCAGTTTGTGTCCTTGGCCATGTGCAGGAAGATCACACTATATCCATTGCAGGGGATGGGACTTTAGGGTGCCTCATGTCCTTTGGAATTTAGCTCTCTGGGTCAGTAAGGAAAGTCAAAATTTGCTGCTGTCAAGGATGTCAGAATAGAGTTAATTCCTGCATAAGAGGACAAGCCCAGGTTTTGCATCCCTGTCTAACACTGCTCAAAATAGCTTTCCCAATAAAACGTATGTAGGACATAGCGGGAGTGCTGTGCTGGCCCAGGGTCTGCAGCTGCCCGTGCCTGCCTGGGCGCTTCTTCAGCACAAGTGACAATCCCACACCTGATCCCTGAGGGGCTCAGCTCTGACCCCGTGGCTCCGACAGGAGCTCTTGGCACCGTGGTCCAACCTGCAAGTCGCTGCTCACGAGGAACCAGGTGCTGTCATCACCTCCAGCCCTGTGTGGGCGCGAGCTTGCTCGACAGCTTGGGAGCCATACGCGCCATCCCAGCGTCCTGGACCCGCAGCGCTGGAGGTGTCGCCTGTGGTCCCATCCGTGCCCCCCCTGCCGTGGCAGAATTACTCATCCCCACCACAGACAGCAGCGTGGCACCGCAGAGACGCAGCCCTGCCATGTGGGGAGCCAGAAAACAGGTTTGCATAAACTCAGTCTGCCACTCCGAGGTATTGAAATGCGCAGAGCTGACAGCTCCTCGTCAAAGGAAGGTACAGATTAAAAAATAGCGAGTGAGTTAATTTAGGAAAAGGGACTGAGGCAGAGGGAAAAGAGGCATTTAAAGGAGAGGAAGGCAGTAGGTGCAGATGGAGGCTGGAAGTCCAGCAGTGCCATGAGGATGTGCATGATGGGGACCTCTCCCTCTGATAGCGGGGAACCCATGAGGGAGAGGATTCCAGTGATGCTGCAGACCACTTTGATTCTGTCCTGCAGCTGTCACAACACATTTAACCTTAAAAAATCCTTGACCTTGAGGAGTTTGCTGTACTCAAAGGTTCCAAAGTGCAGTCCCATTTGATATGTTTGTCCCTTTCATCCACAGGATTAAGAAATAGGGAGAAAACTGAGAGAGAAAATAAGAAAGAAATGTTTTCTATGTCTGGCTTGTGTAACTGAATTGGCAGTCAATGACAGGGACAGATTTCTAATTAAGAAATAGCTCCTGTAGTTTCTCAGGCAAAACTCTGGCTGAAATCTGTGATTCATTACTTTAGAAATTCCTTGGATTTCTAAATCGTGCAGCTGGAGGACACCCCGTGCCCTGGCCTGTGAGCTCTGCCATTGTGGTCAGCAGCCACCTGCCAGGCGTTGTCCTTGCTCATATGGCACATGCCTTGAACTATTTATTTCTGTGGTGTTTGCAACAGTAGGTCCCTGATCTTCACTCTGACTGCTGAAAACGGTGCCTGAGAGTAATAACCAAATGATCTTTTCTCTGCTCCACAGTCCCCTGCATAGGCCATGCCATCACTACAATGCTGTGAGGCAAGGAATGGGCTTCGGCTCACCCCTCCCTCCTTAGCAGGGCTTATGGAGTTGTCCTTGGAAAGCACTTCTGAGGCTGTCTTCCTCAACAGCTGAGCTGAAAAAATTTAGTCCCAGGCATCAAAAGGAGCTTTATTTCTTCAAGGTAGGTTGGCTAGGAAATTTGGAGCATTTTTTCCTCTTTCTGTCACACTTTCTCTTCCTGCAAGAGATTTCCCTGTAGCCTAGAAATCAGAACAGCTTATCTCCCACTCCGTTGGCCTTCTGCTGGGTTTTTGGTGGTTACTGCAGGTCCTGAGTTTGTTCTAGGGCAGTTGGTGACCAGCCTTTGGTGATCCCTGCTGTGTGGTGGCAGGAGCTGAGTGATTCCCTGCTGGCTCCTATGGCTGGTTTCAGCAGTGCAGGTAGTCCCAGCCAGCAGCACCATCCTGTCTCAGGCATCTTTTCCAACACTGGGCCCTGTGACCTGTGTCTAAGGGAAGAAGAATGGAAGAAATGAAGAGGACTTGTCACCCCTCATTGTTTCAGGAATCCTGGTGTATCTACAGAATGCTTTCCTTATGTCACTCTAAAAAAGAGGAAATTTTGGAGGCCAGAGAATTGGAGAACCAGTCTTTCCTTTAAGACAATGCATTGTGGCAGAGTTCTGGGAATACTCTCAGTTTTCAGTTTTGTTCTGAAGAGATTTATTCCATTTTTCCCTAAAGGCGATTGCTACCTCCCCTTTCAAGTTTTCTTGAATTACATGGATCTCCCCTTCCTTTTCCCAAGGAACGCAGCTGACCCTTTAATCACTCTGTTTGCCACCTAGCCAGCAAATGCAGGTCACTTTTATTAAAATAAAATAAAATACAAAATTGGGAATACAGAGCAGCTCCCAATTCGGTTTGTATGCTTCAAACAGAAAAAGGAAGTGGCTGAGAGGGCTTTGTGTTAAAACCTGGCATTGGGGAGCAGTAGCTGATTGGAAATACTCACTTTTTCCCTTGCCAACACTACCAGTAACACTAACATGAATGTGCACACATTCGCACATCCCCAGATGATTTTGTCTTTACTACCATGTTTGTAGGTAGCACAGGCCAGTTCCCCATAAAGTCCAACACTTGATTTTAATGGGCATAAAGCACATTCAGGATACATATTTTTTTATTATTAGCATCTTTTAAATTAAAAAAAAAGAGGTAAAAGTATGAAGAATTGAAAATATCTTATTTTCCATTCTTTCAACAGAGGGACAGCTTGACTTAGAGGGAAGGTTTGCACACTGGGCAAAAGCAGTGTGCTCTATTTCAATTAGCTCCTCTGGCTGGCCTGATCTTGGGACTGGCCAAAGGTCAAAAACAGTTCTCATCCCAAATCCACCTTTAGCAGCTCACCCTATGGAGAGAGATGCCTCATCGAGACACACTCCTGCTCTGGCTGCCCCTACAGAAAGAAGTCTCCATTAGCAGAGCTCCATAGAGTAGTGGAAAAGGAATTCTGTTTAAGAATTTCATGGGGCTCTTGTTCTTTCTCAGCTTTTTTGCACCTTTCTGATTTCATCTGGGTGATGGTAACAAAGACTGAAACATCCTCTTTAAAATCTTCCAGAAGAATTTCTAAAAAAAATTAATTTCCACAGCAAACTCTGCACATGAAAGGCCCAAAGGGTGTGACTGAACAGGATCTTTTTCTTGCAGCAGCAAACACCCAGGCTTTCAAAAAGAATGAACCCGCTTCAGTATTTTTAGGTTTTATTGCGTTCATTTAACGAATGTCATTACTTGCAGCTTATAAAATGACAGCGAGCTTGTGTGAGCTCTCCTGATACTTTTTTGCATTATCCTGGTGGGCAACAGAAATAGGCAGGGGAGAGAGGAGAGAAGCAGCTGAAGGGTGCCAAAAACCAGTGAATATCTATGCAGCAAAAAACGTTTAGGTGGTACTGAAAAATTTGCAGCACTTAGCAGTGGTATTGGATTGCCTGTAGAAACTTTTTTAAAAATATGAGAATAGCCCATTTGTTGGGTTTAAAAAAAAATATCAAATTTCACACTGGGATGCTATGAAGGGTGGAAATTTTCTTGAAAAATTGTCATTTTATACAACTCTAATTAGCAAACTGTTCATATAAACCCGCAAGCTGTGCAGCAGATTTCACTTCCAACATCTCTACAGACAAGACAGAATTTCACCTACTTATTTACTGATCATGTCGCAGCATCCTTTTCCTACTCGCTGATGACTGTTCAGTGGCTTATGTAAAATGTGCTGGTGATTTCACAGCATTTCCATTGGATGAGTGTCCACGTGCTAGAGCAAATCACCATCACTGCACGCTCCTGTTGGCAGTCTCGTTAGGCAGGAACCAAGGAGCAAAAGATCGAATTATCTGTTCAACCCAAGACATGGTGCAACCAAAAGTAATTGAAAAATGTGGATGGGGCTGCTTGGGGTCTCACGCACTGCACTTTCCCTCTTGGTATACCTTTCAGCAGCATGAATATTTATGACTATACTTTGTCTTGTTACAGACAAAATAAGAGAAGCCCAAGGGGATTCAGTCAATGCAAATAAAAGCAATGTTTGCAAGCATGAGTAAATCTCAGTCACAGCACTTGGCATTTTATGTCAAATACAGCTAAAGTGCAAAATTGCAAGAGATAGAAATGATTTCAGGACAGAGCTGTTGTTGGGAGGTCACTGGAAAGAAGTGGAGCCTTGAGCGATGAGTCTTCCCTCTTTCAGGCCAAGGGTCAGGCAGGGTTGCCTGTGTTTTGTATAGAGCCACTTGAGGATCCTTTATCTTAACTGAATCCCCTGTTTAATGAGGTGGTAAAATCACAAATACTGCTTGGATCTCTCATTCCTCCTACAGTCAAGTTGCAGCTTCTGCTAGTTCCTTGCATGTTTCAAAATGCAACTTTATCCCTAAAAATTTGTCACACTGGTAAAAATCCTTCAAAACCACACTTGTTGGACACCATGGCAGAAGTTAATGAGGAAAGATAACACCTGATTAAAATCAAGTAAATTTATTTAATTCTTACTTTATTTGTAGCCTTTCAGTAATGAAAAAAACAAAAAGATGGTGCAAGAAGGCTCATATTCTGCAAGCATCTGCTCAGTATTTCAAATGAAAAATTTGTCTTTCTCCTCTAATTGTCTCATTTGATGTCATGGGGAACAGAAAACTCCCTCTATTCATTTAATTCCACCACTTTTGCCAATGCTTAGAGATAATATACTGGTAATATTTATTTTGATTTTCCTTTGCATTCTCCCAATAGATGCAAACCAAGCAAAAGTCTCTCTGTGCTCTTCACATGTCTCTGTAAACTTAAAGCATTTTCAGACATATTGTCTTGGATTTCAAGAGCCAGAAAATATGTAACGATATGACTTTTTGTTCATTTTGCCTACAGTCATTGTAACTTCCAGTTTAAATGACATGGGAAAATAAAATTAAACCTATATATGTTATATTTTATATCTTTCATGTTGTATTTATCTGTGCAGGTCTTATTTATTTGTTCACATGTATACACATTTACTTATAGATTGCGACCACCTCCCAGCAGGCTTTTCCAGATGCCCTATATTCTGATCTTAGACTTTGGTATTTGCAATTTGTAGAAGATTTTAAAACTGCTTTAAAGATTTTCACTGAGGATACTTATAGTTTGGCTTAAATATAAAACATGTACAAATCCAGGTTTTTTTATCTTTTCCAGTACTCAATAAATGCTAATCCAACAGCTTTTTTTTGTTTAATATATACTTATGAGGGCTTGGATTTTCTAAGCTGTGCAAGACATAGTCCCCCTCAAGACTCACCAGCTCCCTTTGCACAGCCAATTTATTTTAAATCCCAAGCTTCTTTTAAATACCAGTAAAACTCAATTTATGGGTATAACTCAAATTATGGGCATGACATGTCTGTTTAAATTCATAAACATTTATTTATTTTTCTATACTTTTCATTTCTTGAAGCTGCTATAAATGGAAATGAAAAAAACAATAAGTAAGTGTAAAACCAACAGATCTCTTTGAAACGTAATAGCTGCAGGTTTTCATTATTTAAAGCTCTGTGAAGCGTGATCACAGGTGTATTGAATTCACAGTCAGATCTTTTCTGACATGGCTTTGAGTCTCTACTTTTATAAATTGGTGAGAAAAGTTTTACTGTCTTTGCCAGATTATTAATCTGCCTTGCCTGGGTTTTCCTTTTCCTTGCAAAGCACTACAGTTGTTTTGTGTGAAAATAAAGACTCATATCCTCCCTGGCTGACTTTTCTTTCTATTTGACTTTACAATATAGAGTCATAATGATGAACCAGTGACTCTTCAATTTTATCATCTCAGCAAGTCATGTAATTCAGATGTACAGATTCACTTTATAATAAAATCAAAAGAAAAAGTGGTTTGGAGAATGTTTTTCTCAAAGACCATTATTTTAGGAGTTATATAATAGGCAAGAAGTATGAAAATTAAAATGCTTGTATTTGTTTTCACCCAGTGGTTTTTTACTCACATTTGATTCAGTATAGTCCCCATCAGCACAAAGGGGGTCATTAGAAGCTCCTGTCCAACTTGTATGAAGTTGATCCTTGTGTTGTGCTCTTTAACCCACTGATGCACTGTGGGGCTCTGGTGTGTGATCTGGTGTTTGCTCAGGACACTCGTCTCTTGCCATTGCTCATGGTGAGCTGCCAGAGGGGAAAGCCAAGGCATCTTTTGGAAGGAAATACCTTTGCAGTCAGAGCACATTGATCTGCTCTGTTTCCAGTTATTATGGGTAAATGCTTAGGCCTGTACTCAGGGTGAGCAATGATTTACTGACGTGATGGGACTTAAATGGAAGGATCATGCAGCACTTAGTGCACATTGCTGAATACAGCAACAAGGAAGAAAGAAACTATTTGCACACTGGATTTGCTGTCCTACTTGAGATGCTTACTATTGCTAGACTTGTGCTGTCACTGATGCAGTGACATTATTTTGATATCTGCTGAAGTCAAACCATGAGATAAGGTGATGATAGAAGAACAAGCATGATGGTGAGAGGAGAAGCCTGACAACACTTAAAGCACAAATTTGCAGCCACATCTAAATTGCTCCTTCTAACATATTTCAGCTGTAGGGATGGGTATCTCTAAGGGTGGGAATCTGAAATGAGTTTAAATTCTTCACTTAGATATAAGTAAGGTAAGGTACATGGCGACACACATTCAGTGCTACTATTGGGTCTCCTTCATTTAGGCAGAGAATTAAAGGCATGATAGCTTAATAAGGGCACAACCAGAGGCATTTATTGAATTCCTTAATCCATTCAAAGACATGCTTTCATACAGATCTAGAGAAGAGACTTTATCTCCTGATTTAAATGTCGTCTTTGTAATGACAAAACTCGTGAAAGATCAAGAAACATTCTGACATCAAAACTATTCATCACCGAAGAAATTTCTGAAGGCTGAAACACTGAAGCTGTATATAATTATGCACTGTCACAGAAAGCTATCCCCATGCAGAAGACCTGCACAAGTCAAATGGAGTTTAAAGTCCTTAATCACTTTATCAGTGGGGTTATCATAGTACATAGGACCCATGCTGTTCATGTTATATAGGGATGATTTTTTTATCCTAAATGAAAGAAATATTGGGTCAGAATCACATATTTATGAGTATACTTAATATGGTGGTTTTCAAAAAATACATAGATTTTGTCCTATTCTTATCATATGTTTCTAAAATACTGTATTCTGTTCTGCAGTTTTCCATTGTTTTTTAAAATTATTTTAATATGCAAGCACCAACTTCAATAAAATTTGTAACATGAACAGCAACTTCAGGAAAAAGATTGCAGCAACTGTTTGGAAGCCAGACTGTGTCAGCTGGTTTTTACAAATAAGAGTTTCCTTGAAATTTTGCTTGAAATACAGCAGGCTGCTTTCTACGAGGTGACAATGACATGGTCGTTTACCAATAATCACGATCCTCTTGGAAACTGAATGTAAATGTTCGCTGAAATTAGATAGATCCTGCAATTCCTGTTTAATGCTTCTTCTTCCTCCATAGGGAAGAAGAATTGTTCAAAAATTTCATATAGGGAGTGGTATCTAATCAAATTGCCTTTGAGAAAAGGAGAGTCTGAGTGGTCTGGGATGGCAAGAAAGAAAATGAAGTGAAAGTGTGGTTTGGAGAAATGCTGGCAGAAGGCTTGGATCTTTAGGGGCTCAAAATATGACCTCAAGGAAAGTTCACAGCTTGTCATCTGATGAGAGAGTAAAGAGAACATGAAGGAGTCAAGGAGAGGACATGAGAAATTAGGTTTCACAGGACTGACTATCAATGAACTGGAGAGAGATCCCCATTTCTCCGCAGGGAAATTGCAAGGGTCTTACATTAAATTACATGATCATAGGTGCCACTTTAATATTTACATACAGGACAACTGGTTGATCATTTGATTTCCTTTTGCTGAAATACTGCTCCCACACCTCTTGCTGTGGTGAAGACTGCCCCTCTGGTGCAAGGGTTGGCTGCAGCAGGAGGTATTATGGAAGCACAGGTGCAGAGGAAGGGGTAATGACGCAAACCCTTCTTTCAGTAGCTCCAAGTTCAGAACCAATTTGCTAGAAATTTGCCAGATGCCTAACAAATATAATCTGTCTTTGCATAGCTCTGCTAGAGGAAAAATACTATCACAATTACATCTGTGAAAACAATAGGTTTTTGTAAAGTGCAGCAATTTCTTGATCTTGGTATTGATAATTTCCCTTACTGTTTGTGCTGTATGGCTTTGAGGAAAGTTTGCAGCAGGCAGATGAGACTATGATTTTCTTCTGTCTGGTTTCTGTGGTGCTGCCTAGAGGCAAGGTAGACCATGTGCAAAACCAAAATTCCTCAGTACCTGCCAGGCTGTGCCCACCTCATGCTGAGGAAAACCTCATGCCTTGCTCTGCTGTGGTTCCCTGGGCACAGACAGGCTCCATCAGCTAACCTGGAAGGCAGATGAGGTCTGCTGAAGGCAGAAGTGGGTTCAGGGGCCTTCAGTCCACTGCAGTGTCAGGTGCTGATCCTGGGAGTGCCTTTATTTTTGAGAGGATGCTTAGTCCCAGCGCTTCAGGCATAGTGTGGATGCACCCAGTATTTTGTATGGTATGTAAGTCATAAGTCCTACATCTTGCAAACCCATGACCTGCATTAACATTTCAGTGGCTTGTGCAGCCAGTGAGTGTTAGATGGCATTGTGTTGGCCAGCAGGGCTTTCCTCAGGGTACAGGGTGCTCAGGTGGTTCAGGGCAACTGGATTTCCGTGCCCCAGCTTGCTCTCTACACAACTCCTGCTTTGAACACACAGGACGGATGGCATAATTTTGGGGAATTCCAAGAATGCTCTCTATTTTTGAAAACAAAAGCTGAATGTTTTACACTGAGAACCCTAAACAGATGATCAGTAAAATATGTTGTCCTGAATTGCCTTGTCTTGGGCCCCTCTCTGTAACTATCCAACTCCTTGTGGTCATGAATGTAGTGAAGGACAATCAGAATCCACAGCTGGAGTCCTGCAGAGAAAATGGTGATATTTACGATTTGATATTCAGAGTTTGATTCACACTACAATGGGGCAAATCAAAGTTTCACAGAATCATCAAGGTTGGAAGAGACCTTCAAGATCATGTAGTCCAACTATCAGCCCAGCACCAACATAACCAGCCCTAAACCATATCCCCAGCTGCCATATCCAGATTCCTCTTGAACAATTTGACAGTCTTCCTGAGCAATTTACTCCAATACCTAACCAATCCTTCAGTGAAAAAAAAAAAAGTGATATCTAGTCTGAACATCCCCTGGTGCAAATGAAGGCCATTTCCTCTCATCCCTTCACTTGAGACATGGCAGAAGAGACTGCCCTGTACCTCACCACAACATCCTTTCAGGTACTTCCATGGGCAGTGGTACAGCTCCTCCATCCTAACTGTGATTATCTGACTTTTCAGCTATACCTTCCTAAAATGCCACCGTTGATTTTAACAGATTGGCACTGACCTGTGTTTGCTGAAGGTTTACCCCATTATAATCTCTTGGACAGACGTGATTACTTATCACAGGGACTTGACTATCAAGGTCTCAAAAACTCAGTTTCCTTTCTATTTCCTAGAACTTAAGTAGAAATCCTAAAGGGAAAACAAACATCTGGGGGAGAGCACTGAGAGTTTTGTGTGAGTAAATAGAGCTGTAAATAGAATTCAAGGTGATGGCAAGTTATCATACTGAGATATCTATTATCTGTAAGGTCAAATAATAATTTATTACAGAAATATGAACACTGTGACTTGGTTTGCCAGTGGTTGAAGTACCTGTTGCTGTACTTTTCCTGTATATTCAACACTGTCCCTTTTAACTTCAGGGGTTTATCTCCTACCCCTTGATCAAGGAAAACACAGGAATGTCTACCACTTCAGCCTGAGTGTTGCAGGCAGAAAAATCCCAGAGTAGAGTCCTCAGCTCATTGGTAGGCTGAAGACACTTCCTCACATGCCAGGAGGGTGTTAAAGGCCCAAAATGAAGAGAGATTTGGTGAACTTCCAGAAGGTGGTTGAGGAGAGGGATTGTCTGTTGCTTGTAAGGGCCACTGCACGCTGCTGTTCAGTGAGAGGCTTAGCAGGCAGCAGGTGTGGGATGCCTGTGGCTGCGACAGTCACTGTTGCCTGGCAGGGGTTGTGATGGTGAGCGAACATATTTTGAGCTTCTTCAAAGGAATGAAAGGAATGAACAGAGGTTACTGTAGTGCACTATCAACAGAATAACCCCCATTCTCCACTTAAAGTTTTAATCCTCTCTTTGTGAGCACCAGTAATCTCCAGCCAGCAAGCACACAATAATTCATAATTTTCTTTCACTTCTGCACAACCTGCAACAGAAAAACACAGATGATACCCAAAATAACTTGACAAACAATTTACTTATGTGTATAACAAGCAGAAATAAGCAGGATTGCACTGAAAAACATTGTAAAGCCTGAACTTTGCTCAGTTCTCATGGCAGTCTCATGGCATTGCATAAGTTTCCACTTGTTAACAGATCCTACATATTTCTTCCTAAAACTTTATTTTAGCATATTGAAGTTGTATTCGTGAGCTGTCACCAGAAGTAAGCATGTTGCATTTTCTTGGGCTAAATGTGAACTATTACACTTTCCTGAGTCCCTCTTGTTAGTGAAGAACAGATTGAAGAGAATGAGGCTTATAGTTTCAAGCTACTTGTGCGGAAGTGGTTTTGGAGCTTGTCAAAATTACAAACAATTATGCACAATTTGAAAGCTTGTACCAGAAAGCAAAGGAGCAGCAATTCCTTTCATCTTTTGATGAAAAGATGGAAGTAAAAACAACAATGGTTTTATGAACGTGTTAACAAATAACCTGGAACAAGAAATTAATTATTTTTAAAACCTTGGGAAAATACTGAAGAAATTAATTAAAAATCTAGTGCTAACTTCCTAGTCTCATAGAAATTATTTCAGAGGTATCAATTTTTTTGAAAAGAGAGTATTTTGATTTTTCGCCTCCATAAAATCTGATGATCTGCACTGTCTTATATTCCTGAACTCAGTATATTGTTATAAATTCTTGCATTGAAAGAATAGGAGAAACACAGTTGATACCTGAAGTTAGAATTACTCCAAATACATTACCATTAACAGCTGAAGACTAGAAATATTAGCCTTCTTGCTAATGTGATGAGCAATGGCCATCTGTCTTCACAAAGATTCCCAGCCAAAAACCTCAGTCCCAGTAAACTCTTGAACTTTTCCGCAGAGCAGTGAAAGGTTTAATGAAGGGAGTACAGAGCACAGGCCTAGACCCTAAAAGTCTATTTAGGTGGTTTACTCTTGTAAAGACTACCTCTTCCATGAAAATCTGTACTACAAAATACATTAAACAGTATACATTTTATGTAAGGAACATATGGAATAAAAAAATAACCAGTGGAGCAATTTTGTGTAAATACCTTAGAGAATCTGGTTCAACTTCTCTGACTTTAACTCCCTGATGTCTGAGTAACTCTATTAATAGTTAAATTAGGTTTATTCCAACACAAAACAGAAAATAAGAATACAACCCCTAGCAATATATGTTTTTCTGAATTTGAAGTGGATAATGTAAGTTGTATGAGAGCTAACTTGCTGCTTGTATGTCTCTCACAATGCTATGTCATTGTCTGGTGTCAAGCATCTCTTGACTGATATAATGTGAAACAAACCCATAACCCCGAGACTAAAAAGGTGTCTGTCAGTAAAGCTAGAACATCAGTCTTTTATTGTAGTGACATGCAAAACGCCATCTCCCCAATGTACCGACACAGAATGAATTGTGTATATAGTTTGTGCAGAATTACAGAATTTGGCCATAGAATCAGAATATTAAAATCAGTATCAGCAAATAATTGCAGCCAAATTAAGGCAAACATTTTCAGGTGGAAATATGTGTGGATATTTGCATCCACACAATCCAGAAGAAATCAAAAAGCCCTACCCAGGAAAATGGAACCTTCCACATGGATCCATTTCCTTCATAAAAGCCATAAATTATTAGAAGTAGGTGTTATATAATCCAAACAAGGCCAAAAGAGTCATTGCACTTCCAAAGGTAAGAGGACAGACACTGTTATCCTTGAGAGAAAAAAACAGCACAAATGGACACAAGTTGTAAATCGGTACTGACAGGGATGAAAAGCAGGATGACTTCAAATATTAAATAGCTGAAATTGCAAGGAGAAAAAATTGCGATTCATTACTATTTGGGACCTATGTAGCACTTTTTATTCATAGATCCCAAAGTATTTAATAAGAATGGATTAAACTTCTTCCTCTTGTTGTTGCTAGAGTAAGTAGGGCATAGAGGAATTGCAGTGACCTTACTCGCATTTGTCCTGCAGTGCTTCCATAACTACCAGCATGGGGAAAAAAGATCCTAAGGGCTGTGCTTTACAAAGGTAGTGGGTACTGAGCTTGTAAAGGGAGAATCAAAGAAAACATTTCAGATGAAGGAAAGGAAGAAAAATAGAATGTGAATGGGAAATAAATAGGAATAATGAGTGAATGGAAATGAAAAGGGAAAAAAACGTCTTTGAGATATTAAAAGGAGGGAGTTTGTATGACCCTGTAAATATAAACACATTCACTGCAGATACACACACAGAGACTTTTATAGCACTGGTGAATTTTTAATAGGGGTATTTCAGCATCAGGCTCCTGCCACGCACACAGATTAAGAATCACCTGAGCTCTGCACACAGGGCTGTGGCAGGAGGCTCCTCCGAGACTGGGCTGGAAGTCGCTCCCATTAGCATCACCTTGAAAAGTGTCATCGTGAATGGTGAGACGGGCCTTGCTGCTGACAAGGATGCAATCAGCTGAATGACTAAATAGTTTGGCTTCCAGCTGAAAATATTGCAAGTAAATCTGTATTAGGACAATTTTCTCCCTCCTCTTAAAAAAAACAAACAAAAACCAAACCTGTGAACTCAGAAGTTTCTTATAAAGAAAAAGAGCATGTTTTAAAGTCAGTATAAAAATTAGCAATCCTCACGAAATTTTAAGCCAAAGAGGACAGCCTAGAAAAAAATAGTCTCCAAGTATGAAAGTACTGTGAAAATCAGTGATGGAAAATAATAGCTTTTTGCTCAGCAGTTCTTAGTCTCACACGTTTGCTTAAAATACAATGACTATAGTGTTGTTTGTTTATGTTCAAACTACAGCAACATGGTGTCTCATCAATTGTTCATGTTCATGCCCACCCCCAAGGTGCCATGTTGACCTTTTCTATAGTTAGCTTATAGACACTATTTTTTTAACTTCTAAAGGAAGCAGGATCAGAATAAAATGGGGGAAAAATGCAGTGGCCTATTAAATAATTTTTATAAGTTTATTCTTGGGATATTTGTTATTGATTTCTTGAAACAAGCTTTCTTTTATGATTTTTATTTCTTCATTAATATTTTTCCTCTATTTAACTGTAATATTTTAAAATTATTTTTCTGTTTATAATTGTTTTCTTCAGATATAGTGAAAAGGAACAATAAAAGAACATTAACTAGTTAAGACAGTGAGAAACACGGAAATAGTCAAATTCCCATACAGATTAAAAAACCAATGAGAGGCTCAAAAGAAGTGAGGAAAAGAAATCACAGTGTTTAAAATACAGATCATCAAGGCATAACAAATCTTTTCTAATTTAAAAGGTGTGCAGTTACTTTATTTCCAAGTGGGACTACTCATAAAAGAAATGGGACAGTGAGGAAAAAATTGCAAAAAATGCTTAGATGTGTATTTGAGCATCTGTGCATTTTGCACTGCTGGCAGTTGGTCTCTGAAAACCACAGGAGCTGACCAGGTTCAATCCAAAAGACTTCACATTTCCAAAAACTGTGATTGGCCAACAGCAATGCATGTTTACTGTTGCTGCTCAGGTTGCACTGCCTCTTCACTTGTACTGTGGTCATGACGCGTGGGAATGGCTGGGGGTCTGAAAGAACTGGAGAGTCCCAGGACAGGATTTGGATCAGGTGTCTTGAGCAGACCTCCTCCTAGGCGGCAAAGGTATGAGGTGCAAATATTTCTTTTGCATCTCATGGAAAAGCATAGCTGACCAATGAGAGTGTAGAGGTATCAGCTTCATTGACACAGCCTGCAGGCTCAACTAGCATCCCAGTTTTTACCTGCTGGAAAGCATTTTTTTTGTCATTGCATGACTTTAACAATATTTGATAAGATTTCTCAAATTTTCCATCTGAGGAAGGGTTAATACAACAAAGAACAAGTAACAGATTAGGAGGACTTCAGTACTTCAATATTTTCATGCTTTGTTAATCCAAGGATGCTTTTTGCTTACCTTTTATGACAGTTGTTTGCAACTAGGCATTGCTATTTTGAAGGGATATTTCTTGTACCAGCAAAGATGGTGTCAAAGTTCCTACTTTGCCCAAGGCTGTAGAACTGCTAGAAGTATCATGGAGGAATTTCTAAGCAATATGAAGTATGTATGGCTAGGTGGGCTGCTTCAGGCCTGCTTGTATCCTCCTGAGCTTGGCTCAAGAGTTTCACTGGAAACAAAATATTGAATAAGACATTATAGTGAGGAAAAAATTGTCAGGATCTCTGACCTGATGACTCCTGCACGAAAAAAAAAAAGGCAGAAAAATTAGTCTGGGGGATTTTTAGGTCATGTGCTAACTATCACATGCCATGACTGACTCCTAAAGGTATGCCAGGACCACTGAGTACACCAAGCATACCCCTCTCTTGGTGGAAGATGTGGAAAACTCTTCTGTTGTTGGAAGAGTTGTTGGAAAACAACTCTGTGTTGTTGCTTCAAATGATTAGGGTTGGAAGAATGCAATATTCTCCCCCGAAGAATGGAATATTTGAGAGGCAATTTATCTGGGTATTAGATAAATCAGAGCCATTCGAATTATTTCTTAAGGATAATGATTTACACATGTCTGGATAGGAAAGGGTTTATATGATTGAGAGGATGGGGTATAACAGAAGAGTCCTTTAGGGCAAAGGGAGGAGGATGAGGAGGGTGAGGGGCTGAGGCACAGAGATGGTCATCAGGAGAGATGCCCTGCACTCCTCACCAACCTGCTGTTGCTGTTCAGCAAGGTTGGAGCAAGTCTGGAGAAAATACCCAAACCCAGTCTGGGGTCAGTGTCCACCAGGCAAGCCCTGGGCAATGGGGCAGGCTGGGTGAAGCCGGAGAAGCCAGGGGAGAGTCAGCCTGTCACTCTGGGTCTCTCTGGGTCTCTCTGGAGAGAACAGGGGACTGCCTCCACCTCAGGGGTGAAGTGAACACCAGCAGTAATCCTCTGCAGGGCTGTGCAGATAAACATTCTACAGATACATTTGTGAATGAAGGAGGGTGCTCTTAATACCAACACGTCCCTAAGCAAGTGAATTGGAAGGGCTGAGCTTTTTTTGAGTAATACTAAGAACTGTGAGTCTTCAGAAATGGAAAAAGCAGTGAATATGAGCATTTTTCACCAACCTTGTATTCACATGGCTAAATTTAAAGAAACTTTAAGCAGATACATGAGTTATGAGATTCATTTGAAATTCACAGATGTTCACAGAGGAGTTTATACTGAAATTCACTTCCATAAAGGATTCCAGTCAAAAGGCAAGATGTAATAAATAAAACTAAAGGCGTGCTAAGTTTCTCCCTCACCCCAGTTTCATATTAACTGAATCTGAATGTGTCCATTCCTCCTCAGTTTTCTGCTATAACTCTACAATAGGACTCTGCTAAAACATACCTTATTTTTTGTCAACAACTGTAGGTGTGGAACTTCATGAAGATTTCAGCTGCCCTGTTCTATTCCCTGATAAGCCAAATGTATCAGCATATTCAGTGTTTATACATGCACATCATTTTACACACTGCTTTACACCCTGGTCCACTTTTGTGTAAGATTTTAAGGGTATTTTTAAATACATATAAATGTATAAAGTATATATTAGTTGTGAAGCTGTTCATATTAATAAATATTTTGGGGTTTTTTGTGTTTTTAGTAGATTGAGATGCATATACAGTAAAAGAAAATATGTGTAAATAACTAGTTTACATTGAATTTACATAAAAAGTGAAGAAAATAAATGCATAACAGGAAGGCCACAAGAGAAATCAAGACATATTACACTGTGGATTATGTCTTTCTGCCTGTGAAAGACTGACATCTAAACACTAAGAGAATCATGAAACAAAATCTGTCTACTTTCTTTTGACTATATTCCCTTGAGTTAGGGGGAAATGGGAAGGGTGGCATTTAAAACCAGTGGGTACTGACTAAGACACCCATCTCATTACCTCGGATTGCTGGATAATGAGGCAGAAGAATAATGATTAACACATAGACACAGCAGGCTTTTTAAGATATATTTGCTTGTTTTTTCCAGTACACCTTTCATCGAAAAATCGTCACACAAGAACAAATTCCAAAGAACAAAGAGTAGTTTCAGAGAACAAAAAGGCCCTCAGAAGTTCTACAAATTATGAATTTTGGACTCCAACAAATATACTTTTATTTCTTTTCCTTGGGATGTAACTGACTTGAGTTTTGTGCTTTGTGAAGAATAGCAACAGTGCTTTTATAAACACATTCTTTCATCAGTTTACTATTTTAAGTTTAGCCTTATGTAATTTTAATTTAAGGTGGAAATTGTTGTGAAAATCCCTTAAGTTTTGTTGAAAGCAAGCAGAATTTTATATATATATTTTTTTTCTCATTTGCAATAATTCTTTCACCATAGTTCTGCAGTTCCATGTCTTTCTGAAGCATCATTCTCTGGATTTGAGTTAAGAGAAATAGCCTGAGAGTCTTTAGATTTGATACCCACTTATCATCCTTCAGAATATTTTCTCACACGTAGTAACAGTGTATGATGTCAAACATCTCCATATCCATGCTTAAGGGCTGGACACAAACCAGTACAGAAAGTTGTAGTGAGTCATTGCCCAACTGATGATGAATCATCCCCTCAGCACCTGGGACTGATTCATCCTTCCAGCAGGCGGCTATTGGCCACTGCCTTTACAGACACAAACACTGTCTCAGAGATAGCAGTTGTCTGCATTTGGATTTTGCTTGGCTTGTTACTGCAATCATTAATTGAACAGAAAAAAGATTGCTAAAAAGGATCATTTTCAGTCTGCAAGTCTTACAGCCTACTTTCTCCATCCTTTGGATGTTCTTGTGTCCTTGGAGGACATCTTGACACCCAAGAAAAGCACTTGAATATTTTGTTATCAATTTCATGAGAGAGGTGCAGACTCTACTGTACAGGCTCTATTTTATGTAAGCTCCCCCTCAGTCAAAGAGTATCCAGAGCTATATTTCAGATCATCAGCTTTATTACTTACAACCTGCTTTGGACATTGATATTGGTTTCCCCCTGACTAGAGTATCACATAACCTGTAGTTTCCCTCTTGTGACTTCCTGATCTTTGCTTTGTGGCCTTAATTAAACTTGGATCTCAAGCTTTCTGACTGAGCTGTTTGCACCTGGATTGATCTCTGATTCTGGTCTGCCCACGACCATGAGTTCGTCATCCAGGTCCTGGACCAAGCCTGGACAACATTTCCCACCACCTCAGGAAAAACCAAAAATCTAAGGATCCATTTATAAGAGTAAGTGTCATCAGTAAAGGCATTATACTTAAATTACTTTTACCTCAACAGAAAAGAAAACAAAAAACCGAAAACCCCAAAAACCCAACCAATGAACCAACCAATGAACCAACCAACCAAAAAAACCAAACACACAACAACAACAACAACCAAACAAACAAAAAAAACCCAGACAAAAATAGAAGAAAAATGGTGTTTTGAGATTGGAGTCTTCTGATCTTCTAAGGTGACAGAAATCAAGAGAAAAAATAGGCATTCATTCTGAGATATGGGTCATGTATGATTTATCTGCTATAGCTGCAATTATTTAAATAAACACTCTGGCTTATTACAAAGTTCAATTTTCACAAGCCATAAAAGGGTTCTAAACGCTGCAATCAGGGTAACACCGATTCTTGATTGTGTACAGCTGCTCACCCCCCTCTTCCTTTTATTCCTGCAAAAGAATATCTATTTGCCTTGAACCTTGAAGGATGATGTTCAGATACCATAGGTACTGATGCCATTTTAGATGTCACTTGGATGCTGCCACTCCAGAAAAGTAGAGATTTTCTACAAGTTCCATATCTGCTCCAGAAATATTATGGATCTTAAATGGTGCTGGAGTGCAGGACACCTAGAGACTATAACCAGAGACATCCTGCATTCAACTTACTATCAAATCAAGCTGCTTTACCTGTCTGCCACAGAAGGAATGCTGCTATTTCCTGCCTCTGTCAGCCTATTTTCAGTCTGAAACAAGCTTTCAATAGGAAAAACAAACAGAAAAGTCTAGACTACAGCTAATGTTTTGTGAAAATTCTCCTGTTGTTCATTTAGGAAAGTGGTTGTTGCATGAGAATGAAAAGACAGACTGCTATGGATGTAATATAATGTGCATATATAAATACAGATGTCTTCTTGGCCATTTTTGAAATGAAGGCCAAATTAGTCCAGATCTGCCTCAGTAGGCAAAGCTATCACTTCATTTCTGCTGAATCTATTTTCTTTATTAAAACAGAACATTCCTGTACATTCCATGCTGTGTTTTTATCAAAATGAGGTTTGACCCATATCACTTTTGCAATTGGACCAAGTCACAGCCAAAACCAAACCAAACTGGAAAATATCAATCAATTCTTACTATGATAAAATTATTTTGGATTTCTTTCAACTGGCCAAACAGACGGATCCAGATGACTATCCAGAACATGCAAAACAAGATTTCATGTAGGATATTGTCAAAGTAATGTAACAGTTTTTCTTTCAAAAGATGGATCTCATAATGTTTCAACACTCCAGGCATTATTAACAATCTCATTAAAACAATCACTTTGCTGTCGTCTTTTTGTCTTAAGGTTGGATTTTCTTTGGTGCATGCAGTCATGAGCACATGGTGGAACCACAGGTGCTCTCCAAGGTGCTGAAACATGGGAGTGGACTTTGGAACATTTTGTTAATAATTACAGGTATTAATATTTTAAGTCGACATCTTCAGGGAACTGTGGGCAAAAAAATTGATTAAAAACTAAATATTTAAACTGAAAATTAATAGGATCAGTCTTGGAAAAGACAACTTAGGTTTAAATATATACTTTTATTTAGATCACATTTAGTTGCTACTGGGTACAAATGAGAAAGCAAGCAAATTTGGGTTAAGCAGCCTCGGAAATGTAAAATATCATCCTCATCATTTAAAATATTTAGGAAGTATTTTTCATGGATGTTGAACTCCTGGAAAACAAAGTTGCTGAGACTTGCCAGGAAAGGTGAATAATGTAAAGTTCTTGCTGAGCTCTGAACTATCAGTGCTCTCATTATTAATAAATACTGTTGCTTGTTCTTTACATACATGCTCCAACATTTTTTAGCTTGGTAGTGGCCTTTTTTACTCAGAAAAAATGTAACAGAAAAATGTCATGAACATTTGTTCTGAAAAGAGAAGCACTGCGCTTCTGTTGCATTCCCTTGTAGTCACAGCTATTTATATGAAAGAATGGTGTGGTGAACTATTTTCTTTTCAGATTTATTGTCCAAAGGTGTTGCATGACATAAGTTTGGGATACCAGAGATCACTCACGTATTTCTGTACAACAGTTCTGAGATGCCAAGCTGATGCTGCGAAGAACCAGTTCAAGATTTGAACAAACTGTCCAAGTTGCTCAACATATAACATACATTTTCTGTGAATTATGGTGGTCTCTTTGTGGAAATATGCATCTAAACATGTAACCAGCTTGCAGTCTTGCAGTCTTAATGAAGAATCTAAGAACTGAATGTTAACCTTGACTGAGCTATCTATCTGCACTTCCCCGCCACTCTGTGTATCACAGCTCGGAAGAAAAATGTCCATGTTGCTCAGAGAAGCTTACTCTGCTGGTCCATTGATGTCTTTTTCATGGATAACTAAATGACATTTTTAACCTACCTTTAATTTGAATTTTCTTGTCCACTAACCTAATTAAAATGAACAAGATGGTATAAATTAAACTTGTACTATACTGCTCTACTACCTCAAATTTCAGGGAGAATTTATTACTAAAGTCTTCCCACCATAAACCCTGAGAAGTAATTTATTTGGAATGCCTTCTTCAATTTTTGCTGTGTTTTCTAAATTATATTAAGATCACATATGAACAGAGAAGGTTCTTGAACCAGTGAAAATCAAGACTACTGAAGACAATACAGTATGTCAACATTAAAACGTCATGAAATATTTTAAATAACAAAGCAATATCAAGATACTTCTACTGGAATTATAGTTTAAGAAAAATATAACAAGCAAACAAGCAAAGAAAAAACTCCAAGATTTGTGATAGAGTTGTCACAAAAAGGAATTATTTTACAGGAGGAAAAAAATTACAAAAAAAAATTTCTTCAGGTCTTTCTCATTTTATTACTGTTTTGGACATCTGATTCAAAAGACTGTATAAAGGAAGAATTAATTTAATCAACAAGCAATTCTGTAGGTGCTTCATCAAGAAGAGCAGTTAACAAAATAGAAAGACATTTCTGGACTGGAAGACACAAGAGTTCATTATGAGAGTAAGCATAATCAGGCCAAAGTGCAATTAAAAGAATGTTCATTATAATTGGAAACAGGGAAAGCAAGAATTACAGGAATTTTGAAAAGCAGTGAAACAAACTTACATGATCTATTTAAAGAATGTCTTCTTAAATATATAATTGAAATTAAAATACAAATAAAGACTACTTGCAGGCATGCCTAAAACAAGCACAGGAGCTTGAAACTGAACTTTAAGAATATTCTTCTTGTTGATTTTAGCAGTTCCAAAAAATTTTACTGCCCTTGTGAGTAGTTCTCAGATTACCTTCTCTACTGTGTGAGTTGGTGACCCGTATAAAGATCTTTATGAATTGATACCACAAATAAAATGTAGTTTTGCAAATGTATAGAAGTTCAAAAAGCACTGTGAGCTTCAAAAATGTGAGGAAAATAAAACCCTAGTATCCCTCTCTGGGGATGTCTATAGCTTCAGAAGAGTACCTGATGGAGAGGAGATGAATCTACCAACGAATTGGTCCTTCTCAGCCAGGGACTACTTTTACACTACTTTAGGAGTTTTTAGAAAAGGGAGACTGGCAACCAGCAAGTTCATCAACCACTTAACTGTGAAAGGCAGGTATGGAATAAAATAATTGCAAAATCACCACAGAGGTGTTGAAATCCTTTTGAAGATTTATTCATTTGATATGTCAGTGAATATCCTATCCCAGCTGATGGACTTAAATTAAGACTTGGACTTTGTGTCTGAAGGTGGAGAAATACGGTGCACAGATTATACTGAGATGATGCAATTCAGTCTCCTGGGTAGCAGGGTAAGGATTTAAGTCAGTATTATTTGAGATTAATAAGACAAAGTACAGGTGTTTGTACCTTTTTAGTGCCAGCAGCAACAGCTATATCTGTATCTACTTGTTTTGTTGTTTCCTGAAGAAACATCTTAGGTTATGACATATTTCCTTGTTTATAAAATAGAACAGATTTCTACTAAGAGATAAAAAGACGCTGAATGTTATTCATAAAGCTTGTGCTGCTCTACTCCTAAGAAATTAAAAATAATGTTACCAGATGTTCTGCGTGGTCCCGTGTGCTGGGAAAACTTACGTGTACACTTCATTTATTGTGAAAAGCAAGATGCAGAGAAGACATTGGTATTTACAAGTATTAAGTGGCATTCTGAAGAGCTCTGCTGCTCCACTGCCCTCTAAAGTCGAGGGCAACATTTCTCAGGTTTTAGCCTGGTTTCATAAGGGTACAAAGCTGTCTTAAGCTGTCACTCTATCTTCCACTTCCAGTCCTTCCTATCAGCTTTTGAATCCATTGTCCAATTCCTGTCAAATTTTATAGGGATCTAGAAATCTCAAAGGTATTATGTTTCTACAAATATTGTGAAAATATCTAGTCAGGCAGTGAGGAGAAACACAAATAATAAATTCTGCACTCTCTTCAAGGGAAAAACTCCCCTTTAGTATTGAGTTCACTAATTATCTGTTCCATTCTGTTTCTGAGCTGAAAATACCAACTTTACAATTTGCACAAACTCATCTAAAGATGCATTTAGTTCAAACTTAAGTCTTAATAAAACCTGCCTTTTCTTGTGGACTTGTTTACCATTATTTTCAGTTTTTTTACTTATTTCCATTCAATTGCTGCAAAATGTGGATTTCTTTGGAGCACATCTATCGAACATTTGTGAAGCATCTTACACACAGTGTGAAAAACTGAAAGAGATTAAGAATAAAGGGTTTATCACTTCTTCTAACAAAGAGTGACAGTGGTTTATTGTCAGGATAGGGCACTTCTCTAACGATCAAGTTTTTTTTTTCACCCTAAAAAACCAAATTTTTTTTGTTTTATATAATCTAAGAAACAAATCAAGACGGTAATTAGCACAGCATTAAAACATTCTTTCCTTCTGTATCAGTAAAAATATCAAATTATTCAATAAAAATTAAAGAAATTGCTCTGGAATTGACAAGTACAAGTAAGAAAATACTCATCTAGTGTAAATTTAGACATCCAAATGACATTTTTGAATTAAAAAGCAAATCTACTGAGACCACCTGTAAGTGAATGGAGACAAGCAGGTTCTCCTAGAAGGTGATTCAGGGCAGCACTCCATTAACACAGAAAACCTCAGGGAATTCACCTTCTAACTAGTATCACAACTTAGACTTCTGAATGTTCAGCTAGGAAGTTTAATCAAGAGGGAAGATCTGAAATCCATTTTCATCTTATTCCCATGATTATCTGCAACCCTATAGCCAGACTCAAGACTTATTTTAGTAATATTTAGTTACAACCCTTGTGAAAAAAAAAATAAATGCAAGGACAGGGAAAATAAAAAAAAAAAAAGAATTTTCACCTGTACCCCATGCAAAACTAAGCCCAGCGCTTTTGTATTATTTGGAAAGCTTTTCTAGTTGTTCACAACTGGAAAGTAGGGTATAGGAAGCTCGTGGAGTGGCGGGTTCATTTGCCTAGAATTTATTTGCACAAATGAAGGGTAGTCAGGAATAAATAAGCTGAAAACAGCACAAAAACATATCAATTATATGAAGATGCAACAGTGCTAAGTGTAATTATTCTTCTTATTTAAGATGAGCATAATATTCTAAAGCAGTACTATACAGTAAGAACCATAAGTTATTTAAACATTTCTGTAGGATTTTAAACACTGATGAATCATTTATAATTAGATATGATTAAAAAGTCACTTACAAATAGATAACCCCGATGAAATACATGATACAGAGTGCTTTCTCAACTCACATTATCTTTCTTTTTTGTGTGTTAAAAACCAAAAAGATTTTACTATAATTACAATCCCATACCAATGATTCATAAGGAGATATTATTTTTGGAATGCCTACTGATAGCCATCCCTATTGGCTAGTAAAAGGAATTAAATGTTTCATGTTCATTTGAAATTTCAGCTTAAGGCCGTGCCAAAAAATGTTTTGGGTTTTTTTCAGATCAAAAAGGGACAAAAGTGAAAAGGCTTCCAGAAATAAATGCTATGTAATAGAAAAATATCAACCATATGTGCATTTCAGATTTGTAGATCAAGTTACAAGGTTGGCAATCAGATTTTGACTCCCTAAATATTCTCAGAGTTCTAAATATAATCTTCTTCTGTTCTTCTCCCCCACCCCCTTCCTCCCCAAACTGTTGTGTAGCATTGCTATGTACAGTAAAGTGAGCTCTCCCGTTCAGCTTGGAGAATGGATTTGTTTTGTGAGTAAAACGACTTTTAATACTGGGGTACTGTCCTGTACTAGTGTAAAGCAAAGGGTAGAAGCGTAGGATTTTTTCTGGAACTGATATATGTTGAAGCAGTCTCTGCCTCTTGAAGTTTTCATTAAAATTTTTGATAAGTCGAGTAGATACATAAGGACAATTCTTCTGATCATTTCCAGCATGGTAACTGAGTGAATTCCTGCACTGTCTTTATGTCCATCTGCCTTCCTGCCTGTCCTTTCTCTTCCAATAACTTTTTATCCATATACCCTCTTCCAAAAAAGTTTCAATGAGAGGTGAAGGTCTCAGAGAAAGTAAATGAATAAAATTCTTGACAAAACTCATCGCTGAGTGCAAGTGCTCTCCATTGTTGGTGTTTTCCAGATGGCAAAGTCTAAAATTATAACTGAAGGAACCACTGTGGTCTTGGGCATATAAGGAGGACTTACTCTGGAAGAGGTGAAATTTTAAGGATCTGCAAGGCAGCTGGTGTCTAGAAGTGTAATGATGTGGGAAATAGGGCAGAATTAATCTATATAGAATCCCTCTTTGTCAGTTCCACTGCTCATGGGACATCTCATTTTTGTATTTGTACTTGTCTATGCTTAACATTCAAGATTTATCTCCAGATCATGATACTGGGGTTCAAAGGAAAAAACCCAAACTGTTCACAAGCTCAGGTTTTCCGACCAGAAAATCTTACTGTCATCATCAGTCTGGACTACTGAGTTAATGCAGACCTCAGCATTTTTCTAATTTCTTTAGCAGGTGAACTGAAAAAGGATATTTAATTATAAACAAGGATATCAAGTAGCAGAGAATCTGGCACCCATTGCTTAAATTATTCCAATATTAGTACAGAATTCAATGTTCCTCACTTCTAAGGCTATACTTATATTTTGAGTTTGTCAGCTCTGTTTTCATCCATCAGCTCTTCCAAAAGGCTTTTCCTTTATATGTTGAATTATCAGTTTACAGGACAAAAAACATTAATTCTTCCTTTCTTAAAGAGATCAGACCCTTTCAATATCATCTTTCAATATAAAGTCAGATTTCAACATAATATCATTAATTTTTAAATTCTTTTAAAATTTCTTTGCAGTTTTTAAAAACTGAGCTTTGGCTGGACATAGTATTCTAGTACTTGACTGATGTGGTAATAGACCACCTACCTAAAATTATTGAAATTAATATTGCAATTTTACTAGCATTAATTCACCCTGAACAGCTTATTGTTTTACTTTCATTTCAATCCATATGTCATGTAAACAAATACGTTGTATTCTCAGCAGCCTCAGTGTAGATTGCCTATTAAGGATATATTAAAAGTATTTCAAAATTCCTCACAGTTATTCTGGATAAAAATGCTACTTTTTGAAAAGAGCTGAAGACTGATTCTATGAAGATGGCATACTGACAGCTTACTAAAAAGTTCAGCCTTGAATCATCTATAATAATAGCTTTTTCTTGGTTTACAGGATGGGTAGATTATAGAACGAGGCAAGCTATGAATTCCTTACAATAGTAAAAAGAATTCTTATCTGCTGTTCTGAAAGGAGAATTGCCAAGAGTTTTTAACATAACAAACAACCAATAATGTTTTTGACAGAAGGAAGAGTTACAGAGATAACATAAATATCTGAATTCTCACCAGTAAATCCAAACCCCACCTGAAGGAAGATATCACAAAAGACATACAAATCCACATGTAACAAAACAGGACACGAAAATCAGGTGCGGAATTTCACAACATCTCCTGTGTCAAAGCAGGACCATGGCTGAGGAGCTTCTTTTAAGCCATCATGAACTGTTTGGAGTGACCTTCTCTGAGTCAACTCACAAATTTTGAAGTCCATCAATTTCCCTTTGCAAGCAACAGATGGGTCTTCAAAATTTATGCCTTAGCTTTAGTAAAAGGATATCTCTTTTTCCCAGTGCTATTTTGTTTCCTTCCTGTTTCTTACTTTGTAAAATATTATTTCATCCTAATACCTTTCCTTGATTATTTTTTCTATCTCTGTGCTATAAATTCCATAATTTCTATTGAGTGGAATTCTTCTGTTATCAAATTGGCATCAGTTTATAAAACTGCTATAAAAATGAAATCTAAAATAAATTAATTATTTGCCCACTGTCTAAATCTAATAGAAAGCAAGCTACTTTACAACACTGCCTTTTAATAAATTTAATGAGAATTCATCATTTTAATGTTAAACTGAAATAAATTACTACATGAAATCCTGACTGTTTAGAATAACAATGACTATAAAAACAACAAAGGAGATATTACAGTTTTTACATTTTGCATGATAATGGGCTTAAAACAATTCGGGGGGAAAGGACAATTTTGTTACAAAAAATTAAATCCTTCCATGATTGTGTGTATGTCATTCTCACAGAAGTCAAGGACATAATCTTGACCCAAGAGTGTCAACAGGAAGTCAGAGGATTAATTAACTAGGAAAACAAAAGCAAATTCTTATGAGAAGAAAATTTCAGAGACAGAATTGTTAAGGGTAGTACTTAGTACATTTAGATAAGAAATATCATTTCTAGAAAATACACAACATTCTTGTTACAGACATTGGAATCTTAACCACCATTTTGTAACATTTACCTAAAGTTTATTTTAAGAGAAGCTTTGTTTTTAACAATCATCTTAAATCCTAGTAAACTGAAGAATTAATTAGCAAGCACGGAGGATCAGCAAACTAATGCTTTAGTCTGTTAAACCATCTGCTCAGGAGCACCCTGTTCAAATCTTGGCATTAGGAGAGGATGGATGAATACTTTTGTCTCTTGCACTTAGTCACAACTTGCCATTCTTTGCTTGTGCACATTTTTTTCCTTCAGCTCATGGTAAATAAAGTTATAAAGAGGTCGATAATTGATCATATTTCTGTTACCATGAAGTTTTGCTTAACAGATTGCTAACAAATTTGGCAGGAAAACCTTACTGTAGCCATCCATCCCTCTTATTTCATACCAGATTCCAGTATGCAATAGGTATGTATGAAGGGACAGATTCAGCATTATCTTTTGTTATCTCTGCCTAATACAAAGCAGGCCAATATCCAGTTAAACCAAGCAAACATAGTGTAAAGTAACTGAAATCTTCAAGGCAATCTGTCCTTCATTTCTGAAGACTATTAATGAATGCTCCATTAATATTTTACTCGTTCTTTTTCATTATTAACAAGAACATACTTATCAGATCTGTGGAGGTCCTTGTTATTGCAACCCCAATCTGTCTTCATTTTCTAAACTTTTGTGCTAATTCTTTGATTTTGTGTCACTGCTTTGTTTCCAGAAAGTGCAGGTACATTCTGACTCATAATGGATCAAGGGTAGCATTTGGGAACGAGGGTAGCCAACAGTCTAGGCTAGTGGAATACTTTTTGTGTTGACACTGAAATTATTTTCTTGTACTTCAGCCACTCTCTTACAGATTGAAAAGATGGAGGGCTGTCAGCCACAAACAAGGTGATTGATAAAGCAGGGAAGCCATCCAGCAAATCCCACTGCGAAGCCTGCACAGTAGCAAGGGGCACAGAAACGTGCTCCAAGGAGCACACCAAAAGGGGAAGGGAAGGTGCACTGTATCACTTCTAATCCCATTTCCAAAGACAAAGCCATGCTCTAAATAAAGTCAAAGACCTGGACTGAAGCTGGCAATAGATATCTTCCCCTCCATCAACAGTGAGCTTTCTCTGCAGTTTTTTCTTCCTAACTCTTTGGGCAGATGTGATGCTGTGACCCTCTCAGGACCACATGGGAAAAATGGTCCTAGTCACAAAACCCCTGAAGGGCAGACATTTGTCCAAAATTCTGTTCCTCTCTCCATTCAGCTTTGTGCTCCTTGATTTTGCTCATGCATTACAGACTTGATCCTCCTAACTAGCTTCAACTGGCATTTTCTCATTGACTTCAATTAAGTGAGATCAGGACACAGATAAGGTTCTGTGTGAGAAATCACTGTATGCTAGTAATTGCAGAATTTTATTCAAAGACATATTTTATCTGTGTTGATGAAATTAAAATAGTATAGGAAAGAGGGGGAAAAAAGCTCAGGCGGAAGGGCTGGCATTTTAATTTTTTCGGGTTGTTTCTGTAGTAGATTGACCTCCCTCAGATAAATCTGTGCACCATGGAAACTATTTTCTCACTGAGGAAAAATTTCCAAGTTCAGCTGAAGGCCTATACATCAAGTTAAGCATATAGCTAAACTGTGCAACTGTGTAATCTTACTGCCCTCTTCCCATCCTTCCTTCCCGTTGTTTGTCATCCTTTTTGTCATATCTGGTTTCAAAGCAGGTTAAGGCCACTGGGGTAGGGCATGTGCCTTTCACAGTGTTTGTAGACCTCCAGTGCGTGGGTGTATGGGAAAGAAGGGGAAGGAAAATGCTCTTTAAAATCTTCAGAGGATAAATAATAAGGCAATAATAACATGCTGTAAAATAAATGCAATCAACTGATATTTACACAGTCTTTTATCCAAAGTCTTGACTTTGTGCTCATCATAATTATAGTACTGCTCAGCCAAATATAGGTGGACAGAATGATTTCTTTACTGCTATCTTGGCTTTACTGTATATTCACAGATAGCCTACAACCTGAAGGTCTAAAACAATAATAATAGTACGAGTCTACATATATGTCTATATGAGTTCATAAGGGCTTAACTTTTGTAATGACTGCTGAACTGTGACCATCTGAGCAAAGGAGAACTTTCTGTATCCAGCAAATTTTGTGTAGGAGCCAGACAGCAACAAAGGCCAGCCTAGCCAACCGCTGAGAGTGTTGCCGAAGCAGTTTCATGGAACTGGTGAGATGTGTAGCAAAATGTGTGATTTTGCAGAGGCAAAATCTAGAGTCCAGGCTAAGGGATTTCTCTCAACTGTTTTATTATTAAAAATAAATAATTCCTCTCTATTTTTTTTCCTCAAATGTGTCACACATATCTGGGGACATGGAGTGGAATATTGCCCTCTGAGACAGCTTCAGAGGCAGAAATACCAAAAATAAATAAACCGAGATGCCAAGAGACTACAGACAAAGAAGCAAGAGATTAAAGCAATAAAGTTATTGAGAAGCGAATGCAACAGAATGAGAAAAGATATGCACCATAAAATCCAACCGACCACAAGTAAGTTCTGTTTCCTCCTAGTATCCAGCAGATTGCAACATCCCCTGGCCACGTTTTTCCTACATGTCTTATCTGAATTCTGCAGCTTTACCATGAGCTCTTTCTTGTTGTGAGAAATCCAATTGTCACAAGATGACTACAATGCAGATGGCAGTGGTTAAAGTCCTGAAGTGTCTGTGTGCACACAACAGTACAGAGAATCCAGAGTCAGAGCTCAACATCAGCTGAACAGGTTCACCCCTTGTAGTAGTTGAACTGAAACTCACTAATAGAGGTGTTTCAGGTTTTTAAGCGCTATACATATATGGGAAAAATAAGCCACAACTTTTTCAGGCAGGCAACACCTTAACTTCACTATAAAAAAAATGCATAATATATATTTTAAGCATCATTTTCATGTAGAGCAAATTTCGTTGCTCTCCTGTCAGTTAGTTTCAACTGATATTTATGTGTGTTTTTCAAACAGTAACAAGGCAGACGGTAACACTGAGTTTAATACCAGAGATTGTCATCTGACCCAATGTCCTTTTTTTCTTCTGGTTTTTGTTTTGTTTTTTTTAAATGAAATTGCTACCCTTCAAATTGTTTGCTTTGTTTTGGTTTGTTGTTTTGTTTTTCTTTATGCATTCTTACATGGAAGCAAGCTTATTAGCTGACATGAGATACAAGGAACGAAATTAAACTGAAGGCAATGTAACCCGCAGAGGCAGAGAGAACTGATTCTGCAGGCAGGATCTTCTCTCCTATTTAACTATTTGTTTTCAGGATGTATATCTCTGCAATCTTAGATCCTATCACTCTGGTAGTGATAACATGAGCATGTTGAGTGAAACAAAAGATACATCTTTTTTGCCTCGGAATGGACAGGATTTACATTGAGATTATATGAAGGTTTTCCCTTTGATTTCTGTCAAAATAATGATTACAAGTGATCATATAAAAGTTTATCAACATTCTTGATGGTGCCAGATAGATGACAATGAATGGGTTTTATTTATTTTGTTTCATGACTCTAATTGGAACATGTAACATCAGAGGTTCCCATTTTTTCCTGAAATTACATGCAGCTCTATTCTCCTTCTCATGTGAACTGCAATACTTTCTTCATTAGCATATGCTGTTAATATGTTCATTAAATTCATGTCACATTGTAATTAATCTGAAAATTATGTCATTTCTGCAGAACCTACAACCTCATTATGTTCACAGTATGTACATCACAGCCATTTTATTTCTGAAAGAGATATACCTCTGTTTGGTTATTAATCAAGGGGTCATTTCTGCCCAATTTACAGTGATTAACTCTCTACAAGAAATAATTTTGAAGCCTTGAAGTAAGATACAAAGGAATACATTTATTATATGTTTTATAGATAGAAAAAAAATCATTGCATAGCAACACTTATTTATATAGTACATTTAATAATCCATACAAAAAGTATCAGCTTAGATTTAGCACACTGAAGTCAATATATAGGGCTGAGCAGCATCAAAAACTTAGGAGTAGCTAGAAACTATGAATTTCCAAACAGAGCACTGATATTTGATTTATAAGGAGTAAGATAATAGTGAATTTGATTTCAAAGTCATACTGAATAAAAAAATTATTTGCCAGTGAATAGTTGTCTATATTATACAAATAGAACCAAATTATCCTAACAAGGTATTGCTGAAAAATACATGTTTAAACTCCAGATCAGCATGAGAGATTTCAGCGCACTGTTTCATTTTCAGCAATTTGTAACAAAATAAAAGTGTAGAAGACTCTTTCCCTGTAGGGAAATGTTATCTAATAATTTTCTTTTTCTTAGCTTGGTGAAAGGCATTTTTTCTTTTAAAAAGTACAAAAACATGCTTTTAGGTTTGATTTTTCCAAGGTGATTTACACCAAGTATCTATTTATAAATGTAAGCAAACTTACTCTCATCATAAAGGAAGTATTTCATAGCTGGCTTTTGAAGATTTGGAGATATCAATTAGGGTGACCAACCATACGACTACATTAATAAGAAATTTGCAACTGTGAGTGGCAGGGATTAGCAGGAATGACCTGAGTGATATCAAATACCAGGACTTTCTGTGGGCCCGGGTTTCACACTCAGCATTTGGCACCTGAACAGTTGATTGGCAGTCTATCAGCTACTGCCCATGCAGATTTCATGCTGCCTTAGGTTCTGAGCCCTTCGGAGGAATTGCAGCAAACAGAAGGCACGTTCCAAGAACTACACCTTCAGTTTTTCAGGAGCAACATAGCAGCAACGATCAAAGGAGACATTAGTGAATAAACACATTTTAATAATTGATACTGTGGTTCTCTGTGAATATTGATGGTTAATAAGATGCTCACTTTACTAAAGTGTTTCTGAGAAAGAGGAAGACCAAACGCTAAATTCTGGGAAAGGAAGTAATGCTTGGCAAGGTCCTTTTAAACTTCTTTTTCAAAAAGATGCATTAATCAAATACAGTATAAATTTTATTTTTCATCAGAGTTAGGAGAACAGAGAGCTTAGGGGTTATCCTGCTAGTGAGAACAGTGCAGCAAACAAACTTCATAGTTCTAAGAGGAAACTCAGCATATTTATGAATGGGATTATTGGTGTGGTTGCTTTCCGCAGCAGGGAAAGGATTCAGTGCCCCCGGAGGCAATTTTCCAGCCCTGTGCCAACTCATATGATTATTTAGATTCTCAAAAAAATCTCTCTGAAACCCTGTGGTGGCACACAGAATAGGAAGTCTGATATTTCAAAGAGTCGTAGATGGTGGGACATGAGAAGAAGGAAAACTTAGAAAATAAAGGTGAAGTTCACACCAGAGAAACATTTTTTAGATTTTGGGGTTTTTGAGATGTAATTTTGATGAACATGTATTTTTAGAAAAAATTCTGCACTGATGAAACACAGCAAATAGCTTCATGTCAAGCAACCCAATATACCTGTTTCCCCTTTGCAGTAACAGGTTCTGACACGTCATTGTGAACTGAGTGTATAAGAGATGCATTTATACAGAAAATTAATCCGTGCTTATTATCGAAACCATAAACGACCGAAGACATCTTTACGTGCACTGAACTCCTGTAAGAGCCCCCCACACACAGAGCGGCTCAGCCGTCAAACAAAGCGCGGAGGGCCGCGTCCCTGCGAACCCGAGGCGCTGCTGAGGGCAGCAGCAGCAGGCTCGGCGGCGGCGGCAGGGCGCAGCAGGCCAGGCATCCCCGGCATCGCCTCGCCGGGAGAGCGCCGTGCTCAGCGCCCTGCCGCTCGGCTCCCCTGCTGACACCAGCTCCGCTCCCACACGGCTGCTGCCAGCGGAGAGTGCCCGAGCCCCTGGCACACGCTTTCTCTAGGTGTTTATTTACTCGCTGAAATAAAGGCGAAGCCTGCAGACAATTTAGCGATGCTGAGGCTGGCGCATCCACTAAACACCTCAACGAGGGATAGATTACGGCTTCCTGCGGCGTAACTGGTAGTTCTGTTCCCGGAGGAGCTTGCCGAGCCAAGTGGACCGCTCCGGGTACCAGGGCAAGCTCGGGGAGGGGGGCTGTGTAAGCGCACAGTGCGAGAACAAAGGGAACAAACCCCGGGACACTCACACGGCGCTGGCGAGGGGCCGCCATGCCGAAAGGAAAGACCCAGGCGCGATGCGGCGCAGTGCCCGGTGCCGGCGAACGCCGCTGCTTGCCTGCATCCATCCATCCTCCCGCTCCCACCCGCGGCCCGGCGGCGGGACGGGACACGCCGCTCCGCTCGGCTCCCGCCCCTGCCTGCCAGCCGGGCGGGCGGGCGGGCTGCCTCGCCTCCCCCGTCCTCCCTCCTCCCTCCGCCGCTCCCTCCTCCTCCTCCCTGCCTGCCGCCCGCCCCCCCCACCCTCACCTCAGCCGCCCCCCTCTGTCTGGCTCCCCCCGCGCTGTCTGGCGGCCCCCCCGTCCCCGCCGCGCTTCTCGCGAGAGCCGGGGATGCCGCCGCCGCCGCCGCCGCCGCCGCGGAGGGGGAGACACTCGGGGGGAGCCGGTGACGTCGGGAGTTTTCCTGAAAGTCAATAACGAGCCCGGCGGAGGCGGCGGGAGGAGCCGAGAGCGGGGCCCGGGCGGCTCCGGGGTGAGTGCGCCGGGGGGGAGCCGCCGCCGCCGCCGCCCTCCTGACCCCGCGCATCGATGCTGCGGCCGCGCTGCCCGCCCGGGCGCCTCCCTGCGTAGCGGGGCGCGCAGCTCCATGTAGCCGCCGCCGCCAGCGCCCTGGGGCCGAAGCCGCCTCCTCCCGCCCCCGCGGAGACACCGGCCGCCAGGGACCGCCGAGCCCGGCGGGGGGACAGGGGAGGAGGCAGCGGCGCCCTCCCTCCCCTTCTCCCCCCGAAGCCGCCGCCGCCCTCGGGCTCCGCAGCAGCGCCCGCGGCGCCGCCGCCTCTGCAGGTACGGGGCGGGAGGGGCCGGGCGGCGGCGGGGGCGCTGGGGCGGCGGCGGGGGGGACGCTCGGGGAGGGGATGCGGGGCGGCGGCGCGGCGGGGCCGGGGCGGCGGGGAGCGCGGGGCGGAGGCGCCCGTGGCCTAGCGCCGCCGGCGGGGCGGGAGCGGGGCGGAGGGGCGGGGGTCGCCCCGCCGGCGGTGCGGGGCCGGGGTGGGGAAGGGCGGGGCGGGGGCGTTTCGGCGGGGAGAGGTTATGTAACGGGGGAGGGGGGGCGGCAGGGGCAGAGCAGGGCAGGGCGCCCCGGGGGCGCGGGATGCGCGGGGCCGGCGGTTCCCACGCGGCGGCGGCCCCTCCCCGCCTCCCCCTCCCGTGCCCGTGCGGCGGCCGCCGGTGCCGGGACTAGCGCGGGATTTTATCCGCTGGGAACTTCTGTGCGTGTGCGCGGGTTCGTGCGTGTGTGTATGTGCGTGTGTGTGCGCGCCCGTGCAGCCCCCGCGCTAAGAATAGCTCCGCGCCCGGCGGGCCGCCGGTGGCAGCGCCTCGCACAAGGGATGATGCTGCTGCTGCTGCTGCTGCCGTCGCCGGCTCTGGCTGCAAGTAAACAAACCGGCCCCCCCGCCGCCCCCGCCGCCCCGGCCATCATGGAGGCCGCGGCCCACATGCAAAAGTTGATGCGCAGCCGGCTGCCCCGGGTGACCGGCGGCTGCCCCGGGCCGGGCCTGCGGCGGGCTCTGCCCGGGCGGGGTCCCGGCAGGTGCTGCCCGGGGCGGGGAAGGCCGGGCGTGCCGGTGCGGGAGCGCCCAGCCCCGGAGCGGAGCCTGGCAGGGGTCAGCGCGGCGCCCCTCGCAGCGAGAGCGCACCGCTATATATTGTAGTTTAAATGCAAATGATCGTGATGTAACGAGCGCTACCGGGCTTATAGGCTGCGGGGTTGCTTTGCATGGGCACCGCTTCTTAGTTTACTTCTGGATGGGAATCCAAGAGGCGTGAAATAGCCAGCGCTGTTCCACGTTCTTCCATGATACGTTGTTTAAACGTAAAAAAAAAAAAAAAAAAAATTATCTTGTTTTCCTGCGGTTGAAAAGGATAAACAATTTAATCTCTCTTGACCTTTATTCTAGTTTTTTTTTCTTCAATGTAGTTTTCAGTTGACTGGCTCCTTGTATATACCTACATCATCTCATAATTTTGATGAAATGGTGTCCCAGTCTCTGTTTAAGAGTTTTATTACGAAAATTATGATGTGGCTGATGCTTGCACTGCCAACTTTTTTCAGTACTGAAGAAACATACAGCAGCCTCTTCTGCTAATGTTTGTTTAGATCTTGCTAAAACTTTGCTAACAAGCAAATGTGGTTCCCTGCATTTTTCACACTGAGGTCTTTATTTCTCAAGACAAGAAGTATGCAGATAAGTAGACCTTAACTTATGACAAGTAACATTTTAAGCATGATCTGCTATTTCTGCCAGCTGCTCTATAGGCAAGGTCTGCTTCTTCTGCACAGGAATATAGGAAGAGTGTACATGAGGTAGAGAAGGAAGCTGATTTTGGCTTTTAAAGTAAGTCTACTACTTAAGTTTGTAGGACTGTTTGGTTTTGGGGTTTTTAGGTTTATTTATTTATTTGGTAGGAGCCCATAAGTCGACCCCAATATCTTTAATTGGATTGGATTACTAATTATAGTCCATGTGGATATATTTTGGTTGGATGCAACCACTAAGTCAAGTTCAAATAAGGGCCAGAGAAAAACTTCTGAGATAGATGTCTCTGTTTCCTAGAAGGCTACATGTATTATTTGAATAACTGTTTTTTTTTTTTTTTTGATTCTGATGTGAGTGCATGGTGTGTGTGTATACACAGATAATATTAACAAGACTGTCTTGTTTTAGACAGTTTATTCGATGGTGTATTACTCTAACCAGGTTTGAATGGATTCAGTAGTCGCCTTAGTTTCATAAATAGATTCACAGAAAGTAGTATTTCAGTGTTTTGCTCCCTCATTGGTTCTGCATTTTGGGGTAAGAAGATGTGTTTTTAAGCAAAATGCTGCCATTCTAGGGGAAGTAGGTGAGAATTCAAACAGGTTTTAACTTTGCCCCAGTTGAAGTAGGTACAGTTGTAAGGATTGGATAGCATTGATCTGCACTAGAAAGTGTTGACTTTTTGACACTGTAACAATGTTTTGTGTAAGGGAAAATACTCTGGTGTGTTTTTTTAAGCTTGACTCAAAACCACTTACCAGAGCCCTGCAGTTGTTTGTGACCCAAGCTTCTTTTTGCAAGATACTAACCAGAAACCGTATCTTGACTTCCTACTGCATTTTGCAACAGCATGTATGTATCTGAAGTTTCTATTATAACCAAAAGATCCTTCAGACTACTTGGAATTTGCCTAACACCAAGTGGTGGTGTGTTCTTTCACTTTCTGGGTGCACATTTTCCCAGTGTAAGGAGACCTACTGAATAGTAATTTCTATACCCCAGAAGTATTATTTGTGAAATAACTTTGAAATACTCAATTATTTTGCAAGGTATGAACCATTGCTAGAGTGGTTTGTGTTAAAATACATTTGAAATTTCTGTGCTGTTTTGAGTATAAAAATGATACTGTTTCTTACAACTGCTTACAGTTTCATTTTGTGTTAATGCAACAGGTGATGTGGATGTAGTAGCCTAGTAGCTTTCCTTCAGTTTTGTAGCACAGGCCCAATATTCTTTCCCATCTTTCATGGCTTGGGTATGCTACTAACTTTAGTCCACACTGCAGAGTGGGAGGACATGGACATGCACTGAGTGAAAACTTTGTTGTACCATACTTCATTTTGACATGGGTAATGCATAAATGAATTGATTTCCTATGAAGGTAATGTATCATACTACCATACTGTAACTACATGTTTTGTAGGGGTTTTGGTTGTGTATATAACAAAAGTTCTCTGTTCTCTTTTTTTCCAGCTAATAAAATATTCTGTTTAAAATGTGAAATATTCCCTTTGTGAATTATATTAGCAATTCAAAAAGAGGGAAATAGTTAAATGTGTGCATCCATGAGTTTTGTTTAAGGTTAAAAGGTTGCTTTTATTTTCAGTACTTGTATGAACTTTACAACCCACTTGTCGTTTAAGTGCTGTCTTTTATACGAAAAAATTGCCAACTTAAGTGCCCTTTCAAATTATTCTAGAATATGTCTTGGATTCTCATTCTGTTAGGATATACCTAAGAAGAATGCCATGGAAGGGGCAGAGGGTGTTTTCTAGCACAGCATGTAGTTCAGGAAGTTTTGCATTGCTTGTGAGGAAAGGTGTGGTTTCAGTGAGAAACTTGCTTGTCGACCAATATGGTGTTTTTTTGCTGTGCAAAAGAGACTACCCCAGGATCACAGGGTCACATTTATTGGTAAATAAATGTGTTGCACTACTTACTCTTTTTGCAACAAGTTGTTGTGGTATAGAAAAGATTACTTTCTAAAGATAAGTTACACAATAGCTGGAAAAGCTGATTCAAGGTCTTTAAAAAGTTCATCCGTTAAAGAAACATCAAAAACCCCCAAAACCAACACCAAAAGCCCCCAAAAATCCCAACTGAACCAAAACCTACCAGCAAATAACGAAACATTGAATGTGAAAGTTAACATCTTGGGTTTTTTTACTTAGCATAAAAGTTCACCTTTAAAGTTTTGGTTTATATGTTTCTCTTGGGTAACTGTATGAACAATGTTCTGGACTACCTATGTAAAGAGAAGAGTTTGTAAATGAGACTTATTTAGGCAAATCACTAGCATGTACTAATAAAAAGACTGCAAAAAATGCAAGGGTATAGTAGGTGATTATTTGGCATTTTGTGCTTGTTCCATGACTCTAGATCACTTTTAATTATGGACATTCAGGTAGTTCTGGTGCATGCCAAAGATTTTAAACAGATTATTTTTGCCCTTATTATTTAAAGATGTAGTTCAGGTCTAGTAGGAAGCTGCAGCAAAGTTAATACTTGAAAAAAAATCCCCCAAGATTTAATAGCATTAAATATTACTGTCAAAGAGAGTAAGCATATTTGGCTTGTGTATGGGAAGGTGCTTACTTCTGCTCAATTTAAATGTTTCCTTGATTTTTGATATTATTTGTGTCAATACTTATTATGTTTAGGATAAATAAATTAATAAATATTGAACCCATCTTAACCAATCATCTTTTCCCACATATTTCTGTGTGAGTGTCTAAGTGTGAGTCATACTGATCAAAAATAGCATTAAGAACACATTGTTGCCCTGTGATTTTTTTTCTCTGTAATATCCTGACTAAAGAACAGTAGTGATTTTAAAATTCCCTTAAGAATGCAACTGGAACCTCAGTATTTCATGTGCATGTCTGAATGACTTGACAGCATGGTTTGCCAAACTTCCCTGCACTGTCCATGTGACAAAGTTGTTTGAACGCCACCCATAGCAGGAGCAGAGGTGAAGACCCTGCTTCAGCTTTAGGTCGATGAAGATCTCACCACTGCCTTTTTGTTGGAGTGGAATGTCAGTGCCCAACAGTCAAAAACTTCTTGTACAGCTGGTTTATCACTACAGAATTAATGCAGTGCTTCTCAGTTGAGTTTCAGCAATCCTGCAAAATGTTTTCTACCAAAGCACATTTATTTTTTCCCTAAGCATTAAGTGTGTTTCTTGAGATACTTAATTGGTGCAGTTTGCCTTGTGAAATTGAAATTATTATATCCTTTTCTAAGTGTGTTGATATACTTTGAGACAGAGAATTAAGGTTGTACATGTGAGTTTCATATAATCTGGCTTTGCATGTAACATTTGTGAAAGACCTTCACCTAGTGAGCTCTGCATCTAAGGGTTGTAGAGAATTTCTTTTGTCCTTAGGAAATTCAGATCTCAAGTTGATGACAATAATGCTTTTTGAGGATGAACAAGAAGGTCCAAAGGTTTTAGGTTAAAAGTTGATTATGTTCTAGTCATGTTGTGCTGTCAGGATTTGACAGTAGGTTCAGCAGTGTTTGATTGCTCTGTAGAAAGGAATCACAAAGTTCATTCCTATTGCAAGACAATTCAGAATTTGATTTGTTCAATGTAGACATAATAAATAAAACCTACTATGTGAGTGTTTAAAGGAAAGCTATTTGGTAGACATGTCATTGAACTTTTCTCATATTTTATATTCATAGTTTGAGAACACTTTTTTTTCTCAGTACTTTCTTGTTACTCATGAGTACACATATTTTGAGTTTTAATTCAGAGGTGTGCTTGTTGTTTTATGCACAATATGAACTTGAGCTGCAGAAAAGTTATCACCACATAAATAATTAAATGGATGAGTTTAATGAAACTTTGTTTTGTATCTGTTGGAATGTATCTTTTAAAATCCCTTATCTCAGAATGACTAGGTGTTTCCAGATTCTTTGAACTTTTGAAAATTAGGTTAGTTTTTTTTCCTGAGTCTTCTAGACATAGAAAACTAATTTTAGTTTGTTTCAAAAATACAGAACTTAAGTTTATTTTTTCTTCATTATTTGAGTAATTTCTAAACTACATTTTTAACGGGCAAGGGAACATTGTCTCTAAAAGGCAAGAGTTAGTATTCCTACATTAATCCTTGTCCAATGAAACTTCTTAACATGTGTTTTGAAGGGTTGAGTGAAGTAACAGTATGATAGTTGTGATACTCAGCTCAGCTATTCCTTGATTTGACTTTTCTCTTGAGTCTCAAAGCTCTCCCAAGCTCATTGTCTCAGTAACTTCTTTTTATGCATAATTTTAGCCCTTCCCTCATCTTTTCTACTTGAAATGTGTTCTTTGGTTACATTTTAGACATGTACTCTTATAAGTTTTATCACTGCTCCTGTCTGCTTTTCAGCTATTGTTTTATGTGATTTGAGCAGGACAAAAAGGATTTAAAGCATTTTTGTCAATAAACACAAGGCAAAAACAATGGGTTGTTAATGTTTCATGTGGGATTCTAGAGAAACAATTTAGTTACATTTAGAAACTTCCTTTATACCTTGGTAAACAAAGGCAAGGGTGCCTTTGTTCACCTTACTTTAATTATACCTTTGTCTCTTAAAATAACTTGCTTTGTCATTATAATAGGAAATAAAATACAGAATTATGGTTTCTTTCCTGATAAACTTGTTCAGTTGCAGAATCTAAATAAAACATCTAGCTTGTATATTAATATTTCAGTGTGCCTGCATTCTCCTAACTAGGCTTATCTGAGCATATATTAGTTATGTGAAGCTTTTTGACATACTGAAAGTGAAAATAGAACAGTGCAAATATTAAGCATACACGTAAGAATGCATTAAAAAGAGCTATTTATGTTTTCCAAAGTATGTTGTTTTTCATACCACAAGGTGTGGGCAGTGCCATTTTCCTATCATGTCCCGTATTTTTCCAAATCAAAACTTATGAAATAAAGTTGTTACAAGTAATTTCTAATACCAATTTTCCTGAAGTCACCAAGGCTTTTAGTATGAAATGTAGTTTAAAAAGTATTTGCAATACCTATCGTGGAGATCTCTTGGGATTTTTTAATACTTTAAAAACTGTAAATATGTCTGCTTAAAAAGTTCTTAAGTATCTTTCAGGATTTTAATTGTATGTAGATGAAGTTAATCATTTTATAAATTTAGGATCTATTTTCTTTAATAATCCTATTTTTTAATTTATTTGTCTTGTCAAATCAGTTTATCTTTTGTGTTGGTTTTCTATTATGTTTTTTTTAATTTCTTTTTTAAAAATTTTAATTGAATCTAATAAGTTGGTCAAATACTATCTGCCTATCTGCCTAGGGATTTCTTTTTCCTCAATCTAAGTACTGATAGTATTTAAATGAGTCAGTATAACCAGAATTTCAGAATAGGTAGTTTATAAAAGCCTTTATAACTGCCTGATACTTTTTAGATAAACCACTCACCTGAATGGGATTCTTCCGTTAGCAATATAGTCTAATTTGATTTAACAAGATTTTTAGCAATCTCTGTTCTGTCAGAGAGTCTTTTGTGTAATTTTTGATGATGTGCAGTATATCCTCTAATTGTTTGGCCAGCTCTGCTAGTGGAGGAGGATATGCATGTGTTTTTCATATAAATAAAACCTGGATCTCAGCTTCCATTCCTAAAGATAACTCTGTTTTTAGTTTAGAGCCTTGACTTTTTGAATTCCTTGCTCTGGGAGTGCAACCTGCACTGGAAACAGTTCCTGCCTGCTTGGTTGTTTGGGAGGAGTCAAACTCAAATTTGAGAAAAACTCTTTAATAGTTTGATCTGCTACAAAAAAACCCAAAAAACCCCAAAGCAAGGAAACAAACATGTGTGATGGAAGCCACTAGAGGATGACTGAGAACTGCTTTTCTGGTGATGTGTGTTTTGTGTGCATGCACAAAATGATTCAGTTACTTTTCTGAGAAATACGGAGATTGAGATGATGAGATTTGGTTCTGTTTATATGAGGGACCAAAGAATCTCAGTGAGTCAGGCAAAGGGAGTCAGAAAGGTTCACTTACTGTTCTTTTTTTCCCCAAACATTTTACTAAACAAATGATTACTTGTAAAAAGGGAAAATGGTAGTACTCATTTACTAAGAAAACAAGGTTGGATGATTCACTTAGTTGATAATGCTACAAGAATTTATGGGGATCATCTCTGGAAGCACTGAAATTGATCCTGTTGGTGTTCTCTCTGGTAACTTGAGTTGGTAAATGTGAGAGTATCTGTTTTTTCTCAGCTCCAAAATTGTTGAAAGTAGAAGCCTGTGTTTATGAAAGCTCTTACAACAGAGAACTGAATCATACAATTTACACTGAATTTGTGGGTGCTGTCTTCTTTACTCAGCTGTCTCTTGTCATGGGGAGAATGGGAGGATGCCCAGATTCCAAGGGAGTGTTGTTGTCTGTTCTTACAAATCTCAATGATAATTCACTTGCACATAGTGGTTGTTAAGTGTAGACCTGAACCACAGTTTTTAGTTCTACTTGGAAGGGATTTCTTTCCTTCTCACTATCCACCAGGTCTGTGTAGGTAGCTGACTGCTGTGATGGGCATGAGAGCCTCCTTTAATTTAAAAACAGAAGCTGGGGAAAAGCTGTCTTCCTACTAACTGGTCCATTGCTCATTTTAATTTTTGATGTTATAGTTCCCATATGGTAGCATCATGAAGTAAGATGGTTCTTCTCTATATTGCTGTTATTCTTAAAGTTCAGGATGAAAACTGAGGTGTCGGCTAGTTCTTACCATGACTTGGGAAAGCTATGAACCTTAGGGATCTAGAACTTTGTTGCATGTTATAGTCTCGGTTTAACCTTTGGCCAGAAAGTTGCCTTTGCAAAAATTACAGCTAGGAACTTAAAAGTGTAATACTAGCTCTTTAGAAGTGTGCTGAATTGTTTAATCTCACACTACAAAACTGGCTTAATAACTTCCTCAAGAAAAAAAAAGGGAAAGTAAATTTTTTATGAAATAAAACCCCCCAACAGGTGTTTGCATAGAATCATTTAGGCTGGAAAAGATCTTTTCAACCACTAACCTAATAGTGCCAAGTCCACCACTAAACTATGTCCCTAAATTCTTCACATCACTGACTGTAATGGAGTAAATTTTTACACCTGCATTGTAAAGTATGCTGGCAGTGGGTTCTTGTATGTATTCTGCATATACATGACTATCTGATACTATCTGCAGAATACACACAATATACTGTGGGAAAAATATCTTCCAAGTTTGATAAGATGCAAAAAAAAGGGGAAAAAAAAGCAATCCAGTGTATTCGCTAGATGCTGGAAAAGATATAAAAACAAGTCAAGTTTCTTCCCTGAAGGAAGCAATTGTAATGCAAAACATCTTCAACTTCATTTCTTACACATTTTTCTCCTATTTCTGTGGGTTCATCCTATACAGCAGTAAGGTAAACTGTAAAAATTACTATATACCAGCTGCTGAAACTTCAGGTGCATTGGGACAGCAGAGTTAATTGCTAACAAGTATTTAAATTCTATGCCAGATGTGCAGAATAAACATTTCTGTAGCTTTTCTTGAAACTGTTGAACTATAGATGAAATGCTGTTTTCATGTGAGAGTTCTTGTTCCATATGTTTCAGACAACTCCTTTACATCTATTCTTTATTACATCTTCAGGTAAGAAGGTTTCTATGTGACTGTTTTTCATTAAGGCAAGTCTTGGTCGTGATAAGAAGTAATTCTCAAAATTCTACTCTTCCAGAGCTTTGCTGAATGACTTGTGGCATAAAGGAGTACATCTTTTAGAAAGCCTCAAAGGCATTTAATAAGGGATAATATTACAGATGCTTACAAATGGCTTCTTGAAAGTGTAGTGTGAACATATAACCTTTATTTTCATTAGTCTTTTAATACTTTGATTTATCTCCTTCAGCTTCCTATGTAATTCAGCTTGACTTTTAATTACCCATTAATGGAGCAATCAATACAACCATAGAACTGTTGTTAATTCCAAAGCTGTTTCTGGTAGTACTGTGAAGTTAAACTGGGAATAATGCTGGGCATAATTTTATCACCATATTTATGTGATTTTTGTGTTTTGGGGATTTTGTTCACAATTCAGTAAAGCAGTACATGTGATGGGTGGGCTGCAAGCCTACAGATGTACATTTGAGGTTGTTTGAGGCACTGTCTGACATGAAAGTCGGTCATAGATCAGATTTTGATTGCGTAACACTAACTTAATTGTAATCAGTGGGTAAATAGGGAGCTTCAAGCCTGAATTCATTCATAAATCATGGACTGATTGATCAGTCTGTGGGCAGACAAGATTGTTGCTACTTAGTACAGAAGTTAATTTCTTATAGCTATGTCTTTACCAATAAGAACAAATCATTGCACTGTTCACAAGTGCACACCAAAAATGGAAAGTACATTAAATTTGCCAAAAGGGTAAAATGTATTGCAGCGTATGCCAGCCCAAGGTAAATACATTGCTTATTGTGTCTTTGTAACTGGAAGAAAAATTCAAACTGTGATTGCTTCTTAAAGAATGCAATGAAAGTCTTGTAGAAGACTGAACTTAAGTTGGGTGTTTTTAGACTGATGTGCTTACACTTCCTTCCCAGAACAGCTGCTCTTAGGTCACAGTTGTTTGACACCCACCTCTGGGCTTTGTAAAGATTTATGTGTTTGTAATAAGAGCTGATACTGTGCTGCGGTGATCCAGAACGGCAGAACAGCAGCCTGCTTCCAGGCGCGTGTCTTAATCTGTCAGATCTTTTCATGCACAGCTGATAGACTTGCTTATCTTGTTTGAAGCATGCAAACAAAAGTTCTGATAATGTCTGACCCAGAAATTAACTCTCACACTGGTAAGGTGAAGGATGTGGATATGCACGCTTTGCTTATTTCTGCCGTACTGGCTTGCGTATAGTATGATGCCAAAGCAGCTGAAGTTCGATAAATTAATAGCAGTAAAGCAGTCTCATGTCATTCCAAAATGTTGAAAATAACATTTTCTTCTAACTCTTATGAAGCTTAAGCAGGGCATGTTTGTGTAGGCACAGGTGCCTGGTGTCCTGTTTGACACCACAAGGTATGATGCCAAAGTTGTGTGTCACCTGCACAGGTCTCACTGCCATATCTGCCAGCGCTGTGGGGATGTCTCAGAGACACTGTAGTCAATGTCACTTAAACTTTGCAGTATTAATGAGTTTAACATTGTGAATTTTATTTTTATGTAGCTGAATTACTGAGTGTTTTTGAAAAAAATGGTTTGGTGAAAGCAAGACTTAAATGGGGACATTTGAGTGTTTCTGTAAAATCAGGTTGTATGTATTTTTGTTGCATACCACTTGAAAAAAACACTCATGCCAAGTTTTATTTTGCATGTTACAGCATCCATACAGAAGTAGCCTTCCATCTAGCTGCTGTGTTGTGCAAATACACATTTTTCAAATGATAAATAAGAAATAACCTGTATGTCTATAATGGTTCAGTTTTTAGCTTGTACTTGATTGTGTTAAAACAGCTGATTTCCTAGTGCTTTCTTCATTCATATGTTGCACAGATTGCTTCTAGCACAGTCATATTTGTTTCTTTCACATTTATATTTGTTGGTCAGTCTATTAAATGGATACGTATGGATTGCATTTGATAGCACTAAACTTGTGTGTAGGTTCCTGTTCTGTGCCACCACTGTGTACATGTGTGCTCCTGTGTGTAGAGCTGCAGAAGGGTGTTCCTTCACCATCAGAGAAATCCCCATTTCTTGGCTTCCCACGCTTTCCTGGATAAGCATTATTTAAATGCTTCTCTTTATTTTGATGGTTGGAGGGGAAAGGCAATTTGCTGGCAAAAGGAAACATCTCCTGGCCTCTGGCTTCTCTTGCTACTGGTTGTAGTTCTATATATCTCTTCTTCACAGCTGTTAGGTACTCTGGGAGTGAGGTGGTCAAAAGAGAGGGTTGTGGCTCCCGAGAGTGGTATGTCCTGTTCCAGGACTAACTTCCCTTCTGTGCCCTGCAGGCTGAGGTTTGTAGGGAAAAGAGCACTCTTGTCACTGCCTGGCTTAAAGCTTTGAGAAATCATGCACTCCCTTCTTTTTATAAACTAAACATTGGGGATGTTTTTGGTTAATTTGTACTTATAAGAATTTGTTTTTCTGTTTGTGTACTTGAAGATGATGCTGTCTTTTTAAAAACTCCTGTAAGATCAGGATTTGTATTGGCTATAATAAAGTTATAGTGGAAGTAGCAAGAATGTAAACTTGCATTCAATTTTCTGGCATTCTTAATATGATTGTAGGCAGCCATAACAGAAGAAGCACTTGTCCATTACATGGACTCTGGCAACTGTGGGAACAGGGAAAGCTCCTGTGTCTTCAGAGCTGGGTCTGTGAAGCAGTGCTGGCAGCCTTATATTTAACAGCATCCTGTGCATTAGTATGAGAGAATTCTGTTGTGCACGTTTTATAAAAGTACCATATGACTTAAATTTTAACACATTCTGCTGCTTTTTAGCATTGTAGTTCATGGAAAATGTGCTGTAAGACTAGAAACATGATTGTGTTATACAGTTAATTAAAAATGAAGGCAGATTTTTAATATGAGCTCAGTCAGTGAAATACATCAACAAAGACTTTTCTGTTGGCTGTCAAGTGAGAAAAACAGAAAAGACTCAAATTCTTTCTCTAATATTTCCTTCCAGTCTGACTCATCAGTAGAAATTGTGAAGAGCTGCAGAAAAGAAGCCAAACAGACAAGCTGATAACTCAAAGAAATACTCTTTTGAGTTTGGGGTTCAGAGTGGAGTCATCATGAGCGATGTTACCATTGTGAAGGAAGGCTGGGTACAGAAGAGGGGTAAGTTCTACCTTTTAATGGAAAGTGCTTCTGATGTATCGCACACTGCGTGCAGTGGTATTACATGGTCACACAGATGAATGTTCTTGATTTGTCTTCTGGTCTGGAGCAAGCTGCTCTGACCGTATGGAGTTAGTGGCCATTAAGTCCTTGTTGGTATTAATTCGTAACCTCAGCACTGCCTCTGTTTGTAGGGGTAACTGGCAGTGCAGAGGAAGCTGGGGTCACTAATACCCACTTGACCTCGAAACTTGTTGCTGCAGCTGCTCTTACCTGTGCATCAGACTAAGCTGGCTGTTGTAGCAGCTGGGAGAGGTGGGAGTGGTAGAGGTGTGCAGTCAGAGGTTGCCTGGAAGCTGCCGTAGATGTGATTCCTTGTGTGAAACTTCCTAGATGCCAAAATCATTCAGTGTGGCTCAGCTTGTGTTACAAATGCAAGTAGTCCCAGTAAAATCAACATAATACTTGCTGAAAGCTCAGCATACACCTAATTACTTAGCAGACCTGGAAGCCATATGATTAAAGAATATGTTCCTAAATATAAGCCAGTCTAAAGTATGATTTTCTTTTATATTTGAGTTCCTGTGCGTTCTTGAGATGTCTCTTTAAAATGTTACACCATGTGATTTACAAATTTAGGGAGGTTGCTGAATGTTAAGCTTTGAATGTGAAACCTCTAGAAATATTTGGCATTCATATCATGTGATGAACTTTGGATGAAATCTTCTATGCTTCATGCTGCTCTGCTTTAGATTGTGGCTGCACACATGATTATTTTCAAAAAAATATAACCTCTCTCAGAGAGAGAAGGTGGTCTGGATTTTAGGATGATTTATGCCATGAGTTGCTGTGATCCGAGCCCAGAAAAATTAGACTGAAGTAGTGGGAACAAAATTACTCTTTGATTTACAAAGAAATGCTTTGCTTCAATAGCAGTGTGTGAAGACAAAGATCATTATTAGCTTTGTTATTGCAGATTGACATTAAATGTCAAAGAAGGCAAGAGATTGAGACAAAAAGTTTATTATTCTTTTATTATTCCTGCATAAATTATATTTCAGGATGCATTATGGGTATTGTAGATGAAAATGAGCTAAACTATGTTAAGCTTAAGGCCTACTTCCTATTTTGGAGTATATGCCTATATTTATAACAAATAATATTTTACATGATGGGAACTATTTAAAATTTTACATTATTTTTCCTTTCCATCTTATTGTTGTTTACTCAGTTTTGAGATCTGTTCTCCTTTTTTTGATTATTTCATATAAACTTCTTTCAAATGTATTTGAATGGTTAGGATATTCCAAATAATTTTCTTTTTCATGATATCACTTCCTTCATGTAATATTGCTCATTCTTATTACAACTGCTGTCATCTCTGAGCACTGGATATTCATATATTAATTACTGGGATACAGAAAAGGACAGTGTACAGTGAAACTCAATGTCTTACTTAATATATGAAATTCTGAAAGGTAAAATAAAGGTTTTTCTCCTCACCCTGTTTTACTGTCTGTTGAAGAAAAGCCCACTGAGTTGACACTTTGATGTCAATATTGTTAGTAATTGTTTTCTTTTCTAATTAAAGGCATTTTGAGACGTGCATTTTTCCTATTGTAAATAACTTTGAGTGAATATATGGTTGTTTCTTTTTCTTCTTGCTGTAGGTAACAGTGTAGGTTTTAATGGGAATTTTTTCAATTGCATCTAATATTGTCCTTGATTTTCTTTGTCTGACTAACTCTGGTTGTTGGTGGAACAGTGTGTCTTTTGTTTGTTTCTGAAAACAAAAGGAAAAGCGTGGTTGCATTTCACAATGTTAAGAAGTCGTAAGCATTTCATTCAATGGTTATACATTTCATGTAATTACAACTTTTACTTTGACCTTGCTCTGGAGCAAGGAAGTCAAATTTGTTGAGTGCATTTTATGTGTTGCCAAGAAAAAGTATCCAACTTTAATCTATATTCTGAAAATTGGAATATGCTCAGTAGGCACTTATTTTGGCAGCTAAATATTCTCTGTCTGTACTAAGAAGCATAATGGGATTGGGTAAAGCTGTCTTGCTTCCATGAGCTATCATTCTGTTATAATTTTAAAGTGAATTATTTGATCATCAACACTCGATGCCACTCATTGGCTCAGTTCACAGGGTGGTTTTGGTAGGTACAAACCACGCTCCGCCTGGAGAAGGTGAGCATGGGATCTCCAGGCAGACACTGAATGAATTTCAGCCCCAGTGACTGGTCCTTTGAACAGCCCCAAGCCATGTGTGTGGTAAATTTCAGAGACTCCAGACTGAATTTATCTAGAAATAAAACTTGTAAACCCTTCCTGCTGGTAACACTGGGGCCTGGGCTGCATCAGTTAATTGATCTGTTTCTATTATGCCAAATTACTTGGTCATGTGACTATAGCCCTGGACATTTTAAAATTGTCCCATTCAGCAGTTCGTATGGTTTATGATACAAGGAAAAAAAATCAACCTTCTTTTTGTGATTCACAGCCCAGTCAAGGAGTATGAGTATGACTTGAAGGTTTTGGGATGAAAAATGGTTTTGAGGAGCTGTCTAATGAGATGGGCCATTACAAAGGCGAGTTAGGTGAACTCAATGTAGAAATGAGAGGGAAGGACTAAAAACAGAGCTGGGGATCTCTCTCTGAATTGAGACTCTGCTAGAGAGAGGCTAGGGAGGACAAGGTATGTTAAGGCACCATGAATGGCTGCGAAATGCAGTGAAAAGATGTTTGCTTTATTATTCTTAGTGCTGTATCCATGTCAGTAATAGAGGGCTGAGGGCTATATGTTTGTAAGGTTTTAACCCTGCTGTTGAGAACTGAAGAATCAGATGTGATGCTATGCAGTTGGCTTCAAGCCCTGTTTTTCTGTGTGTGCTTAAATAAGGCACCCATTAAAGTATTAATGTTTTACTCAAAGTTAAGAAAATGCCAGACTTTTTTAAAACTGATCATACTTGGGCTTTGAGTAGTCTTTAGGAGAAGCAGTTTCAGTGTGGTGAGACTAGATGATACTGAGGAAGAGTAAGCGGTTGTATGTGAAAGGTCAAATGAGCAGGGATGACAGGCTGGAGGTGAGAACTTTGGACAATAGACACAAAACCCCAGGAGGAAGCAGTGCCTGAGAAGTTTGGTGAACCTCAGGTCCCAGGTGAAAGGATACCCTGAAGCACAGTGACTGGGTGTGCCTGAGCAAGTAATGCAGCCCAGCAAGAGCAGATTCACAGAATTAAATAATTGGTGATGGGGACTCAGTAGGTATCTATGCTTAGTGCATTTGTAAAGTGAAGTGGGTTTTAATTTGGACTGGCTCTTGTCTGCTTCTGTGCCCCTTTGGCAGTGGTAGTGCTCCTGGAGTACACCATGTGGCTTTTAGTTTCATCTGAAAGGAACCAGGTTTGGGCACTCTGGGACTGCTGCATGCGGCAGATGAAAGTGCATGAACTAGGGTGGTGGGAAGATTTGCTGCAGAAGTGCTCTGCTTATCTGTACTAAATACTAATTCAGATGTACCCTGTGAGACATCAGAACTTGAACAAGTGGAGAACCAGCAGAGCAGTCTCCTTAGAGCAATCTCTGCTGGGGCAGGAGTGGGAATGGATTTTGTATGGAAGGCTTTATGGTTGTAACTTAGTGTCTTAGATCTAGTTGTAGGAGCCAAGCATCTCATGGCCTGTGTCCATGTGTGGCTGCAAAGCTATTCTTGCAATTCACTGGCTCAGTGAGAGTAATATTTTTTTCTTTCTTTCTGTTCTCCAGTTATTCCTGTAGCCAGATTAGGAGAGAGATGCATTGCCTTCCTTTATGAATTTACTTTTTAGATGACACCAGCATATTTCCTTGAAATGCATACAGATGAAAGGGAAGCAATTTTGACTAAGAACCTTAAGTACAGTGACCTGAACCTTGTTGCTGATGGGCAGAAATTAAAACAAATACTTGACATTATTCCTATTAGTGTAAGCACTCTGCAATAATTGCTGAAATGACTTTTAAATTTGAGATTTGCTTATCAGGACAATATTTTGCAGAGTGAGTGTTTTAAAATTTTTATAAGAATTAGTATTTTTAATTTTACTTAACGTACTTTTCCTGTATTTGCTAAATTAAATGTAATGATTTGCAGAGTGGGATTTGTTTTTAATTTATCCATTTGGAAACAGGTTTTTTTTTTTTCGTAGATGAATGTGCTTAGTGTGATTAGAGCTATACCATTACAAAAGTGAGTTTTATGCATGTAGATCATGTGGTATTTTTTCTTTAAAGCCAAAGTTTTCTGAGTTGTAGAGTTGACCTTGTCTGTGCTCTATAATAGTCACAACAATTAGATTTAAGAATCTTTCATAACTATGCTTAATTGCAACCTAATTTCTTTATATATAACCTGTGCACAAAATTTCAATTAATTTAAACATATGAAAAGATTTAAGAGTTTCTGTTACCATGTTATTGAAAGATCATTAGGGACAAAGGAAAAATTGACACAGATGCTAACTTTTTAAAGAACCCAGTTTTAAATTTAGCGTGTCAACTAATTTGGTGTTTAATTGAAAGAGTAAGGTTTTGGTTTAGGTGAGGATACACCTAGTGTGTGTGGCACAACAAGATGGCTAAATAATTTTTTAAAGACAAAGCAAAATGGTGTCAGTTTAAGTTAGTGCTTGTGTTGTCCTACTTCGGTTGCCTGACCTCTGTTTGGGCTTCTGTGCTCCAGGGTGCTGTGTTGGGGGATGCAGTTTGCCATGGCAGTCTTTACATGGCTTACGTGGTACATGTACCAGCATTCCAATTTGGTAGAGGGAAGCAAAGTACAAAATTGTTGTCGCTTAACTGTAATAACTGAAGAAGTTTGATGTAATGAGATGGTGGTAAAAAAACATGTCATGAAGCTTTCCTGTAATGAGATTGTCCTGTAAATAGTATATCACTGAAATACTGTAATATAACTTTTCACTCAATGTTTTTCTTTTTTTTTCTTCTTTTTTTAAATACAGCCTTTCATAACTTCTTAGTATCTAAAATTGAAGTAGTGTTAGTATTTCTAAACTCATACAGTTCATAGAATGTGTTTGATTTACTGTGATGAGATTCACTCAACTGCTGCTCTGTTTTCATTTTTGTGATTCAGGACATGATGCAGGTATCATGGGATTTTGAGAAACAACTGTGTGGAAAATATTTACTGTTGTTATATCTGCTATCAAGAAGAATAAATAGTGTAGTGGAATAAATCTATTGTTCCAAATAGTAATAGAATTGTTGTTTAGAGTACAAATTATTTATAGTCTTACGGTAACATGTCTTCCACGTCTTCTCCCTCCTCCCCCCGGCTCAAATCCAGAAAAAGAACTGTATTATTTCAATTAATGGATGTTGGGTTTTATAGTTGAACCAAGACCAAACAGATGTTAATTTTGGAAATATACACTGGAGATTGAGGTCATGTGGTACGTTTAAGGGGGTTTTTTTGGTTGTTACTAGTTTTATTTGGGGGTTTTTGTGTGGGGTATTTTTTTGTTTGGGTTTTTTTGGGGTTTTTCTTGTGGTTTTAAATTTTTTTTAATGGGGGCAGGAATGCCTTGGTTGGAAAATTAATCTCAGAAGCTTTATGGTATTAATTGAGTGTTATTCACAACCTGTCAGAAATCTTGTTTGCAGATTGTCTGAATTATTTGAGCAATTTAACACACCTCTAACAAAGATAAATTTAAATAGACTGTGTTGAACATCTGCTACACAAAGTAGAAGAAATTTAAAGTATTTTTTCTAATTGTCTTAACAAATAGTAGTTTCAGAAAAGTCTTGATTGATGAACCGCTTGAAACTAAATACTCCTTTCATATTGTAGTTGTTCTACTCTAATTCTGTCTAATTAATACAAAATGTGAAGTTCCAACAAAATATATGAATGTAACAGAGGCAGTTGCATGTGGACCAAAGGGAGGGAAAACGACAGTGCAAGCTTTCTTATATCCTTATATGGAAGCTAGATTTTTTTTTTTTTTAAATTTCCAAATAATTAAGGGATTGCTGTATCTTGCACTCAGTGTAGAAATGGATTTAGTGAATTTAGGTAAATTTGTAAAGTTGCTTGCAGTCAGGTAAATGTCACACTTCTTTCCACCACCCCCCCCCAACGATACACTCTAAGAAGAGATCTATGTATTGAGATGCTGTTTTCCTGCAACTACCCCACCAGGAGAAGAAGGCCTCTGAGCCCTTCCTCTGCCCCCTACAACTCACTTTGTAGTTGACTACCAAGATCTTCTTTTTGGAATAATTATAACCTTTTTAACCATACTTGTCCTTGAAGGAGGACCAGGACCATATGAAAATCTTAAACTTGATGTAACTAGGATAAATGTGGGGTGTTCTCTTTGCCAAATAGCTTTATTCCGGGTACTTTTTAGGAAGTACATGGGTGAGTGTAATTTTTGCAGCTCTCCATCTTGTACTATTACCAGTTTCTGTTCTTAAAAGCAGTTTGCTGTAGATGTTGAAGCAGGAAACACGAAGTATTTTGAACAGTCTCAATATTCTTCTCTGCACTATCCTTGCTGAATGCCAGTTTAGATAATTGTGCATGGTTGATTAATTTTTACATTTCTTCAAGTTATTTTTGTTTCATTGTAGCTCTAAGAAACCTGCCAATTTTTAAATGGTTGTACTTTTTTGCTTCTCAGTAAAAATGATGCTCTCATACATGGAGCTCTCTTGTAGATAATAGTGGTTAAAATTCTATATTCTTTGATTGAATGTGTTAGTTTCTGCCAGTAATATGTCAGATAGAAGATGCAGTGATATCTTCAAATGGAGGAAGGTGTTCTCCTATGTCTGTATTAATTATGTGTTATTATCATGGAATGTTCTTGGGGATATCAATGTGTTTGACCTTGGAGCTATTGATGTTCAGATTTCTGAAAAGAATTTAACCAAATTCAATACCTAAATCGAATCTTTGTTTTCCTTTCAGTTGCTTGTAAGGCATGTTTCTGGCGCTTAACACTTTAAGCTTTAAGCTTTCATGTATCCTGAGTTTTATGGTAGAAATGTGCTTTTGCTATTCCTGGCAGCAACAGGTTACTTGATACACAGGAAAATACCTAGGCAGTGGGTGCTTTTGAGTATTCCATAGTATCTTGGTTACACTTGAAATTCTTTTGTGTTTGTGTTACTTTCACATTGAAAACATTGTTTTTGCAAGGATAATATGCTTGCAATACCCGAACTTTTGATACCTCATAAAAAATGATCTTGTCTCAATATACCTGCATGCCAGTCCAACAAATCTCCCAAGTCTTTGTAATTTATTTTATTTCAGAGGCAATCTGTGTACCTGTTCTTCTCACCTCAGCTAGGTCAATCAGCTTACGCCTGTGTGGGACCCAGTTCTGTAATACTACCCCTCCTGTAATCATCAAAAACATTATTGAGGTCAACAGCTGTGAGTTGAAACTAGGTTCTGAAAGAGTTTTAGGACTGGACTAAGTCAGAGTTTTAGGGCATGAGGCAAATAAGACTGCAGATTGAGATATTGAAAAATAAGCTTTTTTCAATAAAGAAGCTTTAGGGAGAAGACCAGGGAAGAAGGTTTTGTAACCACTCAGTGCTGTCTTGGTTGTCTTTTGTTTTCTCAGAGGAACTGTTGACCCTTCATAAACACCTCTACAAACTGTAGACAAAATGAGAGGCTTTTTTCCACCAAAACATGGAAAGATGCTGGTAGTGAGTGGGATTTATTCATTCTCCCAAGTTCTTGAGAGCAGTTGAATAATTTCTAAATTGCAGGCAAAACATTGTTGCTCAGATCCAGCAGCACAGACCTTGAGTTGCTCTGGGAGGGTTTCCTGCTTCTCAGGGTAGGATTCCATCAGCAGAGGGAATGCATGCCTTGTGGTCACAGTGTCAGCCAAAGCTTGTAGTAGCTGGTAATTGGGAGATTTTTTTCAGGTGGATACTCCTAATCTGTAATGTAGCTGTGCCTCCAGTCTCGCTTTTTCCAGTCCTCTTCAGTACCATCTCTTCCTGTGTCTCAGCTAGTCTGTGTTGTTGATTCCTTCCCTTGCAACTCAGGGCATTGTTAGCTTATACAAATCTAAGTACATTTCTTTGTAATCAGATCATTGCAACTGATGTCTTGTTTACTGTAAATTCTTAGTTTATAGTTTGCTTTCTAACAAAATGTTTTCTTAAAAACTGATAGGAAGATAGGAAATGAATGTGTAGATGTCAGAACACTGATAAGAAAACATATTCTCTCTTTCTAGATAGATTCAGAAGATCACTTACAAATTGATGGTTGTCTTGACTTAGGGAGTAGTCTTCCCAAAAGTATTTAGTTACAATATGGTAGCTCATTAACTGTGTAAAATTAAAAAGTTCCCAGTTTTCATTAGTTGTTACCATTTTTACATTGAAATTCCAAACTGTGTAATCCTCAGTTACTCACATTTGAACAGCTGAAATAGAAAAAAAAATTACTAGGCATGGCTCCCTGATGGTCTTTTATCAACATTGCCACAATAAGAAAGTTACTGTAACCAGAATAATCTTCACAAATAGCTGCTGATTAGGCCTAGGTACTGAGAACCAAACCACCAGCAACAGATTTGAGGGCTACTTCATACAAATGCTCTGTGATTTTGGTTGTGATAAATTTGTGGACAGCTGTGTTCATAATGAAGGAAGACATGTAAGTTAGGTAAAGAATTGGGCCAACAGTACCTTAAATTTGGCACTCAGTAATGTGGAAACCTGAATTTGTCCAAGTCACAGTTTCCCTCAGATAAAATGGAAATAGTATTGTTACTTCACCTCAGAGAGTTCCTGAATGTGAGTTTGTTTATCCTTGTGAAACTTCTAAATGCCTTACATTACAATATTCAGGCTTTTAAAAAATACAATTTTTTATAATCAAAATATAATTTTTATATAGGAAGTAAAGTGAATCTAATAATTGAAGTTCAATCTGAAGAAGTGGATTTTTTAAAATTTTGTTTATCCTGACACATTGCAGAGAAGAGGTAAAATCTGTTAGGTCATACAAAGAGAGGACTTGTTAAGAAGATGGAAAATTCTTAAGGTTAGTTTTTTTGTTAGATGTCTTCCAGAGAGAATGGAGGAAACCCTTGAACAATGATCCTTGGGAGAGAGTAATCAGTAGGAACATGACAACATCTCTGCCTATACTTTAACATTTTTCACCTCATGAAACTGCAGATGGATTAGTGTTATAACTTACACGTGAAAATTCCTTCAAAGTAGTGTGATTCTATATAGCATCGTTTGCTTTACTTCGAAGCTGGTATTCACTCACTTTGTTTTGAACTGTGTTGGCTTTTATAATACCATGCCAGTTTATGTGTGCTGACTAATACATTGGAAACTTTTCTGAACAAGTTTATTCTTATCTCGAGAAACAGCAGCAACTACTGTATTTTAATTAGAAGCTTGTGAACTTGCCCCTGATGCTCTTCCATGTTTACTTGGAACTTATGTTAAGTGGAAGCTGTTGCTGAAATGGGGGAAATGCCATGTCCTCCTCTAGCTGGGTTGTGTTGGCTCTTGTGCTCATAATGGTGACATGGTGAATCATGCCAGGAAATTTATCTGGCTGAAAATGAATCTATTTTTATTTTCCTAGCTAACTTTCAGATGGATCATTTCCCTGACCTGACTCACCGTGTAGCTGCACAAACAGTGGAGCTGGCAAACATGGGAATGGGAGAGCAGCCATGTGGAGGGGCAGGACAGCTCCCTGCTAGTGGCAGCCCCCACCTCTGCAAGAGGGAATTGGCTACAGAACTGCACCTTGTATTATATCTTAAACTTATATTATCACTAAAACTTGTATTATCACAACCACAGGACCGTGGCACAACTGCTTTGTATTTCAAGATGGGTTTCTTTGAAATTCATGCTTAAAAAAGGAACATTGATTTATTCTGTGCTAGTCCTAAATGTGATTGAATTAAAAAATGCCATCAGGAGGTTAGCTAATTCCTATTCCTGTGTTTATAGTTTTTAAACAAACAGAATTTTTTCATGGAATAGTGACTTGGCTAATGTCTGAAACATTAAGTGGTTCCTTAATCCAAATAATACAGTAGCTCTGTAATCCTCTTGGATTTATAGTTTGAAAGCTGTTTAAAAAGAGAATTTTAACAAAAAAAAAAAAAACCAAACCAAACCTCTCAAAGCTTATGATAGACAGGTACTCTTCTCAGGCTGGTGAGTTGTTGGCTTCTAGGTATTACTCAAGATTCAAATTATACCTGATGGTTCTCAGAGTTGATAATATTCATACTGTGTTGGTGGGCAAGCAGTGAAACTTCAGATAATGTTAATTTGTAAGAGTCCTGAGTTTTGTCATAGAGTTTCTGCTACATTAGGTAAAATTCTTGTAAAGCAGATTTTGTCTGAACTTCATTCTTTGCAATGGTTACCCTACTTCTGGGTTTGCTTGGTTATGTAACAAAGTTTGGAGGAGGATCATTCTTTCATTTCAACTTGCACGTGAATATTTCAAATTAGGTTTTGTTGTAAACATTGTATTTAGGATCCCTTTGGATGGTTTTCAGAGTCAGGATCCTATACATTTAATTTACACATGTGCACAGGATTTTATGTGGAGCTGCTGTTGGCACAAAGAGGCTTATGCAGAGATGATGAACATTTCCCTTACTTGATCCAGCTATCCTTGCTCCAAAGGAGATGGGGAATTGCTGTTATCTGCAGCTCTGTAGACAAGCATGCTGATATTAGATGAAATAGAGTGTATTGGCAGTGAGGTTTTAAATAATTTGCTGGAGATATGTGGTAATAATAATAATTAGTATTTTTACTGAAGGTTAATAATAATAATAATAATTATTATTATTATTATTAACCTTCAGTAATAGAAATGTGACCCACTCCGACAAGGTCATGTTCTAAAAAAATTCTAGTATTAGTAGGGGTTTTTTGTGTTTTTGAGGAGCATACTTCAATAATTTAACTGATTCTTGCATAGGAGTACAAAATCCAAATTTGTTGGTTTCTTGTAATGAATTTTCCTGTAAAAAAAGTAACAAGTTGCTACTCCAGAGCAGAGTAAAATAAACAGAGAGAAAAAGGCTCTTTTTATTGAGAGGCAAAATGAGTGCAGAAGCATCCCTGTCTAGTTGTCCAGAGTGTGTCTGACCTTTCCTTGCAAAAGGAAAATATCTCTATAATAAAGAAGAGTTTTGATGGGTAGAAAATCACAGGTCATTGTATTCAGTGAAACAATTGTCACTGTTAAATTACCTCACAGTAGGCATTTGTATTTTTGTAGTAAATACAATCCTGCCTTATATCTTTAGCATATTAATAGCCTTTCCTTTCTTGCAATCCACTATATTCCCTACAAGCCATCTGTGGTTTGTGAGCTGTTGATGTCAATATATTTGTAGCTTCAGCATAGAGGAAAGTTTTATATTGATTAGATGCATGGTTTATAAAAAGGGTGGCTTACCATGATCTCTTGTCTTTTGCCAATTAACATATTTAAAAATGCTCCAAATAATTTTTCATCTTTGGAGTTCCTTGAAAGTCTGTATTTCTTCACTTAGAGTGTGATATTTTATTTTATTAACACACAAAGCAAGAAATTAATCTATTTTAATCATTCCTCAGAATAGATAAATACTAGTAATTACACTTTTTGGAGAAATTCCATGCCTTGTGGTTTTAACCAATGTCTGAGGAAGGCAGTATTGCTATTTAGAACACACCCTATAGGAGGAGAATGGTGTTAAAAATGCGCTGTCTGAAACACAAAAGGTTTTAGTGTGCATAAAGCCTTACAGAGACTTGGAATTAGAAAGATAGGACTCAATAAAGCATGTGAAGTTGGCAGTTTCCTTAAGTCCTCATTGTGAGAAAAGAGGTATCTTTTTGCCAATTTTAACTGCATTGATGTTTCTTTTAAACTATGGAATGGTGTGAGCTGCTGTGGAGCCTGGGATATCCAGCAGGTACCAAGAGCAGTAAAGATCAAGAGAAGTTTCTCAGAGTCTGTTGTAAGGATAATCTCCAAGGAAATAACCTTTTACGCTCATGGTGTGCTGAGGAGCACTCCTTTTTCCAAAAGGAAAATATGCATTGAGGGCTTTGGCTTCTATCATAGTTAGAGATCCTGTTCCTAGTTTGAAATTATAAAAATGGAAGAATTGGTATGTCTTACAGATACTTTTCTTTTGGTTCATGCTGTAACTCTTAATGGATATTTCTGGTGTAAAAATCCATCACTAGTTTTGCTACAGATTTCCCTTGGCCACAGTTGCTCTCTGGTCTTGTTTGAAAGAGTCCCTGGTAAATGCTACTATTTTTGCATGGTTCTAAGCAGCTGATGAGCCTGCTGAGAGTAGAGAGCAACTGATAAAATGGGAAGGATACAGCGAGTGGAAACATTTCAAAAGAGATGGGTTAGAAGAGCTGGGTGGAAAAGTGAGCAAGTTTGGTATGGAAATGCGGTACCTGTATTGCTAAATACAGCATCAAAGAAGAAAGAAATAGGGAAAGTTTATTGTGAGCATGGGATTTGAGAAAAAAAAATACTGAAAGTTTGCATTGAAGGGACTGGTAATTTTTAATTACTTAAGAAAGCATGAGACGTTTCTGAAACAAACAAGAATTCCATGGTAATTGCAGTAGCATTTATAATGCTGCAACACATCCTTGTCTTTCAGTGTTTAGAAAATGAAGTTAAAAGAAAACAATTTTTTTTTGTTTGTTTGGGTTTTTTTTTGCTTTGTGTACAATGCTATTATGTAATTATAAGGAAAAAAAATAGACAAAATTATTCCCTGAAAACTCCCAGCTCAAAGTCTGCACTGGAAAGTACAAGAATACAAGAAAGGAATAAATTTATATATCTTTGTAGTAAGGTGCCTGTCATCTGGGAATTTCAGTAAGGAGCTAGCATTACAAATTGGCAAGGCAACAGTTTCATTTACCAACTAAATAAGATATGGTCATAAAAATCCATGTTTTAAAGACGAGGGTGTGAAACTTCAACTCAGATATTGCTTTCCATCTCAACATATGGATGTGAAAGCTGGAAATCCAACAAAGGTACAGACATCTAAATGCCTTTGAAAGCAAATGCCTTAGAAAAATACTATGTATTAAATGGAATGAATTTATAACAGATGCCAAGATTCATTAGACAGCTCAAAAACCCCTTGGCTCTAAAGTTATCCAGAAAAGAAGATGGAATTATCATCTGGAACATATGTTAAGAATGAAGCCAGAGCATCTGTCATGGAAAGCATGCCACTGGGCAGCTGGAGGAACACACAAAAAGCACCAACTGAAAGAGTCTCTCCATCGAACAACGCCAAAGGTAAAAAGGTTGTGGGACATCGCACTGGATATCCGTGCAAGGAGTGGTTCAGAGCAGACAAAACCTGCACAGGGCTTTTTGTGGTTTTTTCCAGTATGTGTAAAGTGAAGAGTTTTGGGTTGTTTTCTCTTAATGCTGCAGATAGTAAGGAGTGTTTAAAAATTTAAGGTCAGAATGTAAAAATTCAGTTTAAGTACAGCATTTAATTGTAACGTATTTTAGTTTATTTTAGAATTTGTATGTAATTTCAGCCCTGAAAACAGAATGAAGATTGTGTAATTAAATAAATTTTCAGATGCATTCCCACCAATTAGCTTAATGTATAATAGAGCATTCAGGATTATTTTGATAAAAATCCAGACTTATTTTATCCAAGTAACCTACAGTTGATGACAGTACTGTGGATTACCTTTTCTCTGAGAACTCTTGCTCTTATATTTTTCTACTTTTTTCACTTCACAGGAGGTCTGAAATTTCCAAAGCAGCATCTCTCTGAAATATAGTGTCTTTTAACTTACCCTGGGGTATGGGCCTAATGTTATAAAGGTTTGTGTTGAAAACAGCAGAATTGAAATTTTATAAAAGACTTCTAGTTGAAATATAAGGTTTCAAATCTGTTATCTCAATCTGTCTCTTGATTGTGTGTTATGCAAAACATTTTATTAAAATATAACAATCTGAACGAAGTTTGTCCAAAGTAAGCATTCAGTAATGTCTTAGGCTTGGTAAATAGAATTGGTTTGTGTTCTTATTTTCCCCTTCAAATATTCATGGGAGAAAAAATCTTCACTCAGGAGCATGCAGACACACCCAAACAGGGTGTGTGTGTGTTATGGCTTTTGTTTGTTTCCTTGTGCTCTTGGGGGCTGGGGCTTTTTGGTTTTTTGTTTTTGTTACTTTGGGTTGTTTGGGCTTTTTCCCCCTCACTGAATCACCTTACTGACTCCCAGCCTAAGGTGTGGGAATGAGTGTATCCTGTGAGATGTTTGAACAACTCACTCACCTTCTAGATGCATGTTATGATTCTAAGAAGTGAGCTAAGGCTGTTCCACTTAGCAGGATAACAGGTTTAGGCAAAATGAATAACTCTTCAAACATTTCCAAGGTTTATTGATAACTGCAGCTTTTCTGATTCTTCCACTTACAGTGTGATGAGTGTTACAGTGATTATTTCTTAATGCCTCAAAAAGGAAAGAAAAGCTTTCAAATGCAATTCAGCTGCACTTATGGGCTCAATGTTCAGGAAACAAAATTTGGTTTTATTTTTCTTTTAAAATATTTACAGTTAGTATTTTTATCCCATTTACACATTTGGTGTTGATGGAGCTCAGTTCAGATGCCTTCCTCCCATGCACTGTAGGTAAGGCATCTAGCTATAGTCTGTCCTGCAGAGCCTACACAGTCACGATTTTCTACTTCGACAGATTCTGCATCTGATTTATTGTGTAATTATGTCCAGTTAGGATTGTGGTTAAAACTAACAAATTTGTCAGAGGTTGTCCATTCCATCAAATTGAGAGCAGATTTCAGTTATGTTATGTAAAATAATAAATCCAGCAGGCTCCTGAATATCTCTCCTCCTTTTGTTTTCATGGCCATTTGCTCTTTTCAGTGCATGGTAACTGAAACTTGTGTGTTCAATTTGTAATAAAGTACTTTTAGTAGTATTAAAGGCAAGCTTAGAAATAATGTCTCTGGAAATAAAAGAAGTGAAAAGACACTGTGTAATGTAGTATTTTAAGTTATGTGTTGCCTAGCAGTTTGAGATGCAGTTGTCCTGTGCTCACTGCTAAAGATTTTTGCTCAAGAGTACATAACAATAAAAAATCTTCAAGAGCTAAAAATACAGGATTACTGCATTCTTTGACCTGTGGTCAGAGAGTTGGCAGGAGTTGCCTTGTATTGTTTGTTCAAGGTTTGTTTGAAGAGAACAATTATAGGATGATCATTAAAAATATTGACATATTTTTCAGGAGCAGAGGATTAAAAACACATCTTGAAGAAAGAGGGTTTTTAAGTATTAAGTTGGATTGCATTAAACAAAGTAGGAACTAAAAGAAAACATTGTTTAAATCTTAATTTGAATTCCAGTTATTGAGGAAGTGGTTGTTTATTGAACTTGTGTATATTTCTGTGCATTTTCCTTACAGTGGTTTGATACAATATACTACAAAATCTTAATTTAACAGAATCTTGATCTCTTAAGAAAGCTAGGCAACCCCTCCATGAAGAAGATCTCCAGTAGGATGAAAGGAGTCCCGGCTGGATTTTTGTCAAAGACTGAATGAAGACTTCATCTCCCCATTTTGATGCAGTGAAAATCAATCTAGACATACAGGGCAATAGTTATGTCTAAGAGGCTTTGCCAGGTTGATAGCCTTGAATGAGTGATTCTCTGGTATTGAACTCTGGTTTGCACAGAGCAGAGTATGTGGGTTCCCACAGTACAGCTCTGCTGAGTTTATGCCAGATTTTTTACTAAATTAGTTCCGTAATAAAATTGGAATGTTTCAGTCTTTGTCTTTCTGCTGTGTAGGGTCAGCACGCCTGCGTTGTTTTGTCCTTGTCCCTGACTCAACTTTATTCCTTTCATAGCTGGTTTGAGATGTTGTTTTGGGAATTGCCTGGCATTTCCCTCCACTTTCCCTTTGGATGTACTGCTGAATGTAGTCACTCCTGCTCCTCCTAGAAACTGTTTCAAACAAAATAAAACTTCCCTTCCAAATGTTTTTCTTAAAACCTAGGTAATCTTTAATTTTATGATGTTTATATTGTTTGATAACATGACTGTTATCAGTGTTGTACCTATGATGACGAAGGAATGCTTCCTGTGTATAAAACCTGTTTATTGAACAAATGGAGAGTTGCAGTACAGTTGCAGTGTAGATACTCTTAATAAGAAAATGGAGAAGTGTATCACTTTGTCATTAACCTCACTAAGCTGGGACAACTAGTACAGTTGTCATTATGTTGTAAACTACCTATTAAAATAACTAAGTGAGTTCAAAAATACTGGTCTGTGTTTCCAACAAGGCAGTCAATTGAGATTATGTATTGATACATTTTTATTGGACTTAAAAATGTAGTGTTGGAAGAAATTTTGAGTATTAAAATTGTGTGTCCCCCATTGTGATGTGAACTCAATACCAAAATAAGACCATGCATGATGTTTGTCTTGGGTGTTCCTGAAAGCTCCAGTGACTTCTTGACACAAAGTAGTTCTGCAACTTAACAAACTTGATTTGGACCAACTTTCTAACAATATGTAGTCTAAATTTCCCTGCTGATCCTTTTTTGTACTGCCATCTGTAGATGTGAAGCACAATTAATCACTGTCCTCCTTATGAGACTCGCATATTTTAAGATTATTATATTCCGCCTTCCTCTTACTCCCTACCATATTCTCTGTTCTAGGATAAGCCCAGTTATTTTTAGTGTACTTCAAACTTGGTATTTTCTTAAAAGCAAAAAAACCTTCATATATAGTCTTGTTCTCTCTGGACCTTTCTCAATTTAGTGTCCCCTCTCCTGCCCTCCCTCCCCCTTAATTTTTTAGTGCTCAAAATCTGTAAATGCTGATATTTCAGAGCTTTTATCTTTGCCTGATGAAAAGAATATGTTCTTATTTTAGCTCTTTTTTCCTTGATTTGCATACAAAATCGTTGTTAATATGTAGCATAATGATATTCATCGCTTGCGTTGTCTTTTTTGTGACATCATTGCATTGCTTGTCCTTCTCAGATTTTTCTAAGACAATCAAATTTCTAAATCTGGACAGTTGTAGAGAACTCTTGCTGTCTGGCTATCTCCATACGTGACTGACTTGTAACTGGATGATAAGTTTTTTTACCTTTAGAATGTTTATCTTGCTCTTCATTATTCTGTATCTGATTTGCTAAAAACATCCTTACTCCAAAGGTGTTTTGTTAAGATGTCCTAATCTGTTCTGTGATGGTTTTATTTTTTGTTGGCAAATAGCTTTTTTTATTATACCCAAATTAATAATCTCTTTGGTGTGCCTGTGGCATTCAGCTCACTGATCAGCTAAAAACAGAATTCAGAGAAAGGAGAAGTGAGGAATTATTCTCCCTTGTGTCATTTAATGTGTTAGGGGGAAAAGATCTATCTGAGGCTTTTAATGAGTGGTGACGTCAGAGTGATTGAGGATATCTGGAATTTTCTGGGAAGCTGGGTGAATAATACTCAAATACTTTTTAAAATATGTTGATTTCCATCAGCTATTGTAGTGTTATTATAATCTTTTATTAGCACATCCTATTACATTTAAATTTGCCCCTGACTTTTTTGTGCTAAGGATTTTTAGTTTGTTTGTTTTAGTGTATGCATTATAAAGAAGGTTGGAAATAGTATTTGACTGTTTGTGGGTTTTTTAATATTTTAATATTTGTTTCTATTTTGGGTGTTTTAGTAATTTTTAGTCTTCTCTGAAGAGACAGAGACCCTTTTAAAATCAAAAAAGGTATTTTTTGCAATGTTTAACTCACTGAGAAATTAAAATAATTTTCTGTTCGCTTATATAAAGTTTACTGATTTAACCTGAGGAAAACAATTGTGATAGTCTGAATTGTCACAGGTGGTGCAGGTACCCTGAGCAATGATCTACAAAATCTTTGACCAGTGATCACTGCAGAAATCTTGCTTTGACAAAAGATGACTTGTGAACACTGCTATCAGTTGTGTGAGGATTACAAAGGTCTTCAAAAGTGATTCTGTACTAGCTGGGATGGTTTTTTCAGTGCATTGGCTTCTGTTTGAGAAGGTTGTTTTCAGGATTGTGCTGGTGCTATTTTTAAAGAGAAAAAACATATTCCAGGGTTTTTTTTTGCATGGGGGTGTGGGGGGATTTTTGTTTGTTTGTTTTTGTTTCTCCCTCTGGCCTCCCCTTTCCCTCCCTCATTTCCACATTTATTTGCAAAAAGGGCTCTCTGCTGTAATAGGCTTAGGAGTGGAATTGATCCAGCAGAATTTTTCTGGTGCTGTGGTCTCCTTGGATGTTCTTTTTGTTGCCAGCAGGTTGTAAATGTGATTATATAGGAAATAAACTTCTGGAGTGCTTCCCTCCTCCCCTTCCCCTTGCCTCTAGCAGAACAGACTCAGTGTGTGGAGCGGTGGTGAGCAAGAAGTTTCCTGCATGTCCCCTGATCGTTCAGCAGATGCACCTTCTTTTTTTTTTTTTTTTTGGAAACTTGAAGGCAGCCTTCTCACTGCCATCTTTGCCAGACACCTGATGTTTTGGAGCTCGGGCAGGGTAATTCCTGGGAGAGCAGTCCCACGTGGCTGCTTGCTGGAGCACAGGAGTTCACCTTGCTCCATTTAGCAGGCAGCGACAGACCGACCGTAGCACCCGAGGCTACTGAGGAGGAGATAATCTTCTTACAGAACAGATCCCTCGGTGAGGAGGAGGATTCCTCCAGGTTCTGCCCTATTAAAAGGTGGGGATTTCCTGCAATGGGTAGGCTTTTCTCTGACAAGACACCTACATTAGTAGGAATTTGCACAGCAGATGAGACCTAAATGTGGACATGTGGGGAGGAGTTTTTTGGAAAAAAAACCCCAAAACCAACCAAACAAACAAACCCCCAAAAAACAACAACAAAAGAACCCCAAGAGCAAACAAACAAACAAATGGTTTTCCACATAAAGCAGTAATTTTTGATGTAAAGTTCACAGCTTCAGCCTGTGGGTACCTGCAGAAAGGTTTGGGATCCCAGCTTCCAAACCAGGTCAGTCAGGTTTAACTTGCTGGTCACAGGTGCCCTAATAGACAGGTGCCCAGGAATGTGTAGCCAACAGTGACACTGCTTCTGATAGATGTTTGTTCTGATTTCCTTTCTTGCTCCTCCCAGTCCCAGCCCCCAGCTTTGCCTGATCTCCATCATCTGGGACTTCAGACAGGATACATTGGTAAGCATGTACTTTTGAGGGCTTGGATTATTTTGGAGATGGCTGGTGCCATGTAATGCTAGAGTGGAGATATGAAACTTGGTATGGTTTTCCTAGGAAGTCACTGTACGTTTCCCTGTAGAATTCTACTTAAATTCAGTGCACTCTGTCTTCTTCTGATACAGTTTTTGTTGTAGCATGGGATTTCAGACTCCTTTTGTAGTTTTAGACTCACATTCCCTACTTATTAAGCAAATTGGCTATTTTAATGTGGTGCTACAAGTGCTCATTAAAGCTATTTTTCCAACAGCTGATCATTATTTCTCCCTTTTTTATTTTTTTTAAATTTCCTTTTTTTTTTTTTAAATTTGAGAAAGCTAGCCAGCATAGATTTTTATTTCGTTTGTTCTGTGTAAAGTAGTAATTTCCTTTTCCATTCTTTGTTCTTACAGCCCTTAAACGCTTAGAAATTTGTTTTCTGTTGCTGCAAGCAGCCTAAAAAAGTTTTTGTCTGTTTTATTCTTACCTATGAATGTAGCTGGATGCTTTGTTTATAGTGCCAGACATAATAAGGACTCCATAATCAGCTAAATCATGCTTTTCCAAATGAGTCAAGTGTTTTGGGAGTGTGAATCAGCTTTGAGACCTACTTCTCAATTTTGAAGTCACTCGTCTGAGAAGGATGAAACACAGGAATAGGAGAAGCAGGACTGTAAACGTTGCTGCTGATGTAATTCTAAATTTTCATAAACTTATTTCAAAATCAAATTGTTTTTATTGGATATGAGTGTCCAGTGGCCTAGCTGGCATTGTTTTCAGCAATCTAGGTGATACTCCTCTTTTGATCTTTGACTGCATGTTGCGTAAACAGCTTTCCTGGATTAAAAAACCTTCCTGAATAGTCTTTTTGTAGTTTTACATTGTAGATTTTTTCTACAGAACATAAGCACACTGATATATAAAGCACCACTGAGGTAGTGTAAAATTGTAATACTGAAGAAATTTTGAATCCTGACCTAATTCACTTTAACTTTGTGGTAGCAAACTTCACCTTTTCTGCTTTTAGAACTCGTTTTGATAGACGTAATTTCTTCAGAAAACATATGCAGGAACACGTGCATTTTCTATTCCCTTCTATAAAGTTTGCTTAATGGTATGTGAGGATTGTGTTTGTGAATTAATACACTTGCACAAAATAACAAATTGGAGATCAATTATATTTTTAAATACTAATTTGTTTTATCATATCCTGTTCTTTGTGGTTTGGTACATATGTCTGCGCTATGAATATGATCCTTGTATGGAGAAATATTTTCATAGTTACACTGTAGTACCTTAATTTTTTGCTTCATTACCATTAGATTTGGAAGACTTGAAACCTGATGGAAGTGTGGTGATAGACACAGATAGGAGGTAAAATGCTTATGATTCCAATTGTCAATGTCTGGGGTGGGGAGGAAGAACCAGGGTAAAGACCTGTGAGAAAATCAATTCAGTTCACATCAGAAGTGCAAATTGTGACTTGTACTGCATTAAGGGAGTTTAAAGGAAACTGATAATAACTATTAAATATTTAATATCTGTAATGGTAAAAAATTTGCTAGTGAATACATTTAAGAGGTTCATTATTGAAGTTCAGATATTGAAATGAGTTTCCTAAGACCAGACAGGAAATATGTTTAAATAACTGAGAACTCCTATAGAAATGTGTAGTATTGTTATGAGTGAAACTGTGAACATATCTTAACATTTTACATGTACAGTGAAAAGCTGCATAGATAAAAGTACCAAAGTACTGTAGTAGTCGAATCCAGCTCTGTAGTGTTGCTCTATAATGTAATTGAATGCTTATGTTCCACGGGAGGCTTTGCCAGCAAAGGTCTCTGATGCCTGTGCCGAGCCCTGTGGAGATGAATTTGAATCACTGCCAGTGCATTTCTCTGGCATGTTACAGCCTTACTTAGTGTGGTAATTTCTCCTTAAAATTATAGATATCAAGATAATATGGCGCTGCATTTTAAATGCACATACTTTTGGAATTTGAGGGTGAAAAATAATAGCAGAAGACTGAACAAAGGCCTGGACCTTGCAAACAGGTATATACTCTGCCTTCCAGTTGGTACTGGTTTCCTTGGGGCTTCTTATGAATGCCTCCCACCTGTGGCTGGTGCATCTTAGGGACAGAAGAGCCAAGTAGTCCCTGCATCTCAGCAGACTTTTTCTTGAATTCTGCCCTCATGACCTGTGCAGGTGGCTGATCAGAAAACTTTAAAATGAGGTAAGTGTGATGGATCAGGCATAGCTACTGTTTTTACCAGTCTTCTGCTGTTATTCTACCCAAGTGAGTAAAATCTTTGTTAGTAATGCACTTTGTGTTCTCTCTCTCTTTTTCTCCCTTCTCTCTAGTCACGAGGATGTTGAAACATCAATACCAGAATTTTACATCCCTAGGGCTAGGGCTCCCTGTTTTTCTGAAGATACTGCTTCCCTGCTGGATGTATTACCTTTTTGCAGAGTCCGTGATGTTTTCACCTTGAAATGTCTCTAACTATTCAGGTGCCTGAGTAAAGAGTTAGGGTCTGTCCTCAAATAGCATAGAATTATGCTTATGTAGCTTACTCACAAAATTACAAGGTTATGTTGTTATTTATATCCATAATTTCTTTAATGTTAAAAATGGAAAAGAATTTTTAAGTCTACTTTTCACATAATCACAAACCCATAGAATACAGACAGAACCATAAAATATTCTTAAAAATGCGAGGAGGACAATTTATTGCTTACTTAGATCTGTGAAAGAATCTCGTAGTCAATTGGTGATATGTTTTCCAGAAATACTGTTAGTCCAATTCAACCCACCTTGAGAGCTGGTGATAAAAATCTTGATGCGAAACACACTTTCACAGCAGAAGAGCGCAGGTGCAAAACGGAAAAGCAAGCATTTTTTCAAGTGGCATTGATTGTTCTCTCTGCAACATGCAGGAACACCAGAATATTTTTAGATTAAAAAGATTAAAAAATTATCCATTGCATTTGTGGTAGCCTATATGTTTGGGTTAGTTATTTATCGTTCGCAATATCCATAAAGCTATCTTGGGCATCCTAATTAGGTTTCAGCTTTTCAGAGGGAGGCTGGGAGGCTCTTGTGCAGTTGTGGCGCGGTGGCGGCGTGCGTGCAGCACAGCTGCTTTCTGATGTCAGTCGCTATTTCAATGACACCAAAGTGGGAGAGGAAGAGCGTGAAAAAGGCAGACAGTTTTTAAGAAAAAAAGTGTCATCAGTAAGCAAATTATTTTTGCCTGTGTTGTTTTGATTAGGATATGAGCTAACAAATAAAGTCTGATTGCTACAAAAGAAATTACATCTGGAGAGTTTAACTGGGGCACTTTCCGAAACTTTTTGGTGAAATGTATCTTTTTACCCCCGTGCGGGGAAAAGTCTGGATTGTCTTTGGCAAAAATCCTGGTAATACACATAATTCACCTGGCCTGTAAGCAGAGCAGAATCCTTTCCTCTCGGTGCTCTCTGTTTGTTTGGAGTTCAGTTTGTGCTCTGTTCAGGGACACTGGAAGAATGATGGCTTTCCTGTGGAAAAGGGGAGTAGCTACACAAATCTGTGTATAAGGTGCTCAGTACTTGATGAGCACGGTAAACATTCCTGGTTTTGTTTCCTCCCTCTGTAAGCTTCCTTTTGCTGTGCTGATAATGACATGGTATCCTCAGGGTTTTTCTTAGGGTTTCCTTGAATTTTGCAGGTACAGGTTGAAAGACACACGGAAAATTTTTGCTGATCTTAACTGAAATTTGAAAGATCTTAGTTTCCAGTGTGAGGTGAGAAATGTTTCTTGAAAATGTTTCTTGGGATGGACTGACAATTTACTTTCAGATCCATCCACCGTAGCATATGGGTTTTTTGGGAAGGCAGGTGAATACGTGGGCATTTTCAGTGAAGGAACTTTCTGGATTTTGTTTATTTGTTGTTCTCTTTTCCAGAGAAAATCAGAGAATTGTGAAAACTTTGGAAGGGCTGCATATGTTAACCAAGTGGTTAATTAGAATTATAAAATAAGTCTTTGGCCACCAAAATCTGGACAATATTTACTAATGGTTGTCATAAGATCACTGATGCAGAAGTGTAAAGATTGTTGCTTGAGAGTACCAAAGAAAATTCTGTGCTACCATTTCAAGCATGTGGTTTGCATACTGGCTTTGGTTTGTTTATTCATACAGTTAAAGCAGTCTGAGTCACAGTTGGTTTTCTATGGCTTTTTATTGCACCTCTTTCTTTGACTGACCTCAAAAAAAGGGAACTAGATGATGATAGTAAATATTAAAATTTGCTTTTTAAAAATATATAGATATTACACACCATTTCAGTTGAAAAATACATTTAAGAGGATATATATATATATATTTTATGTAGCACAGCTATTTCTGTGTTATCTTCAAAGCACTGTTAAGGAAATAAAACAGGCCTTTGTAAGGATTTCTTTTGAAGGTAGGTATGATTTCTATCTGAGTGTCATCTGCTTCTTCAGAACATTCCTAAGGAGATGAGAATCAAAACCTGCCCAGCTGAGGACAAGGAAGCAGCTTTCCTTTCCTTGTACCTATACTCAAGTGTTTGGAGGGTGGTTACTAGATAAAATATTGTGAACTCAGTTTTATATTTCAAGTAGAGACACACATAAGTGTATGGTTTTCATACCAGACTTCTTTAAATGGGAAACTTCATTTGCTATGTGAAACATATAGGATGAACACTTAATAATTAGCAGTGTACTTGCGCTAAAGCACTACCTGCAGATGACCCAGTTAGTTTGGCTTTCTGTGTTGAAGACATTTACCCTCAAATCAGACACAGAAAAAACTATTTTGAGTTATAATGTGGGATTGAGTGAGTTAAGAGGTGGGTGATATTAATGGTTTGCTGCTTTTAGCAAGCTTGTCTAGACATTATTTTTTTTCTTTTAATTTTTAAGTACGATTTTTAAAATTTTATTTGTAGTACAGCTGTATTCATGAATTTTCATGCATGAATTTTTCATGTTGTAAGTATTTTTAATATTTATTTTAAAATTGAGTTTTTACTCTCTCATTGGCCCTGTATGTTTGATGCTGTAGAAATTATGTTTGGATATGATCATGTTTTACTGTAATTGGTCCCATGATATTTTGTATACCAAACTATACAGTAACAGATTTTACTAGAAATAGTGCACAGTGGCACGTTGTACTTTAAAAATATAAACATTTGTAGAGAGCATAGCAGATGATAGAATTAAAGTTCAGCATCCTTTCCCCACTTTCTCCTTAAGTTTTTCTTGATACATAGGATATTTTTCTCTCCCTTCTTTCCTCTTTCCCATTTCCTCCTTCCTTCCAATTAGTTTACATTAGTTATGGTATCATTGCAGACAGAGTTAGGGTTTGTTAAATTAAATTATTTTATTTTTATTTCATGTCTGTAATTTAAAAAGGATGGGTTCATCTTAAATTTTGGCTTAACTTTTATAATTGGTTAATAAAACCTATAGACAATCACAGAAATAACTTAATCTTCAGAACTGTTGGGAAATGTATTCCATTTTAGTGTTTCCTTCTGTGTGTTCATGCATGTGTGTGCATGGTTAAATTTACATGCTCATAATAAAAGGTAGTTTTGACAATCCATGAAGTCATAGACCCTTCCTCTGATTTTGGAGGAGAAAATATTTAATAAATTATTGTATTATTTGTTTTACTGTTTATGGTGACATGTTATGTCATGCTTACAGACATACCTTACGAAAAAGTTGGTCAAAACGTTATTGTTTCACCCTTTTTATTGGAAGTGTTGATTGTTTGTCAAAGCTTTAGTTGTTAATTCTGTGCAAAATGAATAGCTTTATAGTGTTGTTCCACAAGGAGCTCTAAATACAAGCCTTCAGCACTGACGTAAACTCTTTCTCTTCAAACATTCAATGATTTTACAATGAAGTATAAATTTTCTTCAAGGAGCTCTTTACTGATGGGCCTTCTACCTTTTAAGAATTGAGGAAGTATAGATTGCAAAATTAAGTTAGTTTTTATTATTTTTTGTTGATATCAAGACTGAAACTTCAGAGTGTTTTGTGATAAAAACATTTAGAAAGTTGGTCTGTCAGTATTAAAGTAACTTTTTAAAGTTATTTTACCTATTTCTTCCATAGATAATGATTTACTGAGTAATTTTTTTAGACATAAGTTGTTGGAATAAATTTTGCAGATTTTCTCTAGCTATCACAGCAAAATAAATCAGATTTGTGAATGACATCTACCAAGACTGTTGTGGTTTGTTGTGAAGTAGGCTTGACCTTGTGTAGTTTACACACCAAACCTGGCAGTTTAGGGGGTACTGCTAGATCAGGTTATATAACATTGCTTTTAGGTGCTGTATCCTTGCTACTTTCCCCTTATATTTTATGGACTGTAAGGAAAATGTGGAATGACTCAATTCCCATTGTGCCCATGTCAAGCTTAAACATAATTGTCATTGTTTTTTCTGACCCGAGGTGACAGCTGAAAGGTGAGCTCTTCTGTGTTAATTCAGTACAGTCAGATCAGCAGAGATTCCTGGTCTGTTCCAATTCTTTAGTATAAATGGATCACACCATGTGATTTTTTGTTGGAATTCATTCTCTTCAGGTTAGTCCTCCTAATTAAGGTAACTGGTATTTTAGCATTGCTGATGTGTCCATTCTTTGCTATTTAAAGATTGTCTTCGTAGCATTTTTGTAGTTGAAAAAGAAATATTAATTTAAAATAAATGGTCTTTTTTATTAATAACCACATATGCAAAAAAAAAGGAACATCTGCCTTCCAAATGTTATTCAATGATTGTAATTAAAAGGTTAAATAAAAGCTGAGGCAAGCTTTGAATTTTGAAGCATTTGCAACAGCTAGTAATCTGACTTACTGCAGACATTTTTGTCAAAGTTGAAAAAGTTAGAGCTAATTAATTTCTTGGGAGACATATGATGAAATTGTAGGTGTGATAACATATTCGAGTAACATATGGTCGTTATGGGGCACCTTTCTAATGACTGAGCACCAAGTTAAATATAGACTTCCCATTTTTTCACTTCTATTAGTGGTTCTTTGTTACTACAATTTAAACTCATCTTATTTTCTGTCGTACATGGAATAGGATTTTTTATATGTTTGTAAGCAATTTAAAAAAGATTGCCACCACAGTGCTGCACCTCAGTGAAAATTGCTGAGGTGGACAGTTTATCTGTGATAGCCTTTTGATTTTTGTAGCATTAATTGTGATTATGTACATTTTGACCTGCACTTCATAAAATATGAAACTTGCCACAGAATGTTTAGATGTGTGTCCTCAAAGTAGGAGAGATTGGTAAAAAATGCATGTTGCTCCCCCTATATGTAATATATTGAAATTTATTTTAATCAGCTATTGTAATACATTGTCATAAAAAAGAGGACAGAGGTATTTTTGGAGCACTTTCTCATTCAGTCTGCATAGCCCTAATAAACTCTATTGTGTTTCTTGAGAGGTGGTTCTGCTGTTCCTTAGGAGGCAGTAAAGGAAGGCTGTAAATAGAGATTGTAATAAAGTAAACAAATGTTGTATTTTGTAATTAAAGTTATCAGAAGCTTTACCTAGTTGTAAGTTTCATTTATCTATTATTATAATCTAGAGCAAATTTCAAACTTTGTTATTTCAGTGTCAACAAGCAGAATGAGAAATTCAATATGTAATTTAGTCATGGTGACACATGAATGAGGAAGGAAATAAAAATGTTTCAGGTGAAAATGAGGAACAAAATGGAAGGAGAAAGGTGGGGTTTTTGGGTGGGGACAGAGAGAGTAATGGATGCATGAGAAAGCTGCTGTTTGTGGTGGGAGAAGATAAAGGGTCCATGTTGTTGGGGGCTAAGGGGAAATTGTATTCTGAGATGAATAAGAATTTTTTTGCAAGTCATGTTTTTTTCTCTATTCCAGTATCAAGTGAAATGCAAGCTGTGGGTTGGCTTTTTTTTCTTCCCTATGAAAATGACAGCTAATTTGGTTCTAAAGGAACTCTCTTGCTCATGAATTTTGCCTTGCTGGAGAGCATGCTGGATTATCACAGCATCTGACTTCACAGTAGCTGCAGCTTCGGTTTCGAAGCTTTGTCATACAGCCTTCAGCTGTGGCTACAGAGCAAAGAAGGTGTTGAAGGGGTTTTAGCTATTAGTAGAAGCCTGGTAGCAATTATTAGTTGAATGTGGCCATCTTTTTCTTACAGGAGAGTGCAAAAACTGTGCTGATACTTAGAAAATCTCATACTGCTGTTAAGGAGCAAAGGAGGAATTGTGTCTTGGTGTCTGTGGTATTAGTGGAGAGGAAAACAGCCTGAGGAAGATAAGACTTCCTCAGTGCTGTGGGAGTGCCCTGTTTGTGCAGCCAAGACATCCAGCAGTGTGCACAATGTCGTTTGGACATGCTTTCCTGCAGTGATTAAATGCCTCCTTTCTTTTAGGTAATTTTTGTAAAAAGGAAGCTTTAATATGTTTCTTGGCATGCAGAGTTTCTTACTAACTAAAATTAACTTTGTAAGTTCCTCTTTCAGAAGCAGAAAGTAATTGAGTACCTGTTGGTAGTACAGGTAGAGTGATATGGGTGGGGAGGCAGACTTAATGTTCATTCAGTTCACACTTCATGTTCAATTCTGATGAGCCTGATGTGCTGTATACATGAGAATTACATATTTTTATTTTAGCTGTTTCCTACAGATGACATTTGTATGTTTTTATTTTAGCCTGTTTGCCTGCAAGTAGGTGTGCTTAATTACGGAGTGCTCGCATCTGAAATCATCAATATTATACTTCTTATGCATAAATTGTGGTGCCAGATGTGAGGAGGTCAGGGCTTCAGCTATTCACATATTTCATTATTTATTGTTAAAAATCACTGGAGCCCAGAACAGACTAGTGATCAGGGCAGAGGGTGTATGTTAAAAATCTAATTAAAAAAAAAAAGCATCTTGTGGCACATGATGAACTCTCACATCTAAGCATTTTTGGATGCTTTCATAGCCATCTGTAGAGGAAGGATCATTGATTATGCATCAGCCAGATAAAAGAGATTATTCTGATACATTTCTTTCTTCACCAGATATCATTTTACTGCAAAATACTGTGGTATATTGATTGAATAATAAAACCAGGTTTTTTAATGGATAGCAGTAAAAGCATACTGTATAAAGAACATAATTATATGCCATACTGAAAGGTTGAGTTTCTCTTGATGGTTTCTGATAGCTGTATAAATCATAGGAGGAAGGGAAATCTTGATGAATTAAATTTAAAATTAGTCACCATCAGACCCCTGCCCCCCACCACTGATGAGCTTTTCTTTGGAGTTGAAACATTGTAAAAAATAATATTGAAAAAACACTTTTCTACTTAAAACTTTGAATGTTCAGTTCAGTGTTAGTCTTAAGTTATGAAACTAATAATAAAAAAAGAGGTATGCAAATTTGCTTGTTACGAGAAACAAATTTTCCTTCTGCATTAGTTGAGAAAGATAGAGTGTATTTTACTGAGAATGTACATCACACCAGTTAGGTTCTATAACATGCAGAATGAGCACTAGTTTAGACATGAAAGAAAGATCTTCATAGTTTCATATGGGAGACTGATGTAACATAGAATAAATTCCTCTTCTGTTGCTGATCACTCTGTTAGAGGTGTTAGATCATAGCATAAGCTTAATTTGCCTGATAGGAGCACCACAATGTTATTTTTTTAAAAGGAATTCAGAAAGTAAGAAAGCATTATTGTTTGTCTGTTTTCTCTTTAATACAATCTTTCAGCTTTGAGTATTGAAATAATTCTAAGCATTCAAATATTAAAATATCACATTTGGCATAAGACATTTCTTATTGATGAGCAGACCTGTGTTTATAATTTTCCTGTGGTCTGGGATTTTTCTTGGGGCTGGGGTGATATATGAGCCATTTGCAAGTTTTGTTGTCATTTTCAAAAAAATAGGAATTTTTTATTTGAACTCTTTGTTACCTGTTGAAACAGTATGCAAGCGCAGGAAATATGTAAGGGAAATTGCTCATTTTCTTTTTACCTTTTCCTCAGCAGTCCAACACTGTGAAAGATGCACTCGTTTTTTATTATATATGAGCTGGAACAATTTCTCTTACTTTACAGTTCTCAGTTTTTTAATACTGTGATTGAATACTGTTACTGCAGTTGCTGTTGAGTTTGGGGGTTTTCCTTGTGGTTGTTGATTTGGTTTTGTTTTTTTAATGGAGTGTTGTTTGTGGTTTTGGGGTTTTTTTCCCTCTGGAGAGATCTCTTGACACAGAAAGGCAAGGAAAAGTACAGTATGCCAACAGTTACTTTTTGAAATAAAGAGATTAATTAAAATGTGGGTAAATAATCGTGTAACATGGAAAATTCATTGTCAAATGTATACACATGGAATTAAAAATATACTTAATATGCATACACAGTGAACTTTCTAATGAGTAACTGTGTGTCAAGGTCCTTAAATTCAATGTATCTGCTGGAAAATTTTAGTAGACATTATGAAACAAAGTTGAGGCCAACTCCTAAATAAAGAATAAAGGAAATAATGAGTGGCTTCTTGCTTAGTGACAGGAGCAGAGTTCCCATGCTAATGCTTATGTATCTGAAATTAGGCCTGTGTAGTCAGCTTTAATTTGGCATTTTTTAAAAAAACTTTTTGAATACTTGGTAACTAACTGGTCAGCTTTTTAAAGGAGTTTGCTTTGGATGTGACTTCTCATTTAAAATGCAACTGAAAAGTAATTGTATCATGTGGAGTTACATCATCTCTCTGTTTGGGTTAGAAACAGACATTTGCACTTGAAACATGTAACTGGTGGCTGTAACAAGCCCTTATGTGTTCTTTCCTTCAAGATTCATTCTCTTCTTTTGGTTGTCCTGCTTCTATTCATTTGTATGCACGCAGTCCAGATCTGGCCCTTTTCTTTCTCTGTGTCCTCTCAGAACATTGGGAGTCCCTGCTCTTGCTCCATGCCTCCAGCTCATTTCTGTGACAATTTTGAATTTCTCTCAACTTTTAAATATTTTAGCTGTCCAAGTGCCCACTCTGGCCAGCTTGTTCTTTTTATCACCTGCTGCCCCATTGCCTCATTCAGAATTCTGCAGTGCATTTGTCCTGGTGTGTATTATTCCATGTTGACTGCTTCCTTCATCTCTCTACTGCTCAGACATCATTAAAGGTAATACTTGGAGTGCAAGGAAGAGCCCTTCTGCTCCCATTCTGTTGCAGAAAAATGATTGTCAGAAGGAGCAATTGCAGGAAGTAACGATTGGTTTCCACATCAGGGGAGAGAAAGTGGCCTGTGTAACATGAACTGAGCTGCCAGACTCAGCAAGTCTTATTTTAGCAGATATGGAATATATATATCTCTATATATAAAATTATTAATATTAATAACTTCTGAATGGCTCTACCTACAGACATCTCTGACATCCAGTGAATCCTCTGCCAAATGGCAAGTTTCAAGTCAAATTTCAAAGCCTCGTTATTAGAGGTTTTTGAAAAAAGATTTATTATAATGTCTATACAATAACATGACTGTGTACCTTCCCCTATTTCCCTGAGAAATAACTGACTTGTTTCAAGTTGTACTCAATTTCAGATAAATCAGTGGAAAGTGTACCTGTAGGTAGTGTGGGAATTGGCTCAGACTGCTGAGGTTGCTGTTCAAGGAGGTGGTGTCAGCCATGCTTCTGTGTGCTCCTTCGTGCTTTGAATATGGGGATGCTGCCCTTTAACTATCTCAGATTTGTTCCAGAGATTGATAATTGTTACACTGTGAAGGAGGAAGGTAAAGAGGTTGAACAATAGTGACATGTTCTTCCCTGAAAAACACAGGGTAATTTAAAGGAATTCATTTACATTGTGATAAAAGGTTTCAAAATACAGACTTACAATTTTAGTGCAAATAGGCTGAATATGAATATTCCATTTATTTGAAAAAAATATAGTAGATAACTCACTACAGAGCTCAAATAGCTTTTAAAATGTAAATGTGTTTTAGAGTATCCATAAAGTACATGCATACATGTAATTATTTATTTATTTGGAATGAAATTGCTTGAATTTTGATAAATCAAAAACTTTAAATTGTTTAAGGGATGTAATTTTTGAAAACTATTTCTAATATTAGTTGTGCAAAGAAAATGGGTAGTGGTAACTTCTTGGTTGCCCCAGAAGTCCAGGCTTGTTGGTCTGTCAAAATAACGCATGTGTGGTGTGACAGTGTAGGTAATCGGCACACAGGGGAGGAGTGTGTCCAGCATCTTGTTTTGCTCTCTGGAAGTCTGCTGTCCAGATGACCAGAGAATGATGTTGACAGTAGATGTGATGATACTTGGATTTTTTCTTTACACAGCTGGTAAGAAAAGAGTTTGTACTCTTGGTCTTTGATGTCTGGCAAGGCTCTCTAGGTATGTGGGGGCAGAGTTGTTACTTCCTTTTCACAACTGGTTCTCTTAATGCAAGAAGTCTGGAAAGAGTGTGAAGTTGGAAATAAAATCAGGCTAATGGGTTTGGAAAGGAGATGGCTTGAAATGCTTTGTATACTTGCTGAATGTGCTTAGTAGGGAAGTATAATTTAGCATGGCTATTTAAGTGCTTTGCTTGCAGTGAAATTTTACTTCTTCTCAAAAATGGGTTTTGCTGCCTGACCTCCCAAGCGTGCTTCTTGCATGTGGGCTTCTTTTTTCTAATTTGCTAAAAATCTTTTGTCCCTCTATTCTCACTATGCCACTGCAAGTCCTTGCTTAGAAGTAAAATGTGACAAAATTTCATTATAATATACTGAATTTTCTAATATCAGTCTGAACACTTGGTTTTCTTCCTTTTCTGTTACTCTCTTGAGCCTGTACTCATTCAAAGTCAAGATGATCAATGTTGTGCTTTTGTGAGGTTAGTCCCTGGTTGTCAGGGAGCTTTTCAAATAATGTTGCCCCTTATTATGAGGATGAAGTTGAGAATTGTGAAAATGGAGCAAGACCTAAAAATCTAGAAGGAAGATTATAATAATATTTATAACTGTGCTCCTAGTTGTTCATAAAGAAGATAAGAGTTATACTGAAACTATATGGATGGAGACTTACTCATCAACAAAATGAAACTGCGGAGGTTTTTTCTGAACACTAAAAATACTGTTAGTTTTGTACCCCCACCCAATATATATGTTTTACAAGTATATTATTGTATTGGTGAGATACTGAAATCCGCATAATCTCTAGTTTGCACTTTATACTATGTGCCAGAATATTTCTTGGTCTCTTTGTAACTCTCAACTTGATACAAAGAACACAGGAGTTGAGCACCAATGTAATTTGGAAATGGCATTTTGAAGTGAATGTGGCTTAAGTGTGGCGAACTGTTGCTGAAGCAGTATGAGAGAGCTAAGATTTGTGCAGGAAAATTACGTTTCTTCTCTCCATCTATACTTGAAATAAACAGTATTCATGGTTACAACATTTGTGTCCAAAAGTTAAAATGCTCTAAATCTATTTTTTGAGACACTTGACCTCTGTTTCCATGGGTTTATGGTTCCACCTGTAGATTGAGATCAGGATTTGAGAATTTTTAAAATGTTTTGATACTGAATAGAAGACCCCTGCCTAGAAGTATCATTCACGAGAAGCCATTAGAAACAAACAGAACTCATTTAACAATATCCATCTTCAAAGTAGATGTCATGACATTGCAAGTCCTGGAGCACTCACCTAGGAGCTGACTATTGCCTTGCTTTGGTTTTATCCACACCAGTGACCTGTCCTCCTTCAAGTTAACAGCAAACTAAGAATAGCACCAGTGGTTACTCTAATGCATGTCTTGTCTCTGATAGTAGCTAACATTTGATGCTGGAGAAGAGTGAAAAAATAAAAGGGGAAGATGTTAAGTCCTTCTGCAGATCTTCACAGTTGGCTTTCCTCTTTACTAGCCAGGGCAATTTTGTGTCATCAGCTTTGGTTCACCATCTCTTACTTTAGCTGAATGATCATCTCTGACTATATTGGACCCAAGGGTAGGTCACTGAAGGTTTCCAATGATGACCTTGATTTTCATTGTGAAAACTGACCAATTGCTCTGCTTTTTTATACCTGCTTTCTGGCGGTTTAAAATTCCTTTTATTTGTTTTCATTGTGAAGGTCATCGCTTTTGTCTGGTGGAAACTGAGGATTTTTAGGTTAAGGAAATTGTTCAGTGTTGTTTGGAAACCTGTGTAGTCTATATAAATTGGATTTTTTTCTGATCTATATGCTTACTAACTCTTAAAAAAGAAACCTCAGATTTCTGAGATGTTATTGATTTTTGCAGGGGGTGTTTTGACAGTTTTTCCAAGCTTATTTTTCTGCCCACTAATTTTGTTCTTGAGAGTAGCTTATACTAATTTGCTCAATTCAGATGTCAAGTTTTTTGGCTTTCAGTTTTTCTGGATCTCATTTGGAACACAAATTATAATTTCTTTATGCCATGCTGGAAGATGGCATAATAATGGAAGAGTGTAGATAATATTGGAAGAGTGTAGAGGAAATAGAATGTCTTATGAAATTTGCCTAGGTAACACTTCTTGAATTATCACCGTGTGTAAACCAATGCAGAGATAGACCATCCTTTGACAAGTGCCAAAGGTTACAAGGATACTCAAGAAAGCAAAGAGTATTTGCTTTGAAGGAGAGCTGTTACCTTTTACACAGCTTAACTCTTTTGTCTTCTAGCTGGAAAAGACCTGATAAAGCATTTGATGTGATTTCCTGTATTAACTTGTAAATGTAAAGAAGTTTATAGGCAAGATTTTCTGGCACAGCCACTTGGGTGAAAATCCTTGAAAACATGGTCAAACTTGTATACCTATAGTAATTAAAATACTTTTAAAGTCAGAATTGTCTGAGGAGGAGGCAGTGAATGAACATATATGGGCTTCTCTGGCAAGGTCAGAAGTTATCAGAAAGGAGTGGTGATGATCAGTATCAGACATTTATCTAATTTCTTGTCAAGGCATGTAAGAAGTTCTCACCTGATCTCAAAATCATGCAGGAAACACATCCTTGGTCAATCTTTTTTTCTCAAAACTTTTCCTTTTTTCCCCTTGTCATATGCAAAGTTTTTAGTAGAAAGTAGGAAATGTGATTCAGTTGTGAACCCAAATTTGAGGAGATTTTTGTGCTCATACTTATGATGTCAAGGATTGTGTCAAGGATAATCTCTTTCTTTACAATTGCTTCTTATAGATTTCATGAAGTGGACTGCTTCACATTGGAAGAAAATGTAGCACATTGGCTTTTAATATTGCAGAAAATTGTTCTATGAAATCTCTTTATGTTTGTAGGCTTGAATGAACTTGGGGGTTTGTTTTAGAGGCAATTCTTTAAATGTTGAAAGAACAGTAGCTTTGTATTTACATGAAGTGAATAAAAGGAGATTGAAATATAAGATCAACAGGGTGAATTATAAGACCAGGTCTAGAAATAAAATTCCAGGAGGACAAAGAGTGGAGAAATACTGAAATTTTTTTTGTTTCTTAGTTCCTAAAAAAGTAAATCCAGGTGAAATTGCCTAGATAAGGTTGCTTATCTAATCTATATATAATTTATATACCACATAGCAAACTGCTGCTCTGCTCAATATATAAATATTTGTCACAATAGGTACCCCAAATATATAAAAATCTGTTAGGCTTTTTTTTTCCCCAAAGTAGAATGTGCCTTAACAGTGGGACTTTTTCAAACCTGCATGGCCTCTTTGTATTTCAGACATCAGCTGATACTCTGCTGGTTGACATCCTTTTGAAATTATGTGTTCCAACTGCTGCTGCGTAGTGCTGAGCACAATGATTTTGTCTGTTAGTGGATGTGGATGTTGTGGCTGTGTATTCAGAGGGTTGCAAGTGATGTCAGTATGTAGGATTGTTTCTCCTGTGACTACTGTGATGCTGCATGGATATTGGGAGAGAAGACAAAAGAGAGAAATCAAAGTAAGCAGTTAGTTTCACAATGTTATTTTTCTTATTAATATCCACTCAATATATGGCTGTTTCTGATGCTCACCAATAATCAGGTGGCTGATAAGATAAATTAGTAGTGCAGTTCTGATCTAACACAAAAGCCACAAAACTTTGAAAATTCACTCTTCTGAAAACCACGGGGAATTCATCCCAGGACAATAGCATCAGCGACCTGATTACTTGAAATTGTAGAAGAAGCTTTGAATTTTTTCTTCAACGAGTTTGTCTAATGCTGTCAGTCAGTGATTTGTCCATTTACTGTGAACCTGAAGGTGTGTGTTGCTGTGGAAGGAGTGTCAGGCGTGTGCCTTTCAGCAGTACTGTAAACTTGGCTGAGGACTTTGAATATTAGGGGTAACACATTGGTGCAGGGTTTATTTATTTATTTCTTTCCTCATAAACTTGCTCCTCCTTTTTTGAGGTTGTGAAGTTCATCAGATAAAGGGTTATTTTTCCATGGTCGTACAAGGCCGCCTTGATAATTTTGGAAGGTCATAATACTTATTTGGGGCAGAGAATGCCTCAATTTTATGTAATGGAAATTTGATGTTTTGGCCCTGAGGCACTGTTTATGTTAATGTTGATGCAATTTCAATTGCTGTTCTGTGAGATCTGAGGGTTTTTTTACAGCGCTGACTTAAGAAGCATTTTGCTCAGCACTTAATTGGGAGGGAAGACTTCTACAAGACCTCAACAGCCTGTGAATGTGAAAGAGTGAAGGAAGTTGAAGAGGTGTCAAATAAAAGCTAGAGGCTTCAGAGAGGAGCTCTCTGATATGAGATGTGCATACAGTGTTTTATAGACATCTGTACAGAAGTACTGGAATCCTGAGTTGAAAGTTGGGAGAAAGATTTAACCATATTTTGCGTAAGTTTTGTGTAGGGATATATCTGTGCAATTCCTTTTCTGGTCAGGAATTAGGATGTATATTTTGAGATATGAGGAAAATGAAGGTATTATAACGAGGGAGATGGACTGAAAAAAAATACAAGATATGCTTGATTAAATTCTTTCTGTATAAAGACAACTCTATAATCTAGTTCTCATTTCAGTATTTTAATGCGACTTTAAATATACATCGATGTATTTCGAAATATCACACAGAATTTTGTTTTATCAATTATGTAAGTGTTACTCCATACCAGTTCTCCCTCTTGCTCACAGTAACATTCAGAATGAATGAATTGCTGTAGGTAAAATAAAGGAAAAACGCAACATCCTCCTCAAGATCATATGCCAAAAATATATCACAGTAAGTTCTTAATGTAGCTGTACAAGGAAGAGTTTGCAAGTTCAAACACATATTAGGAGCCTTTCTCAGTGGGAGATCTAGCCTTAGATTCAGTGAAGCTGTTCCTTTAAATATCTCTTTAATTTGTGGTATTATCTGACAAGTTAATGACCAACTTTGCATTTTTTTCATTAATTTTTGAACTGTAATGCCTAAAATTAAAATGCCTTGTAAAAATCAGTAGTTACACTCCAATTTTTCTTCATCTTATCTCTATGGAATGTATGTTAATATCCAGTAATGTGGGTTCTCACTAAGCCTTCATGGAAAGAATAGAGTAACACCTTGTGCAAAATCTGGCTGTCTTCATCATCCTGGAAAGCAAGGTATCCTTTCCTTTGGGGGTTAATTAAAGATGCTCATGTAAGAATTCAGAGTGTTTAAACTGCAGTTTCCCATGAGAAGAACTGAAGCTTAAAAATGTCAATTACAATGGAAAGGTGGTAAAACTGGGAATGTAAATGATAGTTTATTAGATGAGAAATTTGTCTCAGCTCATAGTTTTAGCTAAATATTTACAAAAAGTCTGGCATTTACAATAGATCTGATAAGAAAAAGTAAGATTTCACTGTTTACATGAAAGGCAGTAGTAAGAAGGAAAATAACATTTTTTGTAGCTAGCAGATAATTATGTCTCTGTGTCCAAAAGAAGAAACTATGTGAAAGAATGGAAAGGAAGTTACTCCTTCTTATAATTGCTGATAGTGATGAATTAGATATCCATTTCTATCTTTAAAGATCTCAAAGAAGAGTATTTCAATATGTTTATAACAAATCCAGGCAAACAGCATTTTGAGTGCTTTTTGGCCTGCTCTGCTGTTTCTCATTATTTGCAACAAAAAAATACAAGCTTTGAGTATAGGATATAGGGCTTGTGAGAATGGGGACTCATAGGAAAGCCAGAATCAAATAATACAGAGCCTGTACACTAGAGTTAGTATGCAGATGCCAAACTGGAATTATTTTGTATTTCACTATGAATTTTTATTAATCTTGTTAATTGAATTGTGGGTATCACAGAATCACAGAATTTTTAATGTTGGAAGGGACTTCTGGAAATCATCTCATCCACCCTTTCCTGCCAAGGCAGTGTCACCTGGAGAAGGTTGCAGAGGAACAAGTCCAGGTGGGTTTTGAATGTCTCCAGAGAGGAAGACTCCCCAGCCTTCCTGAGCAGCCTGTTCCAGTGCTCTGCCACCTTCAATGGAAAGGAGTTCTTCCTTATGTTGAGGTGAAAGTTCTTGTATTTTAGTTTATGGTCTCTGGGCACCACTGAAAAGAGCCTGGAATCATCCTCTTGGCACCCTCCTTTGAGAGATCTATATGCATTAATGAGATCCCCTCTCAGTCTTCTCCAGACTGAACAGGCCCAGCTCCCTCAGTCTCCCCTCATAAACGATGCTCTAGATCCCCCATCATCTTTGTGGCCTCTGCAGGACTCTCCAGTAGCTCCTTGTCTTTCCTGCCCTGAGGAGCCCAGAACTGGACACAGTATTCCAGATATGGCCTCAGCAGGGCTTAGTAAAGGGGGAGGATTAGCTCCCTCAGCCTGCTGGCCACTCTTCCTGATGCACCCCAGGACGTTTATTTGATTGACTTCAAAATACAAGTAGTTTAGTCTTCATCCCTACCTGTCCACTACGAGGTTGAATTTTGCTGGTGATGCAGGTAGTGAAAGTAAGACTTGAAGTAAAACATGAGTATTTTTCTTTCTGCTTTAAATAAAATGCAATGACAATTGTACATGAAATGCTCTTTGCCCAGTGTGACACTTAAAGGAAAGGAGCGTGTTGTTGGCTGTGTTTCTTAGTCTCTTAAGCTCACAAAAGTAGCCTAGACAGTTTGCTGACCTCAGATGGACCTTTAAGTCTCTGACTTGTCAGACAAGAAGGGCAGCACTCTTAATTGGCATTCAGATCACAGGCAGGCACTGGGCTCAGCGCATAGCCAAGTACTGCTTTAGGATTTAGACAAAGCCACTCTGGCAAAACATCCCAGTTGTCAGGGTAGCTGGCTGTTTCCTAAAGAACTGTTACATAATGGAGAGACTGAGAAAAGCTTTAGGATGCAAATTTTTTTTAAAGTAAAAATTAAAAAAAAAAGGAAAAAAGAAAGTGGCGGTAATTTCTGAAAAGAAACATCCCCCCTCTCCTCGGATGATCTCATTCATTGTTTCTTCCTTCTGTTTAACTTCTCAGGGTCATAAATGTAGTTTGCTGTTTAAAACCGTAGTGATGTCACTCCAAAGGTATTTTGTGGAAGTGGGGAAGGGAATTATCTGAAAGTATTTGGGAATCAACACTTAGAGATTTATTAGCCTTACTAGAGGTCAGCTATTTGCATTTCTTCTTCTTTGTGCTTAGTGTAATGTAAACTGGGAATTCAGCTATAGAGTGAATGTTTACATTTGAGACATCCCGTGGAACAGAAGCGAACGTTGTGTTTATTGCTACAGCTGCCTTCTCGAGTGAAATCGTGATCTAAAGTCTCGCTGGTCCCAGGCCAGATTTCCAACCTGCCCCCTGTGCTGATCCCCTACACAGTGCCAGGGTTTGACACTCCCTGGTACTGTTTCTCCCTGCAGCCTCAAGCATGACATCAGCCCCAAGCACTGCTCCCAAAGCCACTCACAGCCCCTGTGTGCTGGGAACGGGATGGAAGAGGAGGAACAGCTTTGCACTGCCTTGAGGCTGTGACAGTGAGCACCACAAAGGAGACTGAAAAAGTGTTGCTGTACTGTGGCTAGAGTGGCACAGGCGACTGATCACGATATGCTAGCTCTGCCATGGGGCTTTTGGTGTAAGCAAATTTTGTATAGTCTGCCCTAGCTGGATTATGTGTAATAGTGTTTTATTTATAATATGGCCCTGTTTAACAAACTGCTTTTGGAAGTGTACTTATTTAAAATATTTGTACAAATAGTGCTCTCTTTGTTAAACAATAGACCAGTTGATTGGAGTAGTCACCCCATCTGCTGAAGAAGGAATTCAGAGAGGATGTACGTTTTCTGTAAGCATATGATCTTGTTTGTTTTGGGAATTTTTTTTTCCCCAGGAAATTAGGAGGAACATCAAGTATGGACACAGCCAGAGAACACAACTTACAGTACATGTTCTTGTAGGGAGAGTGTATTCTTTGGTCTGTGAGGAGGGATGTTGTTAGGTGTTTGAGGGGTTCTTACAGAAACACTTAAATGTCACTAGCTCAATTTCTTACCAAGACACTAAATTACATTTTCTAGCTGGTCTGTAAGCAACACTTTCCCCATTGCAGCAAATAATTAAAAGGAGTGAAAGACAATGAAAGATCTGACAAAGCTTACAGGCCAGGACTGTGGGCTACATTACTTTGTTGGGAGAATGTTGAACACTGTTAGATTCCTCATACTTTCTTCAGCATGCTGATAAATACCATAATTTCTCTGGAATTGTAAGTTAGTTCTCTTAAGCAGGAAGACTTCAAAATAATTTGAGAAATAGACACAAGGGCTGTGTAGGTGTGATGTGTTGGCTCATGCTAGTCGCCTTTTCATTCGTGATGGATGGCAGCTAACAAATTACTCATTGAATCCTGAAAGGAAGGGCTGATTGTCTCCTTCAGATTTCTCTTTGCTTGCTTACCTGAGCTTTTGGAAAGAGCAGCTGGTCCACCCTAAAATTTCTCACTCTTCCTGAGGAAATCCAGCAGTCAGATTTGACCTCCTTGGATCTATGCATGTGTAAGCACTATATACTGTTTTGGAGGAAGAATATGATCTTGAAACAGTAGTCTGGTATGAGACTTGTTAGGAATGTTAGCCAAGAACTTTAGCTTAATACAAAAATTTCTGTCCTTTGCGTCTGCCCAACTCTCTTTCTAGGAAGATCTCACCTTTCATCAGAATACATGCAAAAAATGAAAAAACTGGATGCAGCATTCATGGAAAAGGGTTTTTTAAGAGAAGAATGTAATGAAACACAGTAAATCAGAGATAACTGCAATACTGTAAGGCTCAGAGTGATCTCCTGTTACAGTTATGTTTCTTTCTTCTCTGGAACCCATGGCTATTATTTTTTTTCTTTGACTGATGCACTTAAGACTTCCAATTTCAAAGCTTTTTTGTAGAATGTTACCATATTGATCTCATATACGTGCCTAAGTTTGTGTCCTGTATTAAAATAAATGTAAACATAAGCATGGATTTTCCAGGATGCTCATAGTTTGTAAAGCTTTAATACTTTTAACAAATAATGTACTTTTCCTTGCAAATGCTAAGTGACTTCTGTTGTATACTCTTTTTAAACTCTGCCTCATAACTTGAAACACAAAACACTACGTAGTTGTGTATGTAAATGGGAAACCAGACTCTAACCTCCTTCTTATGTTGGAATTCAATACACTATTTCTCCTAATTAGTTGCCTTTGAGTCTCACAAAGAGTCTTAAATAAACAAACAGAAAGCGGATGTGTCTGCATGTAACTTTGTGTGGTGATATGAATGAGTAGTGAACACCCTTAGAGTTGTATTTTCTATTTAGCATGTAGCTGAGTTACTTGACAATAAAATAACTGAACCATATTTGTGTATCTGCTTGGAGCTGTAGAAGCATTTCACAGCTGTTTGTTCGCCCCTTCCAACCTCTTCATGTAGTGACAGTAGAAGTTACTGTTCCATCAGAAACTCTGTAGCAAATTACTGACTTGTAGCATGTTTTACTACAAAATCAGAAAGGCTAGTTGAAACTATTGCGTATCAGTTCATGTGATGAGATAGAGAGATTGTGATACACTGGGATTAGCTAAACTAATCCCTAGAAGGGGAAAGAAGGGCTTGCTAACTGTGACCTTTGCATGTGCATTTCTGCTGCATCTTCTGCTGTAGCAGCAGTGTTCATCTAAGCAAGCACTGTCAGTTCAGGCAATTAAACTGACGTAAAAAAGATACCCCTTACTAAAAAGAAGTCGAACTACTTTGACTTCACTGTGAGTTGGATTAATGATGGTGTTGATATGCTGTGTTCACATTTTTCAGTGGCTGGGTGCTACTGGGTTTTTTTTTGTTTGTTTGTTTGTTTTGTTTTGTTTCTTTGTTTTTGGTTTTTTTTTCTTTTGGTTTTTGGTTTTGGTTTTTATTTGATAGTTTACCAGATTTTTCTGGTTTTTAAGAAAGAAGCAGCAGAGAAAACAAATTGTCCATGTCATTGTGGGGATTGCTTGTACAATGGGAATTATTGGGCTCCTATGTATGTCTTTGCCCTAAGAGCTAATGGAGTAAATGAGAGTAGCTATTGGTTTTGCTGTCCTCTCTTTGGGCTTCACAAAACATGGTTTCTCTGGAAGGAGCCCAAAAATCAGCTTTTCCTGGAATTTTCTAGACAATGCTTCTTGCATTTTTTTTAAAAAATATTTTGTAATATTACGGCTTTTGATTGATTCATCTTTTTGGTCATTTTTTTGGCCTCTTAGGGACTAATTTCTGTGGTTTCAGTGTGTATTGCTTGACTGGCCCAACACAACTGAAGAATTTGTATCATTTCTAGCTGGGCAGAAGCTGGTGGGAAGAAAGTAGTGGTGGTTAAAAATGTATAGAGCTCTCTTAATCACCTAGTGTGGATGTCCAAAACACTAGAAGTCTTCTATTACAGTTGGAAAAAGTATTAGAAGGACCGCAGTATATTTTGATATTGGTGGAGGATGTCAAATAAACCAGTCAACAGTAGACTGTCTCCAGGTCTTGGAAAGATGCTGTGTTGTAGATTTTCTTATGCTGATCATAGATTTTCCAGCCTGTTTCACCAAAGGTAAAGGAGCCTCTTTCTTTCTGTTGCCTGTCCTTATTAGTATTGTGTGTTTCTTATCTGTAGTGCTTCCTCCCAGTAATGTTCTTACTCCCTTAGAAGTCCAAGTCTTTGCTTGTTAAGCTTTTTACATGTGGGCAAAAAAAATCTCTCAGCAGGTGCTGGATATGAAATTATTCAGTTCAGTGGTTAAAATCTGGTAAATCATAAGGTAGGAGAGTTGGATTTTAGCTATCTGTAGGTGGCACTGCCAGGCTTGTGAAATTAGCAGGCTAGGGTTTGACCTTGGAGGAGGCCACTAGACTTGTTTGTCTTGAACTCACGTATAGAAATGCATCACTGTGGTGAAGCACTTGGAACTGCTGAAAACTAAGTGTGCAGATGCCATGAAAGGCTGAGATAAACTAGAAAAATACTTGAATAAATAATAACATTAATAAAGAGGTAGAGGTGCTTTGTGTTTTGTATTAATTAAACAGGAGAAAGCTAATGACCAAATAATTTTTTAAAATACTTATTTGGAACATACTAGAATGAGGAGCTGTCTCCAAGCAAGAGTTTTCACCACCCATTGTCTGATAAGACTAGAAATAAAATTCTTGCTATTAAAAATAAATCTTGTGTGCTCCTAGGGACATTTCTGTAAGAAAGGAAAATCCTGAACATTGAAGGTTTACTATTTTTATGATGCTATTTTGGCAATTGTCCTTGTTTTTCTATTCATGATGAGTGTTGGATGAGTGACCCGACAATTGTAGGGCTGTTAAGTCGTTTAAAGCCAACATCATCTTTTAACTGGTGGCACTTTAATTATAAGTATGAACTTAGCATAGGGATTGCTGAACTGAGAAGATAGTAAACTTCAGGCAGGAGACTAGAACCTTAGCTTTGCTTTGGTTTACAGATTGCAACCAACACAATACTGAACAGGTATAGGAAAAAACCCCACCAAAGTGTAGGAAAACAGCTAATTATAGTAATTGCAGCTGGTTTCAAAGTACTTCTAACAGTTTGTGCATAATGCTTACTTGAAAGCATCAAATGGGCGCTAGTTGTGAAATAGAACACCTGTTTGTTGTTGAGCATGTGTTTATGCAGATGATTTTTGTTGTCAAAGCACCTTGATGTAGAGTAGTCCTGTTTACATTTACATTCTCCCCAAAGGATTAACAGTGTTCTCTCAATAAATTTACAGTCTATTCTCCTCTCAAAGGCTGCTGTTTGGAGGGTGGTGTGAACAAGGCAACAAGTGCTTGCTAATCACTTGAATATACATAATTAGCGACAGTCTGGTGCACTGGAGTCTTTGTACAGCCACAGCAATACTGATTGGCAGCAGCAGATAACAATAGTCATGGCAAGGTGGTATTTGTTGAATATTTGAAGGTGTTTTTCTTTTATATTTGCAGTAGGCATTTTGAGTTAATTACGCCATTATTCTGGAACACTCTTACTATGTTATTTTAATGTCAGAGTTAAAGATCAGTCATGTGGCCTGTTGTACATAAAGAAATAAGACCTTTAGTAAATCCTTTACTTCTTTTGAGACTAAGATGGATTCTTTTTTTCTTCCTTCATAATTTTATGATACTAAGATGGATTCAATTTTTTTCCTTCTTAATTTTACATAACCCAAAGTCAAACTGGAAACTATGACAAAGAATTTGGGAGATGAATGTATGTATGTGATGATACTCTTGTATTCAGCAGTGTTTAGTTCTACAACTGGCTCTCTGACAAGTTCAGTACTTTAGAAAACAAACACAAAGTCATTGATGATAAAATTTATGGGTGACATAGACAGTAATTAATAAATAACACTGGGAAAATTATTTGGATTGCTTTTCATGTTTGTTGTGTTTTAACAAAATGTGTTTTAATATGGCAAAATGCTTAACATCAATTTAACTAAAGGGAGACTAGAACAAGTAGATAATGAATATCTAGAAAATCAGATGAGTCACTGTATTTGGCGAGGTTAATTTGTATGAAACTCATCAAATTTCCTCTTATTACAAGGTAGCGATCATTTTGTATAGGCTAGAGTCTTCGAATATTGTATCTTGGCTTTATTCAGGCTTCTGATATTCTGTGAATATCATTTTCATAAGAAAAAAAGGATACATACATTAGATGAAACAACTGTGAGGTTTGATTCTAAGAGCAAAACTGTTAGAAGACTGTGCTGAGTAATTATTAAAGGTTCCATATCAAAATAGAAGTAAAAATGGAGCAGAATTTTGTTAGGCTGTTTCCTGAATTCTGCCTAGGCAGTACTTTCATCGATGTGGTGAGTAATGGCAAAGATAATGGTTATTAATATTTTGAGGTGTCTCCAAAATGAAAAGGACTGCAGGTGTGCTGGAGGATGGGCTTAGAATTCTGAATGGTATTGCTAATGTGGAGACGTGGTTTGTGTGAGGAGCTGGAAGCTGTTCAGGGGGAGCAAGTTTGACATGCACTCTAGAATGATCTACTGTAGAAAGAAGTTAATGGAGAACGAGTGGCTAGGTAAGAATCTCTTCAGAAAAAAGTCCAGTAGGTAGCATGGATGACAAACTGGACGTTATTTATATCTCACTGTTGTGAAGAAGGCAAACACATGCATGTATAAACAGTGATAGAACCTGTAAGATGCATCTTTCTGCTCCATCGAGTGCTTAAGGTCTTAGCTGGAAAAATGCATCCATTTCTGGGTGCTGCAGTTCAAAATTATAAAGACTATTATACAGAGATCAGCAGTGAGGGAGATCAGCGATTAAACGACCCGTGAGTCCAGGCTAAATGGGTTGCAATTGATGAGGCTAAATAAGAAAAGAGAAGTGATAATATGATGTGTTCTTCATGTGCACAGCAGAGAGAAGAAATTATGGTTTTAAAGTTTTGCAATGCAGTTTGACCTACAAACCAAGAAACCTTTTCTGAAACAGGCCTACCATGAGAAAAAGCCTACTGAGTGGTACCAATGGCCCATCTATCTCAGTATTCTGTCTGCTGCAGAGGCAGAGGATATGCTGTTTAGGGAGAGCTTGCAAGTTTGGCCCTTTTCTTGCCTCTCATTCTGCTTGCACTTTGCCAGTGTCCAGAACTGTTGCATTAATAATGTTAGATGGCATATCCATGGATGTGTTTCACCAAGGGCCCTAACTATTGCACAGTGGTATTTGGTGAACAGCAGTTCTGCACTTGCCTGCTGCTTTCACGATTTTGTAAACTTCAACCTTCTCCTGTCCAAACTGAAGAGCTCCTGTCTTTTCATCTTGCCTTAGAAAAGGTGGCTGTTCCAACGCCTGGATCATTTCGGTTCCCTTTTTCTGTGATTTCTCATAATTCAACTACATTCTCCTTGAGACTTGGAGACAAGGCTGTACAGGGTAATGAAGATGTGGGCACAGCACTGTTTTCTGTATCAGCAAAATTGCATCCTTTCTCTTGTTCTCAGTATCCTTTCTGACATGCTCAACATTTTGTGAGGTTTTTCTGGCTGTTGTTTACCTGCACTTATGATTTCATGGAGCTGTCAGTGATGAATCCAGGACTCGACTAAAGTATAATTTATGATTCTAAAGTAAACATTGTGAGGCATAGTTTGTATTATTTTTTCCTAGATACATTACCTCACATTTATGTACCCAATGTTCATTTTTCCTCTTTGCCCGCTCAGTTTTGTGAGATCAGATCCTTCTGTTCTTCTACGCCACAGATGTGGCATTTGACTATTGGCTACAGTGTGGTATCATTTGTAGGCTGTAAGATGTCACAGATCACACCACTGTCCAGCTCACTGGGGAAGATGTCATATAAAAATTATGCCAGCCTTGATTGCTGGGGGACCTCCTGACTCTTTCTTACGCTGACATATTTTATCATCTTTAATATTCCTCCTTGTTTAGGCAGCTTTTCATGCTTTATACTGATGTTTTCCCTATAATCACCTTTTAACTTTTCCATTAAGACATACAAGTCGACCTTGGCAGGTGGGAAGCAGGGCAAGCTAAGAAGGGAGAATTACTTTATTTTCTTTTTTAGTTATGGCAGCCATTTTCTCTGGCCTCAGTATTTTCGTTAGTATTCTGCCTGTTTGTAAGGTTTTTTGAGTTTGTTCTTTGCATTTTAAAAGACTGTATGTCTTATATTTGCCTATATTTTTCTGTTAATGATGAATATTTGCATATCAGCTATAATTGGGCAGCTTTCTTCCATGTCAGTGCTAAACCCACTCATAAAGCTGGGAGAGGGAAAATCTTGCACTTGAAAAGTAATATTATTTTAAAAATAATGTAATACTAACTACAAGTAATAATAAAGTAGTTTTAATCCTGTTTGCAGATTCAGGGGGATCTGTGGACTACTTTGGAAGAGTCTACAAAAGGTTACTAAGAAAAAACTAACCAACTTGTCCAGGGTGTAAGACACAGCACTTCTTTGGATATTTAGGACACTGTGTTTCTGCTAGAAAATGTTAAGAGTTCTATGAACTGAAAAAAATTGAAACCTATTGTATTCAATAAAATGTTTGGGTTCTTAAATGCTTATAATTCTTGATAGTTTTTAGTCAAGTAATGCAGAAAATGGTTTCCTTGAAGCTTTTCAAAATGCATAATAAGAATACAGAAGAGTAAATTAGCATAGGGAATGGGAATCATGGTTCCATTCCAGTTTCTCTTTTAATATTTAATATTTAAATGAATATTTGCATCCCAGAGAGAAGAAAATAGAGAAGAAAAATGATAATATTTTCAGCATTGGAGAGAATGTCTTTAGAACTTAAGATTCTGAGATTTTGTGTGGTTATTGAGGAATATGGGACTGCCTTGCCACAAGAAGGAACCTTAATGTGAAAATGTAAAGGAGCTCTTTAATGTAGCAGCTTAGTGAGTAATGGAGCTCTGTGACTGAAGGCTGAATCCAGTTGTATTCAGAACCAAGATGAGGATGATTAAGAGAAAAATTGAAAAATACTAAGGAGAACATTTTGATACCATCAAGACAGAGTGCATTTTGGAAGACAAGTATTTAAAAAAACAAATAGTTTTTTGCCAGTACCTGCATAGTGGGAGAAAACTCTGTGACCTGTTTTTTGAAGAGTTCATACTGAACTAATGAGATGTTCTTGTTTATCTTAAAATATATGATGCCATGAATAAAAATCATAAATTGCCATATACAGATTTGCACATGAGACACTCAGATTAGCAATGAAATGTAAATTTGGTGAGAATTTGTCCAAGACTTGCTCAGAGTGTTATTCAAATGAAACAGTAAAAATCCAGTTGCTCTTTGCTGAAGTCCCTCCTGACATGCTGTTTGAGAAACACTGCATCAATATTAAAAGATGAAATTGCTGGTTCCTGGTGTGTTTTGCAGTCTTTCTTAGCTGCGTACTGCTTTTGCCACCAGGTTGGCACTTTCCTCCTCAGTATCATGGCAAGTTAGAGCTCTCTTATTGAATTTGGATTGTCTGCATACCTCCTTTGCTGTGTATTTTTGTTTTCTCATCATATTAAGTTAAGCCCATTAGGTCCTTACATTTTTCTAAGAGAAGGTACTGATTCATGGTAATTAAGTAATTTCTTAATATTGTTTTGACATGTTAAGTAAATGGAGCTCTTTAAAGTCACTGTAAAAGCACTTTCTCTAGTGTGCCTTTGTTCTTGGGTTCAGAATACAAATGTTGTCTTTGTGGTGGCACAGTTGCAGATGTAGAGAGCTAAAGGTGTTGTGTAAGTCACTGTTAATTTTTTTTTTCCACAAGGGAAAGCAGGAGTGTTACCATTTTTGCACTTTCACCTAAGGAGCAAACTTGCATGAAAGATGAAACTGGGCAGCAGGACCATCCTTTTACAAACAGAGGAGCAACAAAAAGCTGTGTCTGCTTGGGTGCTTGTACAATCAACAATGGAGACACATCCAGCCCTCCCACTTGTTGGTCTCATTACTAGGTCCTTGAGACAGATGTCCATCTGCTGTGTCATGGAGAGGGAAATTTTGAAAACTGTGTCTAAAGGATGTTTTCATTTCTGTATCTAGCCAGATCAAATGGTATGCTGCTAATGAAGGAGGAGGTTCAGATAGACTCTGCTTGGAGCATAGACCCCTTGATACCACGTGAAGAATTTAGAAAGAATGTAATTTGCCAGCTGAGGGGGGGTCAGTTATCTGATCTTGCAGGAAGCTGTGCTATTTCTGCCTTGCTCCACCCCCTCTTTTTTTTTTTTTTTTACTTAGTGGGCTAGTGAGCTGCAGAAGGGGCAGATCAGACAAGGAAGATCACTGGGCAACAGGACTGGAAGGAGGAGGAGGAAGAATTTCTCCTCAGCTGGATGAGCTGAGGTGATGTCGCAGGGGGGACTAGAAGGCTTGGACAAACTTAATTAAAGAAGCCCTTTCTTTGGGTCTGAGGTGCAGGCAGAATTCCCCTTGTGTTTTTAAACTTCTTCTAAGAAAGGGGTTTAAATGAAGGTAAATCCTTCCTCAGCCTCAGATATTGTCAGCAGTTTAAATTTAAGGAATTATAGAGATGTGATTAAATCACTTTATCCTGCAGGTTTTAATCAGATATATTTATAAAAGATGAGTTATTTATTATGACAAATGAACAGGTAGAAGATCTTAATCAGAATAACTACACAATATAAAAGCTAAAAAATATTAGTCAACCACAGTATAACGTAAATTGTATATTGCACTATATTAAAGCAGTTATGTTAAAGCTAGCAGAACAAACATTAAGTAAAGGTTTTGATGTATCTCACCACACTCCAGTCGTGGCTACTTCTTTCCCTTTCACTCAGTCTCTGGGAAATAACTGTAGAGAGGCATCCCAAATTCCACAGGAGAAATTCCATGCACTTCAAGAAAAGGATGTGGAAGAATCTAACTTGTGCAAAAGTAACCTGGACTTTTATAGTGTAAAGAGGTCGACCTGCCAGTCATAAGCCTCCAGGTCAGTTTAGCAGCTTATCTGTCAAGCCTTACTTCAAAGGGACAGATGTGTGTTTGAAGCTGGTAAGCCAGGCTGGCCTTTTAGCATATTCAACACCAAGAAATACCACTGTGGTGCTAACAGGAGTTCCCCACAGAGAGCTTGCATTGCTTTGTCTTCTGACCAGATTCCAGGCCAAGCACATCAGCTTTTTCAGGGCAAAGCATCCTGCTACACATTTAGTGAAAAATTTCACCTGCAATACGCTGAGGGGTTTTGTTGGGACTAGGGGAGGCTGAAAAAACAGGTTCATTTCAGAATCTTGTAGAGGGCTAGAGTTTTCCTGTAGCTTACTGATCACTGATCCTGTGATGTCCACTTCTTCTGCCCCTTTACAGAGACAATAAGTACATTAGAGAATGGCTAGATCTCTGGGAAATGTTTCTCCCTGTAATCATGGATTGTCTGAAGAAAGGTTACTATCTGTAAATGAATAATCATATCACTAACATTCATTCCCTGTCAAACTGTTACCTGCTCTTACAAGACCAGGCTGTCACAGAAAACTCAATTGTCTTAAATATTAAGACTAAATATGCCTAATATACCTAATATAAACAAAACAGTCGAGATACAAACTTTAACTGAATTAAACTGTAGACATCCAGAAGAAAAGCTTTTGTTAAGACTGTTTCAGCTGTGCTGCTGGTGCTTAGTGTTATAGTGTGTGCACTCGGTAAACAGAACTGTGGAAGACTCTTAGAGGAGATGAAAAATTTGTGTCACTTGTCCCTGATGTGGAACTTGTATTCCCTGGTGAACGTCAGCATGGAAAAATGCATCAGCATCGTAACGGGCGCTCATCTGCAGCACGACCCCCGGGAGACAAAGCAGCGTTTTACCTCTCGGGATTAACAAACATGTGGCAGCTTTAGTGGTGCTGTTTGGTAGTCAGGTGATAGACTGGCCATATGTCCTCATACCTCATTCTGGCATGAGGGGTTTTTTTTCCCTCTTTGAAATTTGAAATAAAAGCATAGCTTTATTTGGTAGTCATTTGTTCCAGTTCTTATGCCACAGACATGAAATTCTAAAAGATCTTTTAGGAAGTTCTGTGCCCAAGTTTCTCCCCCTCTGAGTCTCTCTTGGAAAGGTTCCTTTCTTTGGTTATCCTTATTTGGGACATACAGAAATTACTGTAGAATGTAGATGACTTGCATCATAAGAAGCTTAAGCATCTAGTTAGGCTCTAAATAAGAAGGTGAATGTTTAAGAGTTCTTTGGGCACCTGCACAGCTCAAATCCCTTCCTGTGGTACAGGAACATGGCGCCATGTTCCCAGAGTGCACAGGGAAAAAAGAGAGAAGGACAAGTTTTTTTTCAGGCAATTAAAAGTTTGCATCCAAATGATTAAGAGTCTTCATCTCTGTCTCTGGGGTTTGGACCAGTGATGTGAGGATTTCTTGACATAAGAAAACAAAACTGTTTACTAGTGTTTAGCACGGGGAGAAAGGGAAGATATTGCTGGCTTGAAGTATCATGAAGTTAAAGGATTTAATTTAAAAATAACTGCAAGCTTGGAGAGATTGTGTTTTCTGTCTTGTAGTACGTTACCAGTGGCCTTTTAGTACTCTGAGGAGATAATTTGTAGTTCATTTTAAGCAAATTAGAAAATATGAGTGTTATATCAGTGTAATGAAAACATCATTATTAAAGGCTGAAGGAAGAATAAAGTATGAATTTTCCCTCACTCCTACATAGGTTTCTGTATCCATTATAGATCAGATCCTTGTATTTCAGCTATTTAGATTTTACCTAATTTGTTATTTTTGAAGAGCGTTTCAACCATGATTCTTAAGGAATTCTCTAATTCGATAAAATAAAATCAAAACACACAACTACCTCTTATAAATGCTTTGTTTAAAATGGACATTTCTGAACCTTCTACAGACAATACCTGCTCAGATGTGACAGCATTTGTGACATCACCAGTACAGACTTTCACAAGGATTTTGAAGTCAGTGTTGTAAGTTTCCATTTCATTTTTGCTAATTAGAGAATTGTGCTGTTTATTTTCTAGAGGAAAAAAAGTCACTAAAAGCGTATCAAATTTGTTTACTTAATTCAATAGAAATGCAAATATATTTTTTTGAAAATTACAGTTCCTTATTGGTCCCTATTATTTTGGTGTCACAAATGTTAAATATTTGGTGCCAGTTAATTATTGTATGTATAATCAGAATTTCAGAAAAGCCAGATGTAGGAAGAGATTATCAGTGTTTTCTCATGTATGAAATTTCATTTCTGCATTGAATAAACTAACTGAAGAGTTTGCTGAGATCTAGTTCAGGTCATCCTATAAGTTATTAGACTGTTTTGGAGGCTAAATCATTAAGCATTTCTCAGTAGTTAGATTAGGAAGAAATAGTATGCTAATAGCAGAGAAACCACAAGATTAGTCTGTTAGTGAAAAAACAGTAACAAACTTCATCCCAAGCTTGGTAAGATAAATTTATATGTCTTATCCAGGTCAGTTATCTTCCGTTCCATCTTGTGGCTGGAATTTGGGGGTCATATTTTATAGCTGTGTTTTAAAAGTTTCTAAAATGACTGAAAATGGTGCAAAAATTTTGTGCTAGTAAAATGGCAGGGCTGAAAATTTTGCATTTTTCCTTCTCAGTCAAGCTTTCTGTTAATTAAGATGCTGGAAAAACTTGAAGCAGAAGACTTAACACCTCATTTGCCTGAATATTGATTGCAATTGTAGTATAATAAAAACATGCAAGACAAATTAATGTAAAATATACTTACTAGAATTGAACCATGTTATGGTTCTTATGTGGGGGTTATGAGCTGTTTTATTAAATTTAAGGCAGTGAAAGCTTTTAGAAATATGTAGAATTCTGAGGTTATAAATGAGTTTTTATTTTTTCGGTTCTTTAATTCTAATCTGTAAATTTAAGAAAATATTTTACTGACCATGTTGCTTCTATCTTCCTAGCACTGCTGTTAGGATAAGACATATTTCACTGCTAACTCAAAATTTCAATTTATATTGGGATCTCTAAGTTGTAAGATTTTGTATTATTAAATTCTAATAACTATTTCACAAATGCATCTAGAAGTATTGTATTTCTCGCTTTTCAAATTGTGCATTTTAAGTGGTTTTTCTATTATTTGTCAGAGTACAGAGATTTGTATAGTTTACATATTTTTAATTCATAATTTCTGTGTATATGTGTAGAGTAAATGACAGTGTATTATGACACATATGTCAGGATATAATTTGGTTGTGTAGAACATGCAGTTGTATTAGGGAAATTCTTGATGAAATAGTTTGTCAGAACCATCGTGGCATCATTGCTTAGAGATTCAGTTGATCTTAGAAACTTGAATCGCTTGAACCTGATTTTCTAGCTTGACTGGAAAACAAGAATTGCACTCACAAGGCAGAGCAGCAGTCTGATTAATTAGTAGTTAATCTTGCCTAAGTTCATGCTGATGCCCCTTCTCCTTTGCATCTTTCTTGCCCCCAGCCAATTACCCCCATCTTTCCTTTGTGCTGATACTAGCTGTACAGTAACCTGGAATTGTTTTGAACTGGTCAACCCCTTTTCTCTTGGGGTTTGCTTTTTTAAGACCTCTCTCAGCTGCGTGGGTGCCAGTGCTGACGCAGTAGAGTGGGACATGGGATACACTGCATGCTTCCTTTGCAGCTGGTCCTCACCTTCCCCAGTGGACTGCCCTGATATTATTATTATTATTATTATTATTATTATTATTATTATTATTATTATTGTATTTGAGGTCAACCAAAGTGCCCAAGGATTAAGACCTCCATTTGCCATCAATACCTCCTGGCTACTACCAGGTTTGTGCTAGGACAAAAGGAGCATAGCAATTAAAGGAAGAACATGCTTATGTTGAATGTTTACTCAAATTTCCTGAATGTGAGATTTTCATTTTTAAAAAAATGTGCTCACACGAGTTCGGAAATGTGTCACAGCACTCAAGGAGACACTGGCTTTTTCTAAAGGTGCTGGTAGGATTGGGTGCTGAATTGATGGGAGAGTGGCTGCATTGCCATGGTGGAAACCACTAGTTTTGTGGTGAAATTACATCATTCAGAACTGCAGATGCAGAATGTTTGAAAAGCTTTTCCTGAACTCTTCTGAAAACGTGGTTCTGTGAAATGACTGATACTCTGCTATTGGCCATTTATGTTGTTAAACCCTTTTGTCATAGTCCTTCCTTTGAAAGTGAAGCCTAATCCAGTCTTTCTCTTCTCACTCTGCTTCTCTCCATCTCTGGTTATTTCTCTGTGTGCGTGTTTTGTCTCTGAAGCTCTTCTGTTTTCTTGTCACTTTCTAAAAATGTAGTTATCAGAACTGTAATTTATTTGTTTACTTTGGAGTAATATTTACAGTGTTTGTAAAATTCTGTAACTTTACAAATGAGAATACTTTTCTTTCTACTCAGTATTACATACTTAAACAAGGGTTATATTAATTGTTCTTTAGTGGTTAATTTAAAACTAAACAGTGTGTGAGCATTTCAGGTTATTTCTGTAACTGTTTATAAATTCAAGTAATTCTTCACTGTATTTCATCTGGTGTTTCTCAGCTCACTGGCATAGCTTTGCCACTCTAAAATTCTTCACATTCTTAATAAACGTGAATAGTTTTACTGTCTTGCAGTGTATGCAGTGGTAACCCTAGATCATTGTATATATTGGCTGAAAGTGTTCCTAACAGAGAACTGTGGACCTTCATGGATTGAAAATTGAAAATTTTATTATGTAATCCTATTTTGATCTTCTCCCTTTACCCAATTTCCTTTCTCTATTCTGTTCCACCACATGTTTTTTTTCATTCACACAATTCGTTTCTTTAACTTATTAAAAGCTTTTTTTAAAAGATGAAGTCAGTTGTGTTAGTCTCCATCCATTTTATTTTCTTGACTTTCTTAAAGGTAGCCCATAGGATGGACATGATTTTTCTACTCAAAAGTAGTGTTGCCTTATTTATCGTATGTGAGTTTGTATTATTTGTGTGATTAAAAATAGAATTTAAAGCAATTTTCTTTGATTGCCATCCAGCCAAATGACTTGAAATTTTCAAAGTTTCTTTAACTTTTTGTTTTGTTTTGTTTTATTTTTTCTTGGGAGTGTGGGGTGTAATTCTCCATTTAGAATCCTTCAGTTGAACTGTTATCAGTGAAGGATAGGTGTTTTCTGCCTGTAGTTTTCACCTCACTTACAATTTCTTAGTAACTGTGGATGTATTCTGCCTAGGTCCGGGATTCTTTAGTACTTAACACCCAGCTCCAATACCTCCTTTTTGATCTAGAGTGACTGAAAGAATTTTTCTGTTACCTGAAGCAGATTCTGTTGTTGTCTTCTAAGGTAAAAACCAATAGAAAGAAGCCATTCTGGTTCTTTGCAAATGTATTAGGCTCAGCTGCAGACTTCATTTTGTGTCTGGTTAATTTTCATCAAATTTTCACCCTTTAATCTGTTTGTGTTTTTTATTTCCCTGGCTTGGAAGTTTACTACATCTTATTTCCTGAAAGCAGTACTTTAAGATTTATTAATTTTCCCATTTAACTACAGTGTTTCTTTATATACAGAAACCTACATTTCCCCAGCTCCACTCCACTGGTTCTTTATCTAGTGTGATTCCATGATGATTTGGTTGTATGAGCAGGGTGAAAAGCTGAAAGTGTATGCTGAAGAACAAGCAGATCCTAAGGGCTGGATGGTATATTTTCCAAATTTTGCAAGTCCTTATGAATTGTTTGGTTTATTATTCAAAATATTGCAAAGGATGATCCAGGAAGAAAATGGGGGTGGAGGTGAGGGAGTGGATTTGAAGTCTTTGTCTCCCTCCCGTGCCCTGTGTTGAAGTTCAGTTTCACCTTTAATTTACTGAGTAGTTCCTTTCCCAGATATGATGGAACTGAAATATTTTGTGGTTACTCTTAACGGTTCTTGAATTAATTCCTCTATACTGCATGCATGAGAAGAAAAATATTTCCTGCTCATGTGCTTTAGAGCCAACAGTATCAAGGAGTATTAGTGTCAATAAATTACTTCTGTGAACTTTATTATGTGTGATATTTAGCCAGTTTGAAAGAAATTTTAAAAAATCCTTGAAGTGGACACTATTTAAATTCGGGGGCACAGGATTTTCTGCAATTAATTGGATTGCTATGGTAGGCCAATATATTAAGCTCAGGCAGTTTTGCTGCTAATTACACACAACTTCTCTGGAGTATCGGATATTCAGATCCATTTTATGAATATGGTAGGGAGAATAACAACTGTAAAACAAAGCACTGTGCATGTAAGTGACTGTTAGCATGTATTTCAGAAGGGATAAATGCTCACCATATGGTACAATTACTGTGTCCAAGTTTTCAAATTAGCTTCTCTCATCCTCCTTATTACTGTCTTTAAAAAGAGAGGAAAAAAACCCAACATGATTTATCTACTCTGCAGCAGAACTCTTGACGCAAAACAGCAGCCCAGTTCTGTCCAGTTTTTTTTCCTAGCATAATAGAGGCTGTCGGACTTTTTTATACTAATTACTGTGTGAGCCTCAGATGAACCCCCTTCAATTCACAGGGCTTTGTTAAGGGAGGAGCTGTCAATGTGTCTGCCCGTTTGCAGCTGTGCTGTGGCTTTAGCTTGCTTAACATTATGCTGCTTTTTAGACTTGACAGAAGGGATTTTTTTTTTTCTTTTTTTTTCTTTTTTTTTTTTTTTTTATTAAGGCAAAGCAGCCTTGTAGCGAAATGGTTTAAGCAGCTGCATTGTGGGGAAGCACAAAGAAGTTATTATTGTGTCTGTTTAGGGGGGTCGGATGGAGGGGGGAGATATTCGGCTGCTGTTGATGCCGATTGTTGACTTGCCATCTGCCAGATAGGGAGAAGAAAAAAATGACAGCTCCAGCAGGGTGTTCAAGAGGTTGTTTGGAGAGACGCATAAACATGTGCAGATGTCGAACTGAATAATGGCAAGAACTTGAGACGGTTTATGATGCTGCTGTTGTGTGTGCATATACAGAATGAATGTATGTGGAGATTTGCTTAGGAGGAGGGTACATATTAATTATCATTGTCCCCCACCACCTCCTTTACTTCTGTTAATTAGTTCAGGAGTTTAATATCTTCCCTCCCTCCATTGTTTATTCCTAAAAAGAGCCTTTTCTTGTAGTAGGGAAGAAAACTTTTGATTTCTCCATGTGGTGAGTTAAAAAAAACAAACCAAAACAACAACCTAACAAATTTGGTACTTGTGGAAGTAGAAAGAGTAATGCAGTTATTTCAGTCTCAGACTTTGGGGGACAGGTGCTTTACAAGTTCTTACATAGCTTTGTCTGTCTGCCGCAAGACTGGTATGTTGCATACCCCTGCTTCTGCATCCTGAGCTTTTCTTATGCAGAAAGTGCCAATTGGTGATTGTCTAGTATTATGGAGTATGCTAGGGGTTAGAATGAGATTAGCAACTAATTTGCTCTTTTGCTTGATCTTACTTTCAGTTCTTTCTCTGAAGGCAAGGAGCTGGTCAGGAATAACTTTTATTTTCCTGTTTGACAGTTGCACATAGAATAAATACGGGTCGCTTCATAGCAATATAGTTTTCTTTCTTTCACTAAAACCCGTTCTTATTTCTTGTTCAGTGCTTATGGTGAGTTTCCAAGATACGGTGAAAGAAATGTGAGAAAGGATACAAGCATAGAGGAAATTTAGTTAGCCCAGAAAGGCTAAATGAAAGCACTGTTATACAGGTGATCTCTTACTTTAAAAATAGAAACTTTAAAATAATGAATTTTCTTCTCTAATATTACATGACATTCAACATTCAGATATCTGTATTGAACTGAAAAATGGAAAATGAAACAATGGTTGAGGTTCATTGTGTATATGGATAGCAGACATGACTCTATGTTATCAATATGTATCGGGGTTTTTTGGTCAGTCACGGCATGACTTAAATATTATTGGAATTAACCTAACCAGTGCTTCCTGCCAAGCAAGCCCTTACCAAAAGTGAAGGAACTCCTTTTAATTGTGTCTTCTGTCTTAAGTCTAATAGGCATCTGTAGGTTATTGATAACAATAACTATTGATGGGAGCACTTGATGTGCCCTTCTGTCATCACTGTGGCAGAATGGGAGATACCAGTTTTGGATTATGTCAGTTTTAGCTGAAAATTCAGGTGTGGCTGCCCCCTGCCCAAGTACCAATTTCTGCATCTGAATCTAGACAGAGGTCACTGGCACTGCAGTTGAGATTTGCTTTTTGCCTGTGAGTTGCGTTGCTGGTTCTTCTTCCCAGAATTGTGGTGTTTTATGTGTTCCATCCCTGCTGGTGTGAAGCTCAGTTTCTCTGGGTAGTGCTACATGGCTGCATATCCTGAAGCATTTCATGCAACCTAAGAGATCTCTTGATGTGTACAGCAGTAATGGAGTGTTGCAGCTCAAGCATTTTAAAGGATGCTTGGCCTTATCTCATAGTGATTCTTTGCAAGTGATGCAGGCTAAGGAGCAGAGTGAAAAGGTTGACTTCATTGATGTGCCTTGAGGAAGAAAGGAGGGTGAATGGTGTTGGCACTGGCTTTTTGGCACCTAGCAAGGTTTGAGGCTAGGAGCACACCTAGTGACAAGGAGAAAGTTCAGAGGAGCTATTTTAAAATTATTGTGATGTGCCAGTTTTGAAAGTGAGACAGTTTGCTGTGTGAAAACATGCTAGCAAGTGTACCAGTTTTAAGGGGGAAAAAGTCACATAATTTTTGACAACACGTGGATCTGTTAAAGAAACTCAGTTGAATGATAATGCTATTGTCAAACTTACCGTACTCTTTTGCAAAGAATGGAAAGTTTGAAATTTCTTGTGTAAACAAGTCTTAGCTGTTTTACAAAAGGCGGTAAGCAGATAATGTTAAGATGTATAATTCAACTTGTCTGTGTGCTAAAAGCATTTATATTTTAATAATCTGATTTAATACAGTTGTACCAAGTATATGAATTTAAATTGTTGCTGCTGTAACTGACTGTCTTATTCACTGTAATTTATGGATTAGTGTTTGTATACTTGTCCTACTCTTAAAATATTTTCAAAGCCTGAAAAAGATCCTTTGGTCTAATAACACTTGATAAAAGCAGAAGAAAAGAAAGTAATATTTTTTTCTGTTATACAGAGTACAACTTGATGCTCATAGTGCTGTAAAAAAATACATATAAATATATAAAGGTACTGAGAACATTAAGGTTTTAGCTATAAAAAATAAGTGAAACAGTATTTAAAATGCTTTTTTTCATTTACCACAAATACAGCTCAACATTATTAAAAAATAAAAAACTGCTCTGAAAATCAGCTAAATAGTAAATAGTGTAGTATTTTTTGGCTTTTGTGCTTATATTGCCTTGTGCAAGATAGAAATTTAGGTAATGTGAGCAGTGTTCCTAAATATTTCCAGAATACAGAATACTTGGTTTTCCATTCCTGAATAGCAGGCATATTTAGAAAATATTGATCACCTTTGTTGCTCAGAGATGCTGATGCAATACAGGACTCTGTTATTCCAGACAGCATGTGCTAATAGCAACTGCTATTTAATTTATTTATTGTTCTAATTTTTATCCTTCAAGAATGAAGGGGAAGTGAGAGTGATGTTGAAACTGGCAAGTTTTTCTTCCTGTTGGCTCAAAGTGGGCATGGTAAAGGTCAGTTCTCAATTTGTCGGGATGTCAGCTAACTCAGTATTTCTGGTATGATTTTTTAAAAGGACAAAATTTCGTGCATATGAAAATGAACATTTATTTTCCATGCGATGCCAAGACACACCATTAATTTTGAGTAGGTATTGTAGATGCCCAGTTTGAATACTGCATTTCTGTGTGAATAATGGTATGTCTGTCTGTGTGGTATTGAATACTTTCCTCTAGATTTTTTGTGTGTTTTAGAGAAAGGATTATTAATGCAACAGGAAAGTGTTGAATAAATAGCAGGAGCTGAAGTGCTGCTGCATTCGTACAAGATAGGACAATGACTCACTCCACGAGTTGTAATGAAAAAGCCATGGTGGCTGGCAATTTGAACCCTAGAACCCTGCAATATGTTTCTTCATTGCACTCACAACCTGGGGGGAGGAAAACCCCACAGTAAGAGCAGAGAAAATCATTCCACTGGGGAGATTGGTCCTTCCCATCACTTCAGCTACAGAGGTGCACCTGAAACCATGGAGAGCTGCTCGGTGTCTTCTCCCTGCTGCTGACTGCACCTCTGCTCGGAAGGAAAATGCTTCACTAGCAGGAGCCCTTCTATTTGGTCACTACTTAGTGCTGCTTCAGGAACAAAGAATCTAGTGTTTGCCAGCTCTTCAGTGCATCTGGGCTGGCATGGAGGACAGAGGGTTGTCCCTGTTTTCCTCCCCCCTTGCTCAGCTGAGGCACTTCTAGAGCTCGTACCCGAGGCTGCTCGCTGCCTTCTGCAGAATATTAACATCTGTGTGCTTTTCCCTGGTTTCTGGCCACATACCTGTAAATAGCTGAACATAAATTGACCAGTCTTCTGTCTGAGCTGGATCGTTTGGGTATTGTGGACAGTGAGAGGCACTTGAACTTTCTCACCTAAACTTCCCAATTTGCAAGAAACTTAATGGAAACCTAGCTGTGGTATAAGGCAGTGCCCACATGTAGCATGAAATGTTTCCTATTTCTCAGCTGGCACTGGAAAAATTCATTTGTCTAATGCAAGTACAGATGTGCTCAAAATGTCATTCAGCATTACTGGGAGCTGTGGGAAAACAGTTAGTATAAATAAATAATCACTGTCTCACAGTGTAAGAGAGAATCATAAAGTGGTAGTTCCAAATTCTGCTTTTCTTTGAACTGCCAGTTAGTATTTATGAGAGGGCATCTAATAAAAATACCTTTAAAACATTTAGGCATGTTAGGGAAAATCACAGTTTCATTAAATTTTTTGTTATGCCGTGAGATTTTGTAGAATACTTTGCATAATATATGATTACACACTTAGATCGAAGGACAGAAATTATCAGGACAGGTATACTTTTTGGTTATTTTAAACATTTATTTTTTACAGTAGCTTTGTACTGTGCTGCAAATTTCTTGCAGTGAAATCAAAAGTAAGTAAATATTCTAGCAGAAGTGCTTTGCATTTACTTAGTGTCTACTGACTTAATCAAATAGTCTGCTGATGCTTCCAATCGTGTGTTAGGTAACACTGCCCTCAGAGGGCCAAGGTAAGGAAATTCAATCTCAAAACCACTGGCATTATTTCTGATAATTTTACTTGACCTAACATTAACTACAGTTCTTTCTTTTAAAGAAAAATTGCATATAGTTGTTTTATTTACTTTTATGTAATGTTGATTAATGCTCTTAGATAAATTCAGTCTTTTCCCCTTCTGTTTATTAAATGTTATTGTAGGGAGTTTGATTTATGAAAAAAGTGCCTTAAATAAAGAAAAAAAAAGAAAGAAAGACAATGTTTGTGTATTGTTTCTATTAAATCCATATGACTAAATTGATGAAACAGATAAGAGGCAGAATTTTGGTGTATTCTCTCTGAGGGGTTTTTTTTCCCTTTTTTTTTTTTTTTCCCTTAAATCTCACTTATGTCTGTGTGGCAGCTGTTGCTTCTTTTAAGGAAGCAAGTTTTTGAACTCAGGTTTCTGTTGCTTATCAGCACTGTATATTAAAGACATTTCCTTCACACCTCTGAAACCATTTACATATTGAAAAATGTAGATGTTTTGCAAAAGTGTTTTTTTTTAAATGCATTTTTAAATAGTAAGATTAATTTTAAATTACTGATTAATTTTTCAATAATTGCTAAATTTCCATATGCTTAAGGATTACAAATGGTGAGACTAACAATAGCAACTGCCGAGTCTGAGGTGAAATACATGTTTGAAGAGAGAGTTTGAGTTGTGAGGCAATGTAAAAAAAAAAAAAAATTACAAACTTTTGAGTGATACATTTGTCTAACACAGATTTTTTTGACTACTCATATGATTTCTTAGAAAGTTCTCCTTTCTGAAGCCTCTCAACAGTATGAAAACTACCAACATTGCATCACTGGAATAAACATATTTTGTGAAATGTCCTGAAGGCAGGTTTCTTGTTACTGGCTGTCAAAAGCAAAAAAAGAAAAATCATTAAGGTTGCAGTACAGAGGCAAATAAAGAGGCAGCCGCGAGGGTCATGTTCTGAACAAACCTTCATTAAACATTCTTTGTTACTGTTGTTAGCCAGTATATTATTAAATACAACGTTAATTAAAGAGTTGCATGTTACGAGGGTGCTTTTTGTATGAAGATCAGATTGAATTTTCGTGTGCTTCAAGAATATACTGCTGTCTTACTAAATATTTTGGTTGTATTCTCTCAGTAGTTATTAAAAGAGCAGACCCCAACAACATAAAATTTGTATTTTGTCTGTGTGTATGTATTTATTGTCTCTATGTATCAGTGAGGTGCATATTGTAGTGCAACTTTCCTCAAGTAGCTTAAAAAACTTTGCCTAGAATTAAAATGATGTAGGAATTACTTGGCTTTCTTTGCTGCAGTGGTTGCAATTATAGACCTCTTCTTTCTGTCTAATAAACAGATCCTAAAAGAATGTGGTTTTCAACTTAGAAGGGTGTAAATTCAGGCAAAATAATAATTTAACTTACATTAACTCAGCAGGAAGCAGGGTACAAACTGATTAATCGTCTGTGGCAGATGTACTGCTTTTTTAAGTACTGCAGCTCCATTTTATTAAATTGTCAGGATATCTTGTGGTTTGGTTAGCCTGCCTGGACTTCTCCTCTCTCGTGGAATTACTTTTCGCTTGAATTAATAGATTTCACATGTAAATTTCCTCTCATTTGCTTGTGTTGAGGTATTTAATAAACATACATTCCAAATATCTTTAAAGTGATTTAATATTGGTAATACTGAGAAATACACTTCTTTTTTTTGAAATACAGGGCTCCTAAGTTAGAAGACATGTGGAAATGTTTTTTCTTTTCAAATACTCTGCTTTGCTTTAGCGTTTTTGTATGGAGGATTTCTTTCAAGGCAAATAAGTAACCACATGCATTAAGAAGTATGAACTAAAATGTTTTTCTATCTTTAGGCAGATTATGTAAAAGGAATGCAGTTATAAGAGAGCACCTAGAGTGCATCTGGAGAGCCCTTAAACCACTTCAGCAGCTAAGCGAACAGTTCACTGATACCAGCGTTTAGTCTTCAAAAGTGTTCACCCATTAGTTAATTAAATTACAAAATAAATATATAGGGCAGATGATAAATATTAACATATAGGCCTTGGAGAGGAATTCGAATGTTGCTATTTTTAAGACAAAACCAGGGTTTGTATGTGTGTGTGTTTGTGTACATGTCTTGGAAAAGTAGTCTGACCACGATTCATGTTGGGAAACCACTTGGGAGAAACGTTCTTCAAATAAATATGTCTGTGAAAGAAATATGTGGATCCTTATGAAGCTGCAGTGTTCTACAATTGCTTTTAAACTGCATTTTCTGTGTCTAGCTATGGGTTTGCACAGTGAAGACAGAGGTACAGCTCTGCTCTTAGACAAACTGGTACTCATCTGTCCTATGATTAGCTTTTGTCCAAAGCTGCTAACTCTCTTCAGAGGAGCTTGGAAATGCTATTCAACTCTTCCAATGGTTGTTCTCCAGACATAAAATCAGCTGCATAACTCAGCAGATGATTAAAAATCTGTTCAGCTTTCTGATTAAGAGAATCTGTGTTTGGCTGCTACTGGGTACTCAATCTAAAGTGTTGTCCTAAGCGGTGAAGAGGAAGTAAGTGATCAGAGAAGTGTGTGCTGGGTCTGTAAGGCCACCTGTTAGAATGGTCTCCTTTTCCAACAGGTTTCATACTGGAGAGTGTATGTAAGCAAACAAAGGCTGCCATTCTTTCCTGAGTGACTATTAAGTGTACTTACCCTATCAGCCCTGATTCTTAGAGCAGAGTCTGCTTATCTCCCTCTGCAGTTTATTCCTTGCAAAAGGGAGGACTCTCTTTGAAACCTGAGCCCTTGGATGGCTGACCTGCTTTTGGCATGTTGATGTTGTCTCCATGCTGTCCTTGAATTCTTCAGTAGATTTAGGTGCCTGCCTTCTAGGTAACACTAAGATCTTGATAGCTTGCAAACCCAGTAAAAGGCACTTTCTCTCCTGACAGGCGCTTACTCTTATAATGAAATGAGATAGAATTTACTGGAAAAATACACAAGATTCTCTTTATCATCTCTTTAAGAAAGCAACTAAGATGTTAATATTTTTAAAACTTATACTGGATGATCTGATATGTAAGGTTTTGCTTTGGCTTCAACTTTTGAGGCCATGCAGATTTCAGCAATTTTGTTTCAGGGCATATTTCAAATATTTTTAAAATATGAGTCATCCCTTTACTTAAGCCTATGGTTATTTCATCTTCAAGTATTTAGCGAACTTAATTAATTGCTTTTCATGTAATGCTGATATAGTTTTTCATTGTTGTTGGTATTAAAGTTACACATTTGTTTTCCCATACTGCACTTGTGTTTCTTCTTCAACGTACAAAATATCTCATACCTGTTTGTTTTGGTTTGGTTTTTAGTGCATGCTTTCATGTTAGCTGGGATTTCCTACTGTGAATTGAACTCAGACTGGCAGTATCAGTAGGGATGTTCCAAGCCAAACTAGAACCAGAGGCCTGAGATAAAGCTCTGCATCAATACAAATGTGACTAGTGCCATATCTGCTCTATTCATTAAGTGGTCAAATTAAGTCACACTTGGACTTTTTAAATTCTTTCTACCTCTGTGAAAATGTCTATATAACAAAGTCAAGCAAGTACCCTGCTATCTATAAGCAGGACTAAATACAAAGAGATTTGCTACATAAGCCAGCCTGAATAGCCCAGTGTTAATTTTTCTCCTATTTTCTCTTCTCCACCTCCTATTCCCCACTCTCCTTCTCTGCTTAAATACATGTTGAAAACTGGACATGTTAGTGGCTGCAGTTGGATTTGTTAAGCCATGGGTATTGTCAAAATCCTTACAAGCTGTGCTCAAGTTCATCAAGGCCATATCAAGTATTCCCATGTTTAACTTCAGTGACAATTAGTTGATTGCTGTGATGGAAAGGTGAAGATGCAATTAATGAATTTTTAGATTACCTTTTAATGAGGTAACCTCCATGTTAAATGGATGTAAACTTCCTTTTGACTTTTGAATGGCCTAAAAGCTACGTAGCTACAGCTAACAGGGTGCTGAGGTAGTCAATAGCAATGCCAGGCTGGGGCTTATCCCAGGACCAGTGCAGCCCCTGGGGTGGTTTTTCTGAGCATTTCACAAATGGTGAGAAGTTCCTTGTTGGAAATGCACTGCATTGTTAATACACTTTTTTTTTCTGAAAATGTTCACTTGTATAATGATGAAACAGTGACTTATTTAAAGTTTTAGTAATACTCATTATTTACGATGCAGAATTTACAGAAATCAAAGATGAGGAAAGTTGGGCAAATCTAAAGTAACCTGTACTTAAGTGAATAATTGCACTCTAAAAATGAAATGATTGCTGAGATTTTGGTGTGGCATTGTAAAGTATAATAGTATTAAAGAAATTTTTTACCCTTAATAGCAAATAAATGACATTAAATAAGGGGCTGTTCTGTTCTGTATGTTTCTGATCCTAAACTCCTCATAGATGGCAGAATCTATTGTTCAGCCTGGGGTAGGGGGAAGGTATGTTTATTGGAAGGGGCGTGGTAGGTTTATTGGTGGGCTTACCTCTTGGAAGGTAATTGACTTCTACTTTTTGTTTATTCCTTTTGCTTTCAGTTATATTTTTAAAGGATATTTTGTATAGGTTTTTCCATTCCCCCCCAATTTCCTTGTATTTGCTTAGTGTATGTTTTGAGGAAATTAATGAGTTTTGCTTTGACTCAGTGGGGTAAATGTTCTACCTTGTCATAGTGTAGATTTCATTTGGTTATTAAAAGTCAAGCTGTAGAGTTTTATTTTTTTTTTCCTGAAAAAATTGGAATTGTTTATGGTGTAAGCATGTGGGATATTTGAAAAATATAGTATGATGAAATTCAGAATTGTACAATATTAGTATTCCATACATGTAGCTTCTTATTCCAGAGACATCACTGTATAGTCCAGGCTTAACATTGCAATTCAATTTTCCATTCTTTTGGAGGGAGTTTAGGTTTTCTCTGTAAATTGTAAACATCTGAAAATTTTTTGATATAATTAATGTGCAATGCTGATAAAATGATATGGTTTTAAATATTGAAGTTTGGGGGGGATTTTTACAGTGCTAATGAACTTTTGTTTTTGTCTCCTTTAGGAGAATATATAAAAAACTGGCGGCCAAGATACTTCCTGCTAAAGACAGATGGCTCTTTCATAGGCTATAAGGAGAAGCCCCAGGATGTGGATCTGCCATATCCACTCAACAACTTTTCAGTGGCAAGTATGTATTTCCAGTATTTATTATTCTCTCAGCATATTGACAGATTATCTGCTACATATTGCTTTGTGTATAGTTCAGAATTTATTGGTAACCCTGCAAGTTTAATCCATGTGCCATACTAATGCACCACTAATCTTATATCCAGCTCTACAAGATGTATTTACAGTATCAAGGAAGAACCACGCGTTTGTTTTTCGAATGTTTTTTGGAAGTCTAAGTTCTCATTTTTGTGTGTATATGTCTGAAGTGTCTGTAAATAACAATGACATTTGACAAATGATTGCTGTTAGAAGAAAATTCCTGGAAAGATTACCTTGATTCAGATCGTTGACCTCTTCTGTGTTTTTCAATAGTATCTCTGAATTCACTTGAAAACTCAAATTAATTAGAAAATTATCTAGACTGTCAAATGACACAAAATCACGCTAAGTTATTTTTCTCTTGGATAATCAGGTAATCAGCTCTCCAGCCTGGTTAATGAGTAATTTCAAGCAATCAGACAATTTGCATATATTAACAAAGCTACAAAGTGTGTATCTGTTGGATAAAGTGAAGATTACGTGTTTTCCAAGAATGTTTTTAAAAGACAAATTTGAAGGGTTTTTGATCTGTAAAAGTGAGATTGGGAGAATGAACAAAAATGAAAGTACTTGAGGAGCAAATTAAGCGGGCTCTGAGTTACAGATATCACAGCTAGAAACTTTCAGAGGAACACTAGTAGAAAACTTACCCAATTTTTTTCAAAATTTATTAGTGTACTGCAATACAATAAGTGGCAGTGTTTAGTTTCATAGAGGAGTATAGGAACCACTAGAATATTTGTACTTAGGGAAAGGGTTCCCTTCACCTTCATTGCTGAAGGTGGAACAAATGCTACTGAGACTGAGTTTTCCTATTTTCCTGATTTTTTTTTTTGTTGAGACTGACTCAACCTTTGTATATACAAAGTAACTTGTATATTTTATTTTGTAAGAAAATGCTCCAAGCCCATGTCTCGTCTCACACCTAGAAGAGGAAAACTTTGCATATTCTGGTTGCACTAGAAAATTATATTGATTTTGCAAACCTTCTACTGGTACTAGAGGCTCATTTTACCTTGTTGCTATTCAACATAAAAGCAGTGGTATCTTTAAATTGTTCATTTGAGTAGGAATTGACTAAATCATAGGCCATTATTCCTTGGTTATTGCTCTGCATATTCTAACTGCTCATTTTTAGCAGGTAGTATTTTTCTAGATGCTTTCCCCCCAGTTTGCAGCAGAAAGACCATTTCTAGAAATACAGTGGGATTTTTTTGTTCTGCTTAAGCATGCTGTTCATTCCATTCTCTGCCTTCCCTTGCTGCAGCAACTAGAAGGGTGATCCAAATGGTAGTTCTGCTAAGCAAATGAATACATAATTAGCAGTTAATTCCAGTGTGTTGGTACTGGTTTTTTGTTGGGGTTTTTTTGGTGCCCAGATGTTGCGTTATATAATTCTGATATTAGAATGCTGTCTCTGAACTTTGTCTTGATGGAAATGGAAAGTTTTCACATTGTTCACCATCACCACCCCCCCCCGACCCCCCAAAAAAAAAAAAAAAAAAAAGTCCTTTCTGCAACTAGCAAGTCCCATAGATCTGACTCTTAGGCTGTCTAAGCTAAAGGAACAAGCATGCAATATTAATTGAAAAAATACAGTTTTGATAAACAAGATGACTTTTTCTGACAGGAAAAGGAGTAATTTTACGAGAAATGTTGGCTGCAGCAAGAATAGGGGGATGTATCACTCATTAAAAGAATCTCATGAAATTAAGTGCCTAGATAGAATTCACAGGATGAAAAGCAAACCAGGATGGTATTACACTCTAAATTGCCAGGGACTGGAAGTTTTTTATCAGCTATTTTATCAGTCTGAAGATGAGATCATCAGTAGGGCAAACAAACAAAATTGCTATATGAATGAATCACATCTCATGGGAAGTACCTGGTAAATGTCAAGAACTGGTCTCATGGCCTCTGATCCAAGAGTTCCTGAGCTGCTGCAGTAGGTTTGTGGCCACAAGCAGCGCAACATATTTTTCCTGTAATAGTGAAGTACGTTTTTCATAAATTACTAGCCAGGCAGATGGAGTGTGAGATCACTGTTAATACCATCTTGATTAGGTTGGCAGGGACTTAAAGATATGTCTTTACAGTCCTATCTTCATGTAATCTTTGTAGCTATCTGTAAAGTGAGAGTGTGGTCTCAGTCTACTTTTTGCTCTCCAAATGATAGACATCTTTGGCTCTTGCTTGCAATTTGTTATTTAAGCAGAAAAGGCCAAGGCTGTGGTATTATTTTTGTAGTACTGTTGGAGTTCAACACTGGAAAGTTTACACAGTTCTACTTTGTATGATACTTGTTCTGTAATTTAAAACTTTTATAAGCAGCTCTGTCAAGCTAGTTACTGCCATCATAGAGATATTTTCCCACCAGTGTCCCCTGCCTTCCACTCCTGTGACATCAGCTTTACTTTGCAAAAGTAAAGCTCTTTCCCAGGCATAGTATAATTTCCCTAGTGTGGCTCCCTGATTCCTTCCAAGGTAACTTTGAAGTTCCATGCCTGAGCATTTCTCTTTCCCTGGTCTTGTGCTGTCTGTGAACTCCATCCAGAATGACTAGAAGACTGGAGAGAATGAAGTTATTTTATGTACTGCTAAAAGTGCTTCCAGTGACAAAAATGTCTTTGCTAATAGAGCCTTTCTCATTGGGGGGGTGTTTTGTTATCGAATGGAGTGTTCAGAGGCTATCGCTTTTCCTTGGGGTGTTCTGGGAGGGAATCTGGGGAGAAGGCATTTGGAAGTGTGTGTGTAAACAGGTGGACTTTTTACTTAGTGAGGGAGAGACTGTGGCAGCACACACAAGCTTCAGTCCATTGCCAGCCACCCAAAATGCAGGGGAGCCATTTGGGCATGAAATGGAGATGAGGGATCTCTGTTCCTTGGAGCACTGAAGATGAAACAGAGTTGAGTGAAAGGTATCACAGAGAAGGGCTGGGTGGAGCTGAACTCTGGGGAAGGACACAGCGTGTCCTCAGGTGTCCTGAATGGCCTTTACCCCCTTGTGGCCACTGCTCTCCCAGCTTTGGGTGCACAGGGAAGGCACCTTGCACTGCATCTTGGAGCTGCCGCAAGGTTGCAGGGTGAACAAATCAGCCAGATCTGGTGACACAGGAGTGGAAGTGTGTAGCAATCCCTGGTTCCTCTCCTGTGGAGTCAGCTTATTTTACACAGAACCACCTTCTTCTAAATGGCAGTTGGGAGAGCTGTGTGTTTGAAGTAGGCTGTTAGTCCCTCACTGCTCATGCCCTGACACTGAGACTCACGAAAAGCTCTGCCGTGGTGCCTTACTGTACACTTGAAGATAAACGAGGGTGGTGTAATGATATGGGTGGGAAGTTCATTGTGAAAACTTGAAACCGGGTGATACTGGTTTTCAGGGGTAATTTCAGAGGTGTGAGCTTGCTGGAATTGTCTGTTTCAAAATCAGCTCAGCTCTTTTCAGGTAGAGAGGAGCAGTTGCAAGTAATCAAAGTGCTGTAGCTTGTAGAGATACTCTTGACTGACTGAGTCACAGTAACTGAGTGGGTGTGCATTCCTAGCCCACTTCAACTGCAAAATAAAATATGTTAATTTAAATTGCTTTTGCCTTTGCCTAGGCATTTATGCAGTCAGAACCAGTTTAAAAATAATTTTGGATTCAATTGGTATGACTTCTCTGTACAGGCAAAGGCCTGATAAAAATGTCCTGTCTTTTAAAACTCCATTATGCTTCTTTGAGAACAAAACTAATACTCTGGGCAACAGGATGTATTTCCTGCATGCCCCCCCACCCCCTCAAAAAAACCCAACGTGGCTTCATAACACTGTTTTCAACTGGTCCACTGTTGTGTAAGTGGAATAAATGCAGCTTTGTGTAAACCACTTTGGTCTTTGATTGTCATCATTATTGAAAGCAGAGTGGGGAAGAATTCTACTTCAATTTTACTTAAGGAAGATTTTTGACTTCACTGATTTAAAAAAACCCAACTTCTTACAGGCACAATGAGATTGTAGGTAATCACACAGCACATTTGGGATGAAGTATCTCTAAGAATTGGCCCTTTGCCTTCATTTTGATCTTTACATGGGGAATAATTGGGAAGAGATGTATCCCTTCACAGTATCCTTTGAGCTTTGGCCAAAAATGATGTCACCTGGAACTTTTTTCCTATCTTGAAAGATAGTGCTTTCTAAGCACTCTGGTACAGCTACCCTTTTTCTTGTCTTTAAAAAGAAAAAGCAATTTTAGTGATTATGAGAAGGTAACCTTTTATAAACTTTATTTTACTTTTATTTTCTCTGAAGAAGTGATTATCAATGAACCTTGGCTATTCTAAGTGGAGAATCTGTACTACTTTTTACTGGTCTTAACTTTTCGGTGGGCCAGAGACAAGATTTTATTATTTTGGAATTTAAAAATCTTCAAAACAGGAAAATTGAAAGGTTTCAGGGGAATGATGTTAAGGTTGCAAAGAATTCTGAAGACATTCTTTAAAGAAATGGGTAGGAAAATATATATGTCTGTTTTAAGTGAGATTAATTTATATATCAAATGCTTTGGCATTAGACATGACCTTGTATGCAACTCCAAAAATAACTTTTCAATGCAATTTAAGTCCATTAAAAAAAATTGTTACAATACTGGATTACATGAACCCAGAGATAAGATATAACTATCTTATTACAGTGTGAATTTGATTCAAAAGTAATAGTAGTAGAATTGAATAAGTAATGTTGATTCAATATTGAAAATACTTGTGAAGAGAAAAAGTCAATGTATGTGTCATATACTGCATTTGTAAATACATGCATAGAAATTCAACCTCAAATCTAATGTGTATAGGAAATATTTCCGTCTGTGTTGGGTGCAGAAATGTTTGGGAGGCTTTAAAATTACTTTATGAATGGTTTCTGGGTGGTATGGTTGGTATTCTGCCCTTTGACTTAGGAGTTTGTAGCCAGGCCTGAAAGATTTTATGCTGCTGTGATATACCCAGTTGCTTAAATAAAACTGGGGTGTTTGCAAAAGAAGGATGAATAAATTTACTGTGTTCCATGAAAACAGTAAAGCCCAGGCAAAACCCATGCAGAAATCTCCTATTTCTATTTTCCTCTTTGCATGAAGGGGCAAATGGCAAACTAGCTGTAATGACAGGAAGACATGGATGCTACTTTGTTACTTTTTGAAGTATTGGAAATAAAAGACTTTGCAGCATGATGAAGTGCATAAAGTTTGGTCTTTTACAGCTTCAAGGAATATAATAAAGGGGTTTTTTTTTGGTTTTTTTTTTCATATATATTGTTATATTATAAGCACATATAAGTACTTGTTATGAGCCAAGCCCCACAAAAGTGGGATTTTTTACCCGTACAGAACAAAAAGTCAGTCCCTGCTCCAAAATACTAAAATTCCAAATATAAAACAAGTGACAGCAGATGGATGCAAACAGATGGGGGGAGTATGAGAAAACAATGAGACAGTATTAGCCTGTAGTACAGGCAGTGGTCTCAGCACATCAACAACTAATCCATTGTCAAGGTTAGATTTTTTACTCTCATCTCCCTTCTTTTCTTCCTTCCTCCTTCCCTCCCTCCTGTTTTTAAAGCATGGTGAAGGAGAGTTTTAAGGAGGATTTAAAAGAGAGCTAGTATGACAAACAGAGAGAAATTATAAATGCTTTAGAGAACTGGTGATGAAATTGTAACAGTAAAGGGATGGGTGGAATTTTGGTTCTGCGTAAAGAATGATAGAAGAATGAGAGTGGGCTGTGGGGACAGACCATATTGAAAAACTACTTATGTTTGATGTGATAGAGCTGGGTAAGAAATGGGGAGTGCCAAGAAAAGAGTGATCAAGGAGCCAATGGACAAAAACGATCTGTTATGAACAGTCCTGGAAGTATCATTTTTAGGGTAAACCTGTATTTTGGATCCAAGAAGAGACGTTTGGATCAAAGAAGAGATATTAAATTGTTCACATAAATCTCTATGTGACCAAACCTAATTTTGGGGTGATACATCTCAGAGATAAATGTAGTAAGAAAGACAAAATCCTTTTGGAAAGCCTTGGAAAAGTAGATTTCCTATAGGGAGTGGGTCAACAAGTGGGAGAATCAAAAGGGGACCAAGCTAAGGGGGTGTGTGGGTACACACATATGTTTGCTCCTATACATAAAATTCATGGATTTTCATGTGTATATGAGCAAAAGTATTTGTATCTGTCTCCATGTTATGAGAATGATGTATTGGTTCTGCTAGTTGTCTACTACTTGTCTAATGAAAAAGGTCATTAGAGAAGTGTGAATTCGATGTGCAGAGTAGCAACAACAGAAAAAGATACTTGTGAGCAGTGTGTTCATTACATTTTGATATGAGAAAGAAAAATTCGATTAGCAATTAAAAAGGCAAAGGTTGGGACAAAAATGTTTATCTTGTGAAGGAAAGACCAAGAGAAGAATGAGAAATCAAGGTTAAATTATAATGCAAGTAGATAGATACATAGAGAGATATAGATCTGTATATAGACAACACTCTCCCTAAATGTTTAAAAGTGCATACATTCTAAATAATGCAAGCAGTGTCGTGATACTATTTTTTTGTTTCATTTGATAATCGCAGGAAGTTATCCTCTGTGCTAAAACTCAGTCTGTATTAGAAATAATTTCTCAGATATGCAACCTTCTGTTCATTTTTTAGTACAATATTTTATGGCTGCTTGTATGTTTAGTATTCTTGTCTAGCCATATCAACACATTCTGCTGAAGTTGAAACCTTTCATATATGAAATAATAAAATGGTATTAGTGTTCTTTCTGTTTTTTTTTTTTTTTTAATGCTGAATGACTTCATTTAGGAAAAGAATGCTGGTGATTATACGGTTAAAGTTATAGAATTCAAACTTTAAACTTTTTAATAAAATCTGAACAGATGATCTGTGCTTTTTTTTTTTTTTTTTTTTTTTTTTGGAACTGGCAGGTTTCAGGCCCTCTAATTGGCTTCCCAGCTTTGCAGAGTAATTACAGCTTCAAGCAAACTTTGTCATCTGTGGTTCAGAATGGTGTAAAGTAAACAGAACGTTTTGAAATACAGTTTGTAGTTAGAGTTGCTCAGGAGAGTTTAACTAGCATAACTACTTAATTTAGATAGTAGCAGTTATTTGGAAAAGATAGTCCAACATTTTAGAATTGTCAGCTAGGTTGTAGATATGGAAACAGAAGTTAACATCTGGCATGTACCTGACTTTGCTTTGTTTTTTAAATTATTTTTTAAGGAGAAATTCAATAATTGAGAAATATCCATTACCTTTCTTTATACTGTTTAAATTTAATTTTTTTCCCATTTTTTTATACATCTGAAAATGGCCAAAGGAGTGCTATGCACTTGTTGGAACAGATTTGTCATTCTCTGTTACTGTTTTTATATTTTGCTGTTTTGAACAAGTGTTCTCCCCCAAGGTTTTTTCCTCCCCTCTAATATTAAAGGAAAAATTCTCATGACCGATGTTTCATCCCAGAAAGGCAGAATGCTTTAGGAATAAAATGTGTAATTCCAAGTTGTAGATGGCTAGCATACAAGAACACAAAGTTGAGTCTGTCTGTTTACTGGCTTACTCATCTTTTTGAATGATAATTTAGACTTCCAACTGTTTTGAGTTGAGATTCAGTCCTTTAATTACATATGTTTATGTATAGTAGCAAACTTGAAGACATTATGGTAGAATGTTCTCTACTCTTGGTAATGACCCAACTATCACTCGAGCATTCGGAGCCAGCTCTCAGTAGCCAGTTTCACTCTTTCTTCTGTGCTTTTGTATTTTCCAAACTATTCACTCTGTCTGAAACTACTATGGTTTTTCCACTAATTAGTAGAAAAATATTTTGGTAATTAGCAGTAAATGTGTATTACAGCACTTATTCATCTTAATAGATTTTTTTTCCGCTAATAGTAGGTGAAAGATATTCACAGAGAAGTTTTTATTCATGTTGCTGTCATGGCAGGAATACTATTTATCCCATACATTTGTGTACAGCAGCACATGAAACGTGGGGCTACTAAGTATCAGCAGATTTCAGTTATTTTTGTCTGCTTGAGAAGAATGGGTAGTACTCCTCTTTTGGGAATACTCTACTCCTTCACTTCTTTCTGAAACCCTTGTGGCTTCATAAGGGATAGATACGAATGTATTCAATTTTAACCTTCCATGAGGAAATCAACTCTTTAGCCCCTTGTAACAGGATGTTACCAAAGCTAATTAAGTTTTGTTAGATTTTATTTTTCAATAGTATTCTCCAGTGATACCCAAATGGCATTTTTGGGGGTTATTTGTTTGGAGGTTTTTTTTTATGTTTTCCATGCAATTTTTAATTATTAAGGTATTTTTTATTACCTTTAATTGATTTAGTTAACAATCTGTAATGAAAACTCAGAATAAATGCTCTTTTGTAGCTACAAAGCTTAGTATATGCATTCATATGTTTTGTTCTTGCTAATAATGTACATAATCACTTTGAGGACTGACTGAAAAAATTTAGTGTAAGTAGTATACTAGATACAGATTTACATAATGTACATAATAATGTATGTATCTAGTATACTATATAGTGTATATATATATATAGGTAATAATACAGGTGTATATATATATGTAGATAGCATTTGGACATGGGCAGGTGTAATTATATGTGTTCCATTTTTTTAATACTTGAGTTGGAAAACTTTAATAATGCAATTTAAATCTATGCATATTTGTATGTATTTGCAAAGAGAAAATAAATGCTGGAATTCATAATCTTCGGTTCCATCACAGACACTGGAGAGGATGTGCTTTTTAATTGGTACAGATTTTTCTGCATATTTATCTCTGTACCTTTTTTACTTCATATTGTCCTAACACAGTCACCTCACTTTTCCCCCTGGCAGCTTTTTTCTGCCTTCCTTTCTTCCTCTAAACTAGGTACTCTAGTTTAGCTATACTCTAGCTATCCCCATGCTTTTCTTTCTCACATAGGTTCCAGTCTTTTTCCTGTCCTAATTCCATTTTTCTCCCTTTATTCCCTAGTCTTTTGTTCCTAACAGCTCTCCTGTAAATAACTTGCTGTGTGCCATCTTTCTACATAGGATTTTGCCTCGATGAGGTAGTTTCTTTTTCACACTGTCTGAGGAAGAGGATAAGGCATTATGAATATAAGTGAAATGCTTTCAAGTTAGCATGTGTAGAGGCAGGAGATAGCTGCAGCCTCTGGATTATACTCAATGCATAGATTTTCAATGATTTTTGTGCTTTAGTAATTGTTATTGTAATTTTTTACCCTCCTCCCACTGCACTCTTATCCCTCCCACATGTAGTGTGGCCAGATGCCTTACATTTTCACAGGAATACTAAAAGGATATCAAAGGTCTTGATTTGCCAAGTTTTAAGTCTCGTCTCCAAAAAGCAGCATTTTCCAGCAGTGTGCAGCTTTAGGCAGACAACCAGTAAAGAAAATTTCAGCCTACATGATTGAAGTGTGATAGGATTAAAGATGAGAGGATGGTTTTGTCAGGAGTAAGATGAGATAATCTTAGAGCAGACAATGCTTCTAGTCTTTTCTGTTAGGAAGGTACACGTTCCTTAGAACTGCAGCTGAGGAAGTTAAAAGAAATAGCCTGTTAACCCTACCTTCACTGTCACTGTGATCATAGTTGGACTTCAACTGTGCCCCTGAAGACAGGGGTTTGTTTGATCTCATGAGTAATTGCACCCATCTACAACCCTGGTTAGGTACCCTAAGCAGCTCTACTTCCTCGTGCTTCTGTCTTCCTCGTTTCTCTTCCAGCTTTTGTGTTAAACTCCCTCTTCCTGTGTCCATCCTGCTCTAGCTCTTTCTTCTACATGTTGAGGATGATTCTCATTCTATCCAAGATCTAGCAGAGTGTAAGCAACGAGGGTGAACTACTGTGTCTCTTTTTAAATTAAATGTTTGTTAAATGGAATGTCATCTCCTTGACAAGTGAACAATCTGAGTTACATAATAATTTATAGATGCGTGATGTTCACCATGTTCATCAAGGAATACACATCTGCACAGGACAATATTTACTCCTCTTTTGTTTCCTTTACCTGTGTCTGTCAGGCTTCTGAGGTGTTCTGCTAAGCTGCAGAAAAGAACGCTATCAATAGACATATCCACTTCCACTCTTAGTTTTTTCAAATAAAAAAATCACAGTGAGGTTTTTTATTGAAACCTCAAACTAGTTGAGGTTTCAAGATCCTGAGTTTGTGAAGAGAAAATATTTCAAGCCAAAATAATTTATTTCTGTAAAAGAAAAGCATGCCTTGTTAAGTGGTACATGTCAGATGATTTTTGTAAAGCATTGACATTAACTGGAATAAAGAATAGTAAGCTACATAAGTAAAAGGTGTGGGTCAACTGGTAGGTGGCAGCTATATCAAAAAAGAAGTTACAGCAGATTGTAGGTGAACAGGAATTCAGTTGCCATATCATTATTGATTGATTTGTGAACCTGATGAATCACTTTAGATCACACGCACACATTTGATCTGGATCAGCTTTGAAGAAGTGATAATATTCCAGACATGAGATGTGATAGTTTGTGTCTACTTTGTGCTAGCTGCAGGAAAACAAGTAACACTTTTGACAGAGTAACCTCAGCTTCTGAAAAATGTTTAAATATATTTGCATGAATAAGGAGTTCTGGTTGGTCAGAGTTTTGCAGCTGTGATGTTTGGTGCAGTATCCTACATTGTAGAACTAACACACAATGTAATCAAACCATTGCCTGAATAGCCAGTGTTGTGGTCTTACAAAAGAGGAGTAATAGGTGGTCTGTAATAGGTCTGGAATTGTGGAACAAGGAGGAACTTGGATCTGAAAGCACAACTGGTTACGACAGATCGATTGAACTGACTTACGGAATACTGAAAAGATATAAAACAGGGTTCAAATGTCTAGAAGGGACAGCTGCTGAAAAGATAATTTAGTCAAAAGGACAAGAAACAATATGCTGAAATTATAGGAATAGTTGCATTAAATCCTAAGAACAATCTTGCAGCTATAGAAATAATTAATTTCTTTATAGTTGGATGGAGTAATTTGCTTACAGGGGTTTTGAAATTAGTACTTTTTTTGGGAATTTAGAAAGAGTGTAGAGAAATACATATGAGAAATAGCATAGGTAGGCCTGATTCTGCCCTAGGGCACAAAGAAAATTAGATGATTTCCTGGGGCAGCCCCACTAGGGGTGTGAGTGTGGTTGTTCTATGTTTAATAATTAGACTAATTTCAACATCTGAATTTTCTTAGGGTATTTTACGATAAATCTAATCCTGAAGTGACAGTACTGTCAGTAATTGTGACGTGGTTACCATTGGAGGGAAAATGTCATATTCCTCCTGCTGGGTGCAGATGGAAAAATATGCCAGTGGCTACTGCTGTTTCCTTGGCATGCTATAGCAATCCAGGATCTAATACTCTTCTTAACCCTTGTAACACAGACTGTGTTAACAAATGGAGACTGCACTCTTTATATGGACAACAATACAAGTTTCATCAATTCCTCTGACTGCTTTCTTCACCTTATGATTATTACCTGCTCCCTTTTGTTCAAGCCCATGGTTGTGTTGCTGTTCTGTATTTCCATATCTGTGCTGGATACATCCTGAATGGGGATACATGAGTTGAATGTATTTAATCTAAGTAATTTTATTTGCTCTTCACCCATTAACTGGCAATGTATAAAATAAGCAATGTCATGTATTTCTCTAGAATGTCAGCTAATGAAAACAGAGCGACCAAAGCCAAACACATTCATTATCAGATGTCTTCAGTGGACCACTGTCATAGAGAGGACGTTCCATGTAGACACTCCAGAGGAACGGTGAGGGTTTTATTCTTTTTTTTCTTGATCCTTGCACGGAAGCCTCAGCAGAATGTCTGCTGGGCCTGCACAGTAATCAGCACTTGGAACTGTGACATTCTGAGCACATGTGAGCAGTTAGTTAAAGATTTTTAAGTCAGCTTCTGTAAAATATTATCTGAGCTCATAACTAGTGTAAGAGTTGCCTGCGAGTAGGTGGGATGAATGTGTTCAAATAAGCCAAAACTATGTCATGATATGTCTCTGAAGTGTTAAATTTTGAACATCCAAAGCCTGGATTGAAATATTTCCAGCCTTGCTGTCTTTCTCCCTCTAATGTGCTCCTTTCTTTTGGCACAGAAAGCAGCATGCTTATTATAATTTATTTTATGTTGGCTTATTAGGTTTTCCTGTTTCAGTAAACATTCACAAACTCCTAAGATTAACTTCTTTAATGCATTGAAAAGTTTTTTGATGCACATAGGAGATATGGGATGATGCACTTAAATTTTCTATACTCTGTGGCTGGATGCACTGAATCTTCCCACTGGGGACATCTGTCCTGTTGGGACTAGTATTGTGATCTGGCTGTTATTGTTTGTATCAGGAAATAACCAACAGCTTTGCTTTTTCTGTTTTTTTCACATAGAGTTTTTTTTTTTTTATTCTGCCTTGGTACTGTGTCTCCACCCTTCTGTTCAGGGTGGTACCTCCCACTGCATTCAGTAATAAATACCACGATAATATCCCATATCCCTTGCTGGCTGAGCAAAAGGCAGCAGGTACTGTGCTTGGCGTGGGGCTATGGCCTGCTCAAGGGCTACCTGGTGTGTGTGTGCTGCTCAGCTGGCCCTGCTTGTCCTTCCACAGAAACCATCACCTGGACCTGCCCCTCAGTCCAGCCACAGCTTTTTAGGATGCTTTTAGGAATTTGTTATCCTTGGAGGCCTTTTTGAAGGGGAATTTGAGTTTTCTCAAACTCAAAGCCTGTAGGTTGAGTTTTAAGAGGAGATAGAGTTGAACACATGATATGGTTTAATAAATCTTACTTTTTTGCTCTGAAAATGTCTTGAAGGCAGGGGGAATACCAAAAAGTCTCTTAAAAATAGCAAGTTATTACGAGATAGTATTGCCTAAGAGACGGCATCCTACGCTCTCAGGTGTATTATACCTGGAGCAAGTGTTTTAAAGTTTCCAATAGTAGAATACTTAGAGAATCAGAAACTGCTAATTCTTGAGATTACCCATATAGCAATCCTTTCTGGTCAACTTCAGCACCTTTAACAAAATACAGAATTTGGAAGGAAATTGAAGTGATTAGTTAATGAATCTTCTGTGTAACATGAGAATTGAACAATGCGAGTTGAAGCAATGTAGCACATGAAAAACCTTATAAACTGTGTAACTTAATTTGTGAGTTTCTAATAGAGATGTTGGCTTGTTCATGATAGGGAAGAATGGACAGAAGCAATCCAGGCTGTAGCAGACAGACTTCAGAGACAAGAAGAGGAGAGGATGAACTGTAGTCCAACTTCTCAGATAGACAATATAGGAGAAGAAGAGATGGATGCTTCCACAACCCATCATAAAAGAAAGGTAATGACCTTAAAAAATAACTGACAGGGCTCATATGTAAATAACTTTCGTAGAATGGTCTAGATGGTTAAAGTAACATGCAAGGAATGGTATTTCTACATAAATTTCAGTGTATTATAAGCATCAAATACTTACTTGTTTGATTTCAATAAAGCTGAAGTTCCATTTATTTGTTATGCTATCTGATACAGCACTTCTGAAAAACAAAGTTTACCCATTCAGGCGCATGCTAACATTCTGTTTATTGTTTGACTATTATTTCTTCATTTTGTTTGTTTACCATTTTAGAAGTATGGTAATAAAATATTTTCTTTGGACAAGTACATTTGCCTCTTTTCTCATGCAAATAATACCCAGTACAAATCGGGTTATTTGCATGAGAATGGCTAGCGGGATTTGGCTTTTAATGACCTTGTTTTTTGCTAACTTGGGAAATACCTTTGCTTTAGTTTTCACTGAAGTAAGAGAAAACATAATTTTATTTTTCTTCAGTCCTGTACAGCTTTTGGTATAAACAGGAACACGTGCATTGTTGGCTATAACATTGTGGTTGTATCTCCAGAGTCAACAGGTTGAACACACAACTAACAGTGTGTTTCAAAAGTTTGCTCATGTGTCTCCATTTTGTCCTGTGTGGACTACTCTTGAAGAGTGGATCATTCAAATACATGTCTCTCATTTACTATACAGAGTTGACATCACTCAATAAATGCACTGAAATTAAGTGAAAAATAACAACCAATTTCCATAGGACTGGCTTGACTTTTTCTAGCTGGAAGTGAAGCTTGTAGAAAACTAAGTAGAAGTCTGCTGACAGAGCAAAACAGTCTTATAACTCACGCAACTGAATACCTTTGAGTGATGAACAATATAAGAAATAGTGAACTTGTCTTTACTAACAGGGCATGTTTTGTTTGTTGCACTACATAAAGTAAGAAAAATCAGGGCTGAGAACTATACCCTTAAGAGTATAACAAAGGTGTCATAGGTAATTGTACTTCTATCATGTCCTAATTTTTGAGAACTTGAGTTTGCAGTCCAAACAGAATTCTTTTATGTGGTTTTATTGTATGCAAATTTTGAACCTTTGTCTGCTCTAGAAAAAGGTAAAATCAATTATATACAGCTGTAACAATACTCTGAACATGTATCGTCCGGCTGACATTGAACTTTTGGCCTGGTGGCATGGATATTTAATGACTGTGTGCTCCAGGGTAAAATATGATAAGTGACAGCAAGACAGAGGCAGTGTTTAAGATGTGTCAGCCTTGTGAGAGGCAGTGTGATTATGTGGAAGGGATTTGGGTTCGCTCTGTTAAAGATCTGAGCACTGTTCCAAGCCTGTGTATCCTCTTAGTGGAGTACAAAACCATGGCATAACAACACTCATTTTCAAGGTGTCAAAATCAATGCTGTCTGATACAAGTAGTTTATCTGGAATGTGCTTTCTTTGTTCACAGTGCAGTGTGTTTTCCCATTCTACAAAAGGGGTTGTGGGAACAGGAGTAGGAGGATCAGTTTTGTTTCTGTCTTGCCTCTTGTGCTTTAAGAAATGCTGAAATAATATGCTGGGACAGTGTATGGGCAGTGCTACAGAATATTTAATGGCTTTGGCAACAAGCCAAAAGCCAAATCTACAAAACAAAAAGGTGAAATGAAAAATGGTGATATTCGGCATCTAATAATAGATAAAAATAACAAAACCAGGAAAAAAAATATAATGATAAATAAAAAGATAATAAAATTTAAAAAGAGATAAGAAAATAATAAAACCAGAGAAGATAATAATAAAAACAATAGAGCCAAAACTCAGAATCACACTGCAGATTTCTAGCTGTTGGAAAGGTGTTCAGAAGATTTTGGAATAAAAAATATTAAGTGACCATTATGATGGGGAATTGCCACTGCCTCAATCTTAATTGAAATTGTGAAAAATATGTCTCTTTAGAGCTGTTTCTGTTTTGTAGAAATGTTTCTGAAAAGCTGTTGTTTAAGCTTTCATAGTTGCTAATGTAATCAGAACCATTTCAGTTATAATGACTTAATGCATTTTTATTGCCTTTTTTCGTATTGGATTTCTTTCCTTTCAGGGATTTTTACACAATGTGTCCTTTTTTGACAAAAGCTTGTTTTGTCACCTGATTTTACATCTAAGCCCAGTGAATTTTGCTTGTGCATTCACCAGATGGTATACATATGAGTAGAAGAGCATAATCAGATTAAGAAACAAGACAGAGAGGAGTTGGGCCTGTTCTTCTCTGAAAAGGTAGTGAAAAGAAAACAGCCTTTAGGATGTGGAACTTGATTTGAATAGACACGACAGCTACATCCCAGGTTAGATTAGATGGAAGAACGAAAAACACTTATTTTTTCAAATTTTTTAAAATGGTGTCAATGTGCAATTTAAGTTTTATACATCACTAAAATTTGTAATACTGGAAATTCTTAGCAAACTGCTTTTATTTGTTGCTGTACTATTACTTCTGAGTAGAGATTTTCCTGATGAAGTCAAATGAAAACTTTGTGTGGTATAATCATTGTGCACATCAGGAATTAAAAAGTTAGCAATCAGAAGATTAGAAATTTTGGTAGAAATGTTCAACACCTATGGTGTACCTATGGGGCATTCTTTTCAACAGATCCTCCATAAGGGATGGTGTGTTTCGAGGGTCAGCAGATACTTCCACAGGAGTAAAAAGGTTTTATAGAAGGCTGAACATCATAATTTTTTTGGTTAGTGTAGTCTCCTGTGGCTTCATTGCTTTTTCTTTGTTTACAGATTTGATTTGTAGGATGCAGGATAAGTAAAGAACAGATTTTTCAGAGGAAACCTAAAAGTAATGTAATGAAGAAAAATATTCAAATCTTGAAGTACAGTAGGAATGAAAAGCTAGGGAAAATCATGAACGAGAAAGAACCCAATCTTATTGGAGCCACCAAACTTGCTTACCAGCATCCTTCAGGTTTAGGAAGTATTTCCATTTTTCCACCAGTTTTCAGTACACCCCTAACTATGGCATCTGTGTTTTTATCTCCCAAGGTCTTGTGTTCTTTGGCAGACTTTTTGAGTTACCCTGCACTGCGTATCATCTCTAAGCCTTCTGCTAGGCTTCTAAGGAAGGAGAGCATCAGGAGACTTTATTCTTAGAACTAACACTACTGCCATAATGTGCTGTTAAGCCATGGCTCAAAATCTTGCAAACCTATTACCTTTCTCTTATAAATACACACATATTTTTAACTTGTTTTCACTCAGCTTGCATCTAGATTCATGACTGCTTTGCTGAACATTACGTAAGCAAATTTTCGGCAAACGAGTCTTCCAATTTGGCTGGCTTGCTGCCCTTAGCATCAAGTCCATGTCAGTTGAGCCAAGATCCTCCTTCTGTGTGTGGGCAAAGGGCAGCTTTTCTGACCTGGTTTTATTCAGACTCCGATGGTCTCTCTCTAATTCCAGTGTCTTAGAGAAAATCAGAAGTATGGGAGAAGTTACTCCTTTGAGGCTGCTTGTGATCCCAAAATTTTGTGACTGTTAGAAGTGATAAGTTGTTACAGTCACTAGCTCAGTATTTTTTATCAATAAAGCTCTGAGCCATTCTGTGTCAGGGAACACAATAGTTTATGACTGAAGGATTCTGCCCTGAATTACTCATCTTCTGCCTGAATTGTGTTTTGAATGCATTTTTAATTTTGCATGGATTTTTGTCAATATTCACTGCTTTTGCTCAAAGGTAGTTGTTTTCTGCTTGGTGGTTGTCATAGAGCTATTAAGTAGATAACCTGACTTTCCAAAGTACTTGAACATGATAGTTGAGAAGTCTTACCTTTAGCTGATGGAATATGAGGAGCCACACAGTGTTTGGGTGACAGCTTTACATACTGTGTCATGCATTGTGAGTTATCACACATTATACTTGGTTTTGGAAAAGTTGACTCTTTAAGGATTTTTATCTGTGGTGGTAAACTTTAACTTGACACTCACTTGCGTAAAGTGAGTTTGCTTTAGGTAAAAACTCTACTGAGCCTTTGAAATCTCTCTTCCCCATATTTCTTGCTGGGATAAATGCAGTTTTGTTCCTCCTGATGTGAGGTGGTTTTGGCTGCAAAACAAGATCTGTCACTGCGAAATGTTAATGTGTGAGCATCAAGGTTAGTTTGCTTAGAAGCTACCAATCAACAATTACATGGGAAAAAGATTTAATTCCTGTTGATAAAGCTAGAAAATGGATATATGGGAAGCATCTTCTCCTTAATAAAGCTTTGAAACACCCAGCTATCCAGGTGTTAAATAGGGTGTTGAAGACCTTTTGCGGCTTTGAAGTCGCAGGTTGAACACTGAAAGGCTAAGGAGTTGCACATTAATGTGGTTGATGGAACTTCAGTTCTACTTCTTATGTGAGCAGATTGCAGAATGACTCTGAGTGAACAATTGCATAAATTACTTTCACAGTTTGTTGACAGCAAATTCAGATGCACAGTAATAGTATCATGCACTTGAGCTTAAAGGAATAATTTCAGAAGAAAATTTTGCCCTTTATTCTTTCGCAAAGCAAATATATTTTGCTGCCGCTGTTAGTGATTGCACACCAGGGATATGCCTAATACCTCTACACCTGGAATGTGTGTGAAATATGTAGGCAGTGTTAAGAGGTAGAGATAAGGAAAGTACTAATTCCATTGTGGAAAATACAAGTAGAAGTTTATCCAGAACAGTAGTATTCAGCAAAACAGCCTGAGGCCACAAGTAATGATAGAGACTCGGAAGGTGAAAGATAAGAGATGATCTTTTTCTCTCACAAAATAGGATTAAGTATGTTTAACTTAGCAAAACTGAGACTCAGAGTACAATTACTTTTTGTAAATGTTTTGAGGTGTACTTTTCACAAAGGAGGAAAGGTCACTGATGCTGTGGGACAGTACTATTGCAAGAATAGGTGAGTGTATTCTCTTTCAGAATTTGTAACTGCTTTTCTCCAGGCTCCTGGGTTGCAGCACCACAAAACTAGATGGTTTTGTGGTGCCGCAGCCAAGCCAGTAATGCAGCATGCTGAAAGATGTGCTGTAGAAGCACACAGAGATTGGCCAAGTAAATTCTGCTGTCAGTTCAAGGCAACCCTGTGCAGTCACTGCACTCTCAGTATTGTTCTTTCTCTACGTCCTCATCTTTGCATCTAATGCGTCGACCATGGAGTTGATGCTTCTGAACTGGCTGTGAAAGGAACTTGTCAAACTAACATGATTATTGACTCAAACTTTGGGCTCAGGAAAGTGGCTATCATGCTTTGGGATCTGAGATCGTCTGGTCATACTCTTACCATGTGGGACACTCCAGCTGAGCTGATAAACCGACTAGACTTGATTTGTCTGTTGATGGAACAAGCTCTTGGATGTACTGTGTTTAACCTGCACAACTAGGGCAGTAATAGAGTCACATGAAAGGTGAAAACTTGCCAACCCTTCCTTTTCAGAACCTGATTGATTAATGTAAATATAATGGAACTGTAGTCTGTACTGAAATTTAAAAAAGCCTACCTCTAATGCAAAGGGTGCAGTAGAGTCTTATGCGTACAACATTTCAGTGAGGACCATGTAGGTTTCAAAAAAGCCGTCAGTGCAGTGGTTGGTGGTAGGCAAAACCTACTGATGTGCCATGTTTGTGTGTCCTTGGAAATACAGGCAGTTGAGGAGCTTCCTTACATGTGGAGTATTCTTGGATGCTGGTGTAGGCTAAAGCTGTGTTCTCCGTGTGCTTTGTAAAAATAAAAGTCTGTGCAGTTCTTGGCTTTAGACAATTACAATAATACTATTGAACAATTTATCCTGGTGGTTTAATGACAGCAGTTAGTTGCTTTCTTTGCCTCAGTCTACAGTAGCAAGACCAGAGTTCTCTGGGTTCTCAGTCCCCCCTGAACTGGAAGACAGGGAGGTGGGGAGCAGAGTGAAACCCCCAAAATCCAAGGGGAAGAGTTCAGTGATCAAATCCATGGTGTAGTGTGTCCAGATAGGGATAATGTAACTACTGAAGTGTCTAGGGCAGTCTTATGAGGAGGTCTGAGAGAGCTGGGGATGTTTAGCCTGGAGAAAATGAGTCTCAGAGGGGACCTAATTGTTCTGTGCAACTACCTGAGGGGAGGGTGTAGCCAGAGGAGGGGGATTGATCTCTTTTCCCAAGTAAGAAGTGATAGAATTAGAGAAAGTGGCCTCAAGTTGTTCCAGAGAAGATTTAGAATGGATATTAGGAACAGTTTCTTCATTGAAAGAGTTGTCAAGCATCGATCCCGGCTGCCCAGGGTAGTGGCAGAGGCACCATCCCTGGAGGTACTTAGAAGACAAGTAGCTGTGGCACTTAGGGTCATGGCCTAGTGGTAGACTTTGTAACAATGGGTTAACAGCAGGACCTGATGATCCTTAATATCTTTTTCAACCTAAACAATTCTGTGATTACGAATTTAATCATGAAAGTGGGCCTATTTTTGTAAACTGTTCTTATTTTATCGGTAACAGGATTTGGTTATGTGTTGGAAATGGATAACATAAGTCTTGCTAATCCTTGTTCTTTGCTCTTCATAGACAATGAATGATTTTGACTACTTAAAACTACTGGGCAAAGGCACATTTGGCAAAGTAATCCTGGTCCGAGAGAAGGCTAGTGGCAAATACTATGCTATGAAAATTTTGAAAAAAGAAGTAATTATTGCAAAGGTAAGGAAGGTTATATTTTTCATATTGGGTCATTTTAAAGAGTGGAGTGATCAATATTTAATACATAAGGTGTATTGATTTCTGATGATAACTTAATTTGATAGAAGTATGTGTGTACCTTCAGGAAAACAAGAATGCAAAAAAAGTATGTATACCCATTTTGCATGCCTTTTCCCAGGATTTTATAATCTAGTGTGCTAAAACACTGAAAGAGTTTAATGGGCAGTAAACAGTGCAATCTGAGTTCATACAAGATAAAGTGCGTTGTAGGGTATATTAGATACTTCACATTTTTTTCTAAGTCAATTGCAGGTTTATTCAGTTAACACCTATAATTTAATGGGCCTGTGCTCTGTACCTGCTGTGTTATATAGGATTGCTATGCATGGGACTAACAATTCAATTTTTTCAGTTTTAGAGAAAAAAAGTCTGAAGCTGATGTCTGAAGAAATGATTTATACTGGCATTTTCCAATCACTTAAACTTGATTAGTGTCACTAGCACTTGCGCTTGGTCATAATGCCACTCAAACTTAAACTTAGATTGTCTACTCTGAACTTTGTTTCTAGCAATTCTGAAGTTTTCAATCCCACTTCCACAGAACAAGTTGAAAGCAAGAAACAAATATACATTTATCACCATGACACACAATTAAAAATTACTCCCAGTTATTTAATGAGGACATTTTGAGAGATGTGGATCTGAAATTTTTGAATACTTGTGGCTAATAATATCAGTATCCATAAACAATGGATGTGAATGGGTAAACACTGTTTTACATGTGTTAAATGCTAAAATATCCTTCAGATTTGTCTGATTTTCCTATTGACCTATGAAAACAGGGCTTACAAGAGTTTTACAGTCTATGTCCATCTGTCACTCACTTTATAATAACTTCAGAATGTGTTGATAAGTTTCAATTAAATTTGGTAGAGGAGTAGAAGCCTGTAAGACAATTACGTTTCCTTGAGTATCATTAAAGCCAGCCCTGTTGCAGAGAGGGAGGCTTAAATTTACGTCTTCAGCAGTGAAGAGACTGACCTGTGAGTTCTGTGTGCCCTCAGCAGCTGTCTGGTGAGCACTGGCAGGCTGGTCAGCGTGTACATGGTTTGGACTAACAGCAGCAAAGAGTGCCCTTTTCTTCTTCGTAGTCAGGAGGTACAGGAAGAACAGAGGGTGTTGCTGCTGCACTCTCCTGATTCTGCATGGGAAGGAGCATCTCAGTGGCCCTACCTGTAAGAGATGGCAGCAATCTCCGTGGTTACCCTGTGGGTCTTAGAGCCTGTCTGGTTGCTGCATGCTGCGCCTCAGTCTGCAGCCTGACATCCTTGACCAGTGTTCTGCTCACCCCTGGCATCTGAGGGTCCTCTGGAGATCTTGTGAGCATCTTTTCTGCAGCTGCTGGTTTCTATCCTTCCTGCCTTCAGAGCAATTCAGCTTGTTTCTTTGTATCAATAACACACAGAAACAGATTTTACATTTTAGGGGTTTCTCTAATCACATTTCTGGCTGCTACAATGTCAATGATTTTTGAGATCGTTAAAGCTGATTGAGTAGCTTTGTCTAAGGTGAGCAAAAATTATTGCTCTTAGCAGTGTGTATAAAGGCAGACAAATTTTGAAGACATCAGAGATCCAACTGTTTAAGTTTGAATTTAGCTATTTAGCCCAGTCAGCATGTGAACATGCTGTGGGGAATTATTAATAGCATTTAGCTCTGGAGATCAGTGCTAAGGATTTGGTCACTAGGTAGAATAGATCTGCAGTCCCAACTCAGCATGTAATTGATATAATATACACTCTAGAATCACAGGATGGATTGGGTTGGAAGGCACCTAAAGGATTATCTAGTTCCACCCCCCCTGCTGTGGGCTGGGACAGCTTCCACTGAACCAGGTTGCTCAAAGCCCCATCCAACCTGGCCTTGAACACTGCCAGGGATGGGGCATCCACAGCTTCTCTGGACAAGCTGTTCTCAATGTCTTAACACTGTCACAGCAAAGAACTTCTCCCTAACATTTAATCTAAATCTCTCCCTTTTTAGTTTAAAACCATTCCCTCTTGTCCTGTTGCTACCTGCCTGTGCAAAAAGTAGCCCTATAGAAGGTTGTACCCCTAACAGCATAGTATGAAGCAGAAAAGTGGTGCATTGGCAGCTGTATAGCATCTGCCCAGTTCAGGCTAAATCTGTTTATCCTAACTTTACGTGACAGATTAATATTACACTTACCAGGAAATTAGTACCGGTATTATAGGCTCCTGAGGCAATGCCAGAAAAACTGGACATTGCCAGCTTTTTGTCCAATTATCTGGTGAACCACAAAAGGTTAAAAATAAATAAACAAACCTTTATGCTTGCTTTTCTCCTTGAAGTGTCTTTTTTTTCTTTTTGTTTTTCCGCCTGTATGTGGTTGTAGTGTTTCTACCCAGTGTTGCATTGCTATTCAGCTAAATGGCATCATAATTTATTACCACTGACTCTGTTGTTGTTGTTGTTCATCTTCCTATTTTGACAATTTTTAAAGTCTAATTTAAAACTCCTGACATCTGTGTTTACTTTCCCATTTAATAATACCTTATCTTCGGAGCACAGTCTGATAAGGATGTATGTAGTACAATAATGTTATATTGATATTATTTGTGGCAATAATAACATACTCTGACTAAATATATTTACTTCTGCAGGATTACAGTTGAAGTTTGAGTCATAATGGGGTAATCTTTAGTTCTGTGTAATATAAAGCTCAGCAGTAGCTTAGCGCTACAGAAGATGGCTACACCCTGCCTGCTTTTCAGGCCTGGCTCCTGGCAGCCTGGGGAGAAGGCTTCACAGCATGTGTTACATGCAGAATTGTTTAAAATGTCTGTGTATTTGTACTTTGAGCCCCCTAAGAGCTTTGCTTTTCTCCCCAGTCCTCAGGAGCTCCTTGCAGTATAGCTCAGGGTGAGCCCTCTGCCCACCATCCTCATCCCCTCAGCCCTGCACAGCTCTGCTCTCTGCAGTCCTGCTGCTGTCAGAGGCACAACCCCACTGCCACTGCAGGCTCCTTCTTTGTCACCTGCATGGTGCTCAGCAGGGGGATGGCGACAGGGCCTGTGGAGGGAGCAGGGATCAAATCTGGATGAGCTTCCCAGGAAGCAAATATCCAGAGTGACTGGATTAGTTTCCTTCTCTCACTTTGGTACACAGCTCTTTTTAATCTTTCCCGTTCAGGCTCACGGACAGGAGTGTCACTGTCTCTCTCCGAGGTGCCTCTTTTCCAAATGTGGCTGGAATGAGTTGGGGGTTGTGTGGACATCTCCCACCTCCCGAGGATGAGGCCGGTGTCCTCAGGGAAGGTCAGCCTGCTCAGAGGAACACTGCTCACCCCAGGCTCCTAAGGACAGCTTGGGTGGATAAAAACAAAGCCAACACCAAACCAAGAGAAAGTTTAAAAACAGAAAACCTGACTTTACTTAACGCTTGGCTAGATGAGCCTGGGTTTTGTATTTGCCTGTCAGTTATTCCATGTGTACATGTCTCGCACATTGGTTTAGTCTCTCTGTAGATACATTGTTCAGGTGATTCATACCAGAGCTGTGAAGTTGTGATGACTATGTTTTTAAGCTATCAAATCCAATATTATAATTTCTTCCTTCCCTGAATTGTATGTAAAGACTTCGTTTTAAAGCAAGAAAATAAGAAAACCAAATAAAATATGTTAAATCATGTTTTGTCAAATATTTTCTCAAAAAATGTGGAGTCTCATTACAAATTTTTCAAAATTGTATAGCAGCTTTCTCTTTTTGATAGTATTGACCTTTTTCTTACAGTTAATTAAATAACAATTTTATATCTTAATTCAGATTTATTTCTTTTCTTTATTTGTCAGGATGAAGTGGCTCATACTCTTACAGAAAGCAGAGTATTGAAAAACACCAGACACCCTTTTTTAACAGTAAGTATTGGGAACTAGTTTTAAATACATTAGCAGGTAATACTTAACATCCATTATGAACATATTTTACAACTTTTGAAGTCTTTCTCATGATGATTTGTAAACAATCAGTATCTATCTGGTGCTTATGATATCCTTTATCAGGATATGTAATTAAGAGTTCAGAAATAAAGTTTCAAGTAATTTTGTAAAGCTTAACTGTACTGAAAACAAATTTAATTGTAGAACTGTGTAACTGTTGTGCAATTTTTTGTAACTTTTGTATATGAGCAAATTTTAAATAAAAGTTATTAATTTCACAGAGGTGTAAGTATTTTTTACAAAGAAAACTTAATTAAGAATTCAGTAAAACAATAAAAATAGCTATTTGTTTGACATAAGTAGCTCATAGAGCCACAAAACTCAAGCCCCACTACCTTTGTCTTCATATGGTTAATATTTAGTAGAAGGGAAAGACTGAAAAGATGAAAATTTTGAGACCCATGACAAATAACGATTCATTGATTTGACTTTAAAGCTGACTTTCTTCTGTAGAAATAATCTGATTTCTCTTCTTTGAGAATATATTAGAAAACATTTTAATTTATTTCAAAATATAATGATCGTGTTTTTTATGACCGTGAATTTTTTTTATAAAATATCAAAGTATAGCATGGAACCTTTCCTGTTTAGAAAAACATAAGCCTTTTTTGGAAATCAGAGGATTGCATTTACATTGCTTGGCCAAAATATTCTTGGAAATGCAGTGAAGACAAAAGAGATCCTGCAATGTTTCTTAATTAGGCTATGATGGTAAGCAGGAGCAGGGGTACCTCCAATCGAATAATGCAACAACATTACTGCAGTTGTATCTTCTTATCTTTCTGTTATTCTTTAACAAATTTCGTAATGAGAGGTGCAGTTTAGTCCCGAGTCTTCTTACGCTTGTTACATGTGGTTCTACTGCATTTCATTTCTTTAGGCCAAGTCTTCATCTGTAGATTTTCTATGGTATCATTGATAAGTCAACGTTGATAAGTCAAAAATTTAATTAAGATAATAACATCCATTGCAACTTTAAAATTATATGGAAATTAATATATTAATTTGGCACTCAGCCTTTTTAACATTCCATAATATGAAACCAGAGAGTCCTTGCTTTGGCAGTGAAAGCACGCTGGAAGTTAAGATCACATTTAAGATTTTGTTTGGGAGAAACGAAAAAGACTATGATAATCTTTCTCTTCATGGGCACTGTGGAAGTGGACATCATAAAGCACGAGTGGGAATAGCTGGTACCATGTATGGCAGTAAGAAATGAAAAGGAACAAAATTGTGTGTTTTTGTCGCTATTTAGTACTTTTTTGTAACAAGCATGATGCTTTCATATCAGTGGACATGTGGCAGAGATGAGGAAACACTTCAAAGTTTTTGTGTTAATTCATCTCAAGCTCCAGATAGGAAGTTACACTTTTAATTACTCTGAAAGTTCTTATCAAAATCAGAATTTTCTACCTAAAAAGATAGAATTAAGTTTTGTTACAGTTTAAGTTAAAGAACTTGGGTTAATATAAGATGATAATTGGTTTGATTTTGCTGTTTTCTTTGCAAGTCCTTGAAATATTCCTTCCAGACAAAGGATCGTTTGTGTTTTGTGATGGAGTATGTTAACGGAGGAGAGGTAAGTTTAAGAAAGATGTTCTGCATCTGTAACAGTAAGGCTGTCACTGGATTACACTTCAAAGGTTATAATTTTTCTTGCCTTTTTTGCTTTCTAGTATCTTTGAGGGGCTTTTAAAAAAAGGGTGGAACTGTCTAATTTAAAACAAAAAGGTTGACATGGTTTTATAACTTTGCTGTCAAAACTAGTTCCTATTCTGGAAAAATTAGACTGCTGTATAGTGAGAGATAACTTAATGCCAGAGAAATAATTACATATAGCTCACTTACTGCTTTTTTCTTTAAGCATATTATAGAGTGTTCTGGCATAAACCAGTCACAGTCCATTGTAAACAAGTAAAAATATTGTTGGTGGGTCTTACTTTTGTCCTAGTATGAAATGTGTGGTCTCTTTCCTATAACTGTTACAAATATCTATTGGAAAAGAGTGGAGCATTCATTGCTTCTCTCCCCTTCACTTGTTTTGTACTCTGGAAATTTTAGCTAAAGCACTAAACTTCTTAGAGTGTTGTTATCTCTGAACCCATTGCTGTCCTCCAGCTGTTTACTAAAGAATGAAATATCAAAAATGATGCCCAGCAAATGGAATTAGAAAACTGCAATATAAGAAGAGGGCTTTTACCTACCTTTTAAGTGCTGTTTTTTATTCAGACTGTGTCTTGTTACAACATGAACTGGGGGATTTTCCTTATTTTGTCAACTGTATGCCTCAGGATAATGTTAAAGGACTAAGCGTTCTGACTAGGATTTTTTTTGTTTTTAATTAAAAGAACTGTTTCTTCATTCTGGAATTGCTGTGGTGTGATTCATAATGTTTTGCATTATATTTTTGCTGTCTTCTCCTGCAATAAAACTGTGTTTAGCTATGATCCCCAATGCCTGTGGCCCATTTGGATCCCAACTTGGCCATCCCCTACCAGCCATGGCTAAATATGGTGCTGTAGGGTGCTCATATGGCAGGATGGCTTGTTTGACTCGATGTATAAACCCAGTTGTGCACATCACAGGTGTTGAACCCAATACAGAAATCTCCTTTGTCAGTAAAGAGATAACAACCTTCTCTTGGACACTCAGCTGGCTTATTTGACATTGAAATTTCATCCCCAATATTAAGTCAGTACTATCTGCAATGAGATTTAAGTACTGTCTTATAAAGTAGCTAATTCTTCATAGTTTTCTCTATGTAAGAGCTTACTGCATTTCTGTAATCTCTGGGTATACGATTTGAAAGTATGTGTTTAACATCATCCTATAATTTAGCTATTTGTCTTTTTGAAAGGTACTTTTCCATCCTGTTTGAATGCAGAGCAGAGCCCACAGAGCCCAGATCTTTTCTTATGGCTGAGGATGCTCTGACTGCATTTTGGTCAATTGTAGTTTGATCAATGCATTTCCCTGCGTTGGGTGGTGCAGTTTTGTGGCTACTACTGCAAGTGTCGTTTGTCATGGGTTTGTCAGTGGTATCCTGCTTTTGCTTATGGGATTTGAGCAACTGCCATGTACTTTGCCAGGACTGGGTTACTTTCTTGCAGGTATGATGCTCCTGTTTGTCAGCATTGCTCATGTTCTTTGCTGATGGCTCCCTAATTCAGTGAAGCTATCTCTAAAGTATTGCCATGGTGGGAAAAAATGGCCTTTTGAGAGTAGGCAGTTTTCTTTGAGGAAGCTCTTTTGATTTGCTTATGTGCTTCTCTTTGACAAGAGATCTGAAATAGTGAGTTAGACAAACTGCCTTTTTAATAGGAAAATCTTTAATCTTACAAAATTTTCTTGTGAATTTTAGACTTTAGTCACTGTATGCCAAGAAATACAGAGCATTTAATATTTGTAAAATTGTAAAAGTAATACTGAAGCAAAGTTGCTCAAAGTTTTTGTCAGCATTTGAGCCTATATGGTACACAGACCTTTTTCTTTTGCTGTTTCTATCTATTATTCTGTCTGTGTTCTAAGGAACTTACATTTGCTTGTGTTTTCTAGCTGTTGAAGGTGTTGAAAAGTCATCTTTTAATTAAATCCTTCCAGTGGGAAATTGACTGTAGATGTACCATGTTGCTTTTGGTTCTCTCCAGTGCTGTACTACCTTCAGTGTGTTTCTGTTTAAAATTCCTTTAGATTAAATATTTCTTTATAGGTAAACTCTTGTGCCTGAGTCAATTTGTTGGGAATTTTCATGGATTATGTCTTTCAGGAGCACCATTACCTAAACAGTTCTCCTCATGAAGGAGTTCATGAACTTTGTATACATATGCTTGACTCCTACCCAGGTGAAAGCAAGAAAATGCCACAATTCAGGGTTCTGCTCTAGTACATTAATAAAAACTGTGGTCAGCAGTAGGAGACTTCAGTTCCTCTTCCTATGGCTAGAAAGGAAAACAGTCAAGGAAGAGGGCACAGAATTTCATTCTGGAGGAGAAGAAATTGTGTTAAAATGATTGTAAGCAAGAATCTTTTATATCTATTAAAAATCTAGATCCATGGTGGAGTTGATATCCCTCTAGAACAGCAATTTATTTTTGCCTTATATTGCCTATGTAACTTCAGGTTAGTTAGGCTCAGTGAATAAGAGAACACATTACAATAAAAATGTAACTGCATCAGTTGTCTATGTGTGTGCTCTTTCACAGTGTACAAAGTGAAGAATTCTCTTTTGGCTTCCTTTAAAAAGAAAGCAATGTATTACATACTTAAATAAACTAAAGGAAACCATTAGAGGATTTTTTTCAAACAGATTATTCAGATGGAAATACTGAATATGTTCTCCTTATACTGAGAACTTTTTTCCTGCTGCCTAAGGCCCAATCTTGAAACAATTGTTGTGGGCTGAAATTAATTTTGTGTTCATTTGGTTTTGCTGTTGGACTGCGTGAATGAAATGTTTACCGATGTCTATTGATCATAAACTATGTTGCAGTGTATAGCTAGAAAGATACTTCTGCCGCTGTGATTACTTCTCAATAACTTTGTTGTACTGAAGGAATTACATTAAAGTAGCATTAAGAAATTGGAATTTGATTTTAAGAATACAAAGATTCATCTGGCTTAGCTGAGATAACCAAATGGCTTTTTATTGTTGGGGAATACTTTTGGAGCGTATGTTTCCCAGTTTTTATTTCTAGTATTTTGCTTTAAAGGATGAAAAGCTTTTAGGCATGAAATCTATTATGTACATTACTCTGCAGAGTACACTGATTCAGCTGACTAATAAGTTGATTAACTTCCTCACTCTGCATTTTCAGGATAATTCCAGATTCTGTACTTTGTGGCAAACTTAATTGGTAATTATGTGCATAATAAAAATAGACACTAAAATTTGTTCAGATGGTTCTCCACACAAGAATTCTGAATCTCTGTTCCTCTTGGCGTTTTTGCACCACAGCTCTTACTTCAATTCATTAGGCAGGGGAGAGCTAAATGGCTTGTTGTAATTGAACAAGTACTATTACCGTCTAGAAAAAAAAATTGAAAAAGACGGGATTTACAACCTACTTAACAAAAAATAAGTAAACAAGAGAAAGTTCCTTAGCCTAAAATTGTGATACTCCATGATAAGGGTGCTATATTCCTTTGGGTATAGAAGGTGCCTGGAAGCAGTGCAAAGTCTGAAACAATTAACAAATAATTCGAAATTTCAAAGGCTGCTACTGCAAGTGCTTTGCAAAATCAACACTTAAATACAAAATGCAGAGCTGAGCAAACCCAATCCACAGCAGCAAGAGCCAGACATTCAACTTAAAACATGCTAAGTAGGTCACTAGCATGTGTACAAGTTTAACATATCAATTGATACAAGGTTGTGCCTTTTATACATTTGGCATGCTTGGATCTGCAGCTGAATATACTTCTATGTTTGATTTTCGTTTAAATTTTTCCATTAAATTTTTTTATTAGGAAAAAACCCCATGACAGCATTGTTGTTCAGGTTTTAAAGGCATACCAGGAAATTTGTAGTTCCAGTCCTCACTGTAACAATAGCACCCTCGTGTATGCCATCAAAAATGTTATGTGCAAAATGGCTTTCTTTGTGCCAAAGCTATTTCTATTGCAATCACAGTGATTTTATAGCACATATTTAATAACTGTAAATCAATAAATAGTGCAAATGTTGGAAACCTTTTTTATAACCTTCATCACATTTCTTTTCCTTTTCTGGCTTAATAAATATAATCTTCCTGTTCTGACAATTGTAAATAGAACACAGTGGCAGAATTATTCTGAAATAGTGAACCAGCTAAATAATGAGCTGAAAATGATGCTGTAAGCCCCCTGTAATCTCCCTCCTCTCTCTGTAATAATTTTAGAATCTGCTTAATATCTTTAGCATATATCTGAGTGTATGAGTGTGCTTTTAATGTGTATTTTTATATCTCAATGTACATTCCTCATTCAAAACTAGCAAGTATGGTTTGGTGACAACTCTGTTATGTGCTATAAGAATATGGAGACGAGTGACTGTAGTGTCACATATATATTAAAACAAACTGACTCAGAAACTCACAGTTTCTTTTAGAAACACAGAATTGTTGTTAGTTGTTTCTAGATGGTCATTTTACTTTGAAGTTAGTATTTTTAATTAATATCAATAACCTTGTTGGAAATAAACACTAAAGATAATAAATTTTTCGTATGTTAACTTGCCAGGCTATCAACTCTCAGATTTAGATTTGGGACACTTTTTAAACAGAAACTAAAACAAATGTGTTGGAGACAAGTATCCTGAAGTTTTAGAATTTCCTAAGACTGTTCAGCTACTGGATTAGTCTCTTTCAAATGGAAAATTGCAATAGTCCTTCAGAATAGATATGAATGCAGGGCTAACTGGAAGTTATAAATTTTCAGAGTTTGTTGACCTATATTTAATTACTTTTGATCCATCAAAACAAAAAAATCCACCTCTTAAAATGAGTGATGTTAGGTCTTTCTTAATGAAAAAGACCACAAAACAGACGTAAATGCATAAATTGTATAATTTTTTTTTTTTGCTTTGTGTGAATGAAGTTCTACTTAGCGGTATTTGTTTTCTGTTTAAATACTGCAAAAATGCGTGGAAAGGACTGCACAAACTGGGAAATGTACTTGTTCTTTTCCCAGCTTGGTAATACATGAGGCATTCCATGAAGTCAGACTTGGTTGCTTAGTGTGGGCAGGTCTTGTGATGGCTTTGAGCATTCAGCATCCATCAGGACAGGGAGCAGATTCCTGCAGGGAGGGCTCATGTCCCGCCAGGGATTGGTGCCTGAACAGGGGAACAAGCAGCAGGGGCAACAGACACACCTACAAAATAAAGATCCTCCTTGGTGTGGAGGTTTGCTATTTTTATACAGTTTGTCTTGAGCATTGGAAAAGAAGTTGAAAGGGGAATCCAGATTCAATGAACAAAATTTTAAATATTTTCTTTAAGTCATAGTGCAGGTTCTGTATTCTGTGAAGTCCCTGTTTATACAGATATATGCTGCCAAAAGGCTCAGATTGCTGGGAGGTTTGTTTAGGCTAAGATAAAGGGGGATACACATATTATGAATTACAGCTCGCAGGAAAGAAGTTGACTTCTGGTTCATAGCAGTGACTTTTTAATTATGTATTGAGAAGTTACAGAATTATCAAGGTTTGAAGCAACCTTCAAGGTTATTTAGTCTAACCATCAGCCCAGCACCACCATAATCACCCCTAAACTGTATCCCCAAGTGCCACATCCAGAAGTCCACCCACTGAAAATAGCTGCAGTAATTCCTACGCTGTTCTGTGCCATGGGAATAGTGTAGATTTTCTAAAGGCATAATATCGGATGTGATAAAGACAGATTATTGGGGGGTTTTGTTGGTTATCTTTTGAGGTTTTTTTAAACCTACCTTGCCGTTTCAGAATTCTCATCTACTTGATACTTTTAGCAGCAAAAAAAAAAACAAACAGTCCAACCCCAAACCTTCATGTGTAGTTGTTATGGATTTCACTGTCTATGTTTAATTTGTAAATTCTAACATTTTTTGTATTTCTGTTTTATTGATTGTTGGCCTCTGTGGTACAGCCAAAAACATTGTAACATGGCTCATTTGGTCTTAAGCAAATGAGAATACAGAAATACACTCTGTAATCTTTGCTTGGGGACTTACCCAAACTTTCTTAAAACAGTAAGTAAAACTCACCATTTCAGAGTGCATTTGAATTAAATAGCCAAAACGTGCTTTCTTAAAATGTTCCAAGTTCTGAGGGTGACGTTTTATCCATTAAGATACTGACAACCTTACAGAGCTTCACCTTACACTCTCTCATTGCAGCTGAAATTACTGGCCATACATAATGACTATTATTTTTTGTTGAAAGACTTCAAAGTGTCTGCAAAGTGCTGTTACTTAAAGAATATTAAAGAAGAGACAAAACACCCAAAGCAATTTTTACATTGTAGCAAAGAAGTACACTAAATACAGAGATTTGTTTTTGTAAGCCCTAAGTAGGTGGAGATTTGCTTTTTCTAGTGACTGCTATTGCTAGCAGTATGAATGTATGGTTTGTAAAATGCCAGTTTGCCTGTTCAGTCCAGTCTATTGAAGAACTAGACTTTTTTCAGTTCAAAGAAAAGTTACTAAAGCACTGAAAAACATGAGGCAGAACCAAAATCTGTACATTGTAGTGATATTTCTTGGTGGCTTAAAGCAAAAATCTGAGGAAGTGGCAGAGGAAGAAGTACAGAATGATGCTGTTGCATACTTTTTTTTTTCCTCTGGTAACTGAAGGTTAAATGAGTAGCAAGCAGAATGCCTTAAACAAGATTGGTATATTGATTAAAACGCTGATTTAACAGCTCGCTTTCTCCCTTTGGAAACCTGGAAAAGATAAGCCAGCTGCTGTCTAAGAGTGCTGAGTGTCCACTGAGAGTACACTATCTATCATCACAATATGGTGATGAGAGGTGTTTTATGTTTGTGTTAATTTCCCCCACTAAATCAGTAATTATTACAATCCTGTCCCTGCTGTTTACCCTGCAGCTGTTTTTCCATTTGTCGAGAGAGCGGGTGTTCTCAGAGGACCGCACACGCTTCTATGGTGCAGAAATTGTCTCTGCCCTGGACTATCTGCATTCTGGGAAGATTGTGTACCGTGATCTCAAGGTAAAAAAAGAAGGAAAAAAAAAAAAGTAATCAAATTTTTGTTTTTGCACGGACTATGGGGAGAAACACAAAGTAATTATAAAGTTGCACTATTCAGAGTTAATGGGAAAAAAAAATCTGTGTTCAGTTTTAAGTTGTGTGTGTGCTGGAGGAAGTTGTTTGATGTAGTGATCTCTAGATGGGTACATTCCCCGATTTTAACTTGATTAAAAAATGAAACAGGATACTGTAGTAGCCACACTTGAAGGCGATTTAAGCTTCTAATCCTCATCCTCCCCACCCCCTGCCCTGTTACTTATAACTTGACTTAGATTTCAGCACAAATCTCAGATACAATTCTCAATGTCCCCAAACAAGGGAAATGGTGAATTGGGACAATGTGACTGCATTCTTTTTGTTTCAGCAAAGAGGTGTTTCTGTATGCTTTGGAAACCTTTAAACTGATTCCAAATACTTCAACAGGAAAATAATTTCAGCATTAATTTCAAAATTATTTTGTCGCTTGTATCTTGGGGAAGATTTGTATTATTGGAATATAGTTTGTCTTAGATTTGCCAGTGTGTTCAGCTGCCTGGTGCTCTGTTGCTTCAGGTACTCTGACACAGTATGACCATGTTCTATAGAAAAATAACCTGTTTTCAACAGGAACATTTCTAACTTGGGTGGGAGGAACCTCTAAATTCCATGATGAGACAGTTTTATTTCTATGTCAAGCCTTTAATTCCATGTAGAGAGGAGGTTGAGCTTTTCTGTTGTACATGCACAGTAGTGGAATTCATTCATGGAATCCTTTGTACAGGAAGTGAGGAGAATGAGGCAATCGTAGGCAAGTTCAGCTCAGGGAGGCAGACAGAAAACAAAATACTGGGTTACCTCCTTGTAGCAAAATCTGTCCTAATAATGTGAAATGCTGTGACATCCTGGCAAAATACAGAAGGGTCAAGGAATGATAGGTGATAATATTTATTTAAATTCTAAATAATAAGGAAAGAGGAGTTTGACATCATTAATCCTCTATTTCTCGTGTTGTCTACTTTGTGTTTTCATTGTATGACAGACTCGATAGGAAATCTATACCTTGAACTGTATTTCAGGCTTTATGCAGACTTAGAAAGACAGGACTAGGATTGTTCTATGTTGGTATTTTCACTACATACCTTATAATTTGAAAAAAAACCCCAAACTATTTTCTGTTGAGAAAAGTTGTTCAGAATGTTTTCCTTGGTTTCAGTTCTACCTGTATTTCAAGTATAGCTAACTAAAACTTTTTGGGAAAGTGATATTAGCCACTATTCTGAATGTTTTCTCATTTCAAAGCAAGAATCATATATTTAAAAAGCAATGCAAAGCATGCAGAGATATATATTCACAATTTAAGAAGTGTCCTTTGGAAGTAGACAAGGAGGGATTTACCTAAGGGGTTTTTTTTATCAGCAGCTGCCCTATCCCCACTTCTGTCTGTTATTGAAAAGGTTCTAGAAGATGGAGGTATTTTAAGGATTTATGGATAAATGCTGTTTCATGACAGTATAGAAATTAAAAGGTATCTTGATAAGTGGACATCATGTTAGAGCAAAGGAAACCTATGAAGTCCTTGACCTGAAATGTACTATTCTAAACTGTATTAAAGTATTAACTAATTACAGAACTTGTATGGCAGTGAATACTGTTAAATGCTGTAATATAATAGATGGTGTGGTTTTTTTTAATTACAAATGAATTATATTCTGTTGCAAGGAATAACTCTTTTTTTACCAAAGTGATGTAATGCATCAATCTGTCCTGTTAAGAAATACTAAGGGAATATTTTTCTCCCCAACACACAGTTAGAAAATCTAATGTTGGATAAAGATGGACACATAAAAATTACAGATTTTGGACTTTGCAAAGAAGGAATCACAGATGCAGCAACTATGAAAACATTCTGTGGTACTCCAGAATACCTGGCACCCGAGGTATGATTTAGAATATTTTATTATAATACTGTATAAAGTGTTTCTTTTCCATTTAATTTTAGACTGAAAGTCTGCCTGATTAATACTATATAGCTGTTATTCATAATGGAATGGGCTGCTATTCTTTGTGGTGATTTTATATATATTGATGCTCTGCTTCTTAGTGTTTAAAAAGGCCTCTAACGTGCATTTTCCTTCTCATGTTTGCCTTCCTCTGTTAAAGTTTTTATCTTCCGATGATTTCTTCAAAAATAATCTTCCATCTGTCTGTCACTTGGAACATATGATCCTGCTTAACTGAGCTGTATAACTAGCATTTATATAGCCTCAGTGGAGGCGAGGGGGAATAGGAGGGTACTGAGTTTGATGGGTTTTATCCCAATTCCCCGGTTGCAGGGAGAGGGAGTTGAAATTTTAGATATTTCTGCTAAAAGCAGTTCAGTGTATCAACCTCAGAACTGGTTGAGGTGGGCACCAAAACTAGTTGTTTCCTAGTATGTAAGCAGAAGTGGCATCTCAAGAGTGTGCCATCCCATCTTTATCATTAGCTGGCACTCAGCGTGCCAAGCATCACACTCCTCAAGGATTGATAAAAAGATGGACATCAGGACATTGTTTTGGTTCCCCTTGCATCTCTGGTTTGGCCACTTGAGAATCTGTTGTGGAAGCTCAAGTCACCCAAATGATCTCCAGTATTAGTGCTGCCACTGATGCCTGCTGAAAAAAGGCAAGGGAAGGACAACCAAAATTGTGTTTTTGTCCTGCCTGGCTTCAGTCAACAGCAGTGATTGTGGTGCTCAGAAATGTCACTCAGCCTCTCCTCAGGGGCTGCCAAATGCAACTCCATTATTGATATGAAAGACAGCCTAATTTTTGCACTTAATGCTAAGGATTCTGTGGATGCTGAATTAGCCCCTTGTTTCCACTCTTGTCAGCATTCAAGATTGCTAAGTTGCATAGTGCACACCTGATACTGGGATAATATGCTAGTCAGCCTAAAAGGCTTTAAAAAGCCCTTCAGTCCCACCATTTGTTTCAAGAGAGTTTTAGAGAGTTTTCAGAAGGATTTCCCACCTCTTGCAGCAACTCAGCACTACAATAAAGTCTTGTTACTACGTCTTGTCTTTGAAGAACAATGTGCCTTACTTTGAAGGGAGGAGACACTGATGAGACAGCTCTTTAATCTCTTATTTTCAGTAGTACTGAACACTGAGTAGCAGCCACAAACCCTTGGGTCTATTTCAACAAGCAATTTTGATTGCATTTTGTTTTCTAATCTAAACCTTACAATTAAGGGATGTCAAACAAGCTGGTACACATCACCTTCTGGATAGCACTGGCTGGAAATTAAGGTTTTAGGATGGCTAGATTCACAGGTTTGAGAGTTTTTCTAAATCTCTTAAGTTTGAAGACCCATTCAGTTTGCAATCATGGAGGAAATTGAAACTGCTAATAGTTGGTTATAAGTTGATATAGTAGGTAGAGTTAATGAAACTGTTTTGGATCGTAGTAAGATCTTTTGATACATTCTTTCTTGAACAGTAAAGGAAACATCAGTATTTTTAGGAGCCACTAACTTTCTCTTTATCCATCTGGTACTATCTTCCTTGATTCTTTCAGCAGTGAAGAGAAATCTGAACAGTCATTCTCTCACTCTGAAGGTTTGAAGTACCTAAATAATTTTAGTTGGCGAAATGTGTTCATTTCAGCTGTTTGGTGAGTCACCAGCTATGTGAGCTCTAAAGATAAACTCACTGATACCCTGATACCTGGCCTCCTTTGCAGAATTCCATCTCATAGATTTTAAGGAAGACTTGGATGTGGATTGCTACTATTCTGTTTGGCAATTTCTGACCTCTCGTTTGTGTTTGGTGCAGAGACACTCAGCAGTTCTCTACACTTAGGAATTCCAGAACTATTTTTGGCCTCTTTGAATCCTTTATGGCTACTTAGAAGTTGTTGCAGATCTGCCTGTCTGACTTGGTGCAGTGGCCACTTCTCTTGTCTGTGCCAGCTCTTACCCCCTCATTGTCTTCTTGTCAGCAGTCTTAAAGACATCCTCTAAGAGTGCAAATATCCATTCAGTTGCTTTCATGTGCTTCTCCTCCTCTCACTTTTGAAAACGTTAGCTCTCTTTCATCAAACTTGGCAAGAAATCATTCTGGGTTTTAGACACTCAGCACAAGTTCCTTGACCCAGTTTGCTTTTCTATTCTCTAGAAGCCCCAGTTCTGTGCTCTATCTCCCATGATGAGTATTTTTGGAGACCTACCCTGTAAAAATCTGTCTTGAAAGAAATTGCCTCTTCATTAACACTGGTAACAAGGGAGCTCATTCCCTTTTCCCTCAGACATAAAGGGTTTTGAGCAAGCAACCTAGACAGGTTACTGGTACGGCATGAGGGGACTCAGCACCTTTAGCTGGATAGTTGCTCACCTGAGACAATTGGATCTCTTTTTGTCAGGGGAGCTGACTCATAATGGGGCCATGGAGGGCCTGGGTCATCCTGTCTATTTGTGTTCATGGTTCAGAGAATGAATGCAGAAAAATCACTTCCTTTTGCAGTTCAGGCCACAGAAATCATTATCAGGTGCCAAAGATTTACTACCTTGTGACAAACTCAGATCATGAGAACCTAAAGTTGCAACTGGACTTTAATCCTGTAACCACAGTGAATTCCTGCCTGTCTATCCCAAGACAAATGGCAGCATATACTTATGTTTTCCATGGTCATGGTACATTTAAAGGCAGATACCTTTCAGCTGTTCTTTAGAAGCAAGATATTAATTTTCCAATTATGTGGAGAAATTTATACATCATCTGTCCTTTTAATAATACCCTTGCATCCTTTTTTTTGAGCTGTGATGGATGCATCCCTTCTGCAGGATTTTTAGTTCAGTTTCCCATGTACTTGCTGGCTGGTTGTAGGGGACACCAGAACAGTGCAGTGTGTAACACAGGGCAACCTGAGACTGCTGCCCACCACCCAGGAAGCAGCTGACCAGGAACATTGCACTGGTGGCAATCTATACCCAGCCTGAGAACTAACTTAATATTTTCTTTTGTATTAATTCAGTGTTGTGGTTTCAGTTCCAAACAAGTACTTGGCTCTCCAGATGGCTTTTGTGCCGCTGTCTGAGGCATGGAGTTCTGCTCACTATTCCATCTTTTTGCAAAAAACTAGATTGCAGATGATTCCAACAGTAAAATAGGGAAGTAGCTAAGCCAGAGTAATGTGAGCTAAGCCTCACATGACATTGTCTCAGGTGAAGGTACTTTGTGGATCCATTTGTTTCCCAAGGCAATTTCAGAATTGCTCTTCGTCAGTAAATAAGCCTACCTGTTGTGGCATTTTCCTCACAGACCTTACGTTTCTGAGATCAAAGCAGTCCTCATGACCTCTGTTGAAAAAGCTCTTTCATCTCACATGGATAGGGCCTGACCTCTCATATAGGGCTGACACTGACCATGTAGATAATTGGGATAGCCAAAAAAGTGTCCCTGACCATGCAGAGATCAAATGGATGGTGGGGTACAGGGAAAAAAAACTGCAATGAACTTGCCAGGTTAGAGTCAATTTTCATCTGTGGAATAGAATTGCTTTTCTGGATCATCACTGATTTATTGTTTGTGGAACCCATATGGATGTTTATGTGTATCATCACCACACACAGAGCTGTTCAGGGTGTGCAGGGCTTCTGGCTGAGTGGTCCATAGGTTCATTCCCTTTCTGTTTCCCTCTCCTAGTCCTTCCCAGTTACCCAACACCAGTTTTCTGTGGTATAAAGAAAGTTAAAATAGCACTGACTGTTTGTCCTACATCACTGTGTGCCAAGCATAAAAGACAGTAGGGTATGAACAAATCCTCTAGGAAGAAAATAGTTGCCACTGCCAAATAGCAGGGCTTATATTTGTTAACAGTACAGATGTACATTTGTCACACTTATTGAAGAATGAGCAAGTAACTTTTTGTTTGTGAAATTATATAGTCTTTCGAGAATAATTTGGTTGTGTGATAAATAGTGGAATTACTTTTATCATCTGCAGTAGAACTAACACAAGCCTAATTTTTTTGTGTGTGTTTAAATGTAGTGGTAATACTTAATACTTCCCTCTGCTGTAAGAATCTGTGGTATTCCCCATTTGAAAGGTATAAAATATGTTACAATTTCTCACTTCTTAGTAGTTTTTCAGGATGAAGAGACTATTGCTTAGAAGTCTGTTTCCAATGTTATTCTTCACAGTAAGCTGTCACATTCGGGATCATTGTGGTGTCAGAAAATATTCATAGATCCAATGAGAAAAGGATGAATTGTGATCCCATTTAGGAAACGCAGATGTATTCTTCACTTTAAAAAAAAGTCTTTTGCAGTTTTGCAGTTGCAAAGGCAGGACACAACCACATGTCTTTTACAGGCAGTATCACTTACCTAATAAAAAAAGAATAAAACCGGGAAAATACTTGTAAATATACCTGTGAGACTTTTAAAAGCAGTTTGGATTTTGATAGTTTTAATTGGCTGTCAAGGATGAGACCTGCTAATAAAGATACAGACTGGTACGGACTTTCTTCAATAGAACTTTCAGGAAATGAAGCTACTTGGGCAGAGAAATAAAAGTTCTTTGGGCTCTGATGATTTGTAAGGATGATTTCTTAGAGGAGATTACAGTTTCTGTATCTCTGTATTTCAGTTAAAGTTCTTAGGACTGAGTGCACAGTCTTTGTTATAGGAGAACAGTCAAATGGGGTACTAAGTTTTGGTGTCATGGGAGAGACAATTTTTAAATACCAGAAATTGCTTTTGAAGTTTTAAATATTTTTAATAACAGGAGAGAAGTTGTTTTGACTGTGAACAAATCTGTAAGGGACATCATGGATGTCATTCAAATGACTCCTAAAAGATACAGATGATCAATGATATGTAGGTCTATTCTAACAAAAGGGAAGATGGTAGAATATCATTATGTTTTATCAGCACAAAAGTGCAGATTAGATGGATGAATATGTACAAAATTGTTCATATGTACAGGTTAGATGGATTTATTCCTATAAAAACAGTTGCATTTTATTTGAAAAAGCAAATTATTTCAGTATAATTTATGCAGTTACTGTCACTCAAAGGTATGTGACAATGAATAAGAGCAGAGCAGATTCATAGCCTTTACCCCTAGACAGGAGAAGATGTGCATGTCCTGTAACTTATTTTATAATAAAACCAGTGAAGATTAAGGAAATATTAAAATCAATTATACAATGCTTATTTGGCCAGTATTGTTTTAGTCATCTTTCTTTCAAAAATAGGAGTGAGAGAGAGATCATGTGTAATCAGTTATTTCCCTGAGTTTTATCTTAGAGGAGTGAAGGATAGAACTCTTATCAAGAGGCAACTGCTCTTTCTCCTCACACTTCATGTAATTTCTTACTTACAGCTGTTCTTTTTGGGAAGGATGTGGCTGTGATATAATATAGAACCTGGTCATCAAAGTTCAGTGCTGGAATTTCAGCAAGGAAAGGCAGGCATGCTTATAGCAAGAAAACCCACACTTTTCCCATGTTTACGGGAGTTGAACTGAATTTTCTAAGGGTGTTGTGGTATATACAGATTACAAAAGCTGACAGTAGTGTCAGAAAAAGCATTTTGTCACTTGTGCAGCTATACATTTATCTCATTCCTTTAATGCCTGCTTGGATTGGGTCAGGATATTTGCCAAAGGCAGTCTGTTAATTTTTTGGACTGAGAATATGATGATCTATCACATAACTCATCTGAGTTGAAACTGAGTGCTGTGTGTGTAGGCAGAGAGGGATCTACTGAAATGCACTGAGACAGACTAACAACTGGAATGGGTGTTTCCAGTTTTTGCAGACATCATGACAAAGCATTGTTTTTTAATAGGGATTTTAATGCAGATAGGAGGTGCAATGTCAGTGTTACAGAAGAGCTCCTTAAAGTGTTGGGAAAAGCAGGAAGCCACAAAATTGTTTGCATTGTTTGCAAACAGCTTGGTGAAAGCAGTCAACTTTGTGGGTAAACTGAGGCAGGCCAGTTCAGGGAGATCAGCTAAAGTGAGGATGTGAAAAGTCTGGCACACCGTACTACAGAGAAAGTGAAGTTGCATGGTTAATACAGCAGAAGCCTTTTCCCCTTTTCCACCTATTCTCCCTTTTCCACCTTTTCTCCCTCTACCCCCTTTTCTTATGGGGTAGAAAAAAGAATTTGAGTAAACTGGGGGGATAGCAAGGGAGGCCAATAGGAGGCAAAGGAAATTAATGAAATTAATCTAATGATATCACAGGTAGATTTATAGATCAGAAAACACAGATTAGATATTAGAAGATTTTTCTTATGGGGAAAAACATGATTTTAGGCAGGAAAGATAGTTTGGACTAAGGCAAATGTTATTTTGTTAATTTTTTCTAAGTAGAAGCTAGTAAGATGTGTTTCAGAGACACAAATGGCAGGAGAAATTGATGAGCAGCTTAAAACTGAAGGGAAGTTTGCTGAAGTGTCGTGTGGTTAGGAATATAGAGGAACTGAAGGGCAGAATAATTTTTTTTGTGGCTTATGCAGTTTCCTTTTAATCTCTTTTTCCTTTAAATTTCATTTGAATTTGAAGATAACTGAGGCATCAAAGTACTGTGATTTTTGAAATTCTGTGTAACTTTTGTGTAAATAATACGTATGTGCCATTATTTTTCACCTCTAGAACTACTGGGTGGAAAAGGGGATTTGTGGAAATGGCGTAAATTAAGGGAATGCTGTTAAGATGTTGCAACATGGATATGCATTTCCAAGGTTTTAAGACTGGTGGGAACTTCTAAGAGTTGGAAGAAAAGAGAGATGGTGGAAAGAAACTTCATGTTGAACTCAGTTTTTCCATTGTACTTTAGAGGGCAAGTTCTCACTCTTATTTTGCTCTGGTGAGCACTAATGGACGATTGATCGTTAGGGTTTATCTAGGGGAAGGGACAGTTCTTGTTTTTATCATGGTTTTTTTTTATTTTGTTCACTTCTGTTAATTCTTCCTTTAGAAAAAGGATAATGAGACACTCCACCAAATTGTCTGCATTGGTAAAATCATACTGGTATTCTGGTTCATATGGTTTTGCAAAAGACCTGATAGGCCTGTAGTGGGCTACTCTAAAAAGATGGGAGAATGTTTCTGTATGAAATTCTCATAAAGTGAGGTTAATTTATTTTTGGAGGATTGGAGGTAAGTTTGTTTCTCCAGCTTTAGTCTTGTTTTGTTCTTTTCTTATGAAAACTGTATGGAGAAGTGCATTTACAAGTAGAAATGCTGTGTTGTAGCATGATAGAGTCCTGGAAACAGATACCTCCATCCTTCAGCTTTTGTGCCTTGATGGTATTCTCAGTTACTTTTCGCCAGAAGTTAGAAGCAGTATCAGCTGCACAGTTAAGGAATTGCATTATATTTCTATGCATTTCTACCCTTGGCTTAGTGTCTTTGCTTCTCCAAGCATTTTCTGTGAGATTTCTTACGCCCTTGTAAACATGAGAGTCTTTTATCCTTGTCCTGTGGTAGCTTGGAGAGAAGACACAGGCTGTGACTGTCCAGAAGAAGGCTGCTTGTAGCATCTTATCCTGTGCCTCAGGCAACATTGCGCAGACAGACTCAGTCAAGATGGATGTGTGAACTCGTGTGGATATATTTCTGGGTTTTGTTCCTCCCTTTGAATATAATCTTTTTAGTGCTGAGCTAATTATGTAGTCTCAGTTTTACTGTTGAGTTAGAGTACCTGATCAACTTTCCAACTGTAAAACAGTTTGAAAATCAAATGTAGCTTACATGCAAGACCCAACAAAATTAGAAGTGTTAAGTACGTTTTGGCAGTTCACTTTTATTATGCCCAGTCCTCAAATGTACCAGCAGACAATCATCTGAATGTTAGTTATTTTTCACATGCTTATGTGATCACACAAAAAGTACATGCTAAAAAGAAGCAGATGGTGACAGATGGGGAAGGTTGAATAAGGTGGTTTTGGAAACCTAGAAAAATGCACTTCTGTAATAGTGTAAAAATAAAAATTCTTTGATCGCCAAGTTAGAATGAACAAAATAGAGTGTGCCTTCCCCACTCCCCTGAAGAAAACCAACCCGATGCAAAACTTTACTGATAAAAAGAAATGGAACCTATGAATGTTCAATATATATTTAGCAAAGTATATTGTATATTGTTTTATCTAAGGATAGAACATTATCTTTTATCAGCCAGAGACATAGAAAGGTGGTAATCATATTCTTTCTTTCTTTTAAAGTGATTAATTCAAATCAATTGTGTTCCATGCTCAAAGAATTCTGTCAAAAAGGTCATTCTTTATAGTAATACATTGGCAGTGTTGCAGGTTATGATAATATTTTTCTTCTAATGTCATAAAAAGATTTTAACCCTCTTATTATAATGGTAAATAAATTACATGTGTAATGTGGATACCTGTAGAACTAGAGCTAATCTGTAACAGGCAGCATTACCTCTTTGTCATATATGTAAAGCTAAGTAAGAAGAGAAGGTATAATCAATAACAAAAAAATCATCTTTTGTGTGAACCCCATCTAAGGACTGACCCTACTATGGGGATTGAACATTTGCTTATTCATTTGCATTATTTTAATGAAGTCTCAACATTCATATTGAGTTATATAAAAAAATTAAAATTCCTTTAAAAATTTCAGTAATGAGATGTATTTTATTCCATAAAATAATAAAGTATCTAACCTGATGAATATTAATTGCCAAGTCTTCTACCAACACTGATGCCATAATTATTTTTTCTGTTTGTATTTGAGTAGGTGTATGTCTTAACCTACAGTATGAGGCATTACTGTTTCCTGGTGAGGCAGAATGCTTTGCTTAAAAACCAAAAAGCCTCAACTTCTGATAATCTGTTCTCATTTTCTTGAAAGTATAGTTACTTTGCTTAGTACCTGACCATTGTAGTTTTGCTGTTGTGTTTTGCTTAACTGATTGTTCTTTTGGCTTCAGAAGGATAGTTGAAATTTATTTACTCTGTGTTTACCTAGATGCTTCATGCATAATCTGATTCTTAGCAGAGGCACAATAGAATTTATTTTACCTGTGGAAGAGTGGTTTAGTGTTGGCTTGTGCTTTTGAACAGCTGTCTGTTGTATATTTGGCAACATTTTGTTTCTGGGTGATGACCAGTGGAGGGGGGGTGAGAAGGAATCTATGCCTGAAAATGTTTTCCCTTCTGATTTATTGGAGATTCACAATATGGAATTTGCTCTTTACACTAGAGTTCCAAGCACCAAGTTGTTTTTTTTATATTGTAAGGAAATGAAAGTGCAAGAAGCTGTTTTATCTTGAAATGCTCATGAATATCTCATGAAAATTCAAATGTGGTCTTTTTTGTATTTGGTTATCACTTATTATGTTTTGGTGTCCCACCAAAGCTTTCATCTTATGCTCCTAACTCATCAGAAATGCTGGTGACTTGAATTTGAGCACTTTTGTCAGCTTGGTATTGCCAGTGGGCTCCTGAGATGAAAATGATGAAGGGTGGACAAGGCAGGGTATCCAGAGCAGAACATAATTTAATGGGAAAAACTGATACCAAGACCAAAAGATGGAGAGCATTTAGATGAGGGTAGGAAAGCATTGCTTTGTTACACAGACAGAAGAATTGCTGAATCAACAGATAAATTAGCACAAGAATTAGTCTTTCTCCTGAAACTGGATAACCACTAATGTAACAAGAATTTGCATTTTCATATTACCTGGTTAATCTCATCAGTCACAAAAACCAGTTGTCCACATGCAGTATCAGACTTCTCAAGGGAAAAGATATAACAAATATGCAAAAATAATAAAACAAACAGAATATTAGAAAAAAAGTTAGCTCAACACTGCCCATAAATAAACTTTTGTATTCAAACCAGAACTTTAAAGCAGGGAGCAATTTTCTAATAAAAAACACTTTCTTTTTGTAAAACAAGTAAGTATGACAGTTCTTACAAAGACTCTCTCAATAACATCCTCTAAGCTTTTTTCATTAATTTTCATTTAATCAATGCAAACATTATTTCCATCTCAGCAAAAGCCTTTAGTTTTTCTGAGAGTAATGAAGCATAAACAAAAGCTGAACAAATGCCGTTTAACATCAGTAAATAGTCAAAATAATTTCAGGAAGAATGAGCAACTAGAAAGACATATCACAGTATTATCATTATTTATTACTTCCTACACATCTTGCATCCTATGGCAGTGTATGTTTTAGAGACTTCTGCTAGTGCAGTGATAATTAATACAGATATGGACAGGTCTGCAGTTTTTCTTCTAATGGTAGAGTGGGTAGAGTTATGAGAGACAAGTGCCATCTTTCTGTTGACTGAAACGATATTTTGCTTTTATTTGCTGCCCTTCTATGAAAGGTGTCCTTTGAAGGGTCTTTTTAATCTGATGTGGTTGTTTCCTTGTCTTTTTTTTTCTTTTTTGGCTAGTGTTACCATTGGCTTCGTAAAGCCCTTAATAGAATACTCTTTTTCATGTGCAAATACTTTTAAATACTTTTTTGTTTTCTTTTTTTAAATTTTGAGTTCTACTGAAATCTGTCTCTTCTAGGAGGTTAAATGCATTAATTAGTATTGCATGCTCTTCACCGTAGGAAGCTTTGCTTAATTCACATTTGTACCAGAATATACTGTTTCTGATACAGCACATGTGCCAACAAATGAAAAAAAATTGGTTTTTGCTATGTATTTTTTAAGGGTACACAACAAAAAGCTAGGTAAGATGGGCAAAACCTTGAATACAAAAATGTAATAGGAAGATAGTTTGCATTAGGGATAGAAGTAAAACAGTAGTGCAAACTAGATACAAAATGGAGAAAAACTACCTGCAAAAATTAGAGCAGTGGAAAATCTCAGCTGTCTATTTCCCAGGGTATCTGTGACCTTGATGTTTTGTCTTTTCAGCTGTGTGTAATAAAACCAGTAAGCGTTCACTCAAGTGTTTTTTTTTTACTATTGGTGCAGCAACACTTCACTTTTCATACCAAGATACAGTTATAGTAAATGAATTGTATAATTCTTGGTAAATATAGGTTTCTGCAGGATGGATTTTCATATATCTGGGTAAAAGTCTGTGTCTATAAAAAAGTGTGTATTACCTTTGTTCATTAGTGTTAGATTAGAAACTCTCTCATTGTTGTAGTTGTTACCACAATTGATAAAAAGTTCTAGCAAATACACTTTTTAACTTCTGTTGAATAATACGTGGGTGAATATTTGTTAACAGACCAACAACTATAGCAGTAAAAATGTGTGAAGGGTTACCAGGAATGCTTAAGGAACATACACTCCACCTGAACTGTAAGGTTAATTGAAAACAGTTTTTTCCCCCTTAAATTAACAGTACTTTGGTGTATCCAAGTTCTCAGTTTTCTTTCACAACATAGGTGTGCAGACAGTTTGTTTAGATGTTTAAATATTTTCCCATCTGTTCTGTCAAAATTATTGATTGAGCAACAAGCTACTTCTAATGTCCTATCTGAAGGTCTGTATGTAATGGATTAGGAGAAACATTACTAGGTCCAAAATGTAATGGCTTTTCCAATAAGTTGCCTTGATTATCTAGCACAAAGTATGAGTCCAGTATTTTGATATTGTTCTTTTAGAGATAAAATGCAGTGCTTACAGCCTTTTATATAGGCTTGACAATGAATTTTACAAAGCCTTTCATGCTCAGGGTTACTGCTAAATTTGTCTGTTTGCAGAATCCAGAAGTTACAGCAACTAACTACCATTTAGAGGTGTGTGGGAAATACAGTTCTTGATTGTGTGAATTTCTTCTGTGCAACCAAAAACCTTCCAGAGGCTGCTCATCAGGGATGTTGTTTTTAAAAAAAAAGCAATAAAGACAGGATTAAGGGATTTTCTACATTGAGCTCAGTTTGAGGTAGTCACACCTTGTTCAGTGCTCTGTGATTAGTAAAGTATGGGAGAATCCTGGTTCCACTGAAGGTGAGGGGAGGCACATGATTGGCATAAGATGGTCGCAGACTTCACCTGTTACACTGCTGGCTCACCTCTCAACAACATTTGTTTTCACAGAAACTTGTAAAAGCAGTGCATGTGTATGTATCAACTTCTCTTTGGCAGTCACTTGTCTGCTTCCTACGTCTCTGCCCCAAGCCCCTGTAAATAGGAGTTTGCAGATGTGTCTCAAGCTGTTGCCTCCAAAAAACCTTTCACCTCTTAGCTACTGGAGCAATAAAGATAATAAAGACATCTTTTCACTGGCTTTCACCATAGAATTAAATGGACATCAAATTCTGTGGGCTGTGTGTTAGACTCTTGAAGGAGTGACGTGCATAAAGCAAAGGACACCTGGAGATGTATTGACTAATAAACCTAAAGATTAAAATCTAGAACCAATGGTGAAGTAAAGGAAAAAGTAGTTCCTGTGGGTTTTACTTTCTGGGAAAGAGAAATCTTCCAGTGGTACTAATGACCTTTTTTCAAGTCCAAGATAGTGGACATTTCAGCAGTGGGGAATAGTATTAGAAGATTGCTCTTTTTTGTTTTGGTCTGTAAATGTAAAGACAAGAATATTTTTCTTTACTGATTTGTAATTACTTGCCAGCAAAATTAATTACTATGTGTGAGGGAAAAACACAATTGAATTACTGCGATCTTAGCAGTCCTGTAGTGTGCTTGTGTTGTCTTAATCATCACAAAGGCAGAGGTTGGTCTGTGAACTGAATTTTTTATTTTATATGTAGGGCTTTACAGTCTGCTCTGTGTAAAAAGCACTATCCCATTGTATACTTGGTCACTGCCAGTAATACTCTCCAGAAACCCCAAGGTGTGCAGAGACAGTGGAGTCACTGCAGAATACTTTGTTTTCCCTTGTTTACTGCTATCTCAGTAAATTTTAAAAACTTAAATCTGTGTTGTGGCCTTTTGACCAAAACACAAATGAAAATTTTAAGGTAAATAAATAGTTCTCCCTTAGTTGAAACTGTAATGTTGTCCAGTGCCTCTAAAACATCCATAAAAGTACTAAAGTACCTGCAAATTCCTGGCAGCAGATGCCTGGCTAATGTTTCTTTCCCGTTAGAAAGTGTCTTACTTAACCTTTTGCATATTTATATAAGAAGGGAAAATACAAATTTCAGTGGCACCTCTGCAGCTGTTTTAAAAAGCATCCATATAAACCTAGGCAGTGTCTTCATGCTGCAGGCGTGGGTGTGAATTGGAGGAAATACAATGCCTGTAAAAACTGTAGTGGTTCCAGTGCAGTGATGAGTTTATGCCCACTTTGGGGCCCTGTTCTCCTGCTGGAGTGCTTTAGAGAAAAGCAGGTTGGGAGGAGAAGCAGGGCCTGAATCTTCACCCTAAGTGAGCGCAGCTGTTACAGCTGTCTGTGTGTGCAGCAGAAGCTGGCAGAGTCACAGTAACTTCTGTGTCAGCGTAACTTTGGGGCAGAGATTGGCAAGCATTTCTTTCTGCAGCAATGCCACACCTGATGCTGCCCATGTTCTCACTTGTGCCACTGCAACTGTTCACGTGGCAGTTGGGTGGCTTGAGTCAGAAAACTTGATACAGGTGAAAAATAATCCAGGGTGAAACTTTTCCCCCTGTTTTTTCTGCTCTCTGATGTAGTGTGCTGCATAGTTTTGACAAGGTAAGGGAAACTGTTGTGAGAGAACAGAAACAAGACCCTGAATTAAGCTGGCACTGCCTCTAAAAGAACCAGTTGTTGAACAAGAGCCCTGAAAATGAATGGAGTAAGATTTCCTTAAGTAGTAAAATGATGGTAATTTTTTGAATTTTATTTCCCATGATCTGTGGTATCATCCAGGCTGAACTGCAGTTAGTCCACCTTCTGCTTTGCTCAATGCTGGGAAGTCACTTGGGTACAGGGATTATGGTGGAGGTGGGTAACTATAAATGTTATCCACACACTACAGTCACATTGTGCTGGAGCTCTTGTCTCCTAAAATTCACCTATGTCATGGTAAGGTGGCTTGGAATTTTGGCACCCCATATACGTGAAGAGGATGAAGGAAGGGAAATCGTAAATCTGAATGATCTAACTATTTAAACAAATTCTGTGGAAGGAAGCATTTAAGTCCCTCTTTACTTTGTGAAAACACCCCTGCCTTGAGTATGCAGTCAGTGTAGGTGCTCTTTCTGAGTTCATGAGTTCTATGTGATCCATGTGTTGTACTCACAGGAATTATCAGTACATTGCTGTACAGCAGATAGCAGAGTGGTTGACCTTGTGCCTTCTACGATGGTTTTGGTGAGCCTGCTGCCTTTCCTGCTGTGACCATGAAGGGGTTGTCAGCTCTGTGCATTTGCTTAAAGATATTTGTGGATCCTTAGAGCAGGGCACAAGAACTGGCTGATTGAGGCAGCTCTTAAGGGCAGTGTGCAAAGTCTAAGAGATCAAACTTTCCATAGTGTCTGTGTCTGGCTGGGTGCTTAGGCTTGTACCCCACATATACGAGGGTACTGGAGAGACAGCAGTATCACTCCTCATGGCCTAAGGAGGTGTTTCTAAAAGCAGGTATCCACTTCATGGTAGGCAAAAGACTGAATTATTTATAGGTGCAAAGCCTGCAGCTGCATGCCATGTTCACTGTAGCACTGAGTCGAAGCTTTCTTGACCTATGTTCAGTGTAATTAAAACCAAATCCCTCAGATCCAAGAACTGTTTGGAAAGGATTCTGTAATACTGGGGCAGTGTGTACAGACATGTTCTCATGCCTGCCCTAACTGCATAGATTTGGTTGTAGGAGCTGCTGGACTCCAGCACTTCACTTCCATTGATTTGAAACAGTTTGCAAATCCTGGAGTTTCTAAACACTGTGAGGATTAGAAATTACTGAAAGGAAATAATAGTGTGTCTTCACTGTGAATGCATTATGCACAATTTTATTACATTTATCTTAAAATAAGTTGAGATGTATTTTGCTTTATTTACACTATTTTCAGGCTGTTTTTCTTTTGCCTAAATGAAACCATTTTGATGCTCTTGCTTGTCTGGCTGGCTGTAAACCAGGTATTTAAACAAAAATACAGAGTTGCCAGTTTTGCCAGCTGGGGATGAGAACCCGGCTGGTGATATGCGGGTTTGGGAGGCAGTTAATCCAGCTTTTATGCTTTTTTATGATTTTATGTAAAAAGAGGTTAAAAATCACATTTGGCTCTTTCTTTGTACCACTGTTTTGTTGCTGTTGTGGGAATGCAGCAAAAGGTTGTTCATACTTTTTATTATTATTAGGTAAACTCCTGCATAAATTACGTAAAACCTCAAATACAATTTGCTTTAGCTATTGACCGTGTGATTTGCCTTGTTCAGAGAATGATATGTTTTGTTATCCTGTTGCTTTCTTTTATAAACCACACATGCAAACTACACCTCAACTTTCTTGTAAAAAGAATCTACCAATGTCTCACAATTTTATGTATTTTGCTAGATTCAAAACAAAAGGCTTTAACTGTACAGATGAGAGAAATAGTAACCGTGCTAATAGATATAGCAGAAAAATATGTAATATTTTTGTTCTGTGGCAGAAGAAGCAGTGATTTAAAGACAAGCATCACAGATTTCATCTACAGTTTTTCAGCAAATAGCTTGCAATATGCTCCAACTCATAAAACATTTAATTAATTTTTAAATGCAGAAATTATTTTAGTTAGTTTTGTCATATGTACTTATTCAGATAATTTGTTGTATTTTACACTTTCCAAAATTCCACCCTCTATTTGGAAATATCAATGATGTAATGAGTCTGTTTGTTTTGGCACAGTTGTAAATCATATGTGTTAATGTGTTAATATTTATGATTTTTAAATCTTATATAGGCAAGAGGGATTTTTAATATACTTGTTTTCATCATGTTTCTGCTACTGATCCTTAAGGACAGTGAAAACTAGGAATATGAATGCATTAATTACTGTGGGATTTCCAAAACTGCCATACTGGATCAGACTGCATGTTGTGTCTGCTATTAGCACATACCAGATACTTCAGAGCAGGCTTGGGTTTGCTGGGGGAGCAAAAGGAGAGGCAGAAAATGAGCTCAACACTCGTCACTAGAGCTGGCTGGGGTGTAGTGCCTGTGTGCACAGCCACTTAGTGTCCCCTTAGGTGCCTGAGGGCTGCCTCTGCTCTTGCTTCAGGGAAAATTGTTACACATTTTAGACAATCACAAGGTAATCTACTTACAGATGAAGTTATTTCTGATCTTTTAGGGGTTGCCTTATTCCTTAAAGACCAAAAACTTTACTTTTACTCCCATGTATCTAAATGACTGTCCTTGTATAGCTGCGTACAGTTTGAATCTGGATGAGCTCTTTGTGATGGTGATTGCATGTGTCTGTATGTTGTAAAAAGTAGTTTGTTTTCTGGAGATCAGTTTGTTGTTATTTTTTTTTTTTTAAATCAGTCATAGGGTGCTGCCTTCCAGCAATACAGTTACAATTCCCTATAAATAATTATTTACATTCTTTTCAAATGTAGTTCTACTCTACTATTTGCGTTTCTTTTATCTTTCTGTTTATTATTTAAGTCTAATTTCTTGTTTTAAGGTTTTTTGATAACTCTTTCTGTAGCAAATACTGGCTATTTGACACACAGTTGTAGTGCCTTCTGTTTTAACATTTATTGGCTTCTGTTTCATCTTTTTTGTACGAAGAGGCATGATCTACTAGAAATTAATAAAAATTGGGATTATATATTCCGTAACCTTCAATTTCCTTATTGCTTATGATTTTGTTATGGGTGAATGCTGCTGTTATGTTATCTTCATGTCTGCAATTTAATATGAAGGTGTTTTAAGGTCAAGACACCTGCTTAAATTTCTTATTCTGGTTCTCTGGGGCTGCTGGGAGAAGGGCTGTTGTTTTTAGGTACACAGCATTGGTGGCATTATGTTAACAAATTGCATAAACTTTACCAGTTTCTGTGCTTCTGTAATATCCTATAAGCGTAGTTTCATAGTAAACATAGTATTGTATAAACCCTGCTGTATTTTTTTCAATTGGCACAGTTCAGCTGTTAGGACTATTTAATGGAAGGTAATGAAACTGTCTGGAGAAAAGCATGGAGGACTTTTGATGTAAGCAAAAATCATGAAGAAACTAAACTTGTCTTGATAAGATTAAGGTGGTTCTAAATTGGAGGCTTTAGAAGGTGGGGGGCAAAAGATGGGGAAGTGACTGAGCAAAGAGATGCTTCACGAGTTCTAAACAAGGCATTAGTAGCACCTGTAGATAGTGTCTCTTCCTAAAGCTGAGGATGGTATCAATGGTCTTGTAGAGGACACAGGAAAGGGTAAAAAGCAGCTTGGATTGTTTGGAGCAGGTCATTGTCAATTTTTTATTTTGCTTTTAGCAGTGCAGTGCCTGGTAAGCCAGGAATTTCAGTGAGCTCAGGTGTGTGTGAGTCAGTGCTGCAGTTTTGAGTCAGGCTCTGGGAGTCCTTGTAGCACAGCGTGAAAATAAAGTCTCAGAAACGCATTCATGTAGAGATGCATTGAACAGACTGAAATGATGCTGTATGAAATAGTGTATGTCTTACAGATGCTTTTGGTTTCTGTCTCAGGTGTTAGAAGATAATGACTATGGTCGTGCGGTGGACTGGTGGGGATTAGGAGTTGTCATGTATGAGATGATGTGTGGAAGATTGCCCTTCTACAACCAAGATCATGAGAAACTATTTGAGCTGATACTAATGGAGGACATAAAATTTCCTCGAACTCTGTCTGCAGATGCAAAATCATTACTATCAGGCCTACTGATAAAGGATCCAAATAAACGGTAAGTGAAATTAATTGGTTCTACAGGCATAATAAATACTCTAATTGTGCTGGGTAATTGAAAAATAGGTCAGTGGTGCCTGGTCTTCCTAGCTGAAGGAGCTGTCAATCACAGGAAAGGGTCATACATGGCCACACAATCTCAGATTTCCATTTTTTCAGTCCAATGATGGTTTACAAAATGAATTTAACAAGCAAAAGGGAAAAAAGCATGTGGAAGACAAACTTTTAAAATCCAAACACAGGGATCTCTTCAGCCTGAGAATGTGTACTGGAACAAAGGGAAAGTTCTTAGTTGTTTTTCCCAGTATGACTTAACCCTGAGTTGACAGTAGTGTCTCATGGGAACTGTAGCTCTTGTTCCTGGTGGCCAAGGCAGGAAACATGCATTGACAGCCATAGCTGTATTTATTAGGGCACATAAATAAATCACATATTAGACCATTAAACTAGTAATTTGTTGAAGAATACAACTGGAGTGAAATTTAAAGAGAGTGGTTTGAAAGCAAGTATCACCCAGCTGCTGTCTATGCCCTTTTGGTGGTGGGCTTTTGCCTCTGGGGTTGTTGCCTAGGAGAGCCATTTTCCAGTGGTTCCAGCACTGACCAGCAGTGTCCAGTCCTCCGTGGCTTTAAAACAAATCTCTGTAAATCAGTGGGATTTGTCTATAGGTACCTTTGTTAACCCCCCCTTCCTTCCCAATGCCTTTGTCATTCCTGTGAGTCTCTTGGCATGTTTTAGGGCTGCAGACATTGTCTGCCTCTCTTCTCTAGTCCTCCTTCAGCCTCTGGTTGTTCTCAAGAAGTTTTGAGCAGTGGGCATTGCCCGCAGGCACCTAGGGCAGGACTGGTTGGTGTGTTTCTCCAAGGGATTTGCCTGGATGCAGCCAAGTGCAGCAGCCAGGACAGCACAAGTGGTCAGCTTGTCTGCTCCACCTGAACTTCCTGGATGCAGGAAAAGCAAACTGTGACCAACCAGCCAAATACATGCAGAGTAGAGTAAAACTTTGCTTCTGTAGCAACTCCTAATGCTTTTGAACCTCCAAACAGTCTGACCCATCAAGTATATTAACCTTTAGAATTGGAAAGATGCTTCCTTGCAATTAATTTTGCAGACAGTAGTGTTTATTACAGACTTATATTTAGAAGCTTATTTATATTCAAGTTCTTGTGCTAGCTAATGATAAATAGGGGAGGAACACAGAGATTAACACAACTCAGATTTTTTGTGAGCAGCTAGAAGATGTTGAGAGAAATCTGGAGACTGAAGGCTAACTGCCATGTTCTGCCAAGATGTAGAGAATTTTACAATGAGTAGTTGAGAAACAAGGAGGAATACAGCTTGGAAATTAGAATAACTTTACACTCAGTTATTGCAAGACTGACGTAGTAGTCCAGAATATTTTTGTAATTTGGCAGCAGGGTAATACCAAAACAGACTTTTTTCCTTGCTTGTGGAAATTATTCCTCCTTACAATAAATGCTTTAGAGAGGATTTTATCTTACTTAAATGCTTGCCTTTAAATTTTGTCTTTACATCTTTAGCAGTTCCTTTTAATGAAACACACAATGTTTTTGTCACTCTACATGTATGGTCTGCTCATGTAATTAAGATTAGCTTTTTTTTTTTCTGCTGCAGCTTCCTTCTGTTAGGGCAGTAGGATCCTCAGTCTCAGGAAGAAGTTAGGTGAGAGCTGAGCAGTCCTGAAAGTGGATGTGCTCTTGAGAAGGGCAGAGGTTCCCATCACTGGATGTGTTGTTCTTTCTCCACCAACAGCAGCAGCTCAAGGGAGCTCACTAAAGTTGTTGAGCCAAAGTGGACTTGCTAATGCAACAAAAAATGGCCTTTTCTCTCTTCTGTTCTCATGGCAGGGTTAGTTTTCCTCCAGGTTAGTGAGCTGACTCTGCTCACAATCATCGAGTGGGAATGATGCTATAGATGCAAGTGAGAGAGGAGAGGTATGGGGAGGACACTCCTCTTTTGGTAGCAGTGACCACTTCTGTGAGCTCAAATCACCTTGGGCAAATTCACCCAAAGTAGGTGAAATCCACTTGCTAAGATGATTTACCAAACAGAGTCTGCCTTTGGCAAGCTATGGGCCACAGTGAGAACTGTGGTTATTTACAATGGCCTTTAAATAACCTTCTCAGCAGGCCTACAATTTATTAATTTATACTAATTGACTCAGATTGAGACTATTTTATGGTAATTGGTTAATTGTTACAGCACCCAGATGCAACAGCAGTGAACACTGTATAAAAATGATGCACGAGTCATTACAGATTCAGTGCCTGGCACGTCCTTGGCAAAATTCTATACCAGCATTATTGGGTTGGTTTGGATTTTTAATAGTGCCAGGACATCAGTTGGTCTTTCAAGCAAACTGAACCTAAGTATGTTTTTAAAATGAATGAATTACTAAAAAAGCTCATCATGGACAGTAACAAACACATGTAGACCATGGCATGGATACTTCAACTATCACATCTTCTCTTAAGATCACCAGAATTCTTATTAAACAGGTGAAAAGACATATTAATTGGGTGAGAATTGTTCCCAGGTAGTAAAAAAGAAATGGTCACTTTCCCAACAATTAAAATAACTTGATCTCTCTCTAAAAGTTAATTATGTGTTTTTTTCCCCCTCACTCTCTTTAGACTTGGTGGAGGCCCAGATGATGCAAAGGAAATCATGCGTCATAGTTTCTTTGCTGGAGTAAACTGGCAAGATGTATATGATAAAAAGGTATGTCTTTACATGGCATGGAATAATCTGGCTTCTGAAGGGTGGTTTCAACTGGTAATCATAGACTGCTGTTCTCTGGAGTTAGTAATTTTTTTCTTTGCAACTTTTTTGTGTTAATACAAATTAATAGTTATTCTGAACAAGGTGTACTTACCTCGTCTTTGGGTTTTCAGTAATAATTTGTCAGTTCATCAAATTAAATTTTGCAAGCCAACCTAATGCAGCAAAGATTTTTCCTTTATTATGTAAATGTCCAAATTTTTTCCTTTTTCCTTCCTGGGCTTTCAATAGAAAAGTAGATGTATGACTCAAGATAATGTGAAAAAATGCAATAGAAGTTTACCCTAAATTGTCATTTTATTTCTGCCTTTTATTGAAAAGTTGTTTTTTGAAAAAGGGAAATAAAGTGATCGTAAGGAACTCATAGCAAAAATCTACTTTCTGATTGTTTGTGTACAAGTAGAAACCTTTCTCAAACTTAGTTTTAAAGAGCTATCTAAAAAAATTAAAATAGTGTTGAAACACTGAGCCAACACAGCTTGTGGAGAAAGTGAGTGCTGGGAATTCAACTGGAACAGTTTTCTCCAAACCCAGTCCTGTTCCTGTAATGATCAAAACTTTGGGAATGATTTTAGAAAATGAATTTATCTCAGTTGGGAGTGAAACTCAATTCAACTTGTTTTATATACAGAAACTGATTTTATCTCAGTATTTCTGTAAGAATTTACTTGTTGCTATAAACCCCTTCTATTTTGATAAAGACTTCTCTTTTTTCCCCAACTGTTTTACATTGTTAATCTGTCAGTTGAGCTGCATAGTTTTAAAAGAGAGTTTTTTCTCCCCTTTTTTTTTTTTATTTTTTGCTTTGTTCAAATAAAAGGAAAATGGAAGACATACGACTGAGCAGAATATGTTTATGCTACAATGTCAATGATACAAACTGTTTTTTCAGTTGTTGTTGAACTGGAATTTTAAAAATGTGTGGTTGTTGGTGTGGTAACTTCTCTGACAAATACCGGAATTGAAATAAAAGCCTGTATATGATGATACAAAATATGGTACTCTGAAGTTACTTGATACAAGTGTGATTTTTCCCTGGCAGTATCACAAGATTTCAAGAAACTCTACAATAAATAATCAGAGCAAGTGTATTAATCAGGTTACTTTATGAGCTCAGCCACTAGTTGGTTAAGTAAGGACATTGCAGAGAAGCACTTTGAGGATAAAAATCTAAAAATACAAGTCGAGGACCTTTCTAGAGTAAAAAAAAACCACACTAAAATCAATAGGATTGCAATGTGCTAGGAGTGGGTGAGGAAAAAAAAAAGCTGTTACATTATTCTTGCTCTCTTGAAAAAGATGTCTTAATTATCTTACATTAGAAATAGAACTTTGGATTCTACACTGTGTTCAGCATCTTATTTAGTTAAGAATATATAGATACTCTTAATTGCATGTGCTTTGATTCTTGCCAAATGAACATGGCAAATATCTTTCAGTCAAGGTCTTTTTTCTGAGTTATTAAAATAAAAGGAGGCATTTTGCAGTTTTAAAAAAAAAATATAAAATTGTATAAAAATATATAAGTGCCGGCACTTTGCCTTATTGGAGTATTATTACTAGAGAAACTCTAGTCATTCTGTGTTTACTCTGGCCACTGTTGCTTTGAGAAACTAAATTTGCCAGTTAAACATCAATTGCATTTTCTCAGTTGAGAGTTAACTTCAAGGATTATAGAAATTTCACTTGAGCAGTATTGGCACACAGTGTGGCCTTTATAGAAAAATAACTCATGAAAATTAGTTGTCTCATGAAATGAGAAAAAGCATTCTGACAGTGTGCTTTTCAGTTTAATTAAAAATAGTTTTGTTCCTTACAAAGCCATTTGTCTGCCTGGTTAAAATATCCAGTTGTTCCTTCTGCACACACAGTCTTACACTCTGCAGACTTCAGAGCTGTGCTCTGAAATATAATCCTCAAACATAATAATAAGGTTAATGAACTTCCATCAAGTGTGTTCATTAGAATGCTTATATGAATATTCTTGAGGTATTTTTGTATTCTAAAATAACTCAGGGCATCAAATAAATTTGATTTTTAAATAGGTTTATTCTGTGCTTGCTTCTGTTGCTGTTTATTGTTGGATGTAGAGTCTTCAGCAGTAGGGTCACTTGATGAAATTGATAGTGGGTATAATTATTTGCATAGTAAAAATATTTCACAGTAATTTTGTTTGAGTTTTATGCACCATGGCACTGTAATTTTCTGGCTGCATTTCAGGAGTGTATTTCTGTTAGCAATAAAAGAACTTAAGTTCACTTTCAGAGTAATGGAAACCAAAAAAATCATGTGTATTCTGAGTAGTTGCTGGATGATTTTGTACGTGTGCACACTATGCTCCTGTGCCTCTAATTTTGTCATTTTAGTAGGTTATCACTTTACTGGTGTGATTAGAAGCAGAATTATATATCTGTAAACTATTTCATGTATTTCACGTGACAAACCACAGCTCTGTCAGGTCAAATGGATCCAAATGGTCAAATGGAATTATTAGGTTTCTGATACTGCTAACTAGTTAACCTAATTTGGTACTACATAATGATAAAAAAATATTGTATGGCACGCTGGAGCAGAGAAGGTCGTTGCCTTTAAATGAAAAATGTATAGTAGTTAGCATTTGTGATCTGATGTATTTATTTTTGGCAGAAAAACCATGAGGACATATGAAAGAGAGCAGCCTGTGCCAGGTTCTTCCTGTGATCATCTCAGCCCTGATGAGTTTTTATCTCTGTGCCTGAGTAGGAGAAATTGAATAGTTTGGCAAACTCTGAAGACTTCAAAAGCCCATGTACTAAATAAAATATTTGTTTTATTTTTAAGTAGAATCAGTAATCTTTCTGAAATTTCAGTTTTTCATACAAGAATTGCTTTAGCATATTTTTATTTGGGTAGCAGAAATACACTAAAGTTGTCGGTTGTTCTGTTTGGAGTCTTTCACTGAACAAAAAGCACATGAACATTACTAAAAGGTTGAAATTTGGGTATTTCTTCAGCCTTGAAGCTTGAAGCACTTGGGAACCTCATGGCAAGGGAGGTGCAGACCTTTTAGTGAGTTTTTCCTCCTGCCTATAATATGGATGAAAGATGAGAGAAGCCATGTGGGGCTGAGATACAGGTTCTGATTGGTGGTAATACCTCTGATTGTTCCTGAAGAAAATTCGGAAGTGCCAACAAATGAGTTTGTTAATGCTATGAAGGGAGCAGGGACAAGTGGCAGCAATGGCTGATGCTACAGGCAGTGCTTTGGGAGCTCCTGTCCTTGGGGAGGCAGTGACCTCCAGCATGAAGTGTGACAGACAGTATCTAACCAGTCTTGCTACTTTCATTGTGTTTCCACTGATACTTAAAATACATGGCAGACCTAGAAGTGGATTGCCCCCCTTCCCCCAGCTGCTTGAATTTACAGGGAGGAAAATAGACATGAGGGTGTCTTGATTGTTAAACTTAGGTTGCTGTGGTCCTGGGGGTTTGTGGTTACTCTCTGTCCATGGTGACAGCTTTGTATCACTTGGAAACCAGTTCATCCATGGGTAAACCTCCCTGCTGAAACCTCTTTTCCTGCGGACTTGTGTTGTATGTCCTTCCACCACTGAAATTCCAGCTCTTCCTCCTCCCCTGCCTAGGACCACCACATGCAGGGACCATGGGGTATTCCCAATTCCCAGCTGTGCTGTGGCTGCTGGCTGGGCAGCAAGCTGCCTGCTTTGGGGCCAGGGGTGGAGATGAACCAGTCCCTGCAGGAATGCTTACTGACTGGCTTGAAGCTCAACTCAAATTACCCTCTTTCCCCCAGGTGGAAACTCGAGTTGGAGAGGCATGGACAGGTATTCCTCCCTTCCATTTAGTGCCATTCAGCTGCAGTCTGTTGGTTGATGGGATTCTTATGGTAGTGGAATGGCCTGAAGTTGTGTCAGGGGAGGTTTAGCTTGAATATTAGGGAAAGGTTTATCACCCAGAGGGTCATTGAGCACTGGAACAGCTCCCCAGGGAATTGGTCACAGCACCAAGCCTGACAGAGTTCAGGAAGTGTTTGGACAAGACTCTCAGGCACGTGGTGTGATTCTTGGGAATGGTGTTGTGCAGGGCTGGGAGTTGTACATGAAGATCCTTGTGGATCCCTTCCAACTCAGCATATTCTGTGATTCTATGAAAATTCCCTTTAAACTAAAAGGAGATGGAAGATCAGATTGATGTTCTTAAGCATCGTACTTTTTGTTTGGCAGATCGAGTGCATCACGGTTACTTTGAAGTAGCTTCAGCCACTTCCTATACAATATCAGGACAAGTGGTTCCTGGTAAATTATCTTTGAGCAATAAGTGCTATGTATTTTCTCTCATACTGAAGTATTTGTGTAGTTGTTTACTAAATGTGAGAAAGTTCAAAGTGTAGACTCAAACCTGTACATCTCAGTGCACCTGTAACAGTCAAGCACTGTACCTGCCCCTTCTCCTGGGAGATGGGTGCACATTTTTCAGGACTTGAACTGTGGAAAAACCGTGGTGTTTCTCACACACTGCTCTCAGTGGATGCCAAATGGAAATGCCATTCACTGGAGATAATGAAGACACTAAGAATTTGATATTGCTTCTGCTGTCATTTCTAACATCAAGCCTTGGAAATGGCCAGGGCAGATTCAGCTTGACAGATGGATATGAAATTGGATTTTTGTCTTGAACACAAACTCTTAAAGTGACTTAACTCACACTGAGTTTAGACTTTTATTTCTTTATTTGTACAGACACATGCATATCTATGCATATGTGTGTGTGTAATGCATAAACCCAGAAAATCTGTATTTCTGGTCCTTAGAGTAGATTATCAGGAGGTGCAGTTCCCTGCCTGGTTGGAGCATTTTTCTAAATTGAGGCTGCTAAAGGAAGAAAATTATCCCATACTGAAGTTTGGCAGCCAGGACCAAGCAGTGCATTTCTCTTGCAGACTGATAAGGCCTGTGCTTAACAAAAGCTTATCTTGCTCCTTTTGGGCACAGGTTACTGGATGTGCCTTCTGATGCTCACATCACTCTTGGACTTCTGACTACTCAGGTCAGAAGTGGGGAATGGAGGTGGCAATAGCACCTGGATACTATTTCGTTGTGCACCAAATGTGAAATGCTGCTGGCTGTAGAGTGGCATCTTCATGTTGTGATCATCAGAGCAGTTGTTGATGTTGGGTGTTTTAACTTTTATCATTAAACCTCAGCTGCAGTCTTCCTTAGATATGGAGAAGCTTCTGGAGTGTCAGTCTGTGTTTATCTCTGCAGCATTTACACCTTACTTGTCTTTCTAATTTTCATTATTTTCAAATGAAAAGTTTTATTTCTTTGTGAAATGGCATTTTCTGTTTCCAACTAGTAAAAATGATTCCAGTCAGGGAACTAGTAAAATTGTTGTAAACTTGTTATCTTTTGGATATTTTTCATACTGAATTTATTGCTGAGATGTGTGAAAGTGTCCTTTTAAAAGGATGTGATGGGCACTTGTTTAGGCTTTTTTTTTTTCCAAATAGAAAAATGAGAATAAAATGGCAATGTGGGATGTTCTACTGGAATAAGTCTGTTTTTAAGAATTTTGTGGCTGCATTGCTGGAGGGACATAAAACTTTGGAAATCTGGTTTAGTAGTGCAGAATTGTTTGGGATAGCCTGGATGCATATAAAAATAATTTTCAAAAAATGAAGGAATCTGTGCAATAAAATAGAATTCTTTGTTTCTAAACATTGGATGTAACTTGATTTATACTTGGAAGATTCTTCTAATATTGGGTTTATGTATCTCAGCTCCTTAAGCATTTATTATACAGTGCCCCAAACAGTTACTTCAAAATACCTCTCTGCTTTTGTATGTTTTCCATTCAGGGCAATGTAAGGGAAAGCTGAACTTAGTTTTGGAAAAGTATTAATCAGATTTATTGTACTCTGTTAAGTATATGAAGTGATAGATGTGGCTTTGCTTAATAATTGCTTGCACTGTTACTGAAGATCTGGATCAGATAAAATAGGTCTCTTGGTATGTACAGATCATGCACACCTATGGATCTTGTCCATAGAACTTGGGGAAATGAGGGAGTTTAGCAGCAGTTCCTCCTCCTTTGCCATGGGGCAAATGAACAAGTTAATTGTTCGGTGTTAGTGTTCTGGAGTTGAGGAGAGAGAGAACATGAAACTAGTGAAAACCGCATGCAAGCTGATAGGATCAGTGAGCCAGGGGATAACCTGTTGTATTGAAAGGAAAATCAATTACCCTTATTCTCAGGGCATGTGTTTTACATTGCACACGAGGAGAGAGCACCAAAGGGCTCCAAGGTACAAACAAGGACATTGTCACACCACACACACACACACAAAATTTGCAGTGTCATACATACTAATCTGCTGTATGGTTTTTGGACTGGCAGCATGCAGTGTGGTATTCTGTACTCAGTATGCCTTCCAGTAAAAATTTATTCTTCTGGTGGAGGAGGTGGGCAGCAAGACTGATTCAAAAGAGGGGCAAGGGAATCCTGCCTGCAGGCTTTGACTAGCTACTAGTGATTTGCTGTTGGGAAATCACACAGTGAAAGCAGTAGGCAGGTTTAGATACAGCAACTCCCTTAAGCGTGAACTGGCCTTTTTCAAATATAAAATTTATTTTCACATCATGTAATTTCTTCTAAAGGTAAGTTCAGATGAAGGCCTTACCACTGAAAAGAAAAGCCCCAAACCATGCTTATTATGCTCTCTGTGTAGTCTTTTTTTTCTTAGTTGTTTATACCACCCAGTTGTGGTGAAGTGTCTAGAGATGCCTTTGCCTGACAGCTCTGCGGGTAATTAAATTGGCCTGAAGAGTTTCTAGGTAATTATCTTTATGCAGCTCAATTTATGTGCCAGTTATGTGAGAGTTATACTTGGAATTTAGCTGTGCTATTAACTGTGTTCTGAGCTGGTATTTTTTGGGTTGACTCTAATGGCTTCTATCTCTTAGTGGAAGTTAGAGACTCAGCTGCCTCTCCACAGACCTGCTTGTTTGGTCTGTGGTGTAGGGAAAAAGAACTTACTTGTTTTCCTGGTAGTAATTTGGTTGCTTTGAGATATAGTAATTTTGTTTTGTTTCTTGGTGCCTTTCAGCTTGTACCTCCTTTTAAACCTCAAGTGACATCTGAGACAGACACCAGGTATTTTGATGAAGAATTTACAGCTCAGACTATTACAATAACACCGCCTGAAAAATGTAAGTCAGAAATTATGCATAAGCATGACATAATAACAATGTTTATAATCAAGCAGAGTGTAAGGTTTTTTCTGTTTGAATAGAAAAGCTATTCTCACTAATAAAAGTCTTCGTATGGAAGTGTGTAAGGGTAGCTTTCAATGACGGCTTTATTTTTAAGAAGCAATAATTACAAACCTTAGAATATTAGATCACTCTGAGTTGATGTCTGGAGGCATTATCGATACAAGCTTTTTTGTGTTGATTTTATTTGAGTTTTTTTCATTTATTTGTTGGTTTGGGGTTTTTTTCTGTTTGTTTCTAAATAAGAGAAGACACCAGCTTCAAGTGTTTCCTGGTTGGCAGTGAAGGTCCCAGTTCAGCAAAGTGCTTGGAACATGGACCCCTCTTTAAGCATGTGGACAGTGCTGGTGGCTTCAGTGGGCTGTCTAGCTTTAGTAAGAGAGGCATATTCAGAAATACTTTGAAGACAATACTTCAAAAAAAAAAATCAATTACTTGAAAATTAAATTTCCTATCAAGTCCTGTGCTTCAGAAGAGCTCTTAAGGAAGGTTTTAATTAATGAGTGGGGAACCACAGCACTGGACCTTGCACAGTTTCTTTATTGGAATGACTGTGATTTCACTATAGTTTGTGTTTTTGCCATCTTCTGTTGCACACAAGAGTCATGATCTGGTCAGACAAGCCAGGGCTTAACAGTTACTTACCAAGCCAGAGCAGTTAAAATCTTGCTTCTGAGTTCTGGAATTAATTTTCTTTCTAAATGGGATATTTGGGGGTTTTGTTTGTTTGTTTATATTGGAGGCTGAGAAAGGGGGATCACAAAAGTAGACAATAAAGGCTGTAGTTATGGTTCCTTACCCTTTCATAAAGCAAGGTCATTTTTTGGTGTTAGCTGCAGTTTTCTGTTCATGTATAGATCTAGAGTATTTTCTGAATTTTGCATTTTTAGTGTTTAAACACAGTCATAGAAGCATAAAGTGGTTTGGATTGGAGGGGACCTTAAAGTCCATCTAGTTCTAATCCCCCTGCCTTTGACAAGGGCACATTCCACTAGACCAGGTTGCTCAAAGTCCATAGTTAAAGTGATTTTAAATCTTTCTGCTGTAAAAAAAGGACAATTCTCCCATCTATCTTGATAAGAATTTGTTCATATTTGTTACTTCAAGAAATTTTACTAAAATTTGGATTAATTTGGGGTCTGTTGATTCAATATTAGACTTGAATTAACTCTAGTTTTTATGTGTAGAATATATGAAGATACAAAAGACACATAATTCTGAAAGTTTGCATATAAATACATCATTAGAATAACAGTCTCAGTAGGAGTCTTTAAGAATAAGCACTGTTAAAAATCCATGTGAGAATGTACATCCAAATTCTCAGAGTTAGGTAACATCTGGTGCCTGCTTTCCATTGGCACTGGAGGAATTATGTAAATAAAAATATTTATGAATTTGGCTTATTCCATATTTCTTCTGATTCCAGTACATACTATAAAAATAAGTAGTTTACTAAAAATAATAAGTAAGAATTGAAACACACAGAACCTATATGAATTGTTCATTTTGTAGCTGTTTTTCCCTTTAACTCCCTCTGAAATGGAGGAATATTTAAATATATCTGCAAGACCATAATTTCCTGAGAAACAATGGAAACTGGCTGCCTCAGTTGGCACTCGGCTTCTGTGCTGCCAGAGGCTGGGTGTGCTGGTATGTTTGGGTTAGCCTAGAAGGGGTAGTAGTGATTGAAGTTTTCAGGTGATAGAATAAAATGAACCAACCAATCAGCCCACCCTGAAATAAACTGAGTTTTGGGAATGATGTCCTTTCTGTGAGTATCATCCTGCTGGGTGAGCATGAGCTTACGTGCTTAACTAAAGTCATGCTTTAACTTGAGCCTTTAACCTCAGCATTGAACCCTGAAAGCTGTACTGCATATCAGGTGAATAATAAAAGTTTATTGCAAATATACTGATGTTTTAACTTCTTCCTTAACACAGATGACGAGGATGGTATGGACTGCATGGACAATGAGCGGCGGCCGCATTTCCCCCAGTTTTCCTACTCTGCAAGTGGACGAGAATAACTTTTTTGTTCTGCTGCTTCACTGTCATCTTAGGTTTATCACTGAAAATGATTCCTGAACATCACCACCAGTACTAGATACTACTATTGATAGCAGGGGCACTTTCAGAGACCACTCCAAATTGAACAAGCTTCTTTCCCAAACCTACCTAAAATCCGTTTTGGTTTTGCATGACGTATGAGACTCTCTCTACTCCGCTCTCCTGCTGTTGCTGCTGCCCACAGTCTCAGTATAATAGCAACGTCAAGAAGTTACTAACAGTTTCTTTGAAGGTAGATGACTTGACTTCAGCATTGTACACTTTGTGAACACGTAGTCATCTATTTTTCCTCACAGTGGAGGCTAAACAAAAGCCATGTTGGTCCAGCTTATCTTCTTCCAGAAGATGAATCAAAATTGTAATTAGTCTAAACAGACTAGGCGATAACATTTTCTTGCATCTGTTTGTGCTGGTTAGAATGGGGAAATGTAGAGGTGGTGATGTACATATGCAAGGTTTCTGTTAGGCATATCATTACTTGAAGCAGGTCTCTGTCATTAACATCTGGCTGGAATCTGTTTGGGAAATGTTTGAGAGAAGGACTTAAACTGTTGATATATATAAATATATATATATTATTTTTTAATTACTGTTGGATACTACAGAAGAAGCAGAAGGGCTGGGCTCACCCAGCCTGCCACTTAGAACTTCCAGGTTCATGTGCAATCATGGAGAATCGAACATTATACATGCAAGAAATGAAGGCATAAAAGCAGCAGTTGAAGTTGTTCTTATAATTTGCACCAGATAACATCTTTCTCATGCTTTTCTCTTTCATGATATGCATCACCTCTGATGGCTGAAGAATGTAGACAGGCATAATGGTATTGCTTTTCACCAAAATGTGTGCACCAAGGTAAACAGGTGTTTGCCTTACTTGTTTTTAGTTTGAGTTTGTGAATTAGCTTCTTCTCCAGGTATTTAACTCTGAATATTTTTTTCTTTTTCTTCTTATTTTCTTTTTTTTTTTTTGTATACTGCAGTAGTATTTATTTTTAGAGATAAGGTTTGTATGTGTCATGTTTGCAAATGCTGCTACATCTTAGAACAGGCTTATAGCAGTTAATTTTGTAATATATGGAAGGACTGTACAAGCTGAAGGGAATAATGCACTTTTCTCCCATGTGGAAATTTTAACAAGGCTCTGAAATTGTACATACTGCTTAGAACCAGATTTTTGTGAATGAAATACTGTCTTTTAACTGTTTGGCAGTGGAGGTGGGGAATTCCAACCTCACATGCCAAAGGGTTAAAAGTGAACAGACAAAAAAGCTACATCTTGTGCTCCATTTAGGATAAACATAATGTAAGAGCCTGACAGCACAAGAGAAGATGTCTGTTCTGTATGAAGGAATTGCATTTGAAAAATGAGACCACAGTGATTACAAGAAAAGCACTTTATTTTAACAATTAAAATAGTAAATTTCTGGGATCAGCCTTTCTCAAGGAAGATTTGCCCTCAACCAGAAGAGTCCCAAAACCCAGCAAGTTACGCGTAACCGTGGTACCTGATTGACCCAATTTCAAACATCACAAATTGCTCCAGTGATAAGGAAACGTCTTTCCATTTCCGAAGATCTGTATCTAACAGAACATGTGCATAAACTTTAGCTTTGATCTTCAGCAATGATAATCTTAATAATAAACCCTTTGGTGCTAGGAGCTGGGGCGTGGCGCGGTGCAGCGACAGAGCGCGCACCCTTGCAGGTGACAGCGGGACCCCCGACTCCGTGGGATTATCATTGGAAGGATCTCTGCGTTCAGCTCTTGTTAGCTCCCACAAAGACTGTGACACTGCAGAGTATTCCTGGTTGCGTTGTGTGAGTGAGTAGATGAGTCTGAGAGGAGAGATGTTCCTACACAGATGCCTTAGCCTCTTGATGTGGAAAGTTGAGTGCCCAAGCATGAAGCCCACTGCTGGCAGTGCATGTGCTGGGATGGTCAAGGGGTAGATGGGCTTTTTAGCAAGGCAGCTAAAGATGCAGAGTAATTTAGACAATTTTTCATGTTTCGTGTTTTATCTTTAGTAATGGATGGATAATCAGATAGAAATATATCATGATGTATATTCTAACTGCATAGGATTTCATTATATCACCCTGTAACACTAAAGATGTGTAGATGTTGTCCCTGTGCAGAGAGAGACAGCAGCAAATGCGTTGCAGGTCTGCCCTGGACTGATGGTGTAGAGGTGTCTACACTGATAGTGAGTGAGTGACTGAAATAACCAAGTACTTAACAGATGGGCATTAATTAGTTCTCTGCAAAGGTCTTGTGCTTACAGACTGATACTATGGCGATTCAAAATCTGTGTTACATGCCTGTGTTCTCTCCCCTATGTTTTCAGCTTGTAATAGCAATAAGTTTCTTGGCACAGGGCCCCTCCAGCTAGTGACCGACTGGCTGGGGCTCTGGGCAGCAGCTCCTCGTGGCAGTGACTCCCTGTGCTTTGCTCACCGTCGCGTAGCCAGGTAGTGCGCGGTTTGCAGGAAGGGTCTGTCAGTGAACTATTTGAAAACCTTTTAAGACATCACTTTGCATTGCATTGTCTGCTTTCTGAAACATCAGAGATCGAGTTTACGATGCAGAGAGTCAGCAGCTACCTTGTGCTGCGCAGGCTTGGGGGATTCTCTTTTACTGGTGTTAGAAACAGATGACAGAGACATGGACAAGCAGTGCTGAGAGAAACTTTTGAAGCTCTTCTTTTGCTGTCTGCAGTTGTGGTTGGATTTGGACAGGAGGTGGTGGCTGGTTGTCTTGGTGAGCCTTTAGAGCACAGTACATTTCAGACCTTGACTCCAGCTTGTACTGACTTCCGTGACATACAGTATGCCCTCTTGTACTGCAGCCATCTCGGAGGAAATAGTTCATTTCTGTTTGGATTTTGGCAGTTTTGCACACAGCTTCGCTTTCCACACTAATCCATCTTCCAGTACATTCCTGTTGCTTAAAGAACGTTTATTCCAGTATTGTTTTATCTTTTTTTCCCCATCTTTACTTGCGGCTTCTTAAAGCTGACTGTTCTTGCAGGGGCCATGTGCTTCTCCTAGAGTACAAAAGTAAGGTCTTTCCTTACTAACTGCAGGGTCTATATATTACACCTCAATGTACACACTTTGCTGCTACTGTTTGTACTGTCTACAGTAGAATTTCCTTATCTTGCTCCTGGTAGTGCATTACAGGCAAGCATGAAATGTAAAGTATTTATTTAAATAAAAACCTCTAAATTGGTAATTGAATTACCTCCCTGTAGCTTTAGAGTTTGTGACATTTCTTGACCTTGCTAGTTCTTTCATTAGATCCATGCAAGATCTAGTCATATGGTTAAGGATATTAAGCAGACACGACTATGAACCCAAGAAACTGTATTACTGTTGGTCATACTTAAACTGTTTATTTCCTTAAGTATATGACCTACAAGGATGTGAAATAACTACAAGAAACTGTTTTTGTACACTGTACATCCTTAGTATTTTTACACGTATATGATAGGGATGCACATTATTTTCCTTCGTACAGACAGCTTAAATAAAGCACTATGTCAATCTGCTACTTCTGTGTTTTTTAATGCTAATTTGTTCTGGAGGTTTGTAAATATATATATATATATACATATATATATATGTTCAAGCTTGCCACAGAGGACGTATTTTTTTATATCTGCACATTACTATTAAGTATCTTAGAGGATGAAATTCTTAAGTTGTTCTGTGTCAGAGAAAGAAAAATGGAAATGAGAAGGCTATATTGCAGATTACAAAAGATTTCTCAAGTTTTGGGTTAAATATTTACTTCATATTTTAAAGTAATTTTATATAGGTTAGATGTTTCAATCCTGAAATGCACAAAGAATTTACTTAATTTCTTCTTACAAGAAAATGTACATCATTATTTTTTTATCACTGTATATATAATGATCTGTGCATGTTTAGTTACAAGTTTTATTTGCTGTGAAGTCCTAGTGATAACTGTAACTCGCTGTGACGTATTTCAGATACTGGGTGAACAGTTTCATCTTGTAAATGATTAAGTTACAGTATTGTCAAAAAAAAAGTTTTTATGACTAAGCAAAATGTATCTGTGCTTTGGACAGAGGCTGTTTCCATACAGGTGGTTCCTGTTAATTCTACGAGGTGTATGTCACTTACAAAGTCAATTTGGGTTATAATTTTTAAGTAACAATTCCACAGGGCTCCGCTCCGATCAGCACACCCACCATTTAAGTGATTTTCAGCTGATGGAATTCTTGGCCTCATATCCCATAGCTAGGTGATGTGTTTGGGCAAGGAGAGAGAAAAAAGGGAAGGTGGGATTTGTAGGGCACTGCAAAATGGGACTCTTTGAAGCCCACAGGCTGGTCCGGGGCTATTTGAACTAGCTTCTCTGGAGGGCTGAGTGTCCCTAAAGCAGTGGGTCATCTGGGTTTCAGCTGTTCTCTGGTGTGAATGCTTCTCAGGAATAGAGGTGCTTCATCCAGGTCTCAGGTTTTTTTCCTTTTTTTTCCTCCTTTTTTTTTCCTCCCCCATCTGGTAATAGGAAAGAGCATCAGGGAGATAGCCATCCATTAGTTCAATGATATCAGGATGTCAGTGACCAGGACAAAGCTGCAGCAGTGACAGGACTATCTGGTCAGGCTGCATCCCATGTTGTGGAATCACGCTCTGCGTGCTGACCTGCGTTTGATCGTCTGGTCTGATACTTGTAAACTTTGTAAAAGGAAGCATTTAGTGCTTCAGTAGAAGCAGGGGAAGGTGGGGGGGAGGGATATGAGACAGGTAGGCCTGCTGCTGTAATGACTCATTAATTGCTAAAAAGTAGAGTATCTGCTGCAGGGGAAGTTACTCCTTTTAGACTCCCAGCAACACAACAGTTGCACCTATGCCTGGGATGAGTGTGAAAAACCTACTTCCAGCTATATGTACTGGCAGCCCAGGACCCTTTGTTGAAATCAGACTCGTACGTGCACGTGGGTGGCTGGCAGTGGTGCCCTGCATGTGGCCACCAGAAGCCCCCTGGTAGGTGAGGCAGGTCCAGAAAGGTTGAGGGTCCCACTGTGCTCCAGGGTCTCAGTGAAGCCTAAGTGTCAGGAATAGATGCCCGAGTTCCTTCGCACACATAGCCTGTAGGCGCTGTCTCCTATTTCAACACAGATTTATGCCGTGGAATAATAAAAAATAAATTCTAGAGTTTGCATTTTCCTACATTTATAAATGTATAGTCTTAACTGTGTAGCCATCTATAAAGTAGTGACACTTAAAAAGCTGTCAGCCTGATTACTGTGAAAAATAAATCCTGAGTTCTGCTAGACAGGGCTTTCCTTCAGCAACCTTTCTTGTCCCTGAAGACCTAAGGCCTTCCTCAGCACGCTCAGTGTCATATCCGTGAAGCCGTTCAGGGAGGCAATCACATGGGTTTGGTAGTTTTATATGGCAGGAAATTGAAACAGGGAGAAAAAATCACTTTGATGTTAGGGCTGTACCACTAATAATTCTTAAAATATAAGGGAAGGAAAGACAGTGTTCCACACCCAATGGTAATTTATTGCATGTGTTATTACTCTTATTTTTGTTACATTTTCTGTGTTCATGCCGGCTGAAGTAGCTTTATTGCTGGGGAACTGTTCTTTACACTTTTTTCTCCCCTTTACCAACAACACTGAAAAAAATAGATGTAGAAACTTTTCTCTTGTGTGGTGGCTTATCCTACACTAGGTAGCAAAAGGTTCAGATAAATTCTTTCTGAAACAGTTGGGTATTTGGAAAGTAACCTTGAAAAACATGAGTGCACAATTAACCAGGAAAAAAGCCTTCCACCTGTACCCCCCAAAGGTTTTGAGTTCAATAATTTGAAGCCAAGTTCAGCTGGTGCCCTGAATATGTGCTGGTGGAAAAGTCCAGCTTCACCACTTCAGTGTGGAGCCCAGCACATCTTGTAATGGCTCCTCTGGAGTAACCAAGGGCTCCTTTCTCTTAAAGGCTTTGTCCAGTGAATGTTTTGAAGGGGAATCTGACCCATGGAAATTCCTCCACATTAGGTGGAATATTTCTCAATCTTCTTATGCTTTTCTGATGAATAAGTAGTTGTCAGGACTCTCACTTTTTATATAAAAGTGACGAATATCCTGTAGAATAAAGTTCCCAGGTATATTCTGGTACTGAGTTTGTAAACAGGAGGGCAGTCTATGTGTGTAGCACTTGGAAACAGCCCCCTTCTCCCTCCTCCCCCTCTACATGCTTTCCCTTGAGTTCAGAAGGACAGAACAAGGAACCTAGAAATCCTGTTAGGTTTATTGATATTTCAGTCTGTAAATAATATAGACATGTACGTTCAATTATGAAAATAGATAAAAACATTTTATAAAAAATGTACAGATTATTGACGTCCATACCACGTAATAGCTGTTAAAACTGGCTTGCAAGCCTGGTCTTTTCAGAAAAGTCTCAGCTGTTGTCCTAGAAAGTTTGGTAGGCTGGTAAGGCTTCAAAATATTTGTGATTCTGTAGTTACAACCAAATAGAAACCAGCTGAAATTAGCTAGCAAGTGTGCCTGTTTTCTGCAGAGGTGTTTCTGGGTGAGCCTCAGACAAGTTTCAGCCAGGTGCAGAGCAGACCTGAAAGATAAAAGGAAGAGATGGGTAGTCTGTATGGCAGTGCCTGTGTTTCTCATTTGTGTCACTTCAGCCTGCAGGCAAGTTCTTAGAAGAGAAATAAAAACTGGTTAAGACTGCAGAAAGGCAGAGTAAACAAGTTCTGTTTCAAAGTCTGCACTTCCTGTGGGCCTGCTGTCCTCACCTCTTTCTAAGCTTAGAAGTCTTACAGGTAGCAAGAACAAGAGAGATCTGATTTCTGAAAAACAGGATCTCCATGAGCTTTTGACATGGCTCCTGTTTAGCAGTAAATAAGTGAGCTTTTGTTTTGGGGCACGTCTAAGATCCTGCCCCTTCTCCTTTCCAAGAAGAAGATGGCAGGTTTGTGCCAGAAGGTGTTTACTGTGCAGTGTTTAGTGTGTCTGGGGTGGGCAGCTGTAGCAAAACAGGAAGCTGTTGCCTTGGTGCCAGTAGGAAACCTCTGGTGGGAAGGCTAATTCGCAGTTTTGAAGCTCTTGCATAGCTGTTGTTTGTGCTTTCTTGGTAGCACTTAAGGACTGAATTGAGCAAGACATCAAACTCTTGGAGCTGGGGGAGCTACCTCGAATTAAGCCACTGCAGTGCTAAAAATTGAATTTAAGAGATGTACATGACCTCAGAAATAAAAATAAACTTTCTACTTTGGCTGGTTTTGCATTAGAAGACTGAAGGGTTTTGTTTTTTTTCCTTCCCCCCTTGGTTGGTTAGGTTGAGTTAAAAAAGAATTCATGAAGCTACAGTTCATTAAGGAATTAAAAAAAGTAACATGGTATTTTTTCCCCCCAAAATACATGCACCAACACCAACTGCTACAGTTGTGTCTGCAACCAGTACAAAGAGCTATGGCAACAGAAAGCCTTGGGACTTAAATTCCATGTCAGTGCCTGGGGTAGTGACAGCCAGAGGAAACCTACTCTGTGCTGCTGTGACCATGAGCATTAGAGTGTGGGCAGAAGCTTAAAAGGACCCCAAACACTCAACTCCTAAAGAAGTCTCCTAGAAATTTCTGTGGTGGGTGTCATTCCACACCACAATTACCCAGTGTTAATACTTTGTGAGATGCAGAACCTCAGCTTGATTGATGAAGTGGGCAAATCTCCTCCCAACTCTAGCCTGGCCTGAACCTCTTCACAAAGCAAGCACAAATCCTGGCAGTCTCTGTACCCCACTGTCCACGGGCCCAGTGCTAGAGCTGTCATTTAAGGTGTGCTGTTCTCTAATGAAATGGGCACAGCTGTCACTGTCACGTCCAGGTAGTTGGCAAATGAGTTGGTCACTGCATAGTTGGGGACAGGGGCCCTTCCAGTCTTAGTTTCTCCCAAGAATACTTTGGTGTTCAGTGAGCAGACCTCTGCAGCACAGTGCTCAGGTTCCTCTGGACACTCCCTCCTTACCTCAGTGGCATCTGCTTTAATGGGGTGGTTGGGTATCAGATGTACAAGTTGGAAGGGTCTGTGGGAGTGAAACCACAGATGCCTGACTTGTTTAATTGATTGCTTCAGCTATACTGGGAGTGGGGAGGAGCCACTGACTTCCTGTTTGATTAAAAAGCACTCAGGTGGCTTTGGTGCCTCAGTCATCCATTGCATGGCTGTAAAACCCAGGCAGGAGCTCTTGGGAGGGCCAGGCTCAGCTCCTGGGCTGGTGTCCAGCTTTGCCCAGTAGCCATACACTGGACAAGATGTCCAGGACTCTCACAGCTGCAGATTCCTTAACACTGAATACTTGAAGCCTCATGTCAGGTCAGTCAGACATCAAATAGAGGTCTATTTTTGTCCCTTCCTGAATAGTTTAACTTGCAACACTTCTGATTAAACTCCGTCCAAGCAGAAGTGAAGGTTTTCATCTGCTTCAAAAACCCCACAACAACATCCACCAACTCCTGCCTATGGACTGTCACTGGCTGTTACAAACACCTGGCAGAGGCGCTAGCTTTGTGCATTAAGACCACACCAAAAAAAAAAGCTCTCTCCCCAATAACCAAAGCAATCTTCACATCTTCTGAAGCTGTAAGGCCCTGTAAGGATCAGCTTGAAGCACTTTTGACAGCAGAGACGGATGACTTACCTGTTTGCTGGACATAAGGCTCCCCACTCTCTAATATATAGTAAAAAATAAAAAGCAAACAGGGCACTTGGGAGCACTGCTGGGACCTCACTGAAAATCTGTGCTGACACAAGAAAGGAAAGAAAACCCCTGCTCCAGAACAGCTGTAATTCTGACAGCCTGCTGCTGAATGACTGGGGCAAGGATGGGAACACAAGCACAGGTGAGTATATTTTAACCTCCTTTTAGAAGAAGGGTGATCAGCTCCCAGACACACTCACTGTGACAAAGACATCTGTAAGGAGGGAGGAGAGAGTTTTAGTGGCTCAGCCATACGGAGAGCATAGGGAGAGCGTGGGTTCCTGGCCAGGGAGGGGCTGGCTTGCAGGAGGAGATCTTCGTGGGGAAGTCAGAGCAGCAGCACAGGATGACAGCCCTTGCTGGAGGTAATCCTCAAGGTCCAAATCCTAGCCGTCTGTGCTCTCACTGGCTCAGCTGGCCAGCAACCCCTCCTGGCAGCCAGGGTCTGTGAGGGGATTATCCACCAGGACAAATACTGATTTCTGTCACACTGATGGACACCAAGGCAGATCCTGCAAGTGAGAGGCATCCCAGCTCTCACAAATACACTCATGCCTGGTGGGGGGTGCTGAGGTTTCCAGCAATCTCTGTTTAGATGTTTGTTTGCTTTCTGTGCACATTTATTTATTATTCTGTATTTCATACCTGTGTAAGGGGGGAATTAAATATCTCTTGCCCTCCTGCCTTGGGGTGAGTTCCAATATACAAGAGACTTTCAAAGGTAGAAATTCCAAAAAGTGTTCCAAAAACTTTCAAAATGAGAGGTGTAAATCCCATAATTAAATTTTTGACTACTTTTACAAGGTCCTGAATATGTTATGCTGTATTACATTATAAAGTATTGTTGACATCTAGTAAATATTAGTGTAATGGCCTGATACACAGCTCATACTGTAAGGTCAGGACATATTATCATACTGGTATTTTTTGGGTCAGTGAAAATGAAAATTACAATGTGAGCATCATCATGCCATAGGCAGATGGTTATTCTGAAATAACACTGGGCTTTTTTCAGTAATAGGAGATTTAATAGCATTATTTTAAAAGCATGTAATTCACTGCTGAGAATGACAAAGATGTCTTCAAAAGGTGTGGACTTGCCTTGGTTACTCCTTCAACAAGGATTCTGAAAGCCTTTTAAAAGCTTATGTGGCCTGTAAAGGAATGCAGAATTGTAGCAGCATCAGGTACTTCTTTTATGATTTCTTTTCATTCGCTTTAAAACCCAGAACTTTCCTTACAGTGCCAAATAAGTTTTCCAAGAAAAACAGGCTTTCAACACACCTGAATGTAGCTGGATTCAAAGACATTATTTTCTTTCTGTTGTCTTGCCCCCATACAGCAAACATGTAACACTAGAAATAAAAATTACAGTGGAAGTAACCTGACTTTTGAAAACAAATCCTATCAAGGCTCAGGGCTTGTCAGGGTTTGTTGACTAAGTCAGCTAGATTCAAATAAATTATGCAGTTTTAAATTAGTGAAATAAAAATTCAGTAACTCTTACAAGGCAGTAGGAACAGCTATAATTATGATGCACTACTCTAACTTGGACAGCACTGCTCCAAATACAAATATTTAGATAATATTTCTTTCGATGTGACACTAACTGTTATGATTTATTACAAAACAATTTGCAGCCTTTCTGAAGAAGTAGGGATGATTCAAGTTTCCCCAGACACTTGAAAATACTGGAAGCAACAAAACTAACCAATTCCAAATCAAAAGAGAAACACCCAGTGAATATCCAGACAAAAAAGTAACTGGGGTAAAAGAAGTTACCATTGCTAAGAGTTGTACATCCCCTCTTTCCCTTCAATTTACATATTTAAGATTTTTTTTTAAATTCTGTTAGGTTAACTTGTCTTTAGCATGGAGTGTTTGTCCTTAAATTTTTAAGTGCTTAAAGAGAAAAAAACAAAGCACAGAAAGCTTCAACAGTTTCAAACCCAAAAATGTTTCAAACACTTCCTTCTTCCTTTTGTCTTTAAGTGTTTGCCAGATTCAACTCACATCTGCAAATAGTTTTAGTCCTGCTCTCCTTTCCTGTCCTCCCCCTCTATATTTAGGATATAGAAAAAAAAACACCTACTTCTGCTCATTTCTCTTTATCCATCCAGGTTTTTCTTGATTCCATCTGTGTCCTGTTTGAGATCTTCATCCCTTTTTTTTTCCTGAAAAATGGAACTGCAGTTACGAGAGGCTTATGTTCCAAGATACAATAGCACATTTAGGTTAGTGTATTTTACATCATCTTTAAAAGATTAGGTAATGGTTGGTTACTTCCACCTTCTTCCACCACCAAAAAAAAAAAATTGATTTATTATAAAGGAGAACTGTTGGGCAATACAATAAAATGTGGAATATGAGGTCACTTTCACCTTTGATCAACACTGACTCTGCAATTGTTTGATTTTTGTATTTATTTCTGTTCTAACTACATGCATCTTTCTGTAGCAAAGAGCTTCCATTTATGGTCAACTGTTCTTTAGTTTCTTTAAAACAATTATCTGATATTCCAGGCAGCTCTTTTGGGCTCAATTCCAGTTCCCAGAGAACTACCACTACTTTAAATAGCTGCAAATAGATTTTTGGGGCTCATTTTGTAATAATTTTTTATATCATTCTTCTGAGTGTTCTCAACTTAAAGAGTATCCTCTGGAGCACAATTAATTTGTAATGAACATAAAGGAGGCAGGTTTTGCCAGTCAAGGCTTGATAGGAGTGTAATATCTAAATGATTTTTTTTCCTCTTTTGTATGATGTTTCTACTTCTGCCCAACTTCATAAAACCACACTTACTTCCAGATAAAATAGATTATCAATAACAAAATCTCTGTGGACCATGTAAAGGCTGTTCACATTACCAAGAGTGCTTCTTTAAAAATAGAAATTGCATTTGCTTTTGGGAACAACCACCTTCTTAACCTCTCTTATAGAGAGAACACTATGGTTGCCCTAAAATTTGCCAGCAGTTACTACATGCTGATAAGCTTACACTGTTGTGAGCCACTAAGTTTGTCTACTAGAACAGGAAGTCCTGTAAAACCAAACACATGGACATGATTAGGGGCTTAACAAAGTATGGCTTCTATTCTCCCAGGTTAGAGTTAGAAAGCATTGTGACTTGCTTTGTGACTGAGTAAACACACCAATTCAACCATGAGTTTGGTTGTCTGATAGTTTTACTGAAAACCTCATTCTGTGCTTGCCCGTTCTCCTTTTTCTGAAAAAAAGTAAAAGAAGAACAAAGAAAAAACCCAACCTTGCAGTCCTCTCCTTATTTTCAAAGCACTGAAAAACAGTGGCCAAAACAAAAAAAGCCAGAACAGCCCATAAGAAGCCACAACTTCCCAGAGACCACTGGAAGCAACAATCAGACCTGCTGGAAAAGCAGTGCAGTGATTAATGCTCAGGCAAGATTGATTGTTCATTCACCATCTCACATTTGGGTGCGTGAAGCACAGAATATGCCGAGTTGGAAGAGATACCCACTGGGATCATCAGAGTTCCAACCAGTGGCTCTGCATAGGGCAGCCCCAAGAGTCTCACCATGAGTTGTCATGGAGCAGCAAAGGATAAATTACTTTTAAAAATAAAGAGAAAAAAAATCACAAAGTGATAGGGGGACTTAAGTCTGTCCAATGGCAGCAAAATCTCAAAGCAATTATCAACATCAAGTTACTGTTTAAACTTTAATGCTGTTAAAGAACAGATATCCCTTTTGTCTGAAAAAGGAACACAAAAATCTTCAGATAAGAAAGCTCGGAACTGTCACTGAGAATAACTTCTGCTTTTTAATTGCCACTTCAAAACACTTTATTCATTTTGTTTAGGTTTGTGAGAGTCAGGTTCAGTTACTAGTCTCTTTCCAACTGCATGAATTTTTATTTTATTTTATTTTTTATAAGGTAATGCTGTATTTAAAAGAACAACAGCAACAAAATCCAACAGTTGAAATGAGACTGCTGGCAGATTTCTCTGCCAAAGCTGCAGAATATTCCCCTCAGTCTTTCATTTCTTTTGGCACAGTACCTGTGTTCGCAGAAACTGCACCTCTTCTGTAAGCAGGTGCTTCTCTTTCAAGAGCTGATTCTGTTGGTTGAGCAGCTCCACTAACTGCTGGGCAGTGGTCTGGCAGTGCTTGTCAAGCTGCTGTAACCTGGAAAAGAAATAGATGAAAGGATTGCAGACCATCTGAAGTTGGAGTTCATGGAAGAAGCTTTGATGTTTGCACTGGTGGTGGCAGCTCCCAGAGGCCAGAGTTCAGGATGGTGGTTGGGCTGAGACCAAAGTATTACTCCTAGGATGGGCATTAAATGTATTTTCACACTTTAAATGACCACTTTTAAAGGTTTGCACTTTTGATTTAGAAGCCTTATGAGGACATGACAGCAAATCTGCTTTGCTGTGACATCAGTAAAGACTGCAGGACTGCATCCTGACACCTGTAGCTAAGCAAGCTGCACACTCTGTATCTGCTTCAGTATCTGTCTTGAAACACACACAGTAGTCCAGATTATAAATCCAAATACCCAAATTCCCTGACAAACTGGACCTGAAGCGACAAAAACTTCTGTTTTCTGTCCACTGCTCTTTGCAAGCTGGTCACTGTCCAAAACTCATTACAGAACACAGCACTTATTTCAAGTAAGCTTAGTGTTAATTAAGCATGTCAGCATAGATCCTTTAACGACGTAACAGGGATTCCTGGGGAAAGATGTAAAGAGCCCATCACTCCAAAGGTCCTCCTCATCAGGGGCTGTAAAACAGAGGGAACAAGCTGGCAGGTATCAGAAGAAACATGCAGAGGCCTTCTGCTTACACTGGAAGAACGAGTGCCTGAGTTGGGACAACACTGCTGTTAGGGCAACTGCACACTTACTGCTTTAATCACAAAAGCAGGTATCTTTTGTTAATTCTCCAGTGACTGTTTATTACTGCTGGCACCCAGTCAGAATATTTTTAGTAGATAATCACAGGTAGCCCATGCAAATTTCAAAAATAATACTGGACACAAGCCCTTGTGTGCTCTGTTGCGAAGCTCTAGGTCCTTTCAAATAAACTGCTGTAAACGGAAAAGTCTTTAATTATGGAAATATTAGTTACACTTTTCTGTTTGTAACTTCACCACTCACTGTTACATTTAGACTATCCACTTGAGCAGAGGGAGAAAGATGACACAGGCACTGAGCTGGGTTTGAGCAGCAGGCCACAACTTTACCTTTATCATCTGCATCTCCAGTGCTTGACTACAGGTTTAATAACGTTCCAGTCTACAATTCTGGGCCATGATGGATGAAAAGGGTGCAGTTTTAGTCAGTGCAGATCTGGATCTGTGAATTCCCAAATTCTGTCTGCCAGTCTGCTCTCCCAAAACTGCTGCCAAGCTGGCCCTTGGTCCACACACTGGGAGTCCCAGCCTGCTCTGGTGTGTTTAGCTCCTGAGGACAGGCTCTGGGCCCTCTCACAGTATCTGCTATTACGTGTGACATGTGCAGCACAGCCACACATTCCCATATGCATTGTATCTGGCCTGCCTGCTGATCTCGTAAATGATTCAAGATGAGAAATGAACAGCTCCACCCACATTCACTGTACTTCCCATATGTTACAACTGCACATCGATGCCTGCCATCATTTTTACAACTGGGTGACAGAACCTTCTGCACATTTTGCTAATACGAGTGAGGGAGGTTGCATGGTCGCCATGTTCGCTTTGGCAACACCACCGACCAGGCAAAGGTACTGTGTCCTGAGTGACCACTGTGTCCTCACCCTCCTGTCTAAATGAGAGGATTTTCCCACCAAAGTGGCAAGATCTGTCCAGTTGGGATGGCATGTGGCTGCTCCCCCTTGGCCTGGCAGTGTTGAAGGACAGAGACTGACTCCACGCTCCCTCATGTTACTTCAAGGCACAAGGTGAAAACATGTAGCTCTTGAACCATGTTAGGCTTGGACTACTCACAGGACAACCTGGCACTAAGGAGAAAGCGCCCCATTTAGTATTAATAAAAATACCCTTCAAATAATTCCCCACTAACCATTTTAAACCAAAATCCCTATTTCTACATGGAGGCAAGAAAGAGACAGTTTCATGAGATGGATGGTTCCACTGAAGGGGAACACAGCTGAGGCATCACAAGCTGCAAACAAAAGCTTCAAGGTAAATGTTTTGCTCTGATTGTCAGTACTTGGAGCTCATAGGCAGCTTTTATGTTAAAACGGCTCCAACCTACATTGCTTTTTTGTGCAATTACAGCATGTAGAAGATTTCATACAGCAGTAAAATTTGGATCTGAGACTAGGCTCTACCCCCGGCTGTCCAGAAATGAAGCTAAAAGGTATAGAAAGGGTTTTGTTACATTTTGACAGCTGTGGCTAGACAATCGCTGCAAGACCCTGCAGAAACGATGTGAAACATCAATCACAAAGCAGAGCTTTGGCACCAAGGTGAATTCCACCTGCAGAATAACACCAACACCACAAAGCTGTACTAGTACCCACTGTGTTACACTTCCCCTTATGTGTGGCCTACAGATAAAAATAAAAGCTTCTTTCTTTTCTGTAACAACACATTGCTAAACCAGGGGCAGCCACAAGACTCTGGCTTCAAGCTCCCTGCGCTGGGGGACTCAGGCCCATTAATCCACAGGCAAATCCACAATGAAGGAAAAAGCTGATACAACCTGTCAGCCCTCCTCTGGGCTTTAATGTTGATTTGAAGGAAGTTAATATGCAAGGATCTGTGGGCAGTACCCCTTCACCCTGCAGTGGCGATCAGTCAGTCCTTGACAAAGCAGGGGCATTAAAAGGTTATTTACTCTTTCAGCATAGTCAGGTTACTGATGTAAAACGTTTTCACTTTACTCCACGGAGCTGGATTTGCTGAAATGGCGTGATTGGATTGCAGCAACCTGCAGCAGCTAAATCACCAAATCCAATAATCATGCTGCATTTACTGGCACACATCTTAATTAGGTTTTAATACAAGTAATCTGATAACTACTTCTGGCCAGCCAGAGCGGAGCTGTCAGAGCTGAAAGGGCTGTTGTAGAGCAGCTCGGCCAGCGTGCTGCCGCGGCTGCCTCCCCGCTGACCCTGCCGGAGCCCCCCATCTGCCACTTGCCATGGGAACACAGCCAGCCCATTGTCCCAGCAGTGGGTGCTGTGGCCATCGGGCACCCCACGGCAAGGGCTGGGGCACCAGGCACCCAGGGGGGCCACCAACCACCTAGCTGGGCCACATCTCTGTGGGCGAGGGCGTGCTGGGGCCTGGCTCCTGCTGCCCCCAAAATGACCAAAACCTAACACTACAAGCATATGTGCAGCAAGCTGCCTTTAAAAGACATTTGCTCTGTCAAGGCAAGAGTGTCAAGCTGTGAGTTTCTAAGGTTGCTTCTGCATTGCTTCTTTGCCTGAGGAGGATGTAATGATCAGAGGTGGTTCCTGGTTCTGAGTGGGAAAACCGAGGACCATGCTGCAGACCTCTGCCATGCTGCAGAGGTGCAACTGAAGGGTGATCACTATGGTGATCACACTTAGTTCCTGACACAGATAGATCAGGCACTGTCTAAGGTCATCTCCTGCTGAATACAAATCAATGATCAGGCTTGCTTTGCCTATATGATGATTTTGGTGCCATCTTGGTGCCAGACTTACTGCCATTAAAGAGTTAAGGCATATGACTGGTGCTCATGGTGAGCTTGCTTCTGCAGCCACACCTGCCCCAGCTGCTGTCAGTCCCCATCCCTCTCGAGGGCATGGTAGGACAGGTCTCGTCTGCTTTCTTTCCACCTCAACTCTGCTATGTTTCTGTCTTCTCTTTACATAGCATGATGTTGTCATTTTCATTAAGGCAGAAAACTATGTTCACTACCTCTTTGTATCTTGAATCAGCTCTGTGGACAACTAGGACACTGAAATCAACAGTAAAATTAGTACTTTTATGTGCAACTTTTGTCTTCATTGTGCTTTACAGCATTGAGAAATTCACACAGTAAATTCTGAGGTAAGAAAATCAGGGTCTATGAATTAAGAAATGCAGACAAATTAAACCCCAAAGTTTCACTAGTGTACTAAATTACTATTTACTTAAGATCTTGACCCATAGATCAGGCCTTGAAAGAACCTTAAGTGATGAGCATCTCAGAAAAGCCCCCACGTGCTCCCAAAATTTAAACAAGAATATCTGTACATATAACCTATTCTTTAACTGAACTCCATTCTCCCAACTGGCTTCAAAAGTAAAGCACTATGATCTTCCTTATTCATGTTAATGAAACAAAAAAAGCATAAGAGGAAAAACACACAGACCAAAAAGTCACCCTGTAACAGTGAGTAGAACTAAGCATAGTGAATAAGCCTCCTTTCTTGTCATACTGGAAGTTCTGACTTCTAATGGGACACAGGGAGACAGTTCAGAGCTCATTAAAAGAAGTTTCCATGGAATTTCCCACCCTCTGGAATCCCTATCAGAATTCTGTTTCCACAAAAAGGCCAAGACTGTCATTTGCTCAGGCACAGATCGATACCGCTTCTAGCTTAGCAAGGTAAGCATTGCCCACGCTACAGGCAGAACAAACTCTTTCAACTCATGTTAACAGATGGTAACTAGAAGTTAATATCCCTTGCACAGTTTGGAATTGACACCCAAGAAGCAAATGTCCACATTTCACCATGAATCCCTTGACCCAGGTGGCTTTGTATCACTCTGTTTTCTTTTTTTTTTTAATATCTATTAACATCTAAATTCCCTTGTACTAAAGGTACTCTCCATTTTTCCACATACTTTTAAAGTGTCTATAGTATATCATCTCCCATAAAAAAACGTTTGCATGCCACAACAACAATTGCAAATAGTTTCATTAAAAGTTTACATAGGATCTTCCCCTTTGTTTCAGATGTCACCATGGACTATTAGAATATATCTTCACTTCCACAGCTGGCCCAACAGGTTAAACAAATAGATCACTTGGGAAACCTGAGCCTGGATCTATTCCTGGGCTTCTAATAGCTCATGTCTAACATGCTGAAGAGAATATTATCAGCCTGCTCTTCAGCAGGGGGGTGTAGCAGCTGGGCTTAGCTGCTGTGATGGCCACTTTTAGCCCTACTGGGTTTTGACAGGAAGGAAACAACGAAAGAGAGTGGACAGCAGGCTGGAAAAGATATGGGTGAAAGCTTCACTAATGTCTATTTGTGTCCGAATCCCTTGGCTGAAGATGAGGCTTTTCCTCCTTTAATGGAATACAAAACAGTAAGACCTTTGATAGGAATATGAACTCTGGATCAGATTTGCTCTAGAGAAGGAATAGTTCTGGTTACTATTTTATGCCTTCAGTTGACAAGTACTAGGTAAAACCATTCTCCAAATTATTCAGGCTATTTATTCAGAATGCTGTAAACTACCTTAGGAGAGAAAAAAAAAAAAGGGAGGCAGGGCTCATAGCAGACAATGTTACAGAAATATATTGAATTGCATAGCCAGACTACATTTTTTTTGTTTTTTAAAAGATGCTCACCTCTCTGATTTTATTATGTGCCAGACAGAACAGATTTTGCACAATTTCTCAGTCATAATGATAAGAGACACATATCCCACTAAGGTTTTAAAAGTGGCCTCCTCCTGTTTATAAGATACATATTTGTATTACTGAAAAAATTTTTCCTGTGCTTGTGTTACTAGTTGCAACAATTTTTGTGGTTTGTTTACTTTTTATAAAAGTGTGCTTGATTTCCCCTACTGCTTACTCCAATTCCTCTTTCTTCTTTTATTACCAGACAAACCTGAACCTGTACAAACTGCTGTTGGTGTCCACAAAAAGCAATCACTGTATTTAAGCTGGAGACACTGAGAATTTTAATGCAATCTGCCCGATCTGAACTCTTTCCTTCACAAACACTTTGCCTTTAAAAAGAAATTCCCAGCATGAACCTCATCAGAAGCGACATGTAACAGACAGTACATGTGGTGTCTGGGCAGGCAGCAGAGAATTGAAAAAGAAGTCTTCACTTTTTCTATCCCATGGCATGTGCAGAATGTACATGTGGCCCAAGCTGACATCAGGCATTTGAAGCAAAAAAACTGCTAAAAGCATCAGCTTCTGTTAATTTACTTTGTCAGATATTGTCTTAATTAAAAAAAACTACCACTAGAAAGGGTAGTGCAGCTGAGCTACAACTGCTTCAGTTGTTCTGACAGTCGCAATTGCAGGCAAAACAGAACAGCTTTGGGTTCAGTCCTGCTGTCCTCACCGAGCCCAGATCCTGGCTGCAACCAGCAAGGGCTGCAGGCACTGAAGTACAGAGCATAAAGCTTCTGTTTATCTCTCTAGATTTCAGTACCTGTGTTTGAAAGGTAAAATCACCAGTGACCTTCCAGATGAGAGGCCAGTAGTGCTGGGTATAGTCCTCCTCATTTGGTTGTCTGCAAGGGAGTCTTTTCAAGTTTAAGGACTAATATATCACAGTCCTTCAAAACTGTTCTTCAGCACAAACCCCAAGGCTGCTATACTGCATAGTCTGACCACTATAAAAATAAAATCTAAAAACATCAAAGTGTTAAATATCTATGTAGGCGTCACTCATTAGTTTTGTTGCTTAATTCCCATTACCCTTATTTTCCACACTAGAGGTGCCCCTCTTTCCAGTTCATTTCAAACAAATGATTTTGCCTGTAAACTCTAGCAGGTGATAAACATTTCCTTCTTTTTCTGGGTCCACACAGGGTTGTTGTGGTCTGCAAAAATTACAGTCAAACTAATAATAGTTGTAAAATATGTACAGAGTTTAGTTTTATGCTTGTGACACAGAAAAGGAGGAATATGGCTTTATATCAGTGACAGTCAATTCTTCTGTGCAGCATATTCACATAGATGTCTTACATACAAGGGCCTGTTGCTCTCTCCATCCACACAGAGCAGATGGCTTCCATTTGTGAATTTAGCCCAAGCTTGGCCTACTCCTGTTCTATTACAGCTCTGATTTCCAAACTTACTCTTCCTAGGAAACAAAAAGGAGAATAGGGACACATAGGGAGTAAGGATCTAGAGGAAGTGCTGGGAAGAAGGTCAAGGTGGGCAGAGGAGCCTAGGATGTGTGTGAGAGGTAAGCAAGACCTGTGCTCAGATCCGCGTGGATGCACCCAAGGGACCTGAGAGGCTTCAGCTTCTGTTTGTGCTAGCTGGCCAAGCGAGCATGCTCCCACCTCACTGGGAGATGCTCCTGGCACGCAACACAGCACTTTGGACCAGGCCTGTATCCACCTGGGACCAGCCTTAATCTCCCCACATTCCCCAGTACTCCCATAAACTAGCTGTGGCTGAGAGTGAAGGGAGTCACAGCATCAAGGAAACACCATGGGGGGTGTAACATGGAAGAGTAAATGCAGGGAAAATGGTAAGATAATTTCACATTGAGAAGGGCTGAGGGGAAAGCAGTTTCATACTGACAAACCACAGGATTTTTTTTTAAAAAGGAGAAAAGCTGGAGGATCAGAGCAGTACTGCCAGCTTACCTCCATGGAGCTCAGCTCTTGTGAATAAAGAGTCCAGTTTTGTTTTGGACTATATTATAAACATTGAAACTACACGTGAAGTTAGTGAAACCTGCAATTGCTTAGCCACACTGAAGGGAAGCATTTCACAAAAAATACATCTTAAAAATGTATTAGTTCATTATAGGCTCTCTGTAAGAGAGTGGCCATTTCATAATGTATATGTGCATTAGTCCAACCGTGCTCTAAATTTACTGCAAGGTGAACTTAATCCTTGCTGTGAAATAGAGAAATTTTATTGCAGTTTTAGAGGCAAATATCACTAGAGTTATCCTCAGGGAAAGTATTAACTCCTCCACAATAAGGAATATGACTGCACCCAGTTTGGAGATGAGTATCAACACACCCATATCACAGCCAGTGCAAAGGGTCAATTATGCCTTTCTGGTGACATCAGCTTAGCTTGTGGATGAGAGCAGCAGCTCCAGTGTCCCTGCAATAGCAGCACAGGGCTGTCAGCAATACCACACAAAAACGAGCACAAAGGTGGCTCCAGTCTGGCTCTTTCACGTCCCAGCTCAGCACATCAGTCAGTGGTCACTGGATCCTGCACAGACATCCCAACTTGTAAGACTACCAGCACCTTCAAGCAGAAGGATTCCTTCTGTCCACAACCGTGCATGAGCATGCACAGACTCTTCAGTTGTCACCATATATTAATTATTGTAACAAATTCTAGCAAAACTATCAGCTTTCTTTGCTACCAGTTGAAATAAATGTTAATAGCTTTCTTGACACATCTTCAATGTAACTGTAAGAGAAGAATACTTTTTTTTGCTGGGGTTTTTATCTCTAGGGATGGGAGGTGGTCCTGACTCACATCCAGTCAGAAGGGGTCAGGGGGGCGGGGTCAGGGACAGGAAGGACACACATTACAACACCCTTGGATTACATCAAAAGATCTTGCTTAGTTTTGTTAGGTAAATTATGCTCTTCTTATACTACTTCTCCATGTTCTCATCTTTCAATGGTAAGCAGTGATAACTTTTATGAAACAAACATTTAAATAAGCTATCTTAGAAGTCTTGATATGCTTCGGGAAACGGAACATTCTCACTTACATAAATGAAAATTAACTGCCTTAAATCACTGCTAGTAAATTAAGAAAACAAAGCTGTGTCTCTTTGTTCAAAAATACAACCATGGGGTTTGTTCTTTTAAGTAGGGATAGGGAAGACAAATATGTATGCAAAATGAGAACAAGAGATCCACCTACTCTCTGTCAATTACTGTCTTTGTAGACGTGGTAACTTCCAATACTGTTGCTGCAGCACAAATACATCACTACTCAGAATTTCTTATAAAGGAAACCTACCCAGAGAAATGCACATTTCTGAATGAAACGGACACTTTTGCTAATGCACACCATGATGTTGGTGAGCTCACACATGAACATGGGGCAGAAAGCAGCCTGGGTTTCTGAAAGGCAGCGGAAGCTCAGCAGGTGCCCCAAGAGAGCCCAAGGTTCCCGCTGGGGCTCACTGCTCCAACTCTGCTCCTCCTCAGCAGCCATCAGGAGAGCCTTCCAGGGAGATGCTGGTGGTCTTGGCACCACTCCTGGTGGACAACTGTCCACCTCACACCTGGCTCAGCCTTGGCTGAGGCGAGGGAATGAACAGGCCGACAGAACGAACTCAAGCCTCCCTCCCGAGGGAAACTACTTTTGATCAGTGTTGAGCAACATATGCAGGCTTGAGCAGGGGGGCATGCAGGCAGCTCAGGAAAAACCGTGCACTGCTGTAACTAAACTGCAGATTAAGCTGAGTACTGCTGCTTCCTAAGCTCCAGATAAGGAGCCTTCTGGAGAGTATGAAAAAAAATTAAAGAAAATAAAGAGTGGTAATTGTTATTTTACTTTGAAATTATTGTGAATCTAGGCTATATTAGAGCAGCACTTGTTTCAGTTTAAGATAGTGTATTTTTCAGCAAAGATTCTCAGTAGGGAAGATGCTTCTGTAGTTAATGGTTTGTTTCTAATGTCTCTGAAACCATAACATTACCTGCTCAGCAAGTATTTACCTACAAATGAATGTCTGGGTGTCCCTCATGTTATCTCCTTACATAAAAATCGTGACACTGGGATCATAATGTACTTAAAATGTCTTCAAATAAAATAATCCTAATTATTGAACTTCTGTACTGCAACATCAGGCTTTAATTTCCTTTGAAACAAATATTATCAAGGAGAGAAAACTGCATTTACAGGTCTACTAAGAAGCCTGATTTCATTGAGACATACAGAGGAATTCAGAGTTCTATTGTGTGACAGTAGAGAAATGACTAAAACCTGTTTCTGTTACAGATCTGGATACAATAGCTTTCATCCTGATCCAGAATAACTCCTATGAGCTGTAATGTGAACTACAGACTCCTGTAAAGTACACAAGACCCCACAAAATGCCCAATCCTGTGTTGCTAAAAACTAAAGGAGTTTTGCCTTTAATAGAAGCAGGCCCCTTGTTTGCATAAAGAGCAACCTGACAACCAGAACACAAATGCCAAGTTGGTACTTTATGGCCACAAGCACAATAGCCCCAATTTTTTTAACTAAGAAAATCCTAGAGAGGGCAGTTTTCTCCCCAAAATCTGGGCATCAGCTACAGATTCAGTGAACTGATGTCTCAAAGTATTCACAAAGGATGTGGGAAATTTGCAGAGGGTCACGAGCTTTTCATTCCAAAGAGAAGGGAACTGTATGTTTTCATTGTAAAAAATGAGTGTGAAAAAATCCTAACTACGCAATAGCTCTCTTTCAAGTATAAAGTTCAGAATTACATCTCCCAAGTTTCCTGTACGACAAAAGAAGAACACAAAATAACGATCTAAAAATCCTTCACAAAAAACCAACAAGCAAGGATGAAGCAGTACTCGCCTGGGGGCCAATTGCCTCTCCAGCAGCGGTAAGGCTGTTACTAGGCTTGCAGTACCATTTGTTCCATTACACAATCTCCTGAAGCCTTTTACAGAGAGCTAAAACAACTGCCTGTACCAACACGACACATGGCTTTCCATCCCGACTCTTTGCTAATCCAGACGCTCCAACCATCTTTCTTTAAGATGCCATATGGTTGGCAGAAGCCTGTAGATCTAGCAGCACATCTGCTTGTATGTTACTTCTCCCCTCCAACTCCCCCCTCCACACCACAAAAGAGAGAGCAAATAATTATTTTACATGTAACCAATTAAACTGCATTTAAAGAGGACGGGGATTTTTTAGCTCTGGATATTTAAAAAATATAGATTGTCGCAAAAGATCATTTGTCTCTCAGTGATTTGGGAAATACAGAAAAACAAAACAAAGAAAGGAAAGGCACATGGGCAAAATGATCGCTGCATTTGAATTATTTAAATGACTGCCATTCAGACCTTATGCCCGAAGATTTATTTCCCACATTAGTGTGCCACTGAAGAAGGGACTGAATTTGCTCTCTGCTTTTGTCAGAGGTGAATCAGACAAGCAGACTAGGAAACTATAATACACGAAACCATGCTTTGTTAAGCAAGCAGAGTGAGTCTGTATGCTAATGACTCTGCAGGAATACACTGACACACTGATTTTTTTGGTGTGATGAGCAAAGATTATTGACACTGTAAAAATCCTGGTTGCACTGGCATGCAGGCATCAAGGTTGTCTCTTTAGAATCCAGACGCCAGGAAGACAGGCTGCAAAAATAATTTTGTTTGTGATGAGTTATCATTTGTCTATTTATGACACAATGGACTGTAACCGAAAAGAAAATATACACTTTGGAGCCTGAAATAAAATACAAAAATTTAAAAAAAAACCAACTAGAACCTAGAAATTATAACTAAATGTTCCTATAAAACTCCCATTGACCACTCTGTGATGAATAACCATCTCAGTTAATGAAGGACAGGCAGAGACGGAAATATATAAGGACAGACTGCACGATATTGCAATTCTGTCTGCTGGCAATTTGCAGCACCTTTTGTTCAGAAACACTATTTCCTCCAACTTTTCCTGCATCCCTAAAGTAAGACATCAAAGAGATAAAAGATAACATTTCTACCTCAAATGCTGCTCACATGTATTGTTCGTGTGATTATCTGTGCAGAGGGAAGCAGTGTGGAGCATAAGACACATGAAGCACATGCGTCTGTTCTAGCAATCTTCCAGAAGAATAGAAACTAGACATGTATTTGCACCAAACAGTCTCCCTGCACCAAGTCTCCATTGCAATGTGCACACAACATTCCTTTGCCTTCACAAAAACAGTTTCCCCTACAATATGGAAATGCTTGTGTTCAGCTATGGAGTGCACAAGTTGTTTTTCCCCTCAGCTCTTTAGGAGTTAGAGTTCTACACAAATGATGGGGAGACTGTGTCCTATCCTCACTGAAAGAGCCAACCAGCGCTGCAGATTTGGTTGAAACCAGCATTTTTGATGCAATACTAAGTTTCCAAGCTGCTTGTTTATGGCTAGTGCTTTCCTTTCCCCCAGTACTCTCTGTCTCAAGGCTATTTAAAATGTCATCAATATTGCTTTAAATAGTTTTATACAAAACCAAGTTTAAGAAGACCCCTTCTCCTCCAATAATTAATTTTCCCCCCTCTTTTTCTTAAGAAAAAGACAACAGAAATTCAAATCACCCTTGTATTTCAAAATGTAAAATGCGGCAATGTATTCAATGATGTAGCAGTTTAGCTCAGTTTAAATCTGATAGGGCTTCACTTACCAGCTATAATAAAGAACTATATAGAGGGTATTTACAGCAACAAGAAATATTTATAAATAACTACAGATTAAGATTTCAGTTAGTTCCATGTGTAATATTCAAAACTTACAAACTATGAAATTATGCCCAAATATATATATAATAAAATCAACAAACCCCCTCTCCAATCTTTTGAATTAATTTCTTTCAGACCTTTTATGTTTCACGTGATTTCTCATCATTAAGCAATTTTTCATTTCATGTATTAATGCCGAGGCTTGGCCCACTTACTCCAGTGCTAGAAGATTCTGGGAGATGAGAGAGAAAATGATTTCTAATTATCTGATTGCACATACTCACTTCCTTCATTTTCCTAGACAAAGGGGTGTTTGCATGCGTCTGTCTTCATACTTTCCTGAAAGATTCTCAATAACTCAGTAACATTTAGGGTTGAAAAATGCCTATTTTATCCATTGTGTTGCTTTGGATAGCAAAGCAATCATCAACCCAGCAGGATGTCTCCTGAGCTGATCAGGTCAAAACCAACTGTCTGTGACCACATTTGGTATGTCTCTGCACACCAGCTGTGGCTGAAGCTCCAGAAGAAGGTGTGCTTGGAGAGCTGTCACACACTCCCTTGCCCCATCCCAGTCCCTCATCAGCAACATCCAGTACTGCCCTCCTTTCAGTAAGAGTCCAGACAAACATTAGAAACAGAATTTCAGAAATAGAAGGCCTGGCCCACAGAAGTCTTTTGTACATGTGAAACATGCATTTGACTAAGCACTTCAGAATTTCAATTTACTTTTTAGGTAAAAATTATGGTTCTAGATTTAGATATGAGAGAGCAAATGAAGTTTGTGTATGTGCTATGACTTCTTGTCCAAGAACAGGTAAATAAAAGAAAGCATGTGTGAAGTCTTCATCAAGACCTGCTGCAAACTGACTCCTGTAGAACTAATGGAAAGGCTGCACACTTTCTTATTGCTTGCAGGCTAAGAAAAAAAAGAAATATATAGTTAATTTTCTTGACGAGCAATCGAAAATGATGAAGGTGCAGTGTATGTCAAACACTTCTCTCTTGACTGCAGAGTGTAACTGATCTGCTGCTTACACATGGACACCATTAATGATTTTCGATAGAAAGTGCCAATAGGTTCACTGGATTGCAGTTTGGAACACTTAAGAAACAGACTGGGTCTGATGAAGACTCTACTATCATATCTTGATCAGATCTGTTTGGGTTTGTTTGGGTGGAGGTTTTTGGAAAGTGGGGTGTAGAGTGAGATTTTTTAAAGTTTTTAAAGAAATGACAGTTTTTATTACATGGAATAATAACAATTACAAAAATAGGTTTCAAGCTTCCTGTATTCATGTTCTAGATACACCTGAAATGTTTGATATAATAATTTTAAACAATTTACCCAGTTTTATTGGTAAACAAACTTCATTTGTAAATTGTAGAAGCAACAGAATTTGTACAGTGATTTGCAAAAATAACAGAATGCTTTTCCTCTTTTGAGACAAAGAGAATGGGGAATTGAAAGCAAAGCCCCTTCAATTTGAAAAGGACTACATGGGGAAGTAAGAATATTAGCAAGGGAATGAATTTCTTCCCACATGACCTCATGAACATCCTTAGACATCCATTATCAAAACAGAAAACATAGAACCACTACATTGAAAAATTACATTGCTTCATACTGGCATTTTTAATTTTGTGACTCCTGCTTCAGTATAATTTCTAGTTCTGGATGGTGACTTCATGTAATTAATTTTAAGAATAAAATAAAAAAATATACCTTAAAGGGAAAAGAAGTAATCAATCAGGTATCTGAAATACTTCAATTAACATTTTGACAAGTTTCATGGTATGCAAAGCACTCTAATGCAATCAGTTTTAATTAATTTAAATAATTGAATATGAGAAAACAAAAAAAATTACATAAATGTCCAAGATGCTCTCTGCAGTACTTAAGTTTCAAATTTCTACAAGTGTCAGCTCTGGAACCATTCTTTTAGCTCTTAAACTTTGCTTTCCTCATCTCACACATACAGATCCTGGAAGCATTCAGCCTCCACGATGCAATTTGTAACACACCAAGTGCACATGAACAATACATGCCCCGATGAATTATTACTTATTCAATAATCACATACCATATACAATTATTGCAACCTATTACTGCAAGTTACACTTGCATTTATTTCTACAGCTTTGTAGCATTTTGATTTCTGAAATTTTGCTTGCCATCTGATGTCTCTGCCACCACAGCATTGTTATAATCAAAATTAATAGGCCAAGATAGCCTTCTAAAATTAAACTCTGATCTGAAAGGTACATTTGAACATTTGGGGATCTCTCTTCAGATGCTGACAGGGAGACAAGTGAGCGGATGTAGAGAGAATCTGGATATATGGTTCACATATGGGCCTAACAAGAGCAATCTCTTCATATAAAGACACTATTTCTCATGCTAAGTCTACCTTGTTTTCTAATGTCAGCTGAAAGGAATGTTGGAATCTGGGACAGTTTTCCGCATCAGAATCTGTTATTTAACTGTCTGATGTCAGAATTACTGTCTCTTTTCACAGAACCTCTGTAGTTTGAGGTTGTTGTTTTGCTTTAATTTTGGGGGTGGGTTGTATGTTTAAGACTACCAATGCTACATCCTCTTAGGAAATATTATTCTTCTTGGTTATTTTTCCACCCAAAGCACCCTGAAATTCAGGTACCCCAACTGATAAAGGATTTAATTTTTTTTTCAGTGTTATATTAGAACTATGAGATTACCACTGATTCAACTGTTACAGAAGAAACTTGGTTTTTGGTATTGCCAAATACTGAATATTTTTAAGCACAAGTCCTTCATCTGAGTATAGATCCAAAAACACAGGTCCCAGACACAAAGCTACACTAGTTGTCATCTAGGGCTTCCTTTTGTACAGCACAGAATCCAATATGTCAGCACAAGACAAAAGCACTGAGTAGGAAGAAGAGGAAAACAAATCTTGTTTGCTAAGTTAGCCTGTCATGTAGTAAGCGTTTGTGTGAAGCCACACACCATATGACCCAAAGGCTCAGAAAGCTACAGCTAGGTTAAAAAAGAGTACAGTACAAAGGAAATCCAGTTGTAATTATTCAGAAGGTAGGACTTGTACCATTGCTCATTATGGGGAAACCTTTTACTTTACTCTGATCAACATATAGCTGTACTTGAGGTACAAAACTTTGCTCAGACAGGTTTGGAAGAAAAATGCCACCATTCATTGAGGCCTGTCACTCATAACATGCAATCATTTCACAACTTTACTTTAGAAGATGTTAGAAAGGACCACTACAATATTAAATCCATATAGCACAGAGATGCCCTGAGTCCAGCAATGTCAGGATCTGCAGAGCATGGTAGAAGTGAAACACAACGCTTGGAGAAAAGCAGCCATAGTTCCCAACAAAGTGCTGAGAAGTCCCTGTTGGCTGCCACAGCTCAAAGCATTCATAGGATCGGGAAATGACCAGAACTCATGTTTAATGGATTTAAATAACTGAGTAAAACCAAACACAGCAGCACCTCCAAGCTGTGCAATCCTAAGCAACAGCTTTGAGAAAAAAAGCACTGCAACACAGAACAAAACATGTGAACGTGTGAGGCACTGTCCAAGCTAACCTCAGTTTAGGGAAAGTCCTCAGACAAAGAGGTTAAAGGCAAAAGTTGCCTCTTAAGGCTGTGAAATTATTTTGCAGTGAAGTCATTGCAACAACAAAGGGGCTTAAAGGTTTGCAGGTACCTATGGGTCACAGGGTTCACAGATTCATTTAGCTCCTCACACCCAAAAGAAATAAAAAATTCTTTTTAATTCAGGGTCCTAATTAGGATGATAATTGGAAGAAATCCCAAACCATCACACTTGACAATAAGAACCTATGTGCATATAACCAGACTCTTTTGTAGTGTATTGTGGAGAGAAAACTGAACAACTCTGCCTTACCTAGCTCGGGTCTGAACTTGGTTCCAAGTTTTGAAGGAGACCAGGCCTTTTGAGAGAACAATTGCCAGCAATTCAGGCAAAGATTTCTTCAAAGGAAAAGAGAGGCTTGATTTTTTTTTTTTCCTTTTCTTTGTCCTCCTCTTTTTAAATAGAAGCAACATCTCTGATTTGTGAGCACAGTTTTGAAAGGAAGGGAGAAAACACCATTACAAATAGCAAGCAAACCTTTCAGTTTATGAATCTACTAATTCATCCATGAAATATCCAGGTTGCCTTCATCATCATTTCCAAAACACCATATTATATAAGGTAACAATGGAATACCAGGCTGGTCTGTTTCCCATATTTTTAGTTGGCTCAGCTGGAATGTCAATACAGGCTATTGCCCCAGGATGAGTGAATAATTTAACTCAAATGCAATTTTGCACAAAATTATTTCACAGCTGGAAAAAAAAAAGAAAAAAAAAGGCAAAAAAAAAAAAAAGCATGGCTAGTCAGATTCTTTGTTAAACATAAGAAATTGAGTTCCCCCTCCCAACTAAACTAGTATAATTCACAAAGTTTAGTTCACAGTGTTGCTGTTAAATAAGGGAGGCATAAATCTTGACATCAAAACACCAAGCTTTTCTGTGCTAGAGCGGAAATTACCCCCACACAAACTGTCAAATACAAAACTTAGGCATTGCATCTCAGAGAGTTCTGCACTGGCTTGGTTGAAATCTCTGCTCAGGAGTAAAATTTATGCTGAAGTAGACGCAAGACAAAATCCCCAAATTGAAGACCGATAATTTAGAAGAGGTCTGTTGCATGTGGAAATGGTTTTGATCTTCAGATCATAAACTCCTGGAGGCACAGATCTTCTTTAATTACATGACTACAAAGCACCATGTGTTTCCATTATGCTATTTAAATAATAGATTTAATTTGAATTTACATTTGTTGATGTAAACATTACTGACTGTAACATTACCCTGCAATCTGATGCAGAAAGTCACTGAAGTATTAGAAAAAAATTCCTTCCCAAAAAGATTACAAAGGAAAGAATCCCCAACTGTGCTATTTGAAAATGTGAATAGAAATTAGCTAAATAAAACAGAATAAATTTTAGTGGAACAGAATTTTTAGGAGGATATTTTCACATAAACAACACTAACATCTCAAGTAATTCTAATTTTTAATTCTGCTCTACAGTTATCTGTTGTGTTTATGGGACCAAACGAATTCAGATGTTTCCAGCAACGAAAGTTCCACTGATTATTAAAAGGAAAGAAATAGCATGGGAAGGATCACTCATTTATCTTGCAACACTGCTTTAACTGAAGTGGAACTGGGGGACTCTGCTAATGAATTTAACTATCAAGATGCTAATCAGTTCGGGTTTTTACCAAAATTAATTTAACCTCTCTTTTTGCATAAATAGTCCCTGTTGTTTAAAACTTTGGGGCTGCTTCTGTACATTGGGGGGGCTCAAATGGAACAGGGTGTGCTGGGTCCACAGACAATTCAGTGAAGAACAGTTCACAGGGAAGCATTTCAACACAATAGTATAAGGTAAGCTTTTCCCATGCACTGTTAATAGAAAAAAAGATAAAAACAAAACACCCAACCCAAAACCCCAAAGCTGACTACTGCTGTATAAAAGGGATTTTAGTTTTGTATAGATGACCTGCAAGTACTTCTAAAAGATAATAGAATTTGTCTGTTTGAGAGAACCTAAGCAAAAAAAAGAAAAACATCAATGTACCATATAGATGGAATGTACTGGTCAGTATATGCCATGATGCTATTAAAAAAATTACTTTCAAATTATTGAGTTTGCAGATTATATCTAATCATAATATCAGCATTAATAGTAACAAAAACTATATCTAAAATTTGCCAAAATAGGGGCAATTGAAAATGGGGGCAGACAGTAAGATAGAGAAAAAGTAGTAATATTCTGTAAAGATTGTACTGGCTTTTAGTTCTGATCATGTAATTCACAAGATAAGTGAGCAGACAAGTAAATTGCATAAAAAATTTTGAACAAGCAGAGCTTTTTGTTTGCTGTGTATATCCAAAATATATATTTTTTTTCAGAAGATCCAGAAATCTTCAGAACATTTTTACCAGGAAATATTCCCTCCACACAAGCAGATGGAATACCTAAAATTACCTTAAACATAAGAAAAACATAAAAAGGTATAGGGAAAAGAATACAAAACAGCACTGTAAGAATATTTTTCATATTTTGTCTTTGAAGTTTTTATCTTCTTCCACGTTACTTAATGTTTGTTTGGTTTTTTTTGGCTGGTACTATGTGAGCCACTAACCCACTCTTTCTTTTCCTTTGGTCCTATACTAACCTGCAGAAGGAATGAGTGAAACTATAAGGCTTTTTGTCTGATCTAAAAACTCATAAACAGAAAAAATAATCCTGGATGTAAGTAAAAAGACTATGGCGAGGCAAAAAGCAAGTAAGTATTTAAGTGCTAGTTTTGTGGCTTATTAGATCCAGATCACCATAAACAGTCCCAACAGTGGGAGAACACTCAACACTGCAGATGAAGTATCAACAGGAATTCACATAATCTTGGGGTTTTGATCACATCCCTAACAAATGCACGTGCTTACAGCAAGGTACTCTGGAATGCAAAGATTTAATTTAATGAATATGACAAAAAAATAATATTGACAACTTCCTTAATACTTTGCACATTACAAAGACAGTCACTATAACTTGCTTTGTTCTTTATGGTGTTCACTTCTCCATCCCCAAATCTCAACTGTGCAACCCTCTGAGAGGGTAACACTATACCATCCTAATTTTCTTCACCTACTTGCAGTTTTGAAATAACATTTGGAAAAAATGTGGTGAACCTGTCAAAATTATTATACATGAGGCTACAGGCCCTTCAACTTACAGCAGCTCCCTAAATAATTCTAACAGGAGCCAACCATTTCTAATATGTGACACAGCACAAAAGTAAATATCTCCTTTTGGAGAGTGGGAAAAAAATAGCAATAAAAATAGCTTTCTGTGTTAGTAAATGCACATTTTCCAACAGATGTGTGTTATACAAAACTGGATGACCAAGTCATAGGCATTATTTCCAAAATATCAGCTCAGACATTAATAGAACCGTAAAGAATTGCCACAATATATTTACAACAAAAGCAGCTGTTCTAAGACCTAGTACCTGGATGTCCTGGTGACCTCAGAGAAGTCTATACAACTACTTTTTCAGTTAAAGAAAAGCAGAGGGGGAGATGCCTTTACTTACGATGGAGTCCCTGAAGAAGTCTGCTTTCATTAAAAAATAATGGAGCCCTTCTTAATTTAAGCTGATACCTGAGAGCACTAGTTGCGGTGCAGTAGGTGTGTTACCAGCTCCTGGATTAGTGACAGGAGGACTAATTACCAACATTCAGTCTCACCAATTCTGACATCCTTATATATGTTCATATTATGGACAAAACTAAAAATAATATTTTGAGAACTTAAAATATATTTCAATTTAGTGTCTATAAAGACAGAGAAATTCTTACATTGCTGTTAATATGGAGGAGTAATACTGTCTTGATTCTTGCCACAGACAATTGATTTTACATGTATTTACATAAAAACCACTCTGTGAGCTTTTCATGTAGCAATACCTATCTTAGTAACATTACACAAGACTTTGTTTCTTTTGATACAGCTTAAAAACAGTTCTGTAAATACAAAAGAAGTTAGTGACTTAAAATCCTTTTTTCCCTTTCTCTACCTCAATACAGAACACTGAAATCAGTATTTAAGTGGTAGTGAATTCCACAAAGCACTTTTTCCCAAAGCAACTTTATGCTCATAAAATTTAGATCAATTTTGTATTAAATGATTTCATTGTTCACTTAAGTTCATCATCTACTTCTTTCTTTGTCAACAAGAGCATCTTCTAGGTTAGGACAAACATGGCTTTGTTCACCTCTGCCTAAGGCAATACAGATTTGGAAGCACAAGCCTTCAAGAACTAACTTCCACAGAACATGGCACTATCCCAAATACACATCAGGGTTAACCCAGAAACTGCTTCCAAGATTCTCCTACAACAGACTTAGAAGCATTTACCAGTCACAGTTTTTCTCTGAGATGGACCACATAGAACACAATAACACAGTGAAAGGAAAATATGTCCAGGAAGCAGTGGTCAAACCCCTTCTCCTACTAGAGGTGCCACAGGATTTCTAACACTTCAATAAAACACCGGATTTTTTTCAAAAGCATGTTGCCTGATATACTCAATATTGTAGGTTGTACTGTACTCAGTTTATTCAAGTCAAGCAGACCTTATTGTCACTTGGATCTTCTGTTCCAGGAAACCTGGTATTTCAAACACAATCCTTGGATAACTGACCATCAATCCATTTTAGAACAACAACCTCAATGAAGATGACTGTACTCAGCTTTAATATATAATTTTCTATGTCAATTGCAACTGCAAATGCAAGAAGTGTAATGACTGTTGCCCATTTGTGATTGTTATGGTGTCCTTTCATATCCAGAGACAGTGCCACATATAGAAATGATGGATTTAATTTCCAAGCTGTATTATCTCACATAATCATGCACTCATCACAAAATGAACAAAGAATTATACCTTGGTCAGATGGTTCAACAGAGTACCATCACAAATAATTTCCTGCTGTGATCACCCTTTTTGACATGAAGTTTGGACTTCTTCAAATCCTGTTCTAATTCAATGGCTTCTACTTTTGTTACTCACTGCCCATTTCTCTGCACTCAGCCATGTCAAGAGGTCAACAATTAAATTGTTGAGAATACATCATGAACGTAAGAGTGACCCTATATTATAATTTCATTTTTTCCCTTTGATCATCCCTTTATTTGACTGCATTTCAGTAAATTATCCATGTAGTTTTTATTTTGACAGCTCTCTTTACAGCAGTAAAACAAAATGTGTGCATTGCAAATGGCAAAGATTCAAATTTCAGCTATGTTTATCCAAAATAGCACTGAACTGCTTCTGTACTTATGCTATACTGCCTACAGCCTTACGGAAGGGGAGACAGATGGGATGAATTTAGCAGGGAAACAGCTGTGGCTTGAAGAAGAGACAAGCAAAAGTTTTGCTATCAGGCTTCATTATGTATCAAGGTACCAGTAAAATGTGTATCCGTAAGGCAGCCAAAAAAGTGTTTTTCGTTTGACTAGTGATAATTACCTTTTCTCAACAGCTGACAATGTTCTAAGCACCATTAAATAGGTATAATAATTAAGCAATAAGATAAGACAGGCAGTGCCTAGCTGGGGATTATTGCTCGCCTCGGGTGTGTTGAGAGGCACAAGGCTGAAGGGTGAGTGACTTCAGCCACCCGAGAAATGTAATAATCCCTCAGAAATGCACTGCCTGGAGTGTCTTCTTGCTATTAAAAATGGAAATTTAAAAAGGACAAAATGCTGGACACATTTCCTGTGGATTTTATTGACATGGGTTAACATTACCGAAAGTCGATGAAGAAACTCCATGTCTGCCCAGCCTATGCCTTTTCCAAGGACACATATGCCTCTGCTCCACTTGTTTGTACATTTTATTCATAAAACTTGAGTAGCAGAAGTATTTGCATCATCTAACACATGCGTGACAAGGCACAGAAGATTGTAACAACCTTCACAATGGTAAAAGTTCTTGAAGTCAAAGTGCTTTTTAAGTCACATGCTCCCAAACATTTATTCTGTGCAATTGTCTATGTTTGATACCAATTTACAGATGAGCTTTTTTTAGTTCTGAAACTCTATGTGTATATATATTATACACACATACATATTTTATAATATATATATGAAAGGTCAGCCACTCAAATGATCCAAGCAACAGGGGAAAAAAGCCAAGCAAAATAACCTGAAAACCCCCAAAAAAGTGTAAGTTTTTTTTTTACTACATGCAAGTCACATAGCTAACTAAAACTAAGGCTATATCCCTGGTAGTGTGGGAAGTGCTAGTGCAGCACTCAAAAAAATTACACTGCTTTACATAAGCCAAGGAAAGTTTACTGTCATTTCAGCCGTGCCACTGAGACAACATTTTGATACAGGAGGCCTGAAACTATTTAGCAATTGACTAAAATCAAATCAAAATTCTAAAGATCATTCAGGATCACGTCCCAGGTAATGAGATTTATTTGGGACAAGGATGTATTTCCATATTTATAACTAAAGGTGGAATCTGGCACTCTGAGGTTAAAAAGAACTTTAAGAAAATAAAAATCTCCTTTCCCGTTTGTTTCCCTCCATACATGACTTTGCTGTTCATGCAAAACAAGTTAAACGCAGAATAATCTTATTATCCTTTTCAATTTCTTTCATATTTTCCATCATCACTACTTTATACCAGAACCAAATTGAGAAGCCCTGCTAAGAAGCAAACACACACAGTCTTGAGTACCCCAGAAATACAGATGCTAAATAGGTCTTATCATACTATTTTTCCTTATAATCTCTTCCTTCCATAATCTCTATTTCACTAAAACTTTTGCCATTAACTGCTGAAGGATAACACATTTAAGACCACATTTCTAGAAACTAGCCCAATGCCTGTCACTATTTGACTACTACCAATTAGCACTGTCACAAAGTTCAATAATCACTTTTTAGCATTTCATTTCTTCTAGGAAGGCAAATTTTTTAGAGTGCACTCAGAAACTAACAATGAATATGACTGGAGCTCTGGAAGTTCAAGTTAGACGAGAAATAGGCAAAATAAAGTTCTATCTGTGTTTCAGCTGACAAAAACACTGGAAATAATAGATCCCCAGTCTCATAATGCATGATCTAAGTACTTACTGGTTTGAAAGATGGAGAACAAAAAGCATGATGGGAAAATACTCCACCTCCAAGTGAAATATTGGCATGCTACTACTGACACAAGACACATCAAGGCGAAAAAGATTTAAGAACAGGTTGGATTTATATATGAAAAATGAGAGTTAGATCAACTTCCATAGGAACAGTACTGGATCCTGCAGAAGCAATCAAAACACTGAAGTTATTGGGGAAACAGCAGTCTTCCAATAACCTTGCAAAACTCAATCACTTATTATATTAAAACATAAATTATCATTAGTTTGTGTCTCCTCCTCTTACAATAACCTTGAAAGCAGGCAGGTGCATAGATTTTGTTACAGAGCTGGTAAATTTTCATGACACACTTGCAAAGCTCTTTAAATGTTACTCATCTGTCTTCATTTTCAGTTCTCCACTATATGGAAATGGAGGGTTTTAAATAGCCTTTTTCTGAAAATCTCAGAGTTATACACAGAGATCAAAACTGGAAGGAAATCTGCTACTGCCTGAAGTAATTTGTCAAATGGGTCAATAGTTAGATTTTACTATAATTATGAAGGCTCAATAGGAAGATCCCAATTACTGTCAAATGCATAGTGGTAGTCTCACAGCGGCTATTTGCAAAGGGTTTGGGTGGGTTTTTTTGTTGGGTTGGTTTTTTAACATTTTTCTGATACATCACAAGGATATCACAGAAATGCAGTACAGGAAAATGAACTTTAAAAATGCAGATGGAAAACGATACAGAAGAAAGAAAAGAAAGAGAGTGTAACAGTCAAGGACCTCAATAATTTAATTTTTTAGATGGTCTAAAAAAATAATGACTTGCTAAAGATTGTTAAACATTGTAGGAAGAACATGGATAGTTAGGGCTGCCCTCCAGAGTTTATACTACATTGGAAGGGCTATTACCCTTTTAGAAAGGTATAAACCTTTATTCTGTAGTTCTGGCTACATTTAAGCGGGTAACTTAAGCTCAGGCTAACTTGAATGAACAAGGCTGACATGCTTTTTGGTGCTCTCTCACGCCATTAAAAAATTTAGGTTTTGTCCACAAGACAGCAAAGGAGCATGTTGACCTAGCTTGCTCACTTCTTATTTCACATCTCTGGGGAAAGTGCTGAGAGAGACTGGTCCATAACTACTACCTATGACCAGAGGTGCTCTACCAGACACTGAAGGCAAAGCATTCCAAAGAAGATACAGTGATATAAGGGATAAATTGGTGGATTAACACAATTGTGTATCACCACCATGATAGAAGTAACCCCTAACCAAAATTAAAACAGTTGCATGTGTGTAGCAAATGCTGGAGAATAAAATGGAATTCCCCCGGAAAACAATGGGTGCACTTCTGTCCAATTACGCACATCTTTTTCAGTGTCAGTGTTCTGATCTGCATAGTGACAAGAGTTTCTAGATCTTGCAGAATCAAGGAGAGTCTGGGCTGAGCTGTCAAAGACATCACCTTTATCCACCTCCATTTTAGAGGAATCAAGAATGCTTCGTTAATGCTAAATTAACATTTAAATTTGAAAACCAACAACTGTGCTGACAACAGAAAGTAACAAGAACAGCCTGGAACCTTATGTTGTGCTGTTTTATATCACACATATTTCAGGGCTTTTTACATTCCTGGTAGACAAGAACACAAGCTTACTATTAGTGAGCTGTAGGCTTTGACTCAGTTCATGATGGCTTGAATATGAACTATCCCCCTCTCTGTTTTTGAGAAGGCAGAGTATATTAAAGCAGTAGAGTAGAAGATATTCACTGAAGTGGACAATTACCAGACTCCTAGCAGAGGGCGTGTTAGTCGGAGAGCTGGGAGCTCTTCAACACAGGAACAAGAAAACCTGGCTATTTTCCCACCTAGCTTTTATCTGAGACATGGACCAATACCCTTTTCCTGGCTATTATCTTCCAATTTCTACAACAGTAGAATTGTGGTGGTCAGCAGTCTTGATGCGCGAGTGAACACAGACACAGTGACTTCCCCTCTACACCTTCTTCCTCATATTGACTATATTGTTATGCAATTAAATCATGTGCAAGATTAACTAATCCTTAAAGAAGGTAATTCAGATAATTATCAACTCATAAACATGAACTCAAAAGCACAAAAAAGCCTACAATGAATTCAGAAATAAACAGAATATATAAGAGCATAAAGAGGTAAATGGAAACTGAAATTTAAGCCAGATCAAGCAGATTTGGTCACATCGAATTCTTTGACAGCCCATTTTTTGATAAAGGAAATGCAATAAATCTTACCTACATTAATTTCAGCAAAACAATAAATATCATGTCCCATCAGCAATTGTTAACTAAGTTGTTGACAAGTAACTGACTAAAACAAAGAGCATAGACAGTGGGAACAACTGAAAGGTAAGAAAAATTATAAGAGAATTTCTTTACATTTAAACAGATTTTTGAATATTTTGAATTATGACTCAGCACAAAAAAGGAGGAGTGGGCTGATAAATACAAGAGGTGTTATCAGCTTTGAGAAGGTCTGGGGTACTGCGCATAAAGAAATAGATGAGTCAGTAGATTGAAACAGCAGACACAGGATGAAACTCTTACACTATGGACTAAATGCCTTCTCAATTCATGGCAAAAGTCTCTGCTAAAAACTTGAATTAACTTGGGAGAAGGAGGTCTTGGACGTATTTTTTAGTGTAGCTGTCAAAAAGGCAAATGTGACCGTAGAATTCATCAGTCAAGGAATTTCTACAAAATATATCAATTCCATACACAGAAACATGTTCAAATGTCCCCATCCAAGACCCAAGGCAGTTTTGATTGCCCATATTTAAAAAAGACCAACAATCAGAGCCCCAAGGTGATGAAGAGCTTATTGGAAAAAACAAGAACAAATGAGGAAGGCTTTACTTATAATCAGAAGTAGGACTAAATAAATACATCCATTCTCTACAATTACTTGCGTGACCAGCGCAGATTCTTTTGAAGAACTACTTGTCCCAATTTTGGCTCGAAGTCAAGTAAGTACAAACCAAACAGTTAATGTTCAGACTAAAAGTAAGAAGTATCCCAATGAGAAGATCCATGGAAACAGTTGTCCAAATTGGAACAATGAAGCCTAATGTTTTTTACAAAGGAGCTCAATACACTCTCAAAAAAAAAGAAGTATGTAAACTATATATATAGGTACATATATTTTAGATACACACACTTGGAAACAGATGAACACAGTACTCTGTGACCTAGAATACATCTTACAGAACATTATTAAGTTCCATAAATATCCCTCTGGAAATTGGGTAGGATATTCCCCTCTGCATCTTATCTGCTTCTTAGGGCTGAGAACTCATTTGCACACTATTTTGCATTATTTTATGAAAACCTTGTATTCCACTCTTTGTATACTTTTTCAATTTTTGTATAAACTATGGAAATTTTTGTTTTGGGTGTCTACTGTTTAGGTAGTTGGGTAATAAATCTTTAAAAACAATGTTCTGGGTCTTATAAACTAATATAACTTATTAACCATTTTGAATGGGAATACTATGCATATAAAAGCATAAATGATAGAAGTATTTATGTACAGACATCTATTTAAAGTGAGAAAGGGAAAAATAGTTAAAATATATATATATAGTAAATAGACAAATGGTGAACTGCAGAGGAAGAGGGAGGGAGAGATTCTGAACATCCAATTTTTATTCCAGAGAATTTGAACTGTGAGCAAACACCCCAACATTAAACAAAAGCCAAATATACTTTCAGACACTGACAGGATTTGCAACTATGTGTATGCACATTATCCATTAATTATTTCCTTATAGCAGTTCTCTGGAGTATACATTCCTCCACCTAAAATATGAGTTTATTAAATAGCAATAAAAAAATTAAGTAATAGTGATAACCCCAAATTCTGGACAGAGTTGTGAGTTTTATCTGTCTGAACTGCAGTGCTGACACAGCGATCACGAAGCTTTTTACAAACTCCTTGCATGAAGGGCTGCTCAAACAATTATGTATCTCCAGTTGCTACAGCCATCTCAATACAGCAAAACCACACCAAAGATATGAAGGTGGGAGTATGATGCTCAGGAAAAAGTGCAGCATACTGCTCTTCACACATTGAGATAGACAATGTGACTATCTCATATCTTTAATATCAAAGGTTCTATGGACACTATGCATGTTAATCTCTATTTCCAATTTAAAGATTAATGCATTTTAAACTAAAAAGACATTAATATAGTGCATTTTTTATTCTATAATTGCATTGCAAAACAGATTATTGGTCTAATAAAAATATAGGAACAATCACCTCACTGTTACTTAAAAATATATACTAATCTATCAGTAGAATAAGGAAGACAATATATTCAACTGAGAATGAACTGGACTGGAAAAAAATAAAGGTCTTTCAGGTAATGACATAACCTAAGTTCTTCCATCCATCATTATTTCTTGCAAACACACACACACTACTAGAGCTTTAGGCAGAAAATGTAAAATTTCGAATGCAACTTAAGTGCTCCAGTTACCAAGAAATAATTTTAATTAGTTGTTCTCCTGAAGATCTACCAAAAAATCCAAAATCCCTATTCAGAGGTGTAATAGTGACAGCAAACTAGCTACTGTGATTTTACTTGTCAGTTATTTGAAAATGCTGGTGCATTCTCTCTAAATATGTCTAAATTCTCAGAGATGTGTGCTCCTTCATGCATACATGATCTTGCATACACTATCATTTAGTAACAAAACAAACAAAAAAAAAAATTAATGGTGGAAAAAAGCCTTTAAAATTCTTGTCAAACTGAGTATCACATTTTCACTCCTTGAGTGGTCCATTTAAAGATCCATTTTTGCTACTCTTCCAGATAAGCTCATCCATAAGAATCATACATTTTGCCATAGGTAGAAACAAATATAATTTGTCACATGTTGTGCTATACAGACATCTCTGCACAGTTGCTGCACTGCACTAGAATGTCTGAAGGGGAAGACACCCCAGGTAGTTGGCTGCAGACATATCTCAGCAACATGGCACGTAGTTACAATTTGACACATAGAGTCTTTATAAATCCAATGTCTATGAAGTCAAACAAATCTCCTTCTTATTTATAGTAACAGGCGAGAGCAGATCTCTGCCGTCTTGTTACACAGATGGTTGTAACATTTTTATAGTTAACTTACAACCACTGATGCCTAAGGAATAGACACACATCTGCCCCAAACTGCCAGTCCTGTAGGCTCTTCTTTTTAACTTTAGCTAGCAAAAATACAGTTGAAATACATCTAACAGTGTCACCTCCAAAAAGCTATCACAACAAAATGCCCCATACAAATTTGCATAAAATGTTTTCTTATTGTTAATGTGACATAGATTGGACAGCGATCACACACATTACAGCAAAAATTACAGTAATATCAACTCTAATCACAAAAACTGAGAGAAAATTCATAGCCCCAAATTCCATATGCTGAACTTTGGAAAAAATGTTTGGAAAGAAACTCATTAGAAGCTTCTAAATTTATATTTTATTTAAAAGATTTTAAAAGAGCCTTATATTTCATAGAAACTACTGCTCAAATGCTTTTGTTTCTTGAACTGCTTGATAAAAAGTAAAGACATTTCTGATTCATCTTGAAAAAAGGAAAGAAAATGCCTAAGATTTTCTTCTCCCACTTGAAGATACTATTCTGTGTTTGCTGTATTTCCACATATCACCTGGGTCTTCAACAGCAAACGTACACAGAAAAGAGCTAAGTTATATTTAATGAAATGCTTCCCATTTTAGATACTGGCTGGCCACAGAACCAATTCTCTGAATAGCTGACTTACAATCAAATGCTTGTTTTATGAGAAGAATAGATGCAGAAACGTAAAGCCATAACTGAACCTTGTAACTACAACCAAGTTCAGTGAAAGCTTAAATAGCTGGATGAAATCCTGACCTGTGGCAGCTTGGGCAAATAATACTCATTCATAAATATGTTCAAACAATAATAGATCTAGGCTGGTTCTTGTCTTTTTCTTCTTACTCTTCAAATTGGAAGAGAAAAGAGCTTGTGAGAAAGCAGATCTGCACTTACAGAACAGGTCTAGCTACAGAGGTGAAAAAACATACGTGGGAATTCAGTTTGAAAACAGATTAAGGAAAGAATGAACCAACTTTATGTTGGTTACCCAATTCACTTGGTTTTGAATTTTTCTTCATCTGGAATCTATTCACATAATGCGGAGGGGAACATAAAACAACACCCCAGAACCAGAAACCTTTCAGTTTTGCTTCATATTCCCTTTATTCTTGGTTGGTTTCCACCTTTACACCTGCCTTTTAAGAAATTCTGTACTTTCTGCTACCTGTTAATTTCTACTATGAACACAAATCTAAATAATGGGAATATGAAGAATTTAATAACACAGTTTGCTTTGAGATTGAAAATTTACTTAAATGGTCTCTTTGCTACATAACAGACAAGAACTTATTTTTGCAAGATTCATATCCATGAAGTCACACACAATGACCAGCTCCACTGGACTCACCTTAGTCCTGTGAATTATACATCTTTCAATTCAAGTTTGCCTCACCAGCATGTGACAACTGTATCATTTAAGATGGACATCGACTTCTTTTAACACCATATTTCACTGAGTAAAAACACACCGAAAGGGCTTGATATTTCTATTACATTGAAAAGGCTGATTCCATATCTTGTTTAATGACTGCAACTTAAAGTAGTCTCTTTCTTAGAAACTTGCTTATTTAATTTTGGACTACATTCATTTGCAGCATGTATTCATACAGACATAGGAATGGCAGTAAAAAACTTAGCTTGTTCACTTTCAGGAGTGCAACTTTTATGATTGCCAAAACACTTTTGCTCCAAAAGAAATTCTGCCTGATCAATTAGATCTTGCTTCTTCCACAAAACAGTTATATCAGGGCCTGTCATATTGTCCCTGGAGAAAACAAGTATTGTCAGAGACTTCTTCTCAAACAAATATCACAATACCTCATTATTCAAATGCAAATGTTAGGTCCCAAGTTTAGCCAAAATCATTTTGATATAGGAAATTTTCTAAAGAGCCAGAATAGCAGCAGCTAGAAAACTAGGTAGGAATGCACTTTGTGGGACCATGTTGCACAAGGACCACTGTTATATACTGCTGCATACAAAGGGGAAACAAATGTGTTATGTATTAATCCTCTTTAACAGTATTTTCCTGTGATTATCAGTATCTAAGTGATAGACGAAAATCTGAGGCAAAATACCTTAGTATTATTTGTTGTTCTACTTTTAGAAAATTGTGTAGTCAGATTTCTATTTCAAAAATCAGAAGAGAGAAATTACTATTATGTAGTGAAAATCCTTCAGTATAAATATAAGGAACTGGGAGATTTATTTGTTGTAGTAGTTATTCCTCCTACTTTTCTTCACCTAGATTTGTAAACTTCATAACCACTTTATAGCATTTGGGAGTTAATCCAGAAAATCTATTACAGTTTTCACATGGAAATTAAATTAGATTACACTGATTTTTTAAAGCAGTTTAGAATATCAGTCTTGTCATTTATTAGTTGGATTTTAAATTAATAGAGTACAGGATGACAATTAAAAATGTTAAAACAGCCACCTCTTAAAATGCTGGTAAAGTATACAGTTCAGGTTTCAAATACCTGATAATCTCTGCCATATTTACATATTCTAAAATATTAAATAAGACAAATGCTATTACTGCCCTGTTTTCTCTCTCTGTTGTCAGCCAAACAGCAGCAGAAGGTAAGGCATTGCCTGCAGCATGACCACTCTGCTTTCAAACCACTTTTGTGTTCTGGATTAATGCTTTCAGTCTTTTCTAGTGTATAATCATTGCTGCTGCAGAGAATGAGCAACATTTTCCAGCAGATCTATTTTACTTGGTTCTGATAGAGGAAAGATTATCCTAAAAACTTACAAAGCAGTCTTAAATTCTACTAGATACTGATAATTCTACAGAAGAAATGGAAAAAGAGGGGGAATATTTTTTTTTTCTACTGAAAGTAACCTCAAATCCTCAGTCCTACATATGGTAAGAATCCAGCACAACTAAAGAAATCAAAAGAGAGGTAAGATAAATGGAAAGATTATGTGGTTACACAGATTAGGGACACAGTTGCTGCATTTTGAATTTCTTTGTTCTCTGAGCTATAAATGATGATGATAATCCAAGGTTACAGAAGAACAGGATGAGATACAGACAGAAATCTGAAAGGGAAGAGGAAAGAAGTGGTTCTGGATGACTGAAATGAACACAAGAAGTGCTTGCAAGAAAGAAGCTTATATAGACAGACAGAAAACAAAGAGATGGCAGAAAAAAAAAGAATACTTTAAAGAAATGAGCATACAGGACTGGCTGCTTTAATACATGCAAGCTCTGTTCCTCTCAGGTGGTCAGTGATCAAAAAAAGCAAATAGAATTTTTCCCAGCAAGGACTGCCTAGTCCAAATAAAATTAAACTGCATTTTGCCTTTGACCAATAACAAGAGGTAGCCAGGATGACTGGATTTGCAGCACTGCCTCAGCCTCCTTACTTCATCCTCTACCTCCACAAGCATGCCAAAGCTCCTTCCAGTGCCTCTTACACTTAATGTGGAGTGGAAAACAGAACAAGAGAGCATAGATGAACTTTCTGGAACCAAAATGAAAACTCCACAGTGATTTTGAGGATATCTAATCCATATCACAGCACAAGCCACTATCAGTCTGTATACTCTGGCCAGAAAAGTCAATTGATGTTCGTGGAAATATTTCATACTAGTCTTGCTGCAGCTGCTCCCAGCTCGTCCTGAGGAAGTCACTGCTTCTCTGAAAGGCTAATGGTGCCTGGAAACCATCTGTATTTCTCTGGTTACTATGATTTTCAGTAAAATTTGTCTGTTTATACAAGTTAAATGATGGCAAACCCCAAAAATACAACTATTACATGGCATAATGGAACCCACATCTGTACTCTACATTCACATCACTGAACAACCTCCTCTTCCCTTCCAGCTCCCCCCTCCTTTTTTTTGTAATATGGTAAGACTATTCATACAAGTTAGAGCAGAGAACAGCCGAAGCAGCCCACACACATATGTACTAGGTTTAAATTCTTTGGAAGACTATGTTGTTCAAGCTTTCCTTTTATTTATCCAAAATGGCACAAGCAAAAGATGTTAAAAAAAACCAACTTGACAGAATGGTTGGAGAGGGGGAAGGAGTGGTCATTTCAGAAGGAAAGAATATAACTCACACAACCTGGTGTCATTTTTATGTTTACACAACACAACTGTTGTACAGTTGAGCATATCACGTACTGACAGATTAACAGGACCTCCTACCTTGACTTCATTCTCTCATGCATTGTCCCATGCTGGATACATTGTTGGTCCAATTCATCATTCCGTTTCTGCATTTTCTCCAATCTGCCATGAAGATAGTCTTTTTCCTGACTAAGCTGGTTGACTTCAGATCTACAGAAGTAAAACAAAGCGATGATGGATGTTGTCAGATTTCATCCTGCAGTGTGCCATCAATATGTGGCTTCAGCATTTATAAAATTTCATACATTTATATGTAATGCATAAACAAGCTGTTACTAGAACTTACAGAAACAAAATGCTGCTTCAGATAATCTTAAGACAAAAGAACATGATATGGTGGGTATATTGTAAATATGCCACTGACAACCACTCAGTCATAGGTTGGCTAAGCTAATTTCAGCCTGATTTAAACAGGCATGCCATTTGACATTATATGTTGATGTTAAAAAAGATCAATAAATGTAAATTCATTCTTGAAAACCATGAATTTGGCTAACATTTTGAAAACACATTTCAACTTCTTTATTAGCAAAAGCTAACATTTAGTTTTAAAAACAGCTACTAAAACCTTGTTAACCTTTACTCCACGTTATAGGTTGAACTCTCAATAGTGGTACTGTTTTAGAAACTTTATTAACCTCCTATGTCTAAAATAACATTGCACAGATTAAAAGAAAAATCAACAACAAAACCCCACAAACCCCTCCCCCACAAAAAACACCGGAACCCAACCAAAAACCCAAAGCCTCATTAAAAGGAAAATTAACAAAATTTTAAGAAACAAGGGACAAATCATACAAGCATACACTAATCTACATAAAACTCAGCACAGCCTTTAAGAATATTAGTCACTTCTAAGCAATTCTTATTCTTCACGGGTGAGCAGAGGCACCAGATCCATGAATGACCTGGGACTGCTACTTGCTACATCTCTAACCATCAGCCCATGGAGAAACAGGCATGAGCTGTTTCTTAATATCAGGAAAAGACCTCACATTAAATTGTGATAAAATATACATTATGCACTTGTACAATTTTAACTCTTTGGAAAAGGTTAATGAGAACATGTCAGAATCTGCTATACCATCAGAAAATACGAATCAAAAGCAAGCAAATTTGATTTATGGCATCTGCCACTCCAGATCTCAAGGTTAAAAAGCTTCAGATATATCTTTAAATCATAAACTTAAATATGCTGCAATTACAGCAGAAAGATACTTTACCTTCCTGGCTGTTACAGAATGCAACAACAACTGACATTCTGAAAAATACAACAAAGTGCAGGGAGGAAGGAATACTCCTCCTTCAAAAACATGTTGTTACATTGACAAGTCAAATCGAGAAATGACAACATGATCTTTTCATGTTTAAATAGAGAACAATGCATGGTATCATCTGTGAATCTAAAAGAATTTAGCAAGGGAAACTTTGGACCAAGACTGCATGCAATTGAATTTAGATTGAGAGTTACAGCTCTATTAAGGAAGATCACAGACAAATACATCAGAATTGTGCTGATAGATCTGTACATCAAACTTCAACACACAGGAGTTTCCTGGATGGGTATGTAACAGCGGGCAGGATGTTACAGGAAGGTAGCAGAAACTGAATTTTTCCAGTGATCATTTTACAGAAATACTAGTAACTTAAATGTCAGCATTAACAAAGCATCGCCAGCTGGACCAACTGTTATCACACAATGTGAATGCAGTCTGTACTTGATACTGATACTGTAAGACAGACAACCAGTGGATAAAAGCAAGGGTTCACTGCAGAGCAGCTCAAATAGACCTGATGCAACAAAACCCAACCAAGTGATAACAGAGACTACATTCAATTCTGCATTCCATTTTTGCCAGCAAAATTCAGCAACAGCATTTGCCATGTAGGAATACTGTAAATTATCACATTTGTAGGGTTTCCCAACTGGGAGATCCTGCTTCTTTTTCTGTGTTTATATGTGACTGTGTCATTCATGGGAAGAGCAGAAGCAACTCTCAAGGTGATAATAGTCTCCAAGTGTTACAAGGGCTTATTCATCTCCATCACATCTGAAGGTGCCCAAAGTCTTCTGGAAAGATCAAGTAATTCAAATCAACCTAATCCAAAGTGCTACTGAAAATGACAATTAATGAAATAATGAAACAAAAGTAAGTAATGAATTCACTGAAAACATGAGTAGCATAATCTCTAATCTCTAAAATAGAGTTCTAAATGCCTGATGCTTTGAAGCATGTTATGAGTGTTGTCTTCCCCTAAAACATCTTTTGTAATTATGGGTGAACTCAGGGGAAAAAAAAATCATTCCAATTATGACATTATTTACACACTGTCCTTTCCAGGTAACTAAGAGTCTAACCACTAACACTCGAGTATTTAATGACACTGAAGTTTTGAAGGACAGCACATATGAATGACAGCATGCTTATTAAGGTTCATGTTGAAAGGTTCCTGTGAGTCTGCATTAAAGAAAGAACAACAGTCCAATACAAATACTGCACACCAAGAGTTTTCCATCATCACTTGTCAGAGATTCCCTCTTCATCTTTAGGCATACTTTTCATTCACCTCAGTTTCCAAAGCTTAAGATAGGACAGCTAATTTTATGTTATATTTAAGTAACTTCACAAACTGTGTTAAAAAACCCCAAACCAACCATAATTGTAATAAGCCTGACAACTGTACTGAATGCTATAAGCACATTTATACAGGAGTAACAATTCCATCCAGCCAAAGGCAGGACCAGTCCTATGTAAATGCTTCTGAATGACTCTGCTCCCAAGGTGTCACAGCAGGAAAAGAGAGGGGGGCAAGGGTCAAAGCACACCGGGTTGAACTTCAGAGATAGTTCAACTCATCACAACTCATAGTGCCGGGGAGAGGCAAATTAGAAAAATCTATGCACTAATCACTATGTCTGATAGTTCCAGCACAACTGAAGGACGCAGCATGGATGTGCTGATGTTGCTCCACAAGAGCTACTTTGGGTCCAACAGCCTGAGCAATAAGCTGTGGTGGACTCAGTAGAAACTGAAGCGTGCAGACATTTGGAGGGCTGCCACCTGAGCTGAACTCTGCGGGAAGGTGCACTTCTGCAGACTCAGGCTGGCCCCACAAGTCATGCACTCACGAATCTGTGTGTGCTTCTGAGATCTGATACACTCAAATGACCTGTATGAAATCACTATTATTTTGAAACTACATAGAGCAAATCTACATCACATGAAAATGTAAAATGCATGCTTGTAAGTAGATGCATAATAGATTTTGCCAAATCTCATTTACTTGTCACTATATCAAAAATAATTGATGGGTGCAGGAGCAACAACAGCAACAAAAACCCCTCTACACTTCTGGATCCATTTAACTACCCCACCTTCTATTTAAAAACCAGTTTAAGGTTTTATCTACCATCTTTGCTGGAAGAGTCTTGGAAAAAACCCCAAACAGGTTCCTCCAAAACCCTTAAGTACTAAAGGCAAATAAAAGAGAAAAATTTAAATAGTCACAATTCAAAATCAATCTTAGGGTATTTTTAGGATGAGCTGATTTCTGAACATTAAGGTGGCAATGCTGCCTTAATTCCTCTGAACTAGCTCTTGTATTTCAGTGTTTTTTAAACACTGCCTTTTACTGCTCTTAGAACCAATTGTTTACTTGCACAGAAATTAAATACACACTCTAAAATATTTTCTGCTGATGCAGTACTGTTGCCTGTAATTTTAATGACTGAACCTTCAGACAGACTGTTTCCCATCTTCATACAGCTACCTTCAACAAACATTTCACTCCTGGTATTGAGCACAATGACTGCAGTCAACCAAACATGCAGAAAAATAGTTCAGCCGGGTATGTGTTCTTTACTTCAATTAAACTCACACAGTTGGATGCCTACTGTTGCCAAACCAGTAATATAATTTATACATTATAGTCCAAACAGTAAAACTACACTAAAAGTCATTTAACAATATTTATAACACCATAAAATACAGTGTTAAAATATATGAACTGCAATATGTACCAAAATTATAAAATTTGTTTCTCATCATCAGTGATTAAAACCAGGATCATTGCTCTAGCTTCAATACTTACAACCCTGGTGACAGATTAGAATTCAAATCTTAATGATCAATTTACAATTAACAAGATAGAAGTGAAACAAATTAAACCAACCATTATATATAACGAGACCCAATGGACTCCCATTGTTCCCCTTAATTACAAAACGCAAATCACAAATACACAGTGGGTAGTGTTAAGCATTAATCTACAACCTAGAAACTCAGACAGTGACAATCAGAGAAAAAAAAGAAGAACAAAACAAGAGAGAAACAGAGAAGAAATCAACAAAGGACTATATTTTTAAACATGCCTATGCATACCAAAACCTTCACAGACACTATCTTCTTTCTGCACAGCTTGAGGGGTTTATAATTCGTCTGACATTGTCTTTCTGACGCCTTTCTATGTAGGGACTAGCTCAAAAAATGGTTCCAGCTTACATATAAACACAAAAACTTCAGTTTAGTTTCTCAGAAAACCTGCATTAAATATAAAAATATATGTGCCATTCAGATGCATTCCACTGAGATTTTACGAATCAGTTGTCACAGATAAATTTGAAATGTGTCTTATTTTTAAAAATGGGTACTTCCTATCAAACAAAAAAAAAATTTAAATAAACTTACTATTGCATCTGTTATTAAAAGAGCTTGAGCATTCCACTAATTGAATAATGGTATTGGTAGCATACATTTCTTAAACCCATAGAAAAAAGGTACAAAGATTCTAGAAGTACAGGAAGAAAACATACATATAGGTCCAAAATTCAGTTTATGGTAAGGTCAAAAATATGGGGGAAAAATGGAAAAATATTTTCCATTAAAATAGGGCACAGTGCTTCTTTGTGATATGCTTTTATTAATGTACATGAGAACTAAGTTACAAAATCTTCCCCAAATTATTACCCTTTTCCAGATGACAAAACTACAGTATTCTGTCCCAGAACTGTGGTTTTACACTACATCCAGTCACAACGAGCATGAAGATTGCCATTCGGAGAGGTGCTACTGAGAGACACACGCTAATCATGCATTTAGAACTTGGCTAAAATAATTTTCTGCATCTGATTTCCTGATCACATCACTTTCTGAAGCCATCTGTATTAGTCTGTCATTTTCCACCTTCCCCAGTTCCACCTTTCTGTTCTCATTTTACCTTCTTTTTTTTGTCTCTACCTATTTCTCCATCCTTGTAACTGACTGCAGCAGCTCCCACTCCAATGAAGGCAAGTTCAAGCTATTTTAGGACCGCTTCTCAGAACCATTTTCATGCATCCTTCTTTACAGTTTCTTGTGTAAAATATACCACTTCCTGGAGATGCAAGAGGGCTCCTTTTCCCATTTTCAGGTCCTTGACATAGTCAGCTAATGCTACTAGGTGGAGAAACACTTGGCAATCTCTAGTATTTATTTTCAGAGAATAATGTGTTTTCACAGTATGTTTTCTGTCTTTCCTTCATCCTTTACAGTTACTAGTCTGTGACTGTGAGCTCTAGCAACAAAGTCTGTGTGGTTTTTTATTGCTGGAATAATAATGTGATTTGAATCTATTTAGATTTTGCATTATTTTAGCAGAAGTAATGCAAAATCTTCTGCTTTTTCATAAGAAAAATTCGGTTTGTGTCTATCTCAAGTACCCATTGCAACATTTGCACAGGAAAATAGCTTATGGCTCCTCAAGTTTCCTATTTCTTCCCCAAACACTCTGGATGGGATTTATCTCCCAACTTCAGCCACTTAACAGCTAGTCAACACTTTATATTCAGTGGAAAGTGGGAAGGGCAGTGGAGGCAGTAACCGTGGGAAGCATCTTTATTTATTGCAGACATATATATATATATATGTCTGTCATCTACTTAAATCACTGCCCTTTGACCATTCCTAGGAAGAGGATACTGGGGTGAATGAGCTCTTTCCCTGAGTGTTGCCTCTTCTACAATACCTCAAGAGAATGATTAGATCTACAAAGCAGAATATGAATCCCATCTTGAAAATTAATTCTATCTTTGCTGAGTGTTTTCCTTACTTCCCCTCTGCCATGAGATGAATTCTAGCCTTAATTACCAAATTCACTTTGCATGTAATTTACAGAAGCTACAGAATGCCAACTCTCCACTGAAGTCCAGTTTACCACTCTAAATATGAACCCTACAAAAAGTTTCAACAGGTACTATTTTCATACTTAAAAATGTAAAAATCAAATTATTTGCTGCTACAGAACTACAGAATTCACATTTTCTTTAGAAGACGGTTCTGTCCTACAGAACTTCCAAACAGATACCTTCACAGCTTTGTATTTCTTTAAATTATTTTTACTTCAAGGTTTTGCTCTCTTCCTCAGTTTTTAATGGCTTTGAATTTAGATCTGTTATTGATTTATACCAAGGAGCAGCAGAATCAGAGCATCAACAAGTAATTTTGATTACAATTATTTCACAGACAATATTCAGTGTGTAGTGTAGTATTGTGAAAGGAGCTTCAAGTAAATAATTAAAATGACAACAGTTTTGACATCATTAAATTTTTAGCATTTTTCATATGACTTCAGATAAACTTGAATTGTAGTTTTTTAAACTATTTTCTACTCTTCATATTAAGAATATGAACACAAGGAAGAAAACAGTATGCAATTTTTGCACTGGAATTGTCCAAGAAATTTGAATTAATAGCCAGAAATATAATCTTATATGATCTGATCTGATATGTAATACCTGGGAGAAAATGAATAGTAATAAATATTAAAATACAAATAAAAAAATAAGGAAGCATGTCCTAGTAATAAACGGGACAGGTTAAGAAAAATATACTAACCTGTATTTTTCTGACATTTTTTCCAACTTCCTTGCCAACGCACAACATTCTTCCCTCAGTGTTGCTATGAATGTATTCTGGGAGGTCAGCAATGAATCCAGTTCTTCTACTAGAAGCCATAAAATTATAATAATATAAAGTTGCTTTACAATTATATAAATTTATAGATAACATAGAACCTACTAAATATATATTTAATTTCTTTCTTCTAGTTCATTCTAGTTTTGAAATGTTTTTTAAACTTCAGCTACTTGGACATCATCACTTACCAAATTAAGGCTCTCTGTCAGAATTAGCTAAAGTGTTAAAGCAATGCTGCCACTGAATCTGGTCTTGTTAAAGAAGAATCACTGTGAAGACTAGATATCTAATCTGGTGGGCTTGCTGTTTAGCTAGAAGTTCACTGACATTTCTAGGAGGAATAAAATTGGCAAGCCATGCTTTAGCAGCCTTTTGCTTGCTCAACTGGTGCAGAGGATACACCAGCAACCCAAATGCTCACACTGTAGACTTATTTCAGTATCTACTTAAAAAAACAGCTCTTTTATTTACTGGGTCTTGAGCTTATCCTGAATAATGTAATTTTTTATTCTTAAATGATGAGATTTAGACTTATTGCCCAGTGACAGTTGGAATGAAATAATTTTATGTATTAATTTTCAGTTACCATCAGTTTGGGCTGCACCTCAACTCATGACCTACAATCCAGGAATCTTTATTCTTTCAAAAGGAAGATACTGCAACATGATGCTTCTTGATTTCTGCTTTTAAATCTGAGAAAGCATAACCACTCTTACCCAAATTCCTTGTATGTGTGTAGGGTCATAATAAACAAGGTTTTCTTTCTATAGATTATAAATTACTATAATTTTCATCTCCTTCTTATCCTACTAGAGATGTATAAAAGCAAACCCAGACATAATATTGTTTCATTTTTGTATGCTGGGACAATTTATACACCAGGAGAATAAATTACTTCTCTCTTGTGCAAAACTACACATGGTCATATGCAGATGTGCTGGCTAAAGGAGCGAAGAATGATTCTGAGAGCTTCTTTTCCTACAGTGTAGACAGCAGCCATAACATAGCTGCTTGCATTCCCTGAACCCATGCAAAGGTCCTCTAGTACTGTGATAATACTAAAAAGAAAAGGCAGAAAATTGAGTAACATATATAAACACGCCTGCTACCTTACAGACTACCCAACACTGCTTAGGATGAATACATGTTACATAGTTTTCCTAAAAGTATTGCATGACTGGTGTTTAACAAAATACCATTTTTTACCCACATGAGTATATCCTTCCATAACAGCTGAAGCTCCTCCTCCTTTCCATGCTCATGGGTTACAGATTTCATCTCTTAAAAATTCCTTTTTAAAAAATATTTATAATAGGCACCTCTATTAATGTTGTTGGCATAGTACCTCATAATTACAAAAAGCTCTTTTTTGTTTGTTTGGAAAATCCATTTTACTTCCAGATTAAAGTTAGATGTTATTGATGGGCTAAGTCAATGCAGTGAAGTCTCCTATTATGAGAACCTGAAGTATGCAAGGGATTAAACATCTTTCTTCTAGACTGAGGATGTGGGGGGGGCACATGGTAATGCTAAAAATGTTTGAGGCTGCAAAGATTAAATAAAGGAACATATCAATTTGGAGCCAGTGAATTACATCCAGCTGCGACAGTGAATTAAGAACCGATTAATGGCTAAAGCTTTTCTCCAGTTTGGATGCCGAAGCAAACTCATTAAGCTTTTAGAGTAGCTATAATGTGTGTACTGTGGGAACTGTTCAATGCTATTCAGGAGACTTTAACTGTAAGCTCAGAGCATTTCCCGCAGAGCTTCTGATGCTATTTTCTTTATATAACATGTGTGCCTGAAAATCCAGCCAAAAACAAGCCCTTTGTTTTTCTACTTTGTTGTGGTCTCTCTCAGCTTTACGTTTCTTGAACACAGGTAAATAAACTCATAATCCAGATGGTGCAGCAGATGTGAGAGCAGCACTCTGAAATCAACAGACAGTGGGCAATACTTTCCATTTTCTCTTTTAAACGCTAACTAATATGTAATTCGGAATCTCCGGTGTAGTTAGCATCTGCTCCCTTCGGCCAGCCAAAGGTTACAGGTGTTCCTGATGTCATTTCACAGTAAGGCGTGGGCCTGGCTTGTGAGTGAGTGCCCAGGCTCTAATCTTTCCCTACCACCTACCAGTTTTCTCATGCTGGGCCTCCATTTGCTGCATCTTCTGTGTCAGCTCCTGCTCTCTTTGCTGGGCCTGAAGGGCTCGGGCCATTGCTTCATTGCTAATGCTTTGCTGAATGTTCTCTTTCTCCAATCTGCAAAAAAAAAAAAGATAGGAAAAAAGAAAAATAAAAATCGTATACTGAAGAGGATAAACTAAAAGGGTAAAGCAGAACATTCAAATAATAATAACAAAAAATCTGGCCACGCTTTTCACATTAAGCATTCTCCTCCCACTTCAGGTTGTACAAACTGACCTTTCTCTTACAATGTCAAACATTCTCCAGTGACTAGTAGAAAATGGATAAAAAATATGATCTATTTCTTGAGAAAAAATTGGCCTTGCAGACAAAATTAGGATTTTATTTTTAAAAATCTTAAACACAACCTCTTTTTCATAAGAAACCTCACCAACATCCATTTTCCATAGAATATATTATTTGCATTTTCTTTTAAATGCTATTTGTTTCACTCTGCAATGAAGTTTAGGGACCTGACCCTGAGATGGACTGGTTCCCAGTGAACCAGCAGGAGATAAGTCAATGGGAGCGATTGCCACAGTGCTCCTGATACAGCTACTCTGAAAGCTTAATGAGTTTTCTTAAGCAAACAAACAAGTTTTAACTATTAATTTATGTAAATAGGAGATGAATGCATCCATTACAATAGAGAAGACTGCTAGCACTGCACAGGCCCAGCCCCTTGTGGTTCTGCTCACTGGGGGGTTGTACAGGAAGGTCTAAAGCCGAGCACTATTATTGAAGTATGCAGGCAAGAGAGCAATTTACTTGACCAGATATGCAAGATGGGGCAATCTACTCCTGAGGCAAAACAAATGCTAGACTACCACACTCCATTGAAGCATTTTATTTAATGCAAGCCAAGCAAAAACAGCGTGGAAAATAAAACCCCAAAAAGACACATGCATATAAATTAGAAAAGAACCTGAACTACAAATTCACATCTAGACTTTCCCAAAGGTCGTGAATATTTATCTGGTGCATGTTGGGATCCACATTTAAAACGTCAGTGAGTTCACACATACAAGGATTGATTTCTAGATTTCAAATGACATAAGCACACGCCTTTCTACTGAAATGACATTTAATAGCTTGGGATAAGTTTCAAGAAAGACTTACAAAAATGTTTTACTCTAGGGATATTACCTGCTTCAGAGGACTACAAAACAGAACACAGGCACAGATCATGTAAGGATAAAGCCACATCTCATGTGGCTGCTGCACTTAACCTTTGGATTGGTGCCTAATAACCCATCCGAGATATTGCAATATCTCAGCATGACACACACAATGTTAAATCTTCTCTCTCAAATTTACCCCAAAGCAATACAAATGGTGGGTCACATTACACTAATTCCTGGTCCTGATGTTTCAAGCCCTACCTTAGGCAAAACTCCCTTGGAAATCACAGGCAGTTTCTTCTGAGGTAAGACAGCAAATACATTTAGATAGCAAGAATATTGGAGCGTTAAGGAAACAAAAGCACATTTTTAAAGGAAATTTCATATATTGAATGGCACTTTATCACACCACTCTCAGAATTGCTTTATAACCATATAGGGGCTATCCTAAGGAGAGATGCTCTCATCATTTTTTCCAGTGTAAGCTCCAAATACAGAAAGTATTACTAAGAATATTTTTTCCATATTTTCCAGAAAGCAGTCTGTGCAAACCCCTTTATTTTACAAATGTTTTTGTACCTTCAGACAGTTGCCATAAGCACTGAAGTGCTCAAAAAAACAAAACAAAAAAAAAGCCACCAACACCTCACACATTCCTCTGACACTTTCAGCTAAACCAATTGTCAGTAGCACAGTATTTTATTTAATAGTTCTCCTGTGAGATGGCTGTGTGCAGTTGGGTGCTGTGCTGTCATCTGGCACACAGCTGGCTGGCTGGCCTTCTGCTGGGGGTAACCTTCAGCATGTATCAAGCTGCACAGCTCAAGCTACCAAGGCAAGCCTGTGAAGGTCCATTCCTCATCGCTAGGGCCCCTCCTGATGAACACATGCTAGCCAGCAAGTTTGAAATAAATAGAGAATCTACTGCCACCAGAAACACTGGACCTATCCAAAAGAGCCACTCACCTGTGTCACTTACTGTATAGAGCAAACTAGCAGAAGCTCAGAAACCATGGATGTGTGGTGAGTGCCCTATGGCTGAAGTGTGTATGGGGTGGTTGAAGATGAGTTTATGCAGTGGCTAACAGCTCAATTGTAAAATCAGTAATACACAGGTAATTCTTACATAGGGGAGTAGCTTCTTCGAACTCAAAAAATTTTGGGATTAAAACACATCCAGTGCCAGACAGAGCAATATCTGAGGTGCCTAGAACTGCTCAGGAGTGAAAAAACACCCTGGAGCCAATGCTGTCTAAATGGAGTGGTAAATGCTTCATCCACACCTAGAGCTGACACCTTCCCTGTTCTCTAAACTCAATCTCCCTGCCCTCCAAAAGAAAATCTCCCCAACATATATACAGAGAAAAAAAGAAGGACAAAGTATAAAACATGCAGAAGGCAGCCTAAGAGATTTCAGGATCTATTGCTAACTTCCCTACTACAACCATCAAATACTGCAGGAATTTTAAAAGCTTTAACACTGTCTATTTCCAATTACTCTGAATTGTGAAAGAATTTATTTCAGAAAATCTATGGATTGTAGACAGAAGGAAACAGTCCTTAGTCCCTCCTGTTTCAAGTCTCTGTTTTGGCTGTCAATGGCCATGGTTAACTCAGTTAACTGGTTTGCATATCTCAATGAACTGGATATTGGTTTGCAGTGCATGCAAGTTACGCTTTTCAAGTACTCTTGACAAAACAAAAGGGACTGTGAACTGTAGCTTATAGCACAGGAAGAAGAAAATTGCCATCACTGGCAAACTTCAAAAAAATCCTTGCTGCAAATGAAGTGAAAATTCACTTTGATCTCAAAGCTAACATAAAAGTATGACTGAATTTGAGCCATCAAATTTAATAAAAAAACAAAACCCCAAAGCAAACCAAAATAACCCCCAAACTCAAAACACCTTTCCCACCACTAAGAAACAAAAACTGGATCACAGATCCATTTACAAGAGAGGTCCACTCTCTGCCAAAGAGCTTTGCAGTAAAGAAAAAGTAAGTATGTGAAGACTAGTGACATAAGTCATATTTTACATAATTGATAGCATTTTTGAACAGATAAGAACAGAACATAGATTGATAAAACTTTGAATTTCACTACACAGTTCAACAGTAGGTATATCTGAAAGAGTCTTTTCATTTTGGTAACAGTAAAAATACAAAAATAAAAAATGCAGAATGATTATTAATGTAGAATTAATGTAGAATTATAATGTAGAATCAGGCCTCTGACTGCAGGCTTTCTGGCAAATCTTCTGGCAAAGCAACTGTGATTTGAAGCAACCAAGCTTCCTATATTGACTGTTTGATTTTTCCACGAGATCAACATGTGGCATTTCTAAAAAAGCAAATGGATTCATTAGTAAGGACTATGAACTTAATTGGACAAATTAAAATACTCTAGCAATTATCTCAGTTCAGTGATACACAAGAGGTTCTCATAGCATTATTTTTGACATCTTCACTTCACATTAATTATAGTTAAAAATACAACTATAAAGCATTTTCGTTTTCATATATACTTACTTTAAAAGGAACTTCATAAATCATTAAGGAGTAGCTAGCATGTAGTGTTCCAAATGCTTGCGCTATCTGAACTAACAAGACTTGTCTAAATGATGACCAGTCCTGGAACTCTGCACCCACACTCATACTTGGACAGCAGGAGGACCAGTCAAGCCTAACACTGATGCTTTTACCACATGCCCCAGTGGTCGAGCACAGACCTCTTTCCTAGACAACGTGTAGCCAAGTGGGCCAGCACTGTGAGCCACTGCACAACAAATCAGCTCAGCTGAAGATTCCCTCAGCTCTTTCAGAAGAAAAGAGCTTTCTCTCCCAGTATTTTTGAATATCAATTTACAGCAGAAGCTTTTCTACCAAACTGAAAATATTTTGAGGAATCACCCAAGAATTTTATTCCCGGTATCTTTAGTAAAATCTGGCATGAAGGCACTGAAACAAATTAAAATGCTTTTGAAAGTAGGACTTGAAAGACTACAGGTGTTAGGAGCCCTAAAGACCAAACAACTTTGGGTACAAAGGCTTAGCAAAGTTTTATGCAGTCTACTTTGCAAGCTTTCCACGATATAGGTCTAGTGGATTGTCCATTACAAGCAGCTTTCTGAATCACCTTCTTATAGGCTATTTTATCTTATTATTTCAGCTGCAAGTGTCAAGGGAAGAACGGAAAATCAGAGTATATTCTTGCTCTTCTCTCAGGCTATAGGAGGAGAAAAACCCAACCAAATAAATCACACATTCATGATAAAAAGAAAAAAAAAGTATAAAAGTTGAATCAAGATGTCACAATACCTGCCCTATTCTCTAAGGAGAAACATGAGAAAAATTTTTGCTATCTCTAACTTTATTACCAGACTCTATTCAAAACCCACAATGACAAAGGTCATCAGAGAAGGTATACAGAATAAGATCACACTTCACAAACTTTTTCCCCCTGTATTTTGTATGCATCTTTGTATGTATGTCATACACAGAAGAATAAGGGCTCATTTTTTATTTTTTTCAGATGAGCAGACAAGCCTAAAGGTTGGTCTACAAACATAAAAAAAAATACAATTTACCAAGAAGTCATTCTCCCCAGGAATAGTCTTAAATAATTCTCTCTATTAATGTAAAACTTCTGCAACTCCTTTCAGACCAGCCTTTCAATTTAACAGCACTGCAGTATCCCATTGAGCTACTAATAATGGAGAATGTGTTTATTGAGTTTTATCATATGCTATCCAGTCTAACTATTTTCAAACAACATTCAAGTAAGAAAATGCAACACAGTAAGACCTGTAATTCTGCAGGTAAATAGGTACATGCTGGTTTTAAATGTAGCTATGATTCAAAATTATTACTTTCCAACCCTTCTAAATTAACAGAGCTCTAAAGCATGTGCCTTGCTCATGTGGTTGGATCAACTCAGTAAGAAGGCTCAGGGTCACAAGATTTCTCCCTTTTCTTTAAATCACGCTTCTAGCAGCCTTTTGTTTAGCGCTAACTGTTTTGGTTATCTTCCTTTGTAAGGCCTACAAATTTTCATCTAATAGGACCTTGTTTATACTTATGGCTGCTCTGAATGAGGCCATACCTGGACAGCGTTTAGTGGTTTCCTCTTATTAAACACTGTAGATTTTTTTGCCATCTGAATTTTTGTAATAAAGGTTTTGATTTTTTTCAGTGCTTGTGTAAATCCTCACTGGATTTTATGGCTCCTGGTGCTTTTACAAGGCAGAAGAAAGGCATGAAATGAATGTTCTTGTGTCAAAAAATAAATAAAAAATATGTATGTGTGCATGCTTCTGCAAGAATTATGTTGAAATATCTTTTAAAAGCACCATGATCAGGTCATTTCTTTAAACCCTTCCAAGGAGCTGAAAAATTGCCCTTCCTGTATCCCATTGAGGGAATTACCCACTGAGTTGCTCTTTTTGTCAGTTTCTGGGAGCTGACTGGATGCTGATTCTGGAGTCGGCTGCCAGGTCTTCTCAGCAGAAAGCTCAAGTTTCTGGAAACTGCCCCAGCCAGCACACTGTGTTTGGTGAGCTTCAGTAAAATCTATATTTGCATGGTCAAAATTTGAAGAAACCCAACTATTAAATTAATTGGTGGATTTGAAGGACTGCATCATTGTTCAGGATACATATGGGTCTATTCATGAAAACTGAGACTCAAAAAAACCCAATCAAACAAACAAAAGTTAAATCTTGTTTCTTATATTAGTTGTGAAATACAGGATTTCCTGAAATAATGAAATGTCAGAGCTTTCTCCTCATAACTATGAGAAGCAATGAGAACCACGAGAAGCATTGCAAGCAATTAGAAAAGTTATGTAAAGGTCAAGGGATAAAAAATTCAGCATTCCAATTGATCCAGCTCTTTAAATATGGACCTAGAAGTTAAAAGGTGCTACAGAAATAACTCAAAAGTACTAATACATTTAAAGTATGTTAATGAACCAACTAAATTAATCTATCCTACTGGAGAAGAAAGGCTGGAAAAGACAACTCTGGCAGACTGTTACTACTATTCCATAAAAAACACCTCAAAAAACCAGAAACACTTTTGGGGGACAAAAAAAGAAAATATTAAGCTCTGTACAGATTTCCAACTTTGTCAAGAGACTAACCACAATTAGCTGACAAATTAGCTTGAAACTATTTTCCCCAAATTGCAGGTAACTTGTCATAACAACTGTATCCCCACTCCCAAAATTCAAGTAATGACAACTTGTTATACTATTTTCTATTTTTTTCTGACAATTTAAATTTTGATGAAACATCAATCAGTGCATATAACTTTCTTGTTACCACTGGATTTTACCATCTTTCTTTATTTAGAATGTAGCCACACCAGGAGCTGCTTTATAACTTTTACATATATTTCCACTTTATGTATTAATGAGCTCTACAGAAACAATGAAACACGTAAGTCTAAAATTTCCACTTTGCCCTTTAAGCCCCACTGAGGTGTCAGGAGAAATTATACATTAATGGCTGCATGTGAAAAAAATTCCTACTCTTATTTTTTGGTGCTTGCCATGCTTAAAATCTACTTAAAAGGTATCTCCACTAACTGGAGGTATTAATGGGCATGAGAAAGACAAAAAGCTGTAGGAGCATAGGAACAGATAGACACAGAGTGTTACTCCTATGGAAGTTTCTATGAAATAAACAATTTTGATTATAGTTAACTTGAGTAGATATGTGACTGATGATATATTCCATCTCTATCTCTATCTGTGAGGTCAGTTAACAAAATGAAAGGACTGGATTTCTTACTTTACATTCAGCATAACAGTAAGAATTTGCAAACACCTAGCCTATAAAATGATTTTACTCTTTTGGCACTATGCCTTCAAGATATATACAGAAAACAACCAGTTCCTCAATAACTTCAATCTGCATAGTTCTCTGTATACCAAGTCATAGCCAAGTGTTATCATTAGCTTCCCTCTATTTCAGTGTTAGAGAAGAAAAAAGCATCTCTAACAGTAATTAACATCTCAGGTCAAATATATTGACTTGGAATCAAAATCTAATTTTTCTGGCACATTTATAAGCTTTTCCAGTAAGATATATATGTTGTAAGTAAATACCCATCCTCTCATGATTATCACCATTAGATTGTGAACTATTTGGCTAACAGTCCTTATAGATACAACTAAAACCAGAGGAGAAGCTGCATGGGGAGATACAACACAGGAAGAGGTGATTTTTGTGAAGTCTTAGTACGCAGACCTAGTACTCCAATTCTGCTCACATTTCTCTAGAATATTCTTTGTTCCACAAGCACCTTTTACAAATGTCTGTATGTTGAAATAATCGCTTGACACAGATTTTTACAGGTATGTATTTTGTATACACAAACTTAGGTAAATTATTTCCCCTATATTTAAAATAAAGGAGCAATTTTCTTGATTTATGGTGATTCTTCAATTTGGCACCAGCAGCCTCTTACAATGCAGCTTTAGGACACGTTTAAGCCAGGCAATGCCAGTATAAGAGGTGTGGTCCTTCTTTTCATCCTCTCATAATTAGCACTCACACAACTTATTCTTCAAGGAATTATTCTTTTTCAATCTGATTAACTCCTTGAACAACCTGATCACACAGGTGCCTGTCTTCCAGCGTCAGCAGATTCAAGGGCCTGGCAATATGTACCCAGACATAGCCATATATTACCACTCCAGGGACTTGCCTTTTCAGCATAGACTTAGATCAGGTTCAAATAACTGTGACTCTGTACTCCAAGGCTCAGCTTGTTAATACAGTAAATCCAACCATCAGGCTCCTACCATTGAATCAAAAAATGATGCAGCTAAATGATGCAGAGACCTGATCTGCTATGAACTCACTCTGCCAATTTAAATTTGTTCAAAAACCCAATGTTTTTGGTACGTTAACTTTGTACCAGCAAGCTTTATGCTGAATCAGGTATCATCTGTCCTTCCTGCAGCTGGCATAAAGTCAGCATAAACACGGCATTGCATGCTCTAGCTAATTAAAAAGGAAAGTGCCTGTGTGCTCACACCTGATCCAGATCAGCTCAGCACAGCTGAATGATCCAGTAGATCACAGATGCACTATGAGTGACTGCTCAACAGTTACCTGCATTTTTCACACACATTAGGTATGGACATGCAACCTGCTCTTAAGCTGCCACAGACCTGATTTGTGGAAGTTGATAATGCTCCTCAACTATTGCTGAAGTTGAGAAGTTGAGGAATGCTTTTTTCCTGCCTCCAAAGGACCAAGCCTCACAATAACAGCTTGGGAAGAAGCAGAACCATTTGACAGAACAAAGCACTCTTCAGGATGACAATTTGAAAGACAATATTTGATTTTCAGGGAATTTGATCTAGGGTAAGCTAGACTTCTACCCCATCCTACAGCAAGATACCACACGTTCCAGCAAACTGACAGACTTATGACCAAAAGCTAAAAAGATGAGAAATACTATGCTAACATCACATTGTACTTGACAGTTGTTGATTTGCTCTGCATGTTACAGAAACATCCCAATGAAAGGCATGCGCATCTGCCCACATGCCACAGGAGCTAGATACAAACAGGTGAGTAAAAAAATTAAAAATCCAGCTTTACATGCCTTTTATTCATTTGTATAGCTGTGGCATAATTTTTATATTAACCTGATTGTAACTGTCTGCACATAAGTATTAGAAATAATGGACAGGCACTAAAACAGTTGAGGTTTTTGGTGGTGGTTTATTGTTTTGGGGTTTTTTTGGACAGGTTATAAATCTCTTTTCTTTATGCTGTCAGGAGTAAGGGAGAAACATATTTCAATAGCAACTTTAAAATGAAACTCACAAATTACTACCATTATGCTAAGTGCTAGATATCCCACTGTGCAGTTTTGCTTTGTGAATTTTTACCTTCTTCCATGCACACTTTTAGCCACTGATCGCACAGCCTTTCAGTGTTTTCTGCCTTTTCCTTTAAATAAACTGGCTCTGGCTCCTTCCATCTGGTTCCCCTTCCGTCAGCAACCCTGCACCTGTTCACACCTCCTCTCCTGTTGGATTCCACTGAACATTTCCTCCTCTGCCAGGGCTATTCTGGCACTTGCAACCTTTCTGTCATTCAATCCATCTGTCAGAAGTGAACTTTGTTTACCGCAAGCTTCTGCTTTCTTCTTCAAGAAGCAAAGCCCCTCAAGGTCATTGTCAAATGAACTGTCGGTGTAGATTTAAATCCACTTCTGCTAACCAGCAGCAGATGAAGTTCTTTACAGTCCTGTATTTGTGAAGATCAGTTTGGAATATAGGAGAAATAATAAGAAGCAAAAGAATAGCTTTTAATCATTATTTGTTAACTCCAAGAGCTAACGTGTTTTTCTCCAAATACATATATCTGTTCCTTCTTGCTAAGGCTAGCACAATCTGAAAGAGACTTTGCAGAACAACGCAAAGAAGTGGAAAAGGCTCATAAAAATATTACAAATAAAATAATAAATGAAAGCTTTTTACTCTCACTTTAACACTATGTAACAGAGATATTGACAAAAAATACAAAGAGAGAATGAGAACAGCTGAATGAGTAAGTTTACAGTAAAACCTTTAAGTGGGCAACAGCATTCATTTTAAATTATTTAATCTGCAGCATTTTTTTACCTTACCTACTGATGTTTCACATGCAACACTATTTAAGGAAAAAATCCTTAATATTTTTTCTTATTTTCTTCCTTATGAAACACACATATGCAACTCTTTGTTAGAATACTGCCTTCCACATTGAGGCAAATTGTGAAGATTCTTTGTCAGGGCTGAGACTAAATTCATATTGTCAACAGGATACATTATTTTTAGCAATTCCTGTGTCCATATTTCTTGTCAGAAATACACTCTGATAACTAAAAGTTCCTGAATTATTAACTACCCTCTTTGACAGTCTCATTCTTCTAGAATAAGATATACCTTCAATTTCACTGTGTACCTTGGGTATCCCTTTAAAAAAAGAGATAACCTTTCACCAAGATTAAATACAATACCAAAAAATAAAATACATATTTGAAGTTATGTAAGCAATTACAACCAACCTCCCATTTTATTACCCTTTTACCAAAAATGAATTTAAAGCAAAGCTTTCTGGGATCAAATCCAGGAGGTAATCCAATCTCATTAGCAGAAATGCATTTATAGTTATGTTAGGTCTGAATTTGACTCTAATGAAAATTGCATTGACAAATACTGCATAAGTTTAGCTGAATAAAAACTTAATACTGATCAATCCCTTATATGGGGATTAGTCCCTGCACTTGCAAGGAAGTGTCTTATGCTATGGTCTTCTTCCATAGGAAACTATATGTAGATGAACAAATGCACTGGAAACAGAAGAGGAACTCTGGAACAAAAATAATACCCAGCAGTGTCCCACCTGACTACAGAGATGCTTTTATTTCCCAGTTTGATTTAAACCCTGTAAAACACAACTGACCAACAAGAAGAAGCTAATCAAGAACAGTTGCTCCTATTTCTACAACACCATAGTTTGATATGCAAACCACCAAAACCACAGGGAGAACCAAGAGCAGCCCACTATTAACCTTGCCACACTGCCAGCACAGCCAGGGCAAGGAGTTCAGCCCTGTCAAGTAGCCGACAGCAGCTCATCTGCTCGCTCAGGACAGGCATCTCCCAGCTCAGCCTCTCCTGACCAATCACCGGCACAAGGGCACTGCGCAAGGGGCTGAGGAGAGCAGCCAGGCTGGAGTGCTCAGGTGATTTTTTTTACTTCCTCCCTCCATCCACCAGCTACTTTCTCCAGCAATGACAACCTACAGGCTGCTGCTCTTCAAAGTGAAGTTGGATAAGGCCTCCAGTTGAGGACTTTTTTGGGTTCTCTGTTGAATTTTTTTCTAGGCTAAAATTTCAGGAGCAGAATCATGCACAGCAAAAAAAATACCCGCAATACCCGCTGTGACTGCACAAAATAAACAACTTTGAATATACTTCTGAAAGCACAAGACAGCTTTTAAAATTGTTGAAGCACACAAATACCAAGTGCTGACAGAAAAAGTACATTTTAGCTTATTGTAAAAACAAGCTTTCAATGTACTTGAGAGAAAAGCTTTAGAACAAGTCAGAAATAATGATAAAAATCAGAACCATTTTTCCAGTAGCAAATTCAGCAAAAAATTCAGCAGCCTTGAATACATGTATCTGAAAGACTTCTTTGGTTCAAAAAAATAAATCATTATCCTGTTGTCATTAGTCACACAAATAAAAAACCTAATTTGAATGAGACCAAAGTAAATATTTGATACACACTCATAAACTTATTACTGTTAGTGCTGAATAATAACTGCTCCAAACAAAGACCTTATAAAGATGTTTGTTTTCTACAGCAGTTAGTCTCTTCAGTGTTTCATCTGAATTCACTACTCGCTCCAAAGCGCTTTAAGTATTGTCACTGCTCCTGAACCACACTCTACATGCAGTAGCAATTTGGCTGCCTCAACAACCTGATGTGATCATTGATGTGACTAGTTGCAGTTTAAATGCCGTGAAGAAAAATTTAGATGAATCTAATACTAAAATCTGAAAATGTATAACTGCCTTTTCCTTAAGAAATATTTATTGTAGGACAATAAATACAATTGTCAACCATGTTAAAACTAGTTAAAAATGAGTAATAATTTATAAACACTTTCATGTTCAAAATTAACCTGATAGTGTATTTGTTCTTTACTCCTTCACTTACATTTTCTTTCCTTCCCTTATAAAATTAATCAACGGCAAATATATTTAAAATATTAAATAGGATGATATATAAATAATTGTGTGTTATCTTGACACAAAGTGTATCAGCTTCAAAAATTTTACAACGCACTGCCAGAAGACGACAGAACCGATTTATTTCAAATCACTCAGTATCAGTCTTCATAAAGCAGCATATGGTCTTATCATGGCAGGTAAAATATTTTACCTTCTATAATAACGCAGAGCAGCTAATTTATCTACATGCTGTATAATCAGATAAACAATTTCAGCTGCACTATGAAAACCTGTAGGCAAGGGAGAAATTTATACCCCCTCACATTATTGATTTTTCCACCTATACATTCATATGATTGTTAACAATACAAGCTATTCTTTCCTCCACCTCCGTCTTCAATTACCTTAAAGCAAGACCGTCTTTTCAGCAGTGAAAATATTTGCAGTTTCTACAGCTGCATGACAAAGAACTCAGGTTTTCAGAGTTGCTTAGGTGAAAAGGAAGGGGGGGGGGGGGAAAGCTCTGCAAGATTCAATTGAAAGTAAAGCAGAGTGAATGACAACTTTCAAAGCTACCACAATCATTTACTAATGTGCTGCTATAGCAAATAAGTCTAATTTTTTTTGACAGCACCAAATTAGATTTATTGCAGAAACTGCTGCATAAATAGCATATGGCTATGTTATACTACCTATTTCAAATCCCAGTAATGTTTCCTCCCCTCCCTGCTCAAAATGGATAATTGAGCCAAGCTATAAACCTTCTGCAGACAAGATATATAGAAGTTCAAAAAGCAGATGCAGGACACATAGGGGTTTTTTTGTTGAAATTGTCTTAAAAAGTATCACATGTCCTGATCAAACAAAACTGTGTAGTAGTAGGTCAGATCTCCCTTGCTACGCTTCAGGATTTTATTTCCCCCTTTCCTCAATAAAATGTTGTTTTCATTTCTCTTTCAAGCTGACAGTCATCAACAAGGGGCATGACCTCGTAATCCTCTCACAAGCCTACCTCTTACTCGCACTAGAAATCCTATTGATCTTTACTTCTTACGTGAGTCAAATTATTCATGTGACTCAAGATCAGAAGGCTCGGACCCCCATTCATTCCTCACAAGCTCTCATTTATGAGGAGGGAAGTGCCTCCTCCGAGCAAAAATAAAACATCAGAAAGCTGGTTCCATTCATTGGAGGGGCCCAGCCCTGTGGGAAGGTGCCGACCTACGGCCCTCCCGCCTTTCCAGGGAGCAAAGTTTCCTTGTGGTTTCCCGGATCAGTCCCCGCACCCACGTGCTTTTGCGTTTGTGTCAATCGCCACGCTCCGCGTTCGCTGTACCGCTGCGGTAAAATACCGAACCACGTAAGCCTATCTCGGGGCAGGGCCGGGAGCACAGCCCCGTGTTTCCGAGGAAGGCAGAGGCGCCGTGCCTCTTGCAGTCGGGACGCGCTCGACGCCCCGGAGGCCGCAATGCCGGCCCGGCCCGGCCCGTCCCCGCCCGCCTCGCAACTCGGTGCGGCCGCGGCGCCGAAAAGACCTTGCAAGGTCTGCTCTGCGGCCGGCGGGCACACCACTGCACACATCGCGCACGGCTGCGGCTACCCCGCCGCTCGCCTGGCGGTGGTCAGTCCTCCCAGCTGCCCTATCCGTTACTGTCTGATTAGCTGTGCGAAGGAGCCCCTCCCCGGCCAGCTTTGCCCGCCATCTGTTCCACACGCGATGGCTGCCGCCCAGCAGCCTCGCGCTGCCCTCCTACCTGGCACCCGGCTCCCGGCCTTACCCCAAAGTGCTAACACAGGTTCTCGCTGCTGGCAGAGTCAGGATTTCATTACTACTACTTTGACAAGTGCAGGGTTGTTTGTAATTTCTCTTTTATCCTGATTTTGATTGTACAACCACCTCCCACTGATTCAGTTTGCTTCAGTTTTGTTGCTCACAGATTTTACTCTCCACATTAATCTCCCTCTGGCATGTTACTGCATCTGTTCCCTTTTTTATTATTAATTTTCAAATTCCCACCATTTTTGACAAAAAGGAGGTAATCTACACTCTGCTTCTGCCCATTTCATTTTCTTTAATTTGGAAGATAAGTATGAAAGCGTGCCAAAGAAGTTAATTCTCCGTTAACAGTTTATTTTCTGGCATCCTGATGCCTTTGTATATGAAAACCAGATAGAAATAAATGTTGACTGAATCACAACAACATAGTCGCAACCGTCCCCAAATTTAATGAAAAGTAAACATATGAAGCGGAATCTAAAAAGTTTATTAGTTATCAGAGTTGTTTCATGTTATCACTCATCCCTGCATTTTAAAATAATGCTTTTGTACATGCTGACCAGACTATAAAAAAAAATTAGAAATCAATCACTGGTTACACCTCATTTCTACTTCCTCCCCCCACACCCCCAATTCAAGTGTTATTGGTCCTCTCATCAGTCAGTCAGTCTGAAGATTAAGCACATCTCAGTCATTTAATATTAGTAACAGCATTTCTCCAAAACTCCTTTCCAGTACAGATTATGGACTCTGAGGTGCTAAAATTGTTGGGAAAAGCATGGCATTAAGCATGCTGCTAACTAATAGATATTACTAGAAAAAAACCCCACCAATAAATACTAAGTACTGTGCAAGTCCCTAGAAGGCTATATATAACCATGAAGAAATAATTTTACATTTTATCATTTAATAGTATAGCTTAAATAGGGAAATCAATGAATGAGTGGGGCTGCAATTCTAACAAGGAACACTGGTGATGACATACAGCTCAATACCAGAGCTTCAGAGATTAAATAATGCTGCATTAACCTGGAAGGCTCTGCTCTTTATTTATTATACATGTAATAGAAATTAGCCTTAATGGAGTCATTGAAATTAGCAAGAAGCACCAGTGCACAGTAGGATGGCTATAGCACTGCTAAAACCCAATTGGCACTTCCTTAGATACGCTGCTTTCTAGAGATCATGTCATTGTCAAAAAGTGGGGAGAGAAGAAATATCACATAATGGGGAAAAAACAATAATCAAGAAAACACCCACTGACTTACTGTAATATAAACTTTAGTCCTTCAAGAGAGTGACACTTGGATTTGGGGCAGCTTGGTGGGTTCACCTGAACCTGAAAGCATGGGTTCATTTAGTAATTTTTCCCTACCTACAAGCTGACCTTCAGTAGATCTTACAGTGTTTCATATAAGCAAACAAGAAAAATAAAATTTAAACCAAACTAAATCTGCTTGTATTCTAATAAGTTATATTTTCCATCAAATTTTAGATGACACTTCAGCCAAAAATAGCTTGAGCCATCTCTCTATCTAATCTATCTATCTTCATAGTTGAGAAAAGTCATGAGGACATAATAAAATTTCAGTTTTGAAATTTGATGATTCCCTCGCTTCTTAGTATTTAACTTCTTTGGCATATGTAAAAAGGAACTACATCTGTCTGCAACTGAAACAAATAATACTTTCAGATCTGGTTTGAAAGAAAAAGAGGAATTATTTTAAATGATGATTCTGTTACACAAGGATAGTGAAAAATTTTATTACATTAGATGGCACGCTAATATCTGGACAAGTTGTTAACATCCTCCATCTTTTACATGATATTTTCCATGAGCATATTGACATGATTTTTAATGTCTATTTTCTCACTAACTAAGAACAATAGACTTGTATGTTTTCTATTCTGAAGAATGGATTCAGGTAGGCTTCATTAGCAAGACCTAACCTTGCAAAAGTAACAGCAATTTAACATTGACTTAAGAACTAATTTCATAAGATTCTCCTACTACAGTAACCACAAAGCTGAAATTAGGACAAAAGAAACCCCAAGAAAACTTTAAACAATCATGGTCAGTCTCATAGCATGGTGACATCTGCAAAGTTACATGACTGACAAGCAAAACTACGCAGTACAAGTTCTGTATTTCCCCAGTCTTTTGAAGACATACAAATTAGAATTACTAACTAGATTCAATAGCAGAAAGTGCATGTTAATAGCAAGTATTTCTAAGCAACATATTGCTCCAGGAAGAAAGGTGACAGGAAAAGGCAATTTTAAACTCTGTGGCAATGGTTTAGAATAGCTAATTGTAACCTTTTTTCTTCATTTTTAACAAGTACATTTTGTTAACTTAGAAGCTGTTTAGCTGGTAATCAATCAACAGTGTCTGAAAACTAGGATGCAGCAAAGAAGTGGGACTCCTGGAAAAAAGTGCTGTTTTGCAGAGTACTTTCTTTTTCTCATTTTGACACAGACTATATGTTTTTTTCTCATTTAATCCATTCATATAAATTTATTATCTCATTTTTGTACATTGAAATCCAAAGTTCTTGTATTCATTTTATAACCCTATTTATTTGCAACATCCAAACTTGGAATCAGTGGATTAGTGAAGCTTTTCTCCTTAGTAATACAGTAATTCATACAAAACAAAGAATTCTTTCTGTATCTCCTCAGCTACCTCTAATTTCTGCCAGAACGGCACAGACAGGTCATGCAAGGCAACAGAAAGACTATTCACTATGTAACAGCAGTACAGGCCTTCCTCAACTCCAGCGTTGTGAGAAGACTTGGAGTGAACCAGCTGGTCCTCTCCTGAAAAGAAGAGAATCAGCAAGACGAGGCCAAGGCCAGAATACCCAAGAGATGCACTAAATCAGTGCAATTTCTGCAGCAACCTCCCACAGGCAGGACTCTAGAGCTTAAAATCTGTTTTCCTTGGCAAGCGCCACAGTGAATGAGCCCACAAGCCCCATAGGATTGCTATTACCCCTACCCTGCAAGTATTTTCACCGACACGGTTGCCATTTGAGGTGAAAGGAATAAATGAAAGAAGGCAAACTGTAAGTGAATATAATTTACATGCAACAACTATGGATGTAACAATCCATGAGAAACATCCTGAGTTCAAAATGCAAAACTAATGCCACTAGAGACATTTAACTTTTATACCTTCCCTAACACAGAAAAACCGTTCTGCCTGGAAGTGAGCTGAGAGGAAGAAAAAGAATACAGGCTAAGGACGAGTTTCATTACAGTAGATGTTTTCCTCTACAACTCAGGGAAAACAGGTGACTCTGCAACAGTATCTCAAACCCTGCCCTATGAATTTGAGTTCAAGAGGAAAACAGGTAACAGTTGAGCAGCAAGGAATCACTCATCTCTTTTTCCCCCTTCTTCCTCAAGCAATATCACCTAACATGTTCCTGGAAAGCACACAGATACTCCAAGTGTACAGAGAACACAAAAATCTATAAAGCATTACAGAATTTGGGGAATGTCAAGAAGAAAGATTTGAACCTATTTCCCATGCCTCAACATTAAAATTTTTCCAATAAATACATGTCAGCATAGAAAACATTTCAATTCTTATAGGGAGATGCCAAACGTGAACACAAAGCATTATAAAAAACCCCAATCAAGCAAAAAAAAATTAAACAAAAAAAACCCAAAAACAACTAACCAGCCAACCAAATCCCCCAAACCCACAAAAAACCCCCAACAACCGAAAAAGTCCCCAGGAGATCAGGACCTTGCAGAAGAGTGTCTGCAGTAGGTCAAAGAAGCTATGACAATTCAGCATCTGTCTCAAAAAGCAGGTGTCTGTGAAACTGTATGACAAAGGGCCAGCACAGAGCATTACTTGCCCAAAATCCTGTTCCCAGCCTCTAGTGATTTGCATTTAAGAAACTTTCCAAGTCAGAGACCATACATTGAAAAGCTGCTTGAATCATCTGTATGTTAGGTATCCAGCTTTAATTACTTTGCTATGTAAAAGTAGGCAATAGTCCTCATTTTTACAAAAAAAAAAAAAAAAAAATTTGAAATTATAAATTCGCTAGTCAGATTTCCTCCAAGATATCCAGAGCTTTATTGCATATAATCAGCCTTTGCTAAAAGGAGCGTGGTAAAGCCATTTGGTTAACTATCACAACAAATCATTATTAATAAAGTTCTGCTAAATCCAAACTTTAGATATCTTAACAACTCACCCAAAACTTTTTTCAAGTTCATTAACCTCTAGCATATTTTTTTCTCTAAATACAGGCTGTTAGAGTGGTACTTTCTTCCATCTGTTAAACAACCGTGCTCTGAATTACACAGAAATTTAGCTGAATAAAAAAATGATTCATTGAATTTAATAGTTTAGACAAGGCTCTATTTTATTTCCATTTACTCAATGGCAGAATTCTCACAAAGCTCAAAAAGTACAAGACTTGGATAAACACACAGACTTCTGTTAAGTGATAAAAATCTGAGCTTTTTTTTCCCCCCATGAAAAATTTAAACTAACTTAACTTTTTTCCTTGAGTACTGAGTAAAAGCTGCCAGATTTGTTTCTGGATGTTCATTCTTGTGGGGAGCAGGGCAATGGAACAAAAAACCTACACACACAACCAAAAGCCTGCAAACAGCTGGACAATAACATTTTCCAAGGCAAAAGGAAAAAGTTCTGAAGTTACCAAAACTCAAGCTGAAAAGACTAAATGGCATGTCAACCTTCTGGAATTTTCTAGAAATGTGTAATAAATAGTGCAGCAAAAGACATTAGGAATTATACCCAAGGATGGAAAACACTCATGGGAAGTCTCTCATCGCACATTGCAAAGTACCGTATCTTCAATGAGCAAGAGACTTCAAATACTGTCCTCACATGCTTGAGCTTACCTCAATAAGACAAAGTTATGTTCATTTATAAATTTATATATATATTCCTGGTCATTTTGCTGAAGAAATTTCAGGTTATTAATCTGAGAACTCCTATGCTTAAAGGTGCTGTTCTACACTACATCTCAACATTTCAAATGTATTTGTTCTACCAAGAACAGCAACAGAAAAAAAAATGTAGTTGCAGTCTCCCTTACTCTTCTTCCTGCCTAAAAGCATGCCACCCCATCACCAGAGCTGAACACTGCCTCTTCTACTTTTATCAATTATAGCTCATAACTCACTTTCTAGTTCATAACTCACTTATTCAAATCTCCACTTCTAACATGACTGAGGGCTGCCCGTGCAGACAATGACTGCAGATATCTACAACAACTGTGGGGAAGCCTGTGGCAAAAAATTAGCAGAATGAAATTGGTACTACAGCATGTAATAGGATAAGGGGTACCTGGTGAGGTGCAGTTGGTGCTCAGATTTACTCAGCAGTTCTGTCAGTTTTAGGCACTCCTCTCTGGCTCCTGTCACATCCTGCTGGGCTTGTTCCAAACGCTGTTTGTTTCCATTCAGCTCTAATCCCAGTTTTTCTATTTTCTTCAAAAATTATAGAACCAAAGAAAGTGTATTTAAGAAATATATAGAGATACATTTTAAGACAAAACAATGTGATCAAAGTACCTGAAAATAATGCACAGTTCTGTTTTGAACTTGATAAAAACTGTAAAACAAGCAAATTAAAGTATTTGAAATTGCATTCTTACGAAAAGCCAAAATGTGTCTCATATTTAAACATACTAATATACAATCAAATGTCTTTGTGTTCATGTGGCTTAAGAGTTACAGGCATTCAAGTATCTTCTGATTTTCTCATGTGAGTTTTCATATTTGTGGCCTGAATTCACTGTTAGAGAGCCAAAAAGGCAGTGGAACAGTGGCCATCTTCAGAAGCTACTTGACATAGGATAGCTCTTGTGATAATTTATTTTTATTTTTTTTAATGCCTGTTACATAACGACAGTGGGCATTTAGCTATGTCACCTAATATTACACAAGAGAATAAAGATAATTTTGTGAATTTTCCAGTATTCAAAAGAAGTAATTTGTGACTTCTATCTGAACCCTAAACATACCAGCTGCTGTTAATCCTCTAATTCTATTAATATCATTAGTCCTTGATTAAGGACTTGATTAAGTTGATGAGTCTATTAATTTATTTTATAAATAACAAAAGTCAAGTTTGTATGACCAGCATTGTTGATTCCAGTGACACATACTAGACTTATGTTATCTCAATCATATTGTCAGAAATTTAAACAGTTTTCATAAAAATTCTCAGAAACAATATATTTTGCTTCAAGTCCATATACAACATATAAGTACCTGTAGGAGCAGATCTGTAATACAATATTATACTTTGTCTTAGGGATGCTTTTAAGAAGGCCAGTAGAATACAGAATAAGCTGACAATGTCATTTTATCATGTAGTAACTGTTCTGCACCAAGTCCCTACATAAATATTTATTTGTCATTGGGGCTGGAGGAAACTTGAATGTTTTTCAGTCAACTAAACCATGAAAGGTCATTTGTAGCACAGAATAAAATTGTTCATATAAGGAGTTAGTGCTGAATAGCTATTACACTTTAAATTCATACCATAGCTTATTTGTGGTAGCTTCCTCAGGTAGAAAAGATGCAGTATCTTCTTCACTTAATGAAATTATTAATTCAAACATCCTACAAGAAAAATTAATAAACCCCACTCCAAAATGAACATTTGAAGTACCTTCAAACAATGGCATCTCTTTTCCTCCCATAAAAATGTTAACCTTAACTACTTCCATTAAGTTAAGATGTCAGACAAATACAATCTCTTCATCCAAAAACAAATTTCAAAGTGCTGGGAATTTTTTTATTTTTAATTTTGCCAATTACTTAACTGTACACATTTTCCCCCCAAAAGCATTCTACAAAGGTTCATCAAGGAAATTTTTATTACAATTTAAATGTCACCTTGCTTTATCACATGCACCTCCTACAAAATTATATTAAGAATTCCAAGTTCAAATGCAAAGATAATAAAACTATTAAAAGAATTGTTAATAGTTTTCTAAAGAATGTAACAACCTATTACACTGACAGCATATTCTAAAATCAGGTGCTCAAAGATATTAAGTTACATATGCCTTTGCATTTTCACTTTTCACGGACTTTGGCATATTTTATATAAAAATTTCAGTGGGTAGCAGTTAACAGTAGCAGTTCATAAATGTATTTTCTCCATTCATAGTAAACAGGGACATGAGCTCTTCATTCTCTTTACAACATAAAGATAGTGAAGTTCTGCAACATTCCTAAAATTTGCTTTAAAAATACAGCCATTCAGCGTACCTTTAAACAAACCCAAACCACAAATCAGTTCAAAAGCATCAACTACATACATACAAAAAGTACAACCACAGCTGATAACTTAAATACACTCTAGATCACTCCTTCAGGGAAAAGTTTCAAGGAACAGATGGGCTTTACACCATTGCCTCGAGTTAAACAGGCTCAGTCAGGTTTTGACACAGACCCACAGAAGGAAGCAAATTCCAAGTGCAAGAACCTCTGGTGAAAATGTTTCATTCCCATCAGCCAGATGTTGAACCTTCAGGGCTGAACCCAAGAACACATTCACAGATTTCAGTTGTCATGAAAATGCAGGGGGAAATTCTCAGATAGGGAAGTGTCACTTCATTGCAGGATCTTTAAACATTCACAGGTGTCTTATAATTTCTATTAAAAGTATCAAGAAAACAAACATGGGGCTTGAAGAACCAGTTTACTCATGCTACTTTCATCAGTAATTCCAAACTTCAGTATTAGCTCCTTTACATACTCATGCACACATGTGCTTGTGCATGTGTGTAGGTATACACAGACATACATAAATATCTTAGAATACCAGTGTTTGGAGGTACTTGCAGCATGAGCTAAATGAAGATTAGGAATTCTACACAGGAATTCTGGTAATGACCTGGCAGAAACAGCAGACAACTTCATAAGAAAGGAATGGCAGAAAAATGCCACCCAAGAAAACATGTTAACAGCAACTCAGAAATAGCTAATCCAGTTATATTTTTCAACTAAATTATTCTTTTTGAAATACCAAATAATGTTTTTTCAAAGTAATTTGGTAGGAGCCACACACCATACCACACCACATAAGCAGGCTGAAAAGAGAATGTACTCTGAATACTACGTGATACTTTGGTTCAAAACTCAGGCAATAGTTTGAAACATGAACCGTGAGAATCTGAGACAGGTTCATACAATAAAAACCAACCCTCTTCTCTCTCCTGCCAACAATAATAGTCTCACAAATACACTCTGTCCTGCATTCTGAAAAATGTCAAGTCTAGTCCATCTTTGGGTCATCACAATATAATCAGGATTTAACAACAGAGAAATTACAGAATCAATGAATCTTCTTCACTGTTCCTGCAGGGAACCTTAGCAGCAGCATTTTTCCCAAACCATGCAGGCTAATTTTTGTGTTACTTCAGTTACCATTTCTTCTATCAGGAAGCTGCAAGCAGTTCTGTAGCTGCTACCCAGGCCCCAGTGTAATTGTAGGGACAGAAGCAGAAACAAACCACCAGCTAAAGTATTTTGCTGACAGCTCTGTTTCTCATGCAGTGTTAATTTGATCCCCCAGTGCCTATCACCTGTGATACAGCTTTTTACCACACGATCAGAAAGTTATTTCTTCAAGGTACTTAACTTTTCAATGTATGTGAGAGACAAGAGATGGAGCACAGAACTGCAAAAAGACAGATGACAATCTTGCATTTAAGAAAATCTGAAACAGATTTTCAGTATAACAAGGAACAGAATTATCATAATGTATACGTACAACAAGACTACATTAAGGTTAGAACAGGCAACTTCTGGTGCTTAACTCTACAACTTTAATGTTCTTATTACTTCTGCACATAATTTCAAAAGTACTATTAAATATGTCTTGTTCTGCAGTTGCACAAACTCCCAGGAATATCAACAGGCACTTTGCCATGGAAAGATGGCAGGCTAAACCTCAGCAGGAGAAACATGGTTATTAGTAAGCTTGAAACACACTAGCACCATCCTGTATCCATATTCAGTTCAGTTACACAAAAGAAGTTTTACTTAAACAAAAATGCAGCATTGGTGAAGTATCCCTGCAGTAAAATTTTATTCTAAATCAATTATTCTTTTTTCAGTATTACCACCAATGACCTTTTATATTTTAAGTTTTCCACTTTGGAGCATATAGGACCCTTCTGTATCTTTTATTGAAGCACTTAAGTGTTTCACTCCTCATTCATTAGTTTGGGATGCATTTAAAAATTATCATCAGATTTTCACAACGCATTTTTAGGGGAACACACTGGAGATGTTCATTCAGAGGCATAAATGCAACTTACTGGAAAACATAAAAGATGTTTTCTCAAACACTGAATCAATCCTCAAATATCCTCTTCATAATCTGACATTATCTTCACCTAAAAATACTTAGGCATGTTGCTTTTTAATCAACTAGGCATCTCTATCACTGAAAAATCTGATTAAATGAAATAATAATTTTATTCAAAACAAGTCAAGTTAAAGATTAAAATAATTATTTCTTTTCATAATGATGCTGATTCTATTGTATGCAAAAAATACAACATTAAACTTCAAACTAGCAGATGTTTTTCATAGAGTTTTGCATAACAGCAAACTGACAAAAAAGACATACTTTTTTTTAACAAATGAGAATGATTAAGTGGTGATAAAAGAACTCATATTCTGAAGAAAATGCAAAAAATTACTTTAGAACACTTTTAAAAAAAGGAAAAATAAACTAAGCCCAAATAAATTCTTAAGTGATTTATGACATTCACTGTTGTCCCAGTACATTCATACATGAGGTAAAAAAATACAGTGTATAACCTAAAAAGTAAATTCTGCACTGACTGTATCATTGCCCAAATACTGCAGTAAAGTAATTCTGGAGAGGAAAATATTCATGTGAATTTACAATACATTTTTTTTTGTTTCATACTTCATTTGCCACCCTTATTAAAAGATTAAAGGGGCATAAAATAGAACCAAAAATAGAAGAAAAAATCTAAAGCAATAAAAAGTGAAATATAATCACTGTGGTGGTTGTTATTTGAAAGTACATCCCCAAAAGGCAATCAACATCTATAAGAACATATACATTTCAAATTAATACACTTCTGCAGGCCATGATGCTCATGAGCTTAGCTTCATTTACTGAAGTAGCCTCCAAAGCAGTGAAACCAGTGATTGTGCACAGGAGCAAGCCTTTCAAAGAGGTGCCCCCAGTATGGCCTTGCACATTCATTTAGATATCATAGGTACCAGTGACAAGAAATTTTTGCACTATTTAACACTGATCTCAATCCATGTTGCCTTCCATACCTAGTAATATACTAATTAATCAGGGACAGAACTAATGGGATTTATTTATTTATTTATTTTAATTTTAAAAACTCAACAAAACAAGATGGGTTTTGTAGCAAGATTTCAGGTGTTTTACTTGGATTACTATCAGTCGATATGCAGCAGGGGTCATTTGCAGTCATTTCTATCCTAATCCTGATATCAATCAAGCAACTCTAGGTTCGGAGTGGTCTCTAAACCTCAGACCTCCCAGGCATGGCCATCTGACACAGCATATCGCACCTGAAGAACTGTCCAACTTTGTAAAGAGAGTTAGGTCCATCACAAGGTTAACCCCCCTCCCACCCCCCGAAATCCCAGCAATGGTTTTCTACCTTTTGCACTCTACTTGAATTACTGCTGCTTCCCAATCCAATCTGAATGAGAATACAAAGCCCTCAGGAAAGCTACATGTGGTATCAAAGGAGAAACCTCCTTTCTGAAAGTAGATACCTTATAAATCTGTGAGAATATGCAAATAGGTACACAGGGCTTAAAATAGTTCAGAAAAAGACCACCTCTTTCTAAGAGGCTAGTTCACAAAAAACGCAGGACTACTGCAAATTCTACAAATCATTTAGCCTAAAATAGGAGTCTGAAAACCTCTCCTGACAGGAAAGGCAAGTAACCTGAGCAGAAACACAAGAAGTAACTAATAAACACACATGGTTCCTTTGAAAGGTTTTCTCTGTATAGCTGCTGCACAAATCAATTCATCTCCAAAGACCAGAGGGACAAGCAAAGACAGAACCTAGATAAGCAAAGCAGGCTGTGACTTCTTGGATGGCTAATAAACTAACCTGATCTGGTGGGACTCTTGAATTCCTCAGAGACAAATAGTTTTGTGACCCCTTTGTCACTTGTTCTGCAAAGTGTGACAGCACCTGGCAGTACCATGGACCTTGTGAGCTCCCCTAAAATGCAGAGCCTTAAGACAAGAGCTGTCACATAAGCAAAGGTCATGAGCCACAAACCCTCTGCTCCCAAACTGACTGAGAATCAAGAGAGACAGGATCCTGCAGTTTGCTAGAACCATCAGGGGTGCTGGAAGAACTTAATGGTAATAGCATGGAAGGTGGATGCTCTTAGAACAGATTTTAAATCTCACTGAAGCCAATTTGCTACCTGCAGTTGTCAGCTGGAGCAAGAAAAAATTTATGTTGAAAAGCATATATTTATGAGTATGCACATGCAATTTTTAAATTAGGGAATAATCTTAAAGGTCTGTCCTTGTGCAAACTCTTGAAGAGCAACATGGTCCTTGTGGATAAATACCCTGAAATGACAAGAATGAATGGCTGAAACATATTATACAAGGATTTTACTTCATAATTTTCATGAAAATATTTGCTTTTAATTTGCCAAAATATCTGAACTGCAATACTATTCCACGAGCAAAACTTCCAATCCCGTAGAGACTACTACAGTCACATTTTAACAGAGAACACTGCTGTAGTACAGATTAGCTCAGCAGCCACCAGCAGAGATAAGAAAGTGATTTTGTTCACAGTGAAACAAGATGATTTTTTTTTAATGGATTGCCCAAGGGGGAGATGGGGGTACAATGGGGTGGTGCAAAATATGTGGTTCACTTGCTGATAAAAGTTTCCGAAAAGGAAGGATACGTGTAGAAAGAAGGAAGGGGAAGATTACACCTACTTCATTATCGAAAAACAGGAGAGAACAAAACCTGTTCCTTTTATCCTTTCAAACACTATTTAAGACTACTGATGTGAGATTAGTTCTTACTTCTTGGAAAGCATTAAGGAAAAGCTGAAAAGAAAACCTATGCAATAACAACTGACAAGTAATAGGGACTTTTACACTCTTTTTCTTCTGATTGTTGACACAATGACTATTGATAAAACAACCATTTTTTTCTAGTCAGAAAAGAAGAAAAAAACCAAACCAACAGAAACCAAGTATTTATTTAAGTATGCATACCACTGGTGCAAGAGATGTGCAATTCTTTTCCTACTTTGAATAATGTTTAATGCACACAATTTTCTCTTTCCGTATACTGTGGGGTGACATCACTATGGATGACAGAACATGGATCAAGGTTACATGGGCAACTACACCTACGAACAACAAAATTCTGATCCTTTGTTATTCCTCTTAGCAGGCCATATGCTTAGAGGAAGCAGACCAGTAAAGAAAATGCAGACAAGTCAGTATAGAAAAGTCTACTACTGGGAAGCCTAATCCCAAGGATTTTTCTTAAGGAAATAGGATTTAACAAAGGCTGCTCATACCCCTGATCCATGAGGAATGGATGGCTGACAGAGGAAAGCTATGCCAGAGTAGAGCAGCAGCAGCCATATTATAATTGTAATTATCCATTTTTCATATATATTGCAGTACTGTAGGTCAATGTCTTCCTCAAAAATCTTGAGATGAGCTTATTTACTAATTTTCAAATTAATGCATTGAATGCCTAAACCACAAAATTATTCATTAGAGTTCAGTTAAAGATTACCACATTTCCTTAATGCTTTCTTGTCCAAAACCAATTTTAAGATCATTATACTCAAGGTCAGATCAGGTGAGAAAATTTCATGCTAAGAGTTTCAAGCCATCTTCTGAGTTTTGGGGTTTTCCCTCCGCCAAATATTACTCAAGTATATGTTTACTGATTTAATAGAATTTCTTTTCAAAATAGAATTTCCAGAGCATCTTTATAACTAATGAGGAAAGAGAATATCAGATAAAGGATTGTTACAGGTATACACATAATGCATAATACTAACCCATCTTCACCAGTTATTAAAACTTGCAAGTTTCAAAACATCTGGTGATATGCTGAATGTCACAGCTTGTGAAAACTCTAGTATTTTCAAGCCTGACTCAGGAAAGCTTGATATCTATTCATAAAAAGACATCTCAGTGAATCAGGGTCTTTAAAAGTGTTACTGGTCTTGCTTCGGACACTCTGAAGCATTTCCAGGATATATATACCCAAATTCTTGGCCTGAATTATTTTTGATGAAGACAGAGTCAGTAATCTCTCCTCTTATAATGTCTAAATTAGGTTACTCTAAATCACGGATTTATGACAAATGAGATAAACATTCCCAAAATACCCTTTGGCAAAATGCATTTGGACTGCAATTTTGCCAGATTTTTATTTGTCTGCAAAATTGTCAGTCTATAATGTACAGAGGCATCATTTAGGTTCTGTCATACTGCACAAAAATACTTTGGTGTGTAGCTCTTCCTATTCGTATAGGTTGTGCATGTCAGTGAATCTCAACTGCTTTTCATTTGGACTCATGAACTGCCATGCAGGCAACTCTTAAAATCTGAGTTTTACTACAGTGTTTCTGGAGCTTTTAATTCTGTCACCTATAAAGTAGGCAACAGAAGTCTGGAATCCCCCACTTCAAACTCTATCTGCCCAAATTGAAAGACTGTTTTGCAGGTTAAAATTACTAGCTTGGATTTATTTCTACACAAAGTATTTGTCTGATTCCACAGAAACATGATAAAACAAAATTGAAAAGCTGCAGTTAGTTTCTGGAGTTGAATTTAACATGTCCTATTACTTTATTACAAGGATACCACAACTCCCACTGGAGCAATGGTACTGGTAAGAGCTATCTAATAAGGATGATGCCCAAATTGGCTTGGACTGCAAAAAACCAATATTAAAAACTGTTTTCACTTCTACATGCTGAAGATTGCAAGATTTTATAAGCCAAATATAAATTATTTTAGGCAAACAGAAAGCAAATTAATAATGGTGAACTTCATTTATATTTTTATAAGGCAGAACAGAAAAGAGCAAGTGATGTTAATCTGAGGAACAATTTCATAGTGTGTCAGGAGTATGATTTCTGTTAGAAATGCATAAATTATACCATGCAGTGCTTACAAATTAACAAAAAAAGTATTATAAAAGTGAAGCCCTGCTGTGTCAAATATGCCACACAATTTTTGTTCTAATAACAGCAATTTAGGTTAGGGCGTGACTTTTCTCTGATATAGCTGTGCTAGTACAACCCCTAGTGTGGACACAGTTTACTACCATGAAGGCATTACATTCATGTAATTTATAAAGCTTGTTCCTAAGCAGTAAAAGCATTAAGTAATGCACTGTTATTTCAGCACAGCTACATCCACAATGAGAGGGCTGAGAGAGAAAAAGAGAGGGCAGTAGGTTATGCTACTTTACAACATATCGGGCCAGATGAACAGATGTGGTTTTTGTGTAGAGAAACTGTGTGGTACATGTCTTTCCCCCCACCTTCCTCCATAATCCTGATGTTAATCAGGATCATGATGGATGATATTACAAAACAGTTATTCAATTTAAATAGTAACGTTACTCACTGCTTCTTAATTTTTAAGAAATACTCATGTAAAATGTTAATAACAGCTAATTATAACAGATATTGACACGTTGGTATTAGTCCTAGCTGAACAATAAAGACAGGAAAAAAGATATTAGGATAAAAGACAATAAGACCAAGGATATATACTCCCTTAAGGCTTCCTAAATTATATAAATACAATTTTGAATAAGATGTATAAATACCAGCATATGATAAATACCAACCTGCATTTACTTGACATATAGGTAGATGTGTCTGGTGATCCTAAATTGTACATGTGGGGCTTTCTGTCTATTCTGACACACCTGAATAATTTTAAACCCTTTTTAAAAGTCACTACATATTAACTAAAAAATATCTTCAAAACTAAAATTTATCCACAGCGCAATTAAAAACACAATTATACTTCAAGAACCAGTAAACTCATTCTCAATATGTTAAAAGGCAATCCAAAATATGATCCTTTGCTTTTAAAAGAGAAAAACCCAAAATTTAATATAGAATAGCATGAAAATACTCATACATTATTGTCTCTCTACTTAAAAAAAAAAAAAAAAGTATTTATTATGAACAGATGGTGGCCAAGGAAGGTATCAGCTCTGTCTCTTAGCCAGAAGGTCAGGTCATGGCTGAGAGACCAAAGAACAATTATTGTTTGCTATTCAGTGCCATATAAGATAAAATATTTCAGGTTTTCTTTAAATACGAAGATAGGTGCAATTGAGCTGTTTTCATTTTTTGTAAATAAAATAATTTCCAGTGACTATTAACATTTTTTAAAACTTGTTTTAAATATCTCCAGCCAAACAGCAACAACAACAACAACAGAATAAGGCAAAAATGAACTAACACTCTTCTTGAGTTGACTTTGAACGTGATAAATAATTGTAGGACCTATACAGAAATTTTTGGGTTACTGCAGCCACAGCTATAAAACAGCTGTTAGATAGTGAGACTGAGAATTTCAAAATTGCTTGTTTTCCTTTTTTTTTTTGAGGAACCAAAATTCATATTTGAACAATATAATAACATAATTACTGATCTTGATAAGATCTCAATCATCTTGATCTAATTATCTAATAATTTTTGCTCATAAGAACTCTCCCTCTCATCACTTCACTTTGTATCAAATTATTAAACACCACATTTCCATGTATTCAGCCCCACACTGATTAAAATACCAGTATGTCGATACATGAGGTTAAAATATTTTGTTAAATTTTGTAATTTGTTCAAAAGGCAATCCTCAAGCAAGTTGGGGAACAGGGTTTAAAATCCAAGATACTTCCTCAAGTATCTTATTAAACACATCCTGTTTTATTTGTATGCCAAGATTATGCCAACTCTTTTATCTGTGATATCTGTCAAGACACAGACGACAAGCCTGTTTTTTGTTTTTCAGTGTCCTTAGGCCTAAAGGATGCAGGAGTGAAAAAAAAAAGCAAACCTTGAAAAAAAGAATGCTTTAAGACCTCTGCTTTTCTGTGCTGTATGATTTTCTATACATGTTGAAGGGTTATTTCACCTAATAAGCTCCTCCTTTGGATTTTACATATATTTTCATTATAGCTTGAATTAATATTGCTTCCAGACTAAGCTTGTTGTATTAAGTTAATAAATGTACTGTCCTACATGAAGCTTTTGAGAAACTGGTAATTAAAAATTTAATTTTAGAAACACTTCATTTGTCCCCTACATATATTCTTATACAGGGAATGATTTGTTCAGTTGTTTACAAGAAAAATAATTATTCAAAACCTGTTGGATAGGCTGTTCAAATAACAAAAAGCATATTAAAAAAATCATCTTCATCTGCATCTTAAATATCTGTGTATTCAGAAGACTCTTATGTGCAAATCAAAACTTATGAAGGAATACTGAAAGTTTGAAGTCCTAGAGAAAAATGGACAGAACCTCAAGAAAAAGGGCTCTTCAAAAGATGCAGATTACACCTGTCCTAGCTGTTTGCCAAGTATGTTGCAGGTTACTCTAATAATCGTTCTAACTGCATGGGATGTTTTCTCACAGGCTACCTGTAAGGCATATACTGGTTTTTGTATTATTATAAAACCCAGTTTTAGATAAGCAACAGTTAATCCCAAGTGGAATTTTTCTATAGTTTTTTTTCCAGAAGGTTACTTTTGGTTTGGCTTTGTTTGTTTAAACTTTTCTATGAATCTCAGCATTCATTAACCCTGAATCTTTAAAGAAATTGGAAGATAAATTATTTTAATTTTTAGTATCATTAGGTTATGCTTAGAGTCTTTAATATTCTGTGAGGCTGCATGTATAAGTAATTATGTGTGGATTTATCAGTGAGAAAAAGTGTATAAACACATGTATACAGTACATAGAATTTAAGTAGCTTGTATGAATAATATGATAGAGTAATTCTATATGAAAGCATGGAATGGGTGATGCGCAAAACTGAACATACCAGGGCTGAAAACAAGATTAAGATAACCAAGAGGTATTTATTTAGCAGTAAAAGCTGGCTTTTTGCCATTAATTTAGAAACCATTTAACAGTAATAAATGACCACTATTAGAAAAATGAATCATTCCAGCTTCTGAAAAAACCCTACTTAGGCTACTAATAACTGCAAAGTTATAGCAGTATTATCTCTTACCTGGTCCTTAATTTCAAGCTCCCTTATAGTTTTTGTTCTGTACTCTCTGAGCTCCTTTTCTGCCTCATCCTTCTTCATTTTGGTTTGATTCAACTGATAGCGCATTTCTCCACACACCTGTTAGATTACACAGACAACATGATCTGTAGCTTCAAGAATCCATAGCCCAGGGTTTGCAATTAAATCTTTTGGTGCCCTCTACAGGTCACTGCTGAAATGCAGCATATTTTTAATTTACAGATCTTTTAGGTCTACAAATGGCAAATGTTTTTACATAGAAAGGTAGATTTGACTTCTATATATAGTCATTAACTCTGAAATATGCAGTACCTTCTAGATTCAAATATATTTGTATCAAGATTTTTCTAAGTATAAATACTTATGTTGTAAATATGTATCACTAAATACAGTTAAATGACAGTTGCTGGTTTTATATTCTTCTCTCATTCTCTGTAAAATCCCAAGAAAGTCTATGTCAACACTTTCAAAACCTAAAAGTAAAGCATCTATCACACTCCTAAATAAAGGTGTATTTTCTTAACTTGCCAATTTTACACTGTAAAGAAATAAATTGCTTAAATGTTAACACAGTATTTTTCAAAGTTTGATCAGAGCATTACAAACTTTTTGCAAACTGAAGATAAATTCTTTCTAATATAATGTCTAATTGAAATAGATACATGGTCCAGAAGAAATGGGTCAAAGCAACATTTCAAGAAATCCCTTCTACACAGGACAATTATTCTCTGCTGTTGGAGTGTTTGTTATATTACCCACTCAATCCTTTCCACCTGGCAGCTCAACTTCAGAGAATCTGTGAAGGGGTTAGGAGAAAGTGAAAGAAATTATAAAAAACCAGAAGATCACCAATCACTTCCACATAACTTTACTGCTGTGCAGGGTTGTTATTCTTCCATTTCTCAATCTAAGCTGTCCTCTTTTTGTCGTTATCGTGTGCCATCACCTCCAATTTGTGCCTGTTCATTTCACCTTAATTAACCAACCAAATACATGCACATTCCTTACTGAGAATGCAAATGTGTTTACTCACAGCTCCTCTCAGTCAACTTTCTTTCTAACTCACTCTACTTTCCTGACTTGCTTACACTGTTCCAGCACTTGCTCCTTAAATGTACACCCTTTTAATTTGCTGCTACAATTCTCTGTGCTTCTCAAAAACATTCTCACATATTCTACAACCCAAATTAATTTCTGTTTTTCCGTCTTAGACTTCTTCTCATTTGCACTTTTGTTTTTCTCCTTCTCCTTAAAAAAAAAAGGTAGGGAAAAAGTAAATATGCATACTGAAATGAAATCACTCTAGGAAAAAACTAAACCAACTGTCATAACTTTTAGGAAGTAGAATCACTTATAAATTCAAAGGGCAGCTTGTGAATTTAGCCATTGCAAATAATGCAAAGCAGCAAATGCTCTGAAGAATTGCAAAGTTCTAAAGCATTTTTTAAACACTAAAATATTATATGCAACTAAAACAATCTTGAGATGCAACTGTATAGCTTGCAAACCCTGGATTTCAACCTCCTCCCTTTATCTGAAGGATGTAACAAAATGCAAAATGTCACTTCCTCCAAGTGAAATTAAAAAAATACAGCAATCCTTGCCTTCAGCTCCTCCATACACTGTACAAAGGGAATAACACAGAAGAATCAGCAGATGGTGCTGTCCTAATAATGGATTTTTCAGTCTCCTCAGGAATGAAGGAAATAGATCCTCACTCCATATTTTCTTCCCCTGACTTCTGGTGCATGAAGAAAAACAATATTTCAGATAAAACTCAAAACAAAAGTGTTGCTATTTGCTGTTTTTAATAATGGCAAACTGAGTTTGGAAACAAGGAGTCAGATTCACAAGCAAAGATGTCACATAACCAATGAAAATGTCAGGGTGACACATATAATCCTGTCAGATCAACAGTCCCTCCAGAATTTTTGAGACTTCTCAGTTTAGTACAAGGATATAAATGAAGTTTTCCAATCTCTCAGGACAGTGCAAGTAAAACACAGCATAGACTACTGCAAGGTGACCACCTATTCAACTTCGTATTAACATTAACTGAAGCAGGGAATGGAACCACAGTACCATCTCCTGAGAGATAACTTCAAATTGGTAGAGTAAAAAAATTGTTCTTTTCAGACCAATGAATATATGTACCTACTGCCTCCTTCACCACCTCATCACCCCTGTGAGTGGTCCTAGTCATCTGTGAACCCAGCCTGAAAGACCAAAAATGTGCTTCAGAATTGGTAAATCAAACCATTCTGACGTTCTTAAAATACTCATTTGTCTTTCAGTTAAAATGAAATTAAAGTTTCTAGCAAGTTGGGATGACCTTTTGCTGTGAATTTTCTGCAATACTTTCACGTATTTCTATCAGCCCAGGCAGCATGGCAACAGAAACTGTTGAAAACCTCTCCAGAAATCTCTTGTGGCCCAAAGAATAAATTGCACCTCAAATCCTTGCAATTAACAACTGGGAAGGTAGGATGTGCCCTAGGATTACTGGTAAGAAATAGAGACATTTCAAGAGGCTGTAACAAATATTTTTTTCTTTTTCATGTTATGACCCACATTAAGGCTCTAATCACTTGAGAAACAGGCAAAAGAAAGCACCAAGAGTGATACAACTTCACTAGATGCCCGTTAAGCTATAATTCTTATAAGATCTCTGTGTAAGAGGGATATTATCAATAGTATTGAATTAAGCAGTATACTACATACAAAGTCTAAAGGAAAGTACTCAAGGAACAGTGATTTGATGTAGCTCCCTTTATTTCAGTGCTAAAATAGCCATTAAGGATGCTGTTGAATTCTGTGTTGTCTCGCTCAGACCAAATACAATTCTTACTGAAACACTGGAACAGAGTTTTAAACAGTGACCTGCATAGGCTGCAAAGTAGAAAAGTTAGCTTCTGCATGACAAAGTGACTTGGCAGGCTGAAACAATTGGGATAGTTGCACTGCCTCTGGGTTATTGAGATGAAATCTAGAGTTACCACACATTTCTTACCAAAAGAGAAGAAAATGGAGAAGGTAAAAATTTTCTTTTCAGGTCACAATGATAAGGAAAACCAAATTCAATAGTCATTTATAATTGTGCTTACCTTATTCATCTCCATTTCATGAGATGCAAGCTGTTGCTGTGATTCTTCTAACTGGTTAACTAGAGAATTCTTTTCCCTCTTCATTTTCTCTACTTGAGCTTCCAAAACAGCCACACCCTCAGACAAGGCTTTCACCTGCAAAAGGTCCAAGACCACTATAATGATGCAATTTGACCAACAAGAGATCAAACTCTAGTGGAACTTTCTCTGCAAAATCAACTGTATGTAGGCAAAAATACATAACATTAAAAATATAATAAAAAGCCAAGCATGTACAATAAAAATATATATTATTAATAATAGAACAGAATATGGCTACATTATTTTATTAATGTGTTTGCAAGTTTAAATTAATTTATCACACTTGTTTATTTGAAATTTTCATCAACTGCACTAGTCTCCAGGACTTGTTAGTATGGACAAGGTGTCAGAAGCAGCTGGCTACATTAGATTTGCAACTATAAGAGTACTATTTAACAACTTTTTATCCATCCTTATGTAGATTGATTCAAACAAAATCATGTTCCCCCAGCTAAAGAAAACTGCTGCTGCAACTGCAGATCCTAAATTAATTTTGAAGCTCAGGAAACATTTCAACACTATAGATCAAAGCATACTGTTGTGCAAAACTCATATAGAAATAGTATATTAAAAATGCTAATGTAATTCAGATGAAATTTTGCTGAATGATTAAAAAATGTAACAATAAAACAGAGATGTGAACCTTCAGCTATTTAGCCCTGAAGCTTACTAATATAAGTGGAAATAATGGTGTCTGACAGTTCTAGGTTAACTTTCAGAAATTCAAAGCCAAACCTAGAGGATTATATATTCATAACTATTTTTCACTTCTTATACATCCACCTGATTTATGTATCATGCCAATTCTCCCCTTCAAACAAACCATTTCATAAAGTAAGCAATAAAATATTAGTATGAACGGTGACTTGATGAACAGTATACCATTTCTCCCACCTCATAATCCTAAAAGTACTTAATCATATCTAGGCGTAAATCATTAATATAGATAATAATTTTCTACAAAGTCATCCCAGATCTTTAATTACCGAGAGTGACATCATCATAGTGTCACTATACGTTGTTTAATGTATATGCAGGATTTAAAAAAAAGACTACAACTACTCAAGGTGGCAATCAGTTTCAGTAAAACACATCTCAGTGGGTGATGAAATACAAAGTAATGTGATAACAAGGAATGAAATATTCTACCAAAAAAAGTGTGAAATGCTTGTCTAATAGGCTGTATTTTGGAGTGAATACATTTCTTTAAAGCAACTCTGTAACAAAACAACTAACTTCATAAAAGTGATAACTTCTAATACATAACAAGGAGGGAAACAAGAAATTACTTAATAATGTCTCAATGTCTCCACTGTAAGGTTGTTTTTTTTTTTAATTTCAGTTTCCCTGGCAACAGACCACTGATGATCAGTTCACTTACTTAGATATCACTTAGTTCCTATCACTGTGCTTAATTCCTGTTTTTAGATCTGGAACTGGAGTCAAAGGGTTTTTTTAAACACACTTAAATGGTTTGTCTTGATCAGTCTGTGCTCTCCAGATTTTTAGAAATAAACCATACAACTTAAAAAGGGTCCCAAAATGTAGAAAAAAGTCTACAGTCAGGAGATGAATTCACTCTATTGTTTCCAAACCTTGACCAGAAATTGGTTGAAGAGGTTGCAGATTAAACAAGCAGGAAAGCCACTAATGCATGAAGTATTTATCTCTCTACATTTCTTCCCACTTCAATCACCTTAGAAATGCCTCCTCATTCATGTCTCACAGGCTTACTGCTGTTAGCATGAGCTCTGTAGACTCCATTGGGCAGAAAACCCTTATCTTTTATACTCAAATTACATCAGCATCTAGAATTCTGAAACAAGGTTATCAAGACTATCACAATGGTTGCAGCATAAATGATGAGACAGATTCTGTCTCAGAGAGTTTATAAACATTAGTAAAAGTGAGAAAAGAGATTCCAACACATTTCTGCAGGTGGCAAAACTAAGCATATGATAAGATCACTTTGAAATTATCATATGGTAACATTAATGTATATATGAGATCAAAGTAGCAAAGAATCCTAAATTTGACATGTGCTAACTTCTGAATGCTTGCCTTGGCAAACTAACTAATAATTTTTATAAAAGAGCTAGGTACAAACATTGCATCATATATTACTTAACCCTTTCTTATTTTGACCAAGTGCATTAAAAATATTATGTAAACTAAAATAATAGCATAAAACCCAGTTATTCAAACTCAGAGGATCACTTATCTACCACTGCTTCAAAGAAATGGTAGAAGTGACTCACTGAGCTCTCAAATGCAAATTTAAAAATGAAAGACAAGCAAAGTTTAAAGAGGATGCTAGAGAATTACTCATTGTAATACACATACAAAAAAAAAAATAACCAACTCATACCATTGCTGCCAGGTCCTCCCTTTCCTTCTTCATTTCTTGCCGCAGTACTTCTTTTTCATCAGCCTTCTTATTTAGCTGGGCAGCCAACTCCTTTTCAAGACTATTCTTCTGCCGTTCCATCTCACTTTTCAGTTGCTCATAGTGGACTAGAGCCTAAAAAACCCCAGTTTTCTTATGTGAAAAAAACCTAACATTTTTAAACAAACAGGGTGTTTATCTAATACCTTCAAAGAAACCAATTTGCTATTAGAAAGGACATATTTTTATTTTTATTCAGTTATTATGATGTTTAAACATACCCTACTGTGTTAACATCTAGAATATGCCTAACAAAATGAAAACAGATGTGTATGTTTGTATATATATACATGTCTTACTATAACTGAGAAATTTAATTGCTTTTAGGAGTCAAGGCAAAGATGGGAGCATTTTTCCAAGTGTATTTTCCAAATAAGTAGCTGTTCTTCTAAAACTACGATTATTTGCCTTGCATTTAAAATTTTGAAATCCTGAATGCACATCACGAGAGTCAGCCTCCAGCATTTGACTCCTTGAAAATACAGTGGTTACTGTCTAACTGCAGAACTAAAGAAAAAATTAGTAAAACGTATGCACTTCCACTTATTCTCCTCCTGAAGTGAATTACTGAGTGCAGAATGCTAAGAAACCTGAAAGCAGTCAGTAAAGATAGAAAAGTTTTAAAAATGGTTTAAGTTTCAGGTTTGTCAAAAATTACTTCTACTGAAAACCTCCTAAAGGTACTGTTTAACTTCAGGTGCTAAAACACAGGGTATAGATGTGTTTTCTATCAAAAAAGAAGAAACATAAGTTCAAGAACACTCTCAAAACACTACCGTCTAAAAGAACCATGGAAAAAAGAAGCTATTTATCCATTTATGCTGCTTTATCTTTGCCAAAGTGTAGAATTTGAGCATCATGTCTGTTAAAATCAGGAATACACTACTCCATTACAAGTAAATCCAAGTATTCAAAGCACCCTAAAGGGAGCAATGCTAGCCCACGAGTAAACTAGGTTTCATTTCAACATTTCATTGACACCCAGCATATCTTGTTTTAAAGAAGCTAGAATAACATTTAGGAGTTCTAACATATTACCATTTATTTTCAAATTAATTTTTTTAACTGCTTCTTTTTCTTTTACTCAAAGCAAATCCCATGTGTTCAATTTTCTTGGCGTTGCACTGTTCATGAGGGGAGCAAGTTAAACTATGTTTTTTTTAGAGAATGCTCTAACAGTCTCCATTAGTTTTATGGCAATTTTGTGGGACCCTCTGCAGGGTCCCTTTCCTATCACAAGTCTACCATGGTGAGAGAATCCCTCTGTTATGGCATTGAATCCTTTTCTGTAAGAAAGAATCATCAATATCAGCAAACAACTGCCAGCATAAAACTGCTGTAGCTTGGTAGACATCTAAACCAATGTAACTCTAGAAAAAAGTAGTTGCATTAGTTGCATTTCAAGAAGAAATGTGTGTTTTGTTAGCTCCACTGTTCTGACTACACAATGAGCAGTTCAAACAATTCTTCTTTTAATGCATTTGTGTTGAAAATACATATCCTGATTTGCTTCAACGATGTAAACCTAACCATAAAAGACCTCCTCCCTGCTCTATGCAATAAGCAAGAGGCCACAAACTACAGAGACAACCAAAAGACAAGAAGAAATGATGGTTTTAAATTATAAGCACCTGAAGTTAGACTTTGGGTCAACAGGCTAATGAAATTCCAATTACAGCATTTGGAAGCTTAATGTGTTAACTTCTCACTTTTCTTATGTGGGTTGTTCTATTGGATTCCATACTGGTTATCAAGAAGAAACAGCACTTAAGAGTAGGATAGGACTGGGAAAAAAAAGGAGGGTTTGTATTTACCAAGAGGTGCATGTAAAAAGGCTAAATTAATGCAGTACAATTAAAAATTCTTCCTGCTCCTTCATATTAAAACAGTCTTGGAGCATGAAAAAAACCCCAGACTGCTATTCAGCCTTGTAGACAATCAGGTGGCACTTCACAAAACCCTACAAGCACACACTGTTCTTTTACAGCACTGGATAAACAATACCAATTTGATCAATAGAACAATTATATCAATCTTGTTTGCCTTTAATTGAAAAAAATCAAACCAAAGGAACCCTCTCTCAATACCATAGTAATTCACCAATAGTACAGTAGATGTCACTAACTATCAAGGAAATAATTTAGGTCAATTTAGGTTGATTGTGTATAGAGCTAGGGCTAACACAAGCATGAGATCAAAACTGGTTTTGTCATTATTATTTACATAACACCAAAAGCTTCCTGCAGGTAGCATAAGACAAGACTTCTCATCTTCAAAGAGCTCTGATAGTTAATAAGTTCTTGCCCTGCTCTCATCTGAGGCAAAAAAGATTTGTTTGTAAGCATTTTAACTATTCTTTCCAGAGTAGGTCAGAAATGCGATGTGAAAATTATCCTCTTACATGTCATGAATGCTTTTGAAAACTCTACAACTCAATTTATATTACCTAGCAGTGAAACTACATCACAATTAAAAAATGCAACACTACTTACTGTATTTGTGAGAATTTAAGAACTCAAATACTGGGGTCATGTTACTGCTCAGAAACAGTCACACAGTACAGTTGTTTTAAATCTACATCATATCAATATATGACAGAGGTCTTATGAATGTATTCTCTCACTAGCATGAAAACTAACTAATATTTGCATTAGATCTCAACACTAAAAAGCTCTATTTCTTCATTTATTTACCGTTGTTTTTTCAAAATTGGCCTCTTCTGCCATTTGCACAGCATGTTCAACTTGCTTGCAAGCATTAACTTCTCTTTTCTGCAACTCTTTTATGTTTTGTCTCGCTGAAACAAGGGCATCCATCAAGTCATCTTTTTCTCTGCATATAAAAAAACAACCCAGATACTTCTATATCTTTTTGTCAGAGAAAAAACCTCAGACAACAGGTGTACCAAATATAAAATATTAACAGATAAAAGATGTAAGGGTGGTAAGCAAAGCAAGAGTAAAACTCATAAGTGAAAGACAGCATACTGCAAGCTTGGCAGATATTGAAAATATCATTTGCTTGATGACCAGCCCTTCATTTCAGAAGGATGGACCTTTAAAGAAATGGCCAGTAATGAGAGCAGATCTCAAGTCATTAATGTACTGAAGCCAAACACATTCTGTTAACAAAAAAAAAAGAAAAAAAAAAGAAAGGTGGTGTGGAATTACACTGTCATTAAATATAAAAGAAGAAAAAAATAATAGACGGAATAAAAGGAAGGGTTAGGTTCAACAAGTAATCACCAAGTACATATACATCAAATGAAAATCTATATCCATTTGCTGCAAATTGCAACTAAGCCAAAAAATAAGACATTTGGATTCTACAACTCTTCTGAACTTTTGTTAACTAAGACAATAAGATCTGTACTAAATGATGAAGCAGAGTTGGTAAAACTGTAATACTTAACTTCACCTTTTCATTATTTTGATATGTTAAAAGCTTTTAAATTTAGTTTAATTGTCTGTGGTTTAGCTGCTGCTAGAGATTCTGTCTGAAACCGTTGCGTTCTTAATGTTGTGTGAAATAATAAGACAATTTTATGTATTTACCAGAGAACTAGCAGTCCTACTTTGAAATTTAATTTCATTTTTGAATTGGACAACATTCCTATGAAAATTCCTACTGAAATATTCATTTTTAATACATTGCATCACAAATGGAGGTAGCTTTTTGATTTGTTTTAAACCTCCAAATGACATAACAGTGTAAGACAGATGAAGAGGTTAGTTCAAATCTTTTATTTCAAGCTGCACTATAAGAGGACAAGGATGTACTGATTAAGTTTGTTCATATTTTCCAACATCTGTGACAAATAATACTTTTGTTACAAAAGCAGATTTTGAAACATTACTTTTCAGCAATGGAACTTTCCGAGAAAATTCTTGGACTTCATAATAGAAAAACCCATAAATCCATTATTACCAGCAAGTGGAAAGGGAGAGGTTTTTTTGAAGATGATTGACTGGCAGAAATCCTTAAGAAAAAAAATTTAATGCTGTTGGAGTTTCTGCATTACTTATATTCAGCCAGTATATCTGAGGTTTTTAAAATTATTTAAATAAAAGCTAGAAATAAATTTAAGAAAAAAGTTTCCAGCAAATAATTTCATTTATTTTTATCCAATGTAACTTCTTTTCCTTATCTTATTGTAGTCAGGGAGGAACTACTACAGGTGTTTGGGGTAGGAAATGTATCCTACCCCAAGCACCTGACCTATTGTTGACATATCTGAAAAGTTCCCCACATGTAAGGAGAATAAAGTGGAGCCAGAAAAACTTTCAGCAGCAGAAACATAATGAATTTTTGCAAGAAATAATCAGTCAAAATACATGGACTTGTACAGTATTTGTGGTGACAGAATAAAGACTTGTTTGAAAAAAAGTGCAGGAAACAGACTGTAAACAGTCTCATAATCTGGTCAGCCCAAAGTATCATAATTACATGATAACAACTAATATTCTTTCCCACTTGAAATAAGCAGCAAAGCTATGGTGGATTTCAAAGTGGTTGGGACTATATCCACTGATTTCAGCATTATCATCCAGCTTGGGAGTATACTGTTCCATAAGGGCACATCCCTCCATGCATGTAACCCAACACACAGGCAGCCCTATCCATTTAGGATATTTCTCAATCACAAACCTACCTGGTCAGCCTCTCGATGGTCTGCACGTGAGCATTGCAATGAGTCTGTGCAAGAACAGCCTCGTGCTGAGCACAATTCAGGCACAGACCACCAACCCGGCTAGAATATCTGGCTGAAAGTGACTTCTGGTGTTTCAGCCTTCCTTCCAAATCTTTGCATGTCCTCTGAGCTTCTGAAAGGTCTTTTCTAGAAAGGAGAAATAAAAAAATATTATATGTGAAATTAAACATTTCTACAAGTTGTATGCATATACAATTGTAAATGTAACCTAAAAAGAACTACAAGAATCTGTGAAATGGACATTATTTTACAGATTTCAATAGGCTAAGGAGGACTTTAACAGAGAAATAACAGTTGAACTGCCCAATCAAATTTATTAATAGACAAAACAATACTGTGTCAATTTGTTTCTTCCCCCTGTAGTATCAGAAAATATTGAAAGGCAAAGAGAAAACTGTTATATTAAAATCTTGTAGGCTTACATATTGTCTGAACACAGTATAAGATTTATTAGCAAAAACCACTATCAGCTGTATGAATATTTCAATACTCTAACAATTTTCTGCTGTTTTTATTAATAATATCACTAACTTCATATTTATTCTCTACTCTCTAGACAAGAATCCAGATGTATTCACTCAAATCCAGCAATGTAAACAACTGGAGGTCAAACATGTGCAGAAAAACAGGCTAAGTTCTTTACTTGTCTCCAAAATTTTTACCAGGTGCTCAGAATTTTCTCCAGAATTTCCAAGCATGTGTCAGGCTGGGGAGCTCGCAAGCAATAGGAATGTTAACACCAGGAAGTTCCAGACAAACGCACTGTGCACATATAGATCAATTTGACAAATTGTGCAATGAATCCAAAGCTTTGGGTTTGTTATGCAGGCCATCTGGGCAGCATACACATAGGAAGTCTGACACATTCTGCTTGCATCGGATTTACTGTGCACATGATATACACACTGCATGCATTCTTATTTCCATCTGGAAAATCTTCTGTGCACTTTTTCCAATTTTAGTACTTGGTCTATTACGTATAATCCACCATAACCTGAACAGAATTTTCTGTGCATATATCCTCAGACAGCCATGGTGCAACGAACCTATTGTTGGAAAACCTTGGGCAGAAATCAGCAAGTCCTGTGTACATTCGTGCTTGAAGTTAAAAGGAAAGGTAGTCCCAGTGAAAACCATATAATTTCTGACTTCAAAAAAATTTAGCTTTACAGAACTTACAGTTTGCAAGATCATGCCTCTTAGGAGAAATCAAGAGGCTGAATAATGTACTTGAGGAACTTTTCAGACAACCTTAGATTCCAGTAATTATTTCTGAGTAAATGTAACACCTCAGGCCAAGGGGGGGGAAAGTAAAAATTGGATTATACAGCTGAAATTTAAGATCCTCCTTTACATTTACTAACACAATTGGCTCTGCATGTTTCATGTTTCATCACTGCAGAGAGCATTATTTTAAACTTGTCTCCCTACCAGATATCTCTTTTGACACACACAAAAAAAATCTAGCATTTTCAAATACATGCAACCACAATTTATTTAGGGAAAAGCATAATTAAACAGATTTACCAGCAGTACCATCAATTCCTGGGTGCAGGGGGAAGTTCAGTCCTGAAAACCAAATCCTAGACTGGTTGCCTCTTCCTCTGTTATTCCACAGTTTGCTACCTATTCAAACCTTGAATATTTTGAGGAGTACATGAGGACTTTCAAATATTTTTGTTTTTAAAGATATGCAGATCACATGGCTAGAAACTGTAGCATGCCTGCATGCTACAAAATTATCTTTTCCTGCTCCAAAATTGTTATGCACCCTAAAGAAGTGTGACGCTTAAGATCTCTAAAATTGGCAACATAAAATATTAGTAGAAGGCAGCTAATTATGCAAGTCCTCACACAAGTTAAAATTGTAACTTCTCTATTTTCTTTGGTCCATCAAAGAGGGTAAAAAGGATAAGACATTTTGCATTGTTACTGTTACTATAAAGTAGCAGAACATTCAATTTTGCTACATTTATATTTGAGAGAACTTAATAGAAAACACATTTTAGGGGTCCTATTAGAAGACACAACATTAAGACATTCAGGCATTCTCTTAGTTAAATTCAGATTAAGAGTGCTTCATGCTGTTATGTAGTGATAGTTTATTAAGGACCATTTTAAGGTAAAAAAAAACATTTCACTTTACCTTAGAGAGTGTATTTGAGCATCAAGGACATTGACTTTTTCTTGATAAAGAAGTTTTAGCTTCTCCTTTAGAAAAAATAGGAGAAAAGATATGTCTTACTTTCTTCATAATAGTCTTCACAAATAAACCTAGACTTTACCCACATTCTTCTCCCCTGAGGACATAAACCTGTTGAAAAACTAGTGGCAGAGAAATCTAAATATTTCACACTTCTGAAAGTCTAAAAAGTGAACAACCCTCCCATTTTTTTGTTTCTAAATAGTTTTTTTACCAGATCCTCATATGGCAAATTGTTTCAGCTCCAACTGCAGTCCTCATTTCCCTACAGTGATTCACAGAAATTGATGATCATGTCTAGAGTTTGCTCTTGCTCTCCCACAAGTCAGCAGATATTAAAAAGGAATTATGAAGAACTTCAAGTACATAGGCTATTTAGTTATAATACAGTGAGTTATTGCCTAGTGAAGAACTAAGTATATGAATCAACCACACCCATGTGAAACAGAGTGGTGATAGCAAACCAAAGTACTACAAATTTAGCTCACAATGATGCTTAGAAAGAAGTTACAATCAACATGTTTCTCTTGCTTTAAATGTGGCATATGAAGAAAAGAGCAATTACTGTAAAATCTAGCTTTCAAACAACTGCAGGCATCAGTGACCACTGAGGTCTTCAGCTACTTCAGCTAAAATAATAGCATAAAAATAATAAAACTATATTTCTTATGAAAAACACCCAAACCCCCATATAACTAAGAATTTAAGTACCCTGTAAATTCCACATTACACAAATGCACATGGATAAAATACATCAAAACTTTTCAGTTACCAAGTTTTTTCCCCAAAGATAGCAACATTACCCTACTACTTCAGAGCAAAAGGAAAATCAACATCTTCTCAAATTAAAATTACAGGAAGAGACAATATAATCTCTAAATTACTAGGATGCTTCTGTATCTCAAAAAGCACCAAGTGTGTCATTGAGCTTAGGGAAAGCAGATTGCACAAAGCTACTTTTATACCTTACTGAGCCTGTGCTGCTCCAGGAGCAAAACAGCTCATTATGAAAGAGCTTGTGTGGAGAGCTACATAAATTACTCCAGCTACTTCCCACCTGCTTGGGCACTGTGTTACTGCTAAGAATCTCCACAGTACAGTGAAGCCATCATCTTTAAATAAGAATTATCTCTGGAAAGTCATCATCTGCAGATACAACCTGCCATCTGTGTCTAACTGCACAATAATATTAATTAGGGTATAATGAGAAGATGAGGTTTAAGAGAACAAAATTTGAGCTCAGATTAAAGTTCAGTCAACTAAAACTTCTCCTGTGTCTGTTACAAAGTTGATCATCAGAACTCAAACAACAACAAGGCACTGAACAGTTTTACAAAGGACTCCGCAAACAATGTTAATACCAACCAGTTCTACATGCCATATTGTTCTGTCTTCAGAAGCTGCTGTGACAAAAGCCTGATCTTTCTTTTGTGCTGGTGATGAGGTGACAGGCTGGTGTGTGCTACAATCTTTGCCACTGACAGGCTGGGAATTCTGATTATTTGCCTAAAATAAAAGTATTAATGCTTCAGTTACGATTATGCAGGCTGGTTTTTTTAAACAAATGTACTTATGTAAGTATTGAAGCTTATAATCTTCAGTAGAATATAAGAACCAATAAACAAGTTATTTAGGCTAGCAACCTATGATAATGATGTTACCCAAGGAAATCCATGCTTACAAATTCTCATTAAATTGTGACTAAAATTCTGCTTGCAGTCAACCATTTATATATCATCCCATAAAAAGAATCTGGCCAGGTCTTTAAGCACTGATTTAAGCAACAAAAAATAAAAACTCACTGAGGCATCTAGAAGGGTTTGTTCTCTCAATGTGTGTTCTGCAGTTAGGAATTTCAGTTTCTGATGGAGTTCCTCATTTTCAAGTAAAACTGCCTGTTCTCGATCTTTCATCTCAGACATCTCCTCCTATAGGATAAAGGAATTGCATTTATAAGGCTCCTTAAGATGGCTATCAATATTGAAATACATCTTGACACCAAGAGTTTAGACTAACATTCTCAAATATTTTAACCCTTTTTGAGAGACTAAGAACACTCAAAAGACAGATTTTGTAATTTTGCAGCTTAAATTCCCATAAAACCTCTTTTAAAAAAGGTTTATTTGTATTTGTCATAGGATGTAAAAATGTCTTTGAAGATCCATAAACACCAGACACCAAGACACAGGCTAAGGAAGGGATCTACTGAACTGCATTTGGCTCAGTTTTGGTCATTACAGCAATCAATCTCAAGTCTAAGTGTAAGCTGCTTTTAATGCAGTTCTTCACATTAGGGGGACCAGGGTTTTAGATGTTCAAATACATTGTCTGATACCTTGTAAAACTTCACTTCTGCTTCCAAATGGTTAATGTACTGTGACTGATCATTGATTATAGGAACAAGGTCGGAAAGGGCTGGTAAGTCTCCAGGCACAGCTTCTGGGGCTTTCTGAAGGAAGGAAAGAAGAGCATCTGTTATGTTCTGGTTCTCCATATATTGCAGTAAGATGTTGCTTGCACACAGAGTACAATCTACAGTTTTCTGGTAAGGATTCAAAATGCACACAGACTTGTTAATGGAATCTTCTCAGAGGAAAAACAGGTACATTTCTAGCACTAGTTCACAATTTTGAAGGAGAATCTTTATGCCTGTCTCTATTTTTGAAACTCATACAATTCTAACACCTGTGATTTTGCGTCAGAAACATACATTTTTGTGCAAAAATGTTCCATGATATACTTCTCAAATATAACTGAAGTCTAAAAAAGATTCAGAGACCTACAGCCTTGTTTTTAAATATTACTTTTGAAATATTCACCATTCAAAAAAAAAAAAACCAAAACAAAAAAACCCCACAAACTAAAAAAAAACCAAAACAAAACACACACACAAAAAACCCCTAAACCAAGCTACTAATGGCTAGCTATTACCTCTACGAGTTATCTTCTCTACAGGTTCTTCCAAGAATGCATTAAAATTCCCTGTCCAATCTTTATAAGGGTATAATCCTTCAATCAGGATGAGGTAAAAGTTTCTAGCAACAAAAACTTTACAGTCAAATTATACCATTTATAACTATTGGCTGTCTTAAAGGAGGGAGACTTGAGACAGACTCTGCAACTAGGATTGCATAGAAAAATGGAGGATATTCAGAACCATCTGAGAAGGAATTCCAAATTTTTAACATATTCTGCCTGGCTTAGTACACATAAGCCCCATGTTCTATTGACTCAGAATTCACCTTGATTTAAATTCTTAATCCTAACTACTTCATAAATCTAAAAAAAAAGGAACCACACTTGTTAAAGTATATATAATATAGACTTGATAATATTTGTAAGTCATCTGGTCCTCTGGCTCATCCCTCCCTCTTCTCTGAAAGTGTAATGAACACCTTGCAGCTGAGACCTCCAGCTGCCTCCTTGAAAAGATTACACCACCGCAGTGTTAGAAAATGTGGAAAAACTACATTTCTATTATTTTTTACTGAAAAACAGTACTAATGTTTAACCTGAGAAACATCACTGTAATGTAAACAATAGTGCTAAAGAATGTTTCACTAAAGAGAAAATAACAGTAGTATATTTTCTAAACACAAAAAGAACAGAGGACCTCTGTGACATTTTTTAACCTTCTTAACAAAGTAATTGTTATAAATTGATTATAAATTAATTTGGGATTTTTTAATTAATGTTCTCACAACATAACATATAACAGGGTGAAAGAAGAGAGGTCAAGGGAGGCATGCATTTAAATTAGGCCAAATATTAAAATCAGAACGGAAATACGCATCTGATTAGCATGAATTACCAAACAATTATGCCTGCATCTAGGAAATGCTGTTCACATTCACATATTTAATACTGAAAACGACTTATAAAATATAGATGCTTAGCAGCTTTAGACGCCAGCATTCTACATGGTTACAAACAGTTTTGCCAACATCCCAAATCATTTGGCCCATCAAAAGTACATCAAAAGCTTGTACTTCTCCAGAATGCCTCAAATTTCAATCATCTAAACCCCAGAATCAGAGAAACTCTGCCACTCTATAAACTGGCAAGAAACAACAGGAATCCATCACATCTCTAGCTATAACAACAGTGTCAGGAACAGAGGCTGGGTGCAGCTAGGTTAGCCAAAACCCAGCTTGCAGAAGTGCAGTTGTTGTGTGAAGCAATCTTGCTGGGCCTTGACCTCAGGTGATGAAGTGTAGAGCAAAAGGAAAATTTGTGTCCAAATTTTCTGGGTGTAATCAAAGAAAAGATGTACTCATTTGGTGTCTATTGCAACTTTAACCAGTGGGCAAGAAAAGGGAATTTTGTTAAGACAATAAAATTTATGTGTATGAAGTGTGGTAAAGGTTATTAAACAGTATACTTTTTGTGAAATATTATATTTAGCTATAGATCCTACAGTCATATACTATTCAGCAGTCATCAGGTATTTCACTCAAAGCAAAAGGTTAAGGTTGCTTTCCTTGACCTTTGGGAAATTGGATTCTTCTTATATAAGCAGCATTTCTGCAGTGTCCACTAAATCAGCAGACAAGCTTGTATTTTATGAGGGTTTGGGCTTTTTTTGGCATGTGTGCACTTTTGCAGTTCAACATTTTTTTGAGCTATGCCTTCAGAACTATGCCTTCAGGTCTGTCTTCAGATCACTTTCATATCCTCAAGCAGATGGAGGACAGCTGCAAAGGAGAATAAGGCCACCACTTCACAGAATATCTCTCACTGGAAACTTCATGAGGAAGAAATGGGACAATGCTGTACCAATACAGTAAATTCCCATTTTTACTCTGGTTATTCCTCCATCTTTTAATCTACTCTCTGAAAGCACTATCTTATGTTTCTTTTTATCTAAGAAAATTTTTAATTTCTATATTTCTAAAATCTTTAATTCTACTAAAACTTCCCAATATAAGTAGAAAACTTCACTAAAGATGGAATAAAAGAGTCTTTCGCTCCCTTCCAAGGCTAAATACAAACTGATACTGATTCACATCATGCCAAGGTCAACCAATGATGCATTGATCCCATGAGCTACAAAACACTAACTCTTCCCTATGCCATTATGAGGTAAAATACCTGGCAGGACAACCATAGTAAACTTGTGAATCTTAGAACACTCAGAAAAGTTTTAACTTTAAAAAAAATTCCTTAACATCAGGACAGTAGGGCTATGCTCATTACACAGGCTGAAAGCTGCACAGCAGGAATTCAGGCTTTAGATTATTCTGCTGCTAACTTTGACAGCAAAGAGCTGTTTGTCTTGCTTAGTATAAACCAAAAGTAGTCAGTGTAGGCCATCAAAAGATAAAACTGCAACAGTGCCTTTGAATTATTTTCCTATAGAGATATTAGCAACTAGCAGCTGCTCTGTAACTGAACTGTGCATTGCACATTCTTTGGTGCAGTTCTATTTCAATAAAGCTGCATCTGAGAAGCCCATCTAAGGGCGTAAACAAATTTTGACAGACACCACTGAATTTTGGCAGAGAATTACAAAACCTGTTTTTATGTGAACATCTCAAATTCTTTCAAGAAAAAGCATAGTTACAGCATAAGAAGGACATTGAGTATCCCTAAGTTGCAGTCAAAGGAAAACAGATGCTGCTTTTTCAGAAATTTTTCCGTGTTGTCTATCCCAACTATTTTCAAAACAAAAAGGATGGACGACCACACCACCTGGTCAACACAACAGGAGAAATGTCTAAACCCTGTATTATAGATTCCTTTTTCTTCCACTATGATCATAAGCATACCAAGGTCTGGCCATAGTCTCAGGAAGCTCCCATATTTAAGGTTGTAACAATGACTCAATGTTTCTTTTTCTCCCTGTATATTATAAAATCAACATGCATGTCATTCATTCAAACAACACAAATGAAACCAGAAGAAACATACACAGAATGACTTCTTCCTTCCTGATGGAGATATTTCATCTTCTGTTCTTGCTTGGTGTTGCAACAAAATTTTAAGTTGATTAGCTAGGAAGAGATAGAAAACATTATAACCAATAAATACCTTTTTTCATTGAAATTAGTGTAATTTCTTACAATGTTTGAACCATTTGCTTTCAGAGTAATCTTACCTGCATGACTGGGCTGCAGTTCCTGACTGGCTGCATTCCCACAGTCATCCTTGTCCCTGTCTGCATTGTCCTTGCCCTCATCCACAGAGGACTCGTTAAATCCATTGCCATCCTCACCTTTTGCCAAGGCATATTTCAGTTGAGAGATGCTTTCACTGGCACGTTCTAAAAAAATCCCAACCACATTGTTAGCCACAATAAACAACACAGAAAAAATATTTACTAGCTGATATTTCAAATGGGAAAAAACATGTGAGAACTACATTCAGCATGTGTCTAGCTTGACTACTTGACCTAAACACAGACACTGGAAGCAATTACCTAATGCAAACAGACAAAACAACTACTATATTTACAAAATATTTACAAAATATTTACTATTTTTTCAGAGAAGTGCTATAAATAGCATCTTAGCCCCTCAATACATTAGGACTCTGCAGCAGCACAAGTGAGAATATACTTGACCCTAAAATATTTCATAACATATGCACCTTCCACACTCTTCAATGAACCTAAAACTCATGCTACATTTTGTACAATGTGCAGGATTGGGAACCAAGAACAGTATCTTTGCATTTTTCACACAATGAAACAAACACTGGAGTAAATGAAGTAATAACTCAGCAAACTGAGCCAACATAAAACAGTTATTTAATAAAGACTGATGATTTCTGAGCAAGTGTGAAAAATAAACAATACACACTACTCTAGGAAAAAACCCAACAAACACAACAAAAGACCTCTATCCAGATAAATAGAAATATTTTCAAGAACTGACTTACTGACAGATGATACAATAAAGGTCTTGTCTAATGTTCAATATAATTTTTTATAATTTTTTTTAATTTTATATTCCTTTGAAAAAATTTTTATTAGATTCAGCTGACTTCACAAAAATCATAAATGCCAATCATAATTGTCACATCACTCTGATAAAGCTGAATATTTCCAATATGCCAGGAAAGAAATCTCAGAGATTTGCAGCTGAGAGAGGATGACAACTGAATTGGAAATCACAAAATATGGGCTTTGTTTTAAATGACGATACATCTAGTTTGCACCACTGGACCTCAGTCAGACAACTCACTTATTACTTCTGTATTTCACCTGCCGCTGTAGTAGTGAGATGGGTATTTCATTTTCTCCCCATCGAGCAATGTATATACTACCTACAAAAGACAGAGTAGTAACCTAAGTAGTGTGGCTTAATGCAATGCAGAACAAAGCAAGATCTCCACGTTCTGCTGTAGCACCAAGTAAAACAAGAAAATGGCTTCTACATAGTCACAGAGCAGCAGTCACACGGGGTGAGAGTCCTCCAACACCATTCACAGCCACTTGATGAGAATACAAGGACACTTGTTTGTGTTTCTCCTAAGTAATGCCACAGTCATTTGTGACTATCAGCCACAACTCCTCTGAATGAGAAAAGTTTCATAAACGGTTAATAGTTTTTAATTTAAATCAAAAGTCCACACTCTGAAAACCTCACTGAATTTCGGAAACAGGAAATAACAGCCATTTTCTTCATTTAGCCCTGAATTCTTTGGAGGGCTACTCTCCCCTAAGCCTACCACATATGAAACACAGGTATAAATTGATATGATGCATAAATAAGTAAAAATATTTTTTGTCACTGGCAAAAACCTCTTCAAATAATAATCACAGTTAAGCATTTGCTAGGTAGAATTCAGAAGGCATGCCTCAGAGTACATGCTGCTGTAAAAATGTTAATAGCTCTTTTCTTCCAAATAGAAAGGTAAATAGCAGTTCAAGTCAGAAAGCAAAAGCTAGATAAGGATGGCTGCCTTCACTTTATCTATTTTTTCAAGTTCACATCATCTTGACTGAAGTTGGGAAATTGATTTTTTCCCCCACTGTAATGGTTTTCACCACTTTTCCAGTCTTCTCTACTTGGCTGTAACTTAACAAAAGCCTATAAAATATAAATAACCCCCCTCAAAAGCATTAGATTTAAGAACATGGTTCTCAGTCCAGTAGGTCAACTGTCACCCTCTTTTTTAGCAATTCTAACTTCTTAATAATAACCTGACCCATTTCTGACCTATTAATCTTCTCTCTGCACTTATTTTTCAAGCCCAGTCATCTTAAGGCTCACATCACCGTTTCTGGTTATTCTACTCTTTAAGCGATTTAATATAAAACAAAATATAAAAAGCACATTTTAAACAGTAATAATTTAGTAAAACAAACCCAAATACAATTCACAAGGCAATGACTAAATAAAGAGGGGTTTAAGTCAAATATTTCACTTTTGGCATACTTAAGCTCCTCATCTTTTCTTGAGCATTCCAGGATGCTATGAGGGCGGAAAAGCTAATTGAGAAATGGCAGAAGAATCTCACTGATGCAATGGCTTAGATATGTAGCAAACTATGTTGCAACCACTTCTTGCCAAGAAGTGTTCATAAGTTATCATGTGGTGTGTCATCTGATAGCAATACAGTTCCTTCATTTCCCCATTCCCTGTAGATATTTGTCAGAGAACCCTGGAGTATCAGTATTTCCTCTATAGTCAAGGGACAAAGAACAAAGAAAATCAAACCATAACCAACCAAGCCCATATATACTGGTTTTCCTAGAACTTCTGTCTCTTTGTAATATAGCTTCTGAACTCCAAGCTACTACTTTATCCCCAAAGATAACATAGATCTTACACGCTGTCCTCTTTTCCCATAAACACACAGGGCAGTAGTAGTGAAACACATTAAAACCATTATCAATGGCACACTGATGCATATTTTTTTTTACTACATTTTCCTGCCTCTGGAATAATGTCACAACATTCTTGAAAGCTTCATTAAGTATTTGCCTAAATTTCTTAAAAACTTGTCTATCTCCAAATTACAAATATTGCTGCCATAAGCAAACAGCACTGGGAATCTGGGAATTAGGAGGTCCCAGTGGTGTGGCTTTACATTCACCAGACACCAAAGAGCTAGCACTTACTTCAGTAAGAGTTGAACTGGATGCTTCAAAGGGAATAAGTACATTACAGCCTTATTTTTAAAAAGTAAGGAACCTAATTTTGGGCATTAGGATAGAAGACAATGCATCAATGAGTGGAAAGATTATGTTTGTTGTTTCTGCCAATGTAAAAATATTCTTTTTAAATATGAAAGAAATTGAAAAAACCACTGTGGATGCAAACTACTGGACATAAAAAAACCTTTGCTTAAAGAAAACATGACTAATTTTTTAATTAATTCAGAAGCAATTAAATTTTAAGTGCTCCCACATTCAACATAACTTTTAGTTAAGCTACTTCTATAACAGTACACTTTATATTAAAATGTAAAGTGAAAACATACTGCAAAAATTGCTCACATGCAGCACTATGATTTGCATATCAAAATCCATCACCATCTTTCTTTTCAATGCCTTAACAAGACTCCACAACTAAAATCCAAACATGTATTTCTGTTCTATGATAAAGCATCATTGATGTGCTATTTCCTATAGGAGCAACTGAGGATGTAATTGAAATTGGACCCATGTGGATTGAAACGTCAAAAAATAAAAGTCACTATTAAGCTCTTTGTTTTTCAGTGTTTAAAGGACCTGAGATGATTATGAAAGAAGACAAGCTAGCACCCAAATTTGAGGGATCAAACTCAATGCATTAAAAGAAAACAAAAGGCAACTGCTCCACAAAAATGCTGCCAAGTCACCAACTATCATGTATAAATCCCAGGCAGCACTTGCCACAAGGGACAGGCAGACAACTTTTCTAACACTTCAGCAATACACAGCTGACCAAATATCAAAAAGACAGAATTACATTACTGCTTATTATTCCACAGACAGAAGCAACCAGCAATCTCAATCCAGGATCAAGACCATACTATTCCAGGTACAAAGTTATTCCTATCCCTCAGTTTATCAAAACTGGATTTGACTGAGTCCAGTTAAGCATAATACTTAAGACAAAACCAATAGAGCCATGACTGAAACACTAATTAATGTTGAAAAAGCACATGACATATATTCTACATGATGAATAAATACACTTCCATGCCCTGAAAGAAGCACTGATAACTAGAGTTATTTTCTGATCTCATTGTATCTACAAAATCTAAGTACTAGTCCCTGAAAAAATAATATAGGTATCATTTTCCCAGAGAAGTATCTTTGTATAAATATAAATGGTCGATTTCTTTTTTTATTATGTGGATGTCAATAATACTGCTAAACTATTTTTTTTTACATTAGAGATAGATTAAAGATCCATTCAACTTAAAATAACACAAAAAACAAACCAAAAAAACCCAATAAATAGAAACTAGAGTCGGGAGACTCAGGAAGAAAATATGACATGAAAAAGGTAGCTGTATTCCCAAAGTAGTAATCAGCTTTGCAGGAAACAAAAAGAAAAAAAAAAAAATCAGTGTGAGAACAATTTGCCACTGAAGTCAAAACAGAAAAAAAAAGCAGAAGGCATTGAACTGGGTTAGCATTGCCTAAACAAGAGATGTTTTTCAGGCACTGAACAGAACTCTTTAAAAAGAGTACTCCATTAAATGAAAGCACCAAAGCTACCTCATTCATGAACTCGGAAATGCCATAGAAAATACTCTGGGAGCAAAAGAACTAATCATCCAAAACAACAGAATTGCCTGAAAGACACGAAAAATAACTCCAGCTGGTGGAAACATTAAGCAGCATAAATTGAAGAAAATAAATGGCAATGATATGAAAAGTTGTCTTAAGTCACCTAAAGCTAACAGTCCAGTTCTGAGAATTTCTACCAGAACATGAAGTTACTGGCTATAAATCCAACAAACAGCAACACCTTCTGATATCTCATGGTTCCAAATCATCAAACAGCCTTAGAAAGTTTGGAAGATGGAATTACACTGGTTCTTTAGGTCTTAAAAAAACCCAAATCAAACCACTGTAGAATTTTTGTGAAACAGTAACTCACAGACTAATAGACGAGGTAGTGAAAACAGAAAGATTATGCACATTTAAAGAAAACTTGCCTGTCCAAAATGAGATCAACATTTGTTTCTATTGACAGCTAAAAGTCTAAAATATTATATCATACACCTCTTTCAGAAAAGCATTTCAGTCAAGTAACTGCTGAAAAATACTAACATTGAGAATTTGCTTATAAGTTTTTTTTGTGTTTAGCACATCTTACTTTACTCCCCATTCTGACATGCAGCTGTTCTTTATTGGCTTCCAAACACAAGTATGCCACTGTGTGAGTAACACACTACATGGCAGTTTTGAGACTAAAAGCATCCTATCTATCACTACCTGTGCTGCTAGGATTTTACATGCCACAAGGAGAAACACCAGGCTGTTCATTAGTCAGGCCTCAAAAGATCCTAAGATGTGTAAAATGCTTAGCTGTTTCAAAACAATGAATTCTTTTCATTTGGTTTCTTGGTCCTTATTGCTGCTTTGCATTCTGTGAGAAACAGGTAGTTTTCAGCACAACTTTTAACAAATTATCATCTTTAAAAGCACAGGGAGCTGCAGCAGTCATTGTCACACGTTCCTAAACCAGCCCTTCCTACAGAGCATAAAGCACTTGCCTAAGGTCTAGAAACCCTCACATATGAAAGTCTCCAAGCATTGCCCAGTTCCTTTTGACAGACTCTCCACCCTAAAAAGAACACAATATGTTCAGAAGAATACATAGAAACAATTGTCAAATAAAAATAAATAGCCTAAGCAAAAAAAATTACAGTCACAGATTACCATTTAGAATGTAATTCTCAGCTGCTTCAGTGTCACAGTTAACTCGTAATGATGGAAACTGGGCCACATGCTCCTTTTTTCTAAGATGGCTTTGACTTCCCATCTCTCCTATTTTATTTTTGGAATCACATAAAGCAGCCACAAAAACTTTATTTGTAGAAGTCTTATATTTTCATCTGCTTCTCTTACAGTTTGCACCTCCATTCTCTGAAATTATGCAGGACACTACACTCAGCAATGCAGTGGAATGTAATTTCAGAACGTAATTTCCACAATTTCCTAGGGCAGACTTGAAGACAAGATGTACCTCAGTACCTAAGGATGGTTTGCCCCTCCTTTGCTCCTGCTCTTATACTATCTCAGGTCCAACAGTGAGCCAGTGCTTTTTACACAAGAGGCAGAAATCTCAAAATAAAAAATAAGCTTATAGCTCTCTGTTGAAGGAACCAGAAAGATGCTAGAAACAAAGAAGTGGACTCAAAATAGTCTTCTCAGTTTACTCCTGTTAGGAGAAAAGGGGAAAGTGACAGGAAGGTATCACACTCTGCTCTTGGCAATTCACATTGTGCCTGCCAATCTTCAGTTATTACAGCAGCACACCACTTATTCTCCTTTACAAAATACCTCTACTCCCTTGAGAATAACTGTTTATTAAAAATACTATCTCCTGAAGTTTTTAAGGTTCATTTGAAATTGTCTCAATCATGTGAAAGCTTACACAGTAACTAGTAACCCCAACTGTAGAAATACCACACTCTTGACTCACAACATTACAGACTTTCATCATACAAGGCCAGGAAAATCTACATTACAGAACCTTTGTTATTTTACCAAAGCCTCTCTGCTGGGCTTTAAGACAAGTTAGATCTTAATCAGTTTTCTTTGGTCCAGCTTTCTGCCCTCTGGCCACCAGACTCAGTTTATTGAGCACTTGGGCTCCCAGTCTTCTGAGGGATTTCCCTTTGCAACAAAGGACACTGCACTGAAACAACCAGTTACTCTTTGAAAACTTATACAGCCTTCCATCAAACTGAGTAAGGCTGTAAAATTATTCTTCTGGTGTCCAACATGGGTGCTGATAACCTGTTGCCATGAGCTCAGCCTGGGTCCAGAGGATGTCGAGCATTTCAGGCAAGTTAGAAATGCTTTATTTCAAAAACATCAAATAATGCCCAAAGCATGTCACCTAAAATTGCAGAATGCAGATGGGGAGAAAAATCTCAAGCTGTATAACTATGTAAGAAAAATAGGTAAAGCATTAGATTTGACAGCTTTGACAGTAATGATGATCCGCTTGTCCTACAGTGAATTCCTAACACTGGTGGTAATGACGTGAAAAATGCTGTACAGCTCAAAGGAGTTAACAATTGTACATCACTGAGAAATAGAGAGGTTGCTTGAGAAATATAATGGAACTCAGGTTATCTTGCCCTGCATTCAGGCTATGTTTGTGCATCACCCTATTGATTTCTATTGAGAGGCATCCCTGGATTTAGGAAATCAAAACTACCTTGGCGTTGCACAAAAAGAAAATTCTTCTTTCCCAGAATGTGAAGGTGAAAGGCTCACCAGAAATTCAGGTTCTGAAACTATTTAAAAAACATAATGGAACCAGAGTAAGAGGATCCAGTTAGAAAAAGATAAAACGCAAATAAATTGTATTAACAGAAGATATGCATCCAGTGTATCCATTAGATATGGTGAGCTTTAACAACAGTCTTAAACACAGTAAAACAGCCCTAATACTTGTCATCCTAACTGTTCTGCCACAACTGTTAACTGCAAGTGTCAAGTAGCATTACCATGCCCATTTCATCTACAGGAAAAGTAAACAGAAATTATTCCTCAAAGTTCTAACTTCCGGAACAAATCAAATCTACAGTCAATGTAAAGAACTGATGCTCTTTTGAGAAGGACATACAAAATGCTTGCTGAGAATCACGTTATCGAACAGCTTTTTGACAATATTTCCGTTGTTTTATCCTTTTTTTTTTTTTTCAATGTTATTTCCTATGCCACAGGAAACATCACAACAGGCCATGAGGGGGTGCTGTGCCTAGAACACAACTTTTTCCACCAATAGACTGACATACCCACGAACTATCTAGTGGCTTTCTTCAGAATCTGGGCAGTCACTGTGCCCGGCCAGTGACAGTCTGCCGGCTGGTAAAGCCCAGGTGTCACGGCTGTCACACTCAGGTGCTCTGTCAGGCTACACATCACGCTTCTTGGACAAGGCGGCAGGCGTGAAAACAGCCCATGGCATGAGAAATAACCACTCTCGTTAGAATCCATTTGTACGCTCATCTCTACCACGACTAGAATCCCACGTTTCAAGGATGGCCAAAACCCTCTCACGAACCAGAGCCCCACCCGAAGCAGAGCCGTCCTGCCCGAGCCGAGTTCCGGTGAGAGGAGCCCGTGTCACAGCACGAACGGCTCCGGCGGTCGGGTGTTGGAAGAAGCAGGAGCAATTCCCCGGGGCCGCCAGCGGCGCCGGGAGCCGCACGCCTGCTCCAGCCCGGCCGGGCGCTCCGGGGCGGGGGCAGCCGGGAGCGGCAGAGCCTGCCAGCAGCCCCGGGTGGCGGCTGGAGCGGCCCGCCCTCACCCCGCGCCGGTGCCGCTCACCTCGGAGGCGCCTCTGGTAGCGCTCCAGGGACTCCTCCAGGGCGCGCTCCCCGCGGGGCGCCCGCAGCAGGACGCCGCCGGCTCCCGGGGAGCAGCCGGGGCTGTTTCCCCCCACCGCGGGCTTCCCACAGCGAGACTGGGGGAAGGCAGTTCCACCCGTTCTGCCTTTCTGCGCTGGGCTCTCGGAGGAGCCACCTGCGGGAATCTTTGCGGCTTCCGACTGCCGGCCGTTGCCGCCGGCCGCCGCAGCTGAGCTTGGCAACGCCGGGAGTCCGTCGCGCCTCCCGATGGCGGGAATGCCGCAGCCAGGACTACAAATCCCGGCATGCACCGCGCACAGGGAGGCGGAGCCCTCCTCCCCCGCCCACCCCCGGACACTGGGGGAGGGTGGTCGCCGCAACCCGTCTCCCCTTTGTTGTGGAGCGCGGCCGCAGTCGCGCGTGCGCACAGCACTGCCCGTCCGCCTACGCCCTCGGGCCGGCATCAGGCTCAGCGCCGGTCCCACGGCGGTCGGGGCGGATCGGGGCGGGAAGCGCCGCTCGCCTCCCGCCATCGCCCGCGCGGGGAGAGCCCGGGGCCCGGGCAGCGCTATTGTCTGCGGCCGGCGCAGGCGCAGCGCGGCCCCGCCGCCGCTCGGCCGCGGCGCGTGCGCAGTGCGGCGCGGTGCCGCGGTGCCGTTAGCCGCCGCTATGTGCAGGGAATAACGCCGGGCCGTTGCCAGAGGGACACCGAGCGCTCCGCCCTCGCTCCCGCATCCCGCGGGATGCCGGCTCGCTGAGCACCCGCTAGCGACGGCCCCTCCCTGGCGCGGCGAGCCTCCTCGGAGGGGTGAGTGAGGATGATGCTGCCGCCGCCGCCCCGGGGTGCGGGTCGGGTGGGAGCCGCGGCGGGGAGAGGGGCCGCGGTCGCGGTGGGTCCGCCCGGCGCCTATTGTGTCAAGCGGCCCGCGCCCGGCGGGAGCCGGGCGGGCTGCGGCCGGCGGAGGGGGAGGCAGCACGGGCTGGGCACAGCCCGCTCCCCCTCCCCCGTCCCCGCCGGGCCCGGAGGTTGCTCCGCGCCCCCGCCTTCGTTTGCCCTCGTCAGCGCGGGGCGATCGCCGGTGCCACGGGGCATCGCCTCGGGCGGGATGCGGACGGCATCCCGCATCTGGCATTTGATGCTGCGGGATCGCGCTGCCCGCGTCTCCCTGCCCCTTTCCGCCCGCGGGGCGCCCCTGGCACACCCACCCATCCACCCAAGCCGGGGTTGCGCAGCCTCGCCTCCCGCCGGCGGATTTCCGCGAGTCCAGCGGAGACCTTTCCAGAGGTTTAGTTTTTTATTTTCGGTTGCCCCTCTTTCACTGACTGCCCCGGGGGATGTTTATCCGTATTTAAAAATCAGTGACAGCCTTCTTCTGGGGTGCGGCGTTTCCCCCCGTCTCCCTAAAATAACATCTTCTGTGAAAGGGTGATGGAGAAAATCTGCGGGTTTCGCCTTTTCGCCTATTGCGTATTTCCACCCGACGAGTCAGGTCCCCTGCTTCCGAAAATATCCTCCCGAAGGCGTGAGCTTTTCCGAGGCGCTAGCCGGGGAAAACACCAAATCAGGCTTTTTGTCCCCAGTAGCGAGGAGCAGCCCGGGCCCACTTGGTGCGCCCGCCGTGGGGACGAACGGGTTACTGCGCTAACAAAAACCCGATGGCGATTTTCGAGCAGAAAGCGGCGTCGCAGCGGAGGGAGCGGGCGGCAGGGGCGGGGCTGGGGCGCTCCCGGGCCCCCTGCTCCCCGCGCCGCCGGGCAGCGCGGCCGAGCCAGCCGGGAGCGGGTGGCGAGCGCTGCCTGCCAGCGTTTGCCGCGATGTTCGGAGCGCTTCTTTCACCTAAGCCGACAATTAGCCCGTCAGCGCTCGCGGCTTGATGGGAAGAAAAATGAGATGTAGATGCTATGCTGATGAGTTGCAGATGCATAAGGATTGCGTTCTTGTGACAAGAGACTAGATAGCATCCACTGATCTGCACTTGGAGGAAATTATTTTCTTCCCTGTGGAAGCAAAGGTACTCATAAAATATTTAGGTACTTTGAAAGAAAAAAGCCTGTTCTAGCGCTGCGATGATCATCTTTTCTCCTTTGGAATGCCATTCAAGGCATTGTGACAGCGTTCTTGGCCCTGGGCTTGCGTCTGTAAAATGATATGTGGGATGGGACAGTTCTTGTAAACTGAACTAAGACATGATTAAATATGCTGTGATTTCCTATGATTAATTTCCTTTTGGAAATTACTTTATGTCCAGATGCTGAGAAGTCTGTCTTACTGAACTCTGCTAATATGGAAGCTCCTCAACTTAAAATTTTATTTAATGGGGAAAAAAGTCAAACACTGCAAGGAATCTCCCTTCATTCTTTGATTACCGCTTTTTTAAACACTTTGTCACCTTCATTTAAATGTTTAGTTGTTGTTGGCTTTTTTTTTTCTTTGTCTGAAGGAGGTCAGGAAGGCTGGCTGAACAGAGAGAATGGTGCAGCTGGGGATACAAAGAATTTTGTCAAAATCTCAAGAATCTGGAAGCTATTTGTAATGGTTCAGATAAAAATGCTTTCTTTAATTCTTGTTAAGAGAAACCTTCTGACTTATAAGTTGTTACCAAACTTTGGCATGACAGTGCATTGTTTGGAGGGTGGTTTTGACCTATAGCTATTTCACATATCTACTCTGACTTTTGAAAAAAAAAAAGGTTTCTTTCTTTATTGTGTCTCATCTTCTGTAATGGACTTGACTGGCAAAATTTCTTAAAAAACTTTGATGATAACATACAAGCCAGAAAAGATCCAGGTTAAGAAAATGAATTGCAAAAGTCTATGTTTGATTGTAGGTGAGAGCTTGGAAGATTCCTTAAGTCCCTGGAATGAAACCCAAGGCATGAGTAGTTGCAGAAATGGAACTTTGCATTACTATTTCCAGTTCTTGCAATTGCAGGGAAAAGGTATTTATTGTATATTGATACCATAGTATCTCCTCAGTTCTCCTAACAGGACAGTTTCCATGTTAGCACTGCTTTTCTTAGCTTTGCAGGCAGAATGGAACTGAGATACAACAGATTGTTTTTACTTTAGCTAGAAAGCAAAGAAAAACTGTGAAATTCTGGTTTTCCTTTAGAAAATTCTCAACAGGGGAGTCAGATATGAAATACATGCAGTTAGGAGATTTTCTACAAGTAAATTCTGCTATCTGCTTCTAGGACTTGTGAGATTGTAAAAGGACACAATAGCATGCACTTCCCCCTCTTTGAAGAATATGCTACATGATGTAGTAAAAATTGATTCTGATGTGACCAAGAGACTGCAATTTGAGAAAAGGAAGTTGTTTGTTACTGAGGGATGGAGCTTCAAATCTGCTAGCTGGGAGCTGGGGTCAGATGTGTGTCTCTCTTCTAAGGTGCACATCTTCCCTGCTCTAATTGAGCCTGTGGGGGCCTTTCATTGTCTGTTAGGGTTGTAATGCTCCTACTGAACGCCTGCATGTCTTCCCTTCTAGTATTGATCTTTGTGTATCCATGCATTTTCAAAGGACTGGTCTGCAGAGAGCAGCTTCCTTCAGTGCACAATGCTAATGTCTCCCTGGATCACAGTCCATCGAGGGTGTTGAATGGGGCAGGTGTCATGGAGAGACATAGTATGTGATCAGGTGACTTAAACTGTAACACAGTGCATGCAAATAAGGGTGGGAAGAGGGTTGTTTAAACGACTTCATGGATGTCTGTTGTACAGTTATGCATAAAATATTAAAATAAATTGCAAATGCTTGGTTCTGTCTTGTAGTTTAGTTTCTCTGACTCTACCACCAGAAAGCTGGGAAGCTGTTTGTACTCTACAGGGGCGTTTGTAGGTAGAATGATCTTTTTAATTAAAATTGTGTTTGACCTTCAAAAAACCCATATATTTTAAATGAGCATATATAATTTTTTGTCATACGTCAAACCCAGTTTGTCCTAGAGGTTTCAAATAAAAGCTGCCTATATATTTTAGCAGCTTGTTGACATAATTAGATTTCAGATGGGGAGACCTGTGTTTGGGAATGTACTTAGTGCTGCATCACTGAAATTGGAGTGTGTCCTGCCGGCTCTTAGATTGTGGGTGAGAAGTAAGGGAGTAGGTGGATATTAAAGAAGCTGACTAGTCATTCTCGTATCTTAATGCCTCTGCATGGAGTATTCCCAGTTACTCCCTCTTCCTTGCATTTGGTACAGCATGGCTGCACTGCTTTGTTGCAGTGACTCTGGTAGTTTTCGAACTACATGAGAAGTTAATTCACTCCATTAACCCAGCAGAACACTATTTCTTTTCTTTTGGTTTTGCTTTTTTTTCTCCCCTTCCTCCCTTGGATTAGCAAATTGAATTATCTTATTGTGTGGTCAGAGGAGTGCCAGAGCAAGTACACAGAACGGGGACAGCAGTGTCAAGCCAGGAAGAGAGGAATACTCATTTTTCCAGTAGCAAAGATACATTTGATCTCCTTTACTGTCCTATATGGCTGTCCCCTGTACCACTGCAGGCTACTGTGGTCAGAGAGGAGGTAGGTTAAGTATAAATCCAAGAAAACAGAAAATTAAGATACTGGGTTTGTTCTTTTTTTTAGTCTTTATTTGAGGTACTTCATATGTAAAATGTCCACAGCCACAGACTAAACATTCAGAACCTATCACTGGATGAAAAAAATGTTTCTCTGGAAAGTAAATGTGAAAAGAGGGAGGAGTAGTTTTTGTTAAGCCTTGCGGCCTTTACTAGGATAAGCAGGATTTTTGTTCCAGGCAAATGTTATCTTCTCCTTTTTGGAATTTAAGGATGTAAATTGTCAAGTATTTTCATAATTTTGTCTCTCCTGTTTACTAGTTTTGAGGTGTGTGGCTTTTGTGATTGTAGAAAGGTGCTAGTAGGTAGGGGTTTAGAGAAATTGTGGGTTTTTAAAATCAAAACAGGGATTAAAACATAGTTTTTATACCCCGATAATTTTTTCTCATGTGAGGCCAACATCTATCAGCTTTGTTTCTCCTTCTCTTTTTCTCCTCTGAGAACTTGTTACTGAAAAAATAGACTTTTCCTTAGCTAGTGGCTTTGCAGAGCTTCAGCATCATCCACTGGTGGGCATGGTGGGCTGGTTCAGATCCAACAGCTGCAGCTCTCTTACTGTCTAGCTTCTTTGGTTGGTTCTGCTGCTTTTATTGCAAGGTTTGGTGATTTTGTGATAGGGTCCTCTGTTTACTTGTTTCCTTTCTTTTGAACTAAAATGTTTTATATTCTGATCTAGTCAGAAAACTTAAACTTAAGAGGGTATTATCCTTGACAAATAGCTGAGTCTTCTGAAGCCTGTGTGGTGTGTTTTCCAGATCTCATTTTGTACTTTATTCCAAATAAAATTCTGTTTCTGCTTATTTTGTTTCTTTCCAGGAAGAACTGCAATTATTGAGCTTTTCAGAGACATAATAACAGAAGTGGTGCCACTCCCTGGCATTTCCAAGATGTTTCTTTGTGCATCGGATATTTAGTTGGTCTTCAGCTGTGGTAGATGAAAAACTTGTAATCAATCCATTAGCAAATCATTATGGTCTGAAAGTAGTAATACACTCAGTGCATTAAATCAGATGTACTTGCAACTTTTCTCTCAAAATTACATGCCCAAATAATTTTGTTGATGATCTTTCTATTCATTTGCAAATACTTGGCCATCTAAATATGCATTCTGTTCTGTGTTCAAAACCAAAGCCTTTTCAATTATGTCTTACTTGTCTTCTTGTAGTGGGTTGCATTTCAGAATTAGGAAAAAAATGCAGGAAGTTAGAGTGTCATGATACCTTTTCAGTTTTCTCATAAGCATACATTTTTTCTGCTTACATTAATCTTGCGTTCTCTGCCCCCTGTAACTTAGCTGATTATTTAGTCCTGTGGAACTGTATCATTGAAGGAATCTTGATGTCAGGAATTACTCTAATTCATAATTTATTTTACTAAACAGAAAACATTTAATGGGTAATATTATAGTTTTACTGGTTTTTTTCCCTTTGGAATTTTCCAAAGATTGGCCACATAGATGGAAGCTTGTTCTGACACATACCCAGTACCTTTTCTCTAAGAATAGATTTAACCTGGTTCCAAGAGAGAGTTAAAAAAGGTGCAAGCAGTATTTGGTAGTTTCTGCTGAGGTGTTGCTAGCCTCTCATCTACTTTCTGCTTTGAACTTTTGAGTCCGGTGTAGTTTGTATGAAGGATTGTGCCTTCCACTTGATCTTCATTTTTTTCAACTGAATCTTGAAAAGGCAGTTCAATAAAAATGACCTAATTTTTTATTCATGTTCCACTGTATATCAGCGTAATTAAATCATTAAAATCTTGGTTTTCTACAAATTATTTTATTGTAAAAAATCTGTCCCAGTTTTGTGAGATTAATGATGATTACACTTCTGGTCATTCATTTCCTCTTTCTTTAAATGATCATGTTTTCTTTTTATTTTACTTGGTTTCCAGAGGGAATAGTCAGTAAAATGAGGGTGAAACCCTTCCTGTAGGAATGTCTTTTTGAGGTGATTCATTTGTCAAAAACACAGCTTGAATTTTAACTTTTGACTGTGAAACTGGCTATTACAAATATATTTTTGAATTTTAAACAGAAATTATTCAGGAAGCCTTTGAGAAACCACTGAGAACCCAGAACTTGTTGTTTAGCTTTTGCATTAGCAGAGAGTTTTGAAGAATGATGGCAACTGGTTGACATCAGACTTATGGAGCCACTACATATTTTTCATGTTACAGCTAATATTGCCCTTGGTGGTAATTTTCTGTTTATTTTACTATTACAGTTCTTGTTGATAAACGTAATAAAAGATCTTTTTAAAAAACTGTTTTTCTTCCAAGTGTCACTCAGTCATCATGCTCTCAGAGTCATTTAAACATCATGCTGATCATTTTATTGGGTCAGACTGGTGGTAATTGGGTAGAGCCTTTATTTTGATGAAGTCACTGTAGACTTGAATCTTTAACAGCCTCAGTGAAATTAATTAGTTCTAAATATGCCATAATTCTTGCCTGTTTGGAAAAATAAATGTTTTTAGTTTCAACTCTTAGCATTTGGATCACAAATTCTGTAGCATGCTTTTAATTAATCAAATCTTAAGTCATCAGCTTTTAAATTCACCTTGTGATCTCTTTTCAGACAAGCTCCAGTTGTAATATATTGCAAGGAATCCTATGCCTAACTCTTTTCTTACTCAGTGCTCTTCTAAGAGGTGCAATTGCATGACCACTATCAGTCCTACAGATATATATTACATAGCATATCAAAAAGAGGCATGAACTTATCAAGGTCAGAAATGAAGATTGGAAGCATATGGGTGTTTTTCATCTGTTGAAAACTGATTCCTGATGTAGAGAATTGTCTCCAGTTGTTTTATGGGGTGATGCAGCGAGCCTTCTGATGAACATGCCTTTTTTTGTTGTTTTTTATTCTTCTTCTGTAGATAGTACTATGTGGCTTTGTTCTCTTCAGTTTTTGTCCTAGTTGGAGAACAGTAAGAAAGATAATGTTGCTGGCACAGAACTGGAATTAGTGAAGAGGAATAGTTGGATATAGTCAGTAGGTGTATTATAAAAAGGAATAAATATTTAAAAGAAAAACCCTACCTAAAACTGAAACAACCACAGCAAGAAAAAAAACCACCAAGAATGAGCAATGGAAAAATACATTCACGCAAAAAAACCAGGTGAAACTTAAGCTTGGACATACCTTCAGTCAGTCACTTGATAGCCCAGATAGGACACAAACTTCTTTTTTTCCAAGTTTGACAGTAACAATATCTGAAACAAGGTAGCCATTTCAGAAAATGTATGCTTGTGTCCATAATCACAGTTTGCCATTTTGTGCTGAATCTTTGCACCCTGTTTGTTTTGTTGGCTCTTTTTCTCATTCACAATTTTGGTTTTGGCTTCCTTGAGCATGGGTAAGTTTCTGTCTGCCCCAGGTCTTGGCGCAGCCAGTGGATCTTTAGGTGCTGCAGATGACTTCTGTGTATGGCAGGATCTGTTTTTACACAACAATACAAAGCCCAATGTAATTCTGTTGCATTATATTCTTTAGCTTGCTGTAGGAAGTTTATTGCTTGTCATTGACCAATACTGTAATTTTCTATTTTCCTGAAATAAACATTTCTTTCTCCAGTATTTGCTACTTCTAAATCACATGTAATTGTCTTGCATACTGCATGTGTATTTTTTCTACCATCCCTTAAACAAACACACCTTGCTTTTCTCCAGTTTTGTGACCTGATTGCATTTTCTTTAGCACACTTTATTGGCAACTTCAGCTGTCAAATTTAAACGTGTTAGGTGTTGTGTTGTTGAAGCTGCAAATAGCAACAGTCAACTTCCCCCTCAGGGCATACTGATACTGCAGAGTCTGGTTTGAATTGAGCTCTTGAAGGGTTGTCACTGCGCATGGATTGTTTCAAAATGCTGCCTGGTTACTTGCTTTGAGGAGGTCACTGTTTGTAACAGAGCTAGGTACTAATTTATCCAACAACCACCTTTCAATACCTGCGCATAGTTGAAATGCTTTAAAGGGTTTTTTAATTCACCATGCCTTGAGTTCAAGTTTGCTAAGGACCGAGAAGTTTTTTCTGCCGGAGTTTCTAATGTTGCCTTTGTGGTATCAGATTTTACTTACCTCATTTATGTTCCCATTTTCAGTAGGTTTGGTTAATATTACTGAGTATTTACTTAAATCTCTAAGAAGATGAGTCTCTTTTAATGATGTCTGGGCAGCCTATAGCATATAGTATAGTATTTAGTAATGTGACAGTAAAAATAAAGCATGAACCATCCAGACATGAGAGTGAACCAGGAAGTTGTGAGTCATTCCTTGTCCGGCTGAGGCAAATGGAACCCTTTAATTTTATAAAGAAGTATGAAAATTACCACACATACTACTGTTTTTTTAGTACAGTTAATGAAATTACTTCAAACAGCGCTGTGGGATAAGACCGGTTTTAAGAGATTGAGATCCTTGAGTTCCTGGATTTTGTGAGTCTTTCTCTTGGTGCAGTTTCATTCCAAAACCAAGAAAACATTATGCATTGCTATTTTTATCTATTGTGGTTTTTGAGGGACAATGCCATTGACCTTCAAAAAAAATTATTCAATCATGTCCATGTATTGTTTTATTTATATAGTTATTTCCATAGAAATTCTTCCTTTCCTTCTATTCAAGATACTTATTCACATTTGGGGTCACTGATCTAAAACAGATTTAGAAGACCAACTGCATTAGTGCATCATGAGACAAAGACTAAAGGTTTGATCATTGGGTGTGTTATAATACACAGTCAAGGAAGTGAAAAAAGCATAAAATTGCATACTGAAATATTTTACAAAGTATATCGTTTTAATCTAGAAAGGATAAATATGAAAACCTGTTTTATATTTCAATAGTAATTGTGGTGAAGCACTGGAACAGGTTGTCCAGGGAAGTGGTGGATGCCCCATCCCTGGAGGTTCAAGGCCAGGTTGGATGGGGCTCTGAGCAGCCTGGTCTAGTGGAAAGTGTCCCTGTCCATGGCAGGGTAGTTGGAACTGGATGATCTTTAAGGTCTCTTCCAACACAAACCATTTTGTGATTCTGTATTAATAGTCCTTACAGTTCCTGTAGATTTGTCTAAATATAAGAGGTCCTGTGAGGCTTATGGGAATTTGGTATCTCTGTCTTGTGTTCTCAGAGCTTGCTACTGGCTGTCCTGGTCTTGCCCTGTTCTTCCCTTTTCTCCCACCCCCAGCTGCATAGCCTCACCCCTTTTGCTTTGGTCCTACCTTGGTGTGTAGCTTCTGGGAACCATTCATTTGTTTATGGGAGTGACGAAGAGCGCAAGAGTTATTCTTTCACTCGTGGAACATTGAAATAGCCCAGCACAGCTGCACAGGCACGTGAGTCCTGCAGCCAAGGCAAAGGGAGTAGTCGTGACTTCGTGGCTGGGGTGGGGTGACAGGGTTGGGATCCTGACAGCAGAGAAACTGGCCTGGGCTAACACAGAACTGCAGCTTCTTCACTTTTTATGGTGAGGCTTAAAACTGCTTATTTGCCTGTCCACTGAGTCTTCAACACTGGGGTTGAAAATAAGTCAAATACAGTGGAGTTCTGGGCATGGAAGCTACTAAAGACAGGATAACCTATGTATTAGTGTTGTATGTATTAATTTTGTGTGGTAACTCCTACTCCATGCACATGCAGGGAACACAAGGTACTTGACACAAAACACAAAGTAGGCTACTTGACATTTGCTGCAATACAAGTGTGTATGCAGGAGCTGCTAGTAAGGAAGAGGTGTCACACTATGAATTTCACATCCCATACTGCTCCTATATTTAGATCTTTAAATTTAATTAAGCTAACTTCCCCATTTCAGCTAGTAAAACTTAGGCAGAGGCTGCTTCACTCTCATAAATTCTGGATACACTGGAATTTTACCAAATACTAAAAGCTGTGCAGAATCTGAAAATAAAATGTGTTTTCTTTCTCTCTAGCCAAACCTGCAAAAATATCTGAAAAGCACTTTGAACTTAAGGATAAAATTTGAATAAAAATCAGTCTTTGGGGCTCTGTTATTCATAGAGTTTTTGTAACTACTCTGAATTAAATTACAAATAATAAAGAATAATTGTTTTGTCATGCTTATTCAGTATTCTTTTTTCAGCTGCCTGCAAAACACTGCACGTTCCAAAAGATTGCAGGTTGGTAGTTGCTGGTATATTCTAGACCAGCTGTTTTCTAACTGTAGAGTTCAACTTCTGTGGATATCTTGGTGGACACAGTTGGACCATTAATAAAACATCTCTTTAATCCATTATGGTGCTTGTGTGTTTATCTTGCAATGCCATGAGAATGCACTCATTTTGTTAAAAATGCCTATGTGCCTGGATTGGATGGCCCTTAACCTGTTCATCTTGGGGACCAAGCACAGGGAACGTTTGCATTTTTTCTGTCCCTCCCTCTACCTTGCAATTGTACATGGCTTGTACATTCAAAGCTAAAGAACCCACTTCTGAAATTCTGGCAACATTGGGAAAGTTCTTTGCCTTTGATTTGAAGTAAAGCAATTCTGTTAAGATAAAATAGAGCGAAAAACATATGCAGGAGAACACAAAATGTTTGGTTTAAGGATGTGTCCTGTATCCCAAACTGTACTGAACCTCAACATGCATATGTGCTCACTGATGTTCTGTGGGGAAATAACTTAAATGGCAAATGTCCTGCAAAGGCAGCCAGACCACAGAGGAGCCATGTGAGCACAGGACAGCCAGCAGGCTCTAAGGAACTGGGAATTGTTAAACTTGTAGCACAGTGTTTCTAGTGGGACAGTGGACTTCTTTTGAACTTGTTCTGCGCAGCTCCCCATTTTCCTGCAACTTTAGGAGTTTTGTACCTCTGAAATCTCCAGCTCTCTAAAGCTTGCTGTTTGGAGGAGTGGTTAGTAGAAACAGAATGTTTGCTTAAGCCTCACTTCCTTAGGTAACTAAAAATGGTTTGAGTAAGAGTTTCAATTGCTAATTGTGTGGTGGAAGGAGAATACATTTAAAAAAACCAACGCTGATGCACAGGAACTTCCATCTGAACATGAGGAAGAACTTTACTGTGCAGTGACTGAGCACTGGAACAGACTCTGCCCACGGAGATTGTGGAGTCTCCCTCACTGGAGATACTCAAGAACTGTCTGGACACAATTTTGTGCCATGTGCTCTGGGATGACCCTGCTTGAGCAGGGGGCTTGGACCAGGTGACACACTGTAAATCCTTCCAGCCTTCCCCATTCTGAGATTCTGTGAAGCGTAATTTAAAGAGTACAGGATGTGAATTGTTCCAGCCTTTAAAAATGGAACTCATAATGATTTGGCTTAATCAGCTTCTTATGCTCTTGTCCATATTTAGTTCCATCTTAAAATCATGTAAAGTATTTTTGGTAAACCAGAAGATTACTTCTGTATTGCAGCAGCATTGTCAGTGTTGCTCAATATACCTTTTACTTCTTATGAGTTTAACTGAGTTTCCAGTCTAACCTTTTGGTTGGTGACATAAAATGAGTAACTTCTATAGTAGTTGTGGGTAGTTCTTAAAGTAGTCAAAATCCAAGCCTTCAAACTTGTTCACTAAAGTGCAAACAAAAAGCATGACTTGATCCCTTTTTGTGGATGAGGTTACAGTACCACTTCCTCTCACTTGGTTTGGTGCCTGGAGAAGTATGTGTAGTTTGGAGTTCTTCCCATTTAGCCTTCCTTTTCACATCTCTTCCTTTTCTTTTTTATTTTTTTTTTAGCAACAAAATCACTGAACTTAAAAAGGAAAATCTATATAGATTTCCTCCCATAGAAAGACTTGAATTCCACCTTTCTGTTTATTGAAAGATACGCTTGCATTCATTCAATAGCCTTTAAAAATATTTATAGTGTGATACTAATAAATGTGTTTTCCAATGGCTGCAAGTATTCTGAAATTACCCAGATTTTCAGTGAAGCATTCTGCAAAACATATGCTAATGTACCAAATCAAGTTTTAATCCCCAGTCATTCTTAAACCAGCTAATAAAGGTCCACATGAAAATAGTCTGCTTACTTAGCAGTGAGAGCTTCTACTTGTGATTTAGTTGAGGGGTTGTAATCTACCTGCTCAAACAAGTCCTTGCATGAAAATGTCAAGCTGCATATTCACTCTGTTAATTCTGAAAGTTTGACAATTCACATGTAGCTGTTTAATCGCATTTGGTAAATAAGAGATAGTAGAAGAAATAGAATTAAGACTTACCATGTTAGTAGCTATATTTCTGTTTGTTGGCTGCATACAAGAAAGGAGTGAGTAGGCACCACTAGCAGATGTGGAATAGCTTCTCTGCGGGGGAACCATTTACTATGTGCTAATTACAGACTGGTTTAAAATCTTCACACTAAGTAGAATTGATCATTAAAACCACGGGTATTCTTAGCATTTGCGCAGATGTCTTACCCTGCTTTCTGTCTTGCTAAACTCTTAATACTGTCTTTTCCACAGCTGTTTTCATATGATCATGCATTGAGAAAGTGTTTGTTACATTTGGTACCTTTCAGTTTCATTTCATGGGAAGGAGAGAAATAGGACACAAAAATAAAGAAATGCCATACTCCACACTGCAAGATTAGATTTCTTTTGAACTATTTGGCCTCTGATTAAAGAACCAAACAAATAATTAAAATGTAAGGCATTTTAAGGCTTGTTTTACTCTATTTTTATATTAATCTCCTGGAAGAGGACTTTCCATCAAGAAAAGATCTTAAAAATCAAGTCTGAGATTGAAAAAGGCTGAAAAAAAGATCTGATCTCTTTACATCAGAGCTATCATGCTAATTTTAAATCATTTTGCTTTTAAGCTTGTCCTGATGTTAATTACTTTGTAGAATACCCATGTAGCTTAACATAATTATGGCATAGAATTATTTTTATGCTTTGTGTATTGTGCATGCACACACACCCTGCCTGTCTTCAGAAAGTGAAGATTGCCTAGAGCAAACATCTCTTACAACTTTAAGGCAGAAGTTTGAGCTTTTGCTTGCTTTGTAAAATAAGTACATCCAACTTTTTCCTTTTTTTCCTAATGTAGAGCTTGTGTTACTGATCTTGGAACAAACAACTCAGTGTATTTCCAAGAAAAATACATCTGTGGACTTGGCTGTTGAGGGTAATTGTAAAAAGTTCCAAAGCATTCCATAAGGGAGAGGATAGAATGTATCAAATATTTTGTGTGGAGCCTACCTTGGCATTGTAAATGTTTTTCACATTACAGTGGAGATGTAGCAAAGAATAATAAGTGAATTCCTTTCTGAAATTATGTATCTGTAATACTATGAATGGATGTGGAGATAAGTAACATTGATATCAAGAATTGTCCTTCATCACTTCTACTTTCATGTTCTGTGTACTCATGCATTGTGTCAAGAAGTAAAATGGAATTGAAATTAGAAAGGTAGATGTTAAAACTACTTCCATACGTGCTTTTCCTTGGAAAGTAAACTTATCTTCATACCCACAAAATAAATAGTTCCTTGTACGGAGAAAGAAAAAATTTGCATTGCCTTGAATGTAATTTAATCTTACTAAGTATCTTGAGTCATGGACTAAACCCCATATATTTCACAATTTTGGGGAAAGTGAAATCACCACCCTTGGGAGGTTAAGAGGTCTAGTTTTATTTGCAAAATGCTGTTTGTTTTGTCAGTAATGCTCAGGGCTGTGGTCAGTACTTGGCCAATGCAAATAAAACCACTTCATCACACACAGCCTACAAAATCACTTGAAATATGCCATGGTGAAGGCACTGAGAATAGGAGGTGGCTGAGGAAGACTTGACTGCTTCTTTTAAGATTGAATTCTGCCCGAGTGCAATGCCTGATTTGTATTTATTTATTTATTTTCCTGTTTGCTTATCTCGGCAATAGTATAGTGTGATACGGAGTGGGGGAAAGGAAGTATTTCTGTAGCTTTCATTACAGGGAGCTTTTTCACAAAGATGATTTGGTTGTGATTTCTTTGGCTTGCTTGCTGGAATCATTTCTAAAGGCTACTTATCAGATGTACTGTTTTATTAGCATACTTGCTATGCTAATCTCTCCATCGATGAACTCTTTTGACCATGTGAAATAGGGAAACTTTTAAATAATTTCTTTCATGCAATTCCTTAATCTGAATGGGAGTGATGGACAAAAATGAACACTTGATTGTTTGAACATAAATTAAGCTACTCTTATAAGCAGTTATTAGCCTTTATTTTAGCTGTTTATTGAAAGCAGCTTTTGAATAGTGTTGCCATTCATTGTAGGGAAGCTGCAGAGAAGTGCATGCATGAGAAATGATTTTTTGTTTACAATTGTAAAGATTAGGAATGCAAAATGAGCTGTCTGTTTCTTTAATTAATGCAAAATATTATTATCTGTTATCAAAGAATAAAACAGGAACATTCTTTTAAGTCTTAATGGCTTTATCCTGGTGTCCAATAAAAGAGTATGTTTTAATGCTCAGGTAGGATAACTTAAAAGGAAAAATTAAATCTTCAGGTACTTCTCATTATTATAAGAACAACATATGCATAAAAAGGCCTATGATTGTTGTGTAAGACCATATTAATGTACAGTACCAGTCCTAAACAAAGTTTTCTGATCAGTGTTTTAAGGATTTGCTTGTTTACCAGTATCCTCTGTAAAGATAACCCAGTATTTTTGGCGGTTTTTGGTCAAGTTGGTGTAGGAGTTTGTTTCAATCTGTTCTTAATACAATTTGATCTCTTAGCTTCTACTGGGAATTGTGATATGTGGTTTCTTTCCCCCCTTAATAGCTTCTCAATTTCTTTTTTTTTGGGGGGGGTGGGTGCGGGGAAGGCAGGATAGTGGCTTAGCCACTTCACCTGCCAGTTCCCTCAGGACTTGCATGTTTCTCATCAGGTCAAATGGAGTTATGCACCTTCAGGTTCTTTAGGTGATCTTGAACCTGATCTCCTACAGTGGGTGATTTTTCATTCTCCCAGTCCCTGCTGTTGCCTTCTGTGTCTTGGGCAGTGTTGCTGGAGCTTTTGCTGGTGAAGAGTGGGACAAAAATGTGGTTGAGTGCCTCAGCCTTCTTCATATCCCAAGTTACTAGGTCTTTCCTTCTGAAGAGGGCCCATGTTTTCTCTAGTATTTCTTTTATCTCAACATATCCAAGGAAACTTTTCTTTTTGCCCTTGTCATCACTAGCCAGATTATTCTATCAAGGCATTAGCTTTCCTAAGCTGATCCCAGGCTATTCATACAGTATTCCTGCCAAGCTACCTGTCCTTGCTTCAATCCTCTGTAGTCTTCCTTTTTGAGTTTGAGTTTGTCCAGAAACTACTTGTTTATCTACGCAGGCCTCCTGGCAAATTTGCCCAACTTCTTCTCTGTTGGGATGCATCACTTCTGAACTTGGAGGAGGTGATCCTTGAATGTTAATGAGCTTTCTTGAGCCACTCTTCAGGGCTATATCCTATGGTAGTCTAAGGAATAGGTCCCTGAAGAGGCCAAAGTCTTCTCTCCTGAAGTCCAGGGTAGCAAGCCTACTGTCAACCCTCCTTGCTGCCCTAATGATCTCAAACTTCTCCAAGGAGTCACTGCAAACAAGGCTGTCCTTGAGCTTCACATTCTCACCAGCCACTCCTTGTTGGTAAGAACAAGGTCCACCAATGGTCCCTCCTGTTGTCTCCTCTAGCACTTGGAGAATGAAGTCATCATCGATGCATTCCAGGAACTTCCTGGATGGCTTATACCTTGCTGTGTTATCCCTTCAACAGATACTGGGGTGGTTGAAGACCCCCATGAGGACCAGAGTTTGTGAATCTGAGGACACTCCTGTCTGTCTGAGGGCTGTATCTGCTCAGACTTAAAGGTTAGGTGACCAGCAGACACCCACTATAATGTCACCTGTTCCTCCCCTCCTTTTAATCCTGATCCATAAGCTCTTAATCTGTTCCTCAGCCATCCCCAGGTGGTTCTCCATGCTGGTCAGTGATAGGGAGGATGACACTCCCTCCCTTCTGCCTTCCCTGTCATTCCTAAAGTCCCTGTATCTTTCCATTCCAACACTCCAGTCACACAAGCCATCCTACCATGTCTCTCTGATGGCTTCCTGGCGAGTGTAGTTCAAAGGCCTCTTCACCAGCTTGGCAAACATGTGTTCTGGGATACACTTCCCCTCCTCTGATGGATGGACCCCATCAGCACCCCAGCAGACCAGGTTTTTCAAAGTGAGTCCCATGGTCTAAGTAGACAAACCTCTGTGTGTGGCACCAGTCCTGTAAGCATTTATTGGTTCTCCAGATTCATCTGGCCCTTTCAAGCCCTTCCCTTTCACTGGTAAGATTGATGTAAAAACTGCCTGTGCTCCAGAGTGTCTTACCACTGTTCCCAAGGCTCTGTTATCCTTGGTATTCCTCTGGTTGTTCCTGGCTGTGTCACTGGTTCCCACATAAATAATAGTGGACTGGATCTTTTTGCATACTGTGACACTTAAATGACTGATAGCCATCAGATAAGCCTTACGTTTCGTACATTTCTTTGTGGCATTTGTATGTTGATATTGATATAATAGCAAATAACAAGATTGCAGAAATGTTCTTTTCAGTCATTTTTACATCAAAGCCAGAGTAGGATAAGGTTTTTTAAGTGGCTGTCCCTCAAACCCTCAAAATCAAAGCCCCAAAGCAACTTTCAGTGCAGCTGCACTGTTGGCAGAAAAAGAAGTCTATTTCAGTTGCTGTTCTGACAGATATTCCTGTGTGTCACAGCAGTAAAATAGACATGAGTCTAATTCTGACTGGGACCAGAGGGAGAACTGCGTGTGCAGTACCAGAGCTGCAGCAACATTGCAGGACAGATTTGCTGCCCTACACAGGGCAACAGCCCCCTGAGCTGCTTTCTTGTCCTTATTCCATCAGACACATGAGTGACCTGTAGGGCAAGAAGAGTATCTGAGTCCCTTCTGTAGAGATCTCAAACTCCTTGAATGCAGGAGGAGAATCTCTCTTTATGCTTAGTAATATTCACAGCTAGAAGGCCCTTTTCTGTAATTAAAATATGAGGAGGAAATCCTTCTTCCCTCAAATGCTGCTGAAGATTCTATGGTTCTAGTCTGTGCTGGGGCCAGCCTGTACCCTCCTGTTGCACCCCTGTAAAGCTGAAGGTGTGGCTGTCTGTCTCTTCCTCCCCACCTCACCTTCCCCCCAGCCCCTTTTCCTTTCTCTCCTGGTAACCACCTGAGAAATACACTGCTGTTGCTTAATTGATTTGGTACAACTCTGTAACTCTTATTCTTCTGGTCTTTTAAGGTAGACAGTACAGGTAATGTGTGTACCTACCTTTGTAGGATGTGTACTAATTAAGAAATAGAAGTAAGGGGCATGACTGAGCTTGATCTACTGATACTTTATAAAGGCAGTTTCTTGGGTTTTTTTTGGTTTTTTATGTTCCCCATCTGTTAATTATATATATATTTTTCTCTTTTTAAGCTCACAATAGCTTTAAAAAAAATCTTTTTTGTAATAGTGGATCTAGCAGATGTTGCAAGTGAACAATTTTCTCTGTCTATGATTTTCTCTGTCTGGTGATTTTTCAGACTTAAGATTCAGGGAGATTTACATATTTTTATTTTGCTTTCTTTCCTTCTCCATCTCTGCATAGAACAACATCAGCAAGACTAAAAGCAGGGAGGGGCAAAGAAGGTAAAAGAGAATGGTTTTGCAGAGTAATGATTAAGAAGGTTTCTTTGCTCTCAGTAGTTCTTTTGTACTGTAAAATTTTGTCATGGCTGCATCTTTCAATCCACACTGGAAATGTCATCATTTTGACATAGTGTAAGGCTTCAGTATGATTTTTTAATCTGTTTTTCAAGAAACTGTGGCCAAATTCATGTATTTGAACTAAGGTGGAGCAGGTGAAATACTTCAGAAGCAGAATGAATACTCAAGGGTATCATTCAGTTGCCCTGTCAGTTAAAACTTAGTAAGTTTAGGAGAAAAGGCAGCAGACCAAGGAGGACTGAGATCTTTGTGAGATGTTTAGGTTTAGTGATAAGGACAGTTGTCCTAATCCCACTTATGTTGCCCATGTGAAGAAAGGAAGTTAAATTGAATGGATAAGTCCCTTTTCTTTCACTGGAGTTACCTGCTGTCTTCCACTTTACGTATTTGCATGCTTGCCATCCAGTTTCACTCTTGTCAAGTAATGGTGTAAAATTTTAATGAACTTTATAACTAATATCAGTATTTCTTTGTGTGAATGAGAACAGTTTTATGTTCAGGGTTGTATATAGCATTTGAATGTTTCTAGTTGGATGTATTCAAGTGAGTGAATTTTCCTGTCAGTGAAATATCTGAAAATAACAATACTAACTTTTTGTTCAACTGCTAAAAATCTAGGATTTTTTGGTCATTTTCCCTAAGTATGTGAGCTCATCTTCTTACTTTGATGAAGAATTTCAATGGTTTTAAGCATAATTGACCTTATTTATGCTTCTTTGCCTTTTATTATAACAACCTTTTAAAGGAATATTTTGATTAACCTTTATGGCCAATATGGTCGTTTTCTTACTTCCCCTTGTGAAGTACACTTGAATGTGTACCAAAAGCTCCATAAATACTTCAAGAAATATTTTTATTGATCATTAGCCTAAGCCATTTAAATTTAAATGGGTATTTATTTATTTAAGGGTTTTGAGGAGCAACATTACACACTACTGTGGCATGAGATATGGCTTCTGTAGATTGAATTCCAGCTCTCAGCAGAAGGTTCTTTAGTCCTGTGACTTCCCCTTTTTTTTTGTTTAGTTAGGGTTTGCTGTTTTTGTTGGGTTTTCTCCTGCACAAGATACCCTCTTTATTAATAAAATCCCTTGGTCTACCAACCCTAGGAATTGGTGAGAATAATTTTTGTCAAGAGGCTGTAGCCTGTGCAGCCCTCTGTCTCCCTTTCTGGGACAACAGCAGTGTGAGCAGTGAAGGCAGCAGAGAATTATGAAAGCACCAAGGATAGTTTCATGAGTTCAATGAGTAAACATTTAGAAGCTATCCTAGAGTATGACTCATTTTCTTGTTTTTATAGTCCCACTACTTTGGAATAGTCGTCTTAATTTTCTAGCCGCCCTATGTGTGGCTTTAAGATTACTTTGCAAAATAATTAGGTGTCCAGAGATATAACAGAAATAAATGAGACCATTTGAACAGCAGAATGTTGTGTGAAACTAGGTACTTTAAGATGAAATGCTGATGGGTTTGGAACTTAAATATTCGAGACTAAGATATTTCAGTGTTAAAAAAAGCTCTCTACAGTTCCCCATTTACATGAAACCCTCTATACAGCTACTTGTGGAGATTTTACCATAAGTGTTAATGAATTTCTCATGTGGTGGTGTTGAGCATGGCAGATGAAGTCAGTAGGAAGTTAATAATTCAAGAAAGGTTTTTAGTGATGTGCAGTAAATAAGGCACAAGCTAATCAATTGATGAAGAGAGGAGAAAAAAATACTGATTAACTGACTGTTAAGCTCTTTGTTTTAACCTGAGTACGGTAGAGTCTTAATTAAAATATGTGGTGATGTAGTTAAAGGTTGTTTTCTAATGCATGTATGTAAGTAGGTTAATTGTGACTGCCCACAGAACACTTTGTGTGTTACACTACCCCACTTCAGAGTGTTTTACAGAGTAGACAATGTTATAGTGCTGTTTACCACTTATGACTTCCTGGGTTTAAATCAATTATCTTTATAGATTACTTTTTATTATCAGTTGTATGGATACAACAATCTTCTCAGGGTTGTAGTCACCTTCGGTTTGATCTTTCCTTTCTTTGGCATAGATTTCTCCATTTCAGTCAAAATTAAAACTGCTGGCACTGGTATTTTTTATTACATTGGATAGTCAATAAAGGAGTCACGGTAGGCACTTTTCCAGGGAGTGTTGTTTGCTGGTAGCATTTCTTTGTGACTTGGTTACCAGCTTCAACTTCAGGTCTTCTCCAGTCATTATTGCTGCTCCATTAATGCTCCGTTAATGCTCTCATTTCTGATTTCTCCCCTGCCACGGCTTACATCTGACCTTTACCTTTCTTGAGTCCTGATTCCAAAATCTGTCTAGCTCTGGTTCAAGCGTCTTGTCCTGGTGTGGTGGTGTTCTCTCCCGTGTCTTCTACCCCTCATGTTTGTTTCAACAGTGGATGGGTTGAAAGTATTGAGGAAAAGATGCCTTATTTTAGTTCCTCCTAGCACTATAATACTAAAACAGCATGCTCCACAAATTTATTTAACTACCTCTGTATTGACAGATGTATTGAGAGAATTTACCTGTGTCATAGTTGCATGAATATTCACAAGGAAGGTTTTCAAAAGCTGCTTGCTTGTCCACATTTGGATGGATTTGCACAAGAGCAATAATACAAACTGGTAGGCCTCCTGCCACATTTCAGTACCAATTTGCATATATGAGGAAGTGCTAATTTTTTTTTAAAGGTAATGACTTAGAATATTTTGGTCTGACCTTGTTTTAGAAATATTTGAGTCATTTCTTCAGAAATTTCCCCAAATTTACTAGGCAACTGTATGAAAAGGTAAGCTTAATTTTAGCAAATATTTTAGCAGCTGGAAACTGGAATTTTTAAGGGCAAATAATGGGCAGCAAAGGGCTTCTGGCTTTGTCAGTACTGTGCCTCAGCTTGGTGCAAGGCTTTTTTTAATGTTGTTTTAAAATATTCATAAGTAAAATTTGTTGTACAGTAATAGGATAATTGTGTACCATTAAAATTACACTATTTTCAATCTTAATGTGGAGGACTGCAGTGGTTAAAAGTTGGAATTTCAGACATATATTAGGTTTAATTTAAATTTTAAACATAGTTTATTTTTCTCTGTAGGATTTGTCTCAGTGTTCACTAACAGTTTCTTGGAGCTGCTTTCAGTTACAGGCAAATGCAAAAATGTAGACTGTAAAATGCTCAAATTTGAGATTATTAGGGATTATTATTTGCAATAATATGACTGTATCAAAACTATAATCTTGGCAGTGTCTTTAGACATTTGAAATTGGTTACACCCATCTCTTGGCTGCATAATGCAGGACCTTAGTTCTTAGGAGTGAGTTATATCTACAGGGATGATGCAGCCAATTTCCCTGTTGCTGCATCATCTGTTTCAAATGACTTATTACCCACACGTTCATTCTGACCTGCTGGTTGCTGCCTTTTGAAAGTCAGAGTCTTTCACCATAAAAAGCTGTTTCTTCTGCAGACAAGGAAATATTTTGCAGCCGCAGTAGGTGTCTCAGCAAGTGACTTCCAGGTATCTGGAGTGAAGCTTTGAATGATCAAGTCTTGATGAAATGTTTGTTAGTTTGGTTAAAGATTACAACACAATAATGCCATTTTAGTCAATATTAATAAAACTGAATGCTTCAGCAAAGCATTTAAAATTCTTTTTTTCTAGGGTAGCAATATTTTTGGTAAATACTTAATCTGAAAAGTGTAGTCTGGAGTAAGACAAGTCCATCTGGGTCAATATTTTGTCATGCATAAGCAAAGGCTAGGTAAGGACTAGAGGTTTTTGGGTAGGACAGTGAAACATCACTAGAACATTTTCCCAGCCCCTCAAAATGCACAGCACATGCACTTCCTGGGCTGTAAGTGGGGTCAGTGCATGTAACAGGCGTGATAATAAGCATTCATAAAAGAAAAAAAATAGCTTTTTGAACCCTGCATAACCTTTTAGTATCGATAACATTTCATTGCAAGAATCATCATGACCTAAATTTACGCTGTGTAAAATCACACTTCTTGTGATGATTTTGCACTTGTCATACAGTAATTTGATTTGGCATCTCCTAGGCAGTGAAGCATCTTTCATCTTTGTATTGTTCAGAATACTACAGCCAGAGTACTTAAGACAGCAGTGTATTCAAAACATTGTAAGCTTTCATGAAGTTCTTGGGGTGCAGTGTAATTGTCCATGTACTGTCCATGTGACTGATAAGTGTGCTGTTCCATATCAAATATTTAATGCACTTTTTTTGTTCTGATATTAACAGAATATCCAGTTGCTACTGAATCCTGTTTTCAGACAGTTTTGGTATGTGGATTCCAGCATAGCTCTGATCAAAGGCACTGGTTTATTCTAAAAAGTACTTTAAAATAAAATATGTATCTAGGTTGATGGTTCATCGCAGTTGAGACAGCAACTGTTTGAAAAGAACAACATTATTAAGTTCAATGGAAGTGGTGATGGACTTTTAACTACAAATGTGCTGCCAAGCTGTGTGGCAATGATTGCTCTGTATAATACATTTTTAAAAATTATTTCAGGTAGCTTAATTTAATCTGTTTGTTGTCAAGCTTTATCATTTGTGGTAAGTTTAGTGCTGTTTTTTTTTCTAGCTCTAGTTGCTGACCTACTTGTATGTTTAATAAATAAAAATAGTTTTTCTCCTTGAGAGACAATCTACCTGTGTAAACTACAACATAGTTTTTACACAGAAATTTTGCCAGTTTTCTAATTTTTTTATATCATTTAGAGATTTTCATATGAATTTCCAATTAGAGCAGGAAGGCCAAATGGCGCAAATGGAATTATGATAAACAGATGGGAGATTTTAAAAGGTATTTAAATATAAACAGAATGAGGAGCTTTGAAATTGAACAGCATGTTTGCTGTCAAACATCCGTTTAATTTACTTGTTAAAAGCTGGAACCTAGGCTGGCCATTCATGATCCTTCCTTTTCCCTTCTTAAAAGGAACTGAAAAATGTCATTTGATTGACCCAGTTTATCTGTTTGTTTTAAACTAGATTAAATTAAAAGTACATATTCATTTCCTTCAAAGGTGCTGAATAATCCATTTTAATTATTAAAACACGTATTTAGTAATTACTTCACTTTAGATTTTATTTCATCAAGTTTTTATTGTAGATATAATTTTTAATCTTTTTAGTTTCTCGGAATAAAATATATTAGAGATGCTGTATTACTTCTCTTGAGTTGGAGAACATTACGTGGGCTACATTTCACATGAATGTGTTGTGATATAGCTGTGGAAAGATAATTCTATTGTAAGTGTTACTATAGAAGAGAATACTATTGCAATACATATTTGCTTTTTTACTGAGCAACGCCTTAGCACATGAACTCATTCTAAATTCTTCCATATGAATTGCATTAATTTTTTTAACTGGGTTGACAGCTCTGATGCTACATTTTACCACCTGACATGGGATGCTTTTGACTAATTGTTTTGTAAATATCTGCTTTGTCATGTCACATGCAGTTTTGAATTAAACTTAGTTATCTTTACATGTTTTAGTAATGTGTAGTGTCTCCTTGATTGTAATTTGTCTGGTGGCATAGTGCTGGCATTGTAATTTTATTCAGTGTTTCCATGTTAGCCTTCATTTTAAGGACCTCACTGAATTCTTGGTATTATTCAAGAGTATACTCAAGTCCACTACAGGCTTATGTCTGCTTACAGTGCATTTGCTAACCTTGCAGAAATTCACTAATTGACATATAAATAGAAGAGAAATGCCTGCTATTTGGTACCGAGAGAAAAGCTGGCTGGTTGCTTTTGATTTTCTTTAGCTTGTCTTTTAATGAATACAGTGTGGTTATGAATGAATGAAATAATTGCTTGGGCTTGCATTTTCTTTAAGAGAGATTTGGAGTACTCCTAAAGGTTTTTTCAACTGTTAGTCATTGAATTACTTTGAAGAAGCTTTAATCACATTTTTTGTCCAGTTTCAAGTACATAATACTATGTGAAGAAGTTTTCCATAAAAGATTTTATCCAGTTTTATGGCATTTTAAATAGCTGTGGTTTTTTTCTTCTGTTTTATGGTGTACGTTGGACTTTTTATTGAAAAATAAAGTTTTGTAGGAATACTTCTTTTGGAATTGATACTTACAGTTACCTTTTAATTTGCTTATTTTGCTCTTTTTTGTTTCCAATATTAAATGCACACTGTTAAACTTCCAAGATACATGTATTATTGTGAAAATCTGAGATTAAATAAGAAGCAAAAGTTCCATTAATTGAAAGCTCCTTAGATTTGGTGCTGTACAGAGGATTTGAGTTTAAAATCAAATGAGGTAGTTCTTTTTCACAGGAAAATGTAATGGCAGACATGCAAGTTACTTGCTGTATTTTGTGAGTGTTCGCCACTTTGTTTATTGGTGTGATAGTGAAGCATTATTGTAGCAATTATCTTGGTAATAAGCGGTCAAATGCTAAAAGCTTTCTGACAACTTGACATACGACTTTGGCATTAGCTAGCTGCTTGTTCCTTTTGCAGAAGGTTGCCAATTAAATTTGCCTAGTTGCATGAAGCAGAGCCTGAGAGTATGTAAATCTGAAGCCTGTCGCTTCCAGTGATTGGTGGATTCAGTACATGCTATTGAGAATGCTGTATTTTCAGAGGCTTTTTGTATTCTGCTCACAGTGTTTGCTGAGCAGAAACTGTAGCTAAAAATAACTGAAATGAATTTCTCTGTCTCTCTTTCTCACTGCAGGATGACGTAGCTTTGCCAAGGATTTATCAGCTAAGCAGAAAATGAGCTTAACATCCTGGTTTTTGGTGAGCAGTGGAGGCACCCGACATAGGCTGCCACGAGAAATGATTTTTGTTGGAAGAGATGACTGTGAGCTGATGTTACAGGTAATTGCATCAACCTTCCATGTGCAACTGCTCAAATTGTGAACTTAATGACCAGCTTCATGCATTCCTTTTGAGAAATAAATTTCCCAGATGTTGGGGGAGCAATTGTTTTGAGGAACCTTTTCTGTCCATAGAAAAAAAATCAGTTTAAATTTATTGCCATCAATCATACAGTTACTGGTTAAGTACAGAGAATCACATTTTTTTCATATAAGTCATATGCAGAATGCAAGAATAGAAGATGAAATAAATTTTGCAGTATGATCAGTAAAGTAAGTAGACTCTGTTCCATAAAATGTGATAATGTTAAGAGCACTGGATGCTTTTGAAAGGAGCCTTCTTTTTGCAGCAACTTGTAATCTAATTTAGTCACATGATTTGATGTAACTGTCCCCGTGCCCTGATTGTGTTGTACAAAGGAAAATGAAATTAGTAGAGAAGAGTCTTTGTCTGTCTCTAAGGAAGTTGACTGACTCAGTTTCAGTAGAATTGAAAATAGGCAAGTCAAAATAGCTTGAGCCTTCAGTAACTTCCTCAGCTTTGAGGATCACACTGTGGAACTCTTAGATGTGTGTAACTGTGTTGTTATGTAGCCATATTGCATGCACTCTGCCCTGTCAAAGCTGTACTCTTCTGAACTGTCTTTTTCTAAAATATATTTTTGAATGACTAGTGGTAGTATTTTGGGAGTTTCTTCTTAAATTTTTGTCTTTGTTTACAGTAGAACTCTTAAGAAGGTTGAATTTCAAAACTAATATTCTCAACCCTTCCTACTATTCAATAAGATATTTTATTTTGGATTTTTTGTGCCCTAAAGTTGTGTATGCAGCCATTTATGGCCAAATTAGAATATTGCTTGCAAATGAAGTGCCCAGAGCTGTAATCTTACATGTATTACTCAGAACATTGCATCTCTAGTAAATTGCATTTGGCTCTCAGCCTCAGAAGTCATTCAGAGGTTTTATTGGTGATGTTGGAAAGCTGTTGAGAATAGTCTTAATTTCTCTTTAATGACAGACAGGATGATATTTTGGTAATTTATGTGGGAAGTATTAAAAAAATCCCAGACGAAACAAACGCACAAATAAACTCACCAACATCCAAAATAACAACAGAAGAAAAGAAACCAAAAAAACCCACCCCGCTGGTTCCTGCCCAGTAGGTTATAATCCAAAAATGCTTTTATTTTACTAGTAACTTGTTTTAGAGGGCTTTTGTCTGTGAATAAGAGAGTGTCTTCTTTCTCCACTGCTGTGTGATCCATGGTTGATTAGTCCTTAGAGTGCAACATTTATTCTTTTGTGTTATATAACTTCGCCTTCAAAGGTAGCTGCCTCTTCGATTAATACTGTGAATAGATTTATTTACAAACATTATTTGTCGTGTATTTACTTCAGAGTTAGTGAAAAGAATCAAGTGGCCTGGCGATTTTAAAAAATATTCTTTTTAGCCTGCTGCTATGTTAGGTCTACATGCCAGCATGCCTGTAATGCCACATAGTTCTTCAGGGGGAGGAACCCAGCAAAAGAGAAGCTGATAATGTGTTCTTGTTCTGTATGTGTAGTTCTTTGTGCAGAACCTTCCTTTCCACTCTTGACCACTTGGTTGTTCTCTTACTGCAAAGCATGTGGACAATGCATGATAAAGAAAGTAGACTTTAATGCTTTTATTCATAATTGCTTGACAGAAAACATGTTATAAAAGCCTTAATGAAAAGAACCTCAACTCTGTTTCATGCTTGATAGATCTCAGATCTGTACCTACCACCATTGTTCTAAGACGTTTTGTTCACATATGGGAATATACATTTGCCTTTTTTAGTAAATATGTTCAAACATAGTGTGAAGTCTTCCTGTTTAGCTAGCTGCTTCTCTGCATCAGCCTGCTTGTGGATAAATACTATATTTACCCCTTCTTTCACCTTTGTGGTTGGAAATATTTTTGAATGTTGATGGAGAAATCATCTCCAAGAATAAAAAATCCACATTATTCACAGTATCAGGTATATTTGCAAAGAAGAAAGCATTTTTTTTCTGTATTCAACATATTTTCTTAGTAATCTGGATTGAATTGAAGAGTGTCTATCTAAAATAACACCAGTTACAAATTTGTTTTAACTGAGGATGGAGTTTTCCTCTTTATATTTGTATAGTTCTTGCTAGAGTTATTCTGTGATTCTTATTTCTGCAGTCATATATAAATCTTTTTACTGGATCTGGCTGGTTGGTGGTTTGTTTTTTTTTTTTCACAGAAGTCATTACAGTACTGTTTTTGATTTGTGACCAAAGTACTGTTGATAACACACCACTATTTCAGCTGTTTCTGAACAGTGTGTGTGCAGTTTCAAGGCATTCTCTCTCACTCTGTTCCTCCTTCACACACTTGACTGGGGTGTGCACAAAAAAGTGGAGAGGGAGCACAACCAGGACAGCTGACACAAACTGACCAAAGGGATATTCCATGACGTGTAATGTGTTGTGCTTGGCAATAAAAACTCAGGCAAGTGCTTTGGGGGAGATAGCCAGTGCTCAAAGACTGTCTGTGCACTGGGCTGCTTGTGGGAGGTGGTGATTGCTTTCCCATCACTTGGTTTGTTTTACTTCTTCTTCCTTCTTCCTCTTTGCTTTGGTGCTGACACTTGACCCATGAGTTCTTTCCTTTTGCTCTTCCTGTTCTATCCCACATCCCACTGGGGCAGCAGAGGGTGAGTGAGCAGCTGTGTGGTGTTTAGCTGTCAGCCAGGGCGCTGCAGTCATATAAGAGGGAATTTTAAAAGCCCTTGAATTTGAATGGAAGGCTGCAATAAGAAATCCAAAGGAAAAGAGGTGTTTAAAAGACTTGCACCATCTTTGGACAGTAAAGATCGGCTGAAATTAATAAAAAGTACATCCAGTTATATGCAAGGAATCTGAACCTGAGAAATGCAATGTTCTGCAGAATTTCAAGTGTTTCTGTAAAAGCCACAGACTTGAGTAATCATTCTTAGCATTTCAGAAGATGTGACAGTATCATGAAACTTTGAGGATCTTTTTGTGTCCTTTCTGTTTTAACTTATTTTTAATAGGATGTAGCACATAAACATAAATAAATTATTATTAATACAGTGTGTATTTGAATAACATTGAAAGAAGTTCAGATTTTTTTTCAATATCTTAGGTAAAAGTAGGTTAGTTCTTGGTGCATTGGTTCCACTTGAGTGTGGAAAAATGTAATCTCTGTTTGATACTGTAGGCTCAGCAGAACATGCACATCAATGAATTTCATTGTATTGAGATTGTTTTCACTTGAAAGGTTGCTAAGTTAGTAGAAAATGAACCATGTTGCTGTATCTTCATCTGCCATTAAAAAACACTTAACTGATGAAGTATATTAGTGCAGCTTGTATTGGCAGGGAATTTGTTCATTTGTCTGTCTCTTCTTTATTCTCTACTCTCCTTTGATATCCTATTGCCCCCATTATACACCTCAAGAATGCAGAGCAAGATAAAAGTCTAAAAATAAAATAGTAAATATAAGCAGAAGAACACTGATTTCACATCTTTGAGGAGAAAGCAAAGCAATCAAAAGATTGCGTGGAAAGGAAGGATGAGAAAGTAAATTGAAAACAAGAAAGGAAAATAATAGTATCAAGTCCCATGAAATGGAGAAGGAGTGAGGTGATAACTATGGGATTACAAGGAGAGAAAACATTTCCTTTGGAGTACTAATTGTTGTCCTGATGCCTTGAACTGGCTAGTGCACTGGTGAGGCAGGTCTCCTAGAACTGACAAATCGCAAATGCTGGTACACAGAAGTCACAGACACAAGTGTGCCACTCTCTGCACAATATAGTCCTGAAAAACGAGTTGAGTAGCAAGAGCAGAAGATGCAAACCTGAAAGCAGGAAGAATGCAGGTATAAGGAATTTGCTGCTATGCTATCAAGTGACAGTGCACTAGCAGAATTACTGGCAAACATGAGATAGAGTGTGGGCAGATGGAGAAGATGGTCTATGGTTTCCATTCACTTGGGAGCTCTTGTAGATGTCCAGGTGCTGACTATGTGCATGCATGAAGGAGACATGCATCCAGCCCCATCTCCCTTGCTTGCTGTCAGCACCTCAAGCTGCAGCACTTGGCCATGAGCAAGTGCTGAAAGAGGGAACTTGGCTGTCAGGGAGCTGCAGTTGGATGAAATAGTAGCAAGGATTGTTCCTCATCTGCGTGGTGATGTTTGGATGTGAAATAAAGAATTCATTAAATAATAAATAGATACTGAAGTGCTTAAGGAAGGACTGAGAAATTCAGAATTGATGGGAGCAGTAATTCAGGAACTGCTCAGACATTTAGTGATGAGGCTATAGCTAATTGATTCAGGAAATTGAGATCAAGGAGAAGCGATTTGAATGCTTGTATACCATGGTAATTATCTCAGATGCGTGACAGGAAATGGTGTGTTTCAGAGAGAGCAGCAACACCCCAGAATCACAGTCATGTTTTGAAAGATGCATGTAATTAAGGGGGGAGAGAGAGTAAGAAATAAAGGTGAAGTTGATGATATTAGATTAAACATCGGTGATACTAGAGTGAACTTAAAAAAAATAAAAACTTTGGATGAGATATATCTGAATCTGGCTTTTCATCGTATTTAGGGACCCATTAAGAAAATAATTATTCTGAATTAATTTTAGGATTCTGCTGTGAGTACCCGGAGTTGGGTTAGAGATTGTCTTTTTCATTCATGGGACTAACATTTTTATATTATTTGAATAAATGTGCTGTGTAGAAAGAAAATAATCACTCTATTCTAAGAAATAGTCATTACTGCCATCTTCATCTGGTTTTCAAATACCTTATTTTATTTTCTTTAATATATTTTAGTCACGGAGTGTGGACAAGCAGCATGCTGTACTCAACTATGATGCCTCTACAGATGAACATTTGGTGAAGGATTTGGGCAGCTTGAATGGGGTAAGTTAACATCAGAAATAGATAGCTCCCCAAAGTGTTCTGTATCTTTGTTTTGGGATTTCTTCGAGCAATTATTAATACCTTCTTAATGCAAGACTGGAAATGGGGGAACGTTCAAAAGGAAAGTGTAGTCTTTGCAGGGGTTTTCCACTGCACATTTTTTAAAGGCCTGCATTTAATTCCAGTAATAAGAGGGCCTCAGCAGTAGGTAAAAAGCTCAGAACAATAAAAAGCTCAGAACAATGTGTTATACTTCTGTATTTAAGAACTATAGGAACAAACAGAATCTTGAAACAACCTCAACATACTTCAATCTCTAAAATGTATGATTATGATATTGATTTTATTTCATATGCTCTTCCTTTTTCTCCTGTTGCAATGCAGAAAAGAATGTTAAACTAGTTCATATGTGGAAAAAATTAAGTATACAATAACCATGTTGTATGTAAACGTATTTAACTAATTCTATACTCACATATAGTTTTTCAGAATCGTTTTTATTAAAATCTCTATGAATAATTTGTGTCAAGTAATTACAAACTATATCAGGAAAAATCCAAAGTTATGAGAAAGTAAGGTTTCATAAGACATTTTACGTTTTAAGGTGTTTCTAGAAATTGCATATACAATAGTCTAGGTAGGCATCACTTTTTATAAAAGATTTTGATATTACAGCAGATTATTAAAACCAGTAAATTTGTCATAATTTTGTAGCCCTTTAGATACTTCTTTATGAACTGTATATTTGCACGTGTTAATGGTTGTTATTTTATAGCTTTAAATGTTTGGCTCTGTCATGACTATATACTGAATAAAACCATGAGTTCATCTGTGACTGCTTATTTGAATTAATATTTAGAAAGCTACTGATAGTGAATAGTTTTGTCAAATGCTTTAAAAAATAGAAGATAAAGAAGAAATCTCACATTACTGCCTTTTGATCTTGAAGTGCATTTCAAAATAAAACTCCTGTCGCTGTGTCTCTATTAGCTTTTCTGTGTTTTAAGGTAACTAACTCAGCCCTCCAAAGAGTCAGAATCTCAACTCTGTGTGAAAACCCCTGAAGGGCTATATCCTTTGAACAGCTGTAGACATACAAGGACTTTGGTCCTTAAATATTTAATATACCTCTGTATTTTCAAAGGCGGTGCGCTGTTTCAAGGCAGTGATGAAAAATAAATTCAGCACATAGAAGTTTTTTGCTGAACCATTTGCTTTTATTCCCTAATTCTGTAACTTCTCTAGTCAATAGGCACACCTTCAGATTTTCGTTGCCTTGTCACAGAACTGGAATTTAATAGAAATATATTTTAAAGGCCTTCATTCAACTCCGGTTTTGCCTCTGATAAAGAGCTTTCGCTGATTTGCTTCACTTGATCAAATTCATTCTCAAGATTGAGGTGAAGCTTCAGTTGCTCTAGAGCTGTTTAGTCAGAGACATCAAAGGAGCTCTTTCTTCCCACTGTTTTGGGACAAGGAATATTAAGTCTCAGGAGTTCAGTCTTTGCTCTTTTGTCTTCACTGTGTTTTCCTTACTATCACTTTCACACTGTGCTTTTCTTTCATACCTCTACCTACCTGGTTTCAGGTTAAAAGGGAAAACACATTATTTTTATAACACCATACCTAATTGTGTGGCAGAACGATGTATGCAATGCGTCAGTACCATGCAGTGAACTGCTAACTAGGCAATAATTCTTCTAGTCTAGCTACTGTTTCCGCTGAGAACACCACCCTTCTACCCTTTCTTATTTTGCATACTTCATCAAAAGATTCATTTTGCGTCTCCCCAGTTGGTCCCATCTCTTTTGAGAACAGATATATACTTTTCTTGGTACACAGGAGAAGTCCATTCTGGGTATAATGCACTTTAACCACTCAAGATAGTTTAGAGTTTAAGGGGAGATATCAATACTTCGTTTTTGAGTGTTATGAGTGTTGTAGTTTCACAAGCTGAACTGTGATTGCACCTAAAGCTCTAACACCTGAATATTCTTATATGTATGGTTGATTCACACTCAGTTCAGTGAAAAGGTTACAGTAGTCTTTTTCCTGGACTTCTCGATCTAGAAGTCTTTATTCTGGACATCTAGATTGGAAAATAAAGCAAAAGTAAATTTTAATCAGTTTTACATGAAGTAAAATTTTATTTCTTATAGTCTGTTTTGACTCATTCTGGACAGTCCTGTTTTTCTTTTTTTTCCATACAAAAAAGGTGAAGAAATTTCTCTTTTCTGAGGAAAATGTATGCAGTTTCTAGTATGTAATTATTTCCCTAATATCAGTAGAATTCAACTTCAACTTTCTTCTTGGACTTGTGAACTCAAAAACGTACCAGAAGAATTATTAAACATCTGTGGCCTGGCTGAATAACATTCTTCTCAGGAATATTTACAGGATAGCAAAGTCCTTTCACACTGATGTTTCAGGACTGGATTGTGAAAAGCTTAGCAAACTTTATGAAGGCATAAAGACAGTTGACTCTCACTATTTGAAGAATAAACTTTAGAAATCAGGTGAATGGAATTATTTAAAGGGGAAAGGATTCCTTATTTGCACAGTAGCTGGCTTTTTCAAGCTAGCTTTGTCTTGCATCCCAAAGTGTGTGATGAGATTTTAAAGCTCCAGAGGCAAAGTAACTAAGACTTTGGCTGTTGTTGGCCATCAGTTCAATCACGAGCAAGAGGATGTCACAAGACTGTGCACACAGCCTTTGGAGTTCTCTGAGTTGGGTGTACTGCATGCACATGCTTTTCAGAGCTCTGACCTGGGAGGAAAAATGCATACATGCCTATATACACACATGTCTGCAAGGTGGCTTAAGTGTTGTTGGCTCACTAAAGGTCAGATTGCCCTGAGGATAGCCTTCACATGGATTTTTGCCCTGGACTTTTAAAATGTTGAAGTGAAATAAATATGCCAGAAACATTATTGAAAGTTTCATGCTTACAAACCTGTAAATAGTTGTACTTTTTTTTTTTTTTTTCCCATGGAAGATGCTTTCTGTGAAGGAGGTAAACAATTTTTAAAATAATGAAATAAGCATTTTTTTCCTTTGGATAAAGAAAATGAAATGGAAGATCCTCTTACTGTTTTGGGGAAGGAGGTTGTTTCTCTCTAATCACAATTCATTTCATACTAGACTCATATGAGCAACACAGCCATTCAAAGATTCAGATTCTTGACTTATTTAGTTATTCAAGTTTTTCCAGCTTCAAAGTGCCAATAAAATGGTATATTTCAACCATTTCTTTCTACAGGAACATGTACACATAGAATGTGTGAGTTGGAATTAGGATAATTCTGTAGGGTTGCAGTATGCTGAATTCTTACCGCAGATTTTTGGTATTACTCAGACGCACTAACTTGGTCCATGTTTTCCTTAAGTCCTTTGACAATGATTAGAAATAAACTGCCTCAGAACTCTCATATCCAGTGCTAAATGCTGTACAAATATGATAAATCAATTCTGGCAGTTAATTGAAATTGAAAAAGCAAATTGCAAGAAAAATAGTGAGTGGAGGTGCTAATTCAAAGGAACATTAATCAACACTTCCATAAATATTGCTAACAAGATTAAACATGCAAGGAATTTTTCAAGGCTGGTGTGCAACTTGGTTAGCAACTGATGTTTAACCTTTCTTCTGACATAGTTTATTAAGCATCTAGAAATCTGAGATTGTAGTTTCCTTGTGAATCACCAGAAGAAAATCTGTGGCACTGAAAACTTTCTTATAAAATTATTTAGGTGATTTAACTTTATTGTTTTGGAATTTAACAGTATTTCTTTCTGTCCTCATTTGTTTCTGTAGACATTTGTGAATGATGTGAGGATTCCAGAACAGACATACATCACTCTGAAGTTGGAAGATAAATTGAGATTTGGATATGATATCCTTGCCATAAAAATGCACTGTGTTGGGATACACTTTTCTTCTTAAAAGTATAGTTGTGTTACATGAAGGGTTCTCATTACTACAAAAAACCCTATATTAGAGAAAATCTCAGTGTTTAGAATATTCTGCCTTAATCTGAACTATTGATAAAGTACATTTCATTGTCTCTCACTGCAAGAAATCTCAGCTTTCAATTACAATTTAAAACATAATGTGTATTTTCTGTGTTGCTAAAAAGTACTACTTTTCTTTGAGGCAAATGCACAATTGTATCATATGCAATTGTATACCAGCAGATAAGATAACAATTAATTATTCAGTGAACTGATGAATGGAAAAAAAATTACTTGTATTATTACAACGCTAAGGTATCCACTCAATATTCTGTTTACAAATAGTAAATAACTTCATTTGCTTTGATGAGTATCATAGTGCATGTTATCCTAACAGTGACATATTTTAAAAGCTGTCACCATTCTAGTGGCATGATAGGCTGCACAATTGTTGCTTTTGTGTAAAATCCTCTTGTGGATTCAGAATTTTTTCAGTATTTTCCTTATCATTTCCTACATACTAATCTTTTTACTGTGGTCAGGGGAGAGATGAGAGTCCCTGAAGAAGCACTAAAGGTAACAATGTGCAGTTCCTGGGTTTTTTTCTGTCATTCTGTAGTTATTATAACATAGGAATTTTTTGTCTCACTCTTTGAGGGTTTGTGTTTTTTCTCTATTCTCTAATGTCATGTAGCATGAAAAATTCACAAGCCAACTCCAGTTATCCCAAAAATCTTCAGAGGCAGAAGGATCGAAACAAAGCATCTCCAAAAGTTCAGAGTCCAAGGTAACAGATTCCACAGCTGAAGTGCACCACAAAACTACAGAAGCACTGAAATCTGAAGAAAAAACAACGGGTAAGCTTTTTTTTTTTTGCTGCAGAAGCACAAAAACTTGGAAGGGATGTTAATTTGTTCAGTAGGATGCATGTTAAATTCAGTAGATAGTAAAAATTTCACATATGTGAAAGTTTAAACATACTTTAGGTGTAAATAATAATTTTCAGAATTTAATTTCTGCCTTTTTTACAGTAACATCTGCATGCTAGGATATAACCTGAATGTTCTAGTGTGGTTTAAAGATTTGTAGGTACTGTGGCTTCAGTCTTGTTTCTACATCATCTTTTATATTTATTTAATGTGTCATGGTGGCTCTGCTGTGGTTGTCCTAATTTCATGCGGGTTGTACTGCATCCAGCTCTGGGCCCCCAATATGGGAAGGATTTGGACCTGTTGAAGCAAGTCCAGAGGAGGCCCAAAAAGATGAGCAGAGAGCTGGAGCAGACAGGCTGCAAGATAGAGTCGTTCAGCCTAGAGAAGATGCTCCAGGGAGTCCTCATTGCAGCCTTTCAGTACCTAAAGGGAGCTTGTAAAAAAGAGGGAGAGTGAATTTTACACAGGCAGATAGCGATAAAAGACAAGGAGGAATAGCTTTAAACTGAGAGAGGAGAGATTTTGATTAGATGTTAAGAAGTCTTTTACTGTGATAGTATTGAGCTATTTGAACAGGTTTTTCCAGAGATTTTGTGGATGTCCAGTCCCTGGATGTGTTCAAGGCTTTGAGCAGACTGGTCTGGTGAAAGGTGTTCCTGCCCACAGCAGGTCCCTTCCAACCCAAGCCATTCTTTGATTCTGTGATGAACTTCAGCATGAGGCTTGCTGAGATGTAGTGGAGATAACCACAAGAATGAGAAAGGAATCAGGCATTGTTGTTTCCTTAATATGGAGCTGTCTGTCTCTGATTTTCTTAGGTCAAGGCTGTACAGTTTTGTTTGGGTTTCATATATTCATCCAGAAGACTCACTTCAAAGAATTCTCTTCCTCAGATATAGGATTCTGTGGTACACCTAATTAAACTGTTTTTTTTGTTGTCTAACCCAGCATCCTCTTAAGGGTACATAAAGTAGCACAGTGGGCGCGTTTTATCCTCACCCCCTATTTTCCTTTCCACTCTTCCAAAAATAACACTCAGACTTAAGGATAGGGATTTATATTTGAGTGCAACTCTCAGAAGCCCTTTGAGGATTGATCCTCTCACTGTTTCTACATATAACTGTTCCCTATTGCTAAGTCAGTGCACAGGAGTAGAATCATGGAATGGTTTGGGTTGGAACTGGCCTTAAAGATCACTTAGTTGCACCCCCTTGCCTTGGCCAGGGACACCTTTCACCAGACCACATTGCTCAAAGCCCCATCCAATCTGTCCTTGAATGCTTCACCTTGAACATCTACTAATTCTCTGTGCAACCATCAACTTTTTGAAGAGAATTTAGTATTGACTAAGGCATAATGCTGTGTAAAAAGGAAGTACTTAGTATCTTAAAATCATGTTGAAAGTGCTAGCATGGCTATGAAACCATCTTTGCAATGCAAGTGCATAAAACATTGAAAAAAATGTTGATATTCCTACTAGGTAAAGTAACAGACAAGCTCCTGAGATAGATTTTAACAGATGATAGTTTTTTATATAAAGACTCTTTAAAGTATATTCAGAACATCTGTATGATAGTAGATTGGCTAAATCTCTGTAGGGTGAAGTATTCTTCCAAGAGATCAGGTCAAACCTTACCCAGCCAATTTATTATCATGTTAGAAATCTTAATTATATCAGTGTTTTTTTCTCATTTAATCTTTGCATTTAAATATATTTAATAATGTGTATACATCTTATATCAGAAATAGCACTTTTAACTGTACTATAATTTAAGTAATACCTTTAAAAAAAACCCCAGCCTTTGAAATGGGTTGTGCTTAGTAATGTTTTACACCCAAGGTAACTTTTAGCACTCTGTAGTAGCTGTCAGCAATTTGGGACCTTGGCAACATTGCAAAATTTGATCAGTTTTTCATGCAGTGGGTTCAGATTTCATTGAAAGGTCAGTGTGGGTAAGAATGAGAATCTTCCCACAGAAATAGCAGCAAACAGCTTTTAGGAATGTACTGCTATCTTGATGAGTTCAAACTGAAAGAAGAAATAATATTTACAGATATATCAGGGTGACAATTAGAGATGCCAGCTGCCTTTGCATAAACATTTGTGCCAGAAGTTTTGATCAGGTCATTAGTAAGCTTTTATATTTAGAACCCAGATCAGTTGTCCAGCCTCCAAGTTTGTTTTGTATTTAGGTAAATGCATGCAACCGTTTCACTTCAGCTTCCAGGAGAAATGATCCAAGCAAATTACTTTCTCTTCATGTTATTTTAACCTAAAAATCACAGCTAAACAGAAAAGTAATTTCCTCTGCTTTGGGGTGATTTTACAGATCTTTCTGCCATGCCTCGTGGGACACCTTTGTATGGACAGCCAGCCTGGTGGGGTGAAGATGAAGCTGATGAAAAAGGTGGTTGTAAGCCAGATAGCAAGCATGAAGAAAAAACGCATGAGACAGGCGCTTCAGGTAAGTCTGTTGTCTTAGTTTTGTTTGGTTTTTTCTCTTAACTGAACTGCATATATTTTTAAATAGGAAACTAAACACATATTAATGTTTGGAAGTTTCACAGTTTGCATACATGAAAGCCTATTAAAATTTAAAGTAATTTTAAAATACAGATTTTGTGAGAAACTGTGCATTTCCAGAGATCAATTTCACATCTAAGATGTCAGTTCTCCAGTATGTAATACAATTTTCTACCAGTAAGTATAGCAAATAATATTACCTGAACCAGTGTGTCTTATTTTTCAGTTTAATACATATCTGTCATTTTATATGCATAGGAATATTTCATTGAAATAATTTCTGAAAATAAGTGGTGGTGTTTTATATTTGTGTTTGACTTTTACCTATATAAGGTTATCTGTGCTAGCATTCTCCTCTGTAATTCAGTAATGTTGTACTAGTGGGAATTGCATGTCATAGTTCTTGAAGTAAAGATTTGTGTAGCCTAAAGTTAAACTGGTGATGTTTATTTCCCCATAATACAGACTTTTTTATTATTTGGCTTGTCTAGACACAGTAGGTATTGCCAAAACTTCAATCTCGGTGCCTATAATTAGGCTTTTATATCTATCATCAGGAATATAAATAAAGTGACAGCTATTCTAATAAGGAGTAACCTTAAAACTTAAGTTAGGACAAAACTCAACCATGTTTGTTTAGCTCTTTAGACATGCATTTAAGGTCCAACCATTTTAAGGTTGTAGGTTTTAAAGCACTGTAATTGAGATGAGAATTTCTCCCTGTCATAGTGCTTGCCTTGGTTAACATGAATTGTATTTTGCAGGAGTTGGAGTGAAGTCTAAAAACATGTAAAATCAAACTAAATGAACATTTCAATGTAGTGAAAGCATGGTCTTTGGAATTAACTTTTTCCCATAGCCTTTTTAATGACGTTTTTCAGATTATTCTAAAGGTGTCATCATTCAGACACAGTTAAGATTTGGACTAGTATAAAGAAACCAGATGAAAACATTTAAATTAGTGATCATTTTAGTTCACCTTAAACCACTTTGTCTCGTATGAAGGAACTGCATCATAATGCAGTATAATTACAGAACACTTTTTTATTTGGTTATCTTTTGGGTGAAAAATGCCTCTACTGTACACAGCATGAGTAGAGTATGTTGTTGTGTGCTCCTGTGGGAGCTTTTTAACTACATGTTTAGTGTCCTCCATTAATAATTTGTAGCTTTACAGTTCAAATGTTTTCTAGAAATGTGTTCTTCAAACACGTCTGAGCATTAATAAGGAATAGCAATTTTGTTCTTAATGACAGCAGTAATGAGGGACAATGACTGTTAGATGTTCTTCCAGTTCCATTTTTCTCAACAAAAAGGAAAAGTGCTTATGCTGTCATTTAAAAAGAAAAAGAATTAAGTCCTTGCCTTTGAGTCATGGCTGTTCTGGCATTTGCTGGCCATTTGATTTTCCTTGCTTTCCAGATTACAGGAAGCATTAACTATTGCCTATGAAACCTGGGATTCTATCTTGCTGTGTATGCCAAAATAGGGATGGTAAAATCTGTGTGTTTATTCCTTAGATGCCAATGCCTATAGCAAGCTGAAATAACAAAAGTGAGAATTCATCAAGCTTTTCACACTTGTGTGTATCTATGTACACTCTTTTAATCCAAAAAACATGCATGTTTTTTCCCTCATTAAATATAGGGTATTTGAAAAGTAACATCCTAAAGTCTATGGTTTTGATGCAGTGCCATGCCATTAACAAGGTATGACACAAGATGCCAGCTTCTATTTAGTAGTGTGCCTGTTCTTATTTTTTATAATTGCAAGTTGCTTTTACAGAAGCAATATTGCATCAAATGGTTTAGATGCTCTTGTATTTATTTTATCAAGAGATTTTTCAGCAAGTGATCAGTGCTTCTACCTCAGTTCTGAGTTCCAAGAAAAATAAGATTCCAGCTTGCACTCAAACTAATCATGGAGATGCCATCTGTTTCAGGAGTAGACAAAAATAAGTTTGTTCTAGACTGAACTTCAGTAATGGGGATATTTTTGACATGATTAGCTTAGTGAAGTCATCATAAGGTAAATGATGAAATGATGAGTAGGGAAAATGGATTAATATTTTTTTAAAGTATTTTAATTTGTTTCTTTGTTTTCCATGGCTAAATTTAGGCCCAAAGCCTCTTGGCAAAGACAATCTTTCTTTCTTTCTTTCTTTCTTTCTTTCTTTCTTTCTTTCTTTCTTTCTTTCTTTCTTTCTTTCTTTCTTTCTGTCTGTCTTTCTGTCTGTCTTTCTGTCTGTCTGTCTGTCTGTCTGTCTGTCTTTCTGTCTTTTTTTTCTTTAATATTACAAATCCCTTTTATTTATATTGTTTCTTTTGTTTAACTATGAATGTATCTCCTATGAATAGTATTGATCTAATTGGAGTGTAAGAATAACTTTTATTTCCTTAAACTGAAAGACTCATAAATCTGCAGGAATGGAATTCATTTTGAATAAACAGATACTAAACAAAAACTTACGTGGAAGGAAGACACTGCTAAGAAAAATACAAAACCGTTTAATTTGTGAGGATGTAGAACTAAAATCCCTTGTATAGACAAATTATTTTTTTATCTTGATCACTTAATCTCTGAGTAGACATCAGTTGCATGTTCTGCTAGTCTGGTTTTTGACTGTTGTAGATAATTTTTAGTAGTGTTGGCAGAGAGTCTTGAGAAGACAAATCATGTAAGAGCTGACTTTTTCTTCTATGGACACACTTCCTCAGTCTCAGAATACTCTGTGTGGAAGTGTGCGAAAGAAATTCTGAATATTTTCATGCAATTTTAAAATCATAGATTTTTGGGCTGCTTTGGCCTGCAAATATGTTCTATGAAAAGATTATCTTATTTTCAACAAGTTATTATGCATTTTCTTCAAGCACTTAGGTTTTATGATAGAGATTAATATAACAATAGGAAATCAATATAAAGAAACACTTTTAAGAAAGAAAATTGGAAATTCACAAGACTGTCATGCTTGGATATTTTTAAAATATAGGCAAACTTTAATAAAAAATGTTCAAGATTGATCCAGTTAATTATTCTTTCATGGGTTAAATTGTATTAATTGTTTAAAGCACTGATCTGGGACATGCCTTTTAATATAAACTGCCTAAAAGTAAGTATATTAGAGAATGCTTAAGGTAACGCAAATAGATAAAGTCTGATAACATAATAACAAAGTAATCCTACTAAGAATCTGCATCATGCTTTAATGATTTATTATATGATTATTTACTGGATAGAAAAGAAGACAAATTCTAAGAGATGGTGCAAGGTTTAATGAGAAGATTGAATTGGGAGATTTGTTTCTGCTAAGCCAACTATAGACAATTAGTCTTTACAGTCTCAAGTTAATAAGATTGTTTCAATGTTACTGAACTTCTATCACAACAGTAATTCACTAATGAAAATTATTTACAAACAGACCAGAGTAGCCAGGAAAACTTTGAAAAGAAAACTCCTTTCTACATTTTTCAGACATTTGTAATGCTCTAGTTTATTGATCCATAGATCTCCTAGTCTGTATTAAAATGAAGGGTTGTGTGTTCACCTCTGGTGTGACTTCGTGCTGCAGCTGTTAAATTAAATTATTGGCAGGTTTATTGTGTGTGTAATTATTATTATTACCATATGTTACACTCTTACTTCCTGGAAAAGCAAAAGCTGCCTTCTCTGCTGATCTTAGTAGTAGTTGTAGAATTTTGCACCATTAATGCCTTTTCCAGAAATCTAAGAAAATATAAAAATAAGTTTTTAAGACTTTAAGAATCTGAAGTAATGTTTTCCACTTGGCATGAATTTTAATTCCATCACTGCATAAGAATATGTCAGATTAAACATTCCATGCCTTTAAGAAACAGTGTCATTTTCAGGTGAAGCAGGCTGACAGTTATTTAGAAGCACTTGTGTAATCAGTGTGTGTAGGAGATGACACACATTGTAATGTGTGATGCTCTATCACTGGTATTAGCAGGTAAATTCCTAGAAGTTTGTTCTAGAATTTTGATGACTTTTGTCATGAAATATGTGCAAGTGCTGCATATGTAAGGTTTGCTTTGCAAAGGTCTAGCAACAAATGTGTCATGGGGAGCTTACAGAACTCTTTAGACCCATCATAGCAACACGTTTAAGTAAGATTAGTTTTGCCCTTTTTTCATTTAAACTCCTTTAAAGCAGATAGTTTAATGATTAATTATGAGAGATGAGGATTTATATACAATGCTGTTTATATTTTTATTTTGAAAGAGTAATTCTGATAGTTTTTCATAAGACTGGTTATGAAAACATTAAAAGACAAAGATCTTCATATTCAATACTAGATGAATCAATACATGTATTTTTTGCAATCTTGTCTTTAAACAAAAAAAGGGAAGTGTACTTCAGCACAAAGAAATAAAAAAGAGCCTAAAATGTGAGTGGGAAAAACAAAGTAGGAATATGAAAATAAAGAGAAAAGAAAAAAAGAAATTCTTTTAAGAATTTGAGAGCACTAACTTCAGCTTCTTTTCATTATACATATAATTGATGGTGCCAAATATAAAGCTAACATTCAGAGTATTTTGGGGTATTGTGTAAATATGATATTTTGGCTGTTTCTTATACCTACTGCAAATAAATATATTGCTTCAGGTTTACAGACATTTTTTACAGGCAGTGCTTTCTGAATTCCAGATCATTTTCTTTTACAAGTTTCATTCTTAAAATTGTATTTTTAAGGCAGAAAGAAAAGAGCATTAATAAAAATCTGAAGATTATGGGAAATACTTTCTGAAATTTCCTATGATGATAATAGGAAAGATGATAGCAGATCATAATATATTAATATACAGAGGCGTTTTTTTGCATAGCTGAATAGCACAGACACCTGTGATTTTTCTTGTCCAGGTTGGTGAGTAAAATGTTAAGATTCTGACTACGTCTGTGCATAACTTGAGAAGTAAGACTTAAAAAACCTCCAAAAGTCCGAGAAAGTGTAATAAGTTCTGCTAATGTCACAAAGTGAATATTGCATTTCTGATGGTCATCTCTGAATAGGGCAGAGTAGAATAGAATAAAATCAACAAGGTTGGAAGAGACCAAGATGATCCAGTTGAACCATCCACCCAGCACTGGAACCCCTAAGCCACCAAACCATCACCCAGTGCCAAATCCAGGTGCAAGCTCTTGCACACCTCCAGGGATGGTGACTCCACCATATCCCTGGGCAATCCATTCCAGTGCCTGACCACCCTGACAGTGAAAAAAATGTTTCTACTGTCTAATCTCAATCTCCCCTCTCTCATCCTTAAGGCCATTTCCTCTGGTCCTCTCACTGCAGGCACAGCCCCCACCTCACTGCAGCCTCCTTCCAGGGAGTTGTAGAGAGCCGTGAGATCCCACCTGAGCTTTCTCGAGACTAAACAAACCCAGCTCCTCTAGTCATTCCTTATCATGCCTACTCTAGTAAAGGACCTCTCTGAATCTCCCTGTGGTTAAGCCTGTGGTATCCCAAATATTACATAGTTTCCCTCCTAGACTCTCCTAGTCTCATTTCAGTGAGAGCTCCCTTTTAACAGATATCCTGCTACTTTTTCTGCCCCTTTCCTTTTAGTTTTGCCAATTAGGAAAATGTCTTCAGTCCCGGAAGAGATCGCAGTTCACAACCTACCCATCCCCTCATATTCCCAAAACACAATTGCAATTGCCTTGTTGGCTATACACATACTGTGCTTATTCTGTTTAAAAAGTATAGAGCTGTGACGACCACTATCTTCAGTATTTGCATGAAGGTTTTCTCTTAAAGGTATCTGTATTTAGTCTGATATATGATTTCCTTCATCTTGGCAGATGACATTTTATAATAGGATTTCAAAGGTAAGGCTGTTTTATAGATCACTCTTTGTAATATTTAGAAAGCCGTAAGGACTTGCATTTAGAATCTGCGTGAAAAATACTGAATGGTGGTTCAGATCAGGATCTATATTAATTTTTTGTTTCTTCATTTTCTATTACTTATTCTAATCAATTCTGATGCATTTAACTCTTCTAAAAATGCAAGTACTTCTGACTGAAAATAGGATTTTTAAGTAAATAAAATTAACTTATACTTAAGGTATTTTTATTTACAGAATGTTAAAAAATTTTTCTAGTTTAGTAAAACCTAGAATTTATTGTAGTTCAGTTTCTTGCTTCTTTAGATTAAACTGTCTTAATTTAGATTCAAAGTATATACTAGCATCTGTTTAATCAAAAATATTGGAATCAAATACTGTGCATGTTATTATAGTATAAACAGTTGATTTGAAATGTTACATTTTGTGCAGACAAGTTTCACCCAGAAATTTTTTTATGAAGTCCTTCATCAATGCGTGAGAGATCCTCTCATTGCTGTACATCTGATGCAATTTGCCTACAGTCTTATTATTTTCAAAAGATGGTAATAAACTAGCTATTTCATAATTACTGAAAAATATTGTGTCTTTTGTGGCTGGTAGATTGCTCCTGCCTTGCCCAAAAGCAGAAATATTTCTCAAAACACCTTATTAGCCAGTTATCTTTTTTGAAGGAGCATTGAACACTATATCTGGCTTAGTTACTGGCTACAGGAAATGCATGATAGTGTTGACTTGAAGTTCTGAGTAGAACCATGGGGGAAGAAAGGGTTATCTATGAATTGGCTGTGTGGTAGATTATTCTCCTTTTTGGTGACTGTGTTTCATATTGTAAGGATCCAGGCTCTAGATTTGATCCTACTAGAGCTTAATCCATTCCAGCTTGTTCACTAGATAAAAGAAACGGGGAGTGATGGTAGTTTACCTAAAATCTAGGAACTGCAAAGTGTGATTTTGTTTTATTTCTGTACATTTTCTGTATAAACAGAGAAGCTTTTTTAATAACCTTTGCATCAGTAAAGTAGATTAATTCTGAATTGTGTGACTGCTGGCATAAGTGTTTTCAGGAAGGGTACTAAAAAGGCATTCTGTTTCCCAGGAAGGGGAGCAGTGTGATGCTGTTGTAGTGCCTGAACACTACCCCACAGACATAAGGTAGCTAATAGTGAAGTGAAAAGTATTAGCTAAGGAATTCTTAGAATCCAACAGCACAATAGAAAAACCTGTCTTAATTCTGAACATATATTGTGTTTGTAACAGCTACTGGTAGAAAAAATAAATTAAAACAGCTTTGTTATGTGCACTGGAGTTTTTTTATCCAGTTGGTATCCAAACATGGCAATAAAGAATGTGTACTGTTCTTGTTTTCACTCAATAATAAATACTTTTTTTACTTTTCCAGCTATTATTCTTTCCCTTAAATAGTTTCTTTCTCTATATCAAATTATCATCTTTTTTTTTTTTTTTTTTTTTTAACCTCTTCCTAAATCCTCACAAGGAGCATGTGCTTGTAAGGAGCGGAATAGGTGCATTATTCCATCCTGCATCTTTTACCCCTTAAATTCCTGATTCCAGTATAAATGTTTCTATTGCTATCTTACTGTGTAATAGTTTCATACACTAATATTAGCTTTCTCAGCTGATGTAGTGTGGCTTTTTTCAGTACCCAAAATCTATTAGTTGCAGCTTTATTTCTTTAATTGGCAACCTGAAATGATTTCTTAAACATCTCAATGTGGTCCATGATAAATCAGTGAGGAACTATTCAGAATTCTTTTGCTGGAATCTAAGTTGACATTGCTGCTAAGGTCTCAAGCTTCTGTTGCTTTTAGCACGTCTCTGCACCAGGCATTTCGGCTGACTTAGTAGTTCATGAAATGCAACCAGAAGGTTTGTTTTCTTAAAGGCACATTGGTAGCTTTGCTGCAGCCACAGGAAGCTTTAGCCTTCATTTAGGCTATGCAGAGGAACTTGGAATTACTAGCCTGTGCTTTTTCTACTTTCTGCTTTCTTTAGCCAGTGAGAGCATGGCTTGCTAACATTCTGCATGCTTCCAGCTATTGTTCCTTTTTCTGTTCATCCACAAGCTATGGCAACTAGCAAAATAAAAGCACATGACAGTAGGATTTAGCTTGAGTCTTTGGTTTTATCTTTTGTAAAAACATTAAGTGTTTGAATTCTAAAACACTTCCCAGTGCTTAGCAGGGTTTAACTTTTCAAGTCAGAATGAATGTTTATCTTGCATTTATGTGTGAATTGTTTTTCTGAAGAATTTGGCCAGACAAAATTATACTAGCTATCCACTGCAGGAGATGGAAGCCAGATCATTGACACTTGTTTTGGGAGCACCTTCATTTGATGTTTTTCCCACTAGATTGGAATTGTGATAATGATCATCTCAGCAATTTCTCTGTTGTGATTTACCTGTTTTCCATGTTCAAATAACTCATCTTACCTTCTTCTACATATTCTAAAAATATTTTGCATGCACCTTGACAAAATCTAGGTGAGCTTTTTGCCACTTTACACTTCTCACAGCCAAATTTTAAACTGTCTTTTCCTTAATACTTTTTATATGTAATTCTGGAATTCTTTTTCCAGAACTGTTGTGCTCAACCTACTTCACAATCTTGCTATTTATTCCAGAAATTACTCAAGTGACCTTTACAGGAGTTCAGAAACTTCTTGAAGAGCCTGAAGTTCCCAAGTATTGTGAATTCTGTTTCTTTATTTTTCTTAATAGGATGCAGCACAGATGCCAAGCAACCTGAAGAGCAATCTGCATCTGCAAGTGAAGAACTTTATCCTTTCTGTAGGGAGCCCAGTTATTTTGAAATCCCTACTAAAGAATGCCAGCAAGGTTCACAGGTAGCAGAAAGCACTATTCATGAAGTTCCAACAAAAGATACCCAAAGCTCCCACGCAGCAGCTTCAGGACATGCATCCTTTACTATTGAATTCGATGACAACACTCCAGGAAAAGTAAAGATCAAAGATCATGTGACGAAATTCACATCAGAGCAGCGTCACAAGTCAAAGAAGCCTTCTTCCTCCAGTGGTCAGGACCTGCCGGGGCTTCAAACGGTGATGATGGCTGCGGAGAGCAAAGTAGCAGATTGGCTTGCACAGAACAATCCTCCCAGAATGATATGGGAACCAACGGAGGAGGATTCCAAAAGTATTAAGAGTGACGTTCCAGTGTACTTGAAGAGACTGAAAGGTAAAGTGAATGCTTCCAGCTGTGCTTATTTGGGAAGGCAGCAGTTCCTCGCCAGATTCAGTGAGAGGATCCCTGAGCCTTGCGGAGTTCAGTTGAAATCGCAGATAGTCCACATGTGTGCAAGGATCTGGGCTGGGGAGTTTTATTGCTGAATTAAGTCTCAAAAAGAGCATATGGAACCAAATGCTGAATCCTCTTACAATCAATATGCTAATTGGAGATGTTCTAGTATGGCTGAAAACATCAGGTATTTAGACATTGATCTTGAGGAAGGAAAGGAAAAAACTGCAACCATAGATAAACTTTATGTATTTCACTTTTTCTCATGAATTACTGAATTGCTTTTTAGAATCAAAGCTCTGAAGTTCAATTTATGCTTTTAGCAACTCTTTCAATAGCATATGTTCTGTGGATATTCCTGTGTTCTAAGAAAATCATTTATGGCAAAGAATACATCACATAGTCATTCTGCTTATATGGATCATGTTTGGTGGAGTCAAGTTAGAGTCAGAAATCAGAAATAAAGCAAGAGCTTCAATTTTATACTCAGCTTGTGGATTATTGTATTTATAAGAGTGCTTCTGTTGAATGGAGTTCCAGGTGATCATAAATGTTCATTTATTGCAGACAGTGACATTTCAAATGAAATTAAATCAAATGTTACACATGATAAGTACTTTCTCTGGAGTGTCACTTAACAGAATAGAGAAGCAGATAGTCTTAATGTTCAGATGAAGATTCCAGTACCGTTCAAACTTTCAGAATGACAACTTCTGATGAACTTTTTCAAGTCTCTCTTATTTTCTGTTTCTAATTTCAGCAGGTTAACCCTACAATTCTGATTTTCCTTGGCTCTGCAACATTATCATGCCCAGCTCTTAAACTAGCTGGGACTGGGTACAACCTTCTTTTTCTTACTGATCAAAGTCTGCTGTCTAAGGCTCTTTCAAATTAAGCTTTCAAAATAAGCAAATTAAATAAAATTCTGAAAGCTGAATTATATTAATGTGCTAGCAAAAAGATAATAGTATATGATTTCTTCCAGTATAAATCACTTTCTTTGGCCTTGATGGAAATGTATTGTATTCATGAATATGCTTTAAAATACTAGCCATGACACTTTGATAAATAGGAAGGGGCTTTGTTTGTAAGCCTTTTCCTGGCAGAAACTTCTCAAAGTCTGATTAATTTTCATCTGAAAGAGGTATAAGTTATGGGATGCATATGGCCATAATAAACATCTGAATTTTGTAATTTTCTATGGGCCGTTGGTATTCTCACTCATTACTTGTATTTTTAGGTAGAAATATACCTAGCTGCTTTGAAAGTTTGGATTTTTTTGCAAACTCAAAGCTTATTGGTTTTTCTCTCCTCTGCTTTTTCATATAATATTTTCTACTGAAGTTCCACTGCTAGAATTATTTTTTATGACTTTCATTGTGGTGTTGATATTGTTTTATTATTACTTGGAAATATATGAAACATCATATCATTTTGCAGGCATTATTCTAACAAGGTGAAAACAGGAATGCAAGTTGGTATTTCAGCTGTGTTTTCAGTGGTATTAATAAGATTAGCCAATATGTAATTATGATTTAACTGAATAGTAGCTATATATCCTAACTATTTAAATGAGAAAACCTTAAAATGCTATACTCTCGAGAATCAAAAATACTGAAATTGTACATTCTGTATATATATGAGTAAAACTTGATCCAAAAGAGTTGATAGGGGATGAGAGTGTTCCTTCCCAGGCACTGAGCTAAAACTTAGGAGCATTGAAACTTTCACTGTACATGAAGTTGTTCTGTGTTAAATACTTACTATGCGTAAGTATCCAGCATTCTGTGCATTTTCAGGTATCACTGCCAAGTATATTTGTAGGTGTATGTATGATTTATGAAATGTAATCCTTATTCATAGATCTCAGAGTAGTTTGTGGAATGAATAAGTAATAACAACCATTTTACATTCATACGTCAGATGCTGAGTGGAGTGAATTATGGAAAAACTCATTGTTCTTCTTGGAAAGAGTAATAAAGAATTCAATCCAATTTTAAGTAGACATTTCTCATGATAAACTGTAGTAAATGTGGGAGGAATCCAGCAATATGAATTGTGGCTCTCTTTCCACTGTCGGAAGGACTTTATTAAGGTTTTCTTTTTCCTCCTAACCCTGCCTGGAATGTGTCAGTAGTCATTTGTAATCAACTGGCTCTGTAACAAAATTGATTCAATTCAAAAGCATACTATAGTACAGCTGGTAAAATACTGACTTTTGTATGTCACTGATAAGTATTCACAGATGAGAATATTGGGCAAAGGATACTTCAAATGCACTGCTGTTACTGATCAGCTTTCTAAAATGTTTCATTGTTTGACTTGTAGCAAATTGATTGCATTTCCAGGAACTATGCAAAATTTGCAGAGGCAGGTAGTGTAAGCTGTTGGAGTCTACACAGAAATCCAGTTTGAAATAATTCCCTTTCTAGTTTGTTGCTTGGCTTTTTTTTTGTATGTTATGTTGGAGTCTCTATTTCATCGTGCTGTGTATTGTTTTGCTTTGCTTGTAGGGAATAAGCATGATGATGGAACACAAAGTGATTCAGAAAATATCAGTGCACACCGGCATTACAGTAAAAGGGCAGCACTTGAAGAGCACCTAAGGCATCATCATACAGAGCTGAAAAAGTCACACCAGAAGGTCCATTCCACAGAAAAGCAGCAAGAGCAAGCTGGTGTGAGTCAGACTGCCTTTATGATTGAGTTTTTTGATGAAGACCATCCTCGCAAGAGACGTTCTTACTCTTTTTCTCAGAATGTGGGAGCTCTGTGCCCAGAATCTTCATCTCCAACATCTCAGACACGAGCTGAAAGAGTGAAACCTGCATCAGGAGATAAAGTCCCTTCACCTGTGCAAGCTAGCTCATCACATCACAGAGCAGTACATGGTGTTCATGCCAAGCTTCTAAAACAAAAGTCAGAAGATCCCTCTGCTGCATACCCTGCCTTACAAGCTGCATTGTTAAGGAGTTCAGGAAGCCTTGGCCATAGGCCTAATCAGAACCAGGAGACGGACAAAAAGTTGAAAAGCCAAATTTCTGCTGCTACTGAAAAGGACAATGAGGATGACCAGAGTGACAAAGGTACTTACACTATTGAGCTGGAAAATCCCAACTCTGAAGAAATGGAAGCCCGCAAAATGATCGACAAGGTGAGAAACCTGAAAGGTATACTGGTGTTACAAGTGGTATGTGGTGTGTGGGCAGCAGTCTGCCACTTCAGTTCTGCTCATTAAAGCTGCTGCAATAGCACGAGCTTTTAAACCAGTCCATAATGATGAAATATGAAATGTCATAAGAGCAGCAGCAGGCGTTTGGCTAAATATTATTCCTGTTTCATGCTGCTGTTCTCTTCAAGTTTGGTAGTTTTAAAGTGTTTTCAAAGATTTCAATACTATAAAAATATTAGGCGCCAAAAATCATTTAACAGGTATTCTATGGGGGTGGTTTATGTCCCTGTGGAAATACTGACTTGTTCTTAAAAGCCTATTGTCTCTCTAGTTTTCAGTTTATAAATTGGTTCCATCCAAATTATCATATAGATATAGATTGTAACTGTATTCTATACTTATTAAAGAAGTATATTCAGTAGCAGTAACTTTAATTTCATTGTCATTTGTAAAGAGTAAATATAAAAATGCTTTCATTTTCCAAAAGTGTTCATATGATAGCAATGTAAATTTCCTAGTTTGCTTATTGGTTACAATAGAAATATAAATAACAATACAAATTGTATTTGCAGTTTCAAAACTGTGTTAAATAACTGCAAATAACTCTTTTTTGGATTCAACAGGAAGATATGGGTAGCAGAAGCTATGTTTAATCATTTGGCTTAATATGACTCTTGAAATGGATTTTTTTCTGGTTGTTTTCTGAGATAATCTATTGTGGTAGAATGCCTGCATGCAATTCTAGGCTAGGGTTTTGCTAATTTAAGATGAAATTCATCACTTACTTGTTTTAGAATTATCTGAGGATTCATCTGCATATCAAGAACTTTTCAGAGCTGAACAAATACATAAATACATTTAGAATTAATTTTGGCTAGTGTTGAAAACCATCTTTTACAAAACAAACTAGCTTCACTGGTTTGATTTTGTAAAAAGAATTCTGAAGTAGTGGGGAAATGGGAAATTTTATTGTAGATAGTTTTCTTTTAGAAAAGGTATTTATTGAGCATTTGGGGACAGGGATTAAAGTCATGGTATTGTCTTCAATAAAATCATAATGGTTATAGATTCACTTCTTGTGAGTTCTAAAAAGGAAATTTTTTACTTCTTCGAGTCAATATTTAAAAAACAACTGAGAACTAAAAGCATTCCAAATGAAGCAAGTGCTTTATTAAATAACTACAAGTTTCTACATTTTATTCTTAAATTATAAATCTTCAACTAAATTGCATCAGGTAATTTGTAAGTCGAGTTTTAGCTAAGTATAGCTATTCAACAGGGCTTCTTTGGAAACCACAAAAAGTTATAACATTTGAAAATAGACAATTTATGTATTTGATAAAAATGTTAACACTGTCTAATGTTTAAAATCATGGAATATACTGAGTTGGAAGAGACCCATTAGGATCATTGAGTCAAACTTCTAGCCCTAAGCAGGAAACTCCAAGAAGCACTCCATATGCCTGAGACTGTTAATAAAATTTTCAAATTTTTTGTGGTCTTCAGTACCTGTTCAGATTATCTGAAGTCAGTTTTTTGTTTGCAACAAATTTCTTCTGTTCCAGGAGAGATTCAGGAAAGGGAAGTAGATGGAAGTCTTAAGGGTGGTAGTAAACTATCAGTTAATAATCTTAGTGTTATATAAAAAGCTTTTGGATATCATAAATTTCCCTTACTGCTAACTTAACAGGTGTCATCACTAGGTATTAAAGATTTGCCAGGAAGTAAAGCACAGATGTTTTTTCTTCAAGGTCTTCTGTATCATTTCACTTAGTATCTGTGCTGAAATCTTAAGAATGCTGTATTTTACAACCAGTTCAAAGAGTCCTGCTATGCAATTCTTATTTGAGTTGGAAATATGAAAGCAGTATGTTACTATTTATATGAAGTGCAGAAAAACAGCCAACGAAGAAAATCTAAACCAAATGGAAGCCAAAATTTTGTCCTCCAGCTGAGCTCAGCTTTGCTTCCCTCCTATTTTAAATTGCTAATGCTTTGGATAATCTTACTTTGCCAAAGGGGGATAAGTGAGGTATAAGACAAGGACTTTAGTTAGCCTGTTGACTCCTGTGCTTCTTCATTGCGGATTTAAGAGAATTATTTTGTCAATTTTTTCAGTGCAACCACTCTTTCATTGGTGGCAAGTCAATCCTTCTTCTGAGTAGTTACCGTGCCTGCACAACTGAGTTTGATTTGAGGGTGTTTCTTGGGTCAAAAGTTCAAATTGAAATTCAAGAGTTTAATTTGCTATGATTGGGATGAAAGTGCGCTACAAATAGCAAGGATCACTTTCTAAAACATTTGCACAAATAATGCAGTCATGTCAGTAGAACTTTACATTAGAATGGTGCTAAAATCTCTGTGTGGTTTACCTGAAGAATTTTCGATGGCATAAAGTACTTCTGGGTTTGGGTATTTTTTCTCTGTTATTGGAGGGAAGGATGAGAATGACCAAAATATCCAAAGATTACTTCTGAGTGTGACTCATTCACTTGGGAAATGCTTGCCTTAGTCTCACTTCTCTTTTCTCTGGAAAGGAACACAACAGCAAACCACAAATGTAAGAGTAGTATTAACTTGTGAAAAATCAAGGTGAGATTATTAATGCTTCTTTGAGTTAAGAATCCAAGAGAGATGTGCAGGAAATCTAAGTTAAAATTCTCTGGGAAAAAAATTAGAAAACACCCATCTATCTATATAATTCTAAAAAACAGAGGAGGGGGTAAAAACCTTAATGTTGAGTTGTATTACTTCCTTCAAAAGTACTATTTTTGCATTATGTAGCCTTTTACTAAAGATTCTAGGAAATAGTCTCAAGAAAAATAGATGGTTGTGTGAAATGATTAAAAAAATCCAAAAACTATGCCATCCTGCTTATTCAGCATCTTCATTTCATTTAGACTGCTAAGGATCCAGTTCTTCCTCTGCTGCTCTTTCAGCCTCTAAGAAAAAAGTATTGTCGCTACAGCAGAAAAGGAGTTGAATAACAATTGACAGAACCTTTATTTCTCAACCATTTTAAAGCCTTTTGAGAAGAGACTGTGAGGAAAAGGCAGTATCAGAAAGAAAGAGGAAGACATTTCATAAATAACAGAGAAAAGCTTTTTAATTTTGATTCTTTTCCCTAACAAAGAGGTGTAACCATATATCTGCAGGCATGACTGTCTTGGGGTGAATGTCTGCTCCTTACCTAAAATGAAATGTTTCAAACACATTGTGGCTTGTGTCTTACATGACTTTCAAATTTGTGAGGAATTAAAAAAAAAAAAAAATTTTAGGATGAAAAGATAGAGTACATATGCAGATAGTTTTCATTTGTAAACATTCAAAGGGGATGGACGTAGGAATACATGGTTGTGCCTTTATGTTCTTTATGAATAGAGAATACTTGAAAAGTAGCACTAAACTTTGCGTCCTAAAAGTCATTTCATTAGCCAATGATATTTCTGCATCCAGGTGTTCAAATGTCACTTAAATTCATAGAGAAGTATGAATTGCTTAGTAGGCTAAGGTTTAGAAAATAAATACATTAATAATGTGAGTAAAAAATAGATGATGGATATCTTTTTATACTTGTAGAGCTCTTTTAAAATTGCCATTGAGAGCAATTTCATCAGTGTGTAAAGAAGACAAGCTGCTCTTATATACCACAAAGCCCACGTTGAACATATGTGGCATAAAATATCCTCTACTCAAATAGCATCAGAAAGCCACAACTCCTTCTAGCAGAATAATGGTCTTATTGTTGTAGCTAACAGCTAAGTACAACATAAAACAAATTCCGGATCTTGATTTGATTTAAACATGTTTTCAGTGTTACCTTTAGTGCATAAAATGCACAAGTAAATGGGGCACAGTTGTAGGATTTGTTTTTCTTTTACAGCCAGTCTTTCTGCTCTTTGGATAGATTCAGTCCTTTCTTCTATTAACACTTAGCAATTGCTCTCTTTTTATCTCCAAGTTGTAAATTTTCGGTCCATTCTACGTTTTTTAAATAAATCAGATTTATTAGAAGGAAGTTGTTCTCAGCAATAATATCACATTGAAAATCTTCATAGGCCACAAAAAAGGTAAGTCTGTCAGTGGATGAAAGAATTCAGACTGATGCTTCTGCAGTTCATTTTCCTTTTTTGTTGATATAAAGAGACCAAATTATCATTCTAATGACTTCCCTTTTTCAATAAAGCAAAGTACTGCCAGTAATAAATATTAATAAATGAATGTGCAAATAATTCTGCCTGTGTTTGGAATATTAAATACTTTGAGGCTATTGCAATAAATAAAAAGCAACTCTGATTTTTTTGCAAGTTCTTTGGGGGTTTCCTTGAGGGGTCTTTTTTTGGTTGTTTTGTATAGGGTTTTTTGTTGTCCTTCTTCAGCCAGTTTCATTTTAGAGAAGTTAAAAATGGAAATATTTTGTAGAACTTGCTATAGCAGAATTAAGCTCTTCTATGCATGTGTGGGAAGGGAAGGTATGGAGTAGAATTGAGACTATATGAATGTTTCAAGTCCTATCAGCTAACAAGGAAATCTGCAATGTTATAGCAGCTCATATGCATATGGAAACATTCAGCTTGGAGTTTTCTTTGGTCCCCAAATTTTTTACTTGATTTATGTTTTTTTCTTATAACTTGCCTGATAAGTAATTGATTTTTCATCAGCAACGTAAATGTAGATCGCAAATTCAACTAATTCATGCTGATTCACAAGCAGAAGACTTGAAAAAATGTATCAAAATCAAACCTCAATCCCTCCTTCTGCCATCTTCAGAAAGACTTACTGTGACCATAAAATGTTTTTGTTTTCAATGCAAACTCCATGTTGTAGATGTTTTCAAGTCTTTGTTTATATGGATAGACAGGCTCTAACAATAATGATCTTGCTTTTAATGTGCAGGCTGTCACCTTGAATTGTATTTGATTACATACCAAGCAATGAATATCCATAAAATCTGACTCTGTTGACACCATCTTGAGAGAGATTCTTTCTTCTTCAAAAATTTGGAATAGTAATTATGGAGGGAAAACTGTATTGGTGTTCCGTGTAGAAAGCACATTTTCAAGTTTTATTTTCTATATCCTTCTGGTCATAATGATACTTAGTTTGGTTTGACCTTTATTTTTTTTTTTTAATAGTATGTGTATGAATGAGAATCTATTCTGAAAGGTGATTATCATAAAATGGAATCTCCTTATTCTTTGTGCTCCCAGGGTATATCTGTTCATATCACATTGTAATATTGGCCAATGTGTTTTTTAGAGAGTGTTTACTTTTGAGTGATTTATTGTTTTCGCTGTAAGTGTTCATAAAGTTTGTATTCCAGACCTTGTGTTCTCTGTTGCAAACATTAAAAATTTATCAGTAATCTTGCAGATTGTAATTGTTATAACTCCTCTTGTTCTGGAGTTAGCATACATGCTATGGAACTCCTCTTGGCAATTTTTTCAGTATTATATATTGAAAAACTACCTGAAAAGATCTCAGTATGTTTCAAGGACTGTTTAAGGAACCAAGATAGATAAATCTATCTTCAGAAAATCACTTTCAGGTCTTCTGTCTTTTCACACTCTCTGGGTTTAATTGCTTTTACCATTGCTTCAGGCGTTTCTTTTACAGAAATGCCTTTAGCCCCACGGAGTGTCTTGTTTGCGTAATGACTATTTTATGAATATGATGTTGAAAAAGCAGTAGTCCAGTGGAAGCCTATCCAATTATCTGAGTTATAAATTTTGTCAAGAGTTCAGAGGATGATTATAATCTTTTCTTCTTATGAGGAAAGGAGTTTTATAGCCTCTAAACTTACTGTTTCCTTTTTAATTTGGAATCCTAAAGGAAATGAATTCTTCACTGTAGCAAACAGGCACAAAATATGTATGCATGTAAATATGTAACTGGTGTCTGGTAAGATGAAGTTCTTAGACTTGGCACGTTGATCCTTTTCATTTGCTTGTGTAGCTTTTTTTATACCAGAGCATCTTGCATCTGATTCTGTAACTTCAATACAGAGTTAAAATGACGTAAACAGCTTCTGTGAAAATCCATGGCTATTCATGAGATATGCCCTGCACAGAACACAGTCTGTTTGCCTGGGATGGCCAGGATAACTGCCAAGAACAAGCAAAAACTATTAAAACGAAACTCCTCAGAATCAGCTTGGCTAAACACAGTTCATGCAGGAGTTAAACACCAAGTGAGCTGAGGTGCTGTACTCTTATCAGACTTTCACAAATTTGGGAAAAAATGTTGCCTTTTGTCTTTTCTCTGTGATCAACAACTGACTTTAAATGACCAATTTACTCTATGTTATGAATGCCTGAACTGCCTTCTGTGGAGGAATTGTCAGAAGCTCAGTCTGAACACTAAGTGCAGCATTGCCGAGATGATCTGCTGAGACGATCTGGAGTCTCTTCCATTTCCTTGCTCTCTGGAATCCTCTCTTGCCATCAATCAATCATCCTCTGAGTGTGGTTTATTTAAAATTTCTTTTTTTTAGTACACCCAAACTGTGCTCAAATCCTGAAATCCTGCTTATATTTCCAAAATCAGGCTTCTTCCCTTTTTTTTTTTTTTTTTTAAATCTGTTTTTGGTGGTCTGACTCTGTGAGTTCACTGCTCAGTTTCTGAAATCTACTTTTCACTTCTGTGACAATCAAATATACTCATTATCTTCCTTTCCCCTAAAAGATTATGAAACATAATTGCTATCAGAATTTACATTCTCATCACTTAACAATGACAAATACCTTATTTCAAATTAAATAATTTGTTCCTAGTTAATTTTGCCATGATCCTTCTTTAATCCTTGTCCCTTACCATTGCTCTGCTTTATTTTTTTTAACTGTTAATTTTTGAATTCCCTTTTCACTGTCTTGTCATTGGCTTTTATTCTGTTCCTTTTATACAGGTTGCCAACACTGAAATTAATGGCATTCAAATCATGATCCTTTTCAAATATGCTTCTAGATTACATCCCTGACTGTTGTTATGATCTGACAGAATAGAAAAATATTGAAATAATTTTACTTTTCAAATACCATCATTAATGAACAGGAATTGCAACTACAATTATTATTATTTATTTGTTGGATTTTTGTTAATTTTATTGATATTACTGGTAATTACTGTATATCCTTTTAATTAAGACTTCAGCAGTAAGATTACTGGGGAAATTTAAGAAACTAAAAATTTTAAAACCGGATAGGATTCTTCAGATTTGTATTTTGCGTAAAAATTATATTCCTTGTTTGTGTTCATGCTCTTAGAAATGCTTTCTAATGCTTTATGTAGTCAGTAAGTATGGAGTACAATAGAATTCCCATTTTAATATACATAATTTGCTATAAAACTATGAGTGAACATATCTATTAGAAGTCTCAAATTATACTTTTTTCCATTTATATCAGTATCCTCAGTAATTATTTGGATGAGGAACTCTGTGGTCATTAAGTACTGAATAATTATAGTACGCAGTGTGATCTTCTTACACCATGAAATAGTTTAAAGTAAGTGTAAAGTCCAAATATTATGAACTTTGAAAAGCATCTGAATGAGACAGAACTGGAAAAAGTTTTTTTCTTTGTCAAGAACTTTAAAGTTTATGAAAAGGCACATAAGGAGTAGGTCAGGTGAGGGTTGTGGGTATGGGGTTTTTTAGCAAACCATTTTCTTCCTTTTGATTCAGAAAAAATGATTCCTGTTGCCTTTTTTTTTTCTGACCAGTTTTTATTTTAAATTCTTGAAAGTATTGCACATATTGATAAAGAAAATTAACTTCTGTGGTTTTAAAGAATCATCTTCTAAAGTCATTGTGTTCACCTCTAGTATAGTTCATCTGTGCTACAAAAATATTGATTAATCTGCTTAGGGGCAGGAGAAGGGAGAGTGAATAAGACCAATTCCTGACCAGCTCTAAAGCAAGCTTGTGTTAGAGCTGTGTTGCAGCCATGGTGGTGGAGCAGGTGAACTCTGAGCCATGAGCTGTTGTCACGGGGTAGTTTACACGAGCTGCCAAAATAGAGTAGTTTGCTTTCTACAAAATCAGCCTTTGCTGAAGAGGACAAGGCATGTGCTCAGACTTGGCCCTGTATCTCACGCTTTCTCAAAAGATACATCAATACCTCTTGCAAGGTTTGTGTCTTGCTTTATTGTGTTAGATAGATTTTGTAAATTCTTGGTTTTGGTTGGATAAAGAATTTTAACAATTACTGGTCCATATAGATAAGGTTATATTCTCAGAATACTAGACAAAACTGTTGCTGAGATAAAGTGATGAGATTTATGAATATTTTCATTAAGCTACAATTGTTTTCCATCAGTTATTTTGTACTTTGCTTCTGTATTTTTTCAGGGTGCGTTTGCATTCCAGCAAGTAGCAAGATAGTGCTTTGAGACTTGCTGTAGTTTTAGCCTGCTGTTTTGTGCCTTTGTTTTACTGGGTGATCTGCAAAATGTAAATGGAGTATCATAGGGGATCTTTGAAGGAATTACTGTTCACTGCTTTGAAATTGAAAAGTGTCAGTCAGGAGCTCATCTTTTCCCTGCTGCTCTAGGACACTTCGGGCTTTCTCAAGACTTTACAGTAGGAGACCTAAGATGCTAAGTTTTTCTGTAAGATCACTGTTCTTATGGAGCTTAGAATCACATAAGCTGGAAAGGAGATCTCTAGTCCAACCCCATGCTCAAAGAAGTTTTGAGGTCAGCCAGGATTGCCCGGGACTTGATCCATGTGAGTCTTCACACCCTGCATGGGCAGAGACTTGGCAAGCTTGCTTGACTGTCCTCAGAGTGAACAAACTTTTCTTTATATCCTGTCTCAACTTACATGAGCTGTCCCTTGTCCCCCTGCAATGTAGCACTGTGAAGAGCCTGGCTGTCATCTCAATAGGCTCCCTATAATACTTGGGGGGTTGCTCTTAGGCAACCCCAAAACCATCCCATATCCGTACTGACCAAGTCCAGCTTCCCCAGACTCTCCCCACAGGTAAAATGCTCTAATCTTGGCCATCTTGGTGGCCCCTGCTGAGCTCCCCCAGTTAGGCAATATCTCTCTTGTGTCACATGTTAATTCATTTGCTTAAGAGGCCAACTGGATTGCAGGTTAAACAAAATTATGTCGTGAACATTTCCTAGATGGGTCTTGACTTTCTACATCAATGTATTTGTCATCATTCCCTTGCAATTCAAGATGTCCTGATTTGCAATGGAAATTGTTTCATGCTTCATAACTGTCCATAAAGTAGTTCTTTTTGAACACCACCATCACAGTTTATGCCATGTTTGTGTCTGTTCTGCCATTACAGCTGTGTGGCATAGACCCATGAAATGGTGCAGATTGGTGGGGTCTAGATTTTTCCCTGTTAGTCAACTTTCAGGGTTTCTGGGACAATTTTCATCCTGGCTTTTTATTTTGTAACTTCATGAAATTTGAAACATTAGGGATGAAATAATGTAAACTTCCTGTAAAATATAATTTCAGAAAAATAAACGATAGAGCAGAGTAGGACAAAAAACTTTTAGCTTTCTGGAATGATTGCTTATAGGAAGCCTATACTTTGGAAGTATCTTTCTCTGGTTAGTTTGTTGTTTTTTAATATTTTTAGGAATTGTTCTTTATTTATTCTTTTTACATTATTCCTCATTCCCCAGATTCTCTCCAAAAAATGCAAGATCAGGGTATTGTGAAAGTCGCTGTTGTTTACAGTGCCATTTAAAAAGTGTAGAAGATCTAGGAAACTTTTTTTTTCATTAACAGCTGTGTCCTGGACATGTGTGATTTCTAATGGTTAGTCACATACATAGAATACATAGTATTATTTTACCTCTTTTATCAAAAATAAAACAAAAAAGGCTTGCTTCTCATTTGTCAAACAGCTCGATGTGTCCAAATCTGTATTGTGAAATCTGGCTTCATCTTCTTCCCCAGTACACAGTTAATCAAAATAAATTTCATAGTTGCGTCTGAAAAATACAAGCTTTACAGAAAGAAACTTCAGTCTTTTTGTCTAAATAGATGAGAGATGCAGCAATATGTGTCAGCATTTCCTTGGAATTCTCTTGGTTTGATTAAGTTATCTCCTAGACCTCCCTTAAATGACTTTGAAATGATGAAGATATTTAAAGAACAGAAACATCTAAAGAATTGGAAGCCTTGAAGAATGTTATTTAGTCTTTGTAGGAAGATACAAATCTCTATTCATTCAGGCTTCAGCCCACTGTTCGCACATGTACCATGTTGTAGCAACCCAGAAAATACAAATTGCATTTTCTAAACGATAGAGAGATTATTTTCAACAGAAACATTCAGGTTATTCCATGGCTGTTTCTGTTGAGGTTATATTCTCATTATTTGATAAATGGAGTGTGTGGCTTGGTTAATCCTGAAATTCTGATAGTATTGTTTTTCTGCAGGTGTGTGACAGGCGTTAAGTGATGATCTAAATTTCGTCAAATACTAAACATGAGTTGTTTTATCTTGTGAATAGTTTAAATACTAAAACTCTTAATTACGTGTTAGTAACAATCTTTTCAAGGGTTCTTCATACATCACAGTTCTGAAATTTAGTCTTTGGGCTACATCACACTTACATGCATCTCTTCTTTCTTGTGAGGAACTTTGCAGTTGTATAGCAGTGGAACTTAGGACAGGTGCATGGGCATATCAAACGTAGAATGAATTGTAGTACAAAAATATACTTTTATTGAAGAAGATGTTTTACTTTTCTTTCTAATAACACTGTTCCCAAGTATTTTGCTAAACTCTTCTGATATCCCCACTGTATAAAGAGAAGGAACATTAGGATTGCTGTTACTTTGGTCTTCGTGATATCCATATTACCTTTCACAGGAAAAAAAACCAGGCAATATTCAAATTTGGTTTTGCAATAATTTCAGTAATAGAAGAAGAATAACCAAGTTTGCTTAAACAGGAGTTCAGTACTAGAAAAGGTAAGACTGAAAGAAGTGTTATTTCTGATACGAGTAAAGAAATTTGCATGGTAAATGAATGTGCTGTCAGATAAAATGAAGCAATTTGCAGGCAGCAATTTGCTGCTGTAGTCCTGATTAGATATGGAAGTGTGGAATTCATATTTTCCTTTGGGTGCTTCTGTGATAATGCCAGGATTTCATTTCATTTAAAAGAACATGTAAAATTCTGTAATCAATGGAAACTATGGTGCCCGAAGAAAAAAGTGTCTGCAGAATCGTGATATATTCAAAGAAAGGCGTCAGTAGATGGTAACTGGTTTTTATCTGCCAAAGTTACTTCAACTGTATAAATCAAGAGTATGTCAGGAAAGCAAAAATTTAAGCTATAATATTCCTGTTTTAAAAAAAGAAAATAAATACTTTATAAATACTGATAAGCAGCTTCTGATCCAGAGACTCTAGATATGATTTATATATAAATTGAAAATTTGAGGAGCACTGCCTGAACTTTAAGATGTCAGGAAAGCAGGCTTTTTTGTGAGAGCAAAATACAAATCCAGTGCATTTGAGAAAATTTCCTCGGGTCTAAATGTAGTAATGCTCTAGCAAGATCTTCCTGTACAGTTAGAAGAGCATAAGGAGTTGAATCACAGGGTGCTTCACTATTATTTTTCCCTTTGTCTGCTTCTCAGAATCTTGACAACATTATGGTTTGTGGCCATCTAGTGGTGAATCCATTTTGAAGACACAAACCTTGTTCGGAGATGTGATAAACCAGTCCTCCAGCTTTGCTGTGCAAAACTGAATTACAGCACACTTTTGGAGAAAAAAGAATTCTGTACACCTTTTCCTCTTCTGCACTAGTAGTGTTTGTTACATAACATCTGTGAAGATGACAAAACAATTTTTGATGTTAACAGTTACTTTTTGGAAACTAGTTTTAATGTGTGTGGGAGGTTCATTTTATTCTGTAACTTTTTTATGTCTAAGTCCCTGGTAGTAAAGTAGTGAATTTCTTTCTTAGGCAGAAATTTGCAAATTTTATAAATTACATGTTTACAAGATACAAAATATTTTCTAAAATGTCTTTGATTATCCATCAATACTGAAAGCAATTAATATTCCTTGTTTTCTATGACTCATGAGAAATTTGACAAACAGAATGGTGGTTCTCCTACTAAAGTTCTTATTACTAAATTGCCTTGGTAATAATGTTTTTCTAGGGTTATGTTTTTAAAATATCATGGGAAAATTATTCTGGCATAAACAGAAGGGATTAATACAAGCATCATTAGGCAACAGTGTAGTAAAATAACTATGCCAAGTCACATCTTGGATGACATGAGTCTACATGGTTCTTGAGACCTGGTGGACTTTTAACATCTGCTAAGTCGCTCACAATCGAAACACTAAAATTTTGTTTGTATTAGAGAAATTATTCAATAAGTATGTTAATAGCAAATTCAAGCAATTATATTTCTTATTTTCATTCGATAATAGCAAAAATTTGAAAATTTGGTGGTTCTAGTTGTCAGGGGTTTCCCTTAAGTGGTAAAATGGGTTTTGCAATGATTTTGCTTTTATCTTTTGTTCCTTTCATCAAAGTGTCATTTTTTCATATCTGACCATTCCAACTAGAAGTTCCTTGAATTTTCACAATGTTGACATAGATTTCCACTTTTTTTTTAAATTGCAGTAGATATTTCTTCTATTTAGTTTGTAGATTGTACCAACGTGATAGATAAGCATAATACAATAAAACCTATTTATACTCACTATCCAGCATGCTACCATCCATCCATTAACATTGAACATTGTACAAGGATGGTATTGGGTTAATGAATGTAATGATTTGTTTCATTTTCAGGTATTTGGAGTGGATGACAGCCAGGATTATAATAGGCCTGTTATCAACGAGAACCAGAAAGATTTAGTAAAAGATTGGGCTATAAATTCTGCTACAGTAGTGCTGGAAGAAAAAAGACCACTGAGTACAACTGGATTTCTTGACACAGAGGTAGAATTTAATTTTTGACGGTCTTCTTTTTTCTTCCACTAAAAGAGAGCACTAAGAACTGACCAGTAAGTGTTAAAGAGGAAACAAAATCTTGCCTGGAAAAGATTAACTCAGATCTATAAGTATTTTATTTCTCATAGTCCTTTATTGCATTGTCAAAGCTTCTGTCAGAGACAGGGACATTACATTTGAAGGTGTTTTAAAACTTTGCTACCTTTCCCTGTGCACCAACACTAGTGTATTGGAAATGTAGCAGAAGTTTCCTTGCAACAAGATAACTTTGCACAGTATGCACTTCGTGTAAGTTCTGCAGCAGGACTGAGGAAAAGCTGATTGTGTTTTATAGCCCAAAGCAAGTAACTATATTAAAATTCAGAAATAAAATGTATGCATTTAACGTGTGATACAAAGCTAGGGAAAAAAGGTGGGTTATGCTTTTCAGATTTCTTCTCTGAAGCCAGAGGACTTTAGGTTTTTACATTCATGGTTTAAGTTCTCCAGTGAGGTTCCACTCATGACAAGTCACTTACATTACTTGTTTCAGACTCTGTATAACTTAATCAGTCAGTGAAAGATTAAGCAGAGGAAAATGCTTGGCTTTATATGACTTGGAATATGCACACAAGCTAGATATTAATCATATTTCTTACTGAAATCTTGAAATATCGTGATGGATAAACTAGCTTGAAATGTGTCTGGAACAGAACAGGATCATAATGGAGCAGAATTAACTGGTAACAGCAATGAAGCACATCACACTTGTACTTCCCTTGGCAAACTGTTTCTGAAGTATGGTCCTGTAATTTAGGAAACTATAAATAATCAATTTTTTTGGAACATATCAAGAGCTTAAAGTATGACTTAGTGTGCTTGCCATGCAAATACACTGATTTTAGTATCTACAAATCTGTTTCCCCTAGAGGTGTGTTTTATCATGGTTGTATTTTAGCTATTTTGAAGTGTTGGGACATTAACTATGTCACTGTGTCTAGATTAGTACCTTTGACTAGTTTCTCTAAGGTTACAGCTTAAAGTGAAGTATTGCCACACAGCATAGGCATATCCTGCAGAAGATTTTTCATCTTGCTTCTCTACACAAATTTATAACCACATTCTTTCTTTTTTTTTTTTAAGCCTTTTGCAGCACTCAGCTCTTTTGTGCCTTATGAGCTTTCAAGAGTATTGATATTTTTCCACTTTTATAATTCCATAAGCAGAAGGAGAATTTTTGATTTATTTTATGAACATAATTGGTCCTTCTAGGTGTCATATTTTGCAAATAACAGGCTTTGTTTTTAGAAGACTGAGACTACTTCTGCAATCATACAGCAGGTTTAAGAAACCTTCTGGCAACGACATACTAAAGCTCACTTTGATTTAGGTTAAAATGACAAGAATTATGCTGTTTTATTACTGTGACTGCTTTGCTGCATTAAAAGGTCTTTATATAGTGGGAGAGAATAGGTTATTAGCATAATTTAAAATATTGTTACAAGGCATGATGATAGGGGAAAGAAATGAAAATTGTTCTGTAAGTCAAGGAGCAAAACTGTCATAAGCCCTGTGGGTAGAGCAAAGGTTGGTGTTAGAAGAGTCAAGGACAGATGAAGTGGAAGAAAGCTTACTGGAGAAAGTTAAAAGCAGAAGTTGGTTGATAATTATGGAGAAGTAAAAGAGAAGCTAGTTCAGAAAATTAGAGGTGTGTTTTACAGGGAAATAATGGGAAAACAATCATGAAGATAACTACTGAGAGAAGATGGTTATATTTAAAGCCTTTATTACCAAAACTTGCACTCTGTTTTGTCAGTAGGAAAGGAAGAGGGAAATGTGTTTGATATGTAAAGAATGTGGGTTATGTTCTCATATACAGACTTTTCTGTTTGTGGGTTTTGGAAGACTTACTGCATTACTGAGCTGCAGATTATAAATTAATAAACATTACTGAAGATCTTGGCTAAATAGTCAGGTAACATCAGCATAGCTCAGTGTTGCAGTTTTGCATCCACACAGATTTTGGGTGTATCTTATTCCAGCTGTCCATCACAGTTATTCCTATAGATGATTTAGCAGAATTCAGAACATGATTGGCGTAGAAAAAGCAAAAATAAAGATCTAAGATATTTCTATTCAAGGAGATGGGAAAGATGGCCTGGGAAATTAAAAAGATTTTATATAAAAAATTTTAAAGAATTGCAAAATAGTTAGGGTTGGAAGACACCTCCGGAGCTCATTCAGTCCAACCCTGCTGCCAAGGCAGGACAGGGTCATCTAGAGTCACTTTGGGGGTTGAAAGCTTATTCTGAACTTAAATATCTTAGCTTTACAAGGCTTGTGAAGTATCATGAGTAAAATGCTTTTCTTGTTAAAGCAATTCTCAGCTTTTTCTTTGATACAATAACCTTTAACTATTTTGGAGTAGTGTGTGACATAAATAAAATGCAGAGTGAGTGTCTAACACAGTTGGACTGAGCCTGAATGCACTGCTTCTTGCCTTTTCAATGATTACATATACACAATGAAAGACTAAATCCATCTATTTAAAATATTTAAATGTTTTTATTTTGTATATTATAAGCTGCCACTTGCCAACCAAGGTAAGTGTGATTTAAGAACAAAAATTCAGTAAATAGAGAACAAAGTGGATATTGTTGTTGTTTTTGTTGTTATTATTATTATTATTTGTTCTTACTGTGTGAGCTTGGTTAATAAAAATACTACAGGCATTTGGGCTGTAACTTATCCATCCAACTTCCTTATTTTCAGTGGTCAGTTGTCTATGGTAACTACAGTTCTTAAATGATGGTTTATCAACATTGTATTTGATACGCTTCTGGTTTTTGGTTGATCTGCTTTTTTTTTTTTTTTTTTTTGTTGTAAGACTAAAGCCCAGTTAGAAACCTGGTTCTGCATCTGCAGGGTCATCAATGCCATTGACTACAATATTCCTCTTGCTGTTTTGACTACCTACTTTATGTCTTTCCCACTGAAGATAAATACTACTGACAGTCTGAATATTGAAGAATTTCATTCATGTAAATATTTGCTATATTGCTTCTTAGAAGTGGAGCATTTAGAGGCTGTATTTCCTTGTATTTGTCCTCTCAAATTAAACTAATTTCCTGTCCTGTAGAAAAAAACCCTTTAGTCTGAAGTTTGATACTTTTTGTTTGAATTTAGATGCTATACTGAAATGTAGGCTGATGTATCACCAATATCACAGGAAATATATTGTCAGCAGAAAAGGGCAGTGTTATCACCACGGTGAAGCTTCCTCTGTAATAATAGCACTCAAATTGTTACCATTCTTGATTAAGAAGGGTGAATACAAGTCTAGAGAAAGTACAAAGAACTCAGATTGTTACGGGAATGGAGATTTTTCTCACAAGAACAGATAAATGGTGCTCAATTACTCTAGCAAAGGAATTGCTGGGATGGGTACAGTTGCTGGGTTTTCATGTATAAAAGGAATAAGTGTAACAGAAGAAAAAAAAGAACTGTTTAAGATAGGTGTCAGTGTTGTTCCAGGAATAACTTGAAGATATTGGCTGTAAATAAATCATGTATGGAAATCTGTAAAAAATCATCACCCTGGAGGAATACGGTTCTGAAGCAGGTAGAGTGAGGAGGGAAGAACTGCTTTCAAGATAGCACCTCAGTTTATGGAAAGATGACGTAACATGATTCTTACAGTTTGAACTGACTGGAGTTACGGGTCTGAAATCTTTACATTTTGTGTTTTCATTAATTTTCCTCAGTGTGTTGAAATTTATTTTAAACTATTATTCTGCTCTGAAATGCCAAGAACTGGAGATGCATCCAGGGGTAATTTGTGTGCACTGTGGATTTTTTCCAGATGTGGAGCCTGAAGCCCTAAATCTTCAGGTTGAATAATAAGTCCACAGAAATCTGCTGGTACATTTTCCAAAGATTTATTACCCCTTTTGACTTTGTATGTGTGATAAGCTTAAGAGAAAGCAGATTTAATATGAAGGTAAAAGGCTGGTATCTAAGAGGTAAACCCAGCTTTTCTGAAAGAAGGAAATTCCTTTTGGTATTCGAGAAAAGATTTGGATGATTGCTTACTTGGGAACCTGTAAGATGCAAATTGATATGGATTATAGGAAGAACATTAGGATAACAGAACATTACTTTTTAGATTTGTGTTTTATATATCTTATGCCTTCTGGATGTGCTTAAACTACTATGAAAAGAAACTGCATATTTTTGTTGTTGTTGTTTGTGCTTGTATACACAGAAAGTTGGCAAAGCACACATTTACGTTCGCTGCTATGTAGAAACCATTTTTTGGCAGTGTAATTACATCCAGAGAAAAATAATTTATCATGTTGCTTTGCTAAAGTTAATCTGCAAAGTCTTTATATATTTCTCCATTGTGAAGTAGAATTCAGATTTCTGACATGTATCTGTGTCTGAAATTGGTTAGGTGGTACAGAAGGAACTAGTTGAAGTTTTCTGTAGCAAAGATGATTGGGACATCTAGCATGTTTGGATTTGGCTGTAATTAGTTGTTTTATTAGATGGAAGTTCACTAGTACAGACAGGAAAAGAAAGTTTAGTGATAGGAAAGAAAAATGAGGGTTCAGTAGCTGTCAGTGTATAAAATGTTTTATGTTTTTTGTAATATTCTTACTGGCACCTTGCATTGTCTTCAGAAATGCCCATAAATAACAGAAACATTGAATTGCCTTCCTTTGTTGTTGTTAGACTTGAATTTATAACATTTTGATTCTAAAAAATTAATTCAAAGTATGCAAATTTTTATAATAGCTCAAACAAACTACTTGCTGCATCTCTAATTTACCACATTCTGGAAGAGATTTGTGATGTTGTACTTGTTTGCAATATTCAGGAGAAATTCAAGATCATAAATTCAAGCTTTTCAAATGTCTGAGTAATCTCTAATTTGAAAGAAGTATAATAGGTGACATTGTTCACCATTCAGTTTATGCTAAATAAATTTTATAAAATGTATAGTGTTTTGTCCTGGTAAAAGACTGGAATCAAAGAGTGGCCATGGCATTAGGCAAAAATCAGTGTTTTAAATAGGAGTGTGAAGATTTGGAGAAGTAGCAGAGCTGGTGACATTTTTTGGAGATGTAAGCAAGATGTAAGCAAGAGACTGTAATATATTTGATAAGTCTATATCATTGCATTGTATTTAGAAACCAGGGTTTGGGAAAAAAAAGATACTGTAATAACACAAGAAGATTATTTAATTCTATATATTTTTTACATTTAAAAAATTTTCAAAATTTCAGATGGCTTGCCATCAAAAAATTAATTAATTTTCTTCCTGGTTTAGCTGCAAAAAAATTGTCAAATTATGATGACATTGAGTTCACTGTTACTCAGTAGGATGGTTTAAAACTAATCTTTGCTTCTTTTTTTGTTTAGGCCAAACAAATAATCTGAGCTTCCTTTTCTTTCCATCATAAATTATCTTACTCTTTCAATCCTTAAGGTAGTCTTTCTGTAATGAAGTAAATACAATATTTCATCTGGACAAGAGGGTCTTCTAAACCGGTAAAATGTCACTTTCTTGTCTTCCTGAAGCACATTTTTAATTTTTTGACACACCCCCACACCCCATGATTTTTTCCTGCACTTCTGAGCTGAGGACTGAAATAACCTGATCTTAGAACTACCACATGTTCTGATATATTTTATATAGGTTCTGATGTTTGAAAGTTCACTGCACTAGGAGCTGTTGTTTATTTGATACTGATTCTGCAACTGTATCGATTTTGTTTGTTTCTTTGCCATTCTAGAGCTGGGAACTCTAAAATTTATTGAGGTTTTTTTCAACTTCCTCCAGGAAAATAGTGTCTGACATATCTTTTCAGGAAAAACCTGGAAAGATGACATGCTTTTTATCAAACGGGTATAATTTTTCTTCTGCTTTTTTTTTCTTCCGTAGGAAGGTCCTGCTAACCCTGGAGGTAAACGCTGGGTGTCGCAGTGGGCAAGTTTGGCTGCTAATCACACACGTCATGACCAAGATGACATGAGACTGGAGTCCTCTGTGCCTGCTCCATTAGAAAATGGTATTAAAAACTGTTCTTGTTGTCATAATTTATGCTGAAAAAACCTGTGAAAGGGAGAAAAGAATGATTATGTACTGTATTTAATCAGCTTTTTTACTCCTAATGCCTCATTTTCCCATGAATTTCTTCTGCTTCATTGAGCAGAAAGAGTGTGAAGACAAGCTCAGCAGTAGTGTTATCCAGCACGGCAGTGAAGTGGCAGTATTACACTGAATTTTACTAAAACGGGAGAGTTTATAAACTATTTAATATTAGGGAAACTTTTACTTAAATACAGTTTGAGTTGGTCTGCATAGTATGTTTCTTTCCTTACATCTTTAATAGTCTAAGTTGGACTTCAGTGTAATGATTATTCAGCAATCCAACCTGAGAGACTTCAGCTGAAGCATAGCAAACTTCCTTATCTTGGAAATACAGAAGACCTTTAATACTTCTTGAAAAACCCAGAAACTTTCTCCTTAGCAATGAACAACCTTATCTCCCTTTCTTCTGAGTGCCAGATGTTCAAGCTATGTCTCTCCATAGTTTAATTATTCACATTTCTGATTTTTAAATGGTTTCTTCTTTAACATCTACACTGTTTGACCATAAAAGAGTTACTTACCTTACTTCTCTTCTGCTTTTTTCTTCTTGTTGATTTCACTTTAGAGATTGTGATCACCTTTGGGAGAAGTTTTATTAAGAAGTTTTGCTTTCGATGTTGCATGATGCAAACTTCTGTATCAATGCATAAAATAATTCTTACCAGTGACTTCTTCTTCTGTTGTAGCTTTTCCTTCCCTCATAAGCACTGAAATTTGCCTAGGATACTAAAAGTCATAGGAGATGGAAAGGGGAATAATTAAATTACATGATATACACAGAATAATGGAAATCAAGAGAAAATTTTGCTCAATTTGAAAGGATTGGATGTGTACATACAGGGCACTTAAAATTGTAGCTACTGAGATGGATCCTCTGGGTGGTTAATTGGGAGCTTTGGTGGCCTTTTGTTTTCTGCATTATTTTAAATGATCACTTTCAAATGAGATACTACCTAGGATCTTCTTTGGAGAGATAAAGGCTTCTTTTGCCATTATAAGAACTAAGATAAGAGATAAAGTTAAGTAACTACTGTGCAGTGCATACCCATACTGCAAGAATTCTAAAATACTAGGGGGGAAATAAACAAAGTATTCAATTACCAAAGGTGTAATGAAAATAAAATTTGATATGTACATATAAAAACCAATTCACAAAACCTGTCTTGTTAACTTAGATGCCTGTATCTTCTTTAGAAATCTTAGTATTTAAACTTCACATAACATACATGTAGCCAAATAAGATGCTGAACGACTCCATACCTTTTTTTTACTAATCACTGTTTGACATTCACCAAGAAGCGAGTTACAGGCTTATATATGTGTAAAATATTTGACCTGGTAGGTACTTCTGAGAGAAGTCAATCTTCACAGGTGGCAATCATATTGATTTTTGTTGTGCCTTCAATCTGTTTTATAATTTTCAAGAAAAAAAGCAATCCTGGAATTAGAAAACCATTCTTAGATTTCAGAGGTACTTACTGCTTCTCAAATCAGTGTCTTAACATAGATTATAGAAAAAAAGATGTGAGCCATTTTGTGTTCTTCATCAAAGGTGTGACACTGCAAAGAGAAAAGATAGATTGAAGAACACGGATAGAAAGTAGCAGGTATACATACAGCATGATTGTTGATATTCAGTTAATTGCTTAGAGAATTCTTGCAGAGGGAGAAACCCTATACTCTGCTTTGTATTCCTGCAGCAACCAATGTTGGTGGCAAGCCATGACAGGAAAATCCCAACAGGGTATTCAGAGCAGTTGTTTATAGATCTGTCCTGGCAAAAAGGACATTGACAGATGTCTGTTACTAAGTGTGCCACATTATATTGCAACAGCTGACAAATAAACTGCAAAAAATTTTTTTCAGTCCAAAAATTCTAAGTCAGTGCAATTCATAGAACAATTTGTATCACCTTTGAGTAATAAAGGCTTGTTTCTGACAGCGCTGCTGCTGTGCTTGTTAAATGAGCAAGGAGGGCAGAGTCATCACTGTGGAAAAATAAAGTTTGGTTTCTAAAACAGTTGCTCCTTGAAACAGTCCATGGGTTAGTCATGTTTCTCTGCCTAAGGAGCATTCTGTGTAGACTAAGAAATCAGTGAAAGTGCTTTAGCAGTAGTACTGTGTTCTTTTGATGCTTTGTATTCATTTTCTGTACATTGTTATACTGCAATGTCTTGTTTAGGTTAAAACCACTATTTTTGCTGTCTCATCCATGGTAAGTTCTTTGTTCATGAGTGGGGCTTTTCAATATTGCTGAAAAGTGTCTCCCATCACTGCAGAATCTTGCCTGAGTGAGGTGAGGTCTCGCAGGGAGAGGCTGTCCATAAGAGTCCATAGTCTGTCCATGAGACAAGACCTTGATCTGTGGAACAGGCAAGTAGGGAGGAATAGGATCTTACCCTGTTTGGTAGTTTTGAATTCTGGTCCTAAAAATGTTTAGGAATGTAAGACTTGCTTTCCACTTCCTGTTGTAATGGTGTGCTGATTGATATAACAGTGATTTCTTACCTATTTTAACCTGCTGTGAGATCATAAAAACTTTGTTTGGATATGTGATCCAGCTGGTTAAAAGAGTTTGTTAAATGTTTTTCAGCCTATACTCGTCTAAATATAGTTGATCTTGCCACAGAACAGCTGTGGACTGATGACTTTTTCCAGTCCTGTTTTATATTGTATTAGCCTTATGCAGTCTTAAACATTTAATATTTATATTTGCCTCGCTGTTTAATGTCTTCTCAAATATTTTTTTCTCTCCCATTTTTAGACACAGACATCAGTGAGTCTGGTATTTCTGTTAGAAGTGCTGGTTCAGCTGCTTCTATGACCAGCCAAGGTGAGCGGAAGAGGAGGACACTTCCACAGCTTCCCATAGAGGAGAAAGTGAATGAAAACTCAAAAACAAAAACTGCATCTCATCAGAGGTCAGAAATAGGTGAAAAGCAAGACACTGAACTTCAGGAGAAAGAAACTCCAGCTCGTGCCTCAGATGCTAAGTCAAGCAGAACAATGAATGGTCTTTCACCCAAAGCTACTGGAGACAAAGTCTTTTCTTTTACCAGCTCTTCCAGTAAAGAGAGAATTGATACTGGCAGAGAAACCTCTGTGGTGAAACAAGCTTTAGCAAAAATTCAACAACAAGAAAGAAGGGAGCAAGGACACTGGACGCCCACAAAATTATCCTCTGCAAAATCTGCCGCAAACCAGGTTGAGAAAGGTAGGGAGGAGATTGTTATGTCACCCAAAACTTTGGATAATCAAGAAAATGCTCCTGGACATGTTACAGATAAGGCAGAAATGAAGTTGGTGCAGATTGAGGGAAAAAGAAGAAAAAATGAGGAAATCATTAGAGGACAAAGTCCTAAAATACCTGGAGAAAAGAAGGAATCTTCAAAACCATTAGTGAGGCAAGGTAGCTTTACGATAGATAAGCCTAGCACAAATATACCTATAGAACTCATTCCTCACATTAACAAGCAAAGTGGTTCTGCTGCCCCTTTAGTATCTGCAAGCAGGTTACGTGACAGAAGTGATTCAATGGATACTGATTCCAGTATAGATACAACACTCATTTTAAAAGACACAGAAGCTGTAATGGCTTTCCTTGAAGCTAAATTGCGTGAAGAAAATAAGACTGATGAAGGTCCTGACACTCCTAGCTATAACAGAGATAATTCCATATCACCAGAATCAGATGTCGATACAGCCAGCACAATCAGTCTTGTTACTGGTGACTCTGAAAGAAAATCCACACAGAAGCGGAAGAGCTTTACGACCTTATATAAAGATAGATGTTCCACTGGTTCCCCTTCAAAGGATGCTTTAAAATCTTCTACAAGTGCCAGAGAAAAGATGGAAAAGAAAGCTAAGAGTCGATCTTCAGATGGTGGGTCTAGAGCTGATGCTCGCAAAACTGTGCAATCCAGTGGAAGAATGAGACAGCCATCAGTCGATTTAACAGACGATGACCAAACATCTAGCGTACCTCACTCTGCCATTTCTGATATCTTATCATCTGACCAGGAAAACTACTCTGGCAAATCACATGGAAGAGTTCCTTTTGCCTCAGCAGATGAACTTTTACATTCCAAGATGGAAGGGAAGTCAGCTAAATCAAAAACCTCTCCTGTTGGGCCTGGGCAATCTAGTAAATCTACCACTCTTCCAAGACCTCGTCCCACAAGGACTTCTCTCTTGCGCAGAGCACGCCTTGGGGAAGTCTCAGATAGTGAGCTTGCTGATGCCGATAAGGCTTCAGTAGCTTCTGAGGTGTCCACTACAAGTTCTACATCAAAACCTCCTTCAGGGAGGAGAAGTATTTCCAGAATAGACTTACTTGCTCAACCTCGCAGAAATCGACTTGGCTCTTTATCAGCACGTAGTGATTCTGAAGCAACAATAACCAGAAGCACTGCCTCATCTCGTACTCCAGAAGCAATTATCAGAAGTGGTTCAAGGTTGCTCTCAGGGGGAGATAGCAGTAAAGTTTCTGCTAGAACTCGAGCCAACAGCATTTCTCGACTTTCGGATTCAAAATCCAAATCCTTGGCTTCAGCTCATAATTCTCCCTCAGGTATGTAAGATTATTTGAAATAATTTTATACAATACTACATGTTTTTAACATGGATTTTTTTTTAATGTTTAAGAAAGAATTCTTATTAAACTGTTGAGTTTTAGTTGATGCAATCTTTTCCTTTGGAGTAAAAGGCTTCCATGGCAGGTCTTGTGGAGGTTTCTCACTTAAAATCATAAAGACAAGAAATTGTAATCCTTTAACTCTTTGGATATGTTTTCGTCTTGAAACCAGTAAAACAGACCTGTGCTGGGACAATCAGATGTGTCAGCAATGATTTGTTTTAGTGCAAAAACAGACCCATGATCTCTTCGCTTAAATCATAGTAGTAGAAGTTCAGAAGGTCAGCAACACTGTTTGCTACATAGAAGATAGAATATTTATTTGTAAGGTAAGCTTCTAAATAGGCAATCAGAGATTTTTTTTTATAAGAATAGTAACATTGAAGTAGTGTATTGAAAAAATGTGTACTACCTACTAAATAACATAAAGTAATCTCTTTTAAAGGGTTTGCCTTGTCTTGGATTATTTCCTATTTTCTGTTCCAAATCATGGCAATTTATGATTTCATCATGATTTCCAAATCACGTTGATCTTCTTTGGTGTGGTGGTTCGTCTACCTTATGTGTGGAAGGAAAAATCCATACAGTATTTGAATTTTAACCTCCTGTTCTGTTAGAAGTTAATATTCTTAGTGTAAGCAGTTTGAAAGCTGGTAGGTTTTTTCAACAGCAATATTAAATCTATCAAAATAAATGGTCGTAATTATTAAAAAGTGAACTTTCATGGGGAATAAGTATCTAAAATAAATGTCTACTTGCTTTTAGAATTGTATTGCTACCAACTTTACCATATTTGCAGTCAATCCACAGTGTAAGAATAAAAAAAATAGAATAGCTTCCAGTGTTGTAGTATACTGAAATTTTGCTATATCCCATTCAGACTTGATACAAGCAACTTTGGTACTTAATTTCCCACACTCCTGCTGTCCTTCTGTTGCTTGTATATCATAAATGGACCATGTCAGGATTCTTAGAATTGTGTATTGCCCAGGTAGTTACTTTTGGCTGTGCCATTTATTAGCTGAATAGAAATTTCTGCTGAGTTACAAATGAGGTGTTCACTGAACTGTAAAGTTGAATCTGTCTGATATTATGACACGTGTCTACAAAGGTACCAAAAAAAGGTGAAACTTTAAATAAAAATTTGTTATTTCCTTCTGACATACAAGTGGAAAAGTAGCATGTTTTCATTTTTAATCAAAATTTTGAATTGACACATGGAACTTGAAATGTGACAATGTCAGGTCAGGGAAGTATCAGTTAAGACTTCTATACGCTTATTTTACTAATGAGTACTAGTTCACATTGTGATATTGCTGATTTTTGAAAAAGTAAAGCCCAGGTGTTGTTTATCACATCACTGCTTTTATCTTTTACAAAACTGCATATGAATTTTGAGTTTTCTGTCTGTAAGAAGTACTGCAGGCTTCCTAAACTTTTCCCAGGTTGTTGCGTTGGTTTGCTGCCTCTGTTAAGAGGAAGTGAGTGTATCTTTCTCTTCCCACTTTTTTAGTCTATCACAGTTGTCTTTGCTTTATGTTCATTTACCTGTGACACACAGTCAAAGTTTAATGTAGCTTATATAAAATACTGTGTTTTCAAGAGAGAAAAGATGCCATCTTCTCATGAGCTACCCCAACATAATAAGCTAGGTAAATTTAAAAGACCTCTTTTAGAAAAATCTACAGTCGTAATAGCTCCTTTCATGTAAAATTTTATCAGTTAATATATATCAAGGGAGAAGCCCATCAATATAAAGGCCAACATCTGAAAGCAATTAATAAAGCAGTCAGATACTTTCAAAACAAAATTGCTAAATATATTCACGGCGAAATAAACAAATCAAGTCATGTTACAAGTAAAGACTTGTAACAATAGTAGTAATATTATCACTACTATTTAGGATTTAGAGTTCTGAATTTTGGCTGTATCAGTAACGTTATTGTATATTTTTTTACTGGTTTATTTAGATTATACTCTAGGAAAATCTGAATTGCTTTGAAAGTGGTGTAATCTTTTAGTGTGTACAGGAGTATAAATATACATGCATCTGCTGTTAGATATAGGCCACTTTTAATTCCTCGATTTAATTGTGTTTCTAGAAAAGTGAACCATTCAATTAATTTTAGCACTTTCGGAAAGTACTAATGAGGTGCTTGACAAAAGTGCCTCAAATGTTGGAATGTGTTTTACTTCAGGCAAATTTAATCAAAGCGTTACGGGAATGGATTTTCTTCTCTCCCTGGACATAAAAAGACTGGAAAATGAATTCTTATTACCAATATAGGGTTTGGGGCTTAGTTTCTTTTACCAGAAGACTAGTTTGCTCTCAAAATGTTAAATATGTTCCATGGGTTATCTCATCAGAGGTCATTTAACATTGCCCCATTATAGATCACTAAACATTGGCAGCCTCTTAAATCCAGCCTACAAAGAGAAAGCTCTTTCTGCACTTCCCAAATCAGTGTTCAGACATACTTGTAAAAAGAGGGCAAGAAAAAGATGTAGTCACTGGGTATCTTTTTATTGTCTTGTACTTCATGTGGATGAAATGCAACATAATAGCATTAAAATTGTCTGTAATTTCAAGAATCATTTTTAATCCTTGATGCAGTGAAGTATTGCTTACTTTTATATGAAAGGGCAAGCAGGTAAATGGAACAATGTGGATGAGAATTATCAGCATTAAAGTAATTACCAGGGTGTTTCTGTGGTAAGAGGGTTGATGTCTGACAACACTGTGAAGACACCTGAAGCAGAATTAGTAATTTTACAGCATAAGCAGTGAAAGGTCTGATCAAGGCACTGCATTATCAAACAGTAGAGTGTGATCAATAAAAACAGAGGAGACCAAAGTCCTATTTTCACAACAACAGAGGAAAATTGAAGATGATGTTACAGAAGGAGCAGTGTATTGGAAAAACAAGCAGCAGGATCAGACCAAGTGCCAAAGTACTAAATTACAACTATAAAATTAAGCATTGAGTCAGAACAGAGAGACCTTGAGCAGCCAGTTGTGTTTGGTAGCTCTGCTGGCTTGCTGACCTAGCTGTCATTGCAAATAGCTGGCGGATAGGTTGATCAAAGCTATTGAGGTAACTGGGGGAAAAGAAGTTGATAATGGAGAAAAAAACATCCCTGACTAAGTACATTTTAGTATTAGGATCTTGGAGATGGAGGAACCTTGAGAAGGCAATGCAACAATGAGAGTAGAATATTTTTTAAGGAATATATTCAATAATTCCTGTTCTCAGATCTCAAAAGTGAGAGTATGTTGTCCAAATCATCAAATTTGCCAGCTTAATGTGTTGTCAGGACATTATACTTCTCTGAGAATACTCACTAAATTAGGTTTGAATGCTGATTGTTTTAGCCAGGGTTTTGGAGGATTTTCTAGTTAGTGGTACTGATATTCACAGTTTTTGGTATCTGAGATAAGCAACTGCACAACAGCTTTCAGAAATCTACATAAACCATGATGATAATTTAAACATAGTATTGAAAGCATACTGGGAAACATGCTTGGATATGCTTGTCATGAACTATACAACTTTGACATTTTTACTGCTAGGTCTACAACAACTTTTCCCTCATATTAATGAGAAACCTGTGGATAATATGTAACTCCCCAACATTTTAAGGCCTTAAAATTTAATGGTCTTAAACGTATGGCTGTTATGATACTATGTAAATGCTTGTTATTGATGTCATTTCAGTTAGTATCTCTGAAATGTTTAAGCCTTTACAAAATTCAGTATTTTTGATTGAATGTATACTCTTTTCCTAAAAAAGTGTGGGTGGAAAAGAAGACCTAAGATTAATCTCATCGATATATTTTATTTAAGCAAATGCTTCTAATCTGAATGTTTTAAAACCAATTAACATGATAAAACACTATTTTGTACACAGAGAAATCCAAGCTTCTCCCAGACCCAGACCCTGATGTTGAAACTGACAGTGGTAGAGTACTAGAAATCAAATCTGTTTCTGATATTTCACTTCTCATTCAATTTTTAGTTTTTAAATATATTATTACATATGCTCATTGTACAGTGCTGAGTTGCTGAACTAGCTCACTTGAGAAATTATAACTTAAATTTTATCAATATTTTGAAGAATATAATTTGAACTGGGACAAAGAATTTAAACAAAAATGGATGATAAAATGTGGGCCCAACTCATAAAGCGCTCTGGACTTTGGTCACACACTGCTTGCATGCTGTTGGGAAAATGTACTTTTTCTGCTCATGTTTTACTTCCCTAAAATCAAACAACTTTGAAACCTCCAAAAAGAGATCAGAAAGTGATTGGAGAGATATCGTTACTTTCTACAATTAAGCTAGAAAATAAAAAAGTAGAACTGGACGTAATTTGAGACCCATATTTAAACCTGAAAATATACAAGCATGTTTTTGTTTTCAGCAATTGAAACTTCATTATTTGTAAGAGGGAAGGGATGTAAGCTTATACACCAATGTCATATTCTACATACCATTAATCTTGGCATTACACAGATCTTTTATCAAGTAAAATTACTTTCATTATTTGTTACTTAAATTCATATTGTTGTATACTTCATTTGCAATGTTGGCTTTTTTAATGTATCAGGAGAAATCATTGTTAATTCTTGCATTTTGTAATACTAAAAAACAATTTACATCATTTGACTCTATTATTTTTCAGTTACCAAGAGGTGATCATACACTTGTTTAATTTTCTGCAGTACTTACAGAGCCTCATGAATGTCAGTCAGTTTGGGGTATTAAATCCCCTGCAAGAATTTAGCAGGTTGAGGTGATGGGGATTTCTTTACACTTCGTGGTATCTCCTCCTGCTGGGAATGTTTGAGGCCAGCATACCTGAAATCCATTTCCTAGACTGCTTAGTTTCAGTTCTCCTATACTTGAGCTGTCCTCAGCAATATGGCTCTGCAGTGCTTTATGGGCTGCGTGTCAGAATATATACTTTTTTCTCTGAGGCTGCTTTTCTTATGGATGTGCTGCAGATTTTTATAACACAATATTAATTTTACATATTCTGTTTCTGTACTAAACACATAATCATAGAGTCATTAAGGTTGGAAAAGACCTATGCATCATCTAGGAGTTTTATGCTTTCCTTATGTAAGCATGCTTTCCAGGCTTGGTGCCAGCTCCATCCTTCCTTCATATCTCTGGTTTTTTTGTTTTTTTTTTTGTATCACATAAACCTTGAATGAAATTTGGGAAGAAATCTGCAGAAAAAGTGCAATCTGACAATATACCTAAATGTTAATGAATTGGGCCCTTGTTTTGTAATACATATTGTTTGAGCTCCTATACAATTACTGGCTTTTACATCTTACTTCACTCATCAGTATACAAAGAGCATTAGTTTTATGTTTTTATTAATATTTTTTATTTAACACAAATTCTGTAGCTTTCTTTTAAAGATGTAGTAAATAAACCTTTTGTGAGGTACTTGGGGATGGATAATGAAAATCTGTGTATTTTTGTGATGTCACTGAAATAATGCTGTTTTTTCTTATTAAAGATGCCTTAATAATTCTTTTTTAATAATTAAACTAATTTAGTAAGTGCAAGATGGAGGCGCTTTCCTACAGATTATGCTTCCACCTCAGAAGATGAATTCGGATCAAACCGTAATTCCCCTAAACATACCCGTCTGCGTACCTCTCCAGCCCTGAAAACCGCGCGACTGCAGAGCGCTGGGACAGCAGCTCAAAGCAGCAACACATTCAAGCACAGGATAAAGGAACAGGAAGACTACATTCGTGACTGGACTGCCCACCGGGAAGAGATAGCAAGGTTGGTTTGAAAGGAGTGCCTCTAAAATAGCAGAGAGTTGTACCCAACCCCTCACACAGGTGCACACAGAGGGCAAAGAGAGCTCATGGAATTTCTCTTATCACTCTACTTAGTGCTTTCATTCACTGACTGAATGGGTAATGTAAAATTCTTCTTAGGAGAAACTGGCAGACAGAACACTCACATTACCAGCACATCTCTTTTTAGTGGAAATTGGTAGTAACTTCTGATTTATGGTGGCCAAATCCCAGAGTATGAACTTTCAGATACATTAGTGGGACTTGCAGAGGTACTTCATGTGTTTTCTGAGGCTGAAGTATATGTGATTTTGTACTGCCTTTACATATTGAGATAAAATTTTAGATCAATCACAGGTGACAGAGAAAAAAGTGAGTTTCGGAATGTGAGAGAGCATATTCTCATTTTAATTTTTGATTTACCTAGACATTATTTCATATTAGGTACTTTCTGATTTAAATCATGTGTATTCACCAAAAAGTATTTTTTTTTTTTTGTAGCAAGTCCTTGAAATTAGTGTATGAATTCCTCTGTTATTGCTGGTATCACTCTGCTTCAAGTTAACCAATGAAAAGTTAGTTGTACATTCTGGTACCCAATTATTCCCATATCATGCAACATCCAAACAGTGAGAACTTTGGAGGGCTTGCACAAGCATGTGAATGTTATTTAACACTTAGATGCCAGTGTTCAGGTTCTGAAGATTTTGACTGAACTTAATCTGGAGGCCTAAACAAGAAAAGTGGGAGTTTTTGAGATTAATCTTAATATTGTAGAGTATTTTCTTAATCTTAATACTGTGGAAGTGTTTTGCTCAGTGTGATTAATTTTTTTTTCCTGATCTTGGTAATATTTTTCAACATTTGTTTTTCTAGTGTGATCTGTGCACAGGGAAGATGTAGAGAGCTGTGAGGCACTCAGAAGGATACATAAGGGAATCTCATAGTATCTGGATAAATAATGAAATTAATATCTTCAAAATCATCTTCCTAGAACATCTCTTTCTTTTCAGAAATCTAAAGTTAGAGATGGTTGTAGGGAGGACTGTGTGTATATGGGGGAAAAAAACGTGATAGCCATAGCATATCAGTTCCTCCTGATAAGTAGTACTGCTGACCCTCTGCTTTAGTGAAATTTCTTGGTATGTTTTGCTCATCTAGGAGAGATTGACACTGGAAGTAATTGATTCAGTCTAAACTCATTTGATAGTTAGTTTTGCAGGTTTTTCTCTTCCCTTGGGATTCTTACCTTTTTTTTTACATTGATATACTGGCTTTAAAGTTTGTTTTAAAGGCTCTGTACTTACCCTACCTCTTCAACTTTATTTTCAGTGAAAGTGCAGAGAGACTCAAATCAGTATTGGCAAATTTTTGGGTTTACTTAGAAATTTCACACAAACTACATTAAATGAGCTTATTTGAGATAAAGAAAACTAGCATTCAGCATCTGAGAAATTCCAGGTTACTCTCTTCTATTGTCACTCATTCCAACACCAGTTGCTTTGGTTAGCTCTGCTGAGACCCCTTGCTATAAGTCACTAGTTCATCCTTTCTGTGTCTTCATATATCTTTGTACTTACTCACATTATTGCTCCTCTGGCTTTATTTTTATCTTCTGTCCTCTGTAAGATACATTTTGTCTCTTCTCCCATTGCCTTGCTTACCATAGTTTTTATTATTGCGTACCCTGGTTTTTTTTCCATCCCAGCCATCAGCCCAGCCTCTATGATCAGGATCCCTTCAACTCTATTTAGAGCTTTTATTTTTGTTGTTGAATACCTGATTAGATTAGGTAGGTTTAAGGATAAACCTTTCATAAAATACATGTGTAGCAGAAAGTAGTGTAGAGACTGTATGGCAAACATTTCACTGCATCCATCATATCATGTTTTAAGTGGTCCTCCGTCTGACCCAGTTTGCGCTTTTCACAGACTTCACAATTTACAGATGATAATAAAAATGAAAATTTGAAAGAGGTATTTAGAAAAACTTGGTGGAATAACTTAACTTGATTTAAAGCAACTTTGACATGGAGGGACTATACACCCTGGGAATAACACGAGCTTCATATATATTTTTTATTTAAGGATGTTAAAGTAATATTACAAAATCCACTGGCTCGGTATAGGAAGCGTAACATAGTAGACTAAGCGTAAAAATGTTTTTGTTAATCCAGCAGTTCAGCACTATTACAAATATCTTAGAAGTATTCCTATTTAATTGCAGTTTTTTCTAACACTGGGTATTTTCTCACCAGAGGTAAATTAGAGCTAGAGTTCCAGGCTTTCGAAAAAGGTGGTCATGCTCTCTCCGTCCCAAGCCCCATGTTCTCACTGTTTCCTATGTGTTGGAAACTGAGTCTGTTCCTTCTATAGCTGTGTAGCTGCCTGAGTCTGCTCACTGAGTGAATCTAAAGCAGTATTTCCTGGAGCAGGTTGATCAGTTTAGGGAATTTGAGGTTCATTAGTTTGTCTCCATGAGTTGATTTGCCTTGTATGATTGCTAGGACTGATGCAGGAAGCAGTAGAGATTTGCAAGGCAGCCTGCAGTTGCAGCAGCGTAACTACTGTGCACCTGAAGCCCAAGTCTCTTGTCCCTGATTACACAAAAAATACTTCTTATACTTAAGCAATACTTTCTGTTTCTGAAAGTTAATGTAGAATTACTTAAGAACTTCATTTATGAAAAGTCAGGCTCAACTCACAGCTGGTTTCTAATTTTCTTTCTCACAGTGCTTCTTGTTTAGTGCTCTATATTGTTTCTATACAGAAATGTAATTCAGGACTGACTATATCTGACTGTCACATTGAAAATAATTCCAGATTTTATTCACATGACTGATGTTTGATAATTGTATACCAAGTTGCTTGCCATTGATGTTAGAGTTGTTTGTTCTGATACTTCCAGGATCCATTTGAATTAATTTTTATATAGAGATCTGATATTTTATGTAATTTTGATTTCTTGGCAAGAACTCAGATGAAGTGGTTGTGTCACATTAAAGCATTGCTGATTTCTGTGAAGAGTTAAGTTTTAGTTAATTGATACTACTTTTGATTACAGTGTTTAATGACATTTGTCTTCTGGAAAATTTACTGATAATTGAAATCTTCTGGTTGTATTTTCTTCACAACTACTCATTAAATACTAGAATTTGTCCCAGAAATTCAAATGTGCTTTGTAGCAACTTCTCTGTTTAAGGAAAAAAGTTAGATGATTGTATGAAACAAAGGAAGTAGCTGTTATAGTATCTCTACTACTTAGAATATTGGATTTTTAATTGTATGTGTGTATAAGAACATGAAATATAAATTAAAATTGACCCAAAAGCTATAGTATTAAGTTAAATTAATTAATGTACTAATAGGCACTTACAATATTTTAATTTATTTAAATGAGCAATTGACTTGTATTATGCTTTACTCTTCCAGTCACTGATAGTTAAAATCAGAATACTGGCTTGAGTGGTCACAGGTAATTGCCATATATTCCTCTACAGCCTTAACCCAATTATAAGTGTATCTAAGCTGCACAAAATTGCACTTCATTTCAGATTGCTGATGGTTAGCCACAAAATCCAGTGTTGGAATTTGGCTGGAAATTTCTCTCATTATGTTTGCCTTTCTAGTTGAAATTCTGTTCACTTAAGCTATCTCTAGGTCAGTGGTGTCCATTCTTTTTGACTTGAAGACAAAATGAAAATAAAGAGCGGCAGGAAGCTCACCTTGAACAATCAATGGCTGTGCAGCCCAGGGTGTGTCACTGTCACATGGCTGTGCTCCTCCTTCCACTCAAGTGGCAGGTGCTGAGTGTCACCGAGTCCTCAGAAGTGGCATTGTCAGCTTGTGTGGCTTCAGTGCCATCAGGCAGAAGTGTGAAAGGGATCACCTGGCAGTGTGTTCTTCTGACCTCTGTAATCCTCACTGGACATTCAGGGTGCCATAGTTAGTAAGGGCTTTTAGCTTTTGCTGTGGGGGGTTTTTTGGCTTGTTCCCTCCTCCTGTTGGGGTGTTTTGGGGAGGAGTGGCACAAGCAGAGCTAGCCAAGCTTCCTCCATGTGCTGAGCAGAATACAGAGAAAAGCTATGTTTTTTGATGTGTGAATCACAAGAAAGGAAAAGGAATCTGTGGCTGAGAATTCAGGTGTATTTTGGTAATGCTATCATATCCAGGTTTTTAAAGTTCAAAAAATATTCTATTTTTGCCACTGGAAAACTTGATTAAATTTGAGGATTTAGGGTATTGATCTGGAATTTCAGACCCATAAGCAGCTTGATCTGAGTGAGCTGCTGGGCTGCTAGAAAATCAGAGGTCCTGAAAATATTTTTTGTGAAATAGGCAAACTAAGGTATAAATTAAATATATTCTAAACATCTCAGATTTACTGTCATGTACACACCTCGTCTGTGCAGTATTTTCAGCATATTTCCTGTGCATCCTCTGTGTTGGATATACTGCATATTGCACACATCTGTCCATGAATCCTAGGAAGAGACCAAGGATACTGTCTTTTGAGATTGCCTTCCACCTTCTTAATCTAGAAAGGCATGCTATTAAAAGCTTCAGTTAAAATTTGCTTTTGTGGTTCTACAAATAATCTTTCCATTTAGAAAGGCATGCATGTTTTCATAGCACCATTATCAGGAACTAGAATTTATAACCTCAAGGGTTGCAGATTGGGCTCTACTGGCCCGAAAGTGTTTGTAGGGGAGAATGTAACACTCTCTTTATTACTAGGATCAGTCAAGATCTGGCTCTCATCGCTCGGGAAATCAACGATGTAGCAGGAGAGATAGATTCAGTGACTTCATCAGGCACTGCCCCCAGTACCACAGTAAGCACTGCTGCCACCACCCCTGGCTCTGCCATAGACACTAGAGAAGAGGTAGGAGATCTTCATGGAGAAATGCATAAGGTTCTTCCTTTTCTTTATTTCTTTTGCTTTTAGCATTTTGCATAGCCTTTTTAGTTATTTCCACTCAGCCCGTATGCATGATGTCTACATTGATTTGGTTTTTTTTATTTGAAGTTCCTTTTCATTTCAACAAACAACCCAGAAGTTATTATATGAACACAGCTTGTCAGAAGGATGCATATTATCTGTCTGTCTCTTTTTTTCCACGAAACGTAGGACAAGGTAGTTATTTGTTTCTTGCTTGTCTGTAGCCTTAGATACTGTTGGATGGTATCTAAGTGCATTTAAAGATACTAGTGTGTATGCACAACCATTTGTAAATGTGTACATTTAATTCTTTGCACAGCTATTAAAAACAAAAAAGTCCCTCTTTTCACAGGTGACATAAAACTTTAATCTTCTGAACACTGAAATACTTAGGTACCATAAGTTAGTTAACTTTAGATTTTCTTTCTTAATAACACTGTCAAAAACTGCCTTGAAATAAGTTTGCTTTATGCTTCTAATAATTCTTATTTTCTTTGCTTACTTCTCGTGTGCTGTTCTATGAATATATTGACTAATGTGTTCTAGTAACTATCACAGGTCTAATGCTGGTAAACATGTTAATCTGAATTTAAGTCATCACTTTCTGTCATGTTACAATTCACCATAATAATGTGTTGTAAATGTTTAATGCATTTTTTTCTTCATAGTATTCCTTTCAAAATGTGTTTTATTCATTTTTGTGTGCATAAATTTTGGTTAATACACTAGTTTACTGTGATTAGTTTAATACTGTCTTTTTCTGTGGAAAAAAAGATATAAACAGCAATAAGAAATCTGTGAGTTGGGTACTCAGAAAAGTTATAAATGCACTCGCATAGATTTTGGGTTCAATTCTCATGAACTGTGGCTAAACTATAAGGAAGAAAAATGTTCTTTTTCTTAGATCCCGTTAGGTCACTCAATTTTTTTTTATTATTAAATAATTATTTTCTTCTTCAAGAAATATGGTGCATTGTGCACATACTGCAGGTGGCAGTATCTCCTTTAGGTAGTATAGGTCTTTCTATAACACTATGACTAATTTGGAAAAAAAACCTAAATTTCAGAATACTTTACTTAATTCCACAGATACATTCCATTAATCAAAGGAATAAATTATTCACTACCAGTTTATAGATAGCTATTATGTTACCTGCCCATAAGCAAAATCTTAGTGGGGCAGTTTAAATTTGCCACGTATGTCTGGTATTCAAAAAAAACCCCAAATGTTCGTTTGCAGAAGATATTCTTACCTAAGAGATGCATCATTTTATACTATACAAGACAAAAGAATGATTTTTATTTGATAGGCATCTTATGAACTATTTCAGGAGAAAAAACCCCAATCATCTGATTTTTGGATGTATCCAGTAGATTTCATAAACTTCATTTTTCTTCTATCCTGCAGTTGGTGGACCGAGTATTTGATGAAAGTCTCAATTTTAGAAAAATCCCTCCAATAGTGCATGCGAAACCCCCGGAAGGGAATGGTCGGCCTAGTGATGCCAGACCTCAGCTGGCAGATGCCCTCGATCCCCCAACAATTACCCGCAGAAGGACTTGGAGCAGAGATGAAGTGAGCACACCACAGGATTCTCTCTAAGAATATGTCTATTTTAAGCTTTTACAATTATCTCCCCGCTTAATATTCTAGACATTATCCTGTCTCTCCTACCTCTAGCAGGTGGCATTAATATTGGAGAAAATTGTGTAATATTTGATTTGCAAAATTTTCAAATATCATTGTATATGATACTAATTGAAGCATAAGAAAGATTTTTTTAATAGATAAAGATACCAAAATATTTAGAATTGTTTCTACTTAATTCCCATTAAACTAATAATATCCTTTTGCATTAAAAACTAATTGCAGGTTATGGGGGACAGTTTGCTGTTGTCCTCAGTCTTCCAGTTTTCTCGCAAGATAAGACAATCCATAGACAAAACAGCTGGCAAAATCAGGTGGGTTTTTAAAAATTTTTGTTATTGCTGAAAATATCTCTTCCCATCAACACTCCCGGCAGTAAAAGAGAGATGTATAATAGACACAGAGCAAATGTACGCAGTAGAAACTTGTCTTTTAAAAAAGCAGTTACCTGTGGCTTTTTTAGCTTTCAGAAAGATTTGGAATGAATACTTTTCTCATTATTCCTTTGGTTTATTTCACTTTATATGAAGAGGAATATCAGGAAAGTTTATGTGGACAGAACAACATCCATCATAGTTCCAACAGAGGAGCTGCTCCAACTTATGCAAATGCTTTGCAAAATCTCCACAACCTCTGTGCAAGTCTTGTAAAACTCCCTTAAAAGATAAGGTTAAAAGGTTGCTGAACTGTAAAATCGAGCCCTGCATGTTTGCCAAGTTATTGCAGGGATTTTGCATTTTAGGAAGAAAGATCAAATGACACAGAGGAGAGCAATTTCAGTAAATCCTTCTGAAAAACAAGGATTGCTCTGGAGATAATGTGATCCTTATTGACTTCAAAATTTACAACAACAGATGTAACCCCTTGTCATTTTTAATTAAAAATTCCTGCTTAAGTAGTTAGATTCCTCCATAGAATGTCATAGTAGCTAAGAGAAAGTGTAGGCATGTCAAAAATGATAACAGGTTGCTCTACTCACAGTTCAATTTAACTTGAATATGTGAGTGTACAACCAGTTGGTGACCACTTTGGTGGACAAGAATAAAAAAAAATTGTAAATACAAAGTTCAGGATTATATAGTTCATATGTTCTTCTTCACATTTTTGTGTATTTAATAACTTAGAAATAGAGAACATGAAAAATAAGAATGTCTTTTGGTTGAACTTCATGCGTGTTAGAAAATATCAGGTCTGTTACGGATTGGTCTATTTTATAAACTGTCTGATATTGGCATATTAGATGAATGAGAGATTAAACACCAAATCAAAAATTTATGTCATTGTAGGGTGATGCAACTAGTAGCAGCAGCAAAATACTAACATATCTGAAAATTGTATTCTCATGTGAATATCAAAAAAGACTTGATCATAGACATCAATAAGAAAAAAAAATCTATATTAATTGGTTAAAACTGTAGGTTAACTGCCATTTCTAGTCCTGCTATTTCTAGTAGGAAGAGTATCACCAGGTGAAAAATCAATTCTTTAAAAACCTGTAACTCATTTTTATTATCTGGTTCTAAAGATCTTTGTGTTATTTTTACTGGTGGTTAACAGGTAATGTTAAATTCAGCTCTTACACATTCCTGATTAATTTGCTGAGATTAAAAGGAAAGTTACCTGCATTGTAATGAATGTAATTATACTGTGATCATGTATGATATTATAAATACAAGCATACCTAGAAATATTTTATATACATTTAAAGAAAGGAGAGTTGCTTTTTTCTATAAAAATGCAGTAAACTTTCATTAATAAGGAGTTATTTCCTTCCTTGGGGAACATTTTCCCCAGGGCTATGTTCAAAACTTCCTTTTCCTCATACACAGAATGGATTTGAATAATATCCTGTTATTCATAATTTCATTAATATTTTGAATCAGAAAAACAGCATTACTTTTAATGTTGTTGTTTAGAGAGCATATAAGGCAGTTAGTACGTGTTACAGATTTTTACCTTAGCTTTGTTTTGAAATACATAAGTTCAGCCAACTGGTGTGCTTCTATTCCTCTTACTGGAATTAAGCCAGTTAAAATTTCTGCCCAGAATAGCTACAATGTCTTCATAATAGAGGTGCTCCAGCCCTCTGTTCATCTTTGTGTTCCTCCTATGAACTCACTCCAGCAGGTCCATGTCCTCCTTATGTTGTGAACCCCAGAGCTGATGCAGTGATGTTTTGCAGTTGTTGTAAAATCCAGTATTAATGGGGAATTTTCTGACTACAGTAAAATAGTTGGATTTTTAAAAAAAAGTCTCAGTGCTGGAGGAAAGAATCAGCTGTGTTTGGGTATATATATACCATAAGCAACTATTTAGCTATAGAACTGCCATTTTAATGTCAGTAATAATGATTTTCTTGACAGCCTGTATGCTTCCCTGAAAATTTAAACTGTATGGTTAGATTTCATCAAGTTTCAGTATTCTATATTTTAGTTTCATTCAGTGCTTCTTATGCTGCTTTCTCCTATTATGTTATTTAATCTTCCAGTTTATTTTGTGGGAATTTTTCTATTTTAAACATACTGTTGGATTTCTTTCTTCTAGAATATTATTTAAGGACAAAGACAGAAATTGGGAAGAAATTGAAAACAAGTTGCGAGCTGAAAGTGAAGTTCCTATTGTGAAAACATCAAGCATGGTATGAATAGTTATCTTTTCTGGGACTGATTATGCTGCTCATCTAAGTAATCAGCAGAGTAATGTGTTGTTTTCAATGACATAAGGGCAAAAATCTTTAAAAGATTTTATTTAGACAGTAAGTACATGTCAAGAGTAAACCTAATCTTTAATAATGACTAAGACTTACTGGCTCATAAAGAAACAAATAATTGTTCAGGGAAAATTCTCAGATAAAGAATGCAGTAAAATTGATCGACTGTATATAGACCATCACTGTGTTTGTTTAACGAAAGGTAACAACCATTAGTTTGAATGTTAGATTGCTTTTGAATGAGCTTGTTTCACAATCTAAAAACTACCTACTAATCATTAATCCTTAATATATATTACTTTATACTATTAATAGTGATGATTACTATTTATAGAAATTCTTGTGGTTTAATACATGTGATGAAAATAATCCATAGACCCGTTGCAATAAAAAGACTCTTCAGTGAAAAATAATCCTGTTGGCTTTGTCTGGAAGTGGTAACTATAGGGCACCCACTAGAACTCCAGCTGTTTAATGTCATAGCCTAATTACATAAATCAGCTATGGTTTATTGCCTAATTCAGGCCATTTCATGACCAGACTGTGTGATAGTGTGAGGGAACAGACCACACGTTGTGTCTCTGTCCACTTCTCTGCTTCCAAACACAGAGTGTAGGGTTTTAAAAACATCCCTGCTTGTGAGAGCAGGCAGAGCTGAGCTACATTACCCATTTACAGAGTCTGCTGTTAAGAATGTCTGTTTACAGAGGCAGAGTTTTTCTCTGGGAGAAAGGTGGGAGAGGAAACTGCTCACATACTTCATATTGGACTGCTCAGAACTCAAATGTGAATACATTTCCTCTGGCATTGAACAGGCTAGGATTTCTCTGTTAGCTCATCATCAGTTATTAAACTCCTCCAGATTAATTTTTCCTGGAAGCTTAAAAAACTTGGCTTGTAATTTCTGCAGAATGGTGTATTTATTAAGAGCAGTCATTATTAACTTAGTATAACTTAATACATTCACTGATAGTTTTTGTTGTGATTTAAAAAATTTTAATTAAACAAGTTCCTCATGGAAGTTTCTAATTTTAGAAATATTATAATATAAGAAGTTTCTCTTATCCATGTCCAGGATAAGATCCAAATTTAGTGGTTTATATTCTAAATGTCCTGCATATGGGGGTTTAAGGTATTCTTTAAAAAAGAAAAAGGTTAGTTTTGTATTTATTCCTTAGTTCAACATTTTCCTAAATCTTTTCAATCTATTTAAAGCATCTTGCATCACTTGAAAGTCTGTGGGTTGTTTGGAGATTTTTGTCTATGCACTGATTTTCAAGTTTGTGCTTAGTTTTCAGAGCAGTGTATTGTTCAAATGCAGTGCTTATTTTTACCACAGAACATAAAAAGTTAAGAGAGGACAGTTGCAAGTGATGTTTGTTTTGTCCTTGGAACATTTATGTCCAGCTCAGATGTGAAATCTGCTTAAAGATAATGACTTTGTGAAACTCAAGATAATCAATCTCTGCCACCCATGAAAATCACAGTACTTACCACAGAACAGCTTTCTGAAATGGATTAATGGTTTTCTGAAATCAGTGCCTTTGAAAATTCTCAGCTTTAGAATACTACTGACAGCTCTCCTCAGCCATGGGATTAACACTATTCTTCAGTGTAGGATACTTCAATTGTAGGATTTACATATTTTTATTAATATAAATATGCTAATTCTATAACCAGGGAAATGGCCCAGGGAAGTGGTCACAGCACCAAGACTGCCAGAGTTCAAGAAGCATTTGGAAAATGCTCTCAGGCACAGGGTGTGATTCTTGGGGTGTTCTGTGCAGGGCCAGGAGCTGGACTCAGTGATCCTTGTGGGTTCCTTCCAGCTCAGGATATTCTGTGATTCTGCAGCTTAAGATGTGGTACATTGAATGATTGCTGTGTTTCTGGGCGCATTGCTGTGGCTGTGGCTGTGTTTGCAAGTAGTGAAGCACAGTGGAGAAAAATGTGTAAGGCAAAGGAGTGCTGAGGCCCCAGCAGTGGTGTGTTGTGCAGGGTCTCATGGGCACAGGCCAGGGGGTGCAGACAGAACCTTGATGCAGTCATCTCACTGTCTGACTCATATCTCAGCAAGGTTATAAATCACTCTGTTCCATTTAATAATGAGTTTACCCTCTAACGTCCCTTAAAGGTCTGCTGTTACTTTGCCCAGTTTCCATAGAACTGGTGTCTGAAAGTCTGTGCTTGAGCACAGGTGACACAGGCAGATGAGCAAGAGTCAGAATGAGGTCTTGTGGGTGGGAGAGAGGGTTCTGGATTTCTGAGTGGGACATAACTCTCCATCCTCCAGCACTCCCACCCAGGACCACTGGGGTAAATGGCTGGGCCACCACCAGCAGGGATGTTCTGGATGCCAGGAGGCACATTCCAAATAGCATATTGCAATTGCGGAAGTCTGGGAGGGGGATTGTTTACTACTGAGAGGTAGTTTAAATCTCTTTTTCCATAATGGAAATTTCCATTATTTTTCCATTATGGCCTTAAGTTGGGACAGAGGACATTCAGATTAGACAACAGAAAAACATTTTTCACTGTTGGAATGGTCAGACTTTGGAACAGATTGCCCAGGGAGGTGGTAGAACGACTGTCCCTGGAGGTGTTTAGGAGGCATCTGGATCTGGCCCTGGGTGATGGTTTAAGGATTACAGTGGTAGTACCATATGGACAGTTGCATTTAATGCTTAAAAGTCCCTTCCAACTCTGGCAATTCTGTCATTCTGTAATAATGAAACATGGTTGTTTCTTTTCTAGGAAATATCATCAATCTTGCAGGAACTGAAACGAGTTGAGAAGCAGCTGCAAGGTACAAATTGGTTTTTTTTCACTTTTCTCTTCTGTAGTTACTTGCTTAAATTTTTTTAATAGATATCTGTATATGTATATGTATACCATGAAACAAAGTTACTGTGATTCATTAAAATATATTCACAGTATCAATAATGTACATTAATATCATATAACTGCTGATTGATTTGGTAAAGAAACACTGGGGTTTTTTTTAAGCAGAGGAGTGATCATATCTTTTTCTATGGGTGATAAAAGGCTCAACTAATAATTAAATAGTCCTGAGAATCCCAAAGGAATTACTTGCAAAACATTCTTAACAGAAATATTTTTGTGGGTAAATACTGGAGAGTAGATGATAAAGAATCCTGAGATCAGGCTTTATAAAGTAGGCTGTGCACATCAGTAGTACCTCATGTGTAACACAGTTCAGTATAAGGAATGCATTAAGACCATAATTTGTAGGAAATCTCGAAAAAACCCACAACTGTCTCTGTTACAATACAAAATGAAAATTCAAAATTAGATCTTGACATCTTCCCTTCACACTACAAAATCCAGTTTTTGTAACTGCAGAGCCCACAGACTACAAAATGGAAAAGTTACTTGGCTTTTCACACACAAAGTCTTGTCTATATATAAAGTGGAAAGAAGTATGTTTTTCTTACAAAGTTTGCTATTTAAACATATATTCCATTTATCAAAGTAAACTTAAAAACTGAGTATTTTTTTAAAGAAATTGCAGTCTGATTTGTGAATTGTTTATACTCAGCTTACTGTTTAATAACAATGGTGGTCAAATGGATTAGTGGTTCATGCTTATCACTATTATGTTTGTTGTAAATTTCCTGTATTTGTTATTTTAGTATTCAGATTTAATCCTACAGCAAAATATTTTTTAGAAAGAAATCTTAGTACATTTTTGCAAATTAAAAAGAAAAGTTCTGTTACGTGTGTCAAATATAATAAAAGATAATAAAATGAAATGGTACCAGGTGCTTCAGTTTGCTCTCACTGTGTGGATAAATGACTGCTCTTTTGTACAAACTTCATTCAATCATGGAATCAGCAACTATAGCTATTTGTTGGGAGTAAGGTGGAACAAAGCATAATATAATGGTAACATCAGGGGAAAAACCACTTAAACTGTCTAAAAATCCCCTCTTTCAGTACATATAACCTAATCATAGATGGTTTATCATCTCTGTTTCCTCTCCACTCATCAGGCAGTGTTTAGTTTGTGCAGTTACATTTCATCTAAAGTTTAGTACATGTAACTTCTTTTGAATATATGTCTCAATTTGCATCTATGTTGGATACACCATTTCTTTGTCATGGGCAGCACACTTAAAAAAACTCTCATCTGTCATAAAAATACAAGTGCAAGATAAGGATTTCCATATTTTTATGGTAACAGAAAATCATATTTTTTATTGTTTCTTCTGTATCCTTCTCATCTTTCCTTGATTGCTTAGCAATTAATGCTATGATTGACCCTGATGGTACCCTGGATGCTCTGAGCAACTTGGGATACGGCAGCCCCGTCTTACCAGCTCAGCCGAAGCCGAAGTCCAGCCCTGTTTCCCAAGGAGCTCGCTCTCCAGCACAGCCAAACTGCCAGCCTGAGGCTCGAGCTGCTCGTCCTGCCACTGGCCCTGTGGCAGCTGAATTGGAAAATGCTGAATCTGAGGCAGATTTCAGCATACATTTCAATAGGTTTAACCCAGATGGGGAAGAAGAAGATGCCACCCTGCGTGAGTGACATCTCACTGTTTGATACAAAAACCTTTCATGTGGAATGTTTAGAAATCAAGGAAAACTTACAATGTTGGTTTTTATAATTTAAAAAAAAAAAAGGCTTGGTCAAACAGCAGTTGTTTTATTAAACCAGTTTTCTTTTATTGTGATGCTTTGATTGTCACACAAATCCTTTTCAAATCATAAAGATATGCATAGATACCAGTGTAGGAAAGCAGATTGTGGCAGGTTTGCCCTTTGTGGTTGTGTGCTTTGCAAAAGAATTATTATATCAGCAGTTTTCCCTTAATAGATTTATTTCTTTTTAAAAGCCATGCAAGCAGTCTAACATTTACTGAAAACCCCAAATCTCTTTGCCAAGCTGCTCTGATGAATGGACTTCCTCCTCTAAAGCTTGTACAGAACTGTTGAACAGTTACATTTGATTCTGAATTAGGTGATTTATATAGGAAACATTATCTTTGACTACAATGACACATTACTGCAAAAGTAAGACAGATTTCAGAAAGCATTCATTCTCATGTACTGGAAAATCTCAAACAGTTCTGTGGTTTATATAACCTTGTTGCTGTGTAAATTGTCTTGGGGTTTACAAGTAAGTTCACATATTATGTTTGCACTAAGATTTGCTGGGAGTGGTAGGTGAACATATCGATATTGTTGAACAGCAAGCAGTGTTTTGGTGTACATAGAAAACTGATAATACTGTCCTTGTATTATCATTGCAGTGTTTTAATCCACTTTCTGAAAAGACTATTTGGCACTTTTTGATCTTCAAATGTCTTTTTGATGCTAATGAAAGTAGAAGTATTTCATATCTCATCTCTGTCCAAATCTTTATTGAAACTGGGAAACAAATTTAAACATACAGCTGTGTGGGACATATTAAAGTATATTGAGGCAAATGGGCTCTCACCAATCCAAACGCAACACAAACTTACAGAAGAAATTACTGTTTATTTGGAATGATCATGAGATGTAAAATTTTCTTTAGGGGATTTGGAAATAGAGTTGTCATGAATTGCTTGATCGATAGATGCACTCCCAAGCAAATGATTTTATTTGCTTCTGTATATTTTCCTGTAGTCTTGCTAGTAAAGCTGTTCCTGTCTTACATATTTAAAAGGATTCTGGACGACGACTGCTAACATGGACATTTTGCTTATACCACTGAAAAGCAAGTCTATTTAAAGTTTCCTATATAAGCCTATTTTCCTTATCAGTTGTCCCAGTAACTTAACATTTGGAAATAATAATAAAAATTAAAGTAAATTACTTTGTATTTCCAGAACACTGTAATTTGGAGGAATGGTTTTTTTTTGTTAAATGTAACTAATAGACTGGAATTTTCTTATGTTTGCATCAGTCTCTATATATTAAGGTTAAAGATACAGTTTTGCAGCTTTTATGAAATGGTCTTTAATATTTCAGCAATAATCCTATATGAGATTTGTTTTTAAAAAATACCTACTTTCTGTACGCTTTTGAATTGTACAGGCTTTCAGAAATCAGTAAAAGTTGGACCAGTTAATAAAGATGCAAAGACTTTTTTTGTAGAGATGTAAAAACAAAACCACTAATCTGTTGTATAATGGATTTCATATTTTCTTTAAAAAAATTAAAAGCAAACAGTCTTCATGTATGACTCAATATGCTCTACTCCAGCTAACTGTGGGAGCCTGAATGACACTAGTTTACAGAGGCTACAGGAAAACTTTTTGAAGGTGCAGAAGGGCAAAAATAAATGGAAACTAGAGCTAGGTGTTGAAAACTGAGTGTACCAAACCATCACCATAATTCCTTCTTTTGTTTAATGCTTGGGAACATAATTTTTCTGCAGATTCAAGTGGAAAGTAGGAAATGGCTGGGAAGGATTAAAGGTGCAGGCTCTTCATACGAGATTCTGTTTGTGTTCTTTCAGGCATTTTACCTTTATGTTGTGTAATAAGCATTTTGCATTACTATGTTATTATTTTGTATGGACATGTTCTCCTTATTTATTTTTGTTACATTTATTATGTATGTTATTTTGTTATATGCATTTACAACTCCATTTTTAAATAAAGTGTTTCTGGAACTTTACAAATGTGTGAATATGTAATTGAGAGCTGGGAAGTTCACACAATCTTCCTGCGGACTAGCTTGTCGTTACTGAAATAGGAAATGACATTTTTTCATAAATATCTTCTCTCCAGAAAAAGTTCTGTTATTGCCACCACTGCATCATTTATTCTGTGCTGACAGTATTGGCTTGCTTTCCCGTACTCAGGTTCTTTTCCTCACTTCAATTGATTTTGTGCACAAAGCTAGAGGCAAAAATAATCCAGTATGCCAGTCACCAAACAGTGGCTCTGTTTCCCTTTGTAGAACGAAAGTGAGTTTTAATGCACCTGCCACCTGCAACACTAGATGGTTATCAGACTGCTTTCCCTCTGCTTCATATATTAGAAAACTTTATTGAATGTTCTGATTTGGCTCCAGACTGGTCCCTTTTTTTTCTTCTGTCCCAGGTTTGACTCTATGCATGGTTTTCCTGCAAGACACAAAATTGCCTTTTCTTAGCTGGCTTCATGCAGAAACAAAACCATGAGTTTAGTACAAAGCTCCAAGAATTTCTTCCCAGGGTAAGCATTTCAGGGGTGCTGAGCTTTGCTGTGGCTTAGCTTCAGCACTCTGATCTTGCTTCTCTGTCCGTATTTTTCCTTTGTATCCCCAGCCTGATGGCATTAAGACAGCACTAATGGCACACAGTGACACTCAACAGCACTCAGCTCTGGAGGAGCAGGAGATTTTTACTGATGTTCAGATGCCAGTTTGGTACAGTTAGAGTAATGAAAAAGTTATAAGGGCTTTTCCCTTGACTTTTTCATATTCCCCTGTTTTGTTATCTGCTATAATTTCCCATAATTTGTTGCTAGCATCCCTCTCTTTGCAGAGGATAGAGGAATGCACTTCTGGGCTTGTATTCTCATGTGCTGACTCCCTGATGTTTAAGCAGAAGTGTAACTCTTCCCATACAGTATTTTCACTGACCACTCTACTTGGAGCCAAGGTTTTGCAAGGCTGTTATTCAGAAGTACTCAGGAAATCCAGCCAGATGGCATCAGTCCTCTGCTCCCTTTAGACATCAGCAAGTGGTGCTGATGTGCTGGGACACAGAGTACAAGCCTTTCCTGATCAGCACTGTTGGCTCCTCCCTTGGCTACATGCACTGCTCTAATTTTACACACAACAGCTATTTGTAATGACACTCACATCTAGCTGTAGATTACAGAAATACAGCTAAGGGTATCATCTGTGTGCCTGACCTGGTAACAGCAAGGTGGTGTTTCACCCCAGCATGCACATTGTACCAAAGCAACAGGTACTGCAGCCTCTGAAGAGAACATTGCCTCATACTGAAAACTGACTTCCAGTCAATGCCTGTTGGACGGCCTTTGTAATTTGAACTGGAAAGATTTTAAGCATAGAAAAGATCTACAATCACTGCTTTGGCATGCAGCCATGAAAAGAAGGGCTGTTCCTAAATGCAGGAATGGGTGAAGCAGTCAGTGACATGGTGTGTACAGTAAAAGGAGGCCACTCGCTGCCTGCCAAGGAGATTTTACACCACAAAGTCTTTTGTATCTGAAGTGAATTACAAGGAAGAAACATAGCTACTCACCATACAAGTTGCTTAGCTTCATCTTGATGAATAACCAGAGTTAAAGTGCAAAAATGTCACTTTGACTTCAAATAGAGCTAGATCTGTAAATGCTGATATGGTTACAGTCCTGGTAGTTCACCCATGATTGCCAAATATTAAATGCATCCGACAATATCTGTCTTGGCAATATTGTCCAAGGACAGCTGCCTAATGCTGAAGAACATTTCCAGCTGCACTAGCTCAGTAATCTTGTAAAAACAATTTTTGTTTTCAACTTGGTAAGCCTTAGCCAGTGCTGTTCCTGCCAGTGAGAGCCAACAGAGCACTGGCTGGGGAGTAAAGCATTTCCTTTTCAGATTCTTTTCTCACTAGTCATATATTTCCAGTATAAAAGATGCACTTAGCAAACAAGTGGGATAATGCATCCCTGGAAATACTTTAAAGCACAATAAGAGAACTGGATGCCTGCTGTCAAAGATCTTTACCTGTTCCAATGAGACCAGAGTCAGCAGTGAAAAACTAAACCCAGTGCTCGCTTTGTCTTGCTGACAGCTTCACATGCAGTTACTATTTTTTGAAATAATTTTTACATCTGAGGAGAGCTCTTAAAATGAAAGGGTGTTACAAAATGCCCTCTCTGGCATGGCTGTATTAAAACAGGTGCTTGTAGTTATTTAATTCCCTTATGGCAATATAGGGCAACGTTTTCAAGTAATACTTGCCAAAATTATTCAAACACTAAGGCCTTGAGTGGAGTGAGGAGATACGGAGATCTGTTCATTTTAGGGGTAGCCCAAACATTTCCACTTACCAATTAACATGTCTAGGCTATCCGTTCCTTAGGGCTAGCATTTTTAGACCTATTTCAAAAAACTAATACATGTGTTTATAAGGCTTTCTGCTACTATGGAATAGCTAAAAATATCAGAAATCTAAAGATCTTAATAGTAAAATATATTTTTATATATTTTAAAAAATTTCTTAAATAAAAAAATGACAGTGTAGAAGCAGAATTAATTTCCTTTTGACCAAACTGCTCTTAAGAGATAATATTATTAAAATTACTTCATTAATTAATGAATGAATGTTTTGTACAAAAATGGGCAACATGAGATTTCTAAGTTCTGTATGGATACATGGATCTTTACAAAGCTGAGCACAAAGAACAAGGATTATATATAAACTCACGAAAAGTTACCAGTTGACTTCATATTTCATTTTCAACATCACTTCTGGGGTAATATGATTTAAAAGTTGAGAAAAATTCATTCAGGATGGAATACAAACGTGGATGTGAGTTGTGGTTCAGGTTATCTATTACTGATTTTGCTGAGAGATTAGGGAAATGACTGCAGATAATTCAGGAGGTTTTAAACATATTTAGAAATTAAGTACCTTAATAATGTTATTGAAGAAAAATGTCATAAATGGTATTTTCCAGTATGGCAACTGATTCATAAATGAGCTGGCAGAATACCTAATTCTCAACAGATGTTATTGGATTAGGAGACTTAATAAAGCGCAAAAAGTTAAGCAAACTTTTTTAAAAAAAATCTCTTGAAAGAAAACAAATGACAGATGAACAGAAGTCAAGGGGAGTGGGGAGGGAACACAGTGACCCCAGCCAGGGCAGTAGGTGTGACTGAACCATGCAGTTGATTCAAGGCAACTTTAGTGCAAAGAAGAGCTCTAAGATGCAGGAAGCACAGAATAATTTGCTTGCAAGAATGGTACTTTCAGAGCTGGTAAGAGGCTGTGCAGGAAAACACTAATCCTGCTCCAAGGTGTGCCTCAGGTGCAGGAGAGACCACAGCCTCCCTGCTCCTTGGCAGGGGATGGCAGCTGGACATACATGGGAGTTACTGCATGCATTAGTAATCACCCAATTTTTTACTCTGCAGAATAGCTGGAGTTTCTCAAATAACTGACCAAAACAATAGGCAGCACTTTCCATACCATGGAATGAAACCCTCCAAACAAATTCATATCCCCCAGTGCAGTTTTTTTAATGTTTTCCTGAAATAATTTTTGGACTTCACAGACAAAATTTAAGTGACTGACTAAAGATGCAGATGTGTAATATTTTAATCTCATTACCTGCAACACTTGGAAACTCGATAGCAAAAACTTGCTGCACAATCATGTTCATTCTTTCTTTTTTCCTTCCAAATGTGCAAGGAATATACACAAACCAGGCCCCTAATGCCATTGCTGCTGTCAGTTTGATGGACAGCTAAGATGTTCATTTACAAAACCCACCTTTTTAAATGCAACTTATGCAGTATTCTGAACACCTAGTAAGTTGCTTTCTTCCCATCACAAGTCTGAGGTGAAAGTATTGCTTTAGTGATTTCTTGATTTTCTAAATATACAAACTCCTTCAATATAGATCTTCTCCAACACCTTTGCAGGTTTAAAAACACTGGGTTATATTGAAAATCACATCTGTGGCTTTACTGAAGTTATTACTCCAAGGGCAGCAAAAGTTCAAATAGAAAATTGAAAACACAGCTTAGTGGCTTATCTCAGCCTGACCATGAGCCCCAGGCATACAGACCTTTGGTACAATGTTTCAAGCTGCATGAACAGGGTTTGCTCTTTGCTGTAAGCAGCATTTGTTGCTTGCAGTTTTGAGAATGTGTTTTTAGGCTTCAAAGCTGTTTTAATATCTATGTTCCTAACTTTGGCCAATTTAAGTATTTTATCAAAGAATCATAGAATAACACAACGGCTTGGGTTGGAAGGACCTTGAAGATCTAGTTCCAGTGGGCAGGGAATTTTCTACCAGACCAGATTGCTCAAATCCCTATCCAACCTGACCTTGAACACTTCCAAGGGTGGGGCATCCACAATTTCTCGTTGCAACTTGTTACAGTACATCGCAGTAAAGATTTTTTTCCTAACATTTAATCTACACCTGCTCTCTTCAGTTTGAGGCCATTTCCCCTTGTCCTATTGCTACATGTCCTTGTAAAAAGTATCTCTCCATCTTTCTTGCAGGCTCACTTTAGGTACTGAAAGTCTGCAGTCAGGTTACCATGAAGCCTTCTGTTCTCCAGGCTGAGCAGTCCCAATTCTCTTAACCTTTGCTTTTACGGGAGTAAAAAGCATTTTCAAAGTTAAAAGTGGCATGAATAAAGAAATCCATCATTTGAATAAAGTGGCATGAATAAAGAAACCCATCATTTCCCTTTTAATGCTGAAGTGATTTGCTTTGGAAAATACGTGGATTTTATGTCACTGGAAGAAAACTGTCAATTAAATTGTGCATTTGTCTCTTAATGGCCCAGCAGAGAATTACAAGTTAAGCAGAGCTGGTCTTCATTAAGTCAATGAAAAGGTTAATGAAGCTGAAGTTTTGCACTTGCTTATCTGAGTCCAAACCCAGATCACTACATTTTGATTTTCACTTACATGCAGTTATGTAAAATTCACAAAAGCATCCCCCCAGCACACGTATTTTTAAATGAATTGGTTGTAAGCTTTAGCCTGACATTGCAAAAGCAATGATTTTAAAATTAGTAGGGAAAAATTAATCCTGACTGACATCAGTGATTCCTTTTAATTGATATTTAAATTTCTCCACATGAGGAAGCATGGTGGAACTTGTCTCACTGCTTAGAATGCAGTGAGTCAAAAAATGGCAGGGATCGGATAGTAGGAAAAAAATCCACAGAACAATAGATATGATTAAAAAGCATATCTGATGTAAATTTCTAATTAAGGATTTTCTCCAGGGAGACACAGTGAAAAGTTTGACACTAAATGAGTTTTGGAGAATCACTGCAGATCCATGGTCTTAGCACTTTCTGGAGCCTCCCAGATGCAGTGCTGAGGACTAGCACAGATAATTTTGCAAACATCAATATTGCTTGCAGGCTTTCATTGCAGTATTGAAGCCAAAGAAACAGTTACAAGATTTTACCTTCCAGTGGTGCTTTTCTTCTGAAATCTTTCAAGCACTTCACAAACATTCATTCTGTTATGAAATTTCTATGAGGAAGTATTTCATCCTGCTCTTACAGATGGGAAAAGGGACTCAGAAAAATCTTGTTTCCTCTCTAGAAAGTGCTGAGACAAGGCTCTGCCATGATCAAAATCTGAGTAAGTGACAAGACACAGCCTGGTTGTACTAATAATGCAGCACTTGGTCTGACATTGCCCATTTTTTAATATCAAAGTTTTCCCCAACTCCCATCGCAGTGACTGTGACAGAGCCAGAGACCTGTGTCTTTGCAGCCAGGTCAGTTTTGCTCACTCCTTCTCTCTCTCCAGGGCACTTTGCTGGCATCTTTTGAGCTGCTGAGATGTGGGTACCTATCCCAGTGAGCTGCATTAGCTGGTCTTGGCAGCTTCCCCAGCAGTTGGTTGCAGCAGGAGGCTAACCTGGCATTTTGGGATAGTCTCCTCTTTCTGTTAACCATGGATTTGTCACACACATAACCCTCAGTACGGTGCATATCTCATAATTTCCATGTCTTCTGAAAATTCCTTTTTCAGGTTTATTCCTATTTCTTTACAACACTGGATGCAGTGATGTGTATCAGTTTTATTTGAATTAATGTGGTCTGCCTGTGCTTGAAGTGTTCTAATTCTCCATGCAAATTATCTTGGTTTATGTGCATATATTTAAAAGTGTCCAAGTTTTTTTAATCTCAAGATTTAATGGTTTAACAGAGGTCAAATCAATAAGCATGTTCAGCCACTGGTACTTGGGGCCTTAGATTTGCTGCTACTTTGGCAGCACTGCAGAAGCACTGATGCAGCCATTTATTTGTTTTTGAATATACAGATTCCATTTCTAAATGTTTGCAGGAGCCCAGAGTGAAAGGCATCTAGTCAAGTGGTTTGTGTTCAATTGTCCAAAAAATATCACTAGTATATGAGAGATAGTCACAAAGCAGTTTCCCCCGAAGGACACAGCTGTAGACCCCAGGTGATTCTAGAGGGTTCTATAGAAACATTCTGCTCTAGAGTCTCAGTTACTAATTGTACAGGTATCCTTCATATATGTTAAATGTCTTAACAACATATCAGAAAAAAAAGGAAAATACGGTGATGGGCTTTGTCGAGCACATGGATACATCTGGAAGAAAAAAATCTGAAGCCTCAAATGTTTTGTATTTAAGATGCCATTTTACCAAGAATTTAGTGTTGAGAAAGGTCACATGGCCCATTAGATCTGCCTTCCTTTGAAAAGTGGTCAAGTTTTCTGATTTCTTTGTCACAGCTGCCACTGAACTATACAAAGTTAATGTTTAAAGGATTGCAAGCTTTCATTTTTCTCAGGGGTCTGGAAGGACAGAGCTAAGTGGATAATCCCACATTCTGTACAAATCTTTTTGGCATTGGTATCAAAGGAGAAACCAGAGGTGGGGGAGAGAGAGTGGTTATTTCAAGACAGTCAAGTTCTCCCTGGCCCATTTTGACTCTGGCTTCCTGTGAGATGATTTCACCATAGGATATACTAGATTTGTGTTACTGATTTTCTCTCTGATAGAAACCTGTGCACTGCTCTGACAGGTGGGTAATAAAGACAAAGCAGTGCTGCTGTTTGTAGCAGCAGAGCTTCTAAGGAAAGCTGATACTTCTGCTGAACCAAGCTGCTACAAATAATGCACTGGACTCAAAGCTTTTCAAAGTGCATTACCATCAGGACCAGAAATGCCCCCAATAAATAAAAGGAAGGGGAAGAAAATTCCCATAAAACATTTTTTTAAAGAATTTAGGTTTCACAGGAGGAAAATAAAACTTTGATTGGACCAACCTCTATTAAATTTGCAGGCAAACCTGCATATCCAACTACAACTTTCGCAGTCTGGTTTTCAACAACTAATGAGTCATGCTGCAAATAAATTCAAGGTATCAGAGACTTCTGCAGAAGTTGATTTTCTGGATGAAAAATCAGGCTGTCCAGAGGAGACACTCTCTTCACCCAGGCGGGCTAGGGTAAGAGGCCATGTTAAAATCTGATTATTAAAAAAGTTTACAGAGATGCATTTGCCTGAATTAAGGTGCAAATGAGACCATACACCGAAGTCAATAGTATGGATTTTATTTAACAGTAAACATGAGAGGGAGGGAGAGAAAGAGAGTAACAGAGAGACAGATTAAGTAGAAAATATTACTCCATGGATCCCACTGGCATCCCACTGATCCTCTTTTTCTGGTTTTCTTGGTGGTGAGAGTCCCACAAAATATAGAGCGCAATGGACTAATAGACATTCAGGGCAAGTGGGAATGCCCAGATACCTGTCCTGGGGGAGAGAGCAGGGGCAGGCTTGACACTGTGTCTGGCAGCAGACCGGAGCAGTTTCCTCACTCGGATCACACGCAGTCCTCTGGTGCAAAGCCTCGGGAATGAGTCTGGGAGTGCCTTGGGGCTCTGATGGATTCTGGCAGCTCCTCAGCTGCCTCTCAGGCGAGTGTGGCCTTCCCAGTATGGGGGGAATGGTTTACAAGTGAGCCAGCTTGTGTCAGGGAGGATGGGTGTTCACTCCTCTGACCAGAGGTTACACCTCACCCCAAAATTCTCCCTCTCCCCTTGTTCATGCAAACTTGCCCTCAGCAGATGGGCCTGTGGCCTGTGGCCTCCCCCAGCCCAGACCCAGCCTGGGATGATTTTCAGCATAGATGCGTTTGGCTTTCTTGTGGATACATTCTTCTCCCTCAGCCTTGTTTATTTCTCCCTGATCTGAGGTATTTTATGGCCAACAGTGTCATCTTTTTCTTATCTCAAGAGCCCTCAGGCAGCTTAACTCTCAGCCCAAAGTTCCCCTCGGGAGGCCTATTCAGGGAGGGGTGGGCTGCCGTGGTCGGAGCTTCTTCATACAGATCTGTCATAATGGGCAAAAAGTCCTTCATAGCAACGTTTAAGCCATTAACCAGAACATTTCAGTCTGTCCTGGTTTTGGCTGGGTTTTCCTTACTTGTTAGTTTCCTAACTAGGGAGCAGCGAGGCCAACAGGAGCCAGCGGCTGGCTGAGAGTGCCGCAGCTCCCCAGGCTGTGCGGCAGCGAAGGCAGTCAGAGCTGCTGTGGGCAGCAGTGCCACCCGAGGGACAGGGACACAGGGACAGCCTTCCAGCCCTTTGTGGGCAGCAGTGCCACCCGAGGGACAGGGACACAGGGACAGCCTTCCAGCCCTCTGTGGGCAGCAGTGCAGCCCGAGGGACAGGGACAGCCCTTCCAGCCCTCCCAGGAGACACAGAAGGAGAGGGAAATGCCAGCAAGGGCTCTGGAAAGCCAGACATCCTCTGTGTCTTGTATATGGGGTAAAAAGAGGGCGCTGATCTGGTTCATTACATTTTAGACAGTTGAAGGCTTGAGTAAATGCCTACGTCTGCTGCTTAGGGTAAGTGAAACGTAAAGAGGGTTGCTTGAAGCAACTAAATATCTCAGGGGCTTTATGAAATTCCTCAAACTGGTTCAAAAACATGGAAGAGAGGAAAGGGCCATTGCTACACTGAGATGGCAGAGCCAGTCAGGTGTTGCTAAAGCTGGAATGTTAAGTGAATAGATCCACAGAATCAAGAAAGACACGGGATTGGCTCAAACATAGGTTTTGGTATGTACAAATAAAGCTGAGAAATGGAAAACCCAAATGCAATTGCTTGGGGTCAAAAAGGGAAAAGAACTGGCAAGTTGAGATTTAAAAATCAGAAAGCTAGACTCTGAACTTTGGGCAAGAAGGCTTATTAACTGAGCTGGTAGGGTGCTAGCAACCACTCAAAAATCAATTAAGGAAAAAAATTTGAGAAAAATTACTGGAAAGGTATCTTGAGTATTCCCTGCATGGAGATTGCCCTTTATATGTAGACCAGGCAAGAAAAATTTTATTCCTCAAATTTAAAATCCTGCCTTTCAAAGTTTCTCAATTTTTAATTTTTTTTAAGTGAAGTACTCATGTCAGAACTATAATTTGAATCATTCTGGCTAATCTTAAACATTTAGTAGCTTGTCATTTCTATATCTGGATTTATCTTTGATTTTCTGGGAACCTGGATAACTGGAATATTTTTATCCCCTCTATGTCAGCATGTGATCTACACATGCATAACAAAGAGAATAACTTTGGCCATTACTTGCTTTTTGTAAGCACTTTTTGGTTTTTCCTGCTGACTGATAGAAGAAAATTGAGTGAAGTATGAAGGAACAGTTTCCAACTTTTACCACATGAAAAGACTTCTGTACAAGCTATTACCAATGCAGATTGAAAATTGCCACTTAGATGCCATGACATACATCCCCAGCATTCTGAGGGACTAAAGCCCCCAATGTAGGTCTCTGGACTATCCTCCTCATTCTCCAGCTGCGCTGATGAAGATAACAACAGATGTGAAGAGATTTGAAGAGCCATCACTGCTGCGGTGGTACATTGAAAGCCAGTGGGAGCATCTCAACAGTGGTGTGTTTCTAGAAATGCTTGCATGATTGATGTTTTCTCATCAGCTCCTCATGTTTTTGGCTGCCCTTGGCCTGGCCAGGGAGATTTAACACAGAGGAAATAAGGAGAGTCTTCTTTTTTTTTTCGACCAGAAAGTGGGATTATAAAAAGATTCTAATGAGCTCTGCAGAGAATTTAAATCATGATAAAACTGAGAATCTGGCTATCAAATCCCCAATATTAACATTACAACTGAGTGAAGAAAAAGTTTTCCACTGCCTACACAAAACTGTATTAGTTTGATTGGTCTCTATCTATCACAGGATTATTCCAAAAATTGTAGTTCATGCTCAGTTAACCATGTCATTCCAGTTCTGAATATCACTGCTCTGAAAGGAGTTTCAGCATGTTGAGAGCTGTTTGAAGACCACTTTATGGGCCTTTCTGTACTCTCACAGTATTATCTCAGAATCTGTCACACTAGGGTGATCCATCTGCTTGTCACAGAATTACCTAGTTCTGAGACCCCTGCTGTGGGCAAGACACTTCTTCCCATGCTCTGCACTCCACTGTTCTTTTTCAAAACACTGAACAATTTTGCAAAAGAGTGAGCACTCACTGAGTTCACAATATTACCTGTAAAGGCAGGAAAGGAGGAGCAGCCATGTGCTAGGTGGGCGGAGCACAGCACCAGGAGCAATTTAAGATGGTGACACAGCTTCTCTGTAGAGGAGATGCTTGCAAGAGGCAGATAGGTAAAGCAGGAAGAAATATGAACCAGCTGCTTTCTAATGCTGAAGCACAACAGATGCAGGGTGAGGGCACAGAAAAGTGCTGCATTGCAAGGTATGTCAGCAACCCTTCCTGTCTTTATTACAATGAAGTTAAAAGAGTTTGACCAGATTTTCACTGATCGCTGACTGTATATTTCTCAACTTACTGTATTTTTACCTAGGTCTACCATAATCAGTAATTTTTGTATTTTGTGATGGGAGGAACTTGTGACTAAAAGCAAAATGTGTCTTAAAAAGTTCATGAAAACTTTTCTTGGTTGATTTTCTTTGTGTTGTTTTAAACCATATTTTAGATTAACGCAGGGTAATAATTCATTTTTCTTTTACTATCAAACAGCTCTCTGAAGAGCAAAGCAGGATCATGTATTTCCATTTGGATTTTTAAAGAGCTCTTTCTAATAGCATGGTCCAAGGTAAATCAATTCTTATCCACAGAATAGAGATGGATGTAACTTAATTCTGAAGTCCTCAAATTCTGTGTGTGTCTGTCAACTCCACTGTGATCCCTAAGTTTTTCTGTGGAGTTGGAAAAGTAGCTTCTCTTGTCAAGAACAAACATTTTTGAATTGTTTAGCAAGTGAAGAATTCCTGTATCCTGTACAATGAATTCTCTAAATTCACTGCCTCTCAAATTTCAGTCAAATGATGACAGCTCAGAGGGTACTTGCCAGGCTGGCCTTTACCTTTAAAATGAAATAGAATGAGTTAGGGTTTTTTTTGCTCCTACACTAAATAAACAAATGACAGAGACATCTCAAGAAGCTGGACAGCCCACTGGTCTTGATTTTATTCACAGAGAAACAGAACAGAAGCCACCAAGTGTCTGTCCCAGTGAGGCAGACAGCTTCTGAGACAGGCCAGCTTTTCCTGAAGGAGATCAGGAAAGGCCATTTGAGTGCCATGTTCATTGGACACCCCCTTCTGCATCTTCTATCACTTGACATGACAAAAACAGTCTGAATTTTTACTGTTTTGTTGTGAGTCTGAGATCAATCGTGAGCATTCAGGACTTTGCCTTTTGTCATCAGATGCATGAGCAAATCTTGTTATGGATTTGAGTACAATGAGCCTCATTTATTTGAAACATTTTATCTGTTTGTGGGTTGTCTCTATGTGATACATTTGCCAGCAGCTCAAGATCTGTGTTTTCTTGCAATTAGTATCCTTATTTCTCCCTGCCTCTCTGGTTGTTGGCAGCTTCTCCAGTCAGTCACTTTTAAGAAAGCCCACAGCAGAGCCTCTCAGGATAAGCACTTCTCCCATTCAAACTGTTTCCTTTCTCACAGCTTCCATTACATAAGTACAGTCAGAGAACTCCATCTCATAGACAACACACAAGAAGCAAAAGCAGTATTTCACCTTGATATTTTCATGCCTGTACTTATTCCCTAATTCTCTGTGTTTTCCAGGGCACCATCACTAAGAATTAATACATGTCAGCTGTGCTGAGCAGTGCAGTAAACACCCATGTTGGAAAGCTAACCCTTTGCTGCAAAATGGCATTTGGTACTTATCTTAGTTTCCAGATTTTTCATGCTCTCAGTAACATGCATATTTACATCAAAAGGCAAATCAATGACCTATAACTGAGCTTTCAAAAGTTATAAGTTATCATATTTGACTGTTTCCAGGAATTTGAGTTACCTGAGCAATGATGAACAACAGCTATTAGATGAGGAATGACCAAGTAGAATTAATTTAAATTAGCTTGAGATAACTTTAATAAACTGCTATAAATAAGCAATTTGTGCTATGCAGTCTCAGCAGTGAAACACAGCAAGAGATCATGCATCAACTACTTAAATAATGATGTTATTATTAGTGCTGCAGCCAGATGCTTACAGGGGCTGAGCAACAACTCTTCTTGGTTTCAGTGCAGCTGTGGAGTGCCAACTCCTGTAAACAACTGGCTAGTGAGGACTAAAGCAAGTCTGGCTCACTCAGGGAAGAATAGCTGTAGCAAAGGTCAGGCTTTGCCATGGGCAGGAGGAAGGCTGGCTGTCACTAGCCTGGTCTCATAACAAAACTGCTGGTGCTGCAGGTTGCTATGGTTTTGTGCACTTCAGAGAGGTGGAGGGGGGAGGAATCTGAACTGGAAAGTCTTGAAATAAGTCCACTGCAGGCAGGATACTTACTGTCCATGAAATGAGAAGGGAAAACATGTAAAACAACAACATCTCCAGCCTTGACACTGAAAGGAGCACCTGCATTTACTACTGTTTTTTTGGCTCTGCCTCCACCATTTTCTTTTTAGACTCTATTGAAGTGTATGTCCTGGGGTTTTTTTCACATTTCAACTCATCTAGAATGGTCCTAGATATGTGGTGGCTTGTCAGCAGGACTATCTAGCCTTAATGATCTGAGAATGAGAGATACCATTTTATATGAGAATGAGAGTACCGGGTCAGTCTCCTAGTCTGACTTTTCTTCACCTTGAAGGGAACCCTTTGCTATCAGAGAAAAGAAACCAAGACAGTTACATTTTTCTCCTATTTGAAACTTAATGTTATAATCCTGACAGCACTGGCCTTTGATTTCTGCTATTCACATTTACACTTCAGAACAGTGTGACTCAAGGAAGTTCAATACCTGGTTTAGAGTGCTGTGTTGTCATCACCTACAGGGTACTTTTTGCGTTGTCTCATCTATCTCATAACATTTTCCTGAACTTAGAGAAAAGAATGTGATTAAAGTGGTTTGTAAGAAAGCTGTGGGGTTTTTCATTATACCTCCTTAGACATTTTCCATCACACAACTGAAGGATTAAATCTGCCTTTGTAACATTTACATTTCCCATGCACATCTGAGGAATGGCACAGAGTCTAATGTGCTAGTTGGTCATTGGGGAATTAAGCTTGAGGCCATGAGAACAGCCCTTAGTATTTCGGCATTAGTCATGGAGTACAGTTAATGATATTAAATTAAAGTTCAAACTACAGCATGGCTTTTCTCAAGTGGCATTAAAACCTCCTCCTGATTCACAGTGCAATATGCAATAGCTCCTGCTAAATTTCAACTCTCCTCTCACAACTGCACAACCAAATATAGCATTTCAGACACAGGTAATTAATGCTGAGGGCATGGCTGACTTAAAAGATAACTGCTGTCTGTGGCTGCCAATTTTGGGCATGCAAGGTGAGCTGACAAAAACATTAATTTACTTTGGTTTGTATTTAATCCTAGTTCCCATATACACTGAATTTCTGCCAGTTTCTTCAGATTATGCAAATAATGATTGATCTCTTAAGGAATGGGGAACCTCTCTCATCTTTCATCCTGTTTCTTTTTTATGTTCCATATAGCTATTTGCTTTAACTTTATGAACATTTTTCTCAGTATTAGGATGAATTCATAGTGAAACTCTTGCAACAAGTAGGTAATATTTTGCAAGCAACTTTTTGTAGGCAATTCCCTGAACCTTTGCCAATGAGCTTTGGTGATAATTTGGAATGTGAGGTAGGATTGCAAGCCATACATACATATCTATTTTTGGTACTAAAGAAGGAACTAAGACTTCTGCTAGCTGTGAAAAGAAATTGAACATATCAAACACGTTTGACATGTGACTGACATCTGGAGAATAAATGTGTTCACCACATTTCTGCCAAGCAAACTTTGGTGAGTTAAAGCTTTAGATTTTTATTCCATAGACGTCTGAAGTATGGCATACGTGGTTAAGAGAAAACATTTGAAATCATGTCTGAAATCATTATTTCAGGTATGATATAAAATCTTCATTTTAAATGTATCAGATCCAAAGAACTTGAAATTTTTCAGTTTCCTTACTTCAATTTTTGTTTTCCTTTACCTTCTGTGCATCTCTGGAGACCATGCTGAGGCTCAAAGCTGAAGTACAAAGTGATTAGGAAGATTTGTATTATATTGATTTACCTTCCAGTATTTAAACCAAAGGTTCACACTGCTGCATTTAGCTGTTTACCCTTCACTGACACTCACTCCATTACCAGGCACACAGGTAATTAGAACTGCTGAAAATCAACTCAATTATTCGGGACTGAGAACCTGCACTGTACTCTATCAAATCAAAGTGTTACCTGTGTCAGCCCACATCCACACTGAGCCTTTTCTAAACATTTGTAAGGTTATCCTGCTTATTTACATATATGGACAATGGTTGTTGGGATTCCTGGCACATCTACTTTGCTTCTCTTGCTTCTCCATCATTCCCAGCCCAGCAAGAGGGGAAGCTTGAAAAGCTAGAAAGGAAGTGCAGATGCTCAGGTTTCCTGTTTCTACACCATCTATTACTACTGTTCAGCAGCTATTTCTTCTAGGAAATTTTCTGTCTCAATTCCCAACAAGTCACTCTTCTGTTTACCCTCCACACATCACCTGGTGCCAAAATAAGGTGCTGTTGTCTTGGAAAAGAAAACACAGATAGACAAGATCCATCATTACATACATATTGGTGGAAGGATTTCTATATTTACTTTTTATAATCTTGCAATACAAACATGTCAAGAACTTAAACTCTTATTGTAACTAAAGTGAGGGAGTCAGCAGCCTGTAGTGGTAGCTGGCAGATCTCTGTACCCTCCACTGTGTGCATCTCACCAGTACAGGCTCTCGTTTCTTGCCAAAGAGCTCAAAGAAAGCCAGCATACCCCTCTAACACACATTAGATGCACTAGCTCTGCTGCTGGATGACCACCTGGGAGGTGCTGAAATTGCACATTGTTGAGGAAAATAGAAAAGCAAACATAAACTAGGAAACACTGTGGAGATTTTATGCACACTAATACTTCTTCTTCTCTCCCCATCTCTCCATTTTGCTGCTTCTTTCTTTCACGAAAGCTAGACCTGTCAGCCTTCAAGCCATCCAGCTGTGTGGCAGATGGCTGAACTGTGCTTTGCCCTATATACCTCCACGCAGAATTATTTATAAATATCAAACCTGATACAGTTAGTAACTCAGCCCAGTGTTGCAATTGGTAGCTGGATTGTTCTGAACTTTTAAAAACTCTATATCTGCCTTTCTTGATGCAAATAGACATCATAATTCTTAAAAACAGGTCTTGGATTTAAAAGCTATTGAAGCTGCTGTTCATGTACCAACATGCACTAAAACTCAAGTGATGTCTCCTTCAGGGATTCTCAAATCCTGGGTGATTTGGTGGATCTAGGATCCTCCATGTGTGATGTTTCCTCATCCTTACTAATGCACTTGCCCTGGCTTGCTCTCTAGACATTACTATTGCCTTTCTCTGCTATTAGGGAGCTACCCCAAGTCCATCAGACATGCATGTAACTCCAAACTTTTTCACTGGACTCCAACTGAACTCAGCGGAGTCTCTGTTTGTCCTTCTGTACAGCACTGGTAGTTTCATGGGTTCGGGTAAGATAAATCATGGGACACAACCTGAGTGGGGTCTGACTAACCTCCTACAGTCTCAGCAGGATGCCTTTGATGTCTTGGGATGCTTTTTGGAATGCCTTACTTCAGCTTGTGGAGCATTGTAAACTGAAGTACTACAAATCAAGCCATGGCTTTACTGGGAATGCAAATGTTACAATTCTATTAACATAAAAGGGTGGTGTTACTACCTGAACTTATGCTATTGAAAAGTGTTTCCCAAAGGGAAACAAAAATAATAGATGCAAATCTGACCTTCTCTATTATCTGTATAAAGATGCATGGCAGGTTGTTCAGCTCTTTCACTGTTATTTATGCTCTTTTCTGCAGTGGTGTCTGAAATTCCCCTGTAGCTGTACATTTTCACAGGTCCAATTCCTTTCCAGGAGAGATACCAACTATGATGAGGTATTGCCACCTGCATGTTGCTCATGTCAGATTTAATAACTTGCTGTTATCACTCAGTCCCATCCTATTACACCTTCAGAGGAGTGTATTGGTCCATCCTTGTGTCTGAGTCCCAGCAAAAGTCCTGGCTGAGACCATGGCTCTGGCTGGCTGCTCTTGACTGTCCCAGAGCAGGAAGAGAGAATTTCATGCTGACTTGGACTTTTTTTTTTTCACAGCCCTACAAGAAATCATGGTATACACATTTATATATACCACATGGTATACCATGTGTTAAACAGTTTGCTATCATGACAATTTCTTCTTATGTTTCTGCCTGTGGCAGAAATTCAGCTCTGGAGGAAGTGAATTTCTTTGAGCCTGTCTGTAAAGCTCTGCATTCTGTGGATTAAGTATACAGGCTGAAGTATTCAGATTTGAGACCGAGTCAATACAGTACCCTTTTAGTGCTCCAAGTCATCCTTGGAAGGGAAATCTGTGCCTCTGTAGCCTATAAATATCTTCTTGTATCTTCACCGCTAAACATCCTCCATCTAGAAACTTCAGCTCAGAGGATGAAACAATATTTCTTCTTTTATGGATGTTACACTCATGAAAGCTTGTGAGAGAGCAGTTTTGCTTCTGATCTACTGCTTTTTTAACTGCAGGCTTGGAACTAGCATCACTTGTCACACCAAACAGTGCTCTGCACCTTGGGTTTTTTAAGTCTGATGGTATCAACAGAGAAATTAAAGCAAAAGACAGTAGACAAACCCAGCTAGTCTGGCCCATGAAGTTTGTCTTAGATATGCATCAATTCATCAGATTCATTTTTAAAAGCTACAATTTATTATTGTTTTAGAATTACTTGTGGATTTGAAAATTTCTCTTGCTGGTTGTACTGGACACATGACTAAAAAGATAATGTGTTTAAAAAGATGTGATTGTTCAGTGGGTTGTGGTGAAAACTGGCATATTCAATGGAGCTGATTAGTACATTACCCTCTGTAACAACAACAACAAAAAAGCTGTGTAAATCTATAGTGAAATCTTTAAAAATGCCAAGGCTAAGCACATCCTGTAAAGTCGAGTCTTGGGATGCCAAAATTAGAGGTAACCAAACTCACCGGTCGCTTCAAAATCTTTGTGGCAGTAGAAACAATTATTACAGTCACTTCTTTATGTATGTTGGCTCTAGATCCCTACTTTAACATTAACTGAGATGAATGAATTTATTTTTTAGGCAAAACAGTATCTAGAATGACAACTGTATTGCTGTGATTGTGACCACTTCTATCACCAGAGCAGACTAGTAATTGTTTCTCTGTCAATTGTTTCTCTTGTTAATTATGTGTTTCTTTTTTGAGCTTCTCAGGTACTTTTCAGCTTGGATCAGCTCTTCTGATCTTGTTCTGCTTTAGTAGCAACCGAGTGAGCAACTTCAATTCAAAAAAGTTCAAATAGGGATTACCTTCTTATGACTGAGAACAGTTGATTTCTTTTCTTGACCTTTATCCATGCTTAAGTGACTTTTAGTCATTTCCTCTGTTGGTAGACTGTTCAGTGTTGTATCATCCCAGTTCTGACCCACACAAGCTGTCTTGTACTGATATGTACCTGGTGCTCCTGTGTTCTGCCTCACTCTCTTGCATTCGCCATTAATAACCTCTACTCAAGAATTCATGTGAGTAATTCATCTTTATTTAGACATTAATTTGACAGTTGTCTGTTTTTAAACATACACACACACACATATATACATATAGATGTTGACATGTATTTATGTTTCACATATATAGAACCGATATATAACTATGTTGATAAATATTTTATTTACAACAAAGCCTCATGCAAGTTAAAAAAAAAAAAAAAAGAAGCTAAAGTAAACTCATGGACTTCTGTCAGGTTCCTGGTATCTTTTCACTATCCTTCAGATAAGGTTGCAGTGCAGATGACACTATTGCTCTGCTGAATGATCACCTCTTGCTAATATTTAAATTAAGGGCATTTTTCAGAATAAAATGTTAATCTCTCTTTCATCATCTGCTTTCCCTGCACCAATTTCCTGGCAATTGGACATTTTCAAATATAAATGAACACCATTATAAACTAATCAAGCTGTTCTAACCGCAGACAGAAAAAGGAGAAGAAAAAGAAAGGACTCTAATATGGAATCATAAAATCATGGAATCATACAATGGCTTAGGTTGGAAGGCATCTTAAAGATCACCTAGTTCCAACACCCCTGCCATGGGACACCAGGGACAGTGTCTACTAAACCAGGTTTCTCAAAGCCCCATCCAACCTGGCCTTGAACATTTCCAGGGAGGAGGCAGCCACAACTTCTTTGGGCAACCTGTTCCAGTGCCTCACCTCTCTCATAGTGTAGAATTTCTTCCTAATACCTAATCTAAATTTACCTTCCTTCATCTTAAGATCATTCTCCTCTTGTCCTGTCACTACATTCCAATGCAAAAGTCCATCTGCTACTCTCTTTTAGGACCTCTTTAGGTACTGAAAGGCTGCTATAAGGTCTCCCTAGAGCCTTCTTTTCTCTAGGCTGTGAAACACTGATTCTCTCAGCCTTTCCTCATATAAGAGGTGTTCCATCCCTGTGATCATCTTGGTGTTCCTCCTCTGGGCTCACTCCAACAGTTCCATGTCCTTCCTGTGCTGAGAACCCCAGAGCTGGATGCAGCACTCCAGGTGGGATCTCACAGAGCAGAGAGGCAAAATCCTCCTCCTTGACCTGCTGGCCATGCTGCTTTGAATGGAGTCCAGGATATGGTTTGCTTTCTGGGCTGCAAGCACACAAATTTCATGGCTGCACATCTGGCATACCCTCATGAATACCTGTGAGATTCTTGGATGACTATAAAGCAGGATTTTCTAAGAATGTGGGTATTTAACAGAACTTGAAATGCTGGAATAAGGAGCTACAGAGTCATCCATTACAGGCTAAGCATTGTTCAAAACAAACAGGTTTGTATGGAAATTCATGACTACAGAGTCCACAGATTCTCCCCCAGCACCAAGTAAAAACCTGAAAACACAGATCTCTTCCAAGGAGAAGTGGGCTCCCATGGTAGAAGGTGGTGTTTTCTATTTCAGATAAAGTGGTAGAATCTGAGTTTGGTTTTCAGGATCATCTGATTTGTCACTAGATGGCACATTGGTCTAAAGTTTTAGCCTATAGTTAGAGCAACAGCATGGACAAACAGCAGGTTATAGGTGAGAACCAGCTAGTAATTACATAGTTAATTGCTCTGTGTGTGTATGTCCACATGCCAGTGTCCCTGGTAAGACATACAGGAATAGAGTTTTGTAGATGCTTTTTCTGAGATTGTTGCTCTGTGTACAATACAGTTACATTAGATACAGACGCTTGATGTTTATGTACTCGTAGCCATACTCATTATGGTATTCAAGGCAGGGGTGGGGAGAGAAAAAACATCAAGATGTGCATCTATCATCTGTATGTACTTTTCTGTTTTGCACTTGAAGCAGGTGAAGGTCAGGTCAGACAGTGCACTTCAGGGCCTCCTTGAAGGAGTTTTGTTTATCTAGGACCTCATATTTAAAATAATGTGAAATGGATCTTAGGAACACTACTCTTAAATGACTAAAAAAGTGGTCTGTGGAGGACAGATAAGGATTTTATATTAGTTTGCAGGTAGAGAGGGGTAGGCTTCCTCCAGTATCTCAATAAGGTGTTTTCAGATGTTATTGCCGACATCTTTTCCTGAAATTTGAAAAAAGGCAATGAGTCAGAGCCCAGAAGACTCTGTTGTGTGTTGTGTTGTGTATCCATTGTCTTTATTTTAAGCCACAAATAAGTGCCTCATATTCCTAACTACTGCCATTTCCCCCTGCCTTCCCTTCTTCTGCCATTCTTTATGAAGAAATAATTTGCTGGCTGAGAAACCCACTGCAGCTGAGAGAAATGGGTAACTTGCATATGAATTTCTGCAATGCACTGTGACTAGCAACACATTTCAGGTATTTGTTTTCTCATCTGTGGGAAGCACCTTCTTTTTCAACATTTTTTGGTGCATTCACTTTCTTTTCCAAGATTTTTATGCCTTCTTGAGGAAGATACATGCAGAGATTACCTGATATGCTCTCTTTTGCTCATGACTATCCTTCTCTTTACCTATTTTCTGCTGTTGTTTACCCCATGAGTCTGGTATTTGTATACCAAGGAAGTGCTTGGATTGGGGATTTGAAACTGCTGGGAACTTTGATTATCAGAAGTAATTCCAAGTTCTGAATTTTCAAAGCAAGGCAGAAGGCTAATACATATTAAAAACACAGGACTGAGGTCTATCTATGGAGAAGGTGCTGCATTTCTTTTAATAGCATAAGCACTCAATTTACACTAACTTCTCAGCTCACTGGAAAAAGCCAGGCATGTTGAGAAGCTTACTATAAGTATAGAAATAATTTTTGTTCTTTGTGAGACTGTTCTGTAGTGAAGCAGGAAATTCACAGGAGACTCAGCACATCAGGTTCATTTTGAATTCTACTGTGCAGTAAAACTGATCTTCAGCTTTCTTGAACTTTCCATTCCCCCCCATTACATTTTCCTTTATGTATTATGTATTTTTGTCCTGAGATGTGGGACTGGCCATTTATAATAGCATATATTAGGTGGAAATTCAGATTCAGATAAAATCCAGGGGAAAAAAATATTATTAATTCAACAACTGTTCTTTTTCTTTCACATTACAGAAATTGATTTTGGTAAAAGACCTTTACAATTGGTGCAGTTTGAAAATAAGGGGTACATCTCTGTGGTTGGATTCATTCTTCTCCTTAATTCTGAAATATTACTTGATTTTACCAAGTCTGGGAAAGTCTTGAATTTCTAACCTTCAGAAACTAGGTAACAGTTCTGCTGTGATCTTTGGGTAGCAATTAAAAGGACTGTCCCAGTTCTTGAAATGGAAAAGCTGTAGGGACTGCCACAATTTGTAGAGTGTTTTTACCAGAGATTTTTTTAAGATGGGCTTTATCTTGCTGAGTGTGATTCTCTCATTTTATACGCTCATGAGGAAAGGAAAACAGATGGAGGTGACCACACGGTGCAGGTTGGGGTAAAAAGAGGCATGTGTCAATATTCCTTTTTTTTTTATCAGTGGAGAGGTGGAGAGTTTATCCTTTGTCCTGTGAAGGAGAAACCAAAGATGAGTCTTGCTTGTCATCTGTATCTGAGTGTAGGAAGGAGTCAAGATTTGTTGGTTTGTGTTTTACAGGTTGCTTCTACATGGGATGAAAAACATGTATGTCTTAGATAAGTGAAACTTCTTTCTCTGTCTGGTGGGATGCAATTAGCTAGAAAAAAAAAGTCATTCATGAGAAGCTCATAAGGAACCCTGACAACATGGAAATAATCTGTCTTTTTAGGGCTTTCATACTTACATATACCTACATTCTTATAGTCCTCAAAATGTCTCTGAAGTCAGTGGAAGATTTGGTCAAGGAATTTAAGTTCATATCTAAGATCTCTTCTAAGAGACATTCATCTGATCTCTTTTGAGGAATCTGAGAAATGTTTTTACTCTGGTGAAACAGTAAAAATCTACACCTTTATCAGAAAAGAAAAATCATAAAAGATAAAAAGAACACCCAGATAGATGAAAATCAGAATGAAGAAAGACTCAGTGCAGTAAAGGTTAAGGGGCTTTGTGGCTAGCACAGGTCTTTCTCGTGAGAACATTTTGCTGTGTTTTATAAATAAAGTTTGGATGTTTTTGCAAACAGGGTCTCAAGATTTGGGCAGTTCAGGCCTGGCCAATTAGGCCTAGGGGGAGGTTTTTGACTGACCAATCTGGGTGACCTGTGAAAAGTCTATATATATGGAAATCAAAATAATAAAGTGTCTCTTTTCTTGCCTGAGAACCTGGGTTTCTACGTCTCTGCTAGCGGCTCAACAGCGACAGGGCTTCTTTTGCTTCTCTAGGCAACTTAAAATATTGGAAACAGGCCTTCCTCATAGGTGATAAATAATGTCAGCCAAAATCCTTTCCAGAACTATTATTTTGGAATTAGCTATCAAATATATCAATAGTTTCACTCCAGTACCTTTCATTACCGCAAAGTTAATGGAAAAATTATTGATTGGTAGTTCAAGCCATACAAATTAACTTTGTGCAACAGTAGCATACAGAGTTTAACTACCCGTGAGGAAGCACTTCACTGGCATAGGCATTCCTGTTTCAGGGAACACAGCCACAGCAATATCTTTCACACACTCTGTCATGCTACAACATAGGCTTTGTTGATGACATGCCTTATTTAATTTGCAGTCCATGCAATGATGTTGCTGGTATGGATTATTTTATATGAGGAAAACATTTGCTGTCTCTGGGCTTGTGGAAATAATTCTGAAACTTTAACTCAAATACCTCCAAGAAGGTTCAAACTGGAGAGCAAAAGATGGCTTATTCTGAATGTCTGACTTGCTTGATGCAACACTTTTCCTCATTCTCTTCACTATCAGCAACTCACAGAAGCTCTGTGTGGCTTGGGCAGTAGCTTGTTACAAGGTGCTGCTGGAACTCATTTCTAGGCAGGAGCCCAGCTTAGTAAGTTTCCTGTCATGTGAGCCTGCATGTGTTTTAATATGTTTATTCCGTGATGGTGGGATTTGTATAAATTAGGAGCTCTGGAAAGAAACTTACATTTCTTAGATTTTGAAGATGGTTTTCCCAAATCTTTGTATCAGTCACATCACCCAAAGTATTTCCTTTTGTATCTAACAAAAATTTGTTTCCAGCAAAAATGAACTGAAATATGTTAGCTGAAGTTTAGAGGAGGAAAATGAAATAGTGGCAAATGCATGGTTTTAGAAATCATGCATGTTCTTCAGTTGCATCAGCTACTTTCTCCCTAGTCTGATTCTTGAGGAAATTATAACTGTGAAGTAATTTTATTTTCCTGCTCCCTATTTACTTAGGAAAATGCCCCATGGCATTATTCTGTATCAACATGATTATCCCACTCAAACTGTCATATAAGCAATGAGGACTTTACATCTTGAGTTTATTTTTGTCTTTGAGGAATGCCCAGTGTCTAAACTGTCATCTACAGAGAAAAGAGAACACTTCAGCATGGGTTCACCAGCCGACCAGCTACATGTCAGCATAAAAAAGAAATCATCATAGGAGAAGGCCAGTTCCAGTTTAACAATAGACTATGTTTATCACTTGATCCTCTTTTGAGCAAAACATCTACTTCATAATATCACTTGGATTTTGTGACATTTTAGGTGACAGTTGATTTAGAAACTCAGCTGCTCAGACAAATTTTATCTGCTGATGTGTGGCTGAAACATTAATTTTATCTTTAGTTTGAGCTGTTTATTACAAGTTGATCATTGATCACAGATAATGACTGATACCCTGAAGGTTAATGCTTGAATGTATTCTTCTAAAATTTAAAAATATTCCTGTGTTCAAGCCACTGCAATGCAATATTCCACTGCAGTGCAAGATAGAATTAAATGTTGTGATTCTGATATAAGGGTACTGCTTATATATGTCTAATTAACCTACTCCAGATGTCAGCACTATTAAAACCTGTCTGTCATCTGCATAATGGGTAATTTGTTACACCAAGCAAAATACCTGGTTTTCAGATAACCAGATTTTAAAAAACAAAACAGTTATATTTTCACCCCAGAGCATAATGAATACCGTGGAAGAGTCATACTGTCAGTAAGATTCATTCCACTGGGGAAAGTTAGCATTGTTCTATTTACGTCAAGAAATACCTGTTTTGTGTTTCAACACTGTAGAGCCTGGCATTAACTCTCTCCTTGCTACACCAAATCTTCCAAACACTCATTTTTAATAAATATTGCCACCTATAAAATATTAATGCTTCATAGCAGCAATAATTCATTACTCCTCCCCAAATAAATGCAGTTAAACCATTAGCTGAAGGCTCTCTTGCCCCAAGTGACAGCTTACCGTGAGCTTTATTAAGATATCTTGATATATATGCAGGGCTGTTTGGTGATGTCAGGGCTATGTTTCAAGCCTCTAACAAGGCAATTCACATCAGGAGGGCACAGTGGAGGGATTGTCATGCTGCCTCCTGCAGCACCTCTTTACAGACTGTCATGCAGACTGAATGCTCTGGGATTCAGCCGTGCTTGTCTTCTTTCTTTTGCCAGTCCTACAACCTCCAGAGCTTCTGGAAGAATCTGGCTGATTATCTCTCAGCTATGAGAATATAAAAATACGATGAAAACTAGCTTTCAGATCTGTTCTTATGCCATAGACTTTAAAAAAACCCTAAATTCGCATAGTATGTCTAAACTTGTCATACACAATGAGGAGTAAACAAGGAACTTCAAAGGTAAGCAAGGGAAATATCTTTAAATAGCTGAAAGGTGGATGAAGTAAACATCTGCTGATTAAATACCGAGGTCATTAATAAAAGAAGGCTCTTGAATTAGTCATCCCCTTTCTGTCTGTGGATATTAAAAAGTTGCAATGCTAAATACAGAGGCAATGCAACTGAGGATCAACTGATTTGAGGTACTCTCAACAGTGTAAGACACAGAGCAATACCTGTGCTGATTCTGCTCTCACTAACAGTAGTTTTGTAGTAGTGCAACCCTATTGAAATTTTACCTTTCCTTGACTGCAAACCACCATGGTACTCTCAAAAATGCAAATTAGGGGTCTGAGGCTCTTCTTGTGTAGAGTTGACTCCTGAAAAAAGACTGTGGATGCAGGATGGAGAGATGCTCTTCTCTTGAGTAAAGTGAATTGATTCCTACTGGATTTCATGGAACTGTGGATAAAATAATGTTCACCAAATCAGAAGGGAATTCAAATTCTTGAACACAAAGAGAGAAAAGAATATTTACATATCAAGGGGTTAGTGTTCTTCTGTTTAAAACCAATAATTTTTCTACATGCATCTCTTCACCCATTCAAGCTAAAGAGGCCAAAGACCTGGGAGCCACTGTAGTTACCCCTCTACAGAATTTATCTGTAAAATTGTATGAGGTGATTTTCCTCCTCAAAGTCACCTCTCACAGGAGCGACCTGGTTTTCACTTAAAATATGCCAATAATGTAGCAATGATGTTTCAGGCTCTGTACTGAGGCTTTTTCCTCAAGTGTCAAGTACTTGCCAGTCCCTTACTTTCACCTCTGTACACATTCAGCTTGCAATTAAGACTGTCAAGAAGATGAAAGTGACAGTTTCAAGTAGACAACCCCAGCCCTTATTATCCCTACAGCTTCCTGATTCTGTGTCTTCTGACCGCTCTGTCCATCTTCTTACGGATGGATGGATGGATGGATGGATAGATGAATGTCATTTTAGAAGGCCCTATTCAGCATTAAAGCCTCATTTTTTCCTGCAGAGTACAAGCAAGGGCCTGCAGATGTCTGATGGATAGGTAACACCTATTATAGAAAGCTAAGGATGTGTTCCTATGCAGATAATTGCACAGACAGGGATACTTTAACTTTGGTGAACAGATGAAGAGAATAGGCCAAGTACCATAATTTTGGCCTCAGTTAGGAAACAATCAGTCTTCATAATGCAAGCTCTCTAAGCTGGACTTTCATAGGTTTAGGTAACAGTGCCAAATGAGCAGTCATGAAAGACAAAAGACATTAGCCAGCAGTCCAACAAAGCCTCCTATTTGTGCAATTTGACGATGTGATTGACAGTGCTCCCAGCATCTGATCTTCACTAACAACTCCCAACTGGCCTAAGATGCATTAAGGCTGTTGTTACATTTGTGAGGTAGCAGTACATTTAGTGCTTGGATTAGTGTTTTTTTCAGGGTTCTTTTATCATGGGGAGTGACCACCTTGGCTTGGGTGATGCTGGAAATACAGTATTGGGAAATACATGCAGAATAATTAGGCCAAACACACCTGGCAAAACACAAAATTTCCCTTTCCACTGAATTCAGTACTGATCTGCCAGGAAATATTTCTCTCTGTCTACCAAAGATGCCTTCACATTCATTTTTGAATTACAAGTTTGTGGCTAGCACAGGTTTTTCTTGTGAGAACATTCTGCTGTGTTTTATAAACAAAGATAAAGTTTGGATGTTTTTTAAACAGTGTCTCGAGATTTGGACAGTTTAGGCCTGGCCAATCAGGCCTAGGGGGAAGTTTCTAGCTGACCAATCTGGGTGACCTGTGAAAAGTCTATATATATTGAAATCAAAATAATAAATTCTCTCTTTCTTGCCACACTGAGAACTCGGGTCTTTTTCTCTGCTAGTGGCTCAACAGTGACACAAGTTGAACCTTGTTTGGTGATTGTAGTACTTGTCATCAAGATTTTCCTAAGTTACCTTGTCCAAACACATGTTCTTAGTGAATTAAACGCAAGAAAGAAGAAGCCACTAATATGCAAAAAGTTTTTATTAAAATGTGCAGACACACACAGAAGCTCACATAATTTACATGAACCAATTAAATGACACACTATGCTCCTAATAAGCAAGCTTGAAGATAAAATTAAATTATATTTTATTTGCTAAATGAATTGACCTTTACCAACACAATCTATAAAATTAATTTACCATGCTGTAACCCTTGCAGATTGGCAGTCCTTTCACACCAGGAGTCTAAAAAATAAGCACAACAGGCATTTCAGTACCCGGTAATATATCATTAAAACATGTCCCAAGGCATTTCACAATCCATAAACAGTACAAGTATTAGCAATCCATTACTCATTATAACCACCACGTGGCCTAGATGTTATCTTGCACAGCATCTTAATTTTCCTTGACCCTATCTCCATATTGCTTGGGAGAGGCCCCTTATGTGAACTGGTGAAAAATTCCTTCAACAGTGAACTTCAGTGTGCCAAATACTTCACTTTAGTTTTGGAGACATGGTATGTTGGTGTGAACTTGAAGTTCTGGAAAATGTTTGTAACATTTGAATTTTGTGGTTTGAAATCAAATGCCTTTTTTCCTTCAGCCTCTCAAAGAGCACCAAATGCTGAAAGCATATTTGAATTTCTTTGCAGTTGTATGGTTTGTATACAGGATTTTGCTATCAGCTGGGAAAGAAAAAAGTCACAAAACACAGGTAGTTAAAAGCACTCTTACGATTGCTTCATCACTGACAAAATCAAAGGATCTGAATTCTGGATGTTTTGAGAATCCTGTGCTGCAAATTGGCAGTGCTTTGCAGTGGTGTTCCTGTGGTTTCCCAAATCCACAACACAGTACTCCTCTTGGTTAACAAGCCCCTTGGCTTTTGTGTAAGCATAAACTACATTCATCTGAGTCATGCTAGAGTGGGAAATCTACTTTATCTGAAAACCATAATTAATTTCAGGTATGTTCCCAAAATAAGAGATGCCAATTGGCAATAGCAATATAACTCTTCATCAGTAGCAACAAATCAGTTGCTTGCCAGTGGTTTGTTAGCCATGCTGTAGTGGTCTGGGAAAGCTGTACCTTAGATGGCTATAGAAACCCACAGTTGTGTGCTGGGGTGCAAAAAGTCTTTTTCAGACCCGGTGGCTTCATCTGTGGTGCAAAACAGATCTGGGTCAAGACATAAGATTGAGTAAGGTATCATTAATCCTTCACACTGCTTAGCTCCTGACATGATTTTGGTTTGTGACAACTAGCACTCTCTGAGACAATACCTAGGAACAGTCCAGGGAAAAGAGTTCATTTCCAATACTTAATGTGAACAACACTGCTTTACGTTTACCTGCTTTGGCCCTTCACTATCCTTCAGCACTGTCCAGCAAGCTTTGTAGATACAGATGGTCCTGCCTCAGAGAGGCAAGAAGAGACACATTTTTGTCTCATCCTATAAAAACACCTCTCTGAACTGTGGCAGCACAGCCTCTGAGAACTGAAAATTGAACTCCTTGTAGAAGCTGGAGACAAATGTTGGTCAGATGATAGTCAGTGGGAATGTAGCCCAAGTCGCTAGAATTCCAGGCCAATGAACCATTCACTGGCTTTGTTTTATGTAAGAATAGAAGATAGCCTGCCTATCTACTTTCTTGGAAGAAGGAGTTACTTTTAGCCAAGTTGTGTCTACAAATGAGCATGATTCTCCTATGATGCAGCTCTTCAGTGAAAAGGCAGGTTGACAGGACAGGGAGTAGAACTCATCATATTTTTCAGCAAAGTATTTTATTGTCCTCTCTGTCTATTTTGTTTCTATTTTCCAATATTATAGAATCTTCTTTTATTTGTCTTATTACTCGCACAAACAGAAATATTAAGACTGCTTAAGCAAAGTATTGCCAAAACACACCTGGTCCTGGTCAAATAAATACCCTCAGTAATTAAACCAAAGAATCTACATACAGAAGACAGTAGACTGAAACAACTTCTGCCCTAGGGGTTATTCAGGAAAGACTATGCATGCTCATTTATTGAAAAACACTATTCTTGGTTTTTCTCAGGAGATAATTTTTTTCACAGCAGCCTATTTGGTCCTGTATTTTAAATGGTTGACTAGAACAGTATTTTAGCTATTGCTGAGCACTTTTTATACAGTGCCAAGGCCTTCTCTGTGTCTCACATTGCAATCCCAGTGGAGCAGGCTGAGAGTGAACAAGAGGTTGGCTGACCACAACAGACAAAAGGGATGTTCTAGACCATATAGTATCATTCTAAGCAGCAAAATAGAGGGGAGTTTTTCCAAAATAGCTGTTTCTTGGTGACTATCTGGGCATTGGTGTGCTGGTGGTGAATGATTGCTTTTGTATCACATCAGTAGTTTTTTGTTTTGGTATTTTTTGTGTTTGTTTTCTCGAGGGTTTTTTCCCATTTCCTTCACTTAATACGTTGTTTTTATCTTGACCTATGGGGTTTTTAATCTCACTTCTACCTTTTTGATTGTCTCCACCAGTTCTCTGGGGGAAGTGAGCAAGTGACTGGGTGGGGGCTTACCTACCACCTGGGGTCAACCCACTGTAGACATAATTATGTCTGTCTGTTTGTCCATCTTTTAGAAATCTTTTAGTTTGTAATCCTGACACCAGAAAATACCCGCAGGCACAGAATGCAACAGGTGAATGTGGCTTGGGTACACTAGACAAAACAGTAAGGATGAAGGAACAGTGATTTGCCTTGTCTGAGTTTGCAGACCAAGCACCAGAGTATGCAAATACTCGTTCCTAAAAGCTGTGGTTCCATTTGGTGTTTGAGTTCAGAAATACCTACCTGCAAAAAGAAAATCTAGTCTGTATTAGTGAAAATGATGCAAGTATAACAAGGTCATTTGGAGAGAGACATGGTAAACTTGCCATTTACACTCTGAAGAAGTAAACTTTACAGAGAACAGTCAACAACCTCTGTAGACTCTTACAAAGCATGATAGCTGCAAAAATGCCAGGGAATGGAATTTTTGTAACATATCCTGTGGCTGTTTTCCAGGTTGGACAGGCATTATGCTTTGAAAAATTACCCGTATCTCAGTAAGGGACAGTCAGAGCTATTCTATGCTTACCAATATTGGCTTGTGGAATTGAAAATGATGAATTGCTTAAATTTGGTTCCATTCATTCTTAACCATACTTAATAGCGCTTTTAATCAAAGAGGCTTGTTATAAAAACTGTAAATTCAAGACAAAAAAATCTTTACAGAGTAGGAAAATTATTTATTAAAGAAAATTCTGGGCATAGTGCCAAAATCTATTAAGCTGATCGATATCATTTGGAGGGAAGTAACTGGAGATATAATTTTGTCATCCATACAAATGTTGGGAAGGCTGCCATGTTGATGACAGTAGAAAACATGAAAATATATAAGTACTAGAACTTTCCAGGTTTCCAGACTGAAGTCAACAAAGTTACTCAGACTTATACTTCAAAACTTATATTGGAATTTGACCTAATTCTCTAAGAAAGTATATGCTGGGAAAATATTTAATTTTCAGAGATATCAGATACTTCAGATCGTAGAGTAAAACTATCTTCTCCAGACTGAGGGACTTGTGTTCACTGTACAGCCAACCAATATTTAAAAAACCATCTCTACCTCCCTGTGGGAAGCATTAAATATCACCAAGTCACAACAAGATTTCAAAATGCAAAGTATTCACCATACTTCTATTTCTTGTTTGGTTTTTCAAAACCATATATCTTGTAGAATGACTAAAGTAAATAATTCTAGAGCAGCACCTTAATTTAGAGTAAAATAATAAAGCACTTCTTTCCCAGGTTTCCAGATAAGGGTTATTAATACTAGGTTTCCAAGGTACAGACTTTTTCTGATATTAATAAGATTTCCCAGTGACTGAATATACTGTGAATGAGTATCTTCCTTTACATGGCAATATACAAACAGCTAAGAACATGAAGAAAAAGTGAGTATGACAACACAAAACTGCATAATTGTCCACAAAAAAAAACTATGAATATACTAAGCCAAACAAAACAAAACCAGACTTTGATTTAGCTTTTATTTCCATCACCGATCTGATTCACAGGGAGGGCTTTGAGGGTGCAGTTTTGCCATGTAGTTTTTCCTATTGTTCAGACACAGTGTGTGCTGGCTGCTCCCTGGCATGCCAGGGAACTGGGAGTTGCAGGGTCTTCCTGGGCTGGCAGGACAGGGCAGGGCATTGCCAGCCAGAGCTTGTCCCACTGCTCTAGTCGGAGAGCAGGCTGGGGCAGGCAGGACAGCCTGGCTGGGCCATCAGCCCAGGGCTGAGGGCAAGGATCAGCTCTGGTGAAGGCAACCAGGGTCAGGGACAGGCTGAGGATGTTAAAAGGGTCAGGATGAGGCCAGGCCGGGAAATCAGTCCATAGGACATAGCCCAGATGAACAGACTTCATGGCCAACCACATATGTGGCTTTAGGTGAGGGACAATAAAAAACAATATTCTGAGATTAATGCCTGTCATCCTATTGAAAGTGAAAGTACATTTCTCTTCCAATAGACTGTTTCTAAACAATGTTTTAGTATCTGTATAGAAAGTAAATTAAACTCATGATTAACCTAAAAATGCAATTGACATGAAGGACTGAGATTAATTTGTTGGTCTTTATGAGCTTAGAAGTTGTCTGTGATATACAGAAGTGGTAGGAAGAAATCAGATGCATTCACAGCTTGAGACACATGCAAATGATATATTTCTGTTTACAGGATGATAGCAAACAGACATATTTTAAGTAAGAATACATACTAATTCATTTTCTATAGTAACTTGATTTTACCCATAAAGCAACAAAAATTTACATAAGCCTACATTCTCATGTCTACAGTGGGCAAATTTAAAAAGTGCTGTTCAGTCAGAATATTTTTATATACTTCACTTTGCATTGAGGTAGTTAAGTACAACTTTTTTAAGATCAGAGAATCATTTAGGTTGAAAAAGGCCTTTAAGATCATTCAGTGCAAATATAAACCTAACACTGCCAAGTCCACCACTAGACCATGTCCCTAAGTGCCACATCTATATATCTTTTGAATGCCTTCAGAGACAGTGACTCAACCACTTCCCTGATGACATATTAAGTTTGTGGATTTATCACCAGCGTGTCTGTCAGAACCAGCCACACATGATGGATGCTGAAGGAAGCAAATGAGATGACAAAATGGCAAGAGTTTGAAGGAACTGACACAACAGTGTCTGGTTTTGTTAAGAAACATTAATCAAAAGAGGCTGCAGTTAAGAATTAGAGATTTTTGTTTACTGACCATGGATTCAAACACTTAGATTATGCCTTTTGTGTGGTTATATCTTCAGGATTCCTTGGCTAAATAATCTACTTTAAAAGATCTTACTTAACTTTATTAAGTGATGGCCAAATTTACACTGAGCTTTTGAGATATGGTGTTGACCTTTTACCTTTCTCTCTGGCTTTACTCAGACACATAGCCAAAGGCTAAATCAGGAATCTAATTCTTACTGAGACTCTTGATATCAGATGGATTTAGCTGAACAACTTAAAATCAATGTGATATTTGCTTCCTCTTATGTTGTACAGATTTTGGCTGATTGTTTAATCTTTGTGGTTCTTTGTTTTGTTAGCTTTAAAGGTATAATGCTGGATTACAACAGCAAATGGGGCTGTTCACTGTTTTCTGCTCAAAACTACTTCTTACTCTTTGCCTGTGTCATTTACAGTTTGAATGCCTTATGCTTCAAGGAACATTGCAAAAGACATAAACTTGCATGGTTCTGCTGCAGTACCATTCTTTATTATCTGCATCTTCTTCCACATATGTTATCCTAATGTACAACTTAAGATGCCTATGTGAGCATCTTATTAGCATTCAGCAAATCCTCATTAATATTTTCTGCCCAAAGTCATGACCTGAACATTGCTACAGCAATTGAAACAGAAACACAAAAATATATAGGTAAGTAGCAGTTTGAGACAAATTCATGAGAGAATGCTGAAGTCTAAAGCTGTGAACAATTTAGAGACACTAAATGTCAGGACTTTCACTGTATAATTAGGAATATTTTCATTCTGAAGGGGAAAAATAGTTGTAATTCCAAGCATACAGTCTCAAATATGTGCATTGAATTAGTAAGATGACCCAAAGGGACTCTCGGAGATAACTGAAAAAGCTATCTGCATATATTATGTTTCTGCTGCACAAAGTTCTTTTGCTGTGTGAGTCATCAGCCACTGGGAGGTCTTAAGAAGCAGGTTTTTTTCTTGAAAGGATGGCTGGAGAATTAGAGAAACATAAAACTTAATTAAACGTAGTTGATGCTACACTAAGCAAGTTCCAGCATTCAACCGGATTTTACTGGATTGAAAGATACAGTTATCTCAGAGACATAATGACATTTGCAACACCATGTAAAGCAGAGCGTCCATCTCTTTTTTGGTAGCAGTTGAAAGTCCTTCATTGTAAGGAACATTTTCCACATCTTAGTTATCCTTGTCATTTATTTTCTCTAAATCTTCTGTAATTTCTTTTCTAGCTATTAGAACTAAAAACGTGATTCCAGTGGCATTCGCATGGATACAAAGTAGTAATGTTTTAACCTGGGCAGCCTTGAACTCCAAGATATACAGGGATTGCTTCCATATTGCTCTCAGTTTCACAAACAGTGTGCTCATATTGAAGTGACCAGTGCAGGAGAGAGTTTTCTCAAGACATAACATATAGTCTCCTGTCTTGTAAGTAAAATGTCCCATACTCTCTTGGTGAGTATGGGTTGTTGATTTGGTTGCTTTACTTTTTCTTCCCACCAATTATGGACTACTTTCCCAGTAACCTGGTTTGACTTTTGTCGGTAATCTGTCCTTTTCATTAGTGTTTAGGTCTCCAATCTCATCTGTAAATCTTATCAGTCATTTCATCTATTTTTTTTTGTTCAGATTGAGGGATGAAAACCTGAATAAATTAATTATAAATGCTACTGATACATCCTGGCTTAAACATGAAGATTCTATCTCTGTATTTAAATTCTATCGAAGTTGTTTGGGTTTATTATAATAAAATGTCACAAAGAAATATTTTAAATCAATTTTTCTTTTTAGGGTGGAGTGTGTGTATTTTGCGTCCAAAAATATAATGCTGTTAAACAATCAAGTTAATGGAAATATCTATTGCTTGCACCTATATTGTGTAGCTGTAATTACACTATCATAATTAATTCCTCGCTTTCTGACTCTTTTCCAGCCATTCTAGTATCTTGGCCAAGACTTATAATTTCTAATAGGCGTTTTTAATGTTGTCATAGCATAAATTTCCTTCTATTATCTAGAATTTTGGCAGTGTTCCAAGAATTACCAAACACCAGCATTAATGATTCAGAGCACTCATAATCATATCTCAAAATTACAGAAGGGCTGAGGTTGGAAGGGACCTCTGGAGGTCATCTTGTCCAATGCCCCTGCAAAGACACCTAGGGAAGGCTGTCCAGGACAGTGTCCAGATGGCCTTTGAGTATCTCCAAGGATGGAGACTCCACCACTTCTCTGGACAACCTGTGCCTCAGTCAACTGCACAGTAAAGAAGTATTTCTGAAGTTCAGACAGAACCTCCTGTGTTCCAGTTTGTGCCCATTGACTCTTGGTCTGTCACTGGACACCACTGAGAAGATCCCGGATCCGTGTTCTCTATATTCTCCCTTCAGATATTTGTACACACTGATGAGCTCCCTCCTGAACTTTCTGTTTCCAGGCTGAACAGTCCCAGCTCTCTCAGTCTTTCCTCATAGGAGGGATTCTCCGATCTCTTAACCATCTTCATGTCCCTCTGCTTGTTTTTTTTTCCAGTAGCTCTCTATCGTGGTTATACTGGGAAGCACAGACCTGGACACAGCACTGCAGCTGTGGCCTCACCAGTGCAGAGTGAAGGATCAACTCCATCAACCTGTTGGCAGTGCTCCTTCTAAATCAGACCAGGATAAGCCTCCTTTGCCACAAGGGCATATTGTTGGCTCCTGTTCCACTTCGTGCTCACTAGCACCTGCAGGTCTTTTCCTGTAAAGCAATTCCCTTCTACTAATTCTGCTGGAATGCACAGAATTCTTAGCTGAGCCATTAAAGAGATTAGGGAAATAAGACCCCTAACTTCAGTACCTACAGTTGACTATATTTCTGGGTTACTTACTGATGGAATTAAAATTATTTCATTATCATTTGAAAGAAATTTATATTTATGTCTAAGTATCACTAAAGCATGCCCCTAAGCACCTTTTAAGTATCTTCAGAGATGGTGACTCAGTCACTTCCTGGGCAGCCTGTTCCAATTCTTGAACACCATTTCAGTGAAGAAATTTTTCCTAATCTAAAATTTTTTCCAAACTAAAACTGACACAACTTGAGGCTGTTTCCTCTCGTCCTGTCACTTAACCTGGAGAAGAGATCAACACCCACCTTGCTACAATCTCCTTTAAGGTAGTTGTAGAGAACAGTGAGATCTTCCCTGAGCCTCCTTTTCTCCAAGCTAAACAACCCCAGCTCCCTCAGCCACCCCTATGAAATCCCACAAGGTTCACTTGTCTATTGGTCCTAGGCAACACCTTCATGCTTTCAGTAAATGAAATAGGTGACATGATCTTGAACATCATCAATAAGCAAATGTCTCCCTTCTGTTTCCTGTTTTAAACCACATATATACACACTGCCTTTATGGGGATGGCTCATTGTTTGAGAAAGGTCTGTCTTTGTAGGATAAATATTGCAATCACCTTATTGCAAATCTGAGCAAAAGAGAGGTGATAATGAAGCTTTTAGGGATCCATTTGGGAGAAGCTGCAGTGTAGGCTGCTGTGGTTAAAGATCTGTGCCCACACTTTAGCAATTTAGGTTTTTTACTTATGAGAGTCACAGCAAGCGCCTAGAACTCTGAGCAGTGGTGAGTAACACTTCCTGGGAAGTGTTCCTGGGAATTCTGGTGGGCTAGGAGACTTACCTCACCCTGAAGTAATAACCTGGCTTCAGTTATTAATTTCTTTGGTACATCTTCTGAAGTATAATGAGACTATAAATGAGCAAGAAACTCTGGAAAATTCATCTGTTGCAGCATGATGCACTATTTCTCTTCAGCAACACAGCTTCCCACAAACTCTTCAGATCTGTTGTTCATTTCACAAATTTCTCTCCAGGTGGAAAACCCAAGGTCAGATTCTTATCTTCAAGTGTTTTCTAACTAGAGCACAGGAAATCTGAGAGATCAACTAGCAGTGACATAAACAAGACTAAGTTTACTCCTCTGATACAATGCAGTTGTCTTCAAAAAGATAAAGCATGTTCTTTTTGTGCTGTGTGAGGAGTGATTTCCCCATTGTTTTTAAAAGCACATTGTAATAAACCAGGCAAGTCTAAGATGAGAAGCAGCAGCTCATAACTAACTGCTGGAGCTCACTTAGGCTGAGTTTTCAGCTTTCACTCATACCTCTGTCAGCCTTACTGGGAACTTTCACTTATGTGAAAGGACAATTAGGTGCATTTATATTCAAACCTTGCAACATAATTATCAAAGGGAAAATTGTGAGTCTCCACTTAAGAGTAATTGCTGCAAGAGATCCAATTACGTTTTGCAAGGCAGGACTTGTCTTACAAAAATCCTAAACTTGCCCTCTAGCTTCATTTTAGTGTCAATAGCAAGAATCAGAAATACACTACATATCTCTACTCAGAGTTACCTCTAAACCTAGATGGTGTCAAACCCAAGCAGGTAATTTTCTTTGTTTTATCATACTGTCATATACAATCTCTTTTGTTGTTTATTTTTGCTGAACATGCCCATATTTATTCACCATACCTAGATACTTTAATTTAAGCCCTAATATTGTTGTGCTTGTGCTGCACAAACACACAGTAAAAGCCCTTCTCTCACAAGGATTGCTATCTAACCTCATAAAACAGGCACAGTCTTTTTAAGGGATTGAAAGGCACATGGTGTGAGTGCTCCAAAGTCCTACAGGAGATTTGTGTGAGAACTTGGGACAGAATTCAGTTTTGCAATGTCCTTGTTTCATTCTCTATCCTCTGGATCCATATGCCTCTCAACATAGGTCAAAAATTGGGAAGAGACTGGTTTTTTTACCATGATCTCAGTGGAAGTTGCCTTGTGTCAAACTCATGAATTTCAATTGTCTGTGTCAGAGTATCCATTATTCTTTCAACTTAATAGTGGAAATGGAATAGAAATCTTCACTAGAATAGGAATATTTTTTAAGTCTCATGTCTGAATTAACCAGAAGAATGCTGTTGCATAGAACATTCTTGTTTTCCATTGCCAGGTAGAGTCGTTTTATTCATTATGTGTTTAGTTTTGATATCTTTGTTATCCCTTAAGATGGGACATGTTTTGACTGAGCATAATTTTTGAAGACAATCTTCTAGATTCATAATAAGTATGGCTTTTATTAATCTCTCCAGCTATGCACATCTGAATATTTTTTGGTCAAATACAATATTCGAAAGTTAGACAGACTGATTCTCCATCCTTTCAGTTCTGAAATTAAAGAAACCCAATTTAAGTCACTTATTCTGCTAATGGAAGAATAGTTTAAACAGATCTAGTAAGTTGCTTGTTCCTTTACAAGACATTAAGATATAATAGTCAAATTCTTACTGTCTGGTGCTGAAAACCATTTTCATATTCATTACTCACATGGCCTCAATCACTGATAGGAAAGCCACAATCTCTTTATTTCACAATATTTTTCCTTTTGCCATGTATGCAGTTAAAGTATATTTTCACATTCCTTTGATTAGAAACTCTTTATGGTTAATATATCAAGTCTCCTATCAAACAAGGCAAAGTTCTAAGCAAATATTGCATCTCATTCCATAGATTAACTTCAACTGCTTATTCTCATAAATGAAAAAAATGCAGATATTTGTAGAATCAAAATCTCTGTATTATTCTTCTGGAGAACCCTTACAGAGAGAAACACACTCAAAGTTTCTATCAGATTTTTTTAACCTGACAGCAGGAGCACAATAGCATCTTTTTCTTTTGAATGTCTGCATAAGCAACATGGAACTTGTCACAATCATTTCAACTATTTCATTGCTAAGACTGTAAAGCCTGTTTTCCTCAGTTAAATTCTAATTTGTTTTATGTATTTTCCTTTTCTTTGTGTGAGGAGAAACAAAAGTATGACAATAAATTACTTTCCCCAACTTTGGTATTGCAGTCATTTTTCCATATTGGTCTCTTAAATAGTACAGAAGCTACTCAAACATTGTCTTCAATATGACTAATGTGCATAAACCTAAGCCTGAGTATAATGTTTATAGCATCTAGGCCACAAGTTTCAGAGCTGCTATTGATGGCCAAGAAATAGAGGCAGTTGTTAATTTTTGTGGGGTTTTTCTTTTTCCTCAGTTCTTTCAGTGCTTTAATTTGGCTTCTTATTAAAAATCAGAGATCATAAATCTGGAAAATATTTGTGTATGGTACCTGGTTTTAGTATGTGATTCAAACCTATTGACTTCAGTTGTTCTGCTAGAATTAAAAAGCAGACTCTAATGTCTGGTGTAGTCTCTGGTCTAATCTTGTTTACTTGCAGAAAGTCATGTTTCTCTAGGCACAGTGTGAAACTGCTTTATTTCAAAATTGACACATCTCTTGTATCCTACCCTCGACAACTTGTGTCTGTGCTCTCAATTAGTTGTGCTTGAAACTGCTGCTTCTGTCTTTCTCCTTCAAGCTGCACAGGCTGCAATCAGTGACCCACAGCCCTTGCAAAGGCAATCAGTACACCTGCTACTGACACTGGAGGTTCTTCCCTGCACTGCTTATGCAGCCAAGAGTATTTGGGCTCTATCTCCCAGGGGTTAATGTAAACCATACGGGTTCTGAATCTGGAAGATTGTCTTCAAAAATTGTGCTTGGTCAAAACATGTTCTATCAAAGTGATAATGAAGGTGTCAAAACTAAATTTGTCATTCTTACTAGAGAATTGAACTGGATTGCTCCAGCTGAGCCAGAAAGTGCTAACAGCAGCCACCAGCCTCAGTGAAGCTTGTAATGCACTTAGAATACCAAACCATACCTGTCCTCCTCCCCACTCTTGCTAGAATTTTACAGGATAACTTACAAACATTGGCCTGTTTGATACTTCTCCATAATGCATTTCATTGAAAATCTACCAATATTTTTGAGAAATAGCACTACCAGTGCTGTTAGTAAAGAAAGATGTGCACTAGCTTGTTTTAAGAGTAGGAGGGAGTATTTTGTGCACGTCCTCTAACTTCACACTTTTCTTGATGAGGGGAAGATATGAGTCCTGGCGTTTGTCCCAACAACTTAAATATGAAAAAACTGCAGGATGAAATACATGAATATTCTTTGAAGAAGGGACAGAATCTGAGGTCTCCCTCCTTTGATCAATTCCTCTAATCCTAAGACCTCACTAGGAAAGCCATATCCACTCTGTTTTCTAAGTTGTACTTCAATTAGTTTTAAAATCCAGAGCAGTTTCACTAAAGGATATTAGTTCTCTCCACTGCAGAAATCCACATACCATGATAGATGGAGTGCTTTGGAGAAGATCTGCCCGGCAGCCAGAAAAGAATTCCATTCCTGCTGCTAAGCTGCTGTAAAATCTGAGTGTTATCAATAGTCTTATTTTGCTGCTGAGTTCAGGAGACCCATTTCTGCACAAATGATCTGACAATACTTAAGTTTGGAAGTGAGATAATGGCTTCATACTCATGCTCAGAGGCACTGTCATGAACCTTAGATTTAGCTACCCCAATAACGTAGAAATAACCCTTTTATGGCCTGAAATTGCAGGCTCTAAGAGTGCAAATATAAGTTCACTCAGATCTAGTACTTCTATATGATCCTGCCTTGAGCTCCCCTGTACACAGTATAAATACATCCTAGTTAGATGCTGTAGTATTCAGGATGATAGCCCTTCAGTCTGATGACAGCACTTTGTTTTAACTTGAATTCCATCTGTAAGACAACCTAAAGGGCACATAATTCTTATAGCATGAGCTGAACAAGCAGCTGAAGGGCAAATGTTCTTTGAAAGGATTTTGGCTCTCTATCAGTGGTGATTCTGTATTTGCAGGTACAGGCATATAGTAGGTTATGTCCAAGGCTGAGGGTTGGGGGTTAGAACAGCGGACATTGAAGGATTTATGATTATGGCTAAATACTGAAAGACATAAAAATGCTGAAGCCAGCAAGACAATTGCTTCCTTATTTATTCTGAGGCTAGTCATTAAATCCTGCAAGACATAGATAGGAAAACAATGAGAAATGGTACTGTAATTTCATGGGACAAAACTTTCTCTTCTGAGGTAAGACTGCCTAAGACAGGACAAAATGAAATAAGGCATAGTAAGGGTTAGACTGGAGGACCTACCAGATCCTCCAGAGCAAAGGCACGAACCAAATCTGAGAACCATGTTTACAGCTGGGTCTTAAGAGATCAGTTATGGATGGAAGTAGGAGGGAAGTTTTAGGTTGATTGGCGGGTCATGCAATATGTATGATAAGGATTGGCAAAAGAATGGCCAACAGTTTTTCTGTTTCATTTCATGTTGGATCAGCATGTAGGCTTAGCTGTGGCTTAGGGTGGATATTCACAGCATTAGAGACCAAAAGGATTGCTCTTCTGGGGGACTCTGAAAAACATCCATGTGCTGCAATGAGGGCAGGGAGGTTGTAGAATAAGTAAATAATAGTCCTATCAGTGCGTCTGTGAATATATGCACCCGTTAAAACTGTGGCCTAAATGAACCCAATCCTAACAAACTGTAAGCCACATTACTGTACTTCTGCAGTCTACGTCTTGTTTCAAAAATATTTCAAAATGCAACAACTGTTTTGCTCTTCACTGCCTGTGACTCAAGTTCTAGCTGCTAACCTACCATCCATCTTGGCCAAGTATCCTGTATCTTCAGAAATACGAAATGTTGCCCAGAAGGTATCAGCCCTCATCTTTGTTCACCTAATAATTAGGTTCACCTAAATAAGGTTGCCATGTTCATTTGAGCCATTCTTAGGATGATGGTGTTAGACATGGTGAAAAGGGCTAAACCCCCTTTTTCTTCAAGGCATCCTATGGAATGATGACTACCTATGAATTATTGCTGCCAGCATATGCCCATGCTAGTACCATTCCTCAGGTTAGCCTTCTGTTGTGGAATCGAAATCCTGAAATTACCCACTGAGAACTTTCTAACTATTTGGGAACTAGCCTCAAATCTTCTGATAACAGACACTGTCCTGCTATTTCAAGCCTTTCAGGAGGAAGGACTAAAGCAAGCTCCTTGACGGGTTATGTTTTGAGCCCTGTAAATCTTGTTATTTGCAGTCCTATGCCTAGGTATAGATTGCGACAGCATGCGGTGAACTGCAACAGCCTGCAGGTAATCAGAAGCTGTTTGTTCATGTCACATAATTTTTCTTCCTGGTCTTGAAGGCGAGTAAAAAAACCAAACTTCCTTTCCTGCTTAGTTTTGAACCTTTGCACCACCTCAGATACAACTCAGCATTTGGCACCAGTGCAATTTCTACTTGTAAAGTGCTTGCCAAAGCCACTACCAGCTAGGATCCCAGGCTGTGGATCTCACATAATCCAGCAATTCAATTTACTGTTGATATTACTATAAAGGTAGGACAGACTGTTTTATGTTCTGCTGAGAAAAGCCCAGACATGGGAATCAGAAAAAAAGGAGTGACATCTTCCATCATTTGTCTAGTATGGGGATTCATAATGCAGTGGGAATGTTGGTACTTTTTGGGTCCAAATTCACTGCTTATATAATATAATTGGAAGGAAACATTTGGCTTAAAATTATTATAATTCTAAAAGTTTAACTTTCTTATTTTCTGTAACTGACACATCTAAAAGGGGAAGCTGCTGCAAAATGGACTGCCCATTTTGAAATTCAAGAGAACAAGATCACAGCTGAAGAGACTATACTGAAAAAGTACAATAAGGGAGGTAGGTGAGGTGATATATTATGAATTTATTGCAAATGAAGAAGGAATAAAAGCTAAAATGTGAAAGTGCTAAGTACCTGATTCATGGCAGCTCACAATTCTACAAAAATCTACTTACATCCAACTGATTAAATATTTAAATAAAACCAACATAAAATCTTGGTTAATATTAGAGAAAAGTAATTCAACCTGTTTATTTATGTCAGAGCAAATCTAATCATCAAAATCCAGTGTACAGGCATCTTGGAATTCACATTTCTTTTTCAGTTTGTAATTTGTTTTATTTAGTTTCTTACTGATCAGCTCATCAACAGTTCATTTCCCAAACACCAGACTTGTTGTTGAGCCTTACCTCCTGTAATGTTTTTCATACATGCTCCAGCTTGACAAACTTGGGGAATCTAGGCCAGACATGTTTTATTTGCATTTAAATTAAATTAAAATCTGTAAAGCTTTTTCTTTTGTTTTTATGCTCTACCTATAGTGGGTTCATGCAGTTTAAAAAAAAATCCACACAATCCAAGTGTAAATCCAGAACTTGTTGTTGCATAAGTGCAGTCTCTTGTTTTACATTAAATACATACAAGACAAATTATTTTTCCCTGTAATTGCATATAAAATAGCTTAGTTAGGTAAACCTGTATCAGTCAGGACAGTGTAGATCCCTTTTGTATCAGGAAGAACAGTTAGCCTGTATGAAGCACATCAGTGTTGGGGTGTTAACTGCATTTGCAATGTCAGAAAAGAATACAGTACCACTATTTTCATTGCTGTTGCTGAAAATGGTGTTTCTTTTAACTTAGGTATCTATGTTTCAGATCTGTGGTCATCTTAATTTGTTTTCAGTTGCTAGAACTAGTCTTTAGGCCCATCAGATAAAATCCAAGGAAATAAATACTAATTGATTCACAGATTTCTAATTTCACGTTTAAAGTGATGGGCCCTGAGCTAAACTTCGCTCTCAATGAAATCTAGGAATTATGATAGAGGGTTCCAAGACAATGTCTGATTAATGCTCTTATCAATGAAAAGATCAAACCAAACAATAGGAATTTTTAGTAATGTGTTTCTGACATTGTGTAAATCCATAGTATGCTTGCATCTCTAATCCTGTAAGGCATTTCCCTCTTTCCCCTGTCTCAGAAAAAATGCAATAGCAAGATTTGAAGAAGGACATCAGGAAAAACAGAGGTAAAATTATGATCAGCATCTCCACATTATGTAATTGTGTATCACTTATGTACAAAAACTAAGGACATGGAAAGAAACATAGGAATCTGTTTCCAAACACAAAAGGTGACCTTTTGTGCAGTGGGTATCTGAGCTGTTGAGCTAGAAGTTGTTTTGGGTCTAAAAGTCTACATGGAGGAATATTCTATAGGAGGATTATCCAAGTGCATCTGTTAATGATTACTACAAAGGTAAATATAATACCTGTGCTGAAAGTGTCTGGAGGGTGTAGAAACACTTTTGAGAAGCAGCATTTTGGCTTTCCTTGTTCTTCTGTTTCTCCTGAGACCCCTGCTTTTGGTCTCTGCTGGAGTTAGTCCTGGATTTGGTCTGACTTTATGCAGTTATGGTATGCATCTTCAGCACCAACTCAGAAAATACCTACCAGTAGTACTCTAAGTTTATTTTTTTTTTAGCAAGTCCACAGAGCTGTGGAATTAATGATTTTATTAAATGCATTTAGAAAACATCACAGAAGTGGTTAGCTGGACCAGATACAGGATGATTCCTCAGGACTGTATAAATGGAATGTCGATTACTTGCACTTTCTGACGAAAAAGCAAGTAAATAGTGAGGCTAGTCTATAGAAAACTTTCCTTAACTACCTGAAGTAATTTGAAGGTATCATAAGCTTGTGGCAGATGGTGAGTTAGGGAGAAGAAATGTTCTTATTTATTTTTGTTCCCTGGTAGGCTTTTCTGTAGCTCTATCAATTTAGTAACAGAGTGACTCATATGAAAACTAATGAACATAACCTGTCAACAACCTTCTGAGGAGAGTGAGTACCATCATGTGATATCTGCAGATCTCTGAGGTACATCTTTACCCTCCATTGCCTCGAGCTACAGGCATGGATTCACAACTAGAACCATGGATTAATTTACATGTTCCCAGAGAGGGAGGGCATAATGTGGGGGTTTTCTGGACCTGGCAGGTGATGCTGTCTTCCCTCAGCTGCACATACCTGCAAAAAATTGATCCCAGTTTTGAGTGATCTGAACTGCTCCTTTAGACTAATGATCTAGCACAGGAAGTTGCAAGGCGGAGAGCTACAGTCACAGAAATTTTGTTAATGGCCGACAGGAAGCTGATAATTTTAAACCTCCTTACATAGATTTGGAATTATCCTCAGTCTGTGGGCCTGCACAGTGGTTATGAGATCCTGTGATGGCAGAGCTTTGAGGTGTCAGACCATGACATTCCATGTAAATCTGGGCACAGATCAGAGGAAGGACCTCAGCTGCCCCCCTGTGCCCTGAGAACTGCAAGGCTCAGCATCCCCTGTTTCCTTCTGAGGAGGGAATGCACCTACACTGCTGTCCCACCTACTATTCTGGGCTTGTCCTTTGCTTTCCAGCCCGTCACTCCTACTGTTTATTTGGAATGGAAAGACCGGTGAGTGAGGGTGAGGGCCATGAATGATTCCACAAGTGTTCCCTCAACCATGGGACAGGACACGAGGTGAATAGGCAGCCTGAGGAAGGTTGAACCTTCTTTCACTGCTAATACGTATCAGAGCCATTGTCAGAAGCCTGATATCTGATAAGTTGCAAACACAGATGGTGTGTTAATGCCTACCTCGTCCAGAGAAGAAGTTCTGTGACTGGATATTTAAATTAAGGATGAAAACTTTGTTCAGAGCTGTTTTGGCTTCCAGGGAACTGTTTAGGAAAGGGAAAGTGCATGTTAAAAACACGGATGATTGAAAATTATAAAAGACTAATACATTTGACACAATTTGCTTTGGGAAAGCTGAATGTCAGTATATTTTAAATAAATTGCTACCAACTTCATTTAAACAAAATCTTCTTTCTCTAAAATAGCAAAAGAATGACCTTAGCACAGGAAGAAAAACAGTAGCCATAAAGTCAATCTATAGCCTTTGGATGAATAGAAAGACTGTCAAGAATACTGGAATATGTAAGTAGATTCTGATATATGACCTCACCTGTTATTTAATCCTAAAATATAGAAAGGCATACTAGCCAATAACATGTTTGTGACATGCAAGTTTCTTAAAAAGCAAAAGCAAACAATGAGCTAGTTTAAATAGATTATCTCCTACAATGTAGTTTCCATACATACAGTGCCCCCAGGACCTGAAGAGAACATTAAATGGTAAAATGGCTGGTACCACTGTGTATTAAGTGTGTACCATTGTGCACCATTGTGTACTGTCAGGTACCATTGAGTATTAAGATATTTTTTGTGTATTTTTGTACAAAGTACAAAACCAAGCAACCAAATTAAAGTTTAGAAGCAAAGTGTTTGGTAAGTTTAGACATGATTGATATGAAAATGTGGACTTCAATCTGAGTGTTTTAAACATTTGCTCTTGGCATGGTGAAAAAAGAAAATAATGTTTATACTAAGTGTGAATTATCATACAGACAGTTATGGTTCACTGAATGTACAAAAGCCATTTTTTTATTCATTCCTTTTTTCCATTTTTGCTGGTACAAATGAAGTATAAATCATAAGTAATGTAAAAAAAATGAGAGCATTCATTGAAGGGGCCACTTTTCATTTACCTAAAAAGAAAAAAGAACAGACAAGACCAATGTGAGCAGAGATAGATGAAGATAGATAGGCACTACAAGCAACTGCTGTCCAACACAATATATTTAAGTATATTGGTAAATTAAGCTGGCTAAAAAAATGAAGGAGATTTGTTCTCCAACAATTTACAAATCAGACATTTCTTTTGGATGTAAGTGTCTGCTCATGTTTGTTACAGAAGGAGGACCTGAATGTTAAAGAAGCATAATTACAGTTATTTTCCCCAAAATCTCCTTTAACAATTTTAATAATTTATTGTTTAAGAAGTGGTACTGGTTTTATGTTACTGTTCTCTTGAAATTTTTTCTCCTTTTTCACCTAAACAATAACTATGCTGGTGTTTGGAAATGCCAAGTCAAGAACTGAATGGGAATAGGTTTTTATTTATCAATTGACTCCTCAGGTTTGTCACTTCATTAAGTGCAAGGCACTGTGGAGGACTTTTTTCTTTTCATTATCTATACTGTACTTTTATGTTAATATACAGGGGGCTGCTTTTATCATTTGCAACAGGTACATTCCGTAGGCCTGGAAGAAAGGTTCTGACTCCCTGGCTGCAAATCTAGACTTTTTTTAAAATTCTAATGGCAACACTAATGCATAAGGGAAAAAGGAGGTAATTGAATGGTGCATTCTTTGAACTTAATCTGAGAAGGAATTTGTATTTGTGATGGAGAGAAGCTGTGGCTTTCAAAAGTCTAAAGATACAAGAGGTGCTCTGGTGTTGCAGATGGGGCACAATGCCAGATTACTGGAAGGATACCAACTGAGTAACTGATACTTGGAGAGAACATGCTCCACCAAATGCAAATAAATTTACCTGTCATGATCCATTATTTTGATGTTTGAAATAATCTGTCAGCTTTATCTGCTTTTCTATTCTCCTTCCTCTCTCATTTCTCTTCTTTTGACGCTTCACCTATTTCTGCCTTCTATTTTCTATCTTTTTTTTCTCTGTATGCCTGGTATTACACATCACCTTGTGCTTAGCATGTGAGAATGAGTATGACTTCTGTCCAGCATTAACACTCATCCTTACTTTAGCTTGGATAATCATTGCTATTGGTCACATTTAATCTAGTTTCTCTTACATTAGCTGGGGGTTTTATTAACTGTTGGAGCAACTGTTCTCCCTGTTATGTTATAAACTAAATCCCATTCCATGGTTCCCAAGAAGTCTTCTATTGTATGTGGACTTTACGACTGAAATAACTTGAAATATTTATGCTTTGTGAAGACAAACTGTGGGAGGAATATAAGTGGGATGGATGTTTTATGTTTCTAGGGAGGTATTCCAAGTGTAAATAGGTGGTCTAAGGAGTAACATAAGAAAAAATAGGAGAAAAATACAGAAGCAGCAGACCAAAGGGGAGAGGACAGAAAACAAAAAATAACTGGGAAATGATTAATAAGGTCTCTTGTCTAAGGAGAAAATGAGAGAAGTCATTTCCTCTGCTTTATAAGTTCAACATTTAGGTGTCTAACTTGGTCCTCTATAAATAAGCTTGATGCTCAGACAGTTAGACAGTCTCTTAATATCCAATCCTTTTAAAGTGTTTGAATTTGGGTGGCCAAGAAACTCAGAGAAAAAGATAAATGAGTTATTTGAAAACACAAGAATCTTTATTTTGAAACTGAGAAAATGAACAATACTGGCCATGCATTTAATTTTTCCCCAACTTAATCCACAACATAACATGTCCTTTAAAAAATGGAGTCAAAGATTTACACCAGGCTTGGGTTATTGCCATCGCTTCCAGTCAAACCATACAGATAGAGATAGGTGTTCTAATGAATTGAGCACTAATACATTCTTTGTGCTAGAGTAAAGAAACTTTGCTACCTTAGATTTATAATAAAAAGTATTTGTTATTTCTGTCTCATTCATATCCTCTACAACCTTCTCCCCAACACCTACAGTAATGCCAGGTTGTACTAATGGTCCCTACTGCTTTTTGTGTGCGTATTTGTTCATTAGGTAAAAGAGAACATGCACAAAGACTGTCAAAATTTGATTATGTGCCTAAAAGCCAAGTCATATCACACAGGCACCAAGAGCAGCTTTCTGCTGCCAAGGAGTTGAGAAAAAGCTAATTTGTCCATATCTTTCATTCAGAAAAGTGCTTTCTAATCAGATATTTTTTCTTCAATCAATTACCAACTTTTCTAGAGTTTCTCAGAACTCCCTTCTGAAAACCTTGTCCTTCTGTTGAAAATTTAGCCCATGGATTAAAAAGTTACCTGCAAGCAAAAAGCAACCTCAAAATCTCATTTAATAAATGACTAGACTAAACGTAGATTCAGCACCATATTTTAAGTTGATTTCTTTTTAAACACTGAAAATTTAATCAGTAAGTTCGTCCTTAGTTGAAGCAGTGTCTTGTTATATCCATGTGTACATAAAGACCCATCAAAAATAAATAAAAAATAAATAAGCACCTCTGTGGTTCCCAGGAGATCTGCATTTGCAGAAAAAGAAGGGTTCTAATGTGTAAGAAGTGACACCATGTTCTGCCACTGAAATGACTCAGTAAATAAGAAAAATGTAAATATATTGTCAACGATTTAGTTTTGCTTCTTAAGAATATAAACATACCCAAAGAGAAAATCCAGTGATGACCTCAACACAAAACATAAGGCTGTCCTCTTTTTTTATGCTGATCTTTCATACTTTCTTTTAAAAATTCTTTTATTTCTTCTTTTATTGAGAAAAGGACATACAGTATTGGTGTGTATGTCAATGTTTTCATTACATGTTTCATGAAAATAATGCCACATCATATTAATTGGTGGCAGTATAGCAGTGTCTGCACGTCTGGTAGCAAACAGGCTTTAAAGAAATCAATCACATAACCAGCCTTGTTCTTACTTGTACTGACTGAGATGGGATGCTGGGCATAAGGCTTAGTTAGTGATTTTCCTGTTTTGCTTTTCTCTCTTTTTATTCACAGTCATGCAAGTGTGGTTTCAAATGAAATGAAAATAGAGCTCTTTGGTTTCTTATACATTTTTTAAGAGCTTAATAAGATTTTAATGAGGTGTTAATAAAGTGCAGCTTAAAAAATCCTCTATGAGAACTATAGTATAATTCTCAGAGAGCTAAGAGATGCACATTGCTTATCAATAAGCAGTTGCAACTGAGTCATTAAGTCTCCAAATTTGTGCCAATTTTTCCAATAGAATATTTAAAAATAGCAGTTCCGTAAGACTTCTCTTCAGCACTGAGAATTCCCAGGCTGTGTCATGCTTTTGAAAATATTTCTCCCCACCCTGCTTTTATTTCACAGTAAAAAAGGTATCTTGCTGCTGAGATCACTTTCAGGATCAGCAGCATAATTTAGTCTGCTGTGAGATTGCTTAAGTTCCACTGGGGACTAAAGCAACATGAACCGATTTGAGACAGTAGTTATGAATACTTCCCTTTTGCAGTATCTTTGCTTCTGCCTGGTGCTCACGGGGTGAAGAAACTAAACACTGTGTCTGTCAGCTTCACTGAGCTACAGTTCTATTTCCATGTTTGTACTGCAAAGGCAAATCTAATTCAGGGAACACATGGAAAAATTAGAGAGGTCAGAAAAAAAGGGCATTGGTAGTCTTCTTGTTTCCTTTAGATTCAACTCTGAACTGGATAAATTATCTTAAATGCAATTCAATAGCAATATAAAAATTACATGATTGGTATGATACAAGTATGAAATGTGTATTCCCCTAATTAAAAAAAAAAAAAAAAGAGTTAATTACATGTCAGGAAAATTAGATATTTTAAACTGTCCAGAATATAATGGTTAGGAAGTTTGGGAAAGAGTGAAGCCTCTAATTGTACAACAATATAGTACACTAATAAATCAAAGCCTTTCTCAAAAGCAGTTCATTATTAATGCCATTTGCTTACAGATGAAAACGAAAGATGGTTGAAAAATCAATTAGGACATTGATTTTTTCACCATTAAAAAACTCTGGAAAGTAGGAATATTGGATGAGATCACCATTTAAAGAATCATTTGAGTCTGCTTGTTTCTCAAGAGATATAGTGTAGCTTGAGTCCTCCTTCCCTGGCTCAGTGAATGAAGGATTTTCTTTCTTTTCTCTGTAGAGAACCTCTATAGGTGAAACACTTCAGCATGTGCTATGTTGGGTTTTAAGCACATGAATCTGTGACACTAAGATGTGCCCCAAACTAAAATTTTCAGTCCTTTGTTCATTTGTTTTCTAATTATTTATTCCCTGTTGAGAACATATTTTAAGTATAGTTGCTGAGCATTTGGTACAGGAAAATTGAGATGATGTCTGAGTTCTCTCCGTGCTTCTGTTGCTCATGATGATTTTAGTTCTGTAATGAGAAGAGTCTTGGTGTAGAAGTGTTGAATTCAAGGTAGTCTATTAGCTATCACAAGCCTCAAAAATTTTTGTTTGCTATGGAAGGGGAGGATTTAAATCAGATACTAAATGAAAAATGAGCCATATTGGACTAGTTTACTAGAAGGCAGAGTTAGACGTGTAGACCTCAGATATCCTGCATTTTTTAAAGTTTCTGAATCCTTTTCCTAGCTCCTCAATGTAAAAGGCATGAGGGAGAGACCTGATGGCTAAGTAAGAAGAAGAAAGATGGATCTTATTTTCACAAGAAATGTATTGGTGTTCATCTCCACGAGGTCACAGTGGAGTGCTGTGTTGAGTGTTTTTATTATCCAAACTAGTATAAGCAATTTTAGACAGGAGACCTGCATCCTTGCTAAGATCCATGCTTCTATATCTCTATTAACAAGCATAACTATAGAAATACTCATACCCAAACATATAGACCCAGCCTTGTTAAGTTCTTTCACCATATATTTTTACTAGAACTGAAAAAATCTACCTATCACTATACTGTCTGATAGCCATGTCAATAGGCATGTTAGTATTGGAGATCTCTGCAAACTCTCACCAGTTCTTGAGCAAAACCTTTATTTGAAATGATTTATTTATTATTTTCGGCCAGTCTATGCATTCTAGCATAGTTTTGTTTATTTGTTGGCAGTGAAAACCGACATGAATATACCATTTCTAATGGAATCTTCATTTTCTTATCTGCAACAGAAATAGAAAACTCCTAACAAGTTATGAAGCATCACAGGGTGCTTTATAAAGGTATTTTAGATGCATAGTGTAAGCTTGAATGCTGAACTGCAGTTCAGTGAAGTTCATCTGTATATTCTTTAAAGAAGAAATTAACTCCTCTCTCCACATTAATAAAACTAAATTCTAAAAACTACTGGTATTAACATTTCCGTGGCATGCTAGAGCCAAACAATTTAAACTATTTATAGCTGTGAAACCTTCATATTAAGTTTTTATTTAGCTGTAATTCTAGGAAGTAAGAGTAGATGCTAGTACAATTATTACCATAAGAAAGCAAACATCTTTTGAAAACCAGAGCCATTTTTTGTTTAACATCACACAGGTCACAGAGCAGTCAAACTGACTGATTGCATTCATATTTCTTAGCTTTGATATTGGTTTTGGGGTTGTTTTTTCTTTTTATGGTACTAGAAAAAGAAGTTATAATTTTTGGTTCTTTTTTATTTGGAAAAAATCTTCCAAGCTTTCTGCTCTTGTAAAAATCAAATTTTTATCCCCAAAAATGAGGAAAAGAATATTAATAGCTATAAGAAATTGCATATGAGATCTGGTAGCAGATTGCAAGCAAAGCAGCAGGAGAGAGCAGGATATGTGAAACAAAGGGCTCTGTCTCAGAAGAATGCTTTGTGCATCGGTGAGGTTTGGGAGTGGCACTCCAGAAGCTTTAATGTCAGAGAAAGCATGTATGGTATGTGTCACATGAAAGGGAAGGTGAATTGCACTGCAGCTACCCTGAACCTGAAGAATATAATAACTGTTTATTTTACATTCAAGCAATTGAGCCACTTTTGAGCCACTTTTGAGCCACTTTTGATCTGAAGGTGAAATATATGGCTAAATTGGGATTTCATCCATAATCTAGGGAGGAGGGCTAAAAGAGGTACTGTGCAGCTGTAGTGTTTCAAGCAGTTCTGTTAATACAGGAGCAAGTCCTGTACTGGGCAGGGCTTATGAGAGGGAAACAAGCACCTGTCCCTGCTGGTAAATTCCTGCTTAGATTACATTCAATGCAAAGTAGCAGAGAGATTACAGATGGCAAATGATGTAGTTTATGTGCAATGAGCTAGGCACAATGCTGTTGTATCTATAGATAGGAGGAACCTGATTTATGTAATGTGCCAATGCAGCATTAGTGTGTTTGGAGAGCATTTCTCAGCATGAGACAGCAGCCAAACAGCTGTGCAAGAGCAGTGCAGCTTAAGAGGTGGAATTTTTTAGGAGATCAAATGCAAGTGATAATGCTGCAGGTTACTCTGATAGACATATGGCATACCCTGTGGAAGTATGGCTGTGTGTAATGTAGAGCGATTGGACACGTTCTCAGGGTAAAAAGATTTTTCTTAAAGGAGCTATCTCCTCATTCAACGGGTGCTGAGAGATCAGTATTCTACTATTGTCAGCTGCAGCTCTTTATGCCTGAGCTGGTGCAGACACTAAACAATATGCAAAAGGCTGCAGTATGCCACAGATAAATTTGAGATGTCAGGGAATATTTAATTGGTTTTAAAACTTGTTTGATTTTTCTTCTACCCAGATATAATTGTGCTTCTTAGCATTAACTGTTCAAAGGTGTGCAGATGTCATTTACTTCTTTTTCTCTGTCTTCATTTTCTCCCTCCATTTCAGGCCAGATTTACAATAGCACATAGTTTCTTGCACAAATGTGCAAGTTACAATTCAAACTTGTTAACTTTTCTCAAATGACTACTTTGACCATGTCTAAATCAGGCTCAGTGAACTGATCAAGATGTTTTGAAACTCAAAATTCACACAGTAGTCCTCTACCTTGCTGCTGTGTTGGTGCACTGCTAGGCACCAGCTGTGGGATTAGAACTGTCGTTCCCTAAACAGCAAGCGCAAGTTGCTACAGCAGCTGTTACTTGATGAAGTGACAATCTTCATCAAAGAACAATGCATTATCTTTTGCAAAAGAAGTAGAGAGAAAGTTCCTTGGGTTTTGTTACAGAGTACCTAATGTAAGGAATCTTAATTTTGGAAACTATTTTCTTTCATGAGGTTTTAATCCTGTTCCACTAGATTTTTCTAAGCTTTACAATCACGCTTGGCGCACCTGATTATATCCTTTATTTTACAAACAAAAAGGATGCTCAGGATCACCAGTCAAACTCAGAATAATTATTTGAGAACCTGTTTCTTAACTGACTTTATTTCCTTCTAACATATACTGTAATGCCTTATCCAAATTTGTGAGTGAGGTATTGTGCAGTGTTTAATCACCACCATAGTTACATGCAGAGCTTGAATTGTTAAGTGTTTTGTCATTGCTTCAGGGATATCTGGAAATGGAAAAACATGATATGGAACATATTGTCTTCTCTTTGATTATATTTTATTTTTGAAAGTACTTTGGCAAAGAAGAAATGATGTGATAGCTAGAGCTTCACTATTTTGAGCAAAATGGTCAGCTAACTCATTTAAAAGGATAGTGTATGTAAAATCAATTTAGTGAGACTGCAGAAGAAAGAAAGGTCAGGCGCTTGGGAATCCAAGTGAATTTGCAGTCACAGATGAAAGCTATTCTAAACACCAAAGAAAGATGCATGTCCTAATATAGATTTTTCTCTTCTTGGTGCAGATCACCACTCATTTACTTTTTCACTTAGCTATTGTGAAGCTGCTGAAGATATAATCTACGGGTTTTTAAATTATATTTGGGAATCGGAAATAATACTCATAAAATACTAAATAATATATGTCAGTGATCCCTTAAGGTGCTATGCAATAATATAAGCTCTCTTGACAGTTTCAAAAATCTGATTTATGTCTACCTAAAATGATGCCATGAACCTGTATCCACAGAAATCTCCTTTGGGGGTACATTCATTGTTCATAGGACAGATGAGTATTAAAAGAACTGAAATCTGCTCTTCTCTTTCTCACTAACACCCCAAAATGGTCCATATAGGCATGACAGAGAGGCAGCCACACAACTTCTCCATCCAGCTTGTAAGTGCTTTTGCTGAACCTATCCCCATGCTGTGTTAATATGTGTCACTGTTTTTATACTGAATGTATAGCAGCAGCTGTGTGGTTTCTGGTGAGCCACTTGCATTTTCAAAGAAAATTGACAGAGAAGTGAGAGAAAAGTCCTTTTTAGCTGGATTCTGTAACAATCAAATAGCTTTGCAAACTTCTGGCCTTAATATAGAGACAGTTGTTACTTTGGAAGATTATATTTTCCTGTGAGTAGAAAAGGGCAATACATCCATATTCTAATTTAGGATGTTTGATACTGTTCTGTACCAGAACTCTTGATTTATCTTCAGGAACTAGTCAAATGATTGGGCACTTGGAAAGTTTTTGTTCTTTATCTTACAGGAGATAGAAATCAAATTTTCAGCAACTTCTTCATAAGGAAGTATTGCTGTTAAGTATGAGTAGACTGGTAGAGTGAAAGAGTCGATGTTGAGGACTGGATATTTGAAGTGTCTTTCCGGGGTTTGTTCAGGCTATCTCTGCTCTGGTCCTGCCCAATGGCATATCTTCCACTTGAGACTTGTATTTGGAAGTCCTAGTTTCAGTGGGATGAAGAAAGATCTGTATTTAACTGAAAAAACATACATTTTGTTATTTTTATTACAGAGTTCCATTCAGACATACTAGATATATTTTGTAAACATGTAATCACTTTTTAAAAATAGTTTTGTACCATAGTTCTTAAATGTTTCCTATTATTGGGACTACTTATCCTCTAAAAAACAGAAGTAGAAAAATGCTGTATTGTAATGCGCATACTGGTGATTATACATCAAAATAATTACGAAGTCTCCTGTTGACTTTTTGAGTAACTTTATGATTTCCTGCTAAGAGCAGTGCAAATACCCTTACTGCTACTTCTGACCATTCCAGTGTTTTGCCAAGAATTACAGAAACTCATGGCTGTAGTGAAAGTGAACTACTTGCCTTGAATGGTGAAAAACACAAGGAGTTACTTGCAAATTGCTGTCATTGGGACAAATTCATGCTAATATCATACAGGTACTTTTTATGTGTCTGGTAGAGTGAGGGAAGCACTGTTTTCTTCCTCAGTCATTTCAGAATTATATTATTTCCATATTAGGTCATAACATTCTTGTCACTTTTCCTTTCCTTCTTTTTTTAAACTATGCTGGTTATGGCTGTGGTAGAGTTAATTTTCATCACAGTGGCTAGTATGGTGATATGTTTTGGATTTGTGCTGAAAACAGGAGTGATAAAATAGAGATGTTTTTGTTATTGCTGAGCAGGGCTTACACAGAGCACTGTGGTTCCTTCCAAAACTATCCAAAATGCAATATATAGCCATTTTCTACAGAATGTAGAAGAAAAGAATGTGGAAAAAGAACAAAACAGAGTTTGAGCTAGGAAATCCAGAATTCTGGTTTGGAACTCTGCTCAGAGACTCTGGTATTGCTTTATCTGAAGAGATTTTAATCAAAATCAGATTTTTCTTGATGTTCTCCCTTGTGGATTTACTCTTCATTTCCACCTGGCAGATCCCTTGCAGCCCTGATTGATAGAGATGAATTCTGAGCTACAATCCAGATGGGATCTCTGGTTTTTCTTCTCACCCTGCTGCCTTTCTCTCAGCTGTGCTATCTGGGGCATTTCTGCAGACAATCCCAACTTCGGAATGAAGTTCTGTTCAAATGCAAGGAGAACATAAAATGGCAACTCCATCAAGTGATTGACCCACTTTCTCCATACAGCCTCCATATATAAGAAGGCTCTTTTTTCACCAGTTTTATATTTCTGTGAGGGAAATATTTACACTGTTTAGCTCTAACATTCCAATTCACTAACATAATCTGTCTTTCAAGGTACTTATCTCTTTCCATTGTATTTTATCAAAAATTTAGGCTCCTGCCTAAATTCAAGACCAGTTGTCTTGAATTTATCTTAAGCACATAAAGAAGACTAAGGTAGGCATGTGTGGTAGCTCCTGTGCCTCATCTTTTTGCCTACCTCTGCTGGCCTACTCTGGTAATTTAAAGCTTTTGATGCAGTTTGTATATTATGACCCTTAGATGTCTAATTATATTTATGAATTTCAGAGGACATCTCTAGACTGAATTATTATCAGAGCTTTCTTAAATGTATATGAGAACTCATGTCAAAATATTAGTTTATTGTGGGGCTTTGACATGCTGAGACAATTTGCTTCCTTGTGCAGATTAGTGCTTCCTTAATTTTCCAGTATTGCTTCTACATGTCCTTGAAACAGACTTTTCCTGTAGTGAGTCCAGGTGTTTCTCAAAACATTTTATACCCACTCCCACTCAGGCTGGCTTTGAGTCTGAAGCTGAACTTCATTGTCTTCTACATCAAGGAGTGTTGGCATATATTATTTAATGTATTGCTTATTTTTTCGCATGTCTGCCAATATCTCACACATATATCTCAGTGCTTAATAAAGCAATGAGAATGAAAAGAGACAATTGCTGTAATACAGAAGTGGAACACAGAAGACCTCAGAAATCATAAGTTACTCAGTTCAATTCCTTTTATAAAATTTAACTCACATGTCATGACTTATTTCAATCAAACCATCAGATGGCTCTTTATTAAGCAGTTCATTAGTATTTCCATGAATACTACACAAATATGTTGGAGTATAAAATACCAGAAATCAAAATTATCTTTGAGGCAAAGTCAAAACCATTTAAGGGACAAAAAAACTTTGCTGAAGTAGGTTGTTGTTGACATCATGTGTTCCTTGCTGCATGAGCCAATTTGATTCATAAAGTGAATTTATAAGGAATTTCTTTTGCAATGGAATAGGACCACATTTCCCAAAGTCATATTTGTTAAGTTTTGAAGAAAAATATTTGTAGTAGTCACGAAGAAACAAGAACATAGAAACATACTGGACAATTGTCCCCTTGCTATAAAGAGGCCACCTTACACCAGTCCAGATTGAAATGAGTTGAATATACTCAAATATCAGTTACAAATATCTGCTTTTAATTTTAAAATATTTTTACATTACAATCTTATGTGCAGGAAATAGGTTGGCATTCACTACACAACTTCAACTACATCTACAAATAAAATTTGAGTGAAAAAATTCAATATCACCAAAGCAGCTGCAAGCCAATCACATTTTATTAGCCTAAACCATCTGTTACTCGTAGTTCCAGCATTTTTTTCTATTATCTGGTGAAAAATGACATAAGCATATTTAAAAGTCTGTTCTTAGTTTTCATCACTGTCTCTTTTCCTGCATTAAACATCTAAGGGTTTGTGGCATATTTCAGTTCTGAAATCTGTGTATCTCTATTGTTTCCATGATTTGTGGATGAACTAAAATTTAAAAGCATCTTTGTACAAGAATGACAACTTCAAACTGATTTCATAGTTGGCATTGTTTTTGAGATTTTTTTGATGTTGCTTTTAACTAGGCAACCTCTCCTGAATACAAACTTGTCTCAATTTATTCTTAAGTAATAAAATAATCGAGATGGGGCACAACCTCTGAGGTTGTTGTAGACCTTTATGAGGTTTTTGCACAAAGATTAGATTTCACAGTAGGTTTGTTCTAGCAAGTGTTGGGTAAACTTGCAGTCCCACAGCTCATGAAAGAATGGATTCAGCCCTGTGACAAGCTGATAAAATTTCTCATAAAATGTGCTAGACCTCTGTTACAGTGGAGTCTGAAATCTGGTGCTGGTTCTGGACATAATGTGTACAGAAAGGCATGTGCTGTAAAGAGCTTGAAATCTCATCCAGTTTCCTACTCTAAGCTGCCACACACTGATTTTTATTCTTACAAAGCTGTGTGTATTACTTTAAAAATGGGCCTCTGGAAGATTTTAGCTTAGAAATAGGCACAGAAGATGCACCTTCAAGTTTTGAGTCAGTGAACAGACATTGCTGTATTCTTGAGATTGTATTTGGAATAATAATCCTGTTCTGCCATTCTACCCCATTCTAGTCTTGGAATTTTCCTGCTGGTATTGCATACAATAGTATTGGGTTTTCAATTATACAGTGTCTTCTAGATCATGAAGCAATTCGAGGCACTGGTAAAATAGCCTGTAATATTTACTGTGCTGAAAGGTGCTGCCAAAATTGCAAAAAATGTTTATGTCAGGAACAGTGATCTTTAATTGTGTCAAATCATTTTATTACAAATGCCTAAAAATATTTTTAAGTAGCCATTTTCACGTAAACAAAATTTGAAAAGCAAAGATGTGCAGAATACAGCCAAAATCAGAATGTCATAATTCTTCTGAGATGTGGTGGAATTTTTTTTTGTTATTCTTAAAGTGTAGGGTAGGTCTTGAACCTCCTTTATTAGAACCCACTTTGTAGTTAGTTGCAGTTAGTGCAACCTGGAGGAAAGAGGACACTGAGAGGAAGGGTGCTTTTGGCTCTGAATCACTGTGAACTCAAAACTTCTTTGTCCTCATTTTTTCAGGCAATTCACAAGGTTGGTAGTACTATTTATCTAGTCTGCAATTACTCCTTGAGGAGTAATTGCACTATAGTAGTTGAGTAGTAGTGCACTATAGCTGTGCTACAGCTGTGTCTGTGTACAGAATCAAAATAATTTGCTAAAAGCCTGTGAAAAAAGTGTAAGGGGTGGGCTGGAATTTACTGCCAGAAAAGCTTGGATACAACTGGAGAGACTTTGCCCTCCATTCTGGTAGGCAGGGAAAGGAAAGCTGAGCATTGGCAGAAAGCGTAGAAATCGTGAAAGCTGTTGTAGGCAGGATTGTTTTCCTAGATTGCAGCAGACTAGCTGGCTAAAGTTTAATGACAGTTTGCTGGAAGGCAATAATTGGAGCACAGCACAAAGCAAGGAAGTGTCACTGTTGAGCAGCTAGCAGAGTAAAGAAAGCACCAGTTCTCAGTGGCAAGAAGGAATGACCTTTATTGTTTTGATTTCATCATATATATAGAGTTTTCAAAAGTCACCCAGATTGGTCGGTCAGAAGCCTTCCCCCAGGCCTGATTGGCCAGGCCTGCACTGTCCAAGGTCTGGGACACTGTTCCAATAACATCCAAACTTTATTTATAAAACACAAGAAGAATTCTCATGGGAAAAGCCTGTGCTAGCCACAAGGAAGTATTCTTCCATGAGACATTTTAAGAGAACAGGTTATAAGAGTCTCGTTCCAGTAAACTTTCATTTGAGTTCTCCTGTTTGACCTTTTGGCAAAATATTTTGTTACCATGGCCCATCTCATGCAAGTGCTGAGCATTGTGGGATTTATGAATGACATCTAGTGTCACTGTATTTGCTTGATGTTGGTGATGATGTTACTTCAATTTTAAAAATTCAATACTTTACATGAACTTGGCTAAGTCAGTATTTATGGTAGCCTGAGGAAAGGCATCAGTAGGGAAATAAAAAATTTCTAGATAAGCTTCAGTAATTTTCCTTTCTCTCACCTGTGTTGTAAGTTTACAACATAGAGTTGAAGTGCCATTTAGTATGGAATCATATTTATAAATGTGTTTTTATTGTAGTACTTGAGGGCTGATCAGGTATGTAGCCATCCAGTATTAGTCATCCATTTGAGATAAAGCCATAATATAAAAGGACTGCAGCTTTTTTTCCCCATGGAAAGATGGGGAGACTGGGATGGATGTGGAACAAAAGTGAGAATTGTTGGGGAACGAATGTGATGGACATACTGTCAAGAAAGGAAGTACAGGCTAGAACTGGATCAGTGAAACCTAAAGGCAGCCATACCCCATCTGAGAATCCTGCTTCAGGCTGGTCCTGTAAGATCTCTGATTGACCTGTTTTTCACTTGAACAGTTTCTTTTACTTCCTAAAATATGCTGCAGTTTGATTCAGCTTATTTAGGCTTTGGAGGGAGTCTTTGTTTACAGTTATTTAAGCCTGCAGATTTTAAACGTATTTAAAGCTGGTGACAAAGAGTTACAGATATTTCTTTTCCTGTCAAACAGAAAGGTACTCTCTTCTTACATGTGTTCTTTGACACATTAGTTACTCATACCGTTGCACATTTCCACATATGCTTCTAAGTTTGTAAAGAAGTTTTTCTACACAACTGACATAACTGACTTTCAACATGGATAAAAACGGAATAGGTTTTAAGGACACACATTCTATTGTACTTCTACAAACAAAAGAAGTGCTATTTTTATGGTAGCTTCAACTGTTCAGTTCACTAAGTATTAAATCTACTGTTGTTTTTCTCAGCTTTATTTAATTTTAAATATACTACACATAATAATTACTTTGCAATTGGTGATACGATTGAACAGCTGAAATCTGTAGCAGGAATTTTTATCTTTGTGAGATATGACAGATGTTGTATGCATGCAGTTTCAAATTTAGAAATGAAAATATTTCTTCTTTTCAGCTGAAATTACAAAAAAAAAAAAAGGTTTTATTATTAGTGTTGGGTTCTCTGAAAATTAGAGAACAACCACAGAATCACCAGAATATCCTGAGTTGGAAGGGACCCGCAAGGATCATCCAAGCCCAGCTCCTGGCCCTGCACAGGATACCCTAAGAGTCACACCCTACGCCTGAGCGTATTGTCCAATTAAATTAATTCCCTTAGAGCCTGTTCCAGTGCCCAGTCACCCTCTAAATGAAGAACCTCTTCCTGATATCCAAACTAAACCTCCCCGACTCAGTTTATATCACTCCTTCAGGTCCTGTCACTGTCACCACAGAGGAGAAATCAGCACCTTCCGCTCCTCTTCCCCTCACGAGGGACTTGTAACTGCAATGAGGTCTCCTCTCAGTCTTCAGGCTGAGCAGCCCAAGTGCCCTCAGCTGCTCCTCATACGGCTGTCAGTGAATGTTTGGCTTCATCATACTGATGAGACAGTGAACACTGTATCTACAACTGTATGATTGGATGCTGTTAGATCTAAGTAGAGTGCATATTTGAGAGAAGGTTTTAAAAATTGCTTTTAGTGGTTGAACACAGGCTTCCTGTGGATACCAGCCTCTTTAAATGAAGTAATTTGTTCTGTGAATGTGGAAATCATTCCCTTGTGGAAAACTTCCCAGTTTTTAAAATTTCAGTAATTGTAAAGGCTTTTTACTCTGGTGGTAGGCATAGACACTATTTCTTCTTGTAGTTATGATGAAACAATATACTTAGCTGTAATTTTAATCTTCACCTAATAAAAATAAAAACCGTTTCAGGCCATAGGTTATGTCTTGGCAGCCAGGAGTTCCCATGTTAACACGTTTAAATTTGTACCCTTCTAGCTTCAAAGAAAGGATTAACAGCACTGCAGATTTCAGGTTTAGAAATGCAAAGTAAAACCTGGCAGTTTACATAGGAAAGAGCCCTGTGAATTGCTGCACAAGCTCACAGTTTCCCTTCAGAGCCTTGGAATAGTTGTTTTCTTCCCATTGCTTGGGAAGCTCTGCACACAGGACCTCACCAGACCTTTGTTCTTACTGTCAGTTTCCATTGCACGAATATTCCCTTGCTCACTGCAGGAGATTTACAGACTATGTCAGCAGTTGATTGTCAAGTATGCTGGTATTTGAGAATTCTGAAAGAATGGCGTGCATAATAGTTTAAAATCTGTAAAGAATTTAAACTATCTCTGCCTATTTCCATTTTCAGTGCTGGATAGATAGTTACAAATATTTTAGGTAACCTTGTTATTTGATTTTTTTTTTCAATCAGAGACCAGCACTATTCATTTGCCTCAAGAGGGTACAGAATGCATAGCAGAAAAAAAATAATCGAAATCCTGAAACAACAGAGCCTTCACCTTCAGAAGAATATGACTATGTGGAATTTTACCAGCTGGTTTTGCAGCTGGCTATGAATTGCAGGCTATCTGTTTGCTTCCAGCACAATGTCTCCAGTCAGTGAACAGAAACAGCAATCTTCTCTGGGGATTTTATATCCAAAACAGATTCCGAGTACTTGTTCAATGATGACTGAAGGCACAGATTTGTCTGCTGTCATTTGAGATGCATGAAGAATGTAAGAATACTTCTGCACTGAGTATTCTTTGCATGTCTCGCTACCCAAATCTATTTTTTAGAAAAATGGTTATATGCAGTCATTTTTTTCCCTCTGAGAATTACTCTTTCACTGCCCTTCTCTCAGTCCTTGGAAAATGTCTCCTGTTCACCAGCAGATTTCTACGTGGAAAGTTTATTGGGAGGGTCCCCACAAAACATATTCAAGAGTCTGGGACATGTTTGGAGCAGCAGAAAAACAATTATCAGTTAAGATAAGCTACCATACTGAGAAAAAGTGGTGAGGGGAAGGTAATCAAAATACGAAATCTGTTGTGTATCAATATGTCACTCAGAATAGAGAGACTGATCTTATTAAGGAACACCAAATGCACTTATTATAGAATATTGTAGCAGTAAGAGAAGTTTCTAGCAGGGAGGGTAAGGAGGAAATGCTGCTGCTCTGTCCTGTTATTCCATGTGTGGGTAGGCTCCTACCATGTGAACACACAACCTAGTGATGAAATTGTAAGGCAGTCACCATAAAAAAAAGTGATGTCCAACATATATGAAGAAAAAACCCACAAACTAACCACCAATCAAAACTCCCAACATTAGTAGCAGATTTAACAACAGCAAGAAAATGGAAAGACCACTAGCTTAGTGAGTAGCAGCTTTAACATGTGAGGGTATCATCTTCTGTCAGGTCCAATGGTTCAATTTCCTCTAAATGTTTACTTGCAGAGTAAAATTGGTGTTACCCAGTTCTTTAACCACTTACTGCATGTACTTAAACCTGTATCACTTTGCAGACACATTTTAAAGACTTTCAAGCACACTGTTTATTCTGTTTTGGAAGTGAGGTGAGATTCTGTGGTTATCATCCTGTGCAGTCATATGGACTAGCCTTGCTTCACCACTTATTTTATCCATCTGGTTGCAGGTCACAGATGTGACCTCTCTTCCGTCTTAGAGCTGTTAGAGTATGCTTGGGTTCAGCTGACATTCAAAATTAAGAAATGGCAGCTACTTCATTAAAAAAACAGGGTTTTTCCATTGTTTCTTGTATAAAAGGAAAAAAAAATTAAAATTGCAGTGGGAAACAAATACTATCCCGTTATTTTTAGCAGTGATTCAGGAACAGAACCTGTAATTAGGTGGCTTATTCTTGGTGCTTTCCCACCTCACTTGATTCCATTGGATGTAGGAGATTAGTCTCTAGGAAGAAAAGATATTCAGAAGTACAAAAATCCTTACCTTAAAGAAGTTAGGAATACTCTGCCTCATATTTTAGAAACGTTCTTTAAAGTTATTTCTTGTATCTTCCTGCTACTAAATATTTGCTAGAAAAAAATCAATCAAATGGAAGAGAAATATCTTATTGTCAAAAATAACATATTAACCCCTAGGAGCTTTGACAAATGTTAGAGCAAACAGGGATGGGTTGTACACTTTTAGCTTTTAAGAAACAGTGACTAGATCAGAGTTTGTTCAAAATGGAACATAAACAATTGCCTTAAAAACTTGTTGTTTTTCCCTATCTGATTTGTCAGATGCTATTTACCCCTTCAGTATAAACCCATCAAAGATTTGCTTCTTTGTTTCTGGATTCAAATACGTGTATGATCATGTGGATTACTTATATACCAAAAGAATTATACCACTTTCTCATTATTATCTTGACTTGAATAACTAACTTGGAAAAAAAAGAAAGAGAGGGAAAAAAACCCCAAAACCAAGAAAGATTTGTTGATCTGTTTTGAATGAGAGTCTGGGAGGGGGCTGTCTGCTCATCAACATTTAGAGTCCCTATTACATATCTGTAAATCTATATTTGATCTGTAGAAGGATTGATCATTTGACTGTATGGATTATCAACCGAGTTTATAGTCAGCTCCTGTACACTGTTCATGACAATACTGACATTATCTTTTTGAAAATTATGTTCTGCATTCTTCAACAATTAATGACAAAGTTAGTACTTGAGGAAGTTAGCTTATTGCATTTGTCCTTCTAAAACTCATGCTCTCTGAAACCTACAAGTAAGGAGGCAAATCAAAAAGAATTTACTTTTTGATTTATTTTTTTTCAGTGAGAATGCTTGTCCCCTGGAGTCTGAACTGAGAAAAACTTATTTTCTGTAGGTCATTGGACAGGCAGAACCCAGTGGCCTCCTGTTAAAAGCCTCTATATCTCATGACTAATCCTCTTAGCAATTCTGTCTGAGTTTATCTCCTTATAGCAGCCAGAACAGAAAACAGCTGGAGATCAGAAGAGGTGATATTAATAACAACAGAAACATATGTGTTCTTTCTACAGGTAAGAAAAGCTGCTATGGAAAAAGGGTTGGCTAATTATTAGATTTTCTATGAATACCTGGAAGTAAAAAGTAACTCTTTTAATCCTGCAGAAGACAGACTTAATGCAAGATGCAATAGAAATACAGTGTGCTTTGCCTAGAAGTGCTTAGGATGACATAGGAATCTAGGATTTGGAACACCACCAGTTAGTAATGGGAAGCTATGAGTGAATCTTGAGTTACACTCCAAATTCTCTTTAAGTGTGTTAGCTAAACAAGTAATGGATAATAGTGTTCCATGGCAAGCTGCCATCCATATCTGCCTTAACTGTATTATATAATTAAATGAAATCTTACTCTAAATATTTCCATTCTGTGTAGCTGCCCACGAGTCAGAAACGCTTTTGTAAAAGGAGCATTTTAGTTAATTAGCCTTCTGTAATCTGCTAGTTCATGACTCCTGAATAATAAAATTTTTCAGTAATGGTATACACAAAGTAGTAATAATAATGATGGGTCCTTTCAATAGATGTATAAATATGTGGCAATTAAGGGAAAATTTTAAATGGCTCATTATGCTAAAATTAATCTGTAATCCAGGGGTGCTGTTATTACTAATCTTTCATTACGTGAGTATGAGGGCATACATTTTTCCTTTAATTTAATGATGAGAATGAAATTCACTGGAAAGTTTTGCAACAGAGATTTAGATTGAATTGGGGCTGTCTGTGCCTAGGTAGGCAAAGGTGAATGACATGATATATGAATGTTCATGCCACACAGGGGATACAAAAATGCAGTTATCATAGCAGTGAAAGTCTAGTTAGCATTTGAAGAAATTAGGTAAATAGAATTTTAAATCACTCAGCTGAGGTCATATTATTCTCTGAAGTGGAATTGGGTAAGACTAGAAAAGTTAGCCCAGAGCAACTCTTAATGCTGTAAGGGAAAGGAAGTTGTTTTTTTACAGTGTGAAGTTGCTTTATGAACTTTCAAACTCACCAAGTAGAAAAATTACTAAAGCATGTAGCTAACCCAATAACCCAAGCTAAGGTCTCACACTGGAGAATTTGGTATCATGTCAAAATCCACTGCACTCCTTCTTAAAACTGTGGGGTGTTACCTTTTTTTTTTGTCTTTTATTTTGTGGTTGTTTGGGGGTTTTTTGGGGTTTTTTGGTTTTTGTTTGTTTGTTTTGGTGGGGGTTTTTGTGTTTTGTGCTTTGTTTTTTTCCACAAAGAGACAGATTTGCAATGGAAAGGTAATTAAATGGCAGGAAATAATAACATGAGGTTGCAGTTAAATAAGGAATGTTAAACAATGAGCTCCCTATTAAGGAGGCTGTGTAGCTGCCTTATCTTTCTCGGCTGATTCCCTTACAGGTGCTTGCATTGAGCACATTATTCACCAAATATTCTTCCATAATGTCTTAGCTTATTTTCAACTGTGGAACTGTATTTCCAGGGCTTAAAGTTGCCATAAGCCAGTGCTTCAAGCAGAGCTATTTTGTAATAACCTGTGATAGCAGGTGAGCTACATAGCTGGCCCAATGACAGACTGGTGAGTTAGAAAGGCACACATGAACACATTTATTCAATGATAATGAAGAAAATGGAGCATAAATTATTTTTAAAATCTTGGTACCCAAAATGCACACTAAAGATAGCATCACCTATCTTGCATTTACTGTTTACTTTTTGAGGCACTGTACCCTCCGCTCACAGAGTAGAACAAGAAATGTAGAGCCCAGCATTTAGCTGGTGTGCCCTTGCTGCTTTTGTGCTAAAAGCCCACCTGACAACAATCTGAGTCCTTTTAGTGAAGCTACTAAATGCTGAGAAAGATCTGTTTTATTTGCTACTCTCCATTGGTGTTACTACCAGGAAATCCTGCTAGATCCCTATGGCACCTCAGGGTCTAGAAACAGCCATACCAAGGAACTGTGCCTAAGGTAGAAAGAATATCCTAATATGAGAGGTTTGGTTTTGCTTTCCATTCACTATTATTTTGCTGTCTTTCACTGTAAGAGATTCTGGACTTTAGATCTGTAAGTAATTTAATACCCTTACTCAGTGAAGAGAAAAAATGGTTTTGCTCTGTCTGCAGGATGTGTTCTGCAAAAGGATATAAATGCTAATGTAGCAGCCATTACCCTCAGGAGGTAGCAAAAATAGAGTATATATGCTAGTTTATCTTGAAAGACCATTTAAAAATTAATTTGATATTCTAGTTAAAAGACTCCTGCAGTGAAACTCTACTCCTTCCTTTGGGAGACTTACACTGCCTAAGAGGGCTGAACATTAGAAATCTGTTTCTGACATGAATGCTTAAATATTCTTTATCATATTTAATCCTTATACTCCTAGTCACGTTTTTCTTTGTACCACGCTGATAATTTCCTCTTTCATATAATCTTTATAATAATTTTTATAAATAGTCATTATGCTTGCCTTTAATTATTCATTTAATGTAAGCTTTCTTAGTTGTTTTAGTATTTGGTTTTATATAGGCTTCAGATTAGCAATCATTTCAGCTGTGTGTTGCTGAATTCCTTCTATTAAACAGTGTCATGCTCTTTTGCCATTTCCAGCCTCCTCTCATTTTTCTATCTGCAGTTGCAAAAGATCCATAATAACAAAAGACAAGGGACTTCTTGTCGAGATTGGTTTCAGTATGAGATCAGAGACAATCTGTATCTCATATATTCTTGCCTGCTTGTGTGTAATTTGCTGACAGAGTTGTCAGAAGACTCTTGCTGCTTTACCTGTTTAATTCTTGCTGCATGGGGTTTTTTTCCTTCCCTTTCAGTGTCAGGGTCTCAAATTATTTTCCTTGCAGTTGTGCTTGTGAGTATTACACCACTGTATTGTCAGAGTCCACATGAAGTAGCAGACTATGGCTCACAGAACGTGGATTCTATTTCTGGCTCTTCCACTGGCCTGCAGTGTGATGTGAGACCTGTGATCCTCTTTTCCTCTGTAAAAAGAGAGTCCACCTTTCTCCTGGAGTCACAGATCTCTGTGGAAGTTATAGTGATAGGACAAAAAAATGAAAACAAGGAAATCACAGAATCAGAATTCTGTGGAAAATACAAGAGACTAAAACCAAGAGGTTAAGAAACCAAGATTAAAAAAGTTGCAAACTCATATTTTTCTTATATTAATTTAAGACCTGACTTGAACTAACTAAACATTTTTAATAATCATAATTTTCTGCTCACTTACTTTTCTAGCTATTTAATTGCTTTTGTGATTAAAAAAAGATCATTCCTTTAGCTAATCGTATCTCTTTTAATTATTTTCTCCAGGTCTATAGTAAGCCTGTGCATAGTACTCGATAGGATACACTATTGATTTGGTCTATATCTCCATGGTTCAGATCTTTTTTCAGAAAATTATTACATTTATTATTATTATTATTATATTCTTTATTAGCTATTATTGCACTAGTAAGAATTCTAAAGCAAGTACAGGCAACAGCAGGTAGCAAAGCCAGAAAACATGTGGTTTATTTTCCTTCCTCCAGAGCTACAATAAAATGCCATTCTGACTGCTGGAGTCTGTTTAAGAATACAAGCACCTTTAGTATTACCAAGTTATAGCATAAAAGTATTACTTTAACACCGCCTCACTTAGGAGGATTAGTCCAGTGTGAAATCAGTTACATCCACTTTATATGACTGAGAAACATCCCAGCATGATTTTTTTTCCCTTGGTTTTATTTTCCTTCCTTAAACAGCCCCCTTGGAAGTCAGAAAACAAATGCTTATTGATAATCTGAACCAGATGCAGGCATAACCACTAAAAAATACCCACTTAATTTCTTTAAGTCTTGGGAAGCCAGGGAGCATATTTGCATCCTCTGGGTAGAGGGCTACCATGCACAGCCTCACAAAGTGCACACTGAGATCTGCTTGTTTAGATAAACAAGATGGAAAACAGGCAAACAATCTTTTTGTGGCATGTTGTTCTCTGAACCTCTGTGAAATATTTACTGATTTAACTCTCAATGGGGAAATAAAGACAGCAATCTTAATTTTTTGTTTGGTTTGGAACAGAGGCTCAGAGAAGAAGTCATTTTAGAGGAAGTGACTCTCATAAGTATGTGCTTGGGCACATTGCTTTGAGTGATTAAATTACCAGTCAGTTCACACAGGTTGAGGCTTGTTTTGATGTCTGGGAGGGTCTTGGCATCCCATTGATTTATAAGGCTGTGTCATGGTACCTAACCTCTCATGTGGCTGTGTTTTGATTTGAATTTTCTTTCCTGCTGAGCAATAATTGATTTAAAATTTTCTTTTGGTCATATAAAGATTTAGCACTGCTAAAGGACAGCATTTTCAATTTGGACTGATCACAGTGATATCCAGCACACAATGATGCTTCACATCTCTGAAACAATGGTATTATTTTTGCAGTACCGGTAAGGACCTAAAACAGAGACAGAAAATTGCTAACTTTTTCAGCCATACTTATGTAACCTGAGAAATTTTAGAGCACCTCCTGCTCCTCTTTCTATAAGAAAGTGTTCAGTGCTAAGCATTTGGATGTTTTAAAAATATGGTCCTTTGTGTTATACAGAAAGTTTGGGATAAAACAGCTTCCAGGCTAGTGCAGTGGTCACGAGGCCATCCTTTCCTAAAATGCAAGACTGCAAAGGATCTGGAGTATCAATGAAATCTTCCACAGTAGATTATCTCATTATGTAATCTCTTTCATAAAATGATTGGTCTTCGTCTTGAAACTGGTCACTTAGCTCTTCTGTTTCCAAGCTCCTTTCTGATTGGGTGGCAGATATGTTCTGCTCTAGACCTCTCCTTCCTGTGATGGTTAGCACCTTGCTAGTTTGTGGCCTAGGTCTTAACTAATACCCAGCTGAATTTTTTTCTTCTACACTTCATCCTAAAAATTTCCTTATTGGTGTTTGATCTCTGTGAGTATACACAGACAATACTACAGCTAACTAAATTCCCAAGCTCTTTCTGTCTTTACTTAGAGTGGAGAATTTAAATTCCTTTGATTTTAAGTAACGAGTTTCCTCTGGGCCACTTTTATTTAGATTTCATCTGCTTTGAATAAGGGTCGACAGAATTTTGAACAGATGTGCTTTATCCCATACCTTACACTGTATACCATTAATACCTTAGATCTTTACTGAAAACACCTTGCCAGAGACAGCCTGTGTTCACATCAAACATTTCTTATCTGGCTCAGTTCATGCTGTGGTTCGCTATGACAGCCAAATTTTTCTCCTTCACTGTCATTGCTGACTAATGACTTCTTCAAGACAGGTATATTTATTGATCCCTAATAATGAGATCCTGTGTGTATTACCTATTTCCAACTGTAATTGTGCTTACAGCTTCAAGTGCAGTATTTTGATTTGTATAATAAGGTTGGCATTTGTTATATGCTAATTGCTTAGCTTGATTGTTTTTAAACTGGATTCCTTTTCTAGACATTTCATATTCCTAAACTGCAAGTTTATGAGCCCAATTATAAAACCAGTATTTGGGATTTTCAGAATTCAAACATGTTTTGTACAGTCATTCCATGAAGTAGAATGCTCCGTTTCTGCCTGCTTAAAGATCATTAAAGACAAGCACAGTATTTGGTCTCCTGGGTTGTGTATATTCTTTCTAATCTAAATCAGGATTTTTTGGATTCTGCTCTCTTTTTGGTTTTGGTTTTTTTGGGTTTTTTTTGGGGGGCGGAGTTGGGGGTTTTTTGGGTTGCATTGTTCTTGTTTGCTGATTAAGACAATTATATAGGGTAAAAATGAGACTGTCAAAAGTTTTAGTCTTAATTGCTCTTAAACCATACATTTAGAAGTCTTCTAGCACTTGTCTTGCTTTTGATTGCTTGTTAACAACCCCATACTATCAGGAATCTGGACCATTGTGTCCATTCATTTGTTCCTTATTTTGCTGTCTTTTTGAAGTGAATTCAATGTAACAGGTCTATTGTATTGATCCCAAGCACAGAATCAAAGGTGTTCATCCTGGGAGTAGATAGGAAAACTGATAGAATAAAACGTTTGTCATAATGCAGATCTGGACTCTGTTTCTTATGGTGCTAGAACTGACCTTGTCCAGCTTCACTGTCCCAAACACTCATTATGTCCTGAATGAAGGAGCTGTGGCTTGTCTACAATGTCAGATGAAGTCAGGAGATTCTACTGAGGGATGGAAACAGAATGTATTAAATATTGGAAGAGATGACAGGTCAAACACATACTTCAACCAAGTACTGTGGATGTTTTAACATTTGTCAGTACAAAAAATAGCAGAAATAACAAGGCATGTAAAAATTCTCTCGTATCTTTTCCCTTCTATTCTTGCAAATATATATTTTAGCAATGGTCCCAATTCATTAGGCACTGAAGTACATCACTGAGACATACTAAAAGTAAACAAATTCTAAAGTACCTCACCAAGCCCTGCCTATAAACTTGATAAATCCTGTTTTCAGCTTTGGCTGGGTTTTACTGCCACTTTTGAACACTGAGGTGTTTTTGTCCCAGCCAGGGGGACTTCAGAAATGATGGAGTTTCATTGCGGGGCAGCCAGAATCCCATTAGGATGTAGCAATGCTTCAGGATCTTACAAATGTCTGAAGAGATCTAAAAGAGCAAAAGTGGTAAGTGTCAGAGTCACCCTTTTAAAGAGAGACTAAACTGATGTATGACGAAGTTACACTTTTCTGTTCTACAGAATAAGGTAGAAGCAGGCAGAAGAGCCTTCTTAATCATCAGTGCTGAAGGCAATAGACCAATAGTATATGTCATTTTCCACTATAATAAAACTGATTTACTGAAAGAATTTTGCAGTTAAATTTACAAGTGGAAATAGCAAATTTCTGCCTTACAATGCTGCCTTCTATCATCTGCAGAATAACTGCCCATTATGGGATGCTCATTTGTATCTTAATCTTTTAAGGACAGTTAGATAATAAAACAAGAGCCCAAGGGAAACTGCTGAACTACCCCATTCTAGAATACATACACATTCACTAAAAGTGAGTTAGGTCAAAAGAAATCTGTTCTGGCAGAATAGAAGAAATGGTCTTTACTTTCTCAATAATTCTGTACAAATGGCCAGGTGAGGATCATGACATCTTATTTATGTGGTATTCACTCTGACTTACAATAGCACACAAATGTTTAGGGTGTGAAGTGTTAGGGTTATATGATGTGACTATTTGTTTATGGGTGTTCAGCAGGGTTGTGCCTAATCTTTGAGAAGGCATCATGTGTGATCATAAAGTAACTTGCTGGATCTCTTACTCAAGTTTCTCCAGTTGCTTTTTTGCAGAAGATTTTTTATTGTGTGCCAACTGTTACAGCAGTTGTTTATTGGAGTGGGCAGAGGGATTTAGAAAGCTATAGCCCAATCATATTTTCTGTTAGCACCATCTGGAACTGCATGTGTTCTTCACCGCATGGTGCAAGAGAAAAGGTAAGCATCCCTTCTTTGTCAGCATCCTGGCTGTATCCATTTTTTTTCAGTGGAACTATCTTTAATAGGAGCAAAAAAAGCACAAAATCCAGTAATGACAAGATAATGGAAGGCACATAAAACTATTTTGATTATGACAAAGAGGTGAGGCAGCTCTCTATATGTCTGCTGTTATACTCCATATCTTGTAACAAACACCACTCTGAAGCTTTTTAACCAGACCCCCCTCAAAGAGACATGATTTTGCAGTATGAAATGCTCTGGTATCTGTCTAAGCATGAAACACTGTGAAACTATGATTCTGAAAGGATCTATGAATTCAAAAGGAACAAACAACTCTGAACCCCTCCATATGCTCTAGTGTCAAAAATACCAAATACACAGAGGTAGAGAAAATAGAAGGAGGGAAGTGATATTACTTCTCTGTATTACTTTGGTGATAGAAAACCTAATCTGATTTTCTTTTCCAAATTTTAATAGGGATTTAAAAAAAAAATAGTATGGAATACAGTAATAACTCTTACTGTTCTTGGGATCATAGAAATTGTTTCACATTGGCGAATTTCTAGCTTTGTCTGCTTAGTTTATAAAAAGAAGGAAATCTGTTGAAGTTAGGCTGGGCAAGAACTTATGCAGAGATAAAATAACAGGTGCAAAGGAGGTGGCCAAAAGCCATGTCAAAGCGAATAGCTGGAAGTTAGAGATTGAAAAGGAAATAAATGCACATTTCAGCTAGGTAGATTTAATAGTAAAACATAATTGATCCTTCTTGATCTTAGGATATGTATAAGCCCAAAAGGAAATAATAAGCTGAGGAGGAAGAATGCACAGTTGCAAATTTATACCCAGTTTTTACTACTTATGTTTATGTATGACATATGGTGTCATGATCAGTATAGATAGTGAGGGGAAGGAGGAGGAAGAGGGGGACCTTTGCAGTGATGGTGTTTGCCTTCCCAAGTCACTGTCACTTGTGATGGGGCTCTGCTCTCCTGGAGAAGGCTGAACACCTGCCTGACCAAGGGAGGTCGTGAATTAATTCCTTGTTTTTCTCTCCCTGCGTGTGCAACTTTTGCTTTCCCTATTAAACTGTCTTTATCTCAACCCACAAGTTCTCCAGCTTTTATCCTTCCCATTTTCCCCCTCTTCCACTGCTGGGGAATGAGAGAGTGGCTGCCTGGGCTTGGTTGGTGTCTGGAGCTGAACTACAACAATAATATAATTAAATATTAGACATCTAGGTCATAAAAAGTATAATGTGGAAACAAATTATGTGGAATTCAGGAAACCACAAACTGAATAATGAGCTTGCCATACAATGACTGAAGTGTTCCACATCAAGTTGGGAAATTGTCTGAGTACTTTCATCTTAATTAGATGTTTCTGTTATATTCATTGTACAGTGTTTTCATGGGATCATGGATGTGTCCCTATACAACTTTAGATCTGGAATTTATGCTTTTAGTGTAGCGTATCCTAGATCCAGAAGAATATATGAAATAAAAATCTGAAATGTTACTTATTCACCACTCGGTGTGGTCTGTGGCATAGATACCTCAATTTTGAATGCACACCATCTTGGAATTATCAAAAAATATGGTGACAGTAAAGGTCTTTTGGTGGCGTAATTGGTGCCCAACAAGGAAATTATTTCCTACACCTTCATTAATATTACATTGAAAGCCCTCATTAAAGCGAAAAGTTGAAAAAGGAAGTAGTCCAAACTGGATCACTGGGACTGTGTTTGTTATGGCTGCCAAATGACAGACTAATCCTGCTTTCTCTAGCTGGCTTATGAAAACCTTTTTTTTGAGGGATAGAGAAAAAAAAGTGCAATAATTGTCATCTTTCGCTATGATGGAAAGACTTTGGTCTTTATGTGATTAGCTAATGGACTGTCAGAAAAACCTAGACTTACAAAAATCAGTTCAAATCAAAATTTAAAATGTATCAGACTGAAGGGTATACCCAGGAAAGCTGTAAAGGTGAAAACATTCACTTTTGTACCTAATTGTTCCTGGACAACTGCAAATGTACTGGCATTTTTAACATTAATAGTGATTTTGTTTTATATTGTGTGGTGGACTACGCAGTGGTAGTGTAATTGTTGGACTCAAGAATCTTAAAGGTCGTTTCCAACCTTAACTCTTATGATTCTATTCTATAAATAAGATTGGTTCTTGCTATTTTTAATGTATTATCACCTTTCTCTTTCTTTCCTCTGCTTCAAATAATTGATAAATCTACTTTGTAATTGCTCTTGTGCACATTGGTGTCCAGTTAAGAAAATGTTAGTGAAACCGAAGCAGAATGCATGTAATGGAGATGCAGCATCAGCTTTTCAAAATCTTTTAATTTTTGGATGAGATGATAAGCAGTGTGAGGGGAAGCAAGCTCTTTGATTCTGTATTCCTGGTTGTTCTGTTTTACTGAAATTAATCTTGATTTTACTTGAAAGTGTAAAAGGACACAGAGTCCGTTTACCTCAGCTCAGTGTTTGAATTGCGCCATTTGTAAATTTCACAGTAACAGATGTGCAATAGCACTTAGTGTACTAAGTGTGCTAAGCATATCTACTCTACTAGTAACTGCTAGCACTGTTTAAATCTTTGAAGTATAAATTGTCACTGATATAAAACTAAGCTATATTTAATTTTCAGTAAGCAATGATCTCAGACGTCTTACTGTGTGACTGCGACATGTTTCGAGTGCATCTTGTTTATAAATATGCTGTGATAATGTGCCATCTACTTGCAAATGGTGATTACTGCTTACCCTTTAAGCTACAACAGTCATGGCAACCTGAAGAGGTTGCAGAACACAGTATAATTTAAAAAAAAGAGTTGATACCTTGTTGAAAACCTATTTGGGACTTTTTTGACTAAGGGACACAAGGGTAGAATTAAGATCTATTTCAAGATCATGATATGCCCCCTGCCACTGCCATATGGGAAGGATGGTATTCCGAGGAATTTTTGAGTTTATACACAGCTGAAATGAACTGTTAAACATGGTTATCCATTAGTACAAAGATATCCTTTAGCCCTCTCCAATCACATTTGCTTCCTTTGAAGTATTCTTAGGCATCCTGGTGCAGTCTGGTTTTTAGCACGTGAACTTCAGAGGTCCAGATGTTCCCCTTCACTTGCAAAAGTAAGAAACTGGGTTTTTTGGGTTTTTTTTTTGTCTTCTTAGGGTATTCTGCTTATGTCACTTCCCAGGTTTGCTAGTCAGCTGTGTAGGCTCAGCAGTTAACTATTTTGTCACATCTATTATATGAAAATTACCCAGTGTTTCAGATAAGTAGGTTTATTTATGGACTTGTAGATTTTTGTAACCTAATTCTGAAAGGTCACAGGAAATATTTAGGAAAATGAGTCAGTACATACCATACAGAACTACACATGTGTGAGAATTTCCTAAAAAATATTTTTCACTTCTTGTGGATGGATAAAGTATACTATTTTACAAACAACAAACTAGAACTAAATCCACTTTTTGAAGGCGTTCCTGACTAGCAAAAGGCAGTGCCTTGCACAAAGTGTTCTCAGAGCACATTTTTCTGCTACCAGGTGGCAATCAATAGTAATTTGGTCCAGCAGTGTGGTGTAGTGTTCTCAGTCTGCATAGGCACAGAGATGTTATTCTGCACTGGTCAGCCCAGTGAATCTCAGAGGCACAGATCTGCTTTATCCCAGTGGGACTTTCACAGACAATTTTGAAGGTTATATTCATTAAGTTTCATTATTGCAGAAAAAAAACAAACCAACCTAGTGGCACTGCCATACCATTAGAAGATGAAGAAGGACCTTTTGTAGGTTGCAATCAGAATTTTTCGCCTTATCTCAACAATTTCTATTACTTGAAAATTTCTGTTGCTGCTAAACCAGATGGAGAAATACAGACCTATTGATATTCACATTCTTTCTAAAGGATGAGTATTTAGCTATTCCTCCAGTATTGCTTTGTATGAAAACTGTGCAACAGATATGATTCTGTTTTAGTCTGGATAGACTGAACTGTGTGACCTGGATATACAAAGAGCAAAATTAGATTGAATAACTGATTGAAGCCAGAAACAGTCTGATTAGCAGGAACAAAGAGCAGCTGTACTGCTTTAACTAACATCAGAACACAGAGCAAATAATTAAATACACTTATTTTCTTTGGCTATGTGTACATGGGATGGCCTTTTAAAAAAAATCTATTTTTTGCTTTCTTTTTTGAATATACTTTTATACAGTAACAAGTTATAAATATCATAGTTTCCATTTGTCAGTCTTTCAGTCCTCATCTCAGATCTTCTGAAATTTATGGAAAATTTACACCAAATATAACAGTGGTGGATTTTTAAAGAGATTTTTTTTTACTTTTTTTTAGTATTTTATTGGGATAGGTGGCTGGATAGAGGAAATCAGTAAGTTTTTTCTTGATAGAAAAATATACAGCATGAGTTGTTAACCTGGATTTTACAACAAAGCCTTTAGCTGTAGGGAGAGTTTTTTAAAATTTTTCTACTACAAGGAGAGTTTCAGCTGGATCTCACTTATTTTGTTCTGACCTTACCTTTTATTCTTCTTTGCTGACTGTATCTGTTAATCTTTCTGTCTTTGGAATATGTATGTTGCTGTCACCTCTTTTTGCCAGGTGATATATTATCAAGTTTTATTTTATTGTCCCTTTAACATTGCTAAATTAACAAAAACTCCCTTCTCCAGGACTGACTTCTTTCTGTACTGTAGCTGTTGTGTGCTTGCACTTCTGCTATTTTTTTTTTAATGTCAATAGATCCTGCATTTACTGTAAGATTTGAAGGATGCATCTGTTCCAGATGTCATACACAGATACCTCCTATACATATTGTCTCATGTTTTACGAGCAGCATTAATGTCATCTAAGTAACCATGCTGATGGGACTGATATTCCAGCATCCACTGTCCATCATTATTCCTTTTCTGTTTGCTGTGATTAATTCTGCACACTTGCATATTGCTTGCTCAGTCAGGTGAAGTCTCTGCAGTTGACAGTGGTTGTCTGCTTTAAACAAATCTGTTGTAATTAGCACACACATCTGTCAGCAACATTTCCTTTGTTATTGAGAAAACACTTCATCCTCTAAAAGTATAAAAAGGTTCATTAGAAGCACTGTGCTTTGAAGTAATAATGCTCAATGAGACATTCTGTTATGAACCATAACATTAAACAAGGCACAGTTGAAGATGCATTTTTCTTGTGAGAATTTATAGCATCCCAAGCCCTACTTACTCATTTCTTGACCTGATTATTTGGCTGTCTTTAACATGGATGATCAGAATTTTTCTTCAACAGCATAACTTGCAATCAAGAAGCAAAATCACTGAAATAGCTGAATACTTCAGGTTTGGGGGTTTTTTGGGGTTGGTTTTTCTGTTTGTTTGGTTTTTAACTAGGAAATAGGAAAATTAAGAGTTGTAAGGAAGGTGTATAAGGAGAATTTGTTCACCTCTGCTGCTCAGCTAGTCAGCCAGCAGTATGAGTGAGAGAAAGAATTGATTTGCAGATGTCTGTTATGCAAATTTGATCATAAACCCTCAGTTTGTGATCTTCAGTGTTTTGAAGGTGTGTTTTGAAAACTGTGTTTTGTAGATTCTTACCCATGGATTATCCTTTTCCGACATCATCTCTAATTTTTGACTGAGTATTCACAGATTGTCATTTGGAATTCTCCTCTCTATCAATAGAATTTGAAGGTGCTTAGCATGATTTGCCATGCCTGTTGTTGAGAGATAGGGAGCAAAACTTTAGTACCACATTTTCTTCTGTTCAGCTGCTGTCAAATACCAAGACTTGGAGATAACGTATTAAAGGCAGCTTTTTATCCCTTTGGAGAGTCTCACTAACTGCAGATTACATCAGGTGAAAATTCATTTTGGACATCTGAAATGTTGGTAGGATCAGGACAACAAATTGCAACTCAGGAATTTATTAGTAAAAATAATTGCTTGTTTACCATGAGAGAGTAAGAAGAGAAATCGTCAAAAGGAGTCATGCCTCATTTACCCTCTGTTTGATAATTTTCTACAATGTCTGCTAAAAAGAGGGAATATTCTTCAAACTCTGAGTTCTGTTTCTGCTAAGACTCTGACCTCATTTATTCCCCTAGGACAGGAACAAGAGAAAGAACTGGGATGCTTCACCTTGAGAATGTCAGGTGTCTCTGACATCAATATGTTAAGAATGGGCTCAAAAGAACCAGTAATCTCCCAAAAGAAAAGAAAAATGGGCAAAAATGAGTCCAAAAATACACAACCTCTGTATTAATTTAAGAGGACCTACATGCTGCTCTGAAAGCATCTTATTAAACTACTCTGACCTTCCTTCTGTGGGTATGTCAGAGTAAGAGCAGCAATGTTCATGTAACAGTATTTCTTCTCCCAAGATGTGCTTTATTTCAGTTTCTGTTTTCAATTCTAGATCATGCCTTGTTGTCTTTGACAGATTAAGTGGTGGTTTCCTAATGCTCAAGAAAAAAAAAAGGCTGATGGTGTGATGTACAAAACCAGTCCTTTTGTTGCATTCAGTTTTGTCATACAAACTCAGCCTGCTCATGCCTGTCCTAAAGGTTGAGATGGAATTCACCATCCTTCCTGCTCATTCTCTTCTCATCTTACTCCTTATAACAACTACTCCTTAGCTAAATATTGCAAGAATACTTAGTACATGCCTTTATCCTTCTCTGTGGCACTCCATACTAAGAAGCTTCAGGGAAAGTATTCTCCTGTTGATTCATACAGGCTCCTGCAACGATGAGAGTGAGGAAACAAATGTTAACAACAATTTTGATAGCAATGCCAATAATTTGTCACTACCATTTATCTTACCACGTTTTTTCTGTCCTAATGATACCATCTCTTAGGCAAGAGATCTCTTAGCTCTGGACAGGTCACTTGAAGTCAATATAAGAGGTATAAGGGAAGAATATGAACAAGCAAAGAGATCCTCCTTGCCATTTCCTTTCTTTCATCTCCAATTCTGCCTATTAGAATTGGTCATCTCAAAATCCTGTTCAAAACAATGTTTGGTGGGTTTTTTTCACAGAATATACAGTGAGAATATGAGGATTTTTTTCTGTTATAGCACTTGCAGTATCATTTGGTTAGAAAATAGTATTTTTTTTTTTACTATTCTGAAGCATTATTTTGTTATTTAACCCCCAAAGTACAAAAACAACAAAAACTCCTAAACACCTAAGTTACATAATTCTTATTTTTTAATGTAGTTGTGTAAAAGTAGGGCACAATGGCACATAAATGTCAGTGATTGCCACTACAAAGGTCTTACAAGGATCAGCAGACTGAGTTCTGTCAGTTTTTCCTTTGCTGAAATAGTCACCACTATTAGGTGTGTTCAGGTCTTCTGGAAATTCCCTTATTGTCCAGGTCTATTTTGAATCAAGGCTGTATGCTAATTATTTTCATTCTTGCACAGCTCTTTCATATACTTCTTCTCTTGCTGTTTTAGTGACTGAACATGCCTTTCTCCCAGTGCTGGTTCCCTATTTGCAGATATAATGGAACAAATGGAATAAGCCAAAGGTTGGTGCAGCAGAAAATCACTGTTCCATGTTATGGCAGCGAGTAAAAAAGTTTGTGTTTTATGGTTGCCTCTTCTTGTGTATTTCATAGTAGCAAGGTTGTAGAAAACATGCTGTAATCTGTACAAGCTCTTGAGTCAGAGCTCATGGAAGTTGAGAGGAATCTTTCCACTGATTTAAACAGCTTTGTACAAGCCTTACATTTAAGTTAGTCATGTTGCAAATGTTTTAAAAACATTTAGCCTGTCTTACATAATTAAACATGTTTTTATTCCTAATTGTTCTTTTTATGTCCACTGTCCTTCAAGATAAGGAATGTGTGTGCTCTGTTCCAAGAAACCTTTTTATTACATTCAACTACTTTGTAGAGCTGTATCAAGTAATGTATTAATCACAGATGCAATACTGTGCACCTTTTAATTCAGTCACCAGCAGAATCCCCGGAAGATTTTTTTTTTTTTTAATATTTGTCTCGGTCTGAATAAACTACTCAGAACTGCTCAATTGTGCATGAAGTTAATCACAAAACTTTTCTTTAAGTTCCATTGTCAATTAGTAACAGAGTTCAAGCTATCAATTAAAATTACTTTTATGTGTCTACATAAAGTGATGAGAAGTTCCATAACTGTCTTGAATGCACCTATTAGTATCCCAATATATAATTAGAGCTCTGATGAACCTTGGAACTGACAGCAGCTAGTCAACATACTTCTTGCATTCTGACATTTTCACCAGCTCTTAGAAAACATACTTATGTAATTATAAAAATACCAATTGTGTGCTGTTGTAGAAATGAACATCAAGGGAAGGATGAGTGCAAATTACTTATTCCAGTTTTGTAATAATGAGCAAAATGACTGACTTGATTAACCAGTTCACTTGATTTCCTGAATGTGTTGTGTCTTCTGGTCTTGTTTTTGGAGCAAAGAACAAGAAATAATGACAACCTTTCCTCTAGATGTTGCATTAGGATATTTTATAGGAGACCAAACAATCCCAAATTTATTTAGTGTTCCATGCCTAAAAGAAAACTGTGAAATCAAATAGCACTGTGCTTTGCCATCTATAGCCAAAGGTGGTATATCAGGTTTGGGTATCATCATATTTTAGGAGTTGCAGTTTTTTCCAACTTTTTACTTCTACACAATTTGCCAGCTTGTAGAGATTTAGTTGCTTTCCCCAGTTATGTGAAATGAAAACAGTTATTTAAAATCTCTTATGTTCTTTGCAATCCAGGACTCATAATAAAATAACAGCAAGTCTGGAACAAGATTCTGCTGCTGTTCCAACAAGTTTGGCCTGAGTGTCTGTTCTGCTCATTGCAATAATTTACGTCAGAAATGCTATGGAGTCAGAATGATAGCAATAGCACATGTTTTTGCAGTGAAAAACTGCTCAACACACATATTTTAAATAGGGACTGAGGCAGTTCAGTGTTTTATTAGACATCTATTTAATGAAAAATCAGTGAACTGCATCTTCAGGATCAGTATCAGTAATGCAGTAGATAAACCACAATAATAGATATTTTAAAATACTAAATTCAAGGTACAATTTTCTCAACACTATTCTATTCTGAATCCTGGAAAGTTCTTTCCGTGCCCCATGTCAACCTAGCCCCAGTGTCATGCAGCTTTCCCTATTGACACAAAACCCCTGTTGGCCATGTTGGTATTCCAACCTTCTGTGAGCCTTAGCTGCTTCCCACAGTCCCTCAGCACACATACTGGTGAAAACACAACACAGGTCCACTTGGGTACCCCTGGCAAGTCAGTCTCTGCTGGTTCTACTCTGTATTGCCTGGCCATTATCTGAGTGCAGGCTGCTCATAGCGCCCAAAGGGAATTACTCTGCCACACCCTTGTGGAGAATACAGTGTAGAACTTTTCTGACACAAAACCGAGTTTTGACTACTGCTTTGTTCATGTGTTGCAAGTATTCATGCTGCTTTTGTAACTATTTACACTTACACTCTTACCTTGCCAGACACTGTTACCCAGACCATGTTACTGAAGAATTCTAGGAAGGGACTGTGCATATTCACCCACAACTTGCTTTGGAATATGTGGTAGGGATCCAATGTCTTGGCAGCTATAGAAGAACCTATTGCTTAATTATTTTTGTTAGAGTCCAGTTATAGGATCAGGGGCACTATGCATATTGAGTTGAGAATAAAATAATATACCTTGTTGGTGGTTGCTCTTTTTTTAACAACTCCAGTTGCAGAATTTTGAGCCCATTCCCACTGGCACGTTCAGGTTCCCTTTTGGGCTTATTGCCCTTCTTAATTTTGTACTTCCTTTTGCTGATTTTATAGAGTTGTATTTCTGTTCCTGCAAAGCCAGGAATCAGGTCCCTGTACTACACAGAGGTGATATTTCTAGCAGTATAATATACTTAGGACCATACTGAGTTGCTAATCCTGCTGCTTACATGTAGTGAGTGGTAATAGTGTCACATAACAAATCATTAGTATGAAACATTCTTGGAATTTCTCATCCAGATTTCAGCATTACCTGTCAGTCACAGGTGTTTTAAAAGTAGATGAATATTTTCCAGTGCAGTTTTGGTTTTTTTTCAAAATCCTAACCAGGTATGACATTTCTTTGTGGAAGTGATAATCTGTGTTTGCATTTATCTCATTAGTAGTATATGTGTACAAGAATTCATATCCATTTCTAGCCCTTGTAGTGCCTACAGGCACATATTCATATTTTATTTCTTTCCTGTGAAGGAATAAAATGTCATGGTGCAGCCCTAAATCCTCCAACTCTTTTTTTTTTTTTTAATTCTTATGCTTCTCTAGCAGGATCTAAGTTGTGCTCTTCAATCATCATGAACCATAGGCACTTTTCCTAGAAATGATGAAACTCAGTTCATGGTCTAAGATAGATCCCAAGAAGATGACAAAGATGACATAATACCTGGCTAAGTGACTTGTCAAATAAAAGATCTTTTCTTTTGTAGGATAAAGGGGAGGTTATCTCATACCTCTTTGTTGGATGATTTTATAATGCACCCTGACCTTTTCTGGCAGATATGTACATGGCAATTTTCTTTGAATTTGGAACCCAACCTCCTTATTGTTACACTGACTCCTTGACCTGTAGCAATAGCATAAACTACAGATTTACTCAGCCACCTAAGAACCAGCCCATTCACTCTGGCAGATCTTTCTTGTGGAATTTTGATCTAATGATGCTTCTCTGTTAGGTTTGAACTGCTTTCTTTTGGACTTCTCCATGAATGGAGAGAAAAGTCTGGAATTCTGTAGCTGTGCTTAAGGAGGGTGAAATGTTAGAACATTCTTAGAACTGCTCTCCCTTCATCATATTATTGCAGAAGACTATGCATAATCTGAACCTTACATAGAATTTGATAAACACCAAACATTCCTGTCCTAATCAATGGGGCTGGTGATACAGGACATGCAGAGTGATACAGGACTGCCTGCAGAGAAATGGCAGATTCTTTCAGAAATTCAAAAGAGACACTTCATTCACTGACTTGACAATCCATGCTGTTAGGAAGAAGGATGTGATTTCTTCTGTAGAGAAATGAGTATGAACTAATCATTCAGATGCCATATTTAATTAGAAATAATGGAGGCTGGGAATTAGAACTCAGCCATTCATGAAGTGTAAGCTAGAACCAATTTATAGATATGAATATAGATGTATAAATACACAAACACAGGCAAACATATTCCCATTCATTTTTATCAGTTAAAGCTTGTAAAAACCAGTAATTATGTGATAACCTAAGCTTTGTTAGGAAAGGATACACTGTGGGGTTTTGCTGTTGTTTGTGGTTTGGGGTTTTGGTTGGTTGGTTGGTTGGTTTGGTTTTTTTCCCCCCTGAGATATGTGCTTTTTAAATTGGTACAAGGTAGAATTCTTGAATGAATGCTGGCAAGAATGTTCTTGGATGTTCAGCTGTGGTGATATTTACTGAGAGGGGAACAGTCCTGGGCCATTCTTAGTCTTCTCAGTAAGCTTATTTATGCAATAAAACTGTCTCTGCTGTTTTATGTTTGTACATAAAAACTGCCAGACAATATAATACTTGTCTGGAAGACTAGAACTATGAATGTGCAGAAAATTTTTATTGCTCTAGGAACATATGCATTTTAGAGCAGGAATGATAGTTTTCTATCCCTCTAAGCCCCAAATGCATCTCTGTAAGTTCAATTAAATTTCAGCAGAATTACTGAAAAGTAACAGATGCTTCCTCTTGACTTTGTTGAGATTTGGTTCATGTTCAAAGGATGAAATGGACATATATTTCAGTTTCAGTGGAATTTCTGCTTACAAAAGGCAAATTAGGACTCCAGAAATATCCTTAGTAAACATACATTTGTATGTGTGTGTTAATTGAAATTATTGTTAGTAAACTTTTACTGAAGGTTGAATTTTCTATGTACTTATGTGGAATTAATCATGCAGTAGAATAATGTTTATTGCATGGAAAAACATTTTGAGTGATATACTTTGGAGTGGAAAAGTCAGTTCTTCCTCTTTTCCTAATGTATTTAAGAACTTGTTAAGATTGTTGTTCAAAGCAAATTTTTGTCAGCTGATGTTTCTTACTTGAACTTAGTGAGGAGATTAAGCTACTGTGAGGAGAAAAGCTGGGCATAGAAGGCTATGATTAATGTACTTCATGGCGTTCTAAAATTGTTCCATTTGTTTATTTATTTACACAGAACAGTGACAGAAGGAAAAACACTTCCATTATTAGTCTAGCACTGTAATGAGACTTGTGCCTGAAGGAGTCCTAAGCACTGGAAAGTTAAACTTGAAAGAAACTATATGGACGTTAATAGAGAAATCTGCCTGTAAAAGTGAGCCCAAATTAGGCTGACAGTGTGGATAAACAAAGGCAAACTGGATGCACATTATTCTATGCTTCATTCATTACACTAGACAGTTCAATTAAAATCTGAAAGATATATAGAGCAGTTAACACAGTTGTTGTCCACTGACTTTGGAGACACATGCAAAATGCCTCTTTTGTTGATAAACCTGTGTGGCAGAATCTTTAATATGTTAAGAATTTTAGGTCAAAGTAATTTTACCAGCTACAGAAGAGTGGCACCATACATGTATTTGTACTTTCATTTGGTTCTTTATATAATTATCTTATAAGATCTTTTGGATATTAAATGGAATTTCACTTTTCCAGGAATATTAATGCTCTTAGTCTGTGGAAATATGATTTTTAATGCCTATATGCAAAAGGAGACTTTAATTGCAAATATTCTTCTATTCTCTTCATAGTCCCTGTTTTCAAAATCCTTGTACTTTAGTCTTAAGTGAGTTATAATTTGTCCAGAAAATAATAGATCTGCTGCATTTTATGCATTTTGCATGCAATTCACTTTCTGATACTTTCTGTGCATTCCTGGTGTGGTGTCATGAACCTCTCTCCTTGTCAGGGCAGGGCACTGCATTTGCTCTCTGGGAGCCCAGCTTCTTGATGCAACTGATTGGTTCAGTCAGCTCTCGCCCAGGTTAGAGGGTGCATTTCTTTAGGAGGGCTGCATTTTCAAAGGAGCAGTGTTAAACTCTTCAAATTTCATACCTGAGCCATGGCCCCATCCCACTGCTTGGCCTGCTCCTCAGAAATGCCCTAACTCCCTGATCAGAAAAGAACTCTCTTACCCTGCTTTCTTCCTTCTCCACCTGTGACCACATGATTCCTTGTACGTGAAATAAAAAGTAATTCAGTGTTCTGCAGATAACAGCAGTTAGGAAAATTCCCCTTTGTCTTTACTGATAAAGGCAGGTTACATATATGGACTAAATAAAACAAAAAAAGAGAAAAATTTCTCGGAACTTGGTTGTTTATGTTTTTTAATATAGATTAGTTTGTTGACATGGTAGATCAATAGTCCTGTTTCTGGTAAGATCTAAAATTCTGAGAAAACTATGGTGACTGAAGCCAGAGTGTTGCTTTTAAATACAGAAAAATTAAGAGTTTGATAAGGGATAAAAAACTCCTGTGATTAACAAGGGCATTTAGTATAAGAACTCAGCTCTCAAAGTGAATTAGTCTGGAAAATTATGATGATGAAACAGTCTTCTCATATAACAATACTATTTTTGCTACAGCCTTAATTCCTTATTCACCAGTAACTCTTCCAGAACTAAATACCCAACTAGCTCTTGGCAAATAAGAATGCATTAGCCTTTGGAATTAATCTTGGATGAATTTAACACTGGGAGAGTTGTAGCTAACTATACTATATGCATTGAGCATCTTCTTGGATTAGAGTGATCAGTTTTCAGCTACTTTCTTGGGTGTTATGTTTCTCATAGGAAAGAGCTTATTTTAATTATGAGGTCACTCATTTATTCTCAGGAGGTTTCAATGCCTGAAAAAGAGCAATCTGGAAGAAACTTTGTCTACATCAAGCTATGGAGATGAATGGTGAATTGTAATAAAATGTTTTCTTTTTTTTTATTTTTAGTTTGTGATATAAATTTTTCATTTTCTTCTGGAGCTTGTGAAAACCAGGCCACTTTAAAGAAAAGTTTGAATTTAATAGTTTAGTTTTGGGCATTATTTAAACTCTATTTTAAATGAGACAGAGAGACAGCTTTTTTAAGAGGTTGTGGAACTTGGAGGTACCAAAAGGCATTTTACATAACCAATATCTAGTAGGACACTTGCAGGTCAAATAGTCTACCTGCTTTTCCAGTATTTCATGATTTTCTAAATCAGCTGTTATGTATAGACTCTACTCACATTCTTCACAGAACTTAATCTGAACTACTTAATATGGAGGAAATTCCCCAAGTTAGCAACCCAAGGTCTGCTAATAATTTTTGTGGCCTATTCAGGGATCCTGAGAGACTGAAATCCTCAGTAAAGTAGTTGCATAATCATTTTATTATGTTTGGAATAATGGGTAGCTACTACCATTGTTAGGTTGATTTCAAAGAACAAATCTCTTCCCTTGAGGCAGGTAGAAAATTTCATTTTATCTCTGCAGCAGTATTCACCTTTTCTATCACAGTGTTATGCTAATTTCAGGATAAAAAAAAAAATCTGCAAAGTAGATCCTCAGAACATCTCTTTGTTTGAGTTCTTTTCCCTAGTGGACATTAGTTCCCATAGCTGACCTTTAAAAAGCTGGAGGCAATCTATTTTGGTTTTTTTAATACGTTTCATCACAGATCTCTAGCTGAATATCTTTGTGTACATTATAAGCAAACAAAACAGAGTGTTCCTTACCTAGTCTAATTGATGATAGCTATTATCTACTAGTCCTCTAAAGTATGGTGTCTCTTAAACTGCTTTCATAATAGGTGCTCATATTCCATTAATTATGTTTTGTCTGTTTCAGGAAAATGTAAGAAATGAAAGTCAGCTTAAATCCCACACAGGAAGATGTTTACACAAACAGAAATAGAAAAACAAGTAACTCTTTCTGGCTTTGCTGTAACATGTTTTTATCCTAATTCACAATCTGAAATAACGAGTTGGATAGTATTTCAGCTCTCTTAACGTCATCATGGGAGGCTAATGTTTTTCTGTTTTGAAACAGAAAAACAATCAGTGATCTGTGATTGCATATAATGTTAGTATTTCAGGGACACTAAGAAAAACACTTATTCAATGAGATACAGAGGATAATAACAATAAAACTTTTAAGCCTCTGGAGGTGTTTATCATGAGGATTTCCCCAGTCTGAATTCAAGCTTTTTTTTTTTTTTTTTTTTTTTTTAAACCAGAGATGTGTTGTGAATTTTATATTGTGAAGTACTTAGCTCTGGTTGTTACAGATTTTTCACATACACAATTACAGAAGCCAGTATTTCTTTTTCTGTTTCAATATATAGATTGTGTTTCTGCTCAAGTCCTAGGCTGAAGTCTTATAAACTTGGGTGTGAAATTTGGATACAAGCCAAGACATGGAAGTTAATGGCACTCATGAATTATTTCTTCCTTTCAATGTTCTGTAGGTAGATATTGTCACTCATAAATCCTGAGTATCACTACGGCTATGACCATGAAAGACTGTTTTCACATTTGAGAGAAATGGAAAGAGTCTAGGATTGAGTAAAGTGACTCATTCTGCAAAGAGGAGTAGCTAGGAATCCAGGAAGTGATGGGAAACAAGACCCCTTATTTTTATTAGAACCCTGGTGTCTCTAATCTTTTCAATAAGAACTTCTATTCTTTGAGTAAACAGTGCCGATGATAAGGCTTGAGTGCCAGAAATGCAGGGTTGGATCATCTCTCCTATGATGACAGGCTGAGAGAGTTGGGGTTGCTCAGCCTGGACAAGAGAAGGCTTCAGGAAGACCTTACAGCATCTTCCGTACTTCAAGAGGGCCTACAAGAGAGCTGGAGAGGGACTTTTCACAAGGGCTTGCAGTGACAGGACAAGGGAGAGTGGCCTTAAGCTGAAGGAGGGTAGATTTAGGTTAGATTTTGGGTAAAAATTCTTTGCTGTGAGCATAGTGAGGCACTGGAACAGATTGCCCAGAGAAGTTATGGATACCCTGCACCTGGAAATGTTGAAGGCCAGTTTGGATGGGGCTTTGAGCACCCTGGTCTAGTAAAAGGTGTCACTGCCCATGCCTGGGGGTTTAGAACAAGATGATCTTTAAGATCTCTTACAGCCCAGACCATTCTAAGATTATATGATTCTATATCTCTCTTTGAAGCAGAGATAGAGCTGCAGGTATAAAAAATTATCTCTTTGCAAGTCAGAATTCAAGAAGGGGCTGTCCTATGACTAGAATGAAATCCTTTCTGGAAACTAAAAGGATTGTGTTTATAAAAAATCTCATTAACTTCTGCATCAAGTGTAAAGATGTTACATTGATATTGTCTTCTCTAAAGCCAAGAAACAAGGCATATCTCTGGGGATAAAACTTAACATTCCCAACAAAGAATTCTCGCACAAAAAAGTAGAAAAATGCTACCACAACACTACAGTGCATAAATTTTCCCTAAACAAGAGCTGCCATGTTGCACGGCACCTAGGATTGGAATGGCCCTAAGTATGTACATTAACAGAAGTTGTATGACGTAGGATCTCCCTCTCTCTTCTTTCTTCTGAATTTTCTCTTCCTGTCCACGGGTAAGTCTGACTTGAAATCAGACCAGATGCGATACACCTTGTTGTGCTTTTATTCTGAACTTACTAGTTCAAAGAATTTAATAACTTTTTTTCCCCCTCTTACAACAGCCTGCATGGAAGTTTTGGAAAGGACATAAAGAAATCAATACTGTAGGCCAAGGCAAGACTGAATTAATTGCTAATGTCTTGCCTTCAAGGAAACCTGATACAAGCTATTTTGCTCATGATAGTGTGTTTTGAATTTGAATGTGAGCTTTTCCACATCTGTAAGAGCAAATACCTATTTTTGCAAAGTTATTGTGTTGGCTAAGTCTGCTTAGGTGGAAGCAGTAGGCAGTGCAGCTTGAATGATGCTGAGAATTTTACAGTCAGCACCTGTGATATGGAGTCCCTCTAGAAAGAGTCCATTTTGGGTTTTTCCCCTTTTTTGGTCTCAAATGCTATTCCAGATATACACCTAGTTGTTCAATGCAAGTTTTTAGGTTGCACCCTGTATTGCAACCCAAGGCTGAAATTAATTTGCAAAAGGAAATAAATCCGTTGGTTGAAATTTCTTTATTATGAAGGGATCTTGACATTTTACTGGCAATATTAGCACATTGCTTTCTCTGGCCTAAGCTTTTGCTATTGTGTATTTCACAAAAATGAAGAAGCTCTTTTTCTGGGAATCTTGACCTTTTGGAGAGCTGAAAACGAATGCACTTTTATATTTTTAATGCACCTGAAACGATAGAGTTCATCTGGTACAATACTTCCTTTTGATTACATGGCTGATAAGGGGACTGGCTATACATTTCATTCTAGTACAGTGAGGTAGAAGACATGGTATATTTTCCTTGGACTTCATCCAGGAATTACTACAAAGGCTTTGGTGATGGTGATAATAATGGAAATCATGTTATCATGTTTTCTTTATCTTTAAAAATTGAGATAATACATTTATTTGTTCGGCAGAGTTTAGAGACTTAGTTTAACTGCCAAACAGCATGAACTGCAAGGATTATTGTTCTTTTTTATTATTCTCTAAAAAGAAAAGCACTCCATATATTACATTTCTGATTTATCTGAGGGGACAGATCTAAGTAAGGTGTGTGAAAACAAAAACCCAGCATCCTCATAAAGACATATCTGACCAATGTAGCCATCTAATTGGGAACTCTGCTGTTCTCAAATACATAATTTTTATCTTCTTCTTCAGCTTATCATCACTGGGGAAAACATTTATTTTCTCTAGGCACCTATCCAAATTCAGACTGCAGCTGTGGAACGTCAGATAAAATGTTAGGTGTATTCTGGGCTGCTCTGATTATATATTTTGCCCTTAACACTGTAAATGTGCTAGGACCAAATTTTTTCTTTGGTGTCTTCAGAGATACTTATCTGTAACATTCTTTCTGAAGGAAAATAGGAAACAAAGAGTCTTAGTTTACAAGATTCTCTTTGTAGGATTTATAACTCTCATGATTATTTTTTCTTTAATTTGTGGGATAAACCAAATTGATTTGTTGAGAAACAGCAATGTTAAATATGGCTTACAGTATAGAAAAATTATACTGTGTTTGATATATTGATTATTTCTGGTCATTTGAGGCATTATATCACAATCCCAGTGATGTCTGTGTCTTCTGGGCAATACTTTATTGCTGGAAAAAGACATTACATAAACACAGTAATATTATTTATTGTTCATTGAGCCACAGAAGTTCAGAATAGAAAATGACCTATTAGATCATACAGTTTATCTCTCCACAAAGCAAAGGATATCTCTGCAAGTACAACTCAATGACAGCTAGATATATAATCATGGCAAGAGTGCTATAACTCTAGAAAGGCAAATATCCAATGCTAATTAATTTTGCTAAAGCATACAACTGTTTTTACAAGTTGATGCAGTTTATTGACCAGTAAAATTATATAAATGTATATATGTGTATATGTATATATATATATAGGATCTCAAGAAGTATTACAAATGTTTAAATTTACCTTATTTTTGGTATCATGTCAAAACATGCAATTCAATTTCATACTTAACTTATAACCAACAGAAGAAAAATTGATAAATCCTAGCTCTAGAACTTGCTTTCCTGGGAAAGCCTCTGAGGAGATAAGCAATATTTTTTTTCTGTAAGGTCTGAACCAAAATCTGTCTGCTTTCCCTTGGTTGTGAAGTTTATTCTCAGCAATGAGGACTCTAAAAAGTAGTATACAATACTTTTAATTTAAGATGCAACCAGTATTTAGTGCAGGGAAATTGTATGCTCTTGTTAAATTTTCCAAAAATAAATAAATAAATAAATACCTCTCGCACTAGGCAAAATTAAAATGTTAATGCAAGTCCTAAAGGAAAAGGATAGATTTGCACTAATATTGTGATGAGGTTGGATTTCAGTCTTGAGAATATCTGAAAAGTTGCTCTCCACAGTCATTAAAAAATGGTGATAGCAAACATAAAACCAGTTTTCAAATATGAGAATCAGTACTCCTCTGTCTTTCAGAAAGATCTCTGCTTCTCTGCCCCAAACTGTAGATGCAGCAAGTCAGAGAAGAAAGGCTACATTTGCCCTACTTTCAACAGGGACTAGTCAAGATCAAAAATTACTTATTAAAGTGTGCCTGAGGGAGATTGTCAAAAAGAGGAAAAAACCACAAACCCCAAAACCTAAAAGACAGAACTTCCAAAGTAATCATGTAGTAATGATGCCTGCAACTAAAAATGCTTTGTTGTTTGTAACTGCAAGAATTTGTGTATCCCTATCAGTAAGTGAATTCTGATACAAATAAAACAATTTTTTGGTCTCAACAACCAAACTCTTTATTTCTAAGATGAAAAGTCTGTCATGGCTTCTATTATTTATAGTGATGTTTTCTGGTTTTTTAGGGAATGATTCAAGAATTTCAGTCACTTTGAGTAGTACCTTTATCTGTAAAATAACTTTTTCAAATTACTAGGAGAGTATACAGAGTGAATTATCCCTCAACATGTGTGGGGTTGACAGAATCATTACCTTATTAAGCATAATGCATAATTACTGCAGCACTTCTTGTGCTATTAATTAATTATTGGATACTAACTAGAAGTAAGTAGCTACTATTAACTGTGATGTCAAAAATATGATTTTCAGACAATCACTTTTAACAAATACTTATCTGCAATTTTTTCTCTTTATTTCTCTCTGATGCTAAAAAAAAGTTTGCACCTGGCAAGTTTTTCTTTCTTCTTCTTTTTTTATTTTTAAAAAAAATTTAAATTAAATATGCACTATATTAAAAAGTGCTGTTATGTAAAAACAATCTAATCAAGCCTATGATTTCAGCTATGTCTTCTGCTTACTTATTTTTGAAGAATGCTCCTAGCAGAAAAGCAAGTGGGAATGTAATTGGGGTTTTGTATGCATGATGAACTGGAAGCTCATACCTTGGATGGAGTTTCTTCCATTAAGCTTAATGAATTGAATTTGAATAGCAGTTTTGAGAGTTCCCTGTGCTCATCTATCAGCCTAAAAAGTATTTTTCAGCTCCATTGGGGAACTCACCAGCCTTCTTTCTAGAGCAATTATTTTTCAACAGTAGCATATTTTTACAAAAGAATCTGGGTAAATAATGCAAAACAAATGCTCCAAATTTTACTTGAAAAGTTATTTAGCTGTTTTTCTCTCTCTCTCACATACACACATATATAAATGATAAATTCACCTATAGCTGAAATTTGAAAAACACTATTAAATATTTTTTTAATCATTTATGCAAAGGATTTTGAATTCTTAGATAAACTGAACCATTTCTAATGGGACTTACACATTTCTTTACAATGCAAAGTTAAAAGGTGGTCTACTTTTATAGCTCTTAGTTAAGTTGGCAACTGCAGAAGCAATCTAACTCAATGAAGTTGTTCTGCAGCAGAACTTGAAGGAATCATCTCTCATGAATAATCACTGTGATGTTTCCACTTTGGCTGAAAATGAACTGTAGGTCATTAGGATTTATAGGTTAATCACTTACAAAACCTAAAAAGTAGAAAGATACGAAGTTTAAAGGTACTCAACCAACAGCAGTAGTTGGTGTGATATGCCTGAATTTGTACTGATATTTATTCATTAGATACTGCAGGGGAGAAAGAAAAGGTTCCTAGATATTTACTGTCGTGATTCCATTTTCTCAGAAGGTTTTTCCACAATTCCATTGTAACAATTGGTGGCTTGTACAGCTTGTGGCATGGAGCTAAAATCACCTTGTGCTACTGTTACACAACTGCTCTTAAGCTAAAGATGAAAGAGTGTTCCATGTGCACAAGGTTCTTATTGTTGTCTTTGCCAGTTCATAAATGTATGCATCTCTTGTGTCAGATCAGAAGGTAAATCTCTAACTCCTAATCTTAGCTGTGTTTTCAAGTGAGCCCCATGGGGAGGGAAAGCACAGAAACAATTCTAGTATGCATCTATGAGGTTGTTTAATAGCACATCAGCCCTTGGTAGTTAACTGGAAACTGCATATATCCTACTCCTTATCCTTCATCACCCGTTAAAACCACCTGTTTGAAGAATCAGACACTTAAATATACAGAGGGACAGGAGCACCTAAATTAGACTTCTGACTCTAGCAAGGTGTTCACAAACACCCTGTCTAGTGCTTGGGAAACCTTCTAATGTTTAGGCAACAGGCTCCTGAATCTTCACATGGAACCTGTAGTTTTGCTCCTGCATGTGCCCAGTTGGACTACCATCCTGGTGAATTGTTCATCAGGAAACCTCTGTGTGATCCTGGCATTAATCTCCCAGAGAGCTGCAGTCTTCAATCTTAATCTTGTTGTTTCAATGCCAGCTTTCAGATGTGTAATTTCCAGTCTAAACAAACAAACAAACATGCAAAACTGAACTGAGTAATTTGACACAGAATCATGTTAACAACTACAATCAGCAGGGCTGAAACCTTTTCAGGCTGACAGCTGCTACTTTGGCTAATGAGGTATTAAGAGCAGCAGCTGGGTGTTGTCTTTCACGTAGAGTGGAAAGTGGCACAGGACACGTGCTTTGGCAGGGTAGCTAACTGATCGTTGCAGTCAGAACTAGAAATCTTGGTTTAATGTATTTAATGTACTATGCTTGTAGTTAACATAATTTGCTCAGATTTGGTATCTTTTAGCTTCTTTCTTTCTTTCCTAATTTTTGAGCCGAAATTTACTATTCCAACCCCGATATTCCATTCCACCTGCTTGGAGAATACAGTTTTCTCTTCTCAGGCACTAAATGCTAGTGCCAGTCTTTCTGCCTAGTAATCATCCTCCCAACACAGCATTATTTCCTAGATGTAATACATCCAGACCCCTGAACTCTCCTCTCTTTAGTCACTAGAGAGTGAGAAATCTTTAGCTGATAATTCAGATGGAATAAGAATACTTGTAGATCTTTGATTGTACAAAGAGCCTGTAGCAATTGTATTCCTAGATGGACAACTATCTTTGATTAGGAGGCTCAAATTCTGGCTATAGACCATATTTACTTTGTTGCTTTCCCAGTTTCTCTCCCTCTCACTCCTTTATATTGTCTGAAGGACTGAACAAAATTCATTGCAAAAGACCTTACAGAATAAGCATCCTTTCTTTTCTGCCTGTTCAAGAACCTGGCCTGAAGTGAACTCAGAAGCAAGAAAAATCCTTCTGTGTTTCTATAGGCTTGATTCCAAATCCAATTGTGTTGTAAGAACAAAGCTTCCTAGTTTAGGGAAAAATAGGCCTGTGGAAAACAGTAGGCTTGTCTATAAGTTGAATAATGATCACTTTTCTGGGATCAGTGGAGGACAGCAAAACCTAATTAATGCAAGCTAAGCTAGAACTACTGGCAGCAGGTTTTAGATTCAAAGCTATGATCCAGACAGCACCCACTTTTTAGTAGGTAAGGCTGCCAATACAACACAAATAAAAATATATTGAATATTCAAACTAATTAAACAATGAAAGGAAAATGAACTCTTAAAAATTTAATTGGAAATCTATGCTAAAATCACCTTAGCATATATATTGAGCATTATGTAAATATAGTTGCCTAATTGCCCCATTTTTATGTGACTTATAACTTGTGGGAGGCCCTATTTAAATACACACATCAATTTTTATTATCTTTGTAAGTGACAAGAGCCTCGGCAAAACCATAGGAGGTAATAAATACACTATTGTATTACATTTCCCAATATGTATACACATATATCATCCAGGGATAGGACCATGGCATTCCCTTCATGATTTTACTTCTAGCTGCTGTTATAAATATTCCTGCTGGGCGCTAAGAGCAGAGAAGGCTGAGCACGATTCATTGCATATTCCCAGTCACATAGGAATTTCCAAATTACAGCGGATCCAATTAGTATCTTAAAACCTCTGATGTATTTACTGCAGATACTGTAATCTCTGCACAGCTTTAAACACCAGCTGTGTACTGTCAGCAGTCAAGCCTGTTGGCTGCAGACTTCAAATGTACAATGATATTTTGAGGTGTAGTAAAATGTTGTGACCATTTTCTGAAGTTTACTGTCAGTGTGGAGGTCTGAGACTTCACTGGACTACAAGTTATGATCTATTATTGTTCCAGTCCTGGGGGAGAATGATTTGGCTTCCTGATCTGTGCTTTTTTGCAAATATTATGAGTGTTTAAATAGGAAATGGCAAAATCAAATCCTAGAAGTCTGAGCTGCTTGGGCAGAACTGTCTAAAGCCACTACCTTAATGTCATTACTGGCTCTGGGGTTTGTGACTTCTATCACACAAACCAAAAGGATAAAGCTTTTATAAATCTGTAAGAATGTTGCCATGGCACATCTGAAACAAAGATTTGGCTGAAAATATGAACCTTGTGTTAGCTTTATAGATCAAATTCCCAATTCCAAAAATGAAGATTGCACCTGGAAATCACCTAGCCCCCTGCCACAGAACCTGTACTCAAACTGCAGAAGGGCTCTCCTACCTGGCGCCGGCTGTTGCATTGTGACAGGCAGTGCTTTCTGATGTCACACAGGAAAAACACACTTACCTAAAATTGGCTGCTGGTTTACGTGGAAAATAAGTGCTCTTTAACTTGTAGAAGGATGCATCAAACCAGAAACCAGGCAATAAAGATGTTCCACCTGATATTTTTTTGTCTTCAGCAGTGGTACATTCTGCATAATTAACTCATGCAAGTTATCTCTGAAGAAAAATCTGCCAAACCCATGTGCTTAATTAAAACATCTGTAGTTCCTATGCAACACTGCTACAGGAACTGGAATTTGAAATCAGGGTTTTTGTTTTCCCAGTATTCTGCAGCTGAATAAGAATGAATACACTTATACCAACATAAATAAATCTGCACTTAGGTGCCTGTAGATGTTGGTCAGTAAAAAGGCAGTAACTCTTTCTGCTTGAGTGCCTAAGGCATGGCTGCTGCCTTACTGAGAATGATTTTGTAGCAGCACAGGATAGAACTTTTGAAGCTGGACAGGATTTCGTATTTACCTGGATTTTTTTTTAGTTGTTGGAGGTTTCTATCATTTTAATATTGAAGAGAAAGCAACAATGACATTGAGACTTTTCTTTCTATGTAGGAGAAATTAGGGTAATCTGTGATGATGAACCAAGCAGAGAATGTGCATCTCTTATTTTAGCAGAGACCAAGAGCTATGACAGCTAAGAATGTTTTTCAATTGTTGACAGACTTCTGTTGACAAGAGAATACACTGTCTTCTTTATCATCAGAAGTAGAAGCCTCATCTTTCCTTGATTAAGAAAAAAATCCTTTATCTTCAAGGCTGGGATTTTGCAATTGTGTTTATAGAGGACAAAAGGAACTAAGTCTCATTGGGAAACGTTACCATAATATATGTAGTGAAAAATTGCATCAATTTAGAAAAGTGTTGCAGTATGAAAAATTATGAAAATATTGCTAACATCTTTATGTATTTATGCTGGGGGTATGCCTGGGAATTTAATTGTTAAATTAACACTGCTTTAGGCACTGTAACAGACTTACTTGAAGATCCACAAGGAAATATACTTTTATTCATAAATTTTTGGTGTTAGTTGGAAAAGTTTAAAATAATTTCTTCACACCAAAAGAATGACATATTTGTCTTTAAAGTAAAAAAAATTAATATTAATAGAGAAATTTCTGCTGCATCTGTCTAATTATATTGAAGCTTACATGATGGGAAAAACACAGACAACAAGGCTGACTCTTTCATTGTGTCACTTTTAATGTGAATACCTGCATTAAAATCAATATCAATTAGAATACTTGGCTTTAGGATCCCAAATACACCTTATTTTTTATATTCATTAAATAGGGAAGAAATGGGGTAAATGAGTAAACCTGCAAAAACCTGTGAAAATACGAAAAAATCTGTCTTGTCCTTTTAGAGAAAATAGACATTTATTTCAAACTAAGAGAAAAAGGACTAAAGGGAAAACTCCTTATTCATCACCACACTGCTTCCTCTGCAACATTCCACGATGAAGTTCTGCTGCAAAATTATATTTGTCTGTATGTTCCACTTTCCTACTATACAGGTAGAGCAAATAATTCAGCCATTCTTCAGATTCTTAAGTTTTTCATTAGCATTATTTTTTCCTGTTCTCTGTGGTAACATCCTATTTCATTATGATGCTTTGTCACTATTTCCATTATGAAGACCCTGCTTTTGATATGCCTCCATTTTAATAATCTGTTTGGTTTAGAGAGAAGTCTTAATACTCACAGTTCATGTCTTCAGTGATCACTTCACAGTCATCATATGTTGCGAAAGCTCCAATGTTTAAATTTTGCTTTTCTAAATGGCATGTGAGGTTAATTGTCAAATTCAGAGCTCACATAATGCCACTGAATTTCACCTAGTATTAATACGGATCATTTGTTTCATCATTCAGTAATAATATAGATACCTTCTAAAAATCTTAATGCATCTTATCAATTTCTTTTGGGTCACAGATATGAGATGTCTAAATTTTTGCATACTTGGCTCAAGATACATTCATCCTCATTCTCCTGAGACATTTGAAATCTGTAGCTCCAGTTAAAATCCAAGAGATTTCAGTCCATATGAGTCTTAACCTGTTTATTCCACAACTGCAGTGCCAAAGGTCCCATTATCATAGTTTGAAAATTTGGATCCCAGCTTTCAGGTTTCTGCTTGTGTTGCAAGTTTGTTACAAGGGGTCAGACTCATAGTGTAAGCAATGTAAGGAACAAGGAGTCAACTTGAAACAAACAAACTATAATTTAATAGAAGCTCTGCTCATGGGGAAGAGATAACTGCTTTCATACTAAATATGCTCTTGCTCTGTGTCACACTAAACTCACACAGCATACATAAGAGAAAATGCTATCTAGGTCACTTAGGAGATATTTATTTGCCTACAGCTGTAATTTCATTAGAATTCTGAAACCTCCAATTGAAGGTTACAAAGTTAGTCTATCACAGCAATTTGTTCTGAAGATAGAAAAAGGATTGTAACAATAATAATTTACCCTTAATTAGCAGATTGGCCTGTTTCACCTCTTGAGAAATCCTTTGTTTTAGCCTTTTAGTTAAAACAAGAGAATGAAGATGATGGTACATGAATGATATGACAGGAAAAAAACAACCTATGGTCCCTTTGTTGCAATATCAATTGGAGGATCCATTAAACTACAGGTATTATTAGGTGATCATAGTTCCTTATCACCCTGGTATTGTTGAAGCAGAAAATTAAATAGCTGTATTTTGTTCTCATTCCAGCACCTAGAACTTTATCTGTGCGTGGAATGTTTTCTCCATACTTAGTTTTGGCAGATTTCTGATCTGCTTAACAGTCTTAGAGAGAAGGATTTATACATACCTTCTGGTGCTAGCAAACTTAGAAGGAAACTTTCAAGATATTTTTGAAGGTTTTTACAAATATCTTAAAGACCAATGTGTTGCAGATGCTTTCAAAGAGTAAAGCATTAATAAAACCCTAGATATATACGTAGCTGTTAGCATGGAAGATTTTGTCCATTTGATTATGAGAGGGTATGCTGTTTTCACCACACTGGTCAGCAGGATTGCTCAGAAATCTCTGGTTGCTTGATTCTCTCAGTGTTTAAACACAGCTAGAGACAATAAAATGGAAGGCATTTCTGTGAAATGTAACAACTTTTAGTACAGGATATAAAGAAGCTGTGTTCTAGATAGGCAAATACATTTTGGTGCTCCTCTTATTAGGAAAATCTTTCCAGTGCAATGTCTCAGGTAAATGGCAGACATGTCTCTCACTTTATAAGTATAGACAGAAACACTTTCTGGCCACCTTCTACTCTTTGATTCTTTCCCTGTGCCTTTCTGGTACTGAAAATCACTGCCAAAGGAAACGTACTTCTCAAAATTATGAATTTTGCCCTTGGGACCTTTCCACATAGGAGCAAGGTAGCTATTTCTTACACTACTCCTTGAGAAGTATTATTGAAAATAATAAAACCAAAAGCTATATGCCTTTAATATGAGGAGTGTTTCAGGTATGTTTCATTGCTTCTTGGATATAATTTAACCAAGTATAAACTCTGTTTATAACTGAACAGTGCATAGACAGTATCACTGGACTATATTGCATAAGCTGAAAACATTCCATAAGCTGTGTCTCTATTAAACTGCACTAGATTTTTGCCAAAAATCATTTATATTTTGAATGTGCTACTGCCTTGTCAAGTCAGAAAAATTGTATCTCCAGTTAAACAGCCTTTACTTGAACTTGACCTGTATCATAGAATGTGATGTTACAGTAACAGCTCTGACAGCTCTAGATCATGGTAGGACTATGTTGGACTGGGAGAGCAGCAGAGAATGAATCAGAGTGGCTTTAGGCTAGTATAAACACATGATTTTTGAATAAAGTAACTAGTAAATTAATCCTTTAAAGCCTGCAAACTGGTGTGTCTTAGTGACTGAAATAACCAGAACAGACAAATGCTGATTCTATCTTGTAGACCAATATCCCTTCTGCACATATCTCTGGAGAAAGAAGGGCCCTGCAGAGGAGAGTGGTAATGTAGTTAACATGAATGGACAAAATCCTAAATTATTTGGGGAATTAGACTAATATCTAGAGCTTTAGGTTCACAGAAAATTCATTCCCATGATGAGATAATGCTAAACATTTTCTTAAGAAAACATAACTGACTACTTTAAAATGTCTATGATAATATTAGAGGAAATAGGAGGATTTCTTCAAAGTGTAATTCCAGGGAGGAAAATGAGATACTGAAATTACAAAAACATTCTTAGTACTGGAAAAACTAAACATTAAATAGCCATGAGTACATTTCATGAGAGTTGGAAACAGCTTCCCAATAATGATTATAGTAGTGGTGGAAAGCACTCAGTACTTTTAAGTGGTGTGTCAACCTCATGAAAAACACTGCATGATGTAATTGCCTGTGAAAGCAGACCCTGTGAACTTGTCAGTTCCCTCAAGCTCCAAGGCCATTTTTACTTTCTTTTAACATTTGATCCTTGCTTCAAGTGGAGGCAATTTTTTAGAGAAGGTACCATATGTCACTCTACCATATTGTGGACTAGGCAGAGGCAAAGGGAGAAGAGTATTGTGTATTGCCTCAGCTAGTGTTAGACAATGTGAAAATGCTCCATATTTTATTCATCAGCCATGTTTTGTCATGTTGTCAGTAGAAATGGATGAACAACATTGCTATGATTAAACTTAATTTAATGGTATAGTTGACTGCTGGGTTATGGTAATTCTCTTTCACATTCAGGGGAACAAAATACATCTTTATTATCTGTGAATGTTGTTGCTTCATAGGGGAGTATTTGCAGATTGTTTCAAATTGAAAAAGCTGATGTTTGAGCCAGTGGAAACGTTCATTTAGTTGAGAAACAGGGAATTACTGACATTATTTATCCAATATGTTACAAGTTTTGAATATTTGTGATCAATTCTGTATTCAAATACAGAGTAAACATTAAAAAAAAAGGCATAGCTTCTGAAGAATCTGGAAATAAGAAAAAAAACCCCAACATTATCTTGTAAATTAGTTCTTCAATTGTCAAAGTAAAAGAAATGGCTCATATCTCCAAAGGCCATTTTGTTTTGTAAATCTCTATACATCACCATGACTAACGAAAGGATGGATTGGAATTTTATGTCAGAACAAAGACTGAGTATGAAGTGACCAGGGAGGTGCTGCAGTATAGCAGAGCTCCATGCTATTCTCCTTTGTTTCAGTCTTCTATTTTCTTACTCTCTCTAATGTTGCAGTGCAAGATTGGTAGGCAGTTTGACTAAGAATGAAAACCAAACTGCATTGTATAATCACTGGTTTCACATAAACTACAGCTTATCCCAGAGGTGTTCTTTTCTGGAAAGCTGATTTTCCTTTATTTTCACAATATATACTCAAGCTTCAAGTAAAGAATCTTCAGCATTGACAATAAGCAGATGCTATGGACTAAAATTATGACTATTTAAAAGAGAATGTGCTTTTTGTTATATCATACAAAGCTCTAGCAAGCCTTTTGATCAGTTTATCCAGTACTATCTTATCCAGTTTTGTGACAAAAATAGTTTTGCTTTACTAGTTCATCCAAATTGCAGTGACATTTATCACTTCATTCTGTTCTTTGTGCATTATAAAGAGATGAAATATTGAAAGAACTTCAGTCTGTCAAATACTCTTCTTCTATTCTTTGTTCATAAAAATCCCAGTACTGCCAGTGAGATTTACACCTTTTGATGGTGGGAAGCACAAAGAGTTTTTAATTCATATTTCAGTATTTAGCAGAGTATAGCTTAGAGATCTTCATCTGCCTCCAGCTATGCTAGCTGAAGGGAGTGAGACTTGTGGAAATCTGGTAAAAATTAAATAGATAATTACTAAGATGTCTTTTAGAAACATTAATCTCATAAAAGTTCCATAAAAGTTGAGGCCCTTTCACTGGAGTGCCTGAAAAATGTGTCAATAAGCCATCTGTGCTCCCTTCCTAAAGTGAATGGCTCAGTGAGCCCAATTTAGCCTTCTGAATAAAACAGCCTGGTCTCCCACTGTTTCCACAAAATCACCCCTTTTAACTGTTGCACCCTTCTCTGTTGAGTCCACTAACTCTTACTGGTAGCTCCATCCTGTTCTGCAGCAAGGAGTTTATCCCACTCAGTCCATTTTAAAATGTTTCCCTTTGAGGCTTGGAGCTAAGCATAAACTAGCTTGCTTTTCCCCACCAAGTAAAAAGCATTAATGCCAGATAAGTCACCCATCAGACATTTGTCCCATGCTCGCTTTCATTTAGTTTCCCAATACCTTGAAAAGATAAATAGCACTCATCTGAAACAGGCTGGTAGGTGGAAAGGTTGACATAGTTGCTACTGCCTTTTCATCTTTTGGAGTATTATAGTACTGGATTAGATGATATCAATCATACAGAGTTGTATACAATATATGGTGTTTTCTGTTTTATGCTTTCAAGTAGGTGAGGCAGAAGGTCTGTTTTATAAGCTCAGTGTACAGTCAGATACATGGTACCTCATGATAGTAGCTGTTAGCAGTTTGGAGTTTTTAATTATCTATGAAATAATAGCTTAGAAACATCTATTCTGGAAACCAATGACTTTGAATTGCACAACATAGTTTTTAAAATTTACATGGATTTCTACAGCTGCACTGATTAAATTTTTCATTTGCATCACAAGGTCAGGTACTTCTTTGTAAAATGCAATTTATAATATGCAAGCAGCAAAATGAAGCATCTCTCTCTTTGTAGGGTTTTACTGTTAGATTCTTAAAGTCTTTGTATGTAAAGCTGCATCCTTCTTAGAGGCAAATTATTATATTGTAAATTGAGCTCTATTGGCAGTCCACTAGATGCTCATACTCTCATGATGCTATTTTGATGTGGGATACATTGATCAAATTCCATTGACTTTAGATAATGATACTGTGTTTTGTTTCCCCAGTAAACCAACAGGAGAGAAATCATTGTTTTAACATAGAGGTGATATTTTACCAAAAGACCAACTGCCTACTTTGCACAGCACACACAAAAAACACCCACAAAAAAACCAAGCACAGCTTCTTGCACATTTACTCTCCTTGCATAAACATGAAAACCCACAAGAGATGATGTGATTTAGGAAAGTGGTTTCTGCTGACTAGACCCTTCCTCTAGGACAGTCCAAGCAAAGAGCTGTGTGGGTCTGTGCTAGCTCTGTGCAGGACTGGTGTCAGAGCCTCTGCACTGTTCCCCTGCTCCCGAGCAGAGGTATCAACATCACCCTGGACACAATCAGATGGATCTCAATGGGCTCATAATTCTTGTTTCAACACCAGTGTGGCTACAGTGGAGAGTATAGAGGAGGAGAAGGAAGAGGCAGCCTCCATGCAGTGGCAGGAGGAGGTCAGAAGCATAGCTGTGGAAATTATGACAGAAATCTGAGGCTTAGATAGACTCAGGAAGGATTGGTAAATGTCAGAGAAAGGGACAGGGACTAGGGAGATCTGGATTAACCTGACAATATTTTGAGCTGAGACTTGGCTATCAAAAGGATGAGAACCTCTGAAATAGGAAATCTAGGAGTGTGAAAAGATAACTCTTGTACAGGCTAACTTTTCCCTTTCAGTTTCTCCAGATATAAAATGATGGCAGTAATTTTTAGTGATTTATAGGCACTCTGAAAAGAGTGCATGAAATGTTTCTATATCATATTTTTCCTTAGATTATGCTTTTTGAAGGGAGATTGCATATTTCCCTGTTTTGAGGGGTTTTTTACTGATGTGGAAACAGGACAGAATACTAATATTTTATTTTTTCAAAAAAAAAGGTTGCAGCTAGTTTAGAATCTGGACATCTCAGTTGTCTCATAAAGATGCATGTATATAAAACCAGATATGCCATATCTCAGTGTTTGGAAGGCCTCTCTCTCCTGCATTGCTTAAAGTATTCGTTGAGATTTCCTTTAAATTATGCAGTGGCAAGAGACTTGTAGAGCACTGATAATTATGAGGAGAATCAGCTATGAAAGGATTGCTCAAAAAATGCATATTACAGAATATATTTCTGAGCATCTGTGTGTGCCAGAACCTTCACCTGAGAAAAAACAAATTAATCCATACTTGCACTGAAGAAATTGCTTTCATAACAAAGTAGTTTGGATTTATAAGGGTTCACCCACCTCATCCAAATTCAGAGAGCTCTACAAGAGTTCCTCCCGTATTCTGGTGTAGTTCTTAGGAGGAGAAAGCCTGTGTAATGGATAGCCACAGAAAAGGAAAAACAGTGTGTGAGGGGAGCTATTAGAAGCAGCTGCCATCAGAGCTTCTAAAAACTGTATCTAGAGAGGAGCTCACATTCAGAACTCAATCCTCCAGATGTTACTTTTCTGAGATTAACAAATGGGTGACCTGCATTACTTAAAACTTCTTTAGGTTATTTGCAACATTCAAACACATATTTTTATGCAAATGAATAGCAGACTGGGAGAAAATACATATAATGCAATATTCATGGTAAATTATTGTGGCAGTTCAAGATAGCCCATAGAGTTCTTTCCTATCGCAGTTATAATGACAGTATTGCACAGTCAAGCTAAAATGCTCAAGGAAGTGTGAAAGGAGGAGCAGCATCAATGCAGTGGCAAAGGGAGGGCAAAATCATAATGAAGGAAATGTTAACAAAAAATCTTTAGAAACCCAGAAAGCATTGGTAGATGACAGAGGAAGGGACCAGGACAAGGCAGACCTGTATTCACTGGCTCATGGGACATTGGGGTTTTTTTCAACCTTTTATCTGAGCTGAAACAGATATCGTAATCCTTTGGGGGGTTGGTTGTTTTCCTGGATTGCTTTCTTGCTACTTCTCACTCCTACTTTTAGCAAAGCCCTTAACCAAGAAGATAAAGCGAATCAACCCACAGAACAAATAAGGAATTGCTCTAAGTAGAATCCAAATGGTAGTATGAATTTGATTATTTTTTTTTCTTTGTGTATACTTGGTAACTAGCTAATACAGTAGAATATCAAAAAACAAAGGCAGAGCATATAAACAGACTTAGTGATGAAGAGTGTCATATTATTCAACACAGTGTGGTCAATATGCATGGCTTAAATACTCTTAAAGATTTCTAAACCAGATAATATGTTGGGAACAGTGTTTCTTTTGAATTCCTCAGTGGTGTTCTCATTTCAGGGCTAACGTAAAGTTATTCTAGTGAGCCTTAGTTTCTGCTGTTAGTTGAGGTGCTGCTTCATTTGCAATGAGTTGTGCAGCTACTGGCTGTCCTCCTTATCACTGCTTGGGCAAACAGCACGGGATTCTGCAAATGAGAATCAAGGAATATGTGAAAAGAAAAAACAGCGGTGAAAAAAGTTGTGTCTAGACATGTGCAACTTCAGTGTTCAGGTTTTTGAGGAGACTGAAACCATCCTTTGAATGAATGTGTGTGTGCATACGCCATGGAGCAAGAGTTCGGTAGTTAAGCTTGAACTGTGCTCTGTTTGAAGATCAAGGTTTCTATCTCTAGGTTATGTGTGAGGAAAATAATGTATTGCTGCATAAAACTGCTACAAACTTTACTTTCTCTTTAAATAAGTGATGATTTTACAAGGAAGGTTGTTCACTAGATTTACATTTCTTTTTAAAGTAGATTCTTGAAAATACATTGAAAACAATGTATTTTGACAGGGTTTTTATTATTCCAATTGATTTAATTAGAAACATTCAGGCTCCTTGAATCTTCTAAATAATTTAAATTCAGCGCAGAGTCACTGGCTGCATTGATAAATCATGGGTTTTCTTCCCTTAATTGTTGGTCTATTTTTACTATTATTCCTAACTGAAGATATGTTATGCAATAAAACAGATAATTTTTTTTCATGGTTTTGTCCTGCTTTGAAATTTTAGGCCTCTGGTTTTTTTCTTTAGCCATTGCACTAATTCTTTCCCCAGTTAAATACTGCTTGAAATACATTACATATGTATCAACTCAACTGAAGTGCTGAGATGCACAAAAAATTCACCTGTAATTCTCCCTTTGAGCCATGAGGTCGTTATGAGATATGATCCAAGAAATAAGGTTTGCAGTGTGCACTGGTGGACTGGCCAAATTACCATGTATTTTGCATTTGATTCACTTGCTTAAAATCTATATTTATATTTATTTCTAATAGTTCATGCAAAGGATCTGGAAATGCTTATATTGAGATGACATTTACTGTAGTAAATATAGTAGGTATTTTGGAGTGCCATTAAATATTTGCAGAAAAGCAAACTAGTAGCTACTGCAACAGAAATGACTGCAGGATGGAGTTAAGCAGGCAGACAGTAAATGGTCCAGTCAAGGCAATTTTTAAGTACCTGTGAAAAAATGCCACACATTATTGAAACTTAACTTGGACTAGACTGACTGGGAGTTAGGGATATAAATACAGAGTCATGAGACAGAATTAGATTGTATTGAAAATGTGAGACCATCTCAGGTCATCCTGGTCTTGACTGTGCAGAGTATAGGCATGAAGTGGTGATGTAGAAGCCTCTGGTAAAAATTTCATGAATGTCCAATCCCATCATAAGGATGAGATCTGAACAATTTCTGGTGGGAATTAGATATATAAGGGGAATATCTAGCTAGGAATTTCCCAGTATGATGAAGTATCTTTAGGAGTTTGGTATAATTTTCTTGGTTTTTTTCTTTTTTGTTTTTTTTTGTAGTCCCAGTTTATGGTATCAGATGCTCTCTCAAATCATATACCATTGACCCTGTTGAAAAGATATGCGGAAACTTATGGATGAAATACTAATCTTTGAAACTTTGATATAAGTTGATTGCCCTTTCTCTTTTTATGCAGAAATTATCTTACTATTCAGAAAGCTTTTCTTGACCTTATTTGTTGGTTAGTAAAGATAAAGACCTGTTAATCTAGAGCAAGTTTCTTTGGTTGTGAAAGATACCTATGGTTTATAGATATTGATGAAGAAGTTGGTTTGTAATAATAAGTAAAATGGTAGTAGGACTGTTGCAAGTTTATTGAAAATTATTTACAAATCGATTTTAATGCATTAGTTGATATGGTTCAGAACTATTTGCAGTCTATATCCTGTGCAGACTAAATAAAACATAAAGGGTATTACTCAGTGTGCTTTGCTCTGTGTGATGGTTCTTAATGAAATACCTCCCCATGCTCTAGTAAGCTAGTAAAATGAACAGGTATTAATTAGGCATTACAAATATTTTTTTCTAGATATGTTCTTCATGATAAAATTTTTGCCTGATTTTAGGCTGCTAAAAGATCAGAGATAAAGACAAATACTTTTTTGCGTTGTCCTTTAAATGTGAAGAAAGGGGACGATACATATTTTAGTGTGTACCAGAAAGCAGAGACTAGCTGTCTCTTTTCTGCAGTATGCCTTTAAGTAGATGAAGGGAGCAATTAAAGCCTCTCCATCTTTTTTGACTCAACAAGTAGAGTTTTCTCAGCCTCCTTTCACATGTAATAAGCTCCTTGTGCCTAGTCCTTAAAGAACCATTATGTAGAATGCTACTTTTTGCGAGAGAACCAGCGATTTTTTTTTTTTTACCTTACCAAGTATCACTTACAAGAGTTTTCAGTCTTTTTCAGATCTTAGGTAAACCAGATGCTATGCCAATCAAACATCAGAACAAGGTTTTGTGATCATAGTCTCACACATTTCTAGTTTATGCATAAGGACACTCATGGTTTTTGTAGAAAGTGAGGTCTTGGTACCTTGTGTAGTTATCTCCATAAAACCCATTATGGCATACTTCACCTACATCCAAACCAGATCACATTCTAAACCATGTCTCCTTTGAGACAGCTAATAGAATAGATCTTGGATCAAGGATTTCTTTTTGTTGTATTTAGATACAGTGAATATCACTATGAAAAAGAGACTTTAGATGATGTAAGTGATGATGCAGAAGCTTTCTTCCCTATACTTTAGGCAGTAAAAAAGGAAATGGTGGCTGTATTTTTCTTTGAGTGGTGGATTTCCAGTGGAATTCATGGTAGAAGAACTGGTCATGAGGCAGTGAATTATCATTACTACAATAATCTGTAATCTACTGTTATTTCACAAGCATACAGAGAGAATTATTCTGTATTCTAAAATATTTTTATTTTGAAATTCAAAATAAATCACAGAATTATGGAATGGTTTGGAGGGCTCTTTAAAGCTCATGTAGTCTGATTGCCCTGCAATGAGCAGGACATCTTCAATGGGAGCAGGATGACCATACAACATGACCTTGAATGTTTCCAGGGATGGGGCATCTACCAAGTGTCTGGAAAATCTGTGTTTCAATGCCCTCACTGTAAAAACTTCTTCCTTATATCTTATCTTAATCAACCCGCTTTTGGGTTTTAGTTTTTACCCCGGTCCTATCTCTACAGGCCCTACCAAAAAGACTTTCCCTATCTTTCTTATAAGCCCACTTTAATTGTTAAAAGGCTGCAATATGGTCCCCCTGAAGATTTATAGATATCAACATACAGAGCAGTGATCAATGGCAACTATTAGTCTCTAACTTCAGCAGTTTCACTAAGAAGAATACAACCATTATATATGAATCCTTGGGAATCCATGAAATGTAGTACTACAAGCTGCTGCGTCTTCCTAAGTAGGAAGAGGTTTGGAAATCCTATTCATATAAAGATGTGTTGTCATTGCCTTATTGCCATCTGTGCAGGGTTTATTTAGTGGTAGAATGTCTTACCCTGTGATTTCAGGAGTCGGCAAAGGACAGATGCACTAACACGTCAGTTGGATGTGTCATGATGAAGTGTCCATCTGTCCATTGTTGGTCTGGTGAATGATGATTTTCTCCATAAATAATGGCTTTCAAAAAATAAAATACTTTAATTCTTCCTGCCCATTACCTTGCAGACAAGTAGAGAAATCTTCCTGAATATATCCTTGACAGAAGGTCATTTTCAGAACAGTGCTTTTGTTCTGGTAGCTGTTCTTTAAGGGATGAAGAAATTTTCATTTCATAGATTTGTGGCCTCACAATAACCTCAGGGTGATTCAGGAATTTTAACAGAGTTTTCCATTTTTTTGTCATAGAGGAGATTGTTCTAGAATCAAGTACTGTTTTAATATGTCTAATTCACTTCATAAATGTTGGTTATTTGTTGTTGTAAAAATTAGAGATACTTGATCCGGTACTTTTAACTTGACATCTTTCTACGGATTTTGGGATGGCTATTACTAAAAATGAAAGGCACGAAGAACAAATAAAATTCTAGATATGCATAGTTTCCACTGATATTTAGATTGTTTTATGTCTGGAGGGGTTTGAAACATTAACACTCTTTTCTCAATCTCAAGTCACGAAACAGATATGCACCTTTGGATTGAATTCAGTTACAGCAGTCATATTTTCTCTGAAGAGCCAGATAAGCTTTTCTAAAGGGATAGTGGTATTATAAAGAGAAGTACCAGCATTTGCTATAGAGCACATTAATACCCACATCCTTGATAGCAACTCAGTAAGTCAAATTGCTGCAACTTCTTTGTTAGCTAGAGATCTGCTCACATGAAAGAAAATACGTTCTAGAAGAAAAATACAAAAAAATCAGGAAAAAAATGTTAGCACAACTTGTTATATCTTGATGCCTAACTGAAGGCACTAAAATCCGTGTTTGGGAGCTGAAATATAAGATCCGAAATTTCAGAGGTGTGGTCTTGTGTGTAGGTAAATACGAAGGCAAGTGTTTGGTTCCTATCTTAATATTGTACATTTGAAAATTTCTTCCAACGCTTGCAGTCAACTATTCAGCCAGTTCTGTATGTGACACTGGATATTTTACAGGACTGCCAATTAAATCATGAAGGTCAGCCAAAATACAGCTTGAGAAGTATCTTCACAATTAATCATGGCAATTTACTTAATTCAGTTCTGCCTTATGCATTTAAACACTTTGGGAAATTAATAGCTTTGCTGATGAGTGTAATAGAAACTGAAAAAAAATAGGTGTCTATTTTATATTTGTTATGTCTCTGCTAGCACTCATAATACTGCTTAATGCCTCTAGATGTTTAAATGCCACAGGAATAAATAGTCTTCTCACATGCACAGTATTTTGCTTATGCTGTCTGCAAATGGTTATTGAGAATAAATTATGGAAGTGGGATGAATTTTTATCAGATCATGTCATTTTATTAGGAAAATATGTTTCTTCTAGTATATACTCATATGAAGTCTTGTCAGAGACAATTCTGTACAGACGTATTCATCTAAAAGACAAGATGTTTACAGGCTTCAAAAAATGCATGTAAACACTGTAAGAAACCTGGTTTCTCAATTAGGTGACCTCAGGGTGTTTGCTTTTTCGGTGAAGCAGAGTGATATCAGGAATGAATTGGATAAACAAGAGGTGTGACTATTACTTCTCAACCCTCAGCAAAAAGCTGACACACACTTGTATTTAATTACCAGTCAGGTTGCACTTTTGGGGACTATCATCCCTGTTGGTACATTACTCATTCTGTAGTTCCACCTGTGCTCAATTAGTTTTGACTGTCCTTGAAGATTGCCAATACCAAAGCCTCTAGACTTGCAGGGATAAATCAGCTCCTAAAAACATTACCTGTCTGTGCTGAGTAATGCTTGGTTAATAGTAAAAAAACAGACAGGGAAATGAAGAATTGTAGTCTTGACTGTGAGAAAGGCAGTGTTTGCCAATAAATATTAGCATTGTAACTTAAGTTTAAAGTAATGTATACCTTCTGTTCTTCAAAACAAAAATTGATGAAGGCTGGTAATTTGTTTTTAGAAAAGTTTTAACTAGTTGTTCTTCCAAGTTGAATTTCTCAGTTCATGGGATTTTCCTGTCTAAAGGTACTTAAAATTTCCTTATTTTTTTTTATATTTTACCTGAAAAAAGGGGTTTTTTAAAGTAAGTTTAGGGAACTGTGACCCTGTTCCATAAAAGAGGGGATGGAATGGGATGGTCACATGGGATAAGTTATCATCCACATTAAGACAAATTGAATGTATACTATGAAAAGCTGTATACTATGGAAAGCAAGTGGTTGATTTTTATATTCACTTAAGCATTCAGATTTTCTGAGCTTTCAGAGACAATGGCTTAGTTGTTCCTAATTGTTAAAAAATTGCATCTTAGCAGCAGCTTCAATCTCTCAATTACTTGCTTATAAGTATTGGCTGTTGTTCCACCTTTGACTTTCTTTTCAATATCTTAGTTTTTGAATTTTTATTCCCTGTGTAGATGCTGTTCTGTAGTTATGTCAGTTCTTACAAAAAGTTTTATACAAGATGAAGGGACAACTTTGCAGCTGTAAGTCTGAAACAGATTTCCAGTCAGTTTTTCACCAGTGCAAAGACATAAAACTACAGAAAACCATCCCTGTGAATTGTAAAAATGTGTAGGTATAATGAGAAACTAACCTTTTGACATTTTCCGCCATTAGTTTCCTTTGGAATTTTATCTACAGTTTGATAGTCTTGGATATTACTGCACCCAAGTGTGCTTTTGAACACTCACATCTGGCTACAAAGTGGGCAGTGCCCATAAGCTTCTCTGCTCCTGATATCCACAGGAAGGAAAAGCAGGCATGCAGACCTCATGGGAGTGTCAGCAAACTCCAAATAGGTGAAAGATATGGGTTTGCTTCCCAAGAGAATGCAACACATCCAGCTTGTTCTGTTGTTTTCTTGACAGATGGTACAAATACAGACAACTCCTGGCCAGTATTGTATTTTGAAACAGGAGATGTCCTTTTCTGTACCACACAGCCTTTGCTCCACTTCTCAGTCAAGCAGGATCCAACTACTAATCTGAGCTTAATAAAACTTGGGAAATGTGGTAGATACTGTGAAGAAGTGGAGCCAAATGCAGACAGTCTTGGGTAACAACCTAAGCAGTCATAATGCTCCCTTACAATTGCAGCATCAAAACCATAGTTTTGCAAAGTTTGCAAAATTAGCATGGGAACCTATGAGGATCAGATATTGTTGACAATACAGTGTGTTAACATAAAAGTGAATGCCCTGATTTCCCCAGTTTAAGTTTTGATATCAACATGATAATTAGTGTTTAAGCCTCCTTGAAATAAAGCAGCATGGAAACCTATTATTTTAATAATTTTATATGCTTATCTTCCTTCTTAAAATGTATGCACATGCCATTTAATATTAGTAGATCATATAGTGTCATCTTACTTTCAGTACAACTTCTGTTTGGAATCATCAAGAAGGATACTCAAAAGTTGGTGACATGATATCACAGTGGAACTAGCAAAAAGACTAGCCCATCATATGTGAGTGTGCTTAGTTATGTTAGTATTGCAGTTATCAAATATACTGTGGCATGAATATTAACAATAAAACAGATAATTGGAATTTCATAACTATGTTTTGAAAAACAACTGTGAAATTACTATCTCATGCCATGATTGTAAAACTTATAAAGTGCACTGATCAGACAAAAGCTGGGAACTGAGTCTGGGGTTTTGCACAATTATCACAGTATTCATGCTTTTGCTCTTCTGTTCCTCAAGTAAGAAAGGTCTCTCTTGGAAATGTGAATAAGCAATATGTAGTTGTACATATGTGCACATGTCTATTCATTGGGTGATATAAATAAGATTGGGAGAATATCAATATATTATCTCACTCATCCTCACCAGCCTGCCATAATTCCTGAATTATTATACAACCATTTTCAAAATCATAGCGTTTCCTCAACAGGCAATTGTTTAGACCTTGGCTCTCCTATTACAAGGTGTTTCTCTAACATCTATTATAAATATTTCTTGCTGTAATTCAAACATCACTGTAAATCATATTCAGAGTACACATGCAGAATTTTTGTGCTCTTATTTTCTGAAATACTAGGTATTTGATAAATTTATTTATATTTGTTCTTTTTTTCTCCCTGTAGAACAAACATATGCCATTTTCTTACCACTATAGTTTGTAGATCATTTGGTGATGATGTTTTCTTCTCTGCAGTCTTTTCAGTTGTTTCACACCTTGTATGCCTTACAATGGTTAGCAGTCAGACTCATAATCCAGGTGGGGCTCTACCACTGTTGAGCAGAGTGAAGTTCTTTATGACTGCTAGAGGCAATACCTTGTAAAAATTGTACACAGTATTTTTCTTCATGTCATCACATTGCTGTTGACATATGTTCTGTTTCTGAACTACCTTATGTTCCACATCCTTTTTCAAGGAAATGCTGTTTATATGGTTTTCCTTTTCCAGAGCTTTAGGAATAACATTCAGCTAAATAGTGAAGGCAGAAATTAGTGGATTATGTTACCTGAGTTGCACTATGCATTTTTATTTCTGCATTGATAACATGCTGAAGAATTAATTTACTGAAGGTTAGGGTGTCTGTGTCTTTGGGTATCTTCTGAGTATTGGCTGCTCACTTTCACTTCCTATCCTTATTTCTCCCCTCTTCTTAATGCTGGGTACTTACTTTACAGAACTTTCTAGAAGTGTAGTTTTTACTTTAATACAACTTTTTATTGTTGGAAATTTATCTTAAGGCCTGAGACAGAACTTTAATAAAGAAGACTTTGAATTGACAGAAAAAAAGACTTTAAACTGATAGGAAAGTTACTGTTCGTTTTAATTGTTTTCCCTGGCAAGGTTTCTGAACTACTAGCTGATACAGAAACTGAGGTGTCCTTAAAGGAGAGCAAAGTGCCTTCTTTCTCAGGAAAGTGTTTGGATCAGAATATTCTATGCTGATTTACTCGAGGCAAACTCATGCAAACTATAAATGATAATAAATTACTCCATATATAGAGATCTAAAGTAGCATTATATTTACTACCACTACAGGTGCCAATAGTCCCTAACCTACGACAATTTTGGAACAGCAGGTATATCTGATGCATGTTGGAAAGTGATAATTTAGCTGGAAAATATTACAGGCTATCTATTGATTTAATGAACTGAAAAAAAAATAGGCACATATTTGACATAAACCCAGATATGTCACGCTAAAATGTAGTCAGCTGATGCCATTATTTTCCCTTCTGTTGTTCCCAATTTGGTAACAATTATATTTCATTTAGAATTTAAGAAGGAAAATAAATCACTATTTGGCAAAATAAGGAGATGATATTATAAGTACAAACTATCCAAAACTAGATACAAAATCAAGCTTTCATGAGTCAAGAATATTAGAATACAGATTGCCTGGCCTTGTGAACAGAGACCTTAATTTCCAAGCTTCATTACAGCACTTAATATCATGGCACTTTCATCTGGATGACCTTGACACTCATCTGGCTTTGCTAATAGTGACACAATGGCTATATCTTCATATTCAGACTTAACAGAGAGTAGCAGGTCTTTCTACTTTCTGACTTGGTGATTTTCTTCCTTATCATGGAATTTCATAAGTCCACTTATTAATTCCTGAAATGAAGTCAGTAAGAATACGGATAATATTGCATATCACTCTCTCCTGCAGTGACACTTGTTTACTTTTCCATCCCTGCTGGCACTGTTCTTTCCACTTTTAGACGTTATTAAGTCAGCACTCTGTACCAAACCATTTTGTGAGACTGAACTGGCTCCTCTGCTATACCTGGCAGATCTTCCCTGGTGCAAAATTTAGACCAAAATGGTGTTTTTCGACTGAGCAGACAGTGAATTGAGAAGTCTTTTTTTTCCCTTATTTAGTATGCTGCATATCTATTCCCAGCAAAGTGATGAGCTCTATGTAATTGAAGTGTGTTAACTGAAGATGTTGTAGGCTTCCTGAGAAGACTTTAGGGAACTCAGAATTGGCATAAATTCACTAGGGATGGATAAACAAGTACAGAAGGAAAAAGAAGTGTCAGAGATTGAAAAAACAAAAGTAAATCTTTAAGATTACTTTTGAAGATGATTAATGATTTGGGTTTTTTTAGCTTATGCTGTTCTAAAATGCAAAGCATATTTGGAAAGTAAGTTTGCAATTACTCTTTTTCCTTGATTGCTCCCTCCTTGAGGATGTGTTTATTTATGCTCTTGAGTGCCTACATTGTGTGGCTGAGCAAACATACATGTGCAGTCTTAAAGATGTCTTTTGTTTTTCTTGGGTGTTTAAAGAAGAATAGTTAGAAATTCCTGTTGTACTGTCATTGCATTCCATAGTGCTGCTGTCTCCAAAGCACTGTCACCTGCACAGCAGGTATAAACCACTTTCTAGCAGCATCAAAAACAAGTGGAAGAATTACTAGACACAGAAATGTAATTTTCTTATCACTAAAACTGATGACAGCACAGATATATCCACAGTGTGGAGAAAGAAATTGTTACTTTCGAATGGAACCATGCCACTCTGGACAGAACTTCTGTCTCCAAGAGTATCCATTTCATTTGTACCCATTGACCTGCAGATTTATTTGATATTATTCTATCTGTCTGGCAAAGCTTCTGCTTGAAAATGTACAGACAAAATCGCTCTGCTGGCATCCATCCTAGGAGTATTATTCTCTGTTATTAGTGTGTCAGAAATGCACTTTCTAATTTGAATAGTACCATGAATAAAATAAACTTTAATGTCCCATAGAGTTATGAAATTTGAGGTAACATTCTGAATAGAAATTCTTTATATTGGTATGCTTGTTTATTAACTGCTATTTGCTGATCTGTTTCATGCTTTTACAATTATTATGTGCTCTCCTTACAGTCTTTGTAATGAACTCAAAGCTACCCTGACTGATGTAGATATTGTAGAGTTATTTCATAAGATTCCAAGCATCTTCAGTAGGACAAAGAGAGCTTTTGAGCCATACAACTGATTTGTCCACATGCCTCCATTTCACAAAAATCTGAAATTGGTGGGCATCTGTGGTGGAACTCAGATGTATGACAAACGTAACACTTTTGAATTACTAAGTTCAAATGTTTTCAATCTCGTTACTATGGAATTGCTGGTATAAAATATAAGACATTTTAAAAATAGGTATGTTTAGAATTATGTCAGTACATCAGTGAAAATTTTCAGTTCTGTTAAAGATATTTTCTTCCAGGGAGGTATTGCAAATGTTCTGACATGACATTTTGATTAATCTCAGTTCTCTTAGCTTTTTACATCTTTTATGTTCCCTAAGAATCTACCTTTTTTTAATCTATCATATTTTTCTAGTGGTTTTGGCTCTATGGCAAACATTTTCAGCAGTGATCCTTTCCCAGAGACACATCATTGAAGTCCTGTGTTCCTTGAAGATGTTGGGAAATTTTATCACAGATTTTTATAGAGATTGGCTGTTATCTCTTTAATATCTATTGAAAGGATAAAAATGACATGAAATTCAGTATTACTAAATGCTACATAAATGTTAGATTTTACAATGCAAGGATTATACACTGCTGCATCATTAATATTTTTTTACAAGAATATGGATGTCTCATGGCTATTGTTTGACTATTCTAACTATCATTATTTTCTGTATCTGCTAATTTAACTGCCTAACACTATCTGCTTTCATTTATGCCAGGGAAATTTCTGAATATTTTTTAAGTGAAATTCCTTTCTGAAATTTTCATATATATGAGCAATATTGTTTATGTTAAGCTGCTGTTGTAAATGGGTGGACTAGGATGATTTTGAAAGTATGCTTTCCTTCAAACCTGCAGTTACCAACATCTTGTCACCATACCATCTGTCTAAATATTTTCAGAAACATGATTGCAAATAGTTGCTATGTTACCTTTTTTGCCTTGCAAATGGCTGCAAGAAACAATGGCAGAAGTGTACTGTGAGTTTTGCCATTTTTTACAGTGAGGCAAGAATAGTAAGCTTCTCACAGGAAAAAACTCACTGACTTATTGCTTCCCAATCCTTCTCCACAGTATGTGGTGTTTCTTTTGTAAATATCAACTTGAATGATATATTTCCTGCCATTTGGAGATCACACTGGAGTGTGAATAACAATGATGATATACTTACTATAATAAATGAGCTGCTCAAAACAAGTGCTAGGTTTTACATCATAATATTGAACTTGGTTCAACTTCTTGTCCTCAGAAAGGTAGAAGTAATTGAAATGCTGTTTAGTTTTTAAATTAAGTGGATTGTTGACAAACTCATTAATATTTCAGTGTGTAAGCTTTTACCTACCAAATGGATAACCAACAAATTCTAATGCACAGAATTTAAAAATTCCAGGCTATATAGATATAGGGTAGGAGTTTGGTTCTTACAGCTGATTAAGTTAGATTGGACAATACAACTTTAGAAGGTACAAAATTAATTAATCACTGAAACAGGAAGGCTAAGGAATATAATCTCTTAAGACCAAAAATCTCTTAAACTTTCTCTTAAGACCAAAACAGTTCTTTGGACAAATGACATAACGCCTTTGTGTTACCTAATTCATTACAGTGAAAAGTGTGTTCATCTCATAGGAAGAAACAAAAAGAATTTTTTTCTACCTTTTTGGGATTTTTTTTTGGATAGTGCACTTATTTCTGCTTTTCCCAGCTTCCCTGTTGAAGTGGACTATGGGGTTTGAGTGTTTTTGTGTTGGCTAGAGAGGAATCTCTTATTCCTCCTGTTAGAAATGTTATTCTTTTCAAGTTTAAACCATTCATATTTTTGAATATTAAAAATACTAAATAATTTAAGGTGGAAAGCTAGCTCTATGATAAAGAACCATTTTAAAGATGATATATGATTTATTTCTAGAAAAAATATCTTTACCATTACAAATGTCGTGTTCTTGTAGTATGAAGTAAAAACTGCTCACCAAGAATTTCCCAGCTGTTGTTAATGTTTTAAGTAAAACAGCCTTTTTAATATACGTTTCCTTTTGAGATGGATCTGGTGTTTTTGAAAGTCATTGATCAACAATACAGTCAATGAAAGCTCCTCTGATTATTTCTGTGACCATCTTTGAGAGGTTCTTTTCTGTTGTTATGTATTGTTAAGTTAGTAAGAGGGTCTTAATCTATACAGAAATGATAAGTCTTGCATAAGAGAAACACATTTTTCATCCTGCTAAAACTGCATCTGTTTTCTTCTTGGTCCCAGAAAAAAGTATTCTGTGGAAATATTAGCTGCAAAAGGAGAGTTAGATAAAATGTTTAATGCAACTGCTATAGAGAACTCACACTAGAGAATAATAGCGAATGAAATTAATCCTCTTTCAGTGTTTTCTGTAGTATGAAGTGTAAGTTGAAGCCATTTGGCTATTCTTTATTCAGCATTGCATTAAATTGAGGAATAAATAATTAATGTGTTTTTCTCCTTAGCATGAAACAGAGTGATTACAAAGGGAAAAGGGACTCAAAGATGCAGAAAGATGATTTGGAATGCTAATGAACTTTGCAGAAAAGATTTCTCAGGAAAAAGAGCAGTGCCATAGTAGATACAAATTGCTTGGAGAAAAATGTAAGGTTCTCAGTGAAAAGATATTTTTAAAAAGGACACAGTGCCACTGTACAGTCCTGTGTTTCTGTTTCTAGAGTTCCTAGAGAGATGGGCAGATAAATCAGAGAAAATAGACCATGCGACTCATCTCACTTTCAGAAACTAATAGGACTGGATTTTACTGCTACAATAGTCAGTGACAACCATAGCCCAACAAACTAATGCAGCATTTTGCTAACTCACAGAACAAGATATTGAAAAGATTTCTGTGTGACAGAAGTTTATTTGATTATGCTCGTATTACCTTAAATGATGCTGCACTACAACTACTGGTTAAGACAAATACATTAAACATCTTTAGACCATATATATAATGACTGATATATGTATTATACATACATATATATATATATATTTATATATACACACACACTTGTATATATCTTCTTGTATGTATCATGACTGTCTATAGTGTTTCTTCAGTGAGCCAATTCTGTAGTTAAATGCTATGCTTTAGCAGGCAAAAACTGAATTAAATTTTATGTCTATAGATACTATTGCTCATGCATATTATTTATTATTTAAATCATGGTTGGTCAAATGAGGTACATTGAGGTCATTAAGTGATAATTAATTTTTCATTGCAGTTGCTATTTTAATTTCAGCACCTTATTCTAAACAGTGATAAAAAAATTTTAAATTATTATGACCTGATTTAAATAGCCTTTCAATAAGAACACTAACCTTATAATTAGAAGGGTTCTGAGCAGTGATTATTATCAGAATAAAACCACATTTTTAGTTTCATAGTACGGTGGCATAGGTGCATTCATTGAATATTGCATGGACTGTTTTTTCTTTTTAAATTTATGGTGAATGTAAGAATATGAAACGGTGATGCAAATGAACAGCTCTATTGGAAATGTTTGGCATTGTTCTATTTAACAGTGATTGAATTACAGCAAATACAAAATTTTTCATTTCAGGTTGTTTGCCTATTCACTGTCTCTTCTCAGTGGCTGATCAATTCTTCATCCTTCAGGTTTTTAAAACCTTCCCAGTAGTCTTCACATATTTGAAGAAGAGAATTTGAAGCTGAACACTGTGAAAGTCATAGGCTGAATCAATATTTTATCACTTCAGTAAATGTTCTTATGTAGAAATACATGCCAGAGAATGTTTTGTTTTCTAGAACATCAGGTGTTTGTGCAAAAACCACAATTTTTTTTCCAAATTATTTTTAGATAAATTGAGCTTTGGATTTTGATGTGGTAAAGAATAAACTGAGCCTTATCCATGAAGCAATTTGTCTCTGACCCAGTTTTCAAAGTAAATTCAATTAATTTTTCATGCTGAAATGACAGAGAGTTTGTGATTACCTAGCTCTATGCATTTGTAGTACCTTTTGACCTTGCCTTCATTAATGCAGCTATTTCACTTATACTCACTCTGACATTCAGCTACTATTGTTTAGAGACTTTCTTGGAAGGGACTTTAGTTATTCTAAATATTGTTTAGAGACTTTCTTGGAAGGGACTTAGTAACTGTGCTAAGGTAACTTCTCTTAGTGCAGTTACCTGCTCAGTCAGAGCAGCTCTGGGACTTGGACACAGGAGTTTTGAGTCCATTGACAGGGATTCCACAACCTTTTGTGGGCAGCTGGGTTCAGTGTTTAAGCACACTCCTTTTGGGGAATTTTTTCCTTCTCTTTGGAATTTCCCTTTCTGCAACTTGTGAGTGTTGTCTCTACTCCTTTTGCTGTGCGCTTTTGGAAAGACATTGACCTTTTTCCATGTATTTTCTCCATAGCCACCTACTTGGTAATGGAAAACTACAGTTAGATGCTCCTGCAACCTCCTCTTGTTCAGACCAAACAGATGCAACTGCCTTCACTTCTTCCCATATGTCATATTGTCATATATTTAAGCCCCTTAGCCACCACAATAGTAAACCACTGGATTCTTTCTAGTTTGTCAGTCTCTTTCTGGGATGTTGCAGAGTCCAAAGTAGACACAATGAAATCAGAAAGATTTAATATGCACTTATCCAATAATACTTCTTTCAAAAGCACAGGCCTGGCAGACATCCATCTGAAGCAATTTGAACTACGTAAATGGACTTCTAAAATCAGTGAAGGGGGAAAATTCCTTGGAAAGTGATCCAGAACATCTTAATTGGTTTAAGAAATAATCTACTGGCTGAAGGTACTTCTCTTCATTCCCTTTTGAAGAAATTTGGATAGCTAGACTAGCCTGGACACATAACAGACAGATCTATTTAAAATAGGATGGATCCATAGAAGTGCTGTTAAAACTGCAGTGTATGCCAGTGTTTTATTTCCAAGTATAAGATATTAGCAAAGCACACCTTTTCTCCTTAGGAGACAATATTCATCCTTCTGTCATCCAGCAAAACTGGGGTAAGCATAGCAGATGAGAAATACTTAACACAGATATTGGCACAAGTGCATTTCCCTTCCAGAGTCCTAAGTCTTAAACTGACTCAGCATTTTTCTCATCATCCCATTCTGTTGTACTTTGAATTCACTCATTGGACATGAGAGTTATGGGAGGGACAAGAAATGCTGTTCACTCTGAATTTTACTGAGGTTTGTTACCCCTTTGACAAGTTGTCTAGAAGTCTGTGATTCTGTGTATGGTTGTGCTAGACAGACAAATAGACAAAATTCTTATAAAATAAAAGAGCAATTTTATAGTTCATGGAATCATAGATTGGTTTGGTTTGGAAGGGATCTTAGAGATCATCTAGTCTCAATCACCCCACCTTGGGCAGGGACAGCTTCCACTAGACCAGGTGGCTCAAAAAGGTATTTCAAGAGAAGAGGTATTTGTAGGGAAAAGGATACCAGAATGACAGGACCCTTGAAGGGAAGAGTTGTGAAAGAGATGGAAACAAGTTTGGTTAAGGCTAACCACCAAAGTAAAAAAAAAGAACAGATTAAAACAAAATCAGGCTTTAAAAAATAGCACCAAGGAAACTTTTGGAATATATGAAATGCTTAGGAAATGGACATTTGCATTTAAATTTGATGAAACAAAGCTTCATGAAAGCACACTCCAAAAAAATATTATAGAAAAATTGTATACCTGGTTCAGCTGTTGTGGGAAATGGGTACAAGTCCTATTGGTGGGGAACAACCCTCTCTCCCATATATATACACATATGTATACATACTAGTATATTCTGCAGTTATTTCCATTTAAGTTGTCCTCCCAAAGAGAATAGTTAAACATGAATTTCTGGCAGAAAAAAAATTAGGTTCTCTGAGAAAAATACCTCTCACAATTGTCCTTTAAATAAGAAAATGTTTTTAGGTCTTCTTTAATTCTGTTAGCTTCTATCAGAAATACACTTTGTCTCTGCAGGATTATGAGTTATATTAGTAATTTGCTATGGTTTTTGCATTTTGATTCCCTTTCTGGCTTTAAGACATGATGCCTTTCCTTATTTTAGTTCATTAGCAATACTGAAGGGTCCCATGGAACTAAGGTTTGTTAAGGAGCTAAAACAATGTCAAACTGTTCTGTGACAATAATTGGTATTTCAAACACTGAGCTGCTAATAAGCAGCTCTGAATTTGTACCAGGTTGAATCAGGCTTCTTAGTAAAAGAAGCTGTGTAGTTTTTGTGTGCCACCATAAACTGTGGCACAATTTATGGTTTTGCTATACTAATTTCACTTTAAATATTATTTCTTCCATACTGAAGTAAACTTCTGTTACTCTTACTTTTTCCTAATAGAAGCTGCTATTGTAAAAGCTAGCCTAGTAAAGAGACCTCATTTTGCCTTGCCTCAAAGCCCAGTGCTGCAATTAACAGTACAGAAATAGGTGTAAAGCACATAGACGAAGATATAAAGTGTATATTTGTCAGCAGATGTAGTCAAAGACCTTATTAACGGTCCACCTTCCAAGCGTGAGAAAATTAATATAAAAAAGGCCACAATCGATCTTCTGTGAATCTACTTTTAAATTCCATCTGCTATTTTGTTAATCTGCTCTCCGTGCTTCTCTGTAGCCAAAGGCTGCTTAGGAGAATACTTCATTCGTGGGTAGAAAATGGTCACCACTTTCACACACATTTTTCTTTGCTGTTCTTCAGTGAATCTGAGGACCTATATGTAGCAAGAAAAAGTGACATTTTAACCTTTTAAAAGGTCTCTCTCCAAACCTATGAGTGAAGTCAGTGAGTAATTGCAGAGATCCTCTGTGGTACTGTCAAGCATTGTCCTCACCAATCTGAGATTCCACAGTCCACATATCTGGAGATTTCTAAACAATCTTCACAAACATAGCCGTCACAGTGCCTCTTCCAATGGAAGGCTGCAGCCAACACCAGAAGGTGGATTCCCAATAGGTTGTATCCCAGCAAGTGGAGTGAAGCTTCAGGCCTTTTCAGCTGGGATCTGCTAAAGGGTTGATAGAATTTGAAGAAAATACTGAGTTAGGTTCAGTTTCTACCTCACCTGTGCATTGTTTCTATACGTGAAAAAAGTGGTATGGAGGATTTTTTGCACTTGCTTGTGACATTGAAAAGTCATTCTTCTAGGAGAGAATTTCCTCAGAGGTGGGGTTTATGTGGGAATATTCAATCAGCATGGTTGCATTATTTGCTAGGGCAATACTGGACTGTATGAAATTATGTTTGCCTGTCTGCTACTGGTTTCTAGAGGGTAGGTCACCTGTACTATTAATTGACTATTTTTTGGCAGACTCAGCAAAGGATGAAATATTTCTTAGGTATGGTACTTAACATGACATTTAATTTCTGAATAGAGCATTCAAGCATGGAGCTTACAGGAGAAATTTGTGTGACTGTTGTGTTTTCTCTCTTCTGTGGATAAACACAGTTTCATCTCAAACCTGATGGGTTTGAAAGCAGTGATTCCCTGAAAATAGATGGTTAAAGAAGAGGATATTGATAGCTGTAAGCTCCCTGCTGAGGAGTTATAAGTACATTTTGGAAAAAATCAGGCATGCCATTAGCTCAGAAAATCTCTAAAATATTTACAATAAGAATAAAAAGAAGGAAATACTGAAAAGCATAAAGTTAATCCCCAGCCTCCAAACTGCATACAATTAGAGATAAATTTACCCTTTTTTTTCAATTTGCTGCTTATTAATATTTCCACAAACTAATACCATGTGTGAAAAATTTTCAGATTAAAGATATGTGGTTTAGATAGTCACTGCTTCTTTTCTCTTGTCCGTGATATCTGAAAGGTCTGATGAGTTTATTGTTTCACTAGCTACATTGATTTCTTTTAATCAATTAATTAATTATGCTGATAATAACAGTGATAGCTAATTCTGGTAAACTCCTCAGGCTGCAGTGAATATTGTCAGTAGATTATTAAATTTATTTGACTGCTGCCTTTTTTTTCTTTCCTTAGATTTTTATAGTGTGTTTTGAATTACATCACCTGAAGTGAAATACACATCTCTTACTCAGACATCATCTTGAGGATTGTAGACAATCCCTCCCTCAACACAATAGCTATTGAGAATGAATTCTTCACTCCTTATATCAAACTCATATCCTGGGAGACAGGAGATAATATCCCATTTCTGTTTCAGAGGGAAGAAACCTCTGTTCTACAACCTCCAGTCTTTACAAGTCTTCTTTGCTCTGCATCTGACAGCACAGAACGTGTATTGACTTACTGCTGTTGTTTTGTCATTGGGTCTGTACTGACAAGGCACTTAAAAATTATGTGTGGTTGTATTGTGGACCAAATGTGCAAGAGATTAGCTACCAGCTGCCCAGGTTTGATAAAAGCAGAAATTGTTTTGAGCCTGACTTCTGTTTCTCCTAAAAAACAATTCTTTCTTATCACATTCAGCTAAAATGCAATGAAATTGATCTAAATGTGGGGTTGACAAGCACACCTCAGATAAAAAGTAAGCAGCTATCAAAACTTACAGATCTGTTTGGAAGTAATGGCTCAGCTGAGTTTTATTTTGTGTGAGAAGAGATTGCAATGTTCCTTTTCTTTGAACCAAGATACCAAGAGTCATATTTATATCCCCTGCTGCATCAAATTAAGCAGAAACAAAGAAACTGTGCTCTACTTCATCAGACCTCTTTGTCTGAGCTTTCTTTTCAAAACTTATTGTTGTCAGGTCCCCTGACAGCACACCTCACACTCACAGCATTTTATCAGATTTTTTAATATCATTCAAATGAAAGTTGAAATTACTTAAAGGGGCATTGCCAATTTAAAAATAAATGTGTTTGCTTAATTTGTAAAATTTCTCTCCGTTACAAACAATGTTTCCTCTGCAATATATTGGATTTTGTGTTTACCAGATTCTTTCCCTCTTCCAAATGTTACTGGGGCCCACACAACAATAAAGGAGTGATATACTTTTTAAAGGAAAGATAGAGAATAAGCTCTTTTTAGAAAATTAAATAGAGGAGTATTTTCACGGCGAACTGAGAAGAAAAGTGAGTATAGGCAGGGGTACAACAGATAAGGCAAAGAAGTAAATTGAGATTCCAAGAATAAGTGAGTAGGGATCAAGGAACTTGTTGCGAGAGAAAAGGGTGAAGATTAGAAGAGAAAAAGAGGAATAGTGATAAGGGTGATGCCATAACATAGGTCCCTGTCCTGCATCTGTGGTGGGAATTGTGGGGATGGGTTTTGTCCTTATGTAAGTATTTGAGCCTCTCCAAAAGCCAAGTAGAAGTTGGGATCTGGGGATGTGTGGCCTTTAGGATGGTCCAAGCCCTTCACTCTGCAGGGTAGCCACTGAACTTACCTTCACCAAAATTAGGAAAATGGGTAGGCAAAACAAATATTCAGCCTTATCTCTGTGTGCACAGAATCACTTAAAACTCTAACGCGACTCTCACTTCAAACCACTATAGTTTTTGCAGTTTTGTTTTTACATCATAGAAGAATAAGGATTTTTCATGTTGTTCTACAGTCTTACAACTCTAGCTGGCTGGTGTTTCTAGTGTGAATCAGCATGACTATGAATTCTACTTTCTGTGAATATGGCATATTCTTTCTTTTGAGTATATGCCAGAACACAGCTAAAATATAAACCAAACATTTTAAGAAGGTAGAATTTCAAGGAGAGGATACTGAAGTAACCTGAATTTATTTCCCCTGTTAGTCAGCTTCATTGTGCCTTACCATTTCAGTGGTCCTGGTTTCCTCAGAGGAGTCAAGTTGTTCTCAGCTTTGAAGAACAAAAGAGTAATTAGATTAGTCAGGACTAAAGATCAGTTGAGAAGAAAAGGTAGATAAATTGTCAATATAATAAAAGATTAAATTAATTTCTGACAAATCCATAATAATGCATATTAGATGCTATTTGTAGGCACTGTTGAATTCTAAATGATGATATACTGAAGTATAGAAATAGGAATGATTACTTCCAAATCAAGAAAAGTCTCTAGCAGCATGCAACAGCCCTTACTGTGGCAAAGAGAAATATTAAGAATGAAAGGGAAATAGTCCTGAAATTGATTAATCAGTAACTGCATTTAATACATCATGCATGCATTCATTGGAATATTGTATGAAGTTTTCATAAATAGACAAACTATAATAGAAGTTTCCTTTTTGTACTTGAATATATAAGAAGTTCCTTAGTGTGGAGAAATCACTAATAAATACATTTTAAGAATTTAAAATAGTGAACACTGTAAAACAGGATTTTCTAGATGGGAAATGAAGTTTTCTTCATTTTAATGAACTTGAGCAGTAATGAAAATTAAACATTTAGTAGAAAACAAGATTAATTATGACAAATGCATGATACTGCACACAAAGTGAGTAAATGGATATGGAAAAGAACTGTGGCTTGGATTCTTCATTTCAAGCTACTGTCAGTTGGACATCACAGAACACTGTTTTGGCACTAGTATTTTATGTTTTACTTGGTCATTTTGTGAAGGATCCCAAGACCAAGCTCGTTTCTGACTTCACAGATAGATCTAATGAGGAGCAGATGTCCTCAGCTGGGCAGGAACACAAACTCTGAGGCAGTCCCTGAGAATCCTGACACATCTATGTCAGTTCTGCTAGAGTCAGTGGTGAGTCAGGTTCGCAGGTTGTGTAGGAGAGGGCAGAAGGAGAGGCAGATCATCAAAGGGGAAAGCAACTAGAACAAGCAGCCACAAAGTTTTATACAAAATACAGCAAATGTCATCTTCTTCTCATATGGATGTGAGAAAGAGCCAATTTAGTGGTGCATGAACATAATTGCTTTGTTATAATGCCTTTGATCTACACAGTATCATCAAGCAGATAAATTCTTTTTGCTGTCCTTCGCAAGTGCTCAAATTACTCCATAACAGTCAAATATTCATGAATTTTCCCCTCCTGGTCTAATTCTGAGTAGTTCTCAGAGAGAAAACAATTTCTAGTAATGTGTTGTCATTTACCAAGGAAGGAATTGAAGATTAATTGTTGTACTATTATAAATTATATGTTCCCCACTTTGCCCTTTCCTGTGTCACAACCCACCTTATGCCTTTCCCCATTTTTCAATCTGTTTATGCTTCTTGCCTGTCACTGAAGGCTGCCCCTCGATCTGTTCTTCTTCTAATCTTTTCCATCCTTTCCTCTGTACTGTGGTCACTTCACCTTGGTTGAACATCTGCAAATCAAAGCAATTTGGTATGCCAACAAATCAAAAGACATAACTGTTTCCATGCATGCACATGGCTTTGTGAAAGCCACAGAGAACTCTTGTCCTACTTCACCCTACCAGCACAGTCCTTAGGACTGCATTTGATCACAGTTGATATAAAGAGATTAAATTCATGCTCAATATCCCTCAATGGCCTTTCAAGAGCATCACACACATCAGCTGATTGAACCTTACTGCCCTACCAAAGTGGTCTGTTTTAACTATTCTGCTATAATAGGGGAGCAAAACACTTGCTGCCAGTCACAGTACATCAACAGCAGAGTTCAGTTCAGATCCTTGGTGTTTTGGCAACAGCTGACTATAACCACCAAGTTATATTCTCTCCTATATACAAACCTAGACACCAGGCAGGGCCTCAGCTGAGATCCCACTCCCCCAGACTAAGCACAGATCCAGACTAAGCACAGCACTACAGAAAAAGCTCCCTCCCTTTCCACATATTCACTACATTTTGCAAACATTAACTAATTAGTTAATCTGAGGTCCCACTTAGAACCGAGGTACTTTTTTTAGCATCTGATTTAAAGCTAATTAATTAAGATAGGTTTTTGGCTTATTAAGCTCATCATAATAAGGACGTTATTTTGATTAGTCTAACGCTGCTCTCTGTCTTATTTTTTTGCTCTGAATTTGTATCATGCTTGATGAAATAGTAAAAATTGCTTATTGACAATTTCATAGTGAATAAGAACAGCAAGGGTCAAGTTGGCTTTTATCAAAGCAATTGTGTTTCTACATACTCTGTGATATCCAGGACACTTTTGCTTGGTAGTAGCTACAAAGGCCCACTTTTCATTTACATCCAGCACTGCATCCAGTTCAGCAGACTTTCAAAGCTCTCTGGGACATTCTCTATATGTAGAGAATGTTTCTCTGTATTTCTCTCCTCGAAAGCACAGAATTACCTAATAAAAAATACTTGAAGGGAAACCCACAACAAATGTATCAGTCCTCAGTTCTGGTGAGGAGAGAACAGAGAGGAAGGACCTGCTTATCTGTGTTCCCAGAAAGCTTAAACCTTAGATGCTGCTGCAAACCAAGCCCACTAAATGCCTATCCTATTTTTTTTGTCCACTTAAATTCACTGTCCATCAGGTTTTTACATTCCTGTACTACTGACAAGGTCCTCACTCTGACCTGCCTTGGAATAAAGGATTAAAAAAGCAAGTAAACATGTAATGATCTGCAGAAACATGAACAAGCAATAGAATGCTTAAAGCAGTTTTTTCAATGTAATCTTATAGACTTATAAGGAAGAAGATCTTTCTTTTCACCATATTCCTATTTAAGTAAACTGGCAACATTTCCAGTCTCAATAAATTAATGAATTTACTCCTTTTCTTCCATTGCCTCATTTAACAATGGGGTGCATTTTTCATGTCATATGCTACTTCACATTACTCTGCTGCTTATTTGAAGGAAGTTATTAATGAGGGCCCTGGAGAACTTATTTTCTTAAATGCAGCTCTTCACTTTTCAAAGTTCCAGACTTACCATTAGTGTATCTTTAATATTAGTCAAGGTTCATTTGTAGAGCAAGAGTTTGGCTATCTCATCTTTTCCCGTTAACATCCTTTTTATTATTTTGTCCCTTCCTTGAAGACAAAGAGCAGCAGTTAAGGTTTCCTTCCCCTGGCTGCTATTCTCTAGGAGCATGCTCCCCTCTTTATTAACCCTTCATATTTTTTTATTTCTTTACATCTTATTTATCACCCTTTGAATGTGCAATAAACTCTCTATCACTCATCCAGCAGGATATTCAACATACATACACCTTCTTAGATATATGATTTCCACATACCTGGAATCTTCAAGCAAGGTATGTGACCAGCACAGGTCTTTCTCGTGAGAACATTTTGCTGTGCTTTATAAACAAAGATAAAGTTTGGATGTTTTTGCAAACAGGGTCTCAAGACTTGGGCAGTTCAGGCCTGGCCAATTAGGCCTAGGGGGAGGTTTTTTGACTGAGCAGTCTGGGTGACCTGTGAAAAGTCTATATATATGGAAATCAAAATAATAAATTCTCCTTTTCTTGCCTGAGAACCTGGGTTTCTACTTCTCTGCTAGCGGCTCAACAGCGACAAAGGTATATAAATACAGCTACTGGAAGAGCTATGTTACTATTAGCAGAACATTTTCAAAACAACCATTACATCTTGGACTTCAAGGAAAACTTTTGAAGTATTATTAAAAGACAAGCCTATGAATTGAAGCTCATAACTTTAATCCACAAAAAATCATATAATGAGATCAAGATTTTGGAATTTCTCTTATGCCAAACATCACTTCTACCTCATAGCTCCATAGATGATAATTACATCTTTTTCTGCATTCTCACAGGAGCTACTGAACTTCTCTCCTCCTCCCTTTGCTAACATATCACCCTATCTTTCGACTACTAACTCCTACCTCTTTTTATTTCAGACTGATGGATATAATTAAACTGAGAGCAATTTTCAGAAGCTATTTGAAGTGTTTTGTTTCTGTTTCTGTTTTCTTACCTAAAAAAATTCTGTGCAAAAATGCTTGTCTATTTTTTCCATCTGTATCAACTACTCTAAAAAAACACACTTTTCCTTTCAAATTGTGGTCACCACATGCTCTTGACTCATGGAGAGACTTCCACTGATTTTGATAAAAATGAGATGATGTTTTTTGCCCTCATGTAGTTATTACCATATAAACTGGGACTATTCAATAGGAGGCCAGCAACATCATTCCATCTGGTCTCTCTTCTTCCACTAATAATTGATATAGCCACTAAAGATTTATTTGCCATCTGGCCAATGACTAAACTATCAGAATACAACCTGGCACCCAGTTAATAATAAACTGGGCAGTCCTGCAATACTCTGTGGATCTTAGAGCAAGACCATGACCAAAACAGCCAGGAGAGTATTGTGGGCACTGGTATGAAGCAGCAGCATCCAAGCCAGTGCTGCTTTCAGTTGCAGAAGAAAGTTTAAATGGAAATTGTACACCTGGAAAATTCAGCACTTCTTTCACCCACATGCTATGCATGTATAATTGAGCATGAATGTAGCATGGACTAACTTGTCAGAAGAAGTGTTGAAGGAAAGAACAAAATGTCCGTCTTGACATCAGTTGTAGTTTTGAGGAGCCACAAGTGGGATAATGGAGAAAGTATCATGATCGTTGATTAGATTATGTCTATATGTGAGCCATATAAGCTTAGTTCATTCCATAGGGGAACAAATAAAAACAATAATAAAAAAAATCTATACAGTGAAATCCAAGAAATACAGAAGAATATCCTTGTCCCTAAAGGCAATTTGTGTGCATGGGCCTATACCTACATTAATTCTGGCTTGGTTCCTTCTACAGCAGGGCAACTATTTATCACTATTCATCACTGTAGCCCTAAAACAAAATTACTTTTATGTTCCAAGTGCTTTGAGTAATGTGTGGAATGTTCTACATTCCACCAAAATGTTTTTATTGCCTGGCACTGACATTGCTTATGACAGGCCCTGAGTTTCTCTGGTTGTTAAGGATGGGGTGGTGAAGAATTGCACAGGGTGGAGAGAGCCGACACTGTTGCAGTCTTATGTTCACTCTTTTTCAGTGTGATCCCTGATGTGAATCATCCCCAGATGAAGTGAGGGTGCTTTGGAAAAAACTGGTCTGAAGTGCCCAGGCAAAGCCTGGGGAGAAGGAGCAGCTGAACATTACACACAACCAGGGGTCAAGCACTCAGGTTTGATTCTTTTCATTCTACTATTGCAGACATCCTTGAGCTTTCACTGCAAAACAATTTTTCAGACTAACACTCTGGAAAACAAAAGGTCACTGTAAGAGAAATCTATTACAGTAAGGCTTTGCAAAAGAGGACAGGAAAAGGACTGTATTAGAAGGAAGAAAGAAGAATATTTGGAGCACAGGAAAGAGAGCCCTATTCCTTTTGAAAGAGTGTAAATAGAAGGCAGGAGGCAGAGAGCTGAAGAGAGAGACAAAGGTAAAGAGAGGACAAGGCCAAATAGATTGTATAAGAGAGATGTGCTAATAAGAGCACAGAAGGAGAAAACCAGGCAAAATTAATCAAGCTGGGAGCAAAGTGGAAGCTAGCTGGAAAAGGTCACAGCAAGGTGTGCTCATGGGATTGAATCAGGTTTAAAGGAGGCAGGTGAGTCAATCTGCGAAGAGAGCTGCAGACAACTGGAGGAAGATTAGAATTTAATGCACAGGAGAATGGGGATAAATTGCATGTTTAAGAGCAGTAAGATAGACGTAGCTCTGGTATTATTTCTTAAGGATAATTAGAAAAGTGTCTTGGGCTTGAAGTGGGCCAAGTGAAAGTGTTGGTAGTTAGCTGTAAGTAGCTATTGGCCTCATTTGATCTCAGTACTAACCAGATGTACCTGGTATATACCCTGAGGGCTTTCTTCCTCTCCTACAAGTTTTACTTTGCCAATTGAATTCAAGCTATAGGTGATGTATGAGCTCATGCAGAGCTGTACATCCCTGCTGACAGTATCCCAATGCAAGGGCTTACTCTCAGTATGATAGGGAGTGCCTGAAACCTGAACTGAGGCCATTCAGAGAGCAGGGTAGGCATGTGCCTTAATTCTAAGCGTCAAAATTTCTAGTTTCAGATGAGCTCAAGTCAGACTTTTCTAAATTAACCTGGACACCTCTGCCACATGGATAGCACTGCTGCTCCCCAGAATCAACCTCTAATCAGTCCAGTTGACCCTCCAGCATTTGCTGACATCCTTGAAGTCCAAAACCTCATCTAACTCTTCAAGCAAATGAAAGCAAAACTTCTGTTAAAAAGAATCTCCAAGAAAGGTGAGGGCATCAGGGTGGATGGATGACTCAGTGTAAAACACACCACCTTCAGAAATAATGCTGAAATCCCAAGCTCATTGTAATCTTAGAGAAACACTGTTCAGCACAGGAAATTAACAGTATAACAGAAGAGGCTTGGATTAGTCATTAACTGGCTAGACAGATATATGACTTGATGACAATCTCTTCAGTCAGAATTATAAAACATATGGCCACTTCATTCTCTTTATTTCAACATGTCAATCACAATTGGGAAGGATCCCCATCTTCCACCCTCCTTTGAAATTAATATTGGGAGTAAGCAGAGACACTCTGCTTTGTTTGGTCATATATGAGATCACCACCCCAATTCTATTACTGCTAGTTCATTTTGAGGAGTACTATTAATGATGTGAAAGGAAGGTTAACTAAGCTATGTGTAGGGAGAGGACAGACATATGGAAGTATTTCCAGGTATTAATAGGATTCACCCTGCCCTCCCCATCTCTGATACAATGCACATATTGCACATTTTGCTCCTCATACGCATTTATCACACTAAATTGGATGACAGATCTGCTGCTCACAATAGACTCCCAAACAGCCTTCTCTCCAGCTCCGTTGTCAAGCAGCTGCATTCTTCATCACATCCTTTTATTACAAAACTAATTCAGCTATGTGTCTAAAGACACAACAAAAGTGAAGGAAATGGACTATTTTGGCAAGTAAGAGGTACATTTGGCTTGTTGCTGGCTGCGTACAACTGCAGGTATTAGCAATTAGTGCAGTCCAGAGGAGCGGGTATGTGGGGAACAGCAATTGGTGCAGATGGTGCAATGAGCAGCGCTGGAGGTGCACTCCAGGAGGGCATCTTTCAGTTCAGTTTCATACAGGAAGTCTCCTGTATGTAATACAGCTGCTCTGGGATGTGAACCAAGGCATGACACATGGAGGGGATTTACTTCAAAAGCACACTTTTGAGCCAAACTCAAATGTGAATGTAAACAGGCCCAGTACAAACTGAGTGATTTTGCAATCGCAATGAATTTACAGGACACAAGAACAAATGTGAAAATGGTATACAGGCAATGAAAGAAAGGAAGAAGAGAGCAAGCAGTTGTAATTGAGACAAGGAAGCACAAAAACTCTTAAAGAGCAGCTGTCTGATATATGATAGAAAACTTTGCCAATGGCAACAGTTATTCCTGTACTTACACTGCTGCTACAATCTTCTTCTGGATCTCGCATTGTAAGCACAGAGAAGGATCTCTGAATCTACAACATACATTGAGCTACTGCCCACAATAAAATAATCCATGCAGTGCTAGGATAAAAATTATACCTGGAAAGATGCCAAGGAGGTAATGGTCTAAATTCTCTTTTCAAATCCCTTTTGCAGGACTGTGAATCCCTTGGCTCTGATGGAGTTTCTCCTAGCTTTTGTTATTATATGAGACAGAATATCCAAAAGTGTCTTGATGTTAATGTTAACCAAATCAATATCTGCCTTCTCTCTGTGTTTTTTTAGTTATGAAAATTCTGAAGCAATATCTTAATCAGTATAAACAAATACCACATAAAAGTTAACTTTAATTTTTAAAATAATTTGAATGTGTTTCTGGCTTTTAAAATCAACTTTCCAGATTTAATAATGCACAGATTGTTTGCACAAATATTCTTCCATATATTTAGAATCTGAGAATACAACTGATGAAAGAAGGTGCTATATAGGCCAGAAGTAATTATTGGAAGTTAGTTAAAATATTATTTACAATTTTATCACTGAAATCAGAATAATTCACTGTTTTGTTTAATTTTTCTGTTAAGAATTTATTTAACTCCCTTTACCATTTAATTTTGCATGTGTCAAAATACTCAATACGTAGAATTCTACGTATTGATGACAATACCAGCTAAATTTAAAATGCTTTTTTTGGTATATTCTCTTTCTGAGATGATAATCCTTGTTTTATATTTACATTACATACAGAAGGAACCCCATTCAATCATTGGGAAAATATATGGACTTCTATACAAATTTTATGGCCAGAAGAAACAGTTGCACAACTACCTTTTGGTAAGCTATTTAATACAAAGGATATTACTTAATTGTTGCCTTTTTAAATACCAAAGCACAATCTAGTGTGCTGCTGAGTAATACCTAATGGGAACATTAAGAGACAAGTTTCCTGAGCTGTCGTAAAACCTCTTTTATGTAACTGTAATATAATTTTGCAATTTTAATTTATTTTTGCTTTGAGGAGTAACTATCCATGTGACTGAACTCCACCTGGAACCTTCAAAGCCTGCTTTTATGTAAAACAGCACATAAGAGAGGGAAAACTCTTCTTTCTAAGTACATATTTTATTGGTTCATTCTTATTTCTTTTGTTCATTAATCTCAGGTCAGAGTTTTTACCAAATATATTTGCTGCTTTTTGATAATGAAAAATCATAGTAACTAGTGTAAATATTGTTAAAATAAAATTTAATTCAGCTTTATAGACAAGTAATTTTTTTGCGATACCTGTATTTTCAATAGCATCTGTGATTTTTAGATTTTTTCTGAAAATATTTTCTTCTGCCTTGCTTTGGCAAGTCAAAAAGGCTTTATATGAGATCAGTATTATGCCACAAGACTTTTGACAGGACTGCAATGAATTTGCAGGAAACTGTAACAGTGTGCCGCAAATTTTATTAATCTTCATTATCTTCTAAGAGTTTTCTGATATCAAAAGGCCCATTCTAGAATGAAAAGTTAGCCAAGCAATGCTTTCATAAACTTTATTCAGCCTTTTTTTCTGAGCAAAACTGCAATGCTGTAATTTGTAATGCTCAGATTGTCTTTTCTAAGCCCTGAACTGCTGATGGTTATCAGTAGTACATTCAGGCTACTAGTAGCAGTACTACTGAAAGGATAGCTATTTAACCAAGACAATTCTTACAGAGGTCAAAAACATCTTAATCAAAGAATTTTTCCATGTATTAGTGACATCATTAAAATGAACTAATAATATCACTGAATCTTCCACATGTTTAAGGTAACTGGATTGCCTCCAAGTTAAAACAGCATTTTTTGGTGTTGACTTTTGAGCTATTAGTTCATCTGTTTTCCTTTATCTCCCTTAGTGCTCAGCTCTGAGAATTGAATTCATAATAGACATTGTCTATTCATAGGTGGTAAGTTCCTTCTAGTTAAGTCAGAATTCTCACCATTTCTCTTTCCCTTATCTCACGTGTATGTAACTAAATACTTTAGATCCCCCAGCAGTAGCTTTCCCAGTTTTCCAGCAGACAGATTTGAATCCAACCAAAGCAGGATTTTGCTTTATAAAGCAAAGCATAATTAGTGCACTCTAAGTCCAAAAGGTTAGTTGGATGCAGAGTTTCCACATGGTATTCTGTGACTGACTGCGTGTATGGTATCCACTAGAGCTCGATTAGGTTAATGGTACTCATTAACTATAGTAGCAGAAATGTAACAAAACCAAAAATAGTTAACCTCAACAATAAAAAGTGCACATTTGGATGACAGAAACCTCAAATGCTCAGTGATTTGTTTTGTTCTTTATGTTAGCCATTTGGACACATTAGGATGACATAAGATAACAATAAACCAATGTTCCTTGGTTTCTGAAACTTGGAATCTACTTTTATTCTTAAATAAAGCAACTTTCTAAATCTTTTCCAGCATAATAAAAATATCACTTTCAACACATAACATAGATCCATGTTTTTTGAGAGGCTTATACTCAATTATAATTACCTAGAATCATACTAGTAATGTTGATCTATTGACTTCTCTAAAAAATTAAATGAAATTTTATTTTAACATTATTTACACTAGTTACTATGTTTTCTCATTATCAAATATGTACCACCTGAATGAATGAAAGGTCATGTAGAGAAAAAAATGCACCTATTTTTGACTAGATGCTGTGGTTTCTTCTAGTTCCATCCTTCTGTAATTGCAAAGCAAGAGTCTCTTTGTTTTTAGAGATACAAGTTGCATGCATAGTGTCACCTGACACTCTCTTTAATTCTACTAGTTTTTTTCATCAGCTATGTTTTTTTGCACCATGTAGTATGGTATAAAAATTCTGCAGTCTTTGTAGTTCACTGATGATGTTAAATTTCCAAGATTTCATGAATGTGGAGGAATTATTAAATCATATTTAGATGCCCTGAGCTTTTTACTCATTTCACATATCTTTATAACCAGGCATTACAATTACAGGGATCTACATTATATATATGCTCCTGTTTGCTCAGTATTAAACTTTAAAAAACCCAAACCTATACAGAGTACTCATTTTGTCACATATCTACTGACACTGTTCCAAACAGTGCTATCTCTCTTCACAGAAGATCATAAATTTGTACAGTCATTGTGTTCCTCATCATTCTGTCGTGAAATAAATCCCTCTCTTGTATTGTCCATCTTATCTAAAAGTATGGAAAGATCCACTGGGGAGTCAGAGAACTGCCTGAAGTATGACTCACACATAAAGATGGGTCAGTCTTCGGTCTGTCTTTGGAGGAGAGAGAAAAGTGAAAGAGGTTGGAATTTCACTTACTTTCATTTGCAGACTTCTGCTTTAAAAAAAATAAGAAATGCTGATATGAAACAGACTCTCACTGTTTCAAGTTATGCCAAGAATTTTCAAATGAAAATAATTTTGGTATGTACATTTACAGGAAAAATAAAAACAAAAACCTTGAAACCCAAAAATAATGTATTCAGTCTTATAATTCATTAAATAGGATTGTTTTATGTACGCTTACATATCGGTATTTATGTATTTATATATATAACTATGGAAATACAGCTAAGTGACTATAGAAAGGATATAATAAAGTCTTGATTTCTTAAAATCAAAATTGTTCTACTAGGGCTTGTGAAGCAAGGGAAAATCAAAGGCTGCTCAGATTAATTTTTCTACCTGGTAGAGTTTGAATCATGCAGATTCAAAAACCTTTTTGGTTAGCTGTGGTCTTGTTTCTGGACAATGATATCAGGCTTTGACAGGCATCTTTAAGGACTGGAAAGCACAAGTTAAATCCTTGATGCAAATGATCTAAAATTTATGCCAGTTTTTCTGAAAATATGCCCATTAAATAATTATCCTTTAATTTTGCTGAGTGCAAAGAGTACAGTTCTAGGAAACTGAAAGTCTCAATCACATCTTTGTGTTTTCAAGTTGTAATATTAGGAATTAATCATTGATTTGCAATGAAATACTACAGCTGTGAGCTTGGCATTTTTTCCACTTTCTTTAGCTTTTTCTTGGTTCTTCCCCTTATCTCCTATACACAGAATTATATACTGCTCTGAAGACAGTGAAGAAATTCCTTAAGTGCTTCTTTTTCTACACAAATATTCTAAGTTCAATGGAAAACTCACATGGTAAATATTCTGAATTCTCTCTCAGCCTTCTGATTCAGCATCAGAGGCTTTGCATGCCTTCACAATTGTTTCTCCTCTCTCTTCTGTGCTATTTCAATGGCTCCACATTCTACATAATATTTTCATATTATATCTTGAATGAAACCCCTAAACCATGAATTCTGAATGAGCTCCAACCACTACATGTTTTGACTGTTGAAAATAAGTAACATTGTGCTTAATGTTGTCCAGCTTTATCTTCCAGTCTTTGAATGTTCTTATGCTTTCATCTACTAGGCTAATGATGTTGCTTTCAAAAATATTTCTCAGGAAAGTAATTATTTATTGTATAATCATGTCATATTTTGATTGAAAATATCAAATCCCCACAATCCCTCTGTGTCTCTGCTGCCCAGTGATCTTTGTATATAAGTTAACACTGCACTTCAAAATCTGCTGCTGGGTTTCAATTTACTTAACATATGATTATCTTACTGTACATAGTTTATGTCTTATATTTTTGTGAGGCCAGGAAATCAAGATGCCACTTTTTCTTTCCTTCTGTCCTATAAAGCTTAAACTAAAACACAAACAAGCTCTAGTTATGTCTGAGATTATTGGAGCACTGAATAACCAATTAAAACACATTCTCTATGAATATTGGTAAATATGAAGCAGAGTGAGAGACTACACTATTAGATAGTGCATGGCCTCTCAGTGATTTATTTTGAAGATTTTTATTTCCAAGAAAAAAGAAAATAAAAGAGAAAAAAAAATGCTTTCAGACCTGTGCACAAGTTTTTCACATTTTACATGGCCTGAAACAACAAATTTTTCATTGTTCTCCTTACATACAGAGAGAAACACCTTGTCTGAGTAAAGTGATTATGGGTGATACAAAATAAACATTAAAGCAACCAAGATCATATATACATGAACTATGGAGAGCAACATCTCTCAGTGTTGTGACATTTTAATGAATTACTTAAGAAAATTGATGCCATTAAAACATTTCGGCCTGATCTTTTCTGTTTGGGTAATCATCAGTTTAAAAATACCTAATGCAATTGGGTCACTTTTGATGAAGGGTGAATGTTGGATTCTGCCAGCATTTTGAGGTTAAAGAGAAGACCAAGATTTCCTCAAAAGAGAAACACAAGTCTGGATAGTTTTTTAAAACAGAAATATTCTGGGCATATTTTTCTACAGATCACAGAATCATAAAATCCCAGAATGTTTTGGGCTAGAAGGGACCTTAAAGATCATCTAGTTCCAAACCTCTGCCATGGGCATTATGTAAAGAGTTGAGCCATGGGTAAGGACACCTTCCACTAGTCCAGGCTGCTCAGATGGTGCAAAGGAATCAGGATCCTGTGAATTATGCTCAACTCTTTACATAATGAGATCCTTTGTTGCAATTAATTAGGTTCAAAGTCCTGTCTAATAATTTGCTTTTTTGAGGATGTAAACACAGTATTTTCACAAAATACTGCACCATGCAAAGATGTTGATATGAATGAAGGAGATTGGTTTTGTCTAAATTCTGAGGCTCTGTGTGGTTTAAGACATTTTAAAAAATGTATATCTCATGTTTTAATTGACAGTGTTGAGCAAAAAAATTGTTAATTGAAATCTACTGCAAATTCCCATCGGTGCAAGAAAAGATGGCCTAGTCCAATGGATTACATTGCTATATTGTATTTAAAAAACAAAACATTAGTATTCTGGTAAGCTCATCCTTTCCTTCACCATTCTAATACTTATTTTTCATTGTGCAATTATGGTTTAATTACTTTTTAACACTTTAATCTATCAGTGCTTTGTAATGGTTTGAATTTGGGGAAGAGGAGGAACAGCTGTTAATACATTCATGGCCAGTTTCTGGGAGGTCATTACATTACAAAAATAGTCCCTAATAATTTTTCAGCACTAAGTTCTTCTGGGCATGTATGGACTGCAACTGCATATTTAAATCCCTTGGTACACTTCTCAAGGAACTTGCAAGCAACATTACATTAGATTTTGCAAAAATCTTGTCCCCCAAATACTATAATTACAGAATATTTGAGAATTTTTACTCTAAAATTGTAGTTATTCAATATCTAACAACAAGCATGTCATGAAGAATAAGACTTTCAAATGCTAAACCAGAACTATAACCTCTGAATAACTTCTAACTTGCTATCAAAATCACCTTTCTTTCTATAAAAACAATGGGACAAATTTAGCCAGACGATAGTCTAAACTTCACCAACATCAGAAGAATTCTGACATTTTAGTGTAGGGCTGAATATTGGTCATAGTAGTATTTTCAGTATGACTCTTCTAAGATGTTAGTTTTAAAAATACTTGCAAAGAGAAAGTTGTGCTGAAGTTGTGCAAGCCCTACAGGAATTTAAGCAGGATGAAATGGCAGGTTAGCAAGGTTCACAATATAAGTCACATCCTGACTTCACAAGTAAGCAGGACAGACTTCATTATGACACCTCAAGTTATGAAATTTGGAAAATATGCCTTAACTTTTTTTCAGAATTTTCCAGGATCAAAAAATAAAAACAAAAACCTTAAGATCTAGAAAGAATCTAGCTTTCTTGTCAGACACATTTTGTTTTATATTTAAATTTATTTTGTCTGTATTTAGAAATTTTTCTGTCCTCATGATTTGTGTTTTAGCAAATTGTGCCAATATTTTGGTACTAAAATACACTGATAGACTAAAGACTATATAAAATAAAACAGTTTCATGCTTACAGTCAGCAAAAATCAAAGTCGCTGTCTTTCGCCATCTTTCTGTGCTCACGGATATTGCAAAGCTCAAGGAAAAGTAGGTGACTAAAAAAACCAACAAACTCTCAAAGTACCAGCCTCCACACTGCTGTGTGTACTTTTCATTATGAATGTTTTATACAGGAGATGTTGAGCAGTGTGGCTGCTTCATTAGCTCTGGGTTGTGCAATACCCAAGTATAAAGTCGGCCTCATTTCCATAGGTGCTTACAGCTCATTTCGAGTCTGTGTAATCTTACATTTGCTGTACTGCTCTGTAAATCAGGCCAGCATCCTTCAATAGGGATAGTAATTACAAAGGAGACTGGTGATACGATGTTTAACTAGTGGGATAAATAAACCTGAATGTAACTACAGCTTATTTATTGCACACAGTAGGGTATATTCTTGTTGCTGAATGGTTCTAACAACTACTGGCAAATGTAGTAAGGAAAATTATATTCTATAGAAAACTTTAAAAATATATATACTTGTATGTATACATATATGTATATATATCATCTAGCCCCAGTGCAGACTCTGCCTGTTAATCCACCATCCCAGTGTATTATCTTCTATCTCTAACCATTTTCCTCCAAGGTTAGTGTTTCCACTCCATAGTCTATAGTCATTGATAATTCCCTTTATTTCTACCATACATCTCTGCTCTCCTTTCCCAAATTAAGACCTGCACCTCAAGCTCTTCAGCTACTTTAGGCACATGGTATCTCTACAGCCCTGTGACATGTACATCACCCTTACCCTCTTCCTATGTCTTGAACCACCAAGGCATTTTTTGAGCTGCTTTATTCCTGCAGAAGCAACCCTACTAGCTCTTTAAAAGGTGTGGTCCAAAGCACCAGCTGCAGTTTATCATTGCATTCATAAACAGTTTTAAAACTTCCCATCCTTACACTGACTCCAGTTCTCACACCATCCTGACAGAACATTTTTTATTCAGTGAAAGAAGCAAACAGTTTGACTTACCCATGTCAATAAGATGTGGGTTATTACTAGAGGGGAGCTTGGTATGCAGAGTAGCTTCAGTTTTGCAGCTCTCCCTGCTTCTCTAGAGGTGCTTTACTGCCACTGCACTATGAGGCTTCCATTGCCAGTACAAGCAGACAGAAGATAAAACCCCAAAAGGTACTGTGATGCACTCATGGATTGTGCTCCCCCTGCTTGGAGAGCTCTGGTATGATGGCAATGAAGTAGCAATAGTACAATTCATTTTCCCTTTTCACAGACAAAACAAGTGTGTCTTGCTTCCAAGTATGCTGGCAGCTGCTGCAGGAAATGTTTCCTTCAGACAAATGAAAAGATTGTTTCAGTTGCCATTATTTTAATTTTGTGTCACTTGCTTATTTAAAGTTCTAATCGGGCAAAACCTCACATTATTACTAGAAGTATTAACCATTTAAGAGTCATATGTATATATTTTGAATACTGTCTTGTTTTTAAAGAGGTAGTTCTATTATCAAGAAAATATTCTCATGATTTGTAGAGCATTATGAATAGTCGAAAAAAGAAAATAAATTAAAAATCAGTGAAGTGTTTGTTGATAATTATTGCCAAACAGGAGCCACTGTTAGTTGTATTGATAATCAGTGGCCTCTTACTTGTAAAAATTATTTGAAAATGGTAGAAGTATATTATTGTAAGTGTATAAGAAAAATATACAGTTTGCATTTATTCAAACTTTGATTTAATTTTGTTCAGAATGCTGCTGTCCCAGCCATGCAGTGGAAGGACATTGAAGCCCAACTTTACAAATTGTGAGCTGAGACAGATCTTTACAAGGAGAGGATGACACATTGTCCCCTAATGCCCAGGTCAGACACGTCTCTGCTTCTGTTCCTATTTTGTTCGCCACCACCAGTGTTTGGGTGATCATGAATTTCATAAATTACTGTGAACAACTCTCTGGCAGCCATCTCAGCCAAATGTCCCCAGGGATCTCCCTTGTTTCCGGGCAAAATAATGTATAATTTTAATAGTTACGCACCTTTTATGAACTAGAATTTTCCTATTGCTTCCAAAAATTTGTCTGGTATCCCAGAGCCAACTGTTCAGAAGGAACTAATGATCCTGCTGAGGGCTGGGATCATAGAGGCTTCACAAGAGGAGGTGGCTCTGCCCACAAGACATTGCAATTTAAATACTTCTGGCTGCATGAATCTGGAGGTCTGATGGATGTGGGTATGGAGTGCATGCTACAGGCCTGGAAGGAGAAGGTAGGAAGAGTTTTGAGGTGAAATGTATCTGCTATATTGTTTTTATTGCCTGAAAACTAAACATGAACTGGGAGGTAATGAAATAATATACTTTTCAATACCTGGGGAAAAAAAAGTTTAATTACTGGATAGTCTGGAGCTGATGCATGAAGTGGCTACCTTAATAATCTAAATTAGGAGGCTAGTGTGGAATTCATCTCATTCAACTTCCGAAATTTACAACAGAAGCTGAAGGCATATGAACTTCAGCATGTCTTTTGAGGCTTCTTTTTAAGGTCAGCGGGAGAAGCAGAAAGTGATTCATTAGACCTATCACAGACATGCAGTTTAAAGAAGATTTACTCTCTGTTTTTCACACTGACTTTGAAAAGAAGTCTGAAGTGATGAGAAGAAGCTCTTCATATCTGGTTTTGGTCACACAAATCTCATTTTTAGGTCCCCTCATAGTCAACCTTCAGCAAACAAATCAAAGGAGAAGCCTGAATTAGGGCACTTTGAACTGTCTTCTTGCTCACTACTGACAACAAAAGAAAACCAAGGACAACTAGATTTAGCATTTCAGTTACGTAATTACAAATTAGACATCAATAATTCCTCTACTCTTATTTTCATGGTACATTTTTGCCATTGGTGAAAATCTGAGAAGTCAGAATGTATTGCATATTAATTACATTGGTTGGAGATGTAGATGCTGTTTATATTACTTATAGCTAAAAAGGACTGAAATCAAAAATTCTTAAACTATCCAAAATGGCAGTGTGACAAGTTGAATTCAAGAAACAGGAACTCTCGAGAGTTTAAGCATTAACATAATAAAATAAAGACTTTATTACAGGTATTAATAACTTTTAAAAGAACGAAAGTACAGAATGGCACAAACTCCCTGTGTAGCCAGTGACATCTTTCTATCATTGAGGTCAGCTGAGGTTGAGCACAGACTTTTTAGTAAGAAAAACCTGGGTTCGAGGTTTTTTTGCTAAGGATGCAAGGATTTAGGTAGGAAAGTACTCATTGGAATATAATATTAAGATTTTAAGGATAGGTAAATTTTTAATAGAAAATTATAAAGGAGACAAATGTGGTAAATGACCAGCTTCTCTATATGTGAGAAGGAATTTTATAAGGAGTGGAAAAGTGAAATCTGAGCTCATGGTGAGTACAGCAGTAAATTTCTGTAAGCTGCTGTGTTTATATACATGAAGAAGTGCCCACAGCAGAGACACCAGTCTCCGTGAATTTAGAGGTGCTCTGTGAAGGTCAAAGTCATCCTCCTGAACTTGAACTTGTCACAGGAGATAAAAGCTCTCCAATCCATAATGAGATTGAAACTTTGATTGATGCCTGTCCTTTGGGAATAGCTCATGGGAATCACGATTTTATAATGCTATAGAATAATCTTTGTTGCTGTCAGACACAGAGATGATAAAACTGGGGTATGCTCATATTTAGTGTATTCCCTTGATGCTTTGAATTGTCTTTGTATACTACAGGCTGTAGAGTCTTCTAGAGAAAATGAGTTGCATCAATTAGACAGAATAGAAGGAAGGACAGGGTTTTCTCCCTAAAAAAGCCTTTGAACTGAATCAGGCTAAATCTAGGTCAGTGCCTGAAAAGAATATGTCAGCACTCCACACACTTCTAATAGTTATCAGCAAGAAGTGTAAAAGCTCAGCCTAAAAACCACAGCCCAGCTTCCAGTTGTGACCACATTGAAAGGGCTTAGGGGTTGAAGGGTGGTTTTTTTAATAGACCCATTTTGATCACATCCTCCAGATGGTGAAAGTAATATATGAGCTGCCTTTTCCTGAACCTTAATGCAAAGTATTTTTTAAGGATCCTTACACCTCAGCAGGTGGTTTTTATGACTTGCATCATCTGAACAGTTCACCTGTTCTTCAGCACTTTCAGGTGAGAAGATAGCTTGAACTGATTTAATTCAATAAATTAATTTTCAATTACCTCTGCTGCTCTCTACTTACATTCTAAAATAGGCGATTCGACAAGCTTATCAGACACTTTCTTTTACAACCACTAAACCATGTTTACTGCAATTATTATTTGTATAGAGATTTTTGGCATATACCTATTTTACAGCATTTATCACAACTATCTAATATAATTATCCAATTTATTTTGTTTTCTTTTCAGGGGCAAGTATAAAAAAGAAAATCAGTTTCTTTAGAACAGAAATTGATTTCATCTTTGACTCAGTCATAAATATTCTGTTATATGTCTTAGATTTTTCTGCTATATATATTAATAATATTCATAGAATTCGAAGTCAGGGAAATATTTTAAATATCTTTTTGACCTCTTAGATAGTATTAATATTGAATTGCTGAAAGTCATTGCTACATCTGACTTGTAAAATCCTCATTTGAGTGAATCTTTTAGAAGGACATCAATCCTAACTGAAGGTGATGAAGAATTCTTCATGTTCCATGATATTCACTCTCACTGTCTCACTACTAAATATGGCATTATTTTTCCAGTTTAGCTTCTGATTACTTCTCATTTCAGCTGTTGATTCAAATTCTGATTATCTGTAAAGTCCCTTAATCTTTTTCTTGACATCATTATCTTGACAGTTTTTAGGTGAAAGCCATTGTGGAAAGCAAAAGGCGCTGAAATCTATTTGAATCTAACAGTTGATTTGATGCTAAACATCTCTCTTTTGACTCTTGATCTCAGTCTAAAATGAAGCCTCTTCCTTTCCCTCACCTAGAAATAACAACAGTGTTCATAGCTCACTGTTTTGGCAACCCCAAATTTCTGTTTCCTCCAGGTATTTGTGCAGTTTTTTGAAGCCATGGAAAATAATTATCCTATGGCCATTTAATTATCCTTCTCAAGGGACTAGACACAATATAGATTGAATTTTTTTCTCTGCCATAGAAAGATTATTTAATGGAATAAAACTAACAAAAATACTGGCAGCTTTGCATGCAGGCGTACAACTGTTCAAAATCAGATCCTGAAGTACACACTACAAATTACTATTTTTTTTAATCTAAACTCTATTTGAAAGTAGTATAATTGTCCATTTATGCTTACATACCCAGTGTGTGGGAGAGGAAATTTTATTTCAGTATTTTAGAACATTTGAAGCCAATCTGTTAAAAAAACCCCAACCACACAAAATCAAAACAAAACCCAAAAGGTTAGCAGTTATGTTCTACTATTCAAAAAAAGCATCTGTTAAACCACATCAATATTTCATCATTTGATAGAGGCCACATGAAAGTAGCAACTTTCTACTTATTGTAATAACACAAAGGGCTGATAGTTTGCTGATGAGTGTTTGTCCAATTCCTAAATTCTTTGGGAAAAAATAAAGATGAATATAGAAAGGAATTTTCTGTCTCACAAAAATTCCACAATTGTTGTATGTCTATACATTCTTTTTTTCATTATACTCCTTTTTTTCATTTAGAAGATCTCATATACCATTCACATACACACACATACAAATTCCACACATTCTTTCTTTTAACTGAAAGATAAATTCAAAGAAATAATTATCAAGGGAAATGGTACACCAATGTGTACCAGAACTGCCTTCCAGTTTGTAACAAGTTCATACATGTGTTATCTTTTATAACTTCCTTCAAGTTTTCACTTGATAACTTTCATAAGAGCAAAATGCAACAGTGCTGCTACAGGACAGAAATAGAGAAATAAAAGAAATTGCAGAAAACAACCTGAAAAACAGCCTCAAGACCTCAAGGGGGGAAATGATCTCAGGAGACTGTTTATCAGATATTACTCTGACTCTGTATCTGAACATAACCAAAAAATAATAAGGCAATATGCATAATATTTTTTGAGCGTGTAGTAGTAAGAGAACCTTAATTCTCAGCCTTCTCCTTGCTGTCTCTGTTTTCCAAAACTGCCTTCAAATTTACGTTTACTTCTACACTCTCTGCAGCACAGTTTTACACTTCCATTTTCTTTGTACCCTCTAAGAGCAATGAGAAGAAGAGAATGAAGGCACTCTTTTAATTACTTTTTCTGGAAAGAGCTACAGAAATACACTTCTTTTCTTCTTTTTGGCCTTCTGGCCATGCTCAAATTTGCAGCTGCAATATCAAATAGATCTCTTTTGAGGATTAGATACTACTGCTGAGGTGACTTCCCAGATTAAAATGCCTCCTCCTTCCCTGACAATTTTGGTCTTCCAAAAGAATTGTAATATTTGGGTTTGCTCCTGCTGATGTTCCATTTGTGTCATCTCATCCCAGATTAACACATATTCGGAAGCTATTGCTATGAAGGGACTTGCTACTGATAAGAAATTAAACACACTGATTGTAAATGCAGTTAATGCCAATAGAACATTAGGGAGCAAAAGGTCTTGTAAATCCAGTTTCTCCTTCTGTACAGTACCACTGGTGGTCATCTCAGAGCGGCATACAAAGCAAATTCCAATTGTTCCCCACATAAAAGAGAGGGAAATACGTTTAAAATCTTTCCTTTGTCAGAGGGCAGACCAGATTATGTGGAGTGAGGATACTTGTACTTATTCTTATGTATGCTTAGAAGATACTGGGCAAACAATCAAAATCTATTACCTATGGTGCATTTTTAATCATGGCAGAGAATATTTAATCAGTTCTAGGCAAGGAAAAATATATTAAGAATACTCTGTAAGAGATTTATTTATGATAGCAGCATAGTGTTTGCAGGTTAACTACTGGAGCATGTATTTTTGCAGCCATGTCAAAGTAACTGGCGTTATACTAGAGCTAAAAGCTGATGTGATATGTTTTGGCCTTTATTTCTGAGAGTAATGCTAGTATTCAATTTAGGTAGCATCAGTCTATAGGAACTCATATTATTTGGAGTGATTACTGTAAATTCTTTCAAGTTATTTCTCCTGACCCTAGGATCATAGAGCAGTTCAGAGTAGTGATAAATATTTTTATTGGATTTGTGTTGTTTTATGTGTTTCCTGAGTGAATTCTTTTAAGAAGTCTAACATTTTTATTTAGTTTACTGATAATAGTGGCAATCTCAAAGTCTATATTATAATGAATGTGGTAAAAACTTGTTTGCTACACAAGGACAAAGAACTACCCAGAAGCTTGCACAGCTTTTTGTGAGTTCCCAAATGCCTCTCTTAGCTATGAAGCCTGCTGGTTTTCCTGACTTTCTTTGACAAAATAGATTGCAGAAAGACAGAGAATAATCTTGAATGGTTTATGCGCCTATGCACTGATGGTATCTGCAGTCCAAAGTAAGCAATTAATAGACTTGGCTATTAATTACTAAGCTTCTTATTTCCCTTGTGGAAAAAGATGCAGAGATCGTCTTGCATGAATGCGAAATCCAGCCCATTACTGAATTAACAAACTGCAATGGCCACAGAAACAGCAAGAAACTTCCCACTTAATCCACAATCAGATTCCATTATATATCTTTATGCTCTGTATGACTTCATTAGATTGATGTGGCCGCTGGCCTTAGTATAAACAGAAGCTTGGATTTTTTTCCAAATTTACTCCAGTATGACTTATTCCAGTATGATAAAGAATTTTTTTCCTGGTGGACTTTGGAAAGATTGCTAGGTTACTAAACAGAGAAGAAGTAGCAGCAGGGGAAGAAAAAATCAAGCACCAGAGCCTTGGTGTTCATTAATTTATTTTATTTAAATGCAGGCTTGAGGTGCTGAAAGAGAACTTTCCCTCCTAACCAAAGTGATGACTAAGACTGCCAATGTTGTGGCTACCACTTACTGCTAAGGACAAAACTCAGCAGTATCAGATAGCAATTACATACTGTACCTTCTCTGGATAAATTTTGAAATGCTTTTGAAAATGTATTTCACACTATTGCTGAAACATGGGTGCCAGTCCGTTGCTGATGCTTTTGTATTCTACAGCTTCCATGCTTTTCCTGACAAAAGGGACAATTTTTTCTTGTTGGAGTGGCCTGTGCCTTCCATTGTGTTGTCTGGTTTTGCAGCCAGCAGCTGGAAATTTGGGCTGTTTGTAGTTAAGAGTGCCATTTAGGGCATTCTTGAAGTACTGTCTTATATAACTATTGTTCTTACTGCCTCATTTCTAACTTGTGATAATGCTCTAAGGCTTGACTAGTGAAAATACCATAAGGCTTTGGAAAAATGAAAGTAATGTTGCAATATGTACTGAAATGTTTTATAAACAAGGATGAGCTTTGGAACAGGAGCACTGCTGTAATTGACCATACAGGACAGAAGCAGTGAGGAAATTGGCAGGTTGCCTTGTTGTTCTGGGGAGTGGTTTGTTTACTAGTTTTGTTTCATTTTTATTCCTCAAAAAAAAATCAGAACATCAATGTCAGAAAAAAAAATCAATGCCCTACAATTTTTACTCAGTTGTAAACAAATTTGCTTTCCTGTAGCAAAAATATAGAAGCATTTGTGTAAAACCCACCAGATAATAAGAGAGAAAATGTTTTTCACTGACAAAAACTCTCTTCACCTCATTGTTGTTGGTTTCATTTTCAGAAAACCTGTTTTTGCATCATTTGAAACATGCTCTTTTCTCTTGGACAAGAGAAACAAGAGGTTATTTTTACTGTGAAAGATTTATGTGTTGATTATGTCTAGGTCTGATTGGATATCAGGCAAAGGACTTAAAGAAACCAGCCTATGACAAAATGCATAGTTATATGGCTCAGTTCAGCATTTTGTATAAAATCTATGCAAGTAAAAATGTGATATAGCTTTAGAGTTCCCTTTTTTCTCTGTGAATCTAAGAACAAACTTCAGTACTAGTGATGTGTCTGAGTGTCATAGAAACCCATAGACAATAAAACTGAGTTGTTCTTTGAAGCATCTCTACTGGTTGCTTTTCAGCTAGTTACATAGATACTGTACTTTCAGGTATGTAAAGGTCTATTGTAAACTGGGATCATCATCACCAGTCAGGGAGAAGTTATTGAAAATACCAAAGAATTATCCATGACCTTTCTAATGTAGCATTTCTATGGACTTGGAGAAACCAAGATGCTTTTTGAGCATGTTTTTAAAAAGTTTCAAAATAATCATTCATGAGAAAGGATAAATCATTTAGTATTTAGCTCCAGAGGTACATGGAAAATACTCTGGGCATAATTTCTAATATGCAAGGATTTAAAAAGTAGCAGTTCACTAAATTAGACCTAGTATTAATAATATGTGCAAGTAATTATATAATATCATAAGAATTCCATTTACTTCTTTTATATAGTTAATTTTTCATTAGTCTCACAAGTCAGCAATGAAATCGTGTTTATTACAAGTTGATGGTAATGTGCAAGCCAGTAAATAAATTGTTGATGAACCTCAGTGCTGTTGGCATCCTAAATTTACTAATGTACCACTTTAATGAATATTTTGCTACCATTTCTTCCATCTGTTAGAAAAAATGCATAAAAACCTATTGAGATGTGGTATACTATGCCTGAAAAGAAATATCAATAACATGTTCATTAGCCTTTTGATTCAACCATGTGTATAAAGCTAGTATTACTCAGTATTTCACTTGAATATAGCTTAGTAATATTGTTTCAGCTAGCTGGATACTGATCTTTACCCAGTCCCATACAAAACAGGAAAAAATAGAACCACCCTTGCCATTTACTTTCCCACAATCACTTCAGGTATGAGTTGGGCTGGTTTTTATTTTGACAGAGGAACTAAAACTCTTACCCATGCAATAGTATGTATGTTACAATAGGCATGCCATGATGGTGATGGAGGGGAGAACATAAGAGACAAAAACTTTGCAGTGACATATGACCAGAAACATATGGGACATTGATAATGTAGAGGCTATGGACATGTCAGCAATCCCTGGTTCCATCACTTCTTCAGCAAGACTTGTGTAAGTGTAAGAAATGTCTTTTTTTTTTTTTTTTTTGGTTGGACTTGGAAATAATACTGTGAGTTACAATTATAATTTGCCCATCATAAGAGGTGATAGAGCAATTGCAATTTTGATAGTTCCCTCAAAATCACTATTCTTGGGAAAATATCAGGACAAAAAGAGAGGAGAGAGCTAGCTTTATATATTCCCTGTTGATTAATCTTGGAGGAGACAGATTTTTAATTTTTTTGTATCTGTCTTTGGAATTGTAAGGATTAAATCATGATGCTGCCCAGCAGTCCAAAGAAAATATAGGCATATTCTTTCAGAAAATTACAAAATGTGGTTAGCAGAATGCAAAATAGTTCATAAAATGTTTATGTTCAACTACCTTCAGTTTAAAAATTGAATATTTCTTTCAATTTTTATTGCATATATTTTCTGATGATACAAAAAAATATTTGACATTCAAAAATCACATCTTCAAAGACTTTGAGGACAATACAGAAAGGCAGTAAATACCTGTTTGTACTGATCTCCATAAAAATAGAATCATGCTCCATTCTGTATAGGAACTCTTTCCCTTGTGAACTGGGAGAGAATACTGTTAATCAAATAGAAAAAAAAAAAAAGTCTGATGTTTGATGCAAAATAAGATTGCATGATTTTCTCCCATTTTTTCCACCCAGCATAATTTATAGTCCTGTGCAATCTCAGAGAAAGAAGGTTAAGGAAATTTGAAGTTAAAATCTCAACTGCTCTGAATTGCTGAAAATGTAATTTAAATTTTTACATCATGAACCAAGAGTAGACCCAGAAAAAGAGATTGCTTAGAACTCAGTAATTCCAACTAACATGCAGTTGTCTGTTTGCTTTCTAAAACTATCTAGGCATTTCTTGACATACAGTGTAGTGTAATTATCAGTCATTGATCATCAATACTAGTTATAAAGCACCTGCTTTATTGTAATTTTTTGGAATTTATTAAGCATGAAAAGAATAAGATTTCTTACACACAGTCACTGAAGAAAACTGCAAGGACACATCTCCACCTTCTTTATTTCATTTTGCTTACAAATTGCATTTTAAATGTGGTAATGGAAATTTCATTTATTTTAGTCCAGAAATGACCACTTAGAGCATTACAAGCTCTGACTGTTTAAGAAGTGGACAGAAGCTCAGCTTCTGCAGAAAAACCTTTCTTCTTTCTGACTGTAAACTGAATGAAGATGAATGAAGAGAGGAAGGGGAAAGTATTGGCTTACTTTGCAGGTTGTCAACAATCTATTATTTCTGTAGAAAATTCTCACTTTGAGCTTTTGCCTTCTTTTGTCCTGTGAAGTTATGTCCTACTTCCTCTTATGAGTCTTCAGGTTACCAAAAGGCACCAAAAATGAGACAGGAACTCGGATGTACACAGTAAGACCAGGGTGTTAAAATTAATGGGATCCACAGAGAGGAAAAGTGCCACAGGCAGCAATGGGAATAAAAGGCCATTTGCTTTCCTTTTGCAGGAAGAAAAGCCCTGCAGCCTGAAAAATGTGCTGCCACTGCTTTTCTTTATATCCTTTTTTTTTTTCCTTCTTCTTTGTCTCTCTCCTCTGTAGGAGGCCAAGTGGACAAAAGGTAGAATGTTGTTCCCAAGGACAGGAGTCACGTCAGGAGTTCAAGGAGAATCCTTAGTCCTTCTTGGATGGGAGCCCATCTGTGTTACTGTTTCTCACAGGGAATAGGTAGAAAGGTGGACAGAACTACACTCTATAGGTATATTTTGCTATACCTGAGAGACAAGCATACAGTGCAGTTACTACTCCTATCCTCTGGGCTATTAATTGATCCACTCTGTTCTTCGTACATGTCTAGAAATACAGAAGAGTCCAACAAATACATGCTGTCTTGCTTCTCCTCCTTTCCCCTCTTTCCCCTTCCTTGCCTTGCCTTTCCTGCCCTATTGTGCAGAATGAGCTGTGTGATACAGAAACATGGGAGATATATTTAATGAAGTTATTGCTGTCCCACACAGCAGTTTGTTATCAATATCTCAACTTCCAAGCTTTTCTGCCTGGTTTCTTTTCTATTTTCATGCTCTTTCTGTTTTTTTCTTTCAGTGTGTTGCTTTTCCTGTCTGATACCAAATGTCCAATAATGCCAAGCAGTAGACTGGCAAATTTTCAGCTTTTAAGGCAGGCTCTGTAACAAGGTGTTAGATGTTCTTATCCCACTGTACAAAACTACATAATCTATAGTTATGTACTGCAGCCACAACTATTGCAGCTGATTTCCAAGCCCTAATGATAAGCCAATCCATAAATTAACAAGGTAACAGTATTATTCCTCAGTCCTAAAATAGACACTCTGGGAAATCACAAATCACCTCTGGAACTGCTGTCAATGGCCTAATTAGTATTACAAAAACAAGCAACTTAAGAAGTCTGTAAGATATACCCAGGAAAATAAAAATCTTGTGTAATATTCCTAACAAATTCAATAATTTAAAGAGGATGAAACATGACATATCCCCAAATGCCAAAATTATTAGTAAAACTGATTTTTTTGTATCTGCTTTCTGTTTCTCTGAAACTGTGAGGTGCAACTGGGTCATATTTTCAGGGTTTCTTCTACAAACGTAGGTTACTCCTCTCCCCCAAATATGCAACATATAAAATTCCCACTTGTTTGCAAACTCTTTTAGGTTGGATTCTTTGCTTGGTTGTTCTTTTTTACTGAATATTTTGAATGCCATTAGATGGTCTTCCAAACTACCATGGGTCAGCCAGCTGTTTAATGATAACATCCTTAGTTTTAGTAATAAAGACATGACAGAACATGGCTACAGGACATGCTTGTACAAGATACAGCAGCCCCTGTAGTGTGCTCTAGGGATTAAGGACAAGCCTTTCCATGCTTTTTAAAATTGATTTTGAAACTTTTATATTTGACTTTCAAAACTCCATAGTGAATGATTGTTCTAAATAAGAGGGCTTAGTAGAGCAGCTACTCACAAGGTAAGGAGACTGCTTTCTGCAGTTCAGGTCAAGTATTATAGCATTAGGTCTTGATATTTCTGCATAATTTGGCCTGGAGGTAATGGAGGATGCTCCACATCTTTCTCACGTTTTAACTGGTACTTGAATTATCTGACACTGAATGTAAACTTCCTCTCTGCCAAGCCCTACCCAAACCAGCGTTTCTTCTTTTGTTTGTGAAAATATCTGGAGTCACATCCCACTGCTCTTTCAGATGAAGTACATCAGATGACTTTCCCAGCCAGTTATTTCAGTTCTTAAAAAGATATGTTTGGGAAGAACACTGGAGGAATATCTGCTCACAGTGACTGGCTCTTTGCTCATAAGCAGCATGTCAGGGTGTTAGTGTTTAGGGTTCAAAGAGTAATTTTTAAGTCTTTAGCATGCTTTTCTTGTTTCCATTTTGAACTGCTTTACAGCTTGTATTACAAGTGGAAATTATAAAGGTTTACTACTTTATTAGATTTGCAAGACATATTCATTATCAATAATAATCTAGTTTTTGAAGAAATTATTCTGTAAAGAATTGTTCAAAATGGATTGCCTTAGCATATTCATAAATATTAAGGTTTCCTTCACTACAATACTAGTAGACAAAAGTAAATATAAAATTCTTAGAGAATTTAGTTCTTTCTTTCGAGATGATAAAGCTAAAGTATATTAGAAGAGTGTTGAAGGATATTTCAAAATCAAATGTAAGCAATGACATTCTCATCTTGAATTGCGAATCCCTCACAGCAGACTGAAAAGGTTTGATTTCAGTTTGAACAGAGAAACTCCACTTAGGGAGATCTTCACATCTCAGGCACACAGCTAAATGCTAAACTGTTTTTCCCAGCTTCTCTGTTCACCCTGTCTCCATTTTGCTCTGAATCCAGCTACCAGGTTCCATAATATAATATGCTGAATCCCCTTCAAGCTAGTCCATCCTCTTTGTTTGCCATGCTCAGACTGAGGCCCCACAGTCATTAATAGGCTTGGTAACAACTACTCTCTCACTTAAGACATAACCTCAAGGAGGGCAGCAAAGGAGGAAGTCCTGATCTCCTCTCTCTGGTGACCAGTTTTAAGATGCAATGGAATGGAATGAAGCTGCATCAGGGTAAATTCAGATTATATACTAGGAAAATGTCTCACCTTCCCTGGGAGAGGGTAAACCACCAGGCTTCCCAGGGAAGTGGTGACAACACCAAGCCTGTCAGAGTTCAAGGTGCAGCTGGATGACACTCTTAGCCATACTGTTTACTTTTAAGGTAGTCCTGCAAGGAGCAGAGATTTGGACTTGGTGAGCCCCATGGGTCCCTTCCATGGGAACTTAAGATATTCTGTGATTCTATATAATACTGAGATTAGTTTATTGATTTTGTGATGGTGCTGGCCAGGCAATACCACATTTGCCTAAAGTTAGAGTTACAGGGAAAGCTCTTGAAGAAGTATCCACTGAACAAACAGAAGGAACTTATGTTTGTTAAATATTTTGCTTGTAGGGATGTAGCATTTGGGATAGCCCCAAAACAGTATATGTTGAATTGCAGTGAGACAAGCCTGTCTTCTCTAAAATCAAATTCTTGTCTCTTCTGGTGAAATTCCTAGAAAGCCAGTTCTAATTAACTCCCACTTTGCAGTTCCCATTATCAGAGATAATACTCAGTTTCTAAATATCCTTTCCTTTTTGAGTGGACTCTTCTGTCTTTTATGCCTTGCTGTTACGACAGAGATTCACAAAGGAGAGACTCTTTTCTAGTTCTGGTTCTTAACCCCACAGAAGAAATACAGACAGAAGAAGCCTGGGAAAACTCTGCTTAGTATGTGATATTGAGGCATTCTTTGCCTATATAGTTTCTTGGAATTTCATGTGAGCTCTGAGAAGTATATAATGAGCAAACTGTATGAATTAGAAGTACAACTTGGTTAACTGTGGGTGGATTTTTACAAGAAAGGAGGAAGCACGTTCCCGGTAAAAAATCAACCCCTTGTAAATTCTCTTCCAAAGCATGGAGCATATTAAAGCTATAAAAAAAAATCCCTAAAGTCGCCTTATTTTGATTTCTTATAACATTTCAAGAATTTGTATTTGAATTTGTAAATTCTAGAATGCCTGATAAACTTGGTTGATGGGTTTAAGCATTTATGTAACTGCTTCAGGGTTTTCAGCTTCTAACTTTTATTACATAAGGATAATTAAATACTCTCTAGATGGGAAGTAGAGTGCTGCAAATTAACTGGAAAACAAACAGCAATAACCCAGTATACCTACTAAATACTAAGATACCTTACACTGCATCAATCTTTTCTACCTTTTCCTCAGGACTATCACAATTGCAAATGTTTTCTGCATGAAAAAATCTTAGTGACGCACCTAGAGATTATCTGAATCCTTCTTGTGCAGTATAAAAAGGGATCATATGCACCACAACAATTTTCAGGAAAGGGTAATGCATACTTCAACATTGAATAGCTTGAACATTTACAGTAATTTCTAGGCTTTGCAGATGTTCAAAATTCCACTTTGAAAAAACTTCTAATGGTTTTTCCTTTCTAGAGTAGAGTATGCCAACTGTGTGACGACTGCAGTCCCTCCCTTGCCTGTTTACAGCAGTTCTGGCGATTTAAGAAATGAAGTTTTCCAGATTCACAGGAGTTTTAATATTTCATTCCAAGAAGATTTGGTTTAAGCCATTGACAATGTTTTTGATGAAAATAACTCCTCCTTTAGAATACATTTCCTGTGGATTTTGTTAGAATGAAACACATTCTAGAAGCATGTCAGCAAAGTTCAGCAGGACCATGTCTCCCATGGCCGTGATAGGGTGGAACTATAGCAATGCTGCCTGACTGCATACAAGGACCTAACCACATGATACAAAGGAGGGAGCACTGCTTGCAGAGATACATATCCATGCTCCCTCATTTGGCTTTTGTCTATCAGTATATCCTCCAAGTGAGGATACAGCTAAGTGAGGATGAGCTAAGACTGTTTCTTTAAATCTAAGGCTCTAAGGGTGAACATATTGTGTTTAATTATGTTAATCTGATCCCAGAAGTTCATAAAAGGTAGGACTATCCTATATCCCAAGGATCTCAGACAGATTCAGTCCTTTCAGAATCCTACTCATCAATGATTCAGCAAAGTGTTGGTCACATCACACTAACATGACTGCACATCAGTGCATATTCAAGTGAGTAAAGTTAAGTATGAACCAACAGCTTTTCTGGCCAGCTCCAACATGTTCCATTTTGAACATGCTAAATGTAACAGGAATATATGTATTGGGAAAACAGAAACAGTTTTAGGGCAGCAAAAAAGATGACATCATTCATTCTTCCCCATTTTTCTGAAATGTGGGATACTGTATAGATACATGTTTTAATCTTCAAACCAACTTCTGTGTTAAAACTTTTTGTGCTGAAAATTTTGCTGAGTAAGTACAAACATGCACTACAGAGGTACTCTGCTATTTAAAAAAAAACAAAAAGAAGGCTTTGTGCTGTTTTGTTCTTTTTGAAATACCTTTCTTTCTTTGCACTATATTATGCTATGTGAGAATAGACATAGGGGAGGTTTCAGGTGCTAATCTTGGAGCCTGTTCTTTCCTTATACTGCCCTACCAATCCCGGCACAAAGGAGCATTCACTAAAGTTTCCTTCTCTTTGTTTTACTTCCCCCACCTTCTAAATGAATTTTATTTTGTTTACATTCTTTATTTTTTTTAAATGTAGTAACATTCAGGCATTGGAGCAGGCTGCCCAGGGGAGTGGTAGAATCACCATGCTTGGAAGTGTTCAAAAGGTGTGTAACGCGGAGGGGGAGGAGGGGTGGAACCAGGCCTCTGCGTTTACCGAAAGCGTCTCTAAGCTATCGAGAGATCACTCCAGTCAGCACTGCCTGGTGCTGTACAGAAAAGCCCTTCTCACACCCGTGCCGGTGTAAGGCACATATTCTCACTCACCCACGGAGTTGGATAACTCGTGCGTTACCAGAGACAAAGAATTCAGAGCGCTCAGTCAGCCGGAGGTTCCAGAGGTTTATTCTGAAGGGTTCCAGGGCCAAAAGAGGACGAGGCACCCCAGCCGTCTACATTTAAAGGGGCGGCTGGAGGGTCAGGGGAGAGGAGGCGGGGGGAACACCACAACCAATGGGAGGAGGAAGGGATGGGATCAGGGGTTAGGTTACAGCTGGGGGGATTTACATAATTTGGGGAGGAACCATCGTGTTCTCCAGGGGGGAGGACTAAGAAGGCTTCCACCAGTGGGGTTCTGCTGTGTTGGAACCACTCAGCTCCTCAGCAGTTCCTGAGATGGTATCACCCATCCCAACAGGTGTGTGGATGTGGCACTTGGAGACATGGTTTAGTGGTGAACAAAGTGTTAAAGGTTCAATTCAATTATCTTAGAGATCTTTTCCAACCTTAATGATTCTATGATTCATGAAAGGTTGTTCAATTTTTCTCTCCCCTTCCTCCCTACACCTCAAATTATGAAGATGTAGAGAATATATCCCTTGTTATCAACCAAAATTTATGATGTGTTGATAATAAGAGGGGAAAAGCATTCCTCTATGCCTGGACAACTGTTAAAAACGTTGTCCCTTACAGTGTTTTTAGTCTGCTGACTGCCACTCCTCTGGAACAATTTTAACAACTCTCTTCAGTGCAAGACTCTTTGAGAGCTTAGATCTTGTCAGCAGCCTGCTTATTGCACTTACCTGTGCCAACCAGATAAATTCAGCACGAGGAACCCACCCTGAGATAGATGTGAACCTGCGCAGTAAACAGAAAAAAAAATGAAAGCCTGCACCCTTCACACAAATGTAAAGATTCTCATTCTCATAAGTGGACACCTAATTCTTGCTGCTCTATTTTAAAGAAATTTAGGCCAAATTTTACCCCTTGGTTACAGGTTCCTTATACAATTATTCTTGTTTCGTGACTGCTTCGGGGTCATATAAGTGTAATAAAAGACAGAATTTGGCCCCATTAGTATGTGCCACTAATGAATATTATTTTAAGGTGCAGGATGAAATCTTGTCTGGACAAGATTATTGAGGCCCACTATGGAAAATGTTCTTTGGCAATGTGTGGATGGGTGTGGGGGAAGGGATGAACAAGAGTAGAAAGAGCAAAGGAAGAATTTGATTTGAGATGGAAGATATCATATATTCTCTCACAATGCCTAGTGAAAGTGAGAGCATCCCAGTGCATGTTGGCATCCATGCAGCACGTGACAGACTCAAGTGGCCAATTTAGCACCCTCTTAGGTTACACGGAGGTGGAAAGGATGCCACAGGAGAAACATTCTAGCCCTGGACTTCTAAGCTAAGTGGAAATTTTGATGATACTTACATGACAACACTGTATTTCAAATGGAAGATGGATTAGTTGATGTCTCAGGTATTTTTTATTTGGTTTCTAATGGAAACAAAGCTTATGTAATTATACTATTTGTCTGTCAATTGCAGACTAGTATGTTCCTGCACATGGCTTATTTCAACCAAATTAGACAGAAAAGGGGTGTCTCAAGACTAAAGATGTTCTTGATAGTTGGTTGTTTTGTGTGTTAAGGGTTTTTGTTTGTTTGTGTGGGTTTTGTTGTGTTTGTGTTTTGGGGTTTTTTTGTTTTGTTGTATTTGGTTTTTGTTTGTTTTATTTTGAATCAGAGTTCATGCAAAGAAGAAAGAGTTTAAGGTTAAAATTGCAGGCAAGAGACACAGAAGAGTTTGGTTAATAGTTGAATTCAGAAAGACATGGGGAGGCTAAACCATAAATAAATTATCTTTATTAGACAATATTTCCATGTTATTTCTGAGGCAGGTCTCTGATATGTTCATAACCTGAAATCTGAAGCACCTCCAACTGCAAAACGTCACTTTGGCTTTAGCTTTGACCCTCCCATTATACACTTGTGATTTCAATTCTTGTTCAAAAACTGAATATATAGATATTCTGTATAAAGGTTTCATACTGTGCTGCATAGAATTAGGCAAAGCAACAATGCAGAAATTATTTACAAATTTCCATAAAGCAGTCTAGCTTTTTTCTTACATTTTTCCTGCTGCACATCTAATGAGTTTTACTATTCTGACCTTGTGCTTGGTGCTGTAGGACATTGCACTATAGGAGGAAAAAGAATCTCTTTTTTGTTTCTTTTTTTTTTTTTCCCTCTCTGGTCCTTCCCTGTAGCAAACCCATGTTTCAATGATTGGCAGCTGTTTCCAGGAGGCAGAAGCAGATAGGCTTGGAGACATGGTCAGCATATCAGCGTAGAGGAAACAGCCTGCTGCAATAGGTTTTTCCTTTGTAGGCTGATAGAATTTGGGGGCAGGGAAGGAGCTCATGGTTTGGTGACAGTAAAAATCATTTGAAAGACTATTAATTTAATCTGGGACATGCCAGAGTCATTGGGAGGTTAAAAAGATCTCCCCATTTGAGTGTTTTTTGACAATTGCTAGATGAGAAAGCAAGTTTAGCTGAGCTGGGTAAGCAGGTGACAATTCCCTTCCCACCTGGCTGCCAGGCCCAGGACTGCTGCTGGAGCTGGTGTCAGTCACAGCCCTCTGACTGGACAGCAGCTGAAGTCTGCAGGCAATTGCTGCCTGCTGTTTTGGTCAGGTGAGGTAAATTCTAAAAAGTGGGCCAGTGCTTCTGTGCAGCCCAGCTCTGAATTAGAAATTAGTACTTTGTAAGGAGGCTTTGAATCTATTACAGGGGCATGCATGCATGCAAGAATAGCTATGCAGCCAAAATAAAGTTTTCTTAGTTCTAGGTATATGCCACTTGGTGATAAATGTCTAAGGTTCTTGTATATAGGTTGAATAGCTAGAACCCCTTCATAAAAAAAAAAGTGTTTAGAAAGCTGGAACACAGGGAGTAGTTCCTTTAAAATTTATCTGGATGAGTTTTTTTGAAGAAATAGAAGCTGTCTTTTTAAAAAAATAAATCTGTTGTAGCCCTACCTACATGTTTCCACTTATATCCTGATTTTCTTTGCATTGGCCTGAGTTAACTCTGCCCCCTACAGCACTCATCCTGTTGGTATAGAAAATGGAAAATTCTGTAGATTGCTTAAAAGGAGTTCCTCTGAGTCTTGATGTTAAGGTGGGCAGCGAATTGAGGAAAATTGTAGCCTGAACCATGGTAAGGTAAAATCATATTATGATATGCATGACTTGCATCTATTGCTAATTATGTAAGTGTGATGTTTGTAATTTCAGTCATCCTTGCTGCTGTAGTCATCTGGCTATGGAAGCAAAGGGCCTTGACAGGAGCAGGTGTTTGGGTAATTCTGAAAATTGCATGGAAGAGAAAGACAGCAGTTTAATCCAGCTCAATATAGCCTATTGGAATTGCTGATCTACTATGGAACTGAGTGAATTCTAATGAGTTGAATTATCTGTGAATTAAATTTGTTGATATGCTTGTGGTTGTTTGAACAAAATTGGGGTTTTTTGCATAGATCTAACCTGGAAATAAACTAGGACACAAAATCTGGAAAACAGCTCTCTACTCTTTTCAAATTAGATTAATAGCCATGTATTCACTAGGGACTGACACTGTATTCCTAACTTATTACTTTGCCTGAGTAAAATTTTTATGAAAACACAAAAATTCATAGTCATTAGATTACATTTTCCCACTAGAAATCTTTTCTGCTTGGGGTTAGTAAGCAAAAAAGGCTTTGCAAGCACGGCTTGCTCACATGATTTTAACAGACTTTTTTCAGGCTTCTTTTTTGCCTTTTCTTTCTCATTCCTAGTGAGAGTAGGACTGGGATAATAATAATGTTGGCAGTAGTAGTAGTAGAAAGCAGCACACCTACATGTCAAAGAAGGTGTTTGGGAAGAGGAGCAAACTCTCTCTTTATAGCCTAGAGACTAAAAGCAACTTTAGGACTCCATTTTCTGGCTGTCCTGGATAAGTAGAAGTAATTCCTCTGGCAGTTGAGAAAGTCTGCTGGTACTGTAGGTAGGGAAGGTAAGGTAAATTAACCCTACTAAAAAGCTAACATATGTTTAAAAAAAAAATCTTAACACAATACATATGGAGGAATGAGACAAAATCTTGTACTCAAGTAAAGTGGCAGATTGATTCTGTTACAGTTTTAAGCGATGGGGAGCAAAGCAGGTGGTAACTGCAGAGTGACACTAACAACTTTTCTTTTTGAATATTTGCAAACAGCATGAATAGGAAAGATCAGAAGAATAAAGAAAAGGCTGAAGTGCTTCATATACTACTATAGAAACAATGTGAAAATTCTTATGCAAAACCAGCATAAAGCAGGCTCTTCTGATTTACAGCATATGTAATTTTTATAAGAACACTATGTGTGTGTGTATATATATATGTATCTGTGTATATGTACACCTGTTGGGATAGGGTGTATCTGAAGAAACACATAGGCTGCTTTCTTTTCCTTTCCTTTCTTCTGACTGAATGTTTGCTTTTATTCCAGCCCTTTGGGAGTAGGTGCATCTATGAGCATATAGAATTCCTAAATGGGCATCTGCAGCTAAAGTTCAGTTCAGCAGGCTTCTAACCAAGGTATTCTGTGTGAGTTTAAAGCTGCTGCAGCTAGGATATGCCACAGATTAAATCTCAGTACCTTCAAGTGTGTCCTGCATGCAGCAAGATCACATCGGTGTCATTTTTGCTCCAGGTGTTTTGAGGTTGTATCGACAATCTTGGGAATACCTAGATTTCCTAACTGAATAAACTAGAAAGTTATCAAGAAGAAAACTACAAGTCCTTTATACTTGTGAGTTAAAAGTTATTCGTGTATGACATCGATGGTCCTGATTGTTAGTATTTTGCTACACTCTTTCTTGTAGTAGTATTTAGGCAAGTATTTTGAAATTGCCTCTCTAGTTTTAGAAGAAGATGCTGTAGTTTATGTTCCCACCAAACCTTGGCTACTGTTCAGTTTATTTTTCCAGCATTTCACAAAGATACTAATATTACCTATTAATAATATTCCTCAATTATGAGGTGTGATATGAGTTTTGCCTTTATCCTTAGAATTTTGACAGGAAAAAATTCATTATTGGTCTGGTTTCTGGCTGATATTTTGCAGCAATACACCTTAAGTCCGATCATAAGGATATTTTAAATTTGCCTTTTGATCAGATGGAAGTAGAGCTCATTGCAGATCAAGTGATTAGCCCAGGGCTCTTCTACAATTTTCTCAGAAATTTGCCTGGATGGACTTTTTTACCATTCAAAGGCTATTTTCAGTTAACTGGATTCAAGAGTAGCCTTCTAGTTCAGTATCCCTTTATCTGAATAGCTACATCAATTTAGTTCTGTAGTGGGGAAAAAGAAATTTGCAGATGCTGATGTATCAGTGGTTCATGCGCATAGAGGCACCTATTTCCAAAGGACTGGAATACATGCAAACACTTGCCTGACAGCAAATATTGACCAGAAACAGAAACGTTGTTCTGAGCTCCAGTAAATATTTCTTGATACACTATGCGAGAAAGTTTTCTTGTCTATGCCTAATATAGCTTTGCAGAGTGTGTGGGCAATTAGCGAGGTGGCTTCTCATAGTGTGAAAAAGGAAAGTCCTTTTTTCTGCTGAAACACGTTTGAGCTAAATAGCAACACACACCAACTTCTACTAAAAGAGATGGCAGAGGACTATAGAAACCACCCCAAAAGGTCTTTTAATTTATGAGAGAAATCCTAGATGCCAGCGATCTACGAGTGTGGGCATCCCAGCGACATTGTCCATCGGGACCACAGAAGCGATTTGATTTCTGAGGTCTGGTGCTGGCTGAGCCGCTGCGGCGGCGAGAGCTTCCAGGCGGGACTCGGACCCGGACCGGAGCCGAGCCGGGGCTTTCGCCTGCCGGTCAGGCGAGGTGCGCTCCCCGCTGCCCCGGCAGAAGGGCTAGCAGCTCGATGTGGTTACGCCCGAGAGCACCGGGAGCCCCTGCCCAGGGAGGGAGGGAGGGGTGCGGTGACGGAGAGGTGCTGCGGGTGAGGCCGGCGCGGTGGCTCCAGCGCTGCAGCCCCGCATCTCCCGCTGCCCGCGGCGGGGCCGGGCGGCGAGAGGGGCTCAGCCCGCCCCGGGCAGGGCAGGGCAGGGCAGGGCGGCGGCCCCGGGAGCCCCCGCCGCGGGCAGGTCGGACAAAGGCTTCCAGGAGAGGGAGTGGCAAGCGGCCGCCCAGCCCTCGTCGGGCTGCGGGCGGGTCGGTGCCGCCGGGACGGGGGGAGAGCAGACGAGACAACTTCCCCAGGGGCACGGGGGGCTCCTGCCCCGCGGGGCGCGGCGAGGGCGGCTCCTCTCCGGAGGAAGGGGCTCTCCCGTGCCGCCCGCCGCTCCCCCGAAGGTGGCTGCGGGGAGGGGAGGGGAGGCGGGGGAGGAGCCGGGCTCATCCCCGGGCGGGCGGCGGCCCCTCCACTGCGCCAACCTGCAGGCGGGCTGGAGGCGGCAGCCCCGCCCGGCCTCGGCTCCGGGGCCGCGCCGCCCCTCGCCTCCGTCCCGGGCAGAGCCGCACGCAGCAGCTGCCCGCTGCGTCGGTCCTGGACTGCAGCTTGCTGGCGGCAGGGCAACAAGCAGCGGCATTTTGGAGCGCCTTCCTTCCCCGAGTGCCCTTTCATCTCTCCCAGTCCGCTCTTCTCTCGTACCTGCAGCCTTTTCTTCTCCCTCCACTCCTCCTACCTTGTTATTTCTCCTTCTTTCCCCCTTCTCTTACCATTTTCTGGTTTTAGGGTTTTTTTTGCTTTCCTTCTCTTTCTTCTTCCCCCATCCTGTTCCTTTTTGGACCATCTTCGTTTAGTGCCTCTTAATTTCTTGATTTCTTCCGATTTTTTTTCCTTGGACTTTGCCTTGTCATGTCAAGATGGAAGTCAGGCATGACTGGCTCTCCTCATCCCCCCATGAGGGCTTCGAGCAGATGAGGCTGAAGAGCAGACCCAGGGAGCCTTCCCCAAGCCTCACCAGAGTAGGTGCGAACTTCTACAGCACTGTCAAGCAGCAGGACTACAGTGCCAGTGTCTGGCTGAGGAGGAAAGACAAACTGGAGCACGTAAGCCAGCTTCTTTTACCCCCAATATATTTTTTTAAAATTTCTAGACCTCTGTCTAGGTAGTCTGTTAGGCTGTCTGCCAGCTGGGACTCCAGAAGAAAAGTGTTGCTCCAGCAGTTGGGCATTTCCCAAATTATAGAGAAGGGAGCTACTTAGAGGTCCCACACTGGTCAGATCTGAGGTGAATGGGATGTCAGTACTGTTCCAAACCACATGCAAGTCTCTTCCTAACTGGAAATATTTTTTAACGTTTTTGGCTGATTCCTTCTTCATTTCCAGCAAATTCAGCACTGGTGTGGGAGGAGAAAGATTGGGATGGTGCAGATGGAGGTTAGAGCATTTATCTCACGGTGATTATAATGTAGTTCTAGAATAGCTAAAAGAAAATAGCTCCTTTTTTTTCCCCTTTTTTCTCTCCTAGCTGTGATTTCCATTTTCCCCCTCCCCCATCTTTTTCTTCTCCATGCATGGAACTTTGAACATACTCTACCTGTGTGGGGTAGAGATTTCCTTCAAGACTTTTCTTCCTGCAGCAGTAGTACATGACTTATCTGTGTTTGAGGCCACAATAGAACTGATACTGTGGATAGCTCTAGTGAATATTTTATGAGAATTTAAGGTGCTTCAAAGTGTTCCTGTCTCAGATGATGTTTGAAAGCATTTTTCATGTTACTTGTAACAGCAAGGAAATGGGTTGAGATGACCTGCATGCTGTGTAAGTTTCCTGAATAGCTTATTAGGTGAAACCCATTGTTAGAGTGTACAGTACAATCAAGACAGGAAAGTAGCTGTATTTACAGGGATGCAAAAGAATGTGGATGGGCTTGCATAATGCAACAGTCTGCTATTCTGTACATTAGTGAGTAATTTGCAATCACAGTCACATTGACTTCAAGATGCACAGGAAAATATTTCTTGTGGTACAGCCACCTGAAGTCTCTTCGAATAGAAATGGTCTGATTAGAGGGATAAATTGCCTTTATTGCATGAAAATCCTAGATGGCATAGTAGAGTCCTCTAAAGGTGGAACCTGAAAAAAGGTCCTTTACCAATTAGTTAATGGACTGTCACCCTCCCTTCCCACTCACCTGCAGAGTATTTTATTCCTCTTAGTGAAATCTTAAACTTGAGTTGTTTATACTTCTGGGGAGATTACCAGAACTGATGATCTGTTGGAAAGACCACATTGCAAATGTTGAGAAAGGTATTGAATTCTATCTGCCTTTGAACACAATTTTATGATTCTTCACACTGTCAAGGCTTCACAGTAGTAAGCTTGTAAGTGGAGTATTCTCCCATTGTGAATCAAGAATAAAGGTCAGTGCCTTATCTCAGTACAGCTGAAACACAGAAAGCTCAGAAATCTGAGCTGTGACTTTTGTAACAGATTTTTCCTACATGTTGATATCTGTGTTCAAATGAATGATTATTAATTGCAGGGGGGATAATCTGCCAACAGTTTGGTATCTGATAGCTGAATGGTCAGATACCTGTATATTAAATCATATCACAATAGTAGCAGGAAGAAAGAAAATAGGCATTAACTTATTTGGAGATTGAAAGTGCAAGACCTTTGTTTTGTGTGTGGATTTGTTGCTAGGTTTTTGTTGTTTTTATTATTATTTTTATTACTTCAGTATTTTGTCACAATAGTAGTCTTCAATAACCCTGCAGCATTTGTGTGAAAAGCTTTCTCTGTAATCACTGTGTTAAGAATGCACATTCTTCTGGGGTTTTCCCTCTTATTTGATCCAGTTATGTTTATTCCCACCACCTATTTGGACATTGCAAAGACAAAAAAAAATTGGAGCTTTGATATTTCCTGCTTGCCACAAAGTATTTATTTAATTTACATTTGTTGTCAATACCCTGCAGTACATTGATACGCCAGCAGTAGATATGTGAAAATACTTTGTTTTATAGTTTAAGGTATTCACACTACTCATGAGTGTTGTAACAGACAGGCTATTGCGTGAATATAAATAAAATGTCTATTTAGTTATAAATTCTATTTTGTTTATATAGTTTTGGAGCAAGGTTGTTATTTTCTGTTTTCAGATGAATCTTTGAGGGTTTTGAGTGTTCTCTTGCTAAAGAAGTTATTTTTTGCACTTCACTCTTCCACTGCAAGAAACAAACCAGTTACTTTGAGATGCATCATTTTGAATGGGATAGTAATTGACATATGATAGCTTATGGCCAGTATTGCATAATGAAGATATCACATCCTCCATCCATTTCACAAAGTTTGCATAACATTTCATTGCAGCTCCCTCTGAGATAATCATGTTACTCGATACCTACAAAGAAAATCAAAATACAAGGAGTGAGCATTCATGGAGGCACTGAATTTAAAAGTGTATCATCACAGACTTGATGCTGCACAGTGACAGGTTAGGCAGAAGAAGAGTATGTAGTGAGTGCAAGCCAAGATGCACATGAACAGATTTTGGAGTTTCATATGTACTTTTTCAGCCTTGTGGAAGAGGTTGGGTTTTGCTTCATTGAAATGATTTCTTAAATTGATTTCAGTTGTAATAGGGATAAAATTGGGCCAGCATGCTATGTTCATTACTTACACTAAGTCCTTGTAGGCCACAGTAGGTATTTTATGTTGAAGTCAATAGCATAAGTTACTCATATGCGATGCTTATTAATCCATATGCAATTTGAAGGATTAAAAATCATCTTCTGAAGCCAATTTGTATCAAATTGTTTATGTAAAAAGGTTCTCAAATATAGAAACAGTTTGTTTCTAGATTTCAAAAACGTTACAGAGTTGTGGGTTTTGGTGTTGTGGTTTTTGGTTTGTTTGTGTTGCAGATTTTTTTTATGTACAGATGTCAGTTTGAGGATTGTGGCAAAGAGGTTCAAAATCCAACTGTTAAATCTCTTCTGAAAGCACAGAACAAGTTCAGATGCACAAATATGATAGAGTTTCTTTAAAATTGATCAGTATTTAGTATTGACTGACCATAGAGGAAATCAAAATCTGAAACATATTGCTGGTGTCTTGCTAAATTAATTGTCCCTCAAATGCATCCTAATATAGTGCAGCTCACTAGGTAGTTGTTTTTGTAGGGTTATCTTTTTCCAAGTGGCAGCAGCACATCTTATACTATAAAAGATATGAACATAGCTCACCCCTGTTCTTTTGTGAACTCAGATGCTGTATTTAAGATTAAATGAATCTGCTGTAATATGTTTAAAGGTCCAATGAAGAGTTTTTGCTGAAGTGATGCCTCAATACACATGCATGCTGTAAGCCAGTGTGCTGAAGAGCCATACTGTTAAAGGAGGAATTTACTGGAGATGTGAGGAGCTCCAGCACTGTAGATGTGACCACAGTGATGTTGCAAGCCTTTGGCTGAAATCCCTGCAGAGTTGAAATTGTTCCAATTCTATGTATTTGCTTCAACTAGTGCCTTGTGTTTCTTTGTAAATTATCTGCCTGGCATTGAAAGTGTTGGAGAGGAAACTGTTGTGTGAAATACTCTTAAATTCTTTGTATAGTGGGGATTTTTTGTTTGTTTGTTTCTCTTTGTCTGGTGTTGCCTTTTTTAATGAAATGTGAATTCATTAAGAGAAGAAGGAGGAGGTAGGGATCTGGAAAAGAAACCAACCTGGTAGGCTTTAGCTGATGGCAGTTACTTGGTCTGGTTTAATTTGCAGCAGCTTTCCATCATGTTTCTACATCCCACAGTAATGACAAGCATTGAATAACTGCTTTGCTGGTACCTCAGCAAAGAATTCTAGAGAACTTAATTTTAAATAATAAAAGCTTAAAAATGGAACAGATTTCTTTTTAAGCTGCAACAGAAATGCTACAAGCATATATTCCTTTTTGACAAATACAGGTATTCCTTCTTAAGGATGTAGTGATAGTCTTTTTCTAATAACTTCTTAATTTAATTATTTGCTTGATTATGTTAAAAGATTTTTAAAACTCTCTTTTAAGAAACTGGTTCAAAACTAACTTTTGGGGAGACCTGGTATCAGGGCAGTATTATTACCTAGCGATCCTCAGTCTGTTATTTCTGAAGAATCATAATTAGGAGAAGTTATCGACAATTATTGCATCATTTACTGGTTTTTTACTAAAGTTCTGATCAGTAACAAGGGCAATGTTGGGATTTTCAGATTCTAAGTACTCTTGCTGTTACTTGACCAGTTGATGTTTTTGCTGAGCACACTGCTATGCCTTTGGCAGCATTGTTACCTATGGAGAAAAGTGGCTATGAGGTACAGGGACAGCAATGTCCCTTGGCAGCAGAGGAAGATATATAATGTGCAAGTGTTAGGCCTAAGACATTTTACAACAGTGCCTGACAAGCGTGGCCAGAATATTTCTCAGAGCTGCATGACCAAATAATAAATAAAACATAGCTTTAATTCACCTGTCATAGTGCCTTTATAAAAGTTGAAATCCCAAATCCAATTTTGCTGGTTCATTTTTATTATTCAAAAACCAGTAGGTCTGCTAGGCAGCTTTTGTTTTTCTCTTTTTTTCTTATGGTACTGGAAATTCTTAACAAAAGCATTGTTGGATGGTTTCCAAGTGCATTTCTGCTCTAGCATTAAAACTAACACTAATGTTAAAGGTCAGAAGACAGATTTGTAATCTTCAGAAGGATGCAGAAGACACCATCTGCATAGCTATAGCCTGCAACACCTGAACAAAGCAGGTGGACATAGCTTGATGTAAAGCACCTAACAGGAGCAGAACTCCGTCAAGCCAAATCAGGTGCTGGACAGCGCCAACAGCTTCAACTTAAGGAAGAGTACTACAAGGATATAAATCAGAATTCCAGAAAACATTACCCACATTCCCAAAGATCCTCAGTCTTGAAATAAATGCAAACACGTGGCTTTTTTTTTAGTTAAATAAGTTCATAGAATCACAGAATATACTGATTTGGAAGGGATCCATGAGGATCAGCCAAGTCCAACTCCTGGCCCAGCACAGTGGGCCCAAGAGGCGCACTGTGTGCCTGAGAGTATTGTCCCAATGCTTCTTGAACTCTGTCAGGCTGCTGTGACCACTTCCCTGGAGAGCCTGTTCCTGTGCCCAGCCACCCCCTGGGTGAAGAACCTTTTCCTGATATCCAATTTTAACCTCCTCTGACACCACTTCAGGACATTCCCTCAGGTCCTGTCAGTGGTCACCAGAGAAAAGAGCTTTTTCCTCCTCCTCTTCCCCTCATGAGGAAGCTGTAACTCCAATGAGGTCTCCCCTCAGTCTCCTCCAGGCTGAACAGACCAAGTGACCTCAGTCACTTCTTTTATGACTTCCCCTCCAGACCTTTCACCATCTCCATAGCCCTCCTTTGGACTCTAAGAGCTTTATATCTTTCTTATGTTGTGGCACCCAGAACTGTCCCCAGAACTCAAGGTGAGGCCACAGCAGCACAGAGTAGAGCAGGACAATCCCCTACCTTGCCTGACTGGCCATGCTGTGCTTGGTGCAGTTGCCAGAGTATTTTGCATTAAGCAGGTATAAATAATTTCTCATCTGGAATAATCTCAGATACCAAGAAGGATGGAGTGTGCCATGTAGAGAAGTACCTAAATGGGGACATATGAGGGTTCTAGAGATTCAGTTTCCAATATTTCAAGCTTTTTGATGGCGTGGTTTCAGATTTTAATTCCAGATGTCTGTCTGGTCCTGGAGATAGATATCTATATTTAGATTTCATCATTAAAATCAAGAGAACAAACTCAATTAAGTGAGAGGGATTTTGGCTTTTTCTCAACAGGAGACTGGTATGTGGATTGCCTGCCTGGAGCAGTGGTACTTAGCATGAATTGTGATTCTTGCTGAAGTAATAGCATGCAGTTTGCTTCTGCTGACAGACTGTGTGTGGAGGGGAATTCTTATGTTGAAATGTCGATTTCCTTGCAGATGTCTTTTTCTAGTGATGTTTTGTAGACAAACATAATTAGAGAAAATAAATGTTAAGTAAAGTGGAGAAAGGGGACCAAAATTATTGAATGGTGTTGGGAAAATAGTAACATTTTAGGACAAAAAAAAGTAAAATGTTTTCTGTCAAAAATGGTATAGGGAATTTCAAATCCGGAATAATTTATTGCTGTAGTTACCACACATGTATTGCAAAGCAGGGAAAATAGGATACCTAATAGTTTGTTTTTCTAGTTGTAGTGGGTTAACCTTGGTTTTCTGCCAGCTGCCCACAAAGCCCCTCTCTCTCCCCCTCCTCAAGAGGACAGGGGGAAAAAAATCAGATAAAACATATTTTAGTTTGAGATAAAGATGGGAAGATCACCAATTACTGTCACAGTCAAAACAGACTCAACTTGGGGAAAATTTCATCTATTGCAAATTAAATAGAGAATAGAATAGTGAGGAACAAGGAGAAGACTAAAACCACCGTCCCCCCTCCCCCCAGCTTTTCCAGCTTTCAGGAATCCTTTGTTCCTGAATCTTCAAACTCCTTCCCCTCAATCCCCCAAGTGGCACAGGGTATTTGGAAATGGGGGCTGCAGTCAGTTTCATAGCATTTTGTCACTCCTTTTTCACGCTGTTCCCTGCTGTGGTGTGGAATCCCTGCCACAGGATATAGTCCCTGTCAAACTGTTCCAGTGTGGATCCTCTCCACACAAGCTGCAGCTCTTCAAAAACTGTACCAGCATGGGTCCTCTCCATGGGGTATGCTTCAGGAATGGACTGCTCCAGCTTGGGGCCCCCATGGGCTACACTTACTGCATGGGTTACAGCTTCCTTCAGGGCACATCCACCTCGTCTGGGATGGGCTGCAGTGTGGATACCTGATCAGGTGTGGTCCTCCATGGGCTGCAGGGGGACAACCTACTGTCTTTGTGGCCAGCAGAGGAATTTCTTCTCCTGCACCTCGAATGCCTCCTTCCTGTCCTTCACTGAGGTTGATGTCTGCAGGGCTGTTTCTCTCACGTTTTTCTTGCTCCTCTCCCATAGCTGCTATGCAGCAGTTTTTTGTTCTTATATGTGTTATCAACAGAGGCACCAACCAGTGCTGTTGATGGGCACAGCTTTGTTTTGGTTTGTCATGGAGCCAGCTGGAACTGGCAGTGTCCAGTGTGGGGCAGTCACTGGTTTCACAGAGGCCACCTCTGCAGCAGCCCTTTCTCCTCCCAAAACCTAGCCATGTAAACCAAATACACTAGTCCTAGGAGCAGCTCTTCTTTCTCTGGCACATGAGAAACTCATTCAACATTGCATTAATCGAACAGATCAATTATGTTGATTTCAGTGTCAATCACTTTCAAAGTCCAAATCTCTGAAGCTAAATTCAAAATACTTGAGAGGCATATTCATTGTAACCAGCTTAATTTACCATGTCTGGCTTTGTTGCTGCCAGAAATAGAAAATAAAGTCTCAAAGTTGCACTTAAAAGTAATTTTTACATGCATGTATAAATTAAATTCAGTCCATTCAAGACGTTTTAGGAACAAAATTTTCTAGTTTCTGAAAGAAAGACATAAATCATAGTCTACATTTCTTCCAGATGTTAACTTCAGTGTAGGTATAGAAAAAGTGCTTTTCAATGCTTTTCTCTTCCTAATGTTACCACCATTAAGGAAAATCCAAATTAGTTTTTTGCTACTGTCATCCTTTCTTTTTATCAGTGTTTACCATCTTTGTTTAAGGATTTTGAAATAGGAGCTGTGGAATCTTGCAACTTAATCTCCTTGTCTGTTATACAATCAAATACTCTGCAGTCTTCAGTGATTTGGTCTTGTAGCTGACCATTGACTGTAACACTTTTAAAGGTAGTAGGAGTATTTAAAACACTAGGAAAATCATCCTTAGTGAATATCTCCTCCCAAATGCAATCAGTTCACTGTCTGTAGAGGATGCCCAGAGAAGCTAGTCACTGTGGCTGATTGCATGTTTAGCTTAGGCCTTCTTCCGTTCCATAACCAGGAATTACAAAATACTGAAGGGAAAATAACTTTACCAGACTATCCAAAGATGCAAAAAACAGGCCAAATCATGCCAATAATTAATGAACCCTGCTTTATTGTTGTTCAGGATGGGAAATCATGTACTCTTTATTGTTCCTGAACAAGAAAGTCCTGTGCTGGCTTTAATAAACTCCCTAGTCTCCCCTGATGTAATGTTTTCTTGAGGCACAAGAGATGGGTTTAAAACAGCCTAACTCTTACTTTGCTTTTTTCATAACATTATTTCAGGTCCAATTCCCTTTTTCATACTTTCATTATGAGTGGAAAAAAAAAAAAAAACCCTGCTAATATATCTTGTATGGTCCATGTATCCTCTTACACAGAATAGCTCCTCTGTTGTATTTCAGTGTCTGAAAGGAGGTTTCTTAAAATGAGATTTGGATGCAATTTTTTAAATTTTTGCATTCCTGGATGATAGCTGGTAGAATGAAAAAGTGTAACATTAATTTTCCCATGCAGTGACACTTCTCTAATATCTGTAATGTTGTGTAGTCTGAGTGGACAATCAAGTTGCTTTAAACTTGTCCTTCACAGTTTCTGGGAACAAAAGTAGATTTAAGGGTATATCTCTATTAGGCAATAAGTGCATGGTGGGATCCATACTCCCTTAGTAGCCAAATTGAGGACATGTGCTGCTGCATGCTTGAGACCTGCATGCCCCCGTGGGAATGATGAGCTGGGTGTGTACATGGGCGCTCCCTTTCCTGCTGGGGATGCAGTTGATCCATTTACTGAGAAATGAGGCACTCACAGATTCTCAGGTCATTTGTGTTACAGGGGAAGGCAGTTAACCCACTGTTCTCTCAAGTGCCTTAAATGCTGGGCTTCTGGTGGTTGTTTGACTGTCTGCTGGGCCTGAGTGGGCAGAGAGGCCACTCAGCTAAAGAAATGTGTGCAGGGATTTGCTCCTCAGAATTCTTTACCTTTTTAAAGGCTTTCCAAATATAACATAGGATTTGAGTATTTTTATAGGAATTTGTCTTCCTCTGTTTTGATCAATGCACTATGAACTTGACTGTATAGATAGCATCTAGCCCTGGATGGAGAAATATCAAAGTGGTATTTTCAGTAATACTACATTGGCTTGCTCTCTGAAGATGAAGAAAAATTTACCTATTTTTCCCCACTTTTGAGCAACCTGTAAAACCCTCTGTGTGCAGTATTTGTAGGTGAATAAAGTGCATTTTATTAATTTCTCATCCTAAAACCAAGATTTTAAGAGAACTTAGTAAGTTTCATTTTTGACTGCATGATGTTGACATAATCAGCTGTTGTTTTGCAATTGATAAAGTTGTTGCAGCTCATAAATACCAGTCATTCTATTTTAATTTTTGTTGCTATTCATGTATCTCTATTTGCAGTTGTAATTAAATGTTTAATGGAATAAAAAAGCTCATATATTTGAGAATTGCTGCTAATAAAACAAATAGTGATTTAGATAATTCCTGGCATTCTGATGCATTAAATAGGCTGGATTTCCCAAGGCATTTAAACTGTTTGGAGCAGAACCAAATGTGGAGCAGTGCTGAGACAGTGATTGTGACCAGCTTAAAATTCTTGATCCTGTTGTTACTGCAATAAAGGCATATTTACTTGGGGTTGTACTCTAACTTGGTTTTCTGAAAGCTAGTATGTGCTGTAAAAAGCCTGCCATAATGAGCAGATTGGTATTTGTTTTGAAACACAGGAATGTGTAAAACTTTATAAGGTCTTCAGCACTTCCAGCCACAGTAAACATGTCACGCCTCTCTACTGCTTTTCATCCTACAGAAATTGTGCTGCTGTCCATTAAATTTCATGACTGATCCTTTCTAGGCAGGAGGTTTTTTGACAAGGGAATATGCTTTGTGGGCTGAACAAACTTCAGGCATTACCTCAGCTGAAGCTATTTGCTTCTGGGAAAGGTGTTTAAAGTGACACTGTTTCCTAAATGCAGCTTGTGCACTTTTGTTTGATCTTGTTCCAGAACTGTGATCCATTGACTTCATTACTATGGATTTAAGTTGTATATGAGCTCTTTGAGAGAAGACTGTGGATCAGCTCAGCTGTCATGGGTTTGGAGCCAAAAACCAAGTTCAATATCTCACGCTAAGCAGTTGGAGGAAAAATCTGTCTTGGAATCCTCACCTTTTCTTGAGCTTTAAATCTCTTGATCATCAGGCTAGTTGCTGGATAAATTATTTGAGAACACTTTGCAGTTAGCTCAGGGCTATGAAAAGGACAGAAGGCATCCTAATATAACAGAGGGGATGTGAGAAACTGGAACATATGTGTGAACATGAAAAAAATCATATAGATCCAGTTGCTCACCATTTAAGCCCACCATAATGTATTTCAGAATGGAGAATACACAAGTAAGTCAGATGGGTGCAGGGTGCATTTGAAACGGCAATTATGTGCCAAGAGTAATTAATGGATATCTTAAGAAAACTCAACAGAACAAATCTACCTGTGAAATTATTTCTTTGTTTTCCATTAGAATACTTCTGTACCTCATTAGCAAGTGTAAGTGAAAAAGAGTGCCCATCATACTAAAAAGCAAAAGCCTAAACTAGAATATGATTTCAGTTTAATGATAGTGGGTATAATATGTTTTCATGTTTTGTGCTCATTTAAGTGGAAATGTGCACCTGCTTCAATGGTAATAATTGGGGGAAAAAAACCCACCCAAATAAAACACCAAAACACCTTGTTGCCTCTGGTGAAAAATTAATTAGGTGAGCAAATAAGAGTGTCCATTGTAGTGACTGATGGCTACAATGAAGATGGAGACTCATGTCAATTTCTGCTATTTTCCCATAGTTGTTTGTTGGAGAGGACCCATGAGCATCTAGAAAGGCTTGTATTCCTGGAACACTAAGAAGAAGCACAAGTGATTAGGGGTCATGTAGAAATTCTTGTGGCTCTCTGGCAGCTGCTGACTGAAGTTGGCCTGTTTAGTCTCTTCCTGGGCAGTGATAAAATAGCCAGCATAAATTAGGTTGGGAAGATGAGTGAAGTGGAATAAGTTAGAGCTAATGCTCTGTCAGTTTGCTCTAGGACTGGAACAGCTTTAAAGCCTTTGCAGTACAGGGGGTGTGGATTTCTGTCTTTCTAAACAGAAGTTGATGTGCATTTGTAACCTTGTGCTGCCCATTCACTGTTACTTTCTGGAATAAAGTGTTTCAAAGGTTTCAAGCCAATGGTTGGCAGAGGTTGCAAACACACCGTTTTCTTCCTTCCCCTAAATCAATACATTCCATAACTTCTTCCTGCTTATTACAGAATTGTCTTATGGTCTGCAGCAGTGTGTTTAGACCAATAAACTAATACTGAAGGCAGCTATGTACTTACTTCTGTGGTCTTGGATGTCTTTTGGAAAAGTAGTTCCCCTGAGTTTACAACAGGATCCGTAATGCTAAATTCTGGTGGGATAGTGAGCCTACTCTTCACATCATTTAGATGTGGCTTCAGTCTTGGTTTGAAGTGTTTGCTTAACTGTACAAATTATCTGTGTATCTTTTAATGGAAAACCAGTATGTTTTGTGAACAGCTGACTTTTTCAATTGACTAATTAAAGAGGTGTTTGGAGTCATGCATGCAGTCCTGTGCATAAGTGCTGCTTAAAACAATATGGGATGCAGTATATTCAATGCTGCCTCTCTGTTAGAGCTGTGATTTTTAGATCCTTGAGAAGATGCATCTTTTGAGTATGTCTTGTTACATAAATAAAGTCTACATGACCTACCTGGTTAGTGCAGCTGATGGGATGGTTCTAAGGAAAAATGACTTGAAAATTAATTACTTAAAACAAGCAAGCAAAAAGATCGCTGATGAATGAAAGCCAAACAATATAATTTTCAATTTTAAACTATTTTTGAGTGACTTGTTTGTAGAATGTGACACCAAATGTATGATGCTGAAGACTGATTGGTGCTTATTTGGGATGTTGTGAGCATCAAAATATATCAATACGCCAAATGCTGTTTTCAGGCTTTTTCAGTGTAAACGATTTATTGTTTGAATAACAATTCCTTTGGGTCTAGCATGAAACAAAACCCTTAAGTGTTTTGGAAGACGTTACCCTTTTGAACAATGCAATTTCCTTTGTCAATGTGAGCTGCTGTCCCTGCAGACTTTTCTTTCAATTCCCCATTGGGCTTGTGGCAGGCAGCTAACCCCTTCTGTGTTATTTTATCCCATTTTCTGCAATATTGTTCTCTCTGAGCCTTTTTGTCATGGCTTAGCTGCATCAAACTCCTGCTGTGGAAAGCTGGAATGTGCCACACTGTATTCTCTGGCTCTGTGTATATGGACTTAATGCACATCAGCCTAAATCAATTTGTTTCTGCAACCATATGACAGCTGAAACCTTAGTCTGCTGGAAATTTCAATTTAAAAAAAAACAAACAACTTTTTCTTCAGTTTGTGCAGTTTTGTCCTCTAGTCTGTGTCTGTCCTGGGGCTGTTCCAAACATTCTGGTTGGATTGAAATAACTGTTGTTCATATCCATTTTTTACAAGACATGTATTGCACAACTGCTTCCCTTTTTACTTCTCCAGGGTTGGGTTTACCTACCCAAGGCCCTTGGTTTTTAATTGTTTTCCTATTAACTTCATCTCATCAATTCTTTCATGATGCTTATTTTTTAAATTATTTTTCTATATTCCCTTGTCCCCACCCTGCTGCTCTGTCCCCTCAAACACCTCTAACAAATCCACAGCTCTGTTTTGTTATTGTATGCCATGTTCTGCGATGCACCTAGCGTGGAACACCTAGGGAAAATACAGCGAGCAAAACAGATGTTGGATATGCAAAAATTCACTTCTCTAAAAAAGTTTATACATAATTTTTGTTCTGGCAGGGCAACACTTTCTGAAGTTCTTAAGCGATTTCAACTCATAAGTCCTGAATATGCACTTCTGAAAACCCTGAAGTTACAAGGAAAATGGAAGTTTCTGAGTTGTGTGACTTTGAGTTGGCTGACAGCATTGCAAGTGTGGTCTATAGGTCTGGTAATATAAGAGGCAATGATTACATGAAGAGCAATAAAAGTTTTCACCACCAGTGTGACTTTGTCATGTGAGCCAACAGCATGTTCTTTCAGAATCTCTTTCCTTTTGATTAAATAAGAGCTCCAATTTTTTTTTTCAGTACAGAGAAATTCAAGCAACTATACCATTGCACCTTGAAAGGGATGAAAAAAGTATTTCACATTCTCGTGGGATCTTTTACAAGTGATTGCACATTTATTTCCGTTCATCAGAAATAGACAACTGAGAGTGTGTCTTTTCAAGTTTGTGCAGGTAGTAAATAGGATTTTCTCTGATCAAGTGAGAAGTTTGTGGCAGAGGTAGAAATGTCTGTTTATTATAGGAGTACCAATGTATAGTAATACTTTCTGATTTACCAGCCACAGTACGTAAGACACACATGAATTATTTAATTTTTTTTTTATGTTTTAGCTCTCAGGTTACCACTGTAAGTTGTTTCTGTGTTGTTTTGGGGTTTTTAAAATACATTGCTTAAAGAAGTGGGGATATGGGGTGTGGTATTTTTGAAAGGCTGATGGTTATTGTATTTGCACTGATGCTTTCTATGATTTCGTTTTTGGTAAAAGTCTCTCTCTAACAGCTACTTGTGTTTTGGGTTTTTTAAATGTGTGTTTCTCCAGTACTTGCAAGATTAAAAATATTTTATAAGAACCTTTGGGAATACTTGTTGCTTTGTTTATTTACTTTAAGATTCTATTTGGCATCAGGTGTTCTCAGTTTATTTCTGGGCATTATTAATTTTTGATAGCATATCTGGCTAATTTATTCAGGCTCATAGGGTGGAACTCCAGACTTGAGAGGAATAGCTTAATGAGGAATAAGTTACTGATGGGTGTTTGATTATTACCACCATGAAGGAAACACCTTCCCAAAATACCATTCTTGATAATAATTGCATGTTTAATTTGAGACATGATGATGATGATGTAGTCTGAAAACAACAGAACTGCTGGTAGAGGGCTCTCTCCTGTGTGTTACACTGGTTTTACAGTAGCTTGTTCTAGCTCTACTTAATTAAAATAAACTACATGTCTCTGTATATGTGTATACTTTCAACTCTTGAGTATGATACTGTAACTGATGGTTTTGTTTAGTTGTATTTATTGCACATTTACCATTCATTGTGTTGTTTTCTTCCTTTAATTAAAAAAAAAAAAAGGTGGCTTGGCAGCAGAAGAAAGGTTCTCTTATTATACTGTCCTGGCTGCTCTGCTGTGAAGGGAGAGATGAGTGATTTTTGAGAGCAACTGAGCCATGAGGCTCAGAGAAGCTTTTAGGGTGGAGGTGGGGCAAGCAGAGAAGGAGAGGAATGGTGAGGCTTGAAGAAACTGAAGGTAACTAGGCTGGAAGATTGCTGAAAGGGGGAAAGAACTCACTTGTAGTAGTAGGTGGAAAGATGGAAGCTCTTTTAGGGTTCTCGAAGGGACAACATAATTGTTCAACACAGCCTTTGAGAGCTTTTGACTTGGATAGCCAAATCAGAGGAAAAGACCTGCCCTGCAAGATGATAGGGCAAAAATCTGTTTTTTCAGATCTTTCCATGCAGTGGGTTTGAGTTCTGGGTTCTGTGTTAGCTTAATACTTTCGTGCAATTAGAGAGGTGTAGGGTTTTTGTTTGGTTATTTTTCTTGTTGGTGTTTGGTTTTCTCTGTTCATTTTGTGCACTCACAGTGGTGGCAGACTCGCTGCTTTCCCCTGAAGGCTCTGCCTGAAATGAAGCTCCATCATGAGTCTCCACATACACACTGGCCAAATATTTCAACAAGACAGGAACAGCAAAAGCAGCTTTTGAGGTTGAGTCCTTGGAATGGTGGGCTCTAAAAACATCACATGAACGTTGATGCAGAGATTGATTTTCTTTTCTTGATGTAATTGGTCTCATGGACTCTAGTGTCTCCCTGAGGCATGTGGAGTTATTGACTCATTGAACTAGCTTTTGTTGCATACCTTTAAGAGAGGGATGTGTAAGCTGCAGAAACCACCAAAAAGGGGAATATTAAGTATTTAGACTGAATAGGGGCCACTCTTTCCACAGGCTCAGGATGTTCTGATTGTGAGTTAATTTTATCAAAATCATAATGCGGGTGACAAGTTCTTTAGGATTTTCTGCTGGTTTAAATTCTTTATTTATTTGCAATTCACTGTGTATGACTGGAGACAAATAATGCCATCTTCTTGCTCTCTATTTTTAATGTTTGCTATTTGCAGAGAAGGCACATGAGTAATTTTTAGATGGCTGCAAGAACACTTTAGACGTAAGCCTTTGCAAATGTATGTTTGCCCAAATATTTCTGAGGTGAGGTTTTTTGCAACCTGAAAAAAGCTTATTCCAAAGTCTGTATGTATTGATGGCACCTCAAAACACAGGTAAAACTTAATGGTCTCACCTGTTTTGTTTAAACATACTTATTCTGAGATACAGAGTTTTCTGTTTCTTTCTGTAGTCTTTATGTCAGGCAAGTTGCTATTTATTTGTGTAAAGATTCAAGCTGTTTTCATACCACTTTGCAAAGGAAAACTACATTAAAAGTAGAATTCTTTCCTGAGGATTCTAAACCAAGATTACAGAAATGAAATAACAGTTTCTCTTTGTTATTGCTTATTATATCATCTCTAAGATTATTATGCTACTTGAAGCATGTAAGGAGAACAATGTAGTCACTTCAGTAATATTTTTTTCCCTGTCAATGACCTATTGCATGCTATCACTAGTCTCCATTTGCCATTTGAGTGACAACTTTGTCTTTCTCAGAGTGGAAATGCCTCCTTTTCTATTGTGTTTCATGAGCACTTTCACTTGATAAGGGAAACACAAGTAAATGTTGATATTTCAGATAATCAGGAGGCTTTTATTTTCTTCTTTCCTCTCCTTTATGTTGTGGGACAGGAAGATATAAAGAGTATGGATAAGAACATCAGGTCTGATGGGAACATGTTTTATGACCTGGAGTTGCCTCCAAGTACAGTATTAATGCCTGGTATGGCAATAGCAACAGTTTCAATTCTTACATTACTTTCCCTTAGTTTGCATTTTTAATAAAATTAATTGCTGGTTGCAGATAAAAACATTGGATTGTTAGGAACTTGAAATAATACCAGTTATTTCATTTTTTCAGTCCTGAATTCCTGACTGTGTATGCATCCCAATGGACTATTTTCAGAGGGAGGAAAAGGTATTATTTAAAGCCCAGCCAGTCTGCAAAAAGATCTTTGACACTCTTAAAAGCTGCCCTTTTTTATGTGTGTTAAGGTTTGAGGGAATATAGGTGGTGATTTTACACTTGCCTTTTCATTTTGTCTTGTCTTTTGGGATCTTAAAACATAGAATTAGTTTGTTTTCTTTCATATTCTAGAAGTAGGTAGTGGCAGATAGCTTGTTCTCACAGACCTCAAGAGAAGTTACAAACCACTTGGAAAACCTGAGCTTTTTTTTTTTAGGTGTTGTTAACTGATTTAATTTGGTGTGTTTTTAAGAGTCTATGGTTTTAAGATTTTTACACCACTGCAACCATTTTTACTCGTACAGAAAAATGAAAGCCCAAATGCTTTAGCTCAGGATTTAGTTGAGAAGTTGTGAGAATTTTGGTGCTCTGGATTTCTAGAGAAAACAACATTCTTTTGAAGGATTGTCTGTGTTACCCCTTATCAATGCCAGTTAATTCATTAATTTGCTTTTCTGTGGACTAATTTTAATTACTTATATGAAAGAAAAAGTGTTGATTCTACAGTACTTATGTTGGTGCCCTTCCCAGTGTGGGACTTTGCCTTTGACATTTACAGGCCTACTGTCAGACCATTGTTTGAGACTGCTGACATCTGTCTGAATTGCAGCCTTGTGTTGCCCAGCACTGATCCTGGTAGTGATCCCTGAGATACTCATGTGGTATTTGGCCACCAGCTGGACTCTGTATGCTGCCTGCAACTCTTTTAGCCCAATGGGTTGTACAGTTTCCAGCCTGACTTACAAGGTTATCCAATGTACATCTTGCCAATTTCTCTGTAAGGATTATTTGGGAGACTGTCAGAAGCCTTGCCAGTGTCCAGCTATGCAATATGACTGCTTTCCTCTAGTCCACAGAGTTCACAGTCATATCACACAGAAGGCACTCAGGCAAGTCGAATACAATATGCTCTTGGTAAATCCAGGTGATGTCCACATCATTTTCCTCACTTGCTGCCTTCTCTCTTCAACTATGAAAAGTTTGGCCTCTCAGTGGCTGATTCCTGAGCTTGGCCTCACTCTGACTGTGGAACATGTTTGCCATTTCCAACTGTAATAAAGAAGTGGGTGTAATTCCTCCCCTGCACCTGCTCTTGAGTGCACCTGGCTATTACCTTCCCAGAATTACTCCCAAGGCAAACTGTCTGCAGTTAGGCTGGCTGTTACTTTGCTCAAGAGATTTGAGCCCATGTTTGTGACTTATCCTTTTTGTAGTAGAGAAAAGTATCTAACAGTAGAAGTACTACTTTGAGACTCAAAACGTTGTCCAAGTTTCCTGATATGCCAGGAGATTCTTCTGTTGCAAAGTTAGCTTTGCTTAGCTTCCCTGAAATTTCCAAAAAAATGACTAGTCTGTAAAAAATTACGGAAATGAGCAGAGAAAGTATTATTCAGTTTTCACTTCATTATGCATGTATATTCAGTTTTTAGATTCAGTCTCTTAAAATTGGCCTAATGTAAAGAAATGTTTGGGGCATAGACAGGGAATAAAATCTCAGGACAGTGTCTCAGGACTACTCCATTTAAAGACAGAAACAGGAAACAGATGTTGTGTTTTTCTTGTGACCTTGGGCAAGGTACCATACTCTAACTGCAACTTGCTTCTCTGTATGTATAATGGACTAATAGCATTACTCAGCCTTTTATAAGGGTTTTGGGGATATATCCAGTAAAGATGACAAAATATACATATAGGCATATTGTAAACCATGTGAATACTTTAGATAAATGATAATATAACATTTTTCATTGCAGCTCACCAGAGAAGATGGTACACTGGAAATTTTAGATACAGTTCTAAGCATGTTTTGTCTGCAGGTTGATGGTGAAGTGGGATCAGCCATCTTCTTTGTGTTGCTGCTGGTGACCATGTGACTAGAGGTGAAGCTGATCAACTTGCTGATTTTTAGAGAAAATTTACTTAGCCTTCTTCCCAAATGGAACTGCTTACTTTCTTTTAGATAGGTGAACTGATCTAGCAATCATGTTGCTGCAGGGTGAGCCAAATTTGATGAAAAGAAAGGAGCAGGAATGTGCTAGTAGGATAGGAGCTGATCATAAACCTCATTTTTGGTGGTTGATATACTCGGGTTGGTTGAAGTGAGGAGCAAAGTGGCATCTTTAGAGATGTGTTTGTCTTCATCATGGCTTCTTACAGAGTATGCTGTGCAGTTCTCTGTTTTTTCAGAGTAAGAACCTAGATGGCTGTGGCAGGCTGTTGCAATGCACAATGATATTTGAGGACAGATTACTTCAATTGCCTGTTTGTACTATGTCAATATCAGCATTAGCCACTAGGCAGTTAGCTTTCATAAAGTAAAATTCTACTTACCCTAATCCAAAGCATAACAGAGAAAATATTTTCCAATATGACAGGACTAAGTTGTTTTTGTACAACTGCCTGCTGGCATCTGAGGTAGGACTCTGATGTGCTTGGAAGTTTTTGCATTTATGTGTCCTCACTGCCTTGCAGAACTTGGGGCCAAGAGCAAATTGAAGCATATAATTGTGCTCTGACAGGTGGAAACTTAAATGCTATCATAATACATTTTAGCATTTTGCTAGGGCTCCTTCTTAGGCTTGTTTATCTGAACAAGGGCTTTTGTTTGGCTTCAGGGTGAAGGACAGTCTAGGTTCTAGTTTTGAAAGGCAATATTAATATGAACAATTCTTAATAACAGCTGCTTCAGAGAACCTTAGCATGATTTAATGCAGGTTCAGATTTCTTTTCTTCAGTTTTCTGGCATACTGATTTAGATATTGTTTCCTTTCAGGAAGGGTGAGACTTTGAGGCATGTGTTACTAGACTTATTTTATTGAACTTGCATTGCTAGTACAAACTCATAGTATTACTTACCAGTCACTTAATTTCCTACATAAAGTGTTTCTTATCTGTCTCCTTTGAGGAGTGCACTTATAAAATGTAGGCACACAGGACACACACACTCCAGTAACTTTTATAGTGTTTATTAGTATTTGCTTACTTTGTGTGGCCATAGCTTCACACAACTAGGAGAGCATATTCTCAAATATTTGGATAAACAGTGCAAGATGTCACTGAACACCACTGATAGGTCTGTCTCCATTGTCTTTACATCTTCTTCTCTTCAGACATTTGTAAATACTGATGAACTCCCTTAACCATCTTCTTCATGGCCCTTTGCTTGACTCTCTACAGCAGCCCCATATTTCTGTTGTACAAAATACACACAGGGAGCCCAGGACTGAACACAGCACTGCAGCTGTGACCTCATCAGAGCTGAGCAGAGGGGCAAAGATCACCTCTTGACCTGCTGGCAATGTTCCTTCTGATGTAGTCCAGGATACTGTTGGTCGTGTTTGCCACAAGGGCATATTGCTGGTTCGTGCTGCCCTTGGTGTCTACCAGCATCCCCAGGGCCTCTTCTGCAAAGCTGCTTTCCAGCTGACTGCTCCCAGTGCTACTGATACATGTACTGCTGGGGCTTTCCCTCTTCGGGTGCAGGAATTTCCATTTCCTTTTGTTGAACCTCATGAGGTTCCTGTTGACCCATTTCTCCAGGCTGTCAATGTTCCTCTGGATGGCAGCACAACCCTCAGGCATATCAGCCACTCCTCCCTGTTCTGTATCATCTGCAGACTTGCTGAGGGCATATTGTAACCCATTATGCAGACCACCACCCTCTGGGCCTGGCCCTTCAGCCAGTTTTCAGTCCACCTCACTGTCTGCTCACCCAGCCCATCTTTCACCAGATTCCCTGTGAGGATCTTACAGGAGGCTGTGAAAGATCAAGTACCAAACCATGTTTATTCTTGAACGAATGGATACAATGGAAACAAATTACCAGCTCATTTCATTTTTCTCAAGTCATTGGAGTAATTTAAACCAACAGGTGTTCTTTGAGATAGATACTAAAATATTTAGTTACATTTATCTGTAACTTTATAAAATACATTTTTTTCATTGAGTTGTAAGCTACATGTGCAAACTGTGGCACAGAAACATATTAACTATGAAGCTGTTGCACTGATAAAAGATCACTTAACAAAAATACATTTAATAAGTATATTTTCTGAGAAAATAAAGATAATGTATATACTTTCTGTCAACTTTTACAATCGTGTATGTTTTATAATTGGGTTGCTGGAAGCATGCCCATAAAGTATGTCCCTCTTTTAAGTAAATCATAAAAAACAAGACTGAAAGGAAGATTGAGTCACATAGTCAATGCTTATGCCTCTGGACTGCCTTAGGTATGACTAAGTGTAATACTGAATGATGGATGAAACTATATTTTAACCATCAGGTTAAAGACTTAATCATCAGATTAAAGACTTAATCATCAGGTTAAAGACTTAAAATAATGGTTTCTTGTAAGAAAATGTTTAGAACTTAGTATTCTTGCATTTTTGACAGAGTTATGACCAATGTATCTAATCTTTTTCATTACAGTTTATATAAAAATGGTGAAATTATGTTCTTTGCTTACAAAATTACTAAGTCCCTGTGGGTTATAATACATATATTATTTTTTATGTTTGGTTTTACCATTTTATCTTGAAATAAGCTAAAGATCTTGAGTTCAAAGAAACTGCTGCCTCTTACACGCAAATGTAGCCTGCAGTATAATTGTATTAGGATTTTGAAATAAAGCAGGTGTGCAAATTGTTTCTCAGGAAATAAAGTAAACTCATTCTTATTGTTAATGTGTTTTTCTGTTACCTTGCCTTATATTGCAGTCTGCCTGCACCTGCTTATTTCTCTAGGATATGATCCAAAGCCATTGAAAACTCTGCTAATTCCAATGAACTTCGGGATCAAGGCCTTAAAATTCTCAATTTTAAACTCTGCGGGAAGATGTGTTGATGGCTTATGTAGTGCTGATTACTATGAAGCTCTTGTCTTGAGGGCTTTAGGCTGTGTTTCGTTTTTAAGATTATATTCAGCACAGATACTGACTTGGTCTTTAGTTTGTCGTACTTTGAAATAGAGTCCTTTTCTTTATAGGTGTGTTGTATTACAATTAGTGATGGGGCTTTGGGAGTGGTGTGGTTTTTTTTGCATTTTCTCATTTGTTTGTTTGTTTTCTTTTTATTTGAACATGAATGAGTAACCCTGTGGTTAAAGTATACCTTTTCCCCCTCTATTAAAAGGCAAAACTTTATAATAACAGAAAGCTGTGTTTTATGTAAGGCTGGAAACCAGAGACCTGACAAGAAAACATTATCTTTTTTCATAAAAATGAATGTTATCTTTTTTTTAAATTAAAAAAAAAAAACAAAGTTGCAAGGAGGCCATATAGTTCTAAGTACTTTTACACTTGTGTGAGTCTGCACACCAAAGCAAGCAAGTACTAGTTTGGGATTTTAAAAAATAAAAAAAAAAGACAACAAGATTACCTCTCCTGCCTTCCTAACATCTGTTTTAAGCTTGTCAGGTGAGTTATAATCTGTTTGCATTCTGCACTGTTTGCCATCTGGAGCCCCAGTGTTTCCAGTTCCTACAGTGGAAGTACTGCAGAATAGGGAGTCATTGTGCAGTAGGTGAGGGACAGTAAAAATCAGGCTGTATTCAAAGATCCTTTGCGATGGCTGCATTCCTATTCTTCAGAGAGATAATTCTGTTTATTCAGTTTTTCAGGAAATCTGAGTCATTGGGTCAACATTTTTTAGTAAGATGGAAGTTGAAAAAGCAACTTGGTAAAAATGTGTTGTTATCCATCCACAATTGTAGTTTTTGTCTAAGTAGGATAAGGTAGAGAATAGGTAAAAATGTATGAGTACAGTAATTCAAAGAATGATTGACTGTCTTGGGTTACAGACTGCAACAAATATGCTGTGCTTACAAGGTGTGTCAGACAACACCTATTTTGTGTTCATTCTTGTCAAACTTCTATTACAGAAAGGTTGGGTTTTCACTTTTGCTGCTACTCCATTTTTGTTTTCCCTTAAGAATAGTGATTTGTTTTACACCTCTGCAAGCGCTTACGCAGGTTAAAAGAAAAAACAGCCATTCTTGTCTCATTTGGTAATTTCATCAGACTACTCCAGGTTACAGGCTGTTTTATTCTTTCCCCTTTTTTCAGGCTACAGTTTTACTCTTTTTTAAAAATGTATGTTTGAGATAGTTGTGTCTAATACAGAGTCTGACAGTCTTGTACATTGCTACAGATTCGTCCATGTTGTGGTAGATGTCCGAAGGATAATGTTACAAATATATGCAGAAAAGTATAAAAACTATGCCTTCGTTTTGGATAGAAGGAGAATCTGAACATTTTCAGATGATTCACTTTATCTTCACAGTAAGAAAAGCCTCTTGGCTCAAGAGACTGTAATAGCCATTTTATATAATATTCAGTATGTATTCAGTGGTTGGAAAATGTGAAGTATACAATTGAGGCATTTGGCTATTCTGGTGAAGATCTTTGTGGTTTTTAATCAACTGCAAAAGTTGTTTTGGTTCAAACTGAGGAATAAACCTGTATTGAACACACTCCAGATTTGAAGACATGTAGGCATCTATCATTAATTTTGCAGTTCTGATAGCAGTGCAGATGGAAGGACTAGGCTCTGGCATTATCTTTTGAATACATTCAGAGATTTGGACTGGCTTCACAGATCATAAGGATAAAGCTGGACAGGTTCCAGGCTCACTGTGTGACACAGTCTTAATTTATGAACATATGTAACCTACCCCACAGATACTAAATTGTGTGAAAGCCTATAGAGAAAGTTGGAGGTCACCTTTATTTTTTAACAGGATATTGTATAATAATGTGGATTAGTATTCTGTACTGAGATTAGAGCCTTTTTTGCAGTATGCTGTGCAAATGCAGCAAGAGGTCTCATCATGAAGGCTGAGGAGGTAAAATAAAGGCAGAGAATAGCAATTTGTCTCAGTTTGTTGATTTTGGATTTAAATTAGTTCTCCAACTCCTAGATTAATGTCCTACCCACTATATTTCACTTTTGGGCTTGTCTTTTGTTATTACAAGTGTCTGTAAGATGAGGCATGCTGCCCTAGGTTTTCATCCAGCCCTGGCACTTGCACAGACTGTGTCTACAGTCACAAATAGTACACAGAAATATAAGCAGATCTTTAAAGCAAATGTATTTGTTGCTAAGGCTGAGTCCATGCTGTATGTGCTTGGGAGATTTAAACAGAAGTCTTTAACTGGCTCTTTTCCATTTCCATTGATTGAACACCTAATAGAAGTTTTTGAGTATTCATTGCACTTCTGAAATGCACATGTAGGTTTAATGCAGGTTTCACTCTGTGAAACAAAGTGAAGTGGGGATTATGGTGGCTGTCCCAGGAGACTGTTGTAGAAGGAGGTAGTACCTGCATGATAGCAAATCCAGGTGTATTGCCTCCCTGTCATGAGTACAGGTGACTGCTAGCTGCTACATTTTGCAACTATTATATGTGCCAGTAACTGTTGGTTTATTAATGAGAAAAGATTAACAGGGTCTCCCACCAACGTTCTCTTCAAAGTTAAGTCCATATTCCAGGCTTGGTTGCTTCAGGTGATAGATGAATCTGTATTGTGAGCCTGACCCTGTGCTAGTGAACATGGACTTGTTGAATTTCTCCGTGGTGTAGATGAGTGCATTGCACCATTCCCTCACCAGAGATCCATCCAGTGCTGCATCTTGGGATTCCAAGCATCAGAAGAGACATGTGATTTTTTATAACTTGAGGATTTTTTTTCCTGAATATTAATAAATATTTACCTGCCTTGATAAGCATTGTTCCCTGCTTCTTGGAATCCAGTGCAAGACAAGGATAGTTGCGAGACTTGTGTATTACAAAAGTACATTCTTGAAGCCATCTAAAATTGTAATTAAGGTACACCCATCATTTAGCCAAAAAATAAACTGTTCAGGAAAACAAAGTAGGTTTTGCATTTGCATAATGTATCTTACAATTTCAGTTCATCGGATTGAAACTCCGGTCCTTGGGTTGGGGAGAAACTGGTTTTGGTTTTTTTCCACTGAAATATATTCAGTTTTCTTCTTAAATCAGGATGAAGTTCTCTGGAGATTCTCCTGTGTTCAGAGGGCTCAATAAAGTCTTGAAAACAGCCTGCTGAGAATTGTTCAGAAGAGATTTCCAAGGAGAGTATGTCCAAGTATAGCTTTCTTTTCAGTGAGACTGGTTTTCATGAAATAATGAACTGCCTTGTTTTAAGAGAAAGATGGAGACAGACTATAAAAGTGGTTTAAACAATTTCCTTCAGATATTAAGAGAACAGAATATAATCCAAATGTAATTAATTTAATTGTAAAGACATAGCAAAGAAAAGATTCAAATATTTATATCTGTGGGAAGAAATTTGTAACTCAGATTAGTCTGTGGTTTTTTAATAGTTCCTGTAAACTATGTGAACATGCTGTGGCTTTGTCTACAATTAGTGGTCAAATTATTTATAGCAGATTCAAGGCTGATACTGTCTTAAGGAAATGTATATATATACAGGAAGCTTTATTTTGTTGGGTACAGAAATGTTACTTGCAATTCTTGTAAATAATGAAAATAGTTACATTTTCCTCTCTCTCACCCCCCAAAGACTTTACAAGATAGGAGGTATTTTTAATATAATATATAATATATAATATATAATATATAATATATAATATATAATATATAATATATAATATATAATATATAATATATTTATATGTATTAAAATATATATCTATAAATCTTACAGAGGATTTAAATTGATTTAAAAATTAAATCTGAGCATTGGATCTTTCTAGTTCTTTATTCAAGAAGGTGCATTTTGAGACAGGCTTCTCTCTGCTGTAAAGCAATGTGTGCAGAACCAGGAGCAAAGTGGAGGTGTTTCCAACCATGGTATTGCTATTCAGATGTCTGACTTACAGATTCTTCAACCACTTATGTGAGGTATTTGAGTCTCTTCCTACTGAACCTTATCCAGTAGAGGCTGAAAATATTACAACACTAAACAAATGTAATGTGGAGAGCACTCCTAGATTCTACTTTTGCTCTTTAGAATGCTGTTAAATTTAATCGTTATAGTTTCTGCATGTCATCACGGCAGAATCTTCCAATACTTGATCTGTTTTTCATTTCCAACAAATATTCTGGTTTAAGGATTATTTGTGATACTTATTTCACATATGGGGGAAAATTGTTTACTTTTCCCAGCTCCAGTCAAAAACTTTTGATCTGACAAAAATAAGCATTAACATGGCTATATATTTGCTATGTAATAGTTTGCAAATAGTTCTTTGTGTTCAGATGTGATTTTCCTTTCCCTGCATTTTGAAATACAGTAATTCTTAACGGTGTTAAACAGCCTCTTCAGGAATGCACTAGATGTGTAGGTAATCTAAATGTGTAAGTCAGCAGTGGAAAACAGTAGTGCTGTGATTTAGTTTTAAAATTTCAGAGGCGAGTTGGTGTTGCAGAGTTTTGTGCATCACCTGGGAAAGCAGTTTATTAGTGTTTTGCAGGTAAGGAAATAGCATCAAGGCTTCTTTAATGGCGGGGGGTGTGTGTATGTAGTGGTTTTTGTGTTCTGAAGAGACATTTCCCAAAAGAGGGGAGAGAGAGACAAAGGCATTATTCTACAATGTGTGGCATTTTCTCTCTATATTTTTCAGTCCTTAGTCTTTCAAAAGTGATCTTTGTTTTCCCAGCAGGTCACTCTCAATCTCACCAATGCCATATTTTTCAGTTGTGTAAAAAGTTGGAACACAGCAACAAGTGAAACACAGCTGAAACTACTGAGATTGTATATGCACTACAGCAGCAAAGAATTTGGCCAGGATGAATACCTAGGCCTTAATTACCTCTGGATGCCTTAAAATCTTCAGGTGATTAAGCTATTAATGAACTTAAGCTCTGCGTTCAGTTCAGCTTGACTGGTAATAAGTTCATTAAGTTACTCATTACCTGACATTAAGTTTCTGAACAGTAGCTGTCAAGTACACTGCAAAAATGTGGGTATTTATTTAAATTACTATAAATGCATATTATGCCTTTCTTCCTCTGCCAGTGCAGTATAATGAATGTATGCACCATGCACAGTATATGCTTGTTTTGTCTCATGCTTCACCGTTTTTAACTGTTTTAAATGTTTTTAACTTTGCTACTCTACCACTATTTCACTGTCCAGTCACTTCCTTCTAGCCTGAAAAACACGGTCTTACAAGCAGTGATCACCTTTCATCTGGAATATGTGTTCAGAGAAGTGAAGCAGCCTTGATTTTGGTTCTGGGTTTTTGCTGCCTTATTGATCCCTTTTCTTTCTCACATTCCTAACTACAGCTCTTATGTCATCCTTCCAGCTGACTCCAGACAATCACTAGAAACATTTCATTTGAGAAGCAAGCAATGCTTTGGTGGCAAAGAGCAGGGCTGAGAATGTTCATGTGTGAAGTTATGTCTGATTCAGTAATTCATTTCTCCATAGAGTCTTCTGAGTTAACATCAACTCCATCTGTGGTGGCTTCAGGCAGCTTGCAACATTCTCATGTTAAGACCTGTCTAACATGAAGCTGTCCATGTTATCCAGATTGCTCTCTTTTTCAGCAGTCAACTGACAGTCAACTTTCTTGTAAAATAATTGTACTGTGTCTAGCAGGGATGTAGTTAATTTTTTTCACAGTACTGTGTGGTACTGTGTTTTGGATACATGGCTAAAACAATGTTGATAAAGCACTTATTGGCTGTTGTTTAACAGTGCTTGCACAGCATAAAGGTATTTGTTTCTCCCTTGCCCCTCAAAATGAGGAGGAAGGTAGGTGGGAAGGAGTTTGGGATGGGATATAGCTATGACTGCTTACTTGGCAATAAAAACTGGAGGCAGAGGAAGGAGGGTGCTAGGGGTGTGTGTCTTTCATGGTGGTCGGTGCTTGAAGGGTATCCACACTTGTGGGAGGTAGTGAGTGATTTCCTTTGAGCCACTTGCTGGTTTGGAGGCAGTGTGTCCCCTCTTTCTTTCCACCTGTTGAGCTGTCCTTATTTGATCCACAAGTTTCCTTGTTTTGTTCTACCTTTTCTCCCCTGTGTGCTACTGACGGGGAAGTGAGTGAGCAGCGGTGTGGGTGTTGATCTGACCAGGGTCATCTCCCCCCAGCAGTTTATGTAAGCATAAGCCATTTGCAGACCTTTGGTTGGAGCAATGTTGCTCCCCAGGCGCCTGTTTTGTGTGCCTGTTAGGTCAAGAGTAGCTGTGTAACAGCAGATTGTCACTGTGATTTGCGTGTGTTTTTACTTCAGAGCTCTTGGCCATTGGACTGGCAGTTCTGTGCATCAGTCTCCAGAGTGAGATAACCTGTTCTTTCTCAGCAACTTCTTTTGTTTTAAAAACATGGATTCCCAAGCTTATTGTAAGACTCTTGACTTCACTTTTTCATAGGTAGGAGCCTCTTACCACTCAGGACATGGAATACTCCATCTTGTGATCCTTTGTGAAATGGATGAATTTTAAGATTGGTACAATGCATGAAGGACTTGATCTGTTGATCTCACTGTATTTGGCCTTAATTAGTTGAGGGTAAAGCCACAACTGCACTGTTACTCTGTCTTTGAAGGAAACAGTCCATCCCTTAAATCAGTTTTCTCCTTTTTGCAACATGGATAATATTTTGGTTAAAGAATTTAGTTCAGAAACTTGGGCACATTTTTTAGAAGCTGTTTAAAGACCTTTCCACTAAAATCAGCTCTTCCCTATTCTTCTTCCTTGTATTCTTAGCACAAGTGGGCCAGATTGTCATCCGCTGCTATGATCAGTTTTTCAAATGATCTGTCATTCCCAGAGATTGTTTCTGTTTATCTGTCTGACCACTTGCTGTGTTTTTTCACAAAATCCTATCAGGTAAGGGGGATATTGAGCTTGCATATGTCTTTCAGCACTGTGCAGGTCCATTTTTTGCTCAGCCTGTGCTGGAGATGCATATTGTGTACACCTACACTTCTCAAGTTTTCACAAATCTGTAGCAGTCATTTGCCTGCTTGATTTCTTGCTCATGACTCTTCATTTTTGAAGTGGGTTTAATCAGCACCACCTGCTTCATAGTGTCTGGTACCTGAACAAGTGCTGGTGCTGTTTCAATACTTTTCATTTCTTTCTCAACATTGGTATCTTCCCTGAGAACAAGCAGTGGAGACTCATATGTTGATTTTTAAAGTAGGTTATATCTGTCATTGAGCTTTTTACACTGGAGTAGTTCAGCACTCCCCTGGCCCTGTTGCTTGGGATTGTGCCACCATATCTGACAGGCACTGTGTCACGCAGGAACATGAGCCTTAGACCAGTGAGCCTTGGATCCAATGCATTTGTTAGCATTTTCTTGTCTGTATGGCTTTGCAGTAGTACTCTGCAGTGCCTCTGTATTTCATCTTGAGTTTTCCAGATCCACCCATCTCTAGCATGTGTGTTGAGGGCAGTTTTGGAGGGGCGTCATGGTCAAAAAAGTCCAACAGATGTAGGCCACCTTTATCTTTAATAATGCTGAGGTCACACAAACCCTTGAAAGTCTCCTTGGGGGCCACTTCTTCTCTCCACTTTTGTGTTTGACTATTTTCAACTTAGTGGTAGCACCTTTGATCTTTCTGCTGTTTCTTTCCACTTCTGTTTGCAACTGGCATTAGGCAGAGTATTGCGGCAGAATGAAATGTCTTTCATAAAGCAGCAAAATTACATTAAGCATAATTTCACATGGAAACAAAAGGTAGTCACATCAACACAGCTAATGTTGTTACACAGGAGGCCAAATACTAATTGGCTATTTTTAGCGTACGCATTACGTGGGCTCTTTCCATGAAAGCGCTGCCCTATGAAGGGCTGGACAGCGCGAATTGCGCTCGTTCTGCTCAGGCTGATGGAGTCAATCGCAGCGCTGAGCTTGGCTCCTCTGCGGCTCTGCGCGCCCGCGGTGCTGCAGCGCCCCCCGGCGGCCAAGGGGCGAGGCGCCGCCAGAGCCGCTGCTCGGCTTGCCGCGCGGAACAGCGGCGAGTCACTGCGGGATGCGCTGTCCTGGCAGCCCTGCTTCCCACTGACCCGAACACAGCGTGTACTGGTAGTACTGATCGCACTCTCGGTGTTTAACAAGGCTGTGTCCCATCTTCACTAATCATGAGGAGAAGTAATATTTTTCGTTTTCTTTTGCCTGAAAGAACAGGATCGGTTTGTTTTCTTTTTTTTGTTTTGGTTTTTTTTTTTTTTTTGGAACATCTCTTGAGTTAATTTGTGATGGAAGATTGCTGCAAACTTGCAAAATAGTGATATCTGATTAGTGCTCAAAATATGATAAACCCTAAACTTCTTTAAACGGGACTCCTTTAACATCTGCCTTTTGCTTTAGAATATGACCACCGTGTGTGCCAACATCAGTGTTTAGATCAAGAAATGCTGTGCTGCTCTGAGTAGTTTGGCTGCAGGCTGCATAGAAACAGTGGCATCGTCTCTGTTGACATTGATGTCAGGAAGTGGAAACTGCCCACCCACCCTCTCAGAGCAGCTCCGCATCTCGCTCCTGTGCCACATCGCCCCCAGCCATCTCCCCGGAGTGCTGAAGCAGCTCTTACAACCCACCTGGCTGCTCCAAGTGGAGGAGTGGTGAAAGACAGTCTCCGTGCTGCGTTCTCGGGACCTGTGCAGAGGCAGGGTCTATTAACTCTATATTCCTTTATGAGGTTTTGAGGGCAAGGATTCATGTGCATATGAGAGAGAGAGAGATTCATCTCCATTTAGAAGCTGGTACCTGTCTGTGCTGTCTAGACAATACAGTGGCCTGAATCTATGCATAGCTTGAGCTGGGGTGGTTTGGTGTGACCCCCTTGGAACAGTGGTTGGCAGAAACAGAGAATGTAGCTGTTGTTTCTCAGCCCTTGGAGATTTTCTTTGCTGCTGAATCACTGTCAAAATAGGAAGCGTTGTTCCAGGCAGCTGGACTCTGGGAGGCAGCACTCATATGTTTTTTCAGCTGCATCTGATAGTTAAGGAGGCTTTATATTCTCTCTCTCTCTTTCTTTCTGTTTTTTTTTATGCAATGGACTTGCTTTTGTGACTGTTCTTACCTTTAACTCACACTTTCAGCTCTTCACAAAATACAGTGAAAATATTTCTTTGAAACTTGTAAGCAATGTTTGTGCTTGATGGCAGTGAAACCCCATTATCCTCTGTGTATTGATACTGCCCATTTAAGTAGCTGACACCTGCTCCAGTTACAGCCTGTGAGCTGGCACATCAGTTTTGGGCAGGGTAATGCTAAACATCCAGGGCCATGTTTCGCTCTTTGACCACTGCTTGAGTGGAGTTTTAATTGGTAAGTAGCCTCTTCTATTCTGTAGATGCTGTACCAGTTTCATAGGATCTGAATGTTCTTCTGCTGATTTGAAATTACATTCCTACTGTGTGAGGTCCAAATCTCTACAAGCAGGATTTTGCATAAAAGTTTTCCTTCCTGCAAGGCTAGTAGAACATCTTAATCCTCTTTCTGCTTCAGAACATTATTTTATGTATTTGAGGCTGTGCTTTTGTAAGTCCTCTTGAAGAACAGGATTTTACTACTGAAAGTTTTGTTGACATTAATAGATAAATTGTGAGCGTGTGATTTCACGATGTAACTTATATCCGAGATTTTGGAAAACCTTCTTGCAAGGTGAAACACTGCTGTGTTTGTGGAAGAGTAACAAACTAGGCTGGGATATCAATCTTTGATTTTTGGTGGTGTTGGTTTTTTTTTGTGCTAGCTATTTATTTGTAGATCCAGCAAGTCTTGAAGATGGACGAGACTGAGACACTGTGAAGTTCTGCACCTCTCTTTCTGCACTCCTCACCCCAGCTCTCTTCTTCCCCCTTTCTGCATTTTCTCTCTTTCTTTCCTGCAATTTATTTTTTCCTGCAAATTCTGTCACTTTTCTGTGTTGCTAATGAAACTGATGAACAATGAAGGGCCAATACTGGCATTTATACTTTGGTCATTTGGCTTTGGAGTTCGTATTCTAGTTAGATTTTTGAAGGAATGGAGAACTTTTTATATTTCTTGGCATGTGTTCAGTAGACTTTTATAGCCTGTAGAATTACAGCATTTTACCAAATTCTACTCAGAGTGCACTTTGGACTTATTTATTCATAGCAAAAAAATTAAAGTCTTTTATTGGTAAATTTCATGTTTTGTCTAGGTGTCTTTAAGGTTTTGTATCTGTTTTGGTTTGCTGGCTTTTAGAATTCCTGCAGATGTATGTAATCTTGTTTATCTTCATTCTGTGATGTCAAATAATTTTGCTTGGTTTTGCCTTATTACTTATCAAGCTGTGGTTTATTTTTATCTGTTTAAAACAATTTGTTAATAGATACTGTCATAATTTTTTACAGCTTATGGGGAGAGAAGGTGCTTCATAATGCTAGAACACAGCTTCATAATTTGGACAGATTTACAGAGTGCCCCAAGAGAGCCATAACTGCATGTGTCTGAGGCTTTGTGGCATCTCAAGCAAATCCAAAATGCCTCAACAATTCTGTATTTAAATTTGTTAGGATTTTTCATGGTTACATGTTGAAAAGAACACGTGTGAAATAACTTGTATTGCCAGATATAATCTATTTTCGTCACAAAAGATAGATTACTTTTAATCCAACTTCAGTTTTTTCAGCTTCATTAGCATTCTTTGATCATATAGAGCATTCAAGGGCATCTTTATGTCACTGCTTAAGAAAAACTAAATAAGTGTTTAAATTATGTGGTCTGCTGACTACATTTCTACAGGGGCCCAAGGAATGTTGTATTGATATTTGGGCTTGAATTTTGGAGATGCATGTTTTAATTGTGGGAAGACCATGTGGGAAGACCAAAATTAATTCTGAAATTTGCATGTATTCAATAATTTAATTACTTTTCAATCAAAAAAATGTAAGTATTCTGGCTTTGCTGACTGAAAGGCAGAGTTGAAAATTGTTTGTATGTATGCATAGGGCCATACTACCTGTCCCATTCACGTTTTGTGTCGAAACATGCAGGAGCAAGACTTGGCTGCATGTCTTCATATTTGGTGTCTGATCACTATGGCATCAGATATGTTTGTGAGTTTAAGGGTTTCATGAATTTCAAGGAATACAGGAAAGGTTTGTGTAGGGTAGTAAAATGCCTGGAAACTTTCTGATGGAAAAGTTTTTATTTCTAAAAAGAGCAAGACCTCTGTAGCCTGATTGATTGCAAATTGTTTCACAGAATTCTCTGTTGGGTCTCAAGTGGTATTACAAGTGGAACCTCTCTGATAGGAGTCCACTTAGCAGTCTGAATAATACAATTGTGTGAGTTGTTTATGGTCACTGTCAGAGTCCTGGTGAGGCACTGGGCACTTCCCAATCAATGCATCTTCTGTTCCTTCAGTGCTGCTGATGTTGCTCAAGAAAAAGGATCTGTAGGCATCTTTCTGGTCAAACAATGAAACCAGTGCTGTCTACTGGTTTTCTCTGTCCTGTAAGATATCTTATATACTGTTGCCCATTTTTCTTCCTGAAATTTTTTCTCTCTTTGTTTTGTAGAACCTGGTTTGCTTATTTTTAACCCTTCTACCTTCTTAATCAGCCTTTCAGTTCCTCTTTCCACTCCATCTTGCACTTTTTCTTAGGGGTTGAACTGTGGTCCTTTTATTTACATCAAACAATCTCATCTGCAAATACAAGTCAAATTTATCTTTGCCATGATGGCTTGCAAATGGATTTCTTTAGTTTTGGCTGAAGAAGAAGGGTCTGGAATAAAGAGCTCTTCTTGTGGCTATTCAGCTAGATGTCAACAGCTCAACATGGCTAAAACAGGCCTCCTGCAGACTTCCCTCCTGCTGCTTCCTTGTCACTCTGGAAAACAACCTAACATTGACATGGTGTTCATAACATGTATCATTTATTACTTTGTTCTTTCTCTAAGTTCAGAAACAACATTGCTGGTATTACTGGTGATCAAATCTTACTATTTAATGTAGTTTCTTAAAGTAAGTTCATTACTGTTTCCACAAACATTCAAAATTTCCATCTGGCTCTTCTTCACCTATTAAACAGGTTTGCCAATTAGTCCAACATCCTTTTCCTTTTATTCTTCAGGTCAGTCCTGCGCTCTTATACCCATTCAGATTCCATGAAAATCATTATTGAATTCTGTTGCAAACAGAAGAAAGCTACAAGCATCTCTTCTGAATTTATTTTGCCTCCTTGCACAGAACATGGTCTTCACTTTTCTAGACATGTATAAACTCTCAGTTGTTGCAGAAGCATTGCTCCATCCTATTTCATTATTCATTATAATGCCAGGCTCAGTTCTACACTCTTAGTACAATAATATTCTTTCTTCTTGAGAGCATCTCTGAAGTAGTCTCCATAGCCTCTTGATAACTCTTTCTTTAAAACTCCTTTATTTTGAGGCCCAAAAGGCCTAGAAATTATTCTAAGTTAAATATTTAATTTATTCTAATTATTGTTACATTATCCAGCATTTATATGATGTGGTTCCTTTTGCGTCCTCTTTGTCACCTTTTACTGTGTTATTTGATAGCAAAATACTCCATGGAGTCAGGACTGTCGGTTAGCTTTTGGGTTTGTGGGGTTTTTTGTTTGCTTGCTTGCTTTTTGTTTTGTTTGGGGGGTTTTGTTTTGTTGTGTTTTATCACACCAAGCACAGCGGCATCCTGGGCTATCATTGGGAACATTAAGATGGTTACAATATTAACTAAGTAATTAATTACAGTTGTAACATTGCAGGGAAATTTGCTGTGTGAAATTTGTTCTTGAGAGGGGTGGTACTAGGAGTGCCAGTTGATCATTTCATCCCTTTGGAACTTACCACCTTGTCTTCACTAGGGAAAAAAAGTGTTATAAAAAATCAAAAAGGAAAAGCCAACAAAGAGCAACCACATTGCAAATAAAAGATGCTCTTAGCTAATCTGAAGGGGCATTTGGCTGCCTCACAAAAACACTGTGTATTTTGGCAGTTAGGAGCTTTGGCTTAGGAAGATCCATGTTTGGAATAACAGGGTGTGTTGCAAGTCAAAATTCAGGTATCTTGGCTGAGATGTATGCGTAATCTGGCATGATGCCTTTCTGCACTGTGCCTAGCTATAGCAAATGCCAAAGTCCCCTGTGAACAATATATGAATCTCATTCTGGGGAAAAAAAAAAAAAAGAGGAGGAGGGAAGAGGGAGCCAAGATTTATTTTAACATTTAGTGGATATAAAAAACAAGTATCAAGAAGCAAAACATTTCCACCAAGCATTCACTGTGGAAATCCTGCAACTCCTTGTTGCAAACCTCTTTATCACTTGGATTGGCTGATTTCCAGAGCATCAAGGCTAGGAATTGAGGGACTGAAATATAATCAGTGGTGATACATTTTAACCACATAAAACATTCTCTGCTTCCAAAGCCTCCAGTGTCTCTAGTAAGCAGTGCAACAGCAACAGCTCCTTGCTGCTGAACTCCAGAGACGGGGAAAATACTGGATCAGGATGGTAAGAAGCTCTTTGCTTTTCACCAGATCTAGGTTATTACTCTGTAAAGAATGTTTAAAAGATTATGAAATGAGTAGAGATCAGTATTTAGAACAAAACAGCATGTAAGATACAGAGGAATTATCAACGTTTTTCTGCAAGAGAAGAGCAATGCAAGTTGGTGACAAATATATCGGGCACTGAACATGTTGTGCAGCTTATATAAAATCTTTTAAAGCTGGGAAACATTGCTGACTAGAATTTGATGTAAATTGTAAGTCTGTCCACTTAGTTTATTTCAGAAGGACAGCTGTATGGGCTTTTAAAATGATTTTGGATTAATAATCACTGACTCAGACTTCATACATAAAAATATAAATAAACATATGCCAATCACTTATGCAGGCTGTGTGTTTATATGGTTTCTTTTGTTGATATTTTGGGGTTTTGTTTATTAGAAAGAAGCAGATCTGCTCAGAACATGCCTTTGACTTTTAGGGAGCTGTGAAGTTTTTATTTTTCTTGGTTTTCAGTCCATGAAGACCTGTTAATCACATTGTTTCTCTAGTGTAATTATTTGATGGGAAAAATAACCAGGGAAACTTTTTGGAATAGTGATTTTATTATTTGTACCAATTTAAATATTCTGATCTAAGTATTAAAACAGTTGAAGTAGAATATAAAACACATATAAATGTGGGATCTGAATATAGTGTAAATTGATACCTGTGTTATTAGTGGTTAAAAAATGCCTGATCATACAGCAGAAATATGCATATTAGCATTTTTTTACGTATTAAAGAATCGGAGGGAGGAAACGTATCTTGGGAGTGTTTACTTGCAAGACTCATTGTCTAGACTGTTTTGTTGGGGTTTTTTTAGGGGGTGGGGGGGCTGATTGAAATAAGCATCAAGCCAAATCTCCTGTATGGGAACTCAGCCGTTCATTTTAAGTGCATACTAAGTCCAGGAATTTATTGATTAGGAGATTACAGTACATCAGGGTGAAAGGAAAACAAATTACTAAATAAGTCTGAAGAGCACTGAAATACATTTATTTGACAGTCCAGCTTGATGTATAGGGAATTTCTCTCTTTGTGGTTCAAATGGAAGAGCAGATTTTCAACAGAGCAACTACGAGAGTTTGAAAAGTGTACAGCAAATGTGAAATAATGTTTGATATGGTATTTTTTATCATTGTATATTTGTTCTTTCTCAGCAGTACAAAAAATTAAAAACCCTAAAACTATCACTAAATGCTTTCTGATCTTTTCCTTTTCTAAGTGGTTTCACTGAATGGCAAGAAATAGAATCATGTAGTCAATCATGTTATCATAGCCTATATATTTCACATTACATATTGTGCTTTGATGTGTTAAAGATTTATGTTTTTCCTCCTTGGTACGCAGAATAGATTGCAAAATCAATAACTGAATGGCAACCAGGCTGTAAGGTTCTTGGAAGGATGTTTAGTATGAATCTAAACATGGTGGTTGTTGTTATTATTATTAATATTATTATTGCTATTTTCTTGACAAAAATCCTGTGTTGAGTATCCATTAAACAGTACTGTTGTACTGAAGAGACTTAAATATATTGTTTCTTGTCAGAGAATACTATGCCCATAGTTTGTATTATCCTGCATCTAAATTTTTGTACAGGAAGATATTGGTGGTAGGAGATCTGACTGCTTTTCCCTCTTGTGATCACAGAATGTAATTAATACCAAATGATGTTACATATATTTCCACATTTGTGATTCTCTAGTTCCTACCTAAGTCAAATACAGATATGCTTCTGTAGCAGTGACTTAATAAAAACATTTCCTTGTAGAAAAATAGCATTCATGTACTGACACATACTTGCTGTTGATAAAGTTTTAGCCAAAGTAAACTTACATTGTGTCTTGCTTGACATGGATTAGTTTGATAAGTAAAGCAGTGAGTTCACAAGGGATCTATTTCTTTTAATTTGGATTGCCTGGGCAAGGATCTTGCATGAGTTATGGAAGGGAAAAAAAAAAAAAGAAGAAAAGAAACATCCACCACACACAACCCCCAAAGATGTACTCTTAATAATAATCAGCAGATTAGTCCAGAGGGAACAGCCTCTCACATAAAAATTTTAAATTATGTGATTTCTTGTAGAATGTAAATAGTAAATGGTCTTAAAGAAGCCCAAATTGCAAGCTGTCAAGTGCATTAGATATCAGGTTTGATTACTCAAAGTGTTTTTTCTAGTAAGTGTAAGGAACAAAAGTAAAATTATAAATAATTTACCGGCTTTACCAGAAAAACTGAAAAGTTGTAGACATTACTATTACGGTCCTAAATTCTAATAAAGTGTAATTAGTGCAAGAGATGTGCTTGGTATGGCAAAGTTAATTTGAAGTGTCTTCCTAGTGCAGAATTTTAAAAAGCATATTCAACAATTGGATGTATGATTCATCCAGATGAATTTAGGCTAAATATTTTTTTAGTTTCCGTGACTAAATTGAAGTCTGATAATCCGCCTGAAAATGTAATCCTTTTTTAAAGAGGTATATTTATAAATATGTAAGCTATGGAGTTTGTATGTAATATAAAACATGTTTAGGGAAAGGAAATATAGATTTGCATCTGCTATGAAGTTGATTCAAGACTTAATAATATTCTCAGGTTTTGCTGGTTTAGCTTTGTTATTCTGCCAATTCTCAGGTTTTGCTGGTTTTTGCTTTGTTATTCTGCCAATTTTCTGATAAAAAAATAAGAGTTTGTTTATTCAGAAGTACTCATACTGGTAGTAGTCAGAAGGAATCTGCTGCAGTATAGCTTTTGTGCATGTGTTTAGTACTAACTTATATGTCCCAACTAACTTTTGGCACAGTTTGGTTCAGGTGGAAAACTGTCTCAGGCTGTTTACCACACCAGCAAGTCTGGCACTATTCTAGAGAGAAATACACTCTTGTATGCTCCATAAATATTGTTTGTGAAGGGTGAAAATTACCACTTTGAATTTCAATTAAAATGTAATGCTGAAATATCTCCAGCTCTATATTAGCTTTTACTTGTAATGAAATAAATTTCTGTTTTAAAATCTCAGCATCAATGTTTATGGAGCCTGAATACTTTCAGTGAACAAAATATGACAGCATGCAAAGTTTATGCAAGAAGCATAGTTTTTTGGTGGTGGGGGATTATGTTTCTAAGCCATTTTCCTTTTGATTCTACAGTCAGCTTGCTATGTGGATCAGGTTTTGCTCACTGAAATCCATCTTTAAAGCCGTGCCATTACACTGGTAGTATAACTTAAAATGAGTCGCTCTCAGGAAGTTATAAATTATTTGCTGAGTTCTACATAATGTATTAGCATGCCTGCTGCATCTGTGTTCAAGACAGGGTTTTATTCTTCAGCCATGGGATATATGAAGAAACTATTATAAAGGGATGCTTTGAGCATTAGTCTGTCCTTTTGGCTTTTATCCTGTCATGCCATCAGAAATGAAGTTGATGAAAATGAAGGCAGGGGATAAGGTCAGTCTGGTCACTAGATGAAATAATTGATGGGAACAGCTTCCAGAGGAATGCAGGTTTAGTGAGAAGGTGGCTGGATAATACATATTTTTCTGCATCTGGTTAATGTTTGTATCATGGCATTTGCAGTGTTTTGAAATATCAGGACAAAATCGTGTTTCCCATATATCTTAGGACTCTCGTAGCAGTGTGGTATTTTGCCACACGTAATTCTTCTTGTATTTCAGGACTGTACTGAAAACAATTAAGGTTGAGACTTACTGTGGACCTTTTATATAAAAGATGTCTACAGAAGACAAAAGGGTACTGACAACTTTATACCCACTTGATAATGTGCAGATACAAGGAGAGCAAGTTACGCAGCTGTGTGCTGAAGGATGTTTCCAGTGCTTGCATAAGGGGTGCGCTCTGACCGGAGCTGAGGGTGGGTAATATGTAGTGGTGGTAGACATGGTGCAGTTTGGGTAGATTTTCTGCTTGCTTCACTACACAGAGTGGTAGCTGTGAGAAGCTACCATTCCTAAAGGAATTCTCTAGACCTTGCACTTGAGTTTTTAGTCTGCTCTAAATCTGTTGTTATGCATATTTCATTTAAATGTTTTCCAACGTTGCGGTGTTACCTGGGGATACGTAGTCCATAGTCACTATATCTTTTGAAAATGAAGTTTCAACTTGGAGGCAAGAGCTGTCTACTCCCCTGGCACTGTGTCGCGTGTCCACTTCCCCTCACCAATATACATCATGGGTGTATGACTAGAGCTTTTAGATCCATGAACATCTGGGGAACCCAGACAGAAGAAGGTTTGTAATCAGCACAGCAGAAGGTTTGTAATCTCTGATGTCGATCCTTATTCAGTTGAAGACAGTAGATAAATTGAGTGGTGAAACCCTCAGTACTTGTGACTCCATTTCTATGGTAGGGTGGTTTTGTTAATAGTCATGGCTATAACTCCACAGTGCTAACCTTTTGAATAGCTTGGAGACTTGGAGACCTTGTGCTGCACTCTTTTTTCCCCTTATGTGATGTGGGTCTCATGACATGGTTTTTATACGATGATTCTCCCTGTCACAGGAGACAGGAGGTGGTCCATGTGTGTCAGGCTACCAGGCTAGAGGCTTCTGATTTTTTTTGTTCCTGTGACTGGACAGACACATATTCTGTAACAGGGAGAACTCTGTCTTAGACATACGATGGGTATTTATTCAGTGATGACTGAGACTCAATATTCATTTGGAAGAAATGGCAAGAAACAGGGATGTTATAAGACTACACCTATGATTTAGCTTTTTTCCCTGTCAATACTCGCTTTTAGTATTTTTTGTTGTGGTCCTTCCTTTTCAGAAAGGAAAAATCTGTCTAATGTGGTGGAGATTTTGTCAGCACTAATTCTAGAAATAAAGTTTTGGAAAAGCATATGCTTGATTTGGGACAAACATGCTGTCTGGGCCATTTGGTCTTAAGTAACTAAAGAGCTACTGCAGACCTCTGTATCATTCAGGTAAGAATGATCTTCCAATGACTCAAACTGGCCTACAAAATTTATGTCAGAAAAATAGATGTTTCTCATATATATTTTTCTTTTCATTGAAGAACTAGAAGGGACTAATTTTAGAGAGTGCTTGATAACTTTATAAAAGGTCTTTTAAGTTAATTAAACTTTTAGATTCTTTTCTGACTAAACTTGTATGCACTGATGTTAATTTTCTTATTTTTTTCTTTGTATGATTGTCAAAAGTATTAGGCATGTTAAAAAAAAAAACCACTTTTTTTTTGTCCGACTCCTCATTCCACTATTACAGAGGATTGATCACAAAATCAGCACTTGCATCTAATAATTCTTCTACTGTGGCACAGGTGGCCAGAAAATTGGTTTCCTTGTACCTGCAAAGCATGACAAAGTGAGTTCTATGTGAAGGATGAATCAACACACTAGGGATCTTTTAGGCAGAATATATTAAGGTCTCTACTAGCATTTATTTGTGGCAGAGATTATAATGAAATGATGCTTGTAGCTGGTTGTTCCCTCTTTGTGCACTTGGATTGCTCATGGGCTGCATTTCCTCTGCCCCTCAGTGCTGGTGTGGTCCTGTAGTCAGCAAGTGATGGGAGTTCCCTCATCTCCATCTGTGCCCTGTGTACACCTTCTGTTGTCAAGGTCATTCATGTGTTCACCTTCCAAAGCCAACTGCTTAGCTTGGTCTTCTAGGAAGTTGCAGAAGAGCTTGAAAGATTGAGTCCCAAAAGAGTTTTCTAAAGTCTTGGTGATCCTGGTGGATTTGATGGGTTTGGAATTGACAGGTAGTTGCCACGTTGCTAGGTTCTGAGAAAGAAGGCAATCATAATTTTGGGTTTAAGTGTGTTAGAACAAAACAAAAAATACTAGGAAACTGTTATTATGGATATAGTTTTGTATGGATTGAGATGAGAACACAACTTCTAAGGTGGCAGCAGTTCATTCCTTTGGTGCTCACAATAACAGCATTTGTTGTGTGCCATTGCACAAATGCATTGCTTGTTCTTTCCTTTTGAAGAAAATAAAAAACAAACACCTCCACTAGTTTAATATTTAAACCTTTAATATATGTGTATTTAGGTATTTTACTTTGTACATGGAGCAGTTCCGCAGTCTAATAAGACACATTCATTTAGAGTTACTTGCTTGGGTAAAAAAAAACAGATTTAAGAGTGTACCAGCATAAACATGAACCTTTCTACTGCATCAATTTCAGGATTCCTTGAGGTTAAGGCAAATCCAAGCAATCTAACTGAATAAAACAGTTTTGATGCAGTGCATCATAACATATAACATGCACTTTACAAACTGTTACAATATTAAAAAATTTTATATGACTTTGTGAAACATTAATTTTTTTTAGTAGTTTTTGGGTTGTCAGCATATCACAGGTCCCCAAAATGCTACACCTCTTTCATAACTTTACCAGTGGAGTTAGCTTCACTGTTGATAAGAGTCTCTTTTTAGTAAAAGGAAATATAGTAAAAATATTTGTGGAAGAATCTGAAGGATGAATAGAGGTTAAAATACTTTTAATTCATGTTGGTGTAGAGTGACCTTAATAGTCTTGCCAGTTGTATCAGCCTCACAGATTTTCTAGTGCAGGTTCATGGAAGTCGTGCATTTGCTGTGGATCATTTTAATGCTCCAATATAACATTTGCTCTGATCTGTATCAGTGGGGGTAGGGAAGCACATAAAATATATGCTTCCAGTCAGTGATGAGAGAGTAGGAGGCTTTTTCATGAACAATATAATTAAATGCATGCATGTAAAAGATACCTGCAAGATGCTGCTTGAGAAAGTACTTCATAGCAATAGATAATTATAGGTAAAAAATTACTTCTCTGGAATGATAGTGCATAATATTAATCTACCAGTGGTATAAAGGTTCTAAGTAGTTTGTTTCCCATCTGTAACTCAGCATTTTTTTTCTAATAATCTTTGTCTTCAGAAAAAAATTTTTGATCATAATTTTTGTTGGACATATTACACTGGAATTTTAATATAGGCCACTGTTGTAAACAGTGTTTCATAGCTTAAAAATTACTTGCTCTTGCAGAGGTATGAGAACTATGAAAGTTTTCCAAAGCCATAGGTTTTCTTGTCTATTTAATATAATTTTATTATGTGCATAATTGCCCCTGCTGCGGATCATACCCGTGTTTGTTTAAAGGTGTCCAGAAGAGGTGATGATATTAATTCACCTGCTGCTAAATACTCTCCTACTTAGAAAGTAACCCAGCAGTGACTCAGACATCAGAAATGAAAACAGAGCCAGTTGCTTAGGGCTAAATCTCACAAGTGCTTACTGCTGGGTATGGTGTGTTGAGAATTTTCTGGGATTAATCGCATCCTAAGCAGACAAAAAAAAAGGTGTTCCAGTTCCTCCTCGTCCCCACTACTGCTTCATTTTCTGTGGGAAGAAAAAGGCTTCAGTGGATTTTGTGTAAGCTGTCTCCAAACAAAGCTGTAGGCAGTGTATGTGGTAATGTTTGTTTGTAAGGATGGACAGCTTAAATGCACCTGGAAACTCTTGGTCAAAAATGCATGTTGTGGGCTATGCTTCAAGTGTTGCCCAAAGAAATCTCTGGCATGAGGAGCTGGAGTCTCCTGAGGATGCTCTGTGATGCACTGACCCTCAGCTGGGAGCCCTGCTGGGATATCAGGGGCCAAGGCTGGCACTCAGTGCCCTGACCCTGCCTGAGCCCATGGCTGGGGAGTCTTCTGCTTCACTAAGAGTTTGCTGTGTAGCATTTTGGTTCTAGGCCAGGTTGAAGAATTGCTGTGGAAAGTATATGGTGAACAATAATTGGCGCAGCAGTTTGCCTTTGGGGAAGGTTCACTGAAGCTATCAGTAAGTGCTATTATTTAAAAAACATAAGGCAGTTCAATCCATGTCACGGTAACTGAAAAATGGGAGTCACCCATTGTTCTCTGTATTAGACAGGCCTTTTTCAGTTTGTTTTACTGTAAACTTCACTACTAAGTAAGAATTAGGATGGGATATAGCAATTGCCTGAACCATACTAAGACCTTACGGTAACAGAAAGATGTTGCATTCAGTCAGCATTAATTTCAAAGAGAAATCCTGACCAAAGCCATGAAGCTGGGGTTTTTTCAGGTATAAGAGGTTTCAAAACCTAAACCTATGTAACTGTCTCACCTTAAAAAAGTCAGTGCTGTTGGTTTTAATGGTCAGAGTGAGACCCATGGCTGAATATGGCAAACTTGGAGAATCTCTTTTATTTTCAGTAGTGACATGTATATTTTCTCCTCAGACTATGTTGTGTAAATGCATACGTATTTTTTTAAAACAAAAGCACAATTTCTGAATGGACAGTGTACTCTAAGGAAATAGATGCAACACAGAGAAGACCATGCCTAGCTTAAGATTTTTACTACCATTAAGGCCTGACACTCACTAGGCTGCAGTGAGAAGCATATTACTTTTTGTGTTATAAACACCCTTCTATGTTAAATTCTAAAATAGTTGTTTCCCGGAGGAGGTTTGGAATAGAAACTGATGTACCTGATAGTTAATTAAAATTCAGTGTTGTTTGTTCTTGCTTAAATTAGTGGAAAAAAATCTTTCAGGAAACACCACAGAGAATAACATTCTGAGGAATTCAAATTATTTTGAAAGATGAGAATTCCCATGACTCAATTCTTCAAAGAGTTGGAACCTAATTCAAATGCTTCTTTGCCACCTGTCACTTTTTTTTTTTTCATTTTTAGAATGTGTATTTTCTCTCATAAATAAAAGGAAGGAACATCTTATTTCCTTTTTTACCCAGACAGTTTTTGCTGAATCCTAGTTACTGAACTACATGCACATATTGCTTCTATTATAACGCTGTAAACCACCTGCACAAATGCATACCTAGCAGGAGACCAGTAGTTTCATTAACTTACACCAGAATCTGGCTGGCATTGTTGTACAAACCAGAGGAAACCATGTGTAATTGGTTTTGTTTGTAATGTGAAGTCACTGATTAGCCAGCTAATACCGTTTTCTTTCCCATGCACACAGCCTCCCACACACAGAAAGATGAGAAAAACTAGTATAAAAATAAGGTTTTAAGTTACGACAATGAGATCTCCAGATGTCTGATTCCTTGGTTTAGAAAACTGCACAAGAGCTTATCTATTCCTGAAATAAAAAATGATTTAGATAGTCCAAACTGTCTTTCACGATTTCCCATCTGCTAGGGTGTGCATTTCATTTTCATGTAAATAAAATTTCTAGGCAATTCTTCAAATCCTCGCTGCACAGTTCATTACAGAGATCTCATGCTTGTTAATACTGACTGCCAGAAGGCAAAAGGCCTGACAAAGCATGTGGAGCACTCATAGGAGGCTTGCAAGACAGGAAGTCCATCATGGAGAGAGGAATATTTCAGTGGATTTATGCATGGCGTTAATCACTTCACCTGTGTTATTTCCCTGTTGCTCCTTTCAAGACATGCAGATACCTAATGAGGGGAATGGTAAAGGAAATTTTTCAAGCTTCATTGTTGGATTTGTGCCACGGATTTCACTTCTAAATCAGACCCTCGGATTTTAAGCTGTCCTTTCATGTTACTTCCTCTGCTGCAGTGGACTGGATTCATACCTATGTTTAGGTAGGCAGACCTCTATTCTTAATGCCTAAATTTAGAGTCTTACATTGTTCACATTTTTGAAAGGTCACTTTGGATCCAGTCTGACAATTTGTAGGTGCTGACACCTTGGCAAATAAAGCTCTTTTTGTTCTCTATACTGAAGTCACAGCTGGAAGAGAAGAGGAATCATACTGACATATATTCCCAAAACTATGGACTGACTTGCTTACTTTGCTGGAGGTGCAGTTAATCAAAACAGCTGCAACTCAGAACACCTGGAAGTTGTGCAACCCTTGAATGTCTAAATGTAGATTTAAGAATCTAATTTTAAGTAGGCAGATTTGATCATTTTGCCCTTCGTTACCCAGGAAACCACTTAATTACTATGCCTTTGCTTCAGCCCTCTGCATGGAGCTTTTAAAACATTTTGTTATAATTTTTCTTTTCTTTTGTCTTAAGCTAGTGTTTGTAGAAGGGGCTGGTTTGACAGCTCTGGCAAATGAAATAGTCTGCCTGCCCACGGAATATGTGCTCCCTAGACAGTGGCAGTCCAAACTTCCACATGCTGTTTTGTCAGTGTGCTACAACTTTTTGGCGGAGTGGAGAAGGGAGGGAGTAGGTAGGGTCCTTGTACAATCAGGTCTTTGCCACCAACACGTTAGTGTTGTCAGGAAAAACAGCCTGTATTTTAACTCTAGCACAGAAATCAGGCAACTGAAAAAATGGATGACCTCAAGCTTTGGAAAATCTATATGTAGTCTGTAAACTGTCATCAAAACCACAAATTTAATCCTCCTGTGTTGCAGTTAGCATTGATGACAGATGATCTCGTGAACTGAACAGTTTTCCTTGCTCAGTGCCAAAGCAAAAGGATTTTTAAAAAGTTCTGAGTTCTGCTGAGCTTTCAGCAAAAAGTTCTGGGATGATATGTACAAATTCAATGGGGAAATGGAAAGACAGGAATTTCAGATATTAAAATTGCTCCTCTTGTGCTTTGCTGAAAGAATGCTGATCTGAGTACGTACAGGTCATTGCTTCAGTTTGTCTTGCTGATGAATTTTTTTGAGATAGATGTATTACATGAAGAATGATACCTGTGAATCACCTAATGCTCCTAGAAAAATCATCCAAGAGACAGTTGGTCTTTCCAGCATGGAATTGTGTATTTGATTTCCAAGTGGTTTACAGGCCTCTGGTTCATTTAGCTACTAGCCTGAAAATCATGGAAGATCCCTGATAGAATCATACTGCTGATCTTAAATGATCAATTTGAATCCACAAATGTTTCAGCAAAAATAGCAAGGCAATAAGAATGGAACATATCTATGACATCTTTTAATTTCAGAAATCTTTGCTCTATTATGGCTGGAAATGGAAATACAGAAGGACCATTCACATCATCAAAAATAAAGCATCTGGCTTAAATAGCTACAATACTTCATAATCACTGTTATTCTGTGCTGTTTCTGTAGTTACACAAGAGGTTATCCAGGTAGTTGGCAAGACCACCTCTATTCAGCTGAAATGATTCAGTCCAGGCTGCATATTGTTGCCATGCCCTAGGTCATGCAGCCCCATCCTCTTCCTCCAGCCCATGCCATTGCTTGTAATGAACCAGTTACAGGAGTTGCTTGCTTGAAAAATAATCGTGAGGTCTGGACTTCTGGGGTGGAAGACATTGTCTACTGTGGGGGAGAGTTTTGCAGACTTTGATTTGGCAAGGAATCTGTGATTTGGCTCATAAAAGTAAGAATATTGCTAAGCATAAATGAAAATGACAGTATGTTAAGACTGTGAAAGCACAAAAGAAAGCCCAGGAGTTTACTCTCTGGTGATGAAAGTCACTTGGTGAACTCATGTTCTTTGAATGCTGTTTTGACTTACAGAATCATTTCTCATAACGTTTTTTGTCAGACTGTGCTTGCAGTCTGAGAAACAGATGGAAATTTTACTGGTTTTCCTTCTGCAGACTGTAAAACAATGATGCTTAAATTACTGGTGCTCTAAATTGTTGAACCTTTTCAGCCTCTAAATTCAAGATTCACTGCTGCTGTTAATGTTACTCTAAGAAATTCCTGGTGGATTTATGTAACTGTGCTATCAGCATTGTTCTGGTATATTGCTCTCCTTTAAATCAAGAGAAGCAGGGATGGTGCATAGGAGAAAATGGAAAATATCTTGCTTATCATCTGAATTAGAATATATACTTCTACCGGAAGAATCAATGTTTTAGAAGGCCAAGAGCACTATGCTTTGCTGTCTTGATGCCTATGAAGTGTTCTTGAGTTTTAGAAACCAGTAATCCCAAAAAGAATTACACAGTGAATTTGCATTTGTCAGTAGAAGGAATATGGTTTTGTCAGAGATTTTAGAATGTATTTATAAATTAGAATTGAGATACTGCTTCATAACACTAAAAATTTTCATTTTTGAAACCGAATAAACCCAATTTTTTTTTCCAACTGATTTTTAAATTTTAATTTGTTATTTTTTTCCTGTTTGAATAGCTTCATTTTTTACATAGCTGGTTCTCTAGTTCTAGAATCATGGCCAAGTAAACTCTGAATTGTTCACGGAATTCATGTAGATTGTATATTTTTACTGCTGAGTGGTTTGCCTACTGCAAATGCACCACAAACCTGAATAAGGAAGAAAGAGACTAGATTTAGAGCATGAGAGACCTGAAGAAGTGCAGAAACAGTCTAGAATCATCTTTACTTTGTTGAGATTGACTTAAGAAATAGCCAGAAATTGCCCAGCTGCAGTGGATTGCCTGTATTTATTTCTCCTCTGTGTTGGTCAACCACCAGCAGACACATTTCACGGAGCCATAAGATGGTGATGACAGTTCTCTTCCTTAGGTGGTTTATTAGTTGCTAATTCTGTTTAGTAGAAACTTGGATCAATTACAGCCTTGTCAAGTTTCCAGTAGGGCTAGCAGATCTTTTTCATTCACTTTAATGATATCAACATAGTGAATTTTGTGCCAGTTCCATTAAATCCAATGGAACTTGCTTTGCCCACTGACATTGAGTATTTGTTTTGTCCTCTTTGCTGAGACGTTACAAGCCTTTCATAATACCAACTTAAGGAGCTTGAAACCTATCCTTTTTACTTTTTTTTCAGTAGTGATGAGTATCTCTACCTTTTGTTGTAATTGGATTTTATTCAGAATAAGCAAAAACTGATTTCATAAAATGTGTGTTACAGGTAAAATGGAGATAATGGAGACTTCTCAGGTAACTGTACTGCCAAAATTAATTTATCTTCCATTATTATTTGGGAAAGAAGAGCAGGTCATATAGCCAAAGTACACAGTACCTTTTGTGTATGCAGTTATTGAGATTCATTTGCATTGCTGCTCATGTTTATATGAAAGGTTTATATGTGAAATCCCATAAATCCATAGATATAAGAGCTGTTTGTACGCTACAGAAGAAATACTTTTTCTCAATAAACTTAATTCTTGAAGTAGAATGCAAGGAGAAAATCAATCTGCTGTCTTCATGACTCTAATGTATTTGCTATCTGGAAGCTGAGTTTTGGCACAGAACACGTGGCAGTGTGGGCAGTCCAAGGTCTTGTACCATAATAAAGAAGTATCCTTCTCTGAAGGCTAGGACTAATACATCTGTAGGTGGATTTAGATTGATAGCATGACTTCTTTGATAGATGTAATTGGAAGCTGTTTGCATTACATCAGACAGTGTTAATTCTAGCTTTGTTTTTTAACATTTGAGCCAGTTTGTTGAATTCATGTTTGTGCTATTTATATGTAGCAATTGCTGTTGTTTTTATTCAGGTCATAAACTTTAATGAGCCCATGCAACACTTGTCATAAATTAAATACAAATGGTCTTAAATTTTGACAGATTTATGTAAAGGAGTTTCTCTATCTTCCTTCTCTTCCTATGTCATGAATGAAATTTACTGATCAGCCCAAAGTTTTAATTTTTTGTACAAGTAATACATCTCCTTTGTAATGGTGACTGGATAAAGCTGACAAGTGAAAGTTAACATTCACTTGTATAATGATGTGCAAGAAGAAAGTAATTTTGAAAAGGTTCTTCAGAGCAGGTACTTCCATGAAAGTCTCCTAGACTGTGAGACTTCAGGCTCATAAAGAGCCTAACACACTGACACCAGATAAACACTCTGAAATTACAGTAAATGCAAAAGAGTTCAACTTAAACTTTTTTTTTGCCATTTATTCCAATCTTAAGGCATAGAAATAGTGTGATATCACTGATGTGTTTAAGGTAAATGGCCACAGAATCAGATTATATGGTCATTCTTCACTTAAAACAGTAGGACAGGTTGTGTGCCATCGCTCAGCAGTGAGAACACTAAAGCAGGAGCAGCTGAGACTTTGCTGTCACCCATGACAGCTGTGTGCAATGCAGTCACCACTCCTTGTGCCTGCAAGGCTTGTTCCTAACAGTTGTGATTAGTGAGGTTGTCCTTTGGTGCAGATTTTGAGGGATCAATGACTGCATTGCCATGCTGTGGGAAGAGCAGGCTGCTTTGCTTGCTGGGCACCACTGGCCAGGGTGCCACATGCCCCAGGGGCTCCCCTGGGAAGCAGAGTCCAGGAGGAGTGAGTCTCCTCCTGATGGCCATGGCACTTCCCACCAGCCCAGCCAGGGAGGAGGGCAGCTGGGGGGCAGCCCTGGTGCTGGACAGTGGGCTGCAGGCAGCGCTGGCTCTGCAGTGCCCAGGACAGGGCTGTGGGGAGAAAATTCAGTGTTTGTATTTTGTGCTAAAAGTGACTTACATTACTAATATTGAGCAGGCAGTGTGTCTTAAAGCAGTACTGCCGTGGAATACAGTCCTGGAGTGTTTAGCCAGAGTTGTTCTCCAGAAAAGGAATACCAGGACCTCAGTAGCAGCTGTATTGTTCAGGCTAAACATTTGGCCAGCCTTGTGTCCTGTCTCTGATGGGATCCTGGCAAGGTGGGGAGAATGTAGACCCAATCATGTAATCTCCAGTTGCTGGATTTGGAATCTTTTGTCTTTGCTAGCTCCCAGGACTTTTCTCCATGAAGAAAACCCAAAGATACCCACTTTAAAATCTGTGTAAGATTCTAGCATCTATGTGTCTCATGGCATGGGGTTCTACAGCTCAACAATGCCTTGAGTACCCTTTTTAGTTTGTTCATTTTGAGCTTGCCAACATAATTAATTTAATGCCGCTAATGTTTTTATTGGAAGAGACAGTAATAACTGTTTCATAGTCATCTTTTCCATGCTGCTTGTGAATTTATAGTTGTCACATTCCTGTCATGTCTTTTTCCAAGCTGAGGACTACTAGTTTATTTAATCATTCTTTATATAGAAACATTCTAGACTTTGTTTGTCCTATTTTAACTTTTTCTATACCACTTCCAGTTGTTCTGTGATTTTTGAAATGAGTGAACCAGAACTTTGTGACTTTCAAGTTGTGGGTCCACAAATGTATAAAAATTCACAATGAGAAGAAATTATTTTTTGTGTTCTGCTCCCTTTCTAGTAAATTCAGCTTACCTCTTTGACCTCCAGACACTAAGCTGATGTTTCCATAAGGTTACATACTAAATCTCTCATCTTGTGCATAAATGGTGATAGTTAAAAATTATTTTGAGGCAAATAAAGTCAGAAATGCCATGTGCATTTTCCTGCACTATAAGTGGCGTGGAATGTTTCGATACTGGACTGGTATTTCGGGATTAGGTGTCACAGTTGCATAGGTTTTTAATATGCTATTATAGATGGAATGAGCCATAATAGGAGCCATAGAAGCTGTGGTCATATGGACTGGGATGTGCTGGACTTTTGGAAGTTTCCAGGTGTTTATTGAAAAAGAAGAGAACCTAAAATGGTAGATGGAAATTGGTTATGCTACTCCTCCTGTTTTGGCACCCTCCTGTATTCTCAGGGGACTTTGCTGTTGTTTTCTGACACTTTTGACAGCAGTCAAAAGATTTTTATGGAACATACTGAAGCCTCGCTGGCTATTTGAGTGAAGGTGTTGAGGCATGCTACAAAGCCTCAATGCATCTTTATTCTTCTGTGCAAAGATGTATTTTCAGAGATGAGACAGGGAACTTGCTGAAATTGAGGGAGAATCAGTGAGTGGTAGCAAAAAGATAATAATATTGCAGAAGAAATAGCAAAATGTACTGTGACTGTTATATTAAAAGATTGGGTTTTATTCCTTGGGTATGCCAGGCACTTCTGAAGGTATACCTTCTAAAGGTATATTTATAAAGGTATACCACACACAGATAAATAGGGGGAAAATGGATAAAAGAAATTTGAGCACAGCTTCTTTATGGAAGGGGTTTTGAATATCAGATGCACCATGACAGGATTTTTTCCTTCATTGTGCTCTGTGCTCCAACATCAAGGCTGTGGAGAGTGAGCACAATTACAGCAGTTACTGTGATGGTGCCGAAGCCCTCATCCTGGGCATCCTTGGATATCCAAACGTGTCTTTAGGTCTTTTGCTAGATTTGCCTGCAAGTCAATATATCATTTTCAGGGAAATTCAGCAACAAATACCAGTAATATTTTTGTATTATTCATCTTTCCACTTTTCTAAAAGTAGTTCTTTAAATTATTTGTTTTATCACTGTAGTTAGTGAACTCCAGCTTTTGTCTTCCTTTTCTTTTCTTCTTCATCCCATAGACCTGCCTCCTTCTAATCCATGAGCATTGTTCTGTCAGTGAGGCTGTAAAGGTTGGTTTGGAACCTGTAATGTTACATAAGGGAACCACGTTCTTGATTATTCTGGCTGTGTGTGTACCTTGGAGAAATAAATAATAAAGATTTTTCAATTGTTTTCTTAGGAGCACTGGCTGTTACAGACAGCCCCCTGCCTGCCATCTGAGTTTTAATCACCTTGTACAATGAGCCAAGATTACTGTTCAGAAAGGTGGCCTTAAATGACTTCTGGTACCTCATTATCCTAAACTGCCTTTGGAATGCCATCATCCTGGTGACCATTAATTCACTTTGATGGCTTTTTGGTGCTGCCCTATAGACATTCCAGCTCCTTCAATAATGATAGGGCAGGGCTGTTCTCTTCCCCTGTCTCACCACAGCAGAGTGGCTTAGTTTGTCTACACATTAAGTGCCCTCCTTGAAGTAGCTCTGGGAGCTTTATGGCAGCCCAGCATAGAGGCTGGAGAGGAGACAGGGCTTGCTTCTCAAAAAGTGTGCCACCCAAATTATTAGTTACATTTTTAAGCAACTGTTGGACTACATGATCTGCTCTGTCCTGTGCTTAGCTAAGGTAAAGTAGAAGATGAGTGCAAATTTTTTTCAATCTGCTTATGGTTTTTCTTTTTTTCTTTTTTCTTTTTTCTTTTTTTTAAACCTTCACATTGTTTCTTCTGTCTCTCAAATGTGTCTCAAATATGTAGATCTGCATTTCAGTCAAGAAGATTGCCTGGGTACTTTCTTTCAGCTTGTGATTCTTCAGAGTTGTGATTTTCTAGCAGAGTACTGGAAAATTCTTGCATCAAGCCAAAAAACTTGAGATGCTTTTTGTCAAATAATCATTTACAGTCTCTGAGCCCATTCTTATATAGCAAAGAGATAAATTGCCAATCTTGCCATCTACAAAGCACTTTGCACAGCTACAAAACATCGGAAAGGTAATATATTAATTTCTGCAGATATAGCAAATAGATGCAATGTCCTTGGAGGGATCTTTGGATAAGCAAAAGCATATTTATTGAATTTATAAATTGCTAGGTAATTTCCTTCAGTTTGAATTATTGTGGTTTTGATGGAAACTAATAATTCTTTTCCCTCATGTTTAATAAAATAGTTAATGTGCTTCTCAAGCAGAACCGCTAAGCTTTATAATAACTTTTTGCAAACTATCTCAGCTCATTATTAATATGTAGTTGAGATAGCAAGCTTAGTTAGCTTCCAGTATACCCATTGTTTTTTAATTTTTTTAATGTAAGAACTGAGCTAAAAGCCATGCAAGAAGCAGATATATCAGAATGACATGTATTTAAACATTTTCTTCTTTGCTAAATAACCTTATAGAAGTTTCAGCCATGAAGGAACTAAGAAGGGCTGGGTTCTGTTCATATTTATATCAGCACAAATTTTGAAGAAAGTCAGTGAACTTCGTAAGGTTATCATAGCAGTATGTATATGACAGTAGAACACAGTTGCAAACAGAAAAAGTAATTATTTTAACACTTTATTATTCAGGTTGTTCACTTTTTCTCAGTAAAAAGCTCAGCAGCTGAGTTCAAATCTAATATTTAGAAAGAAATTGAGCTTTGCTGTCCTAGCAGACAAAGGGAGCTGTTTTGCCATTTGGTGTTTACCCAAGAAGAGCAAAATTGTCATAAGAAAAACAAAATGTCGAACTTTTGCATGTTGTGGAAAGGTCTCTAAATAATATAGAGAAGAAGGGGACCAAAACCAGTACAAATATGTTAAAAATTCTTTGCAGCAAAGGAAAATGAAACTGCCATTTATTCTTGGTAATATGTAATAGAGTAACATGTAAATATCTCATGAAATGCCAGATGCTTCGAAGCACCAATTAAATTTTGATCAAGGCTTTTGTATTCAAAGTATAAATCAAGCTGATTACTTTAGACCATATCTAATAGTGTTTCTTTATATATTTAATGTAATCTCAAAATGGGATGAAGAGGTTTGTCTAGCAGAGAACCATGTTAAAGAGAAGTGCTTGAGCTATGAGTGTGCTGCCTGCCTGTACAACATGGACATGCCAAAATGAATGTGGTAGATTATAACCACAGTTTTATGTCCTTGGCAAAATCGGAATTTGAGTTCAGTGACATGGATGAGTTTTAGCTTGAGCAAATATCTAACGGTGCCTTTAAGGCCATAGGGATCTGGGGTTTTTATAGACAGATAGTATAAAAGGGAGAAAAGGCAAAGGTTTTAAACAATGAATTGCATAATGTCCCTGAAAAGGTTGTTTTGAATGAGTGGCTTTTATGTGATTGTAGTCTGCATTTTAATGCCCCCTGAAAAAGAAAGCCTACAGTTTTATGATTTGAAGGAAATTTATCACATTCTTATTCAAAGCATATTTTCAGCTTTTGCAATATAAACCCAACCCTATTCTTTTTGAAGATTGAGCTAAGCCTTCCTCCTTTTAAAGACAGTGGCAAAATTATTATTATACACAGTGGCTTTTTCAAAGCCAGTAGCAAATTCAATACAAGAGAAAGGTAGGTAGCCAAACAAGGCAGGAGCAGATGGGAAGTTTGCCATCAGTATAAAAATGGGGAACGTGAGAAATGTCACAGATCATGACTCATATTGTGACTTAAATCTGCCTTGGGAGTGTGCTAGCAAGGTGGCTATTTAGGGGGTAAAGATAACCTTTCAGAGCAATCCTCTCCCCAGTAACTCCTTACTGAATAGTAACAAGTGTGGTGAGCTTACTGCAAAGCACGTGTCATTTTTAGTGATATAATATCTTGGTGTGTTTGTGGATGCTTCTGTCTCTAATGTATGCATGTGCATGTCTTTAGCTCAAAGCTGCTACAAGATTTAGTAGTTTGCTGTATATTTAGAATACATATTTCAAGCATCTCTGCTCTATGTTTGGAGAGTTACATTTTAGTAAGGTCTGTGCATCTTCCCCGTATCTCTGCACTACAAGAAAAGGTAACTTTTACCCCATCTCATTAAGCTCTCTCTGTGAAATTTTTTGGGATGAAGTCTGGACAGCACTGACGGCTTACAAAACCTATGGTAGGTGATCTGTAGCTGACCCCTTGGATTAAATGTTTCTGTTTATGTGACTTTCATTGCAATTGCAATTTTTTGATAAAAAATAATTGTGGGTTTTTATTATGGCTCTTAGTGTCTGGCAAGGTTTCAGCAACCCAGAAAGTCTGGGAATTACCATTACATGCTTTTGATATACATTGGAATTTGCCCAGAAATAAGCTCTGTAGGACATAGATGTGTTACCTGTGCTCATCTCTTACAAATGCCAGCAGAGATATCTATTCATTTGCTTGGCTACTCTTCATTCAGTGTATCTCAGCCAACAAAATGAAACTTTTTTTTAGTTTCCGAGGCAACACTTTCTATATAACTGTTTTTATGGAAATATCTTAATAGATTATCATGAGAATAAATTCCTGTAATTAAAAAGTAATCTCTACGCAGACATGGAGTACCCATCAGCTGATAGTATGAGCACATGCTCTGCCTTTCGTATAGCTTCTGCAGTAAGTCTGTTTTGTCTTGTCAAATGCTGTACATTATCTCAGAAAAAAGTAAGAATAATTTATTTTGAATGTGTTGTGGAAGAAGCACATACCTGGTGTGTCTATACCACTGAGCATTTTATTAATTTTCTTTATAAATAGCTAGGAAACTAAGAAAAGCAAGCCTGTTGCCATTAGAGTTACATTTCCTATAAAGAAGGAATCTGCATGTGAAGAATTGTGGCAATCACTGTTGTCTCAACAAGTGTGTACAGGGACACATGGTGACACAGAGAAATCTGGAAATGTTATCAACTTATACTATCTGAGTTTGCTATTTTGGGCTAGTATTCATGTGCATTGCTTAAAATTATGCTTGTTAAAATATTACATATTCAGAAAACAAATATATACCAAATTTCACTTGAATTTCATAGATTACTTTGCCAGAATACTCAGTAAACAGTGTATTGGTTCTTATTAATGTAAAATATATTTAAGCCTTAAGCAGGACATGCAAAAATTATTAGGACTAAGCTTGTTTTTCTAAGTACAATGTGCATGTGTTACACAGCTACTGCTAACAGGAGATAACTTAAAATGCAAATTAATATGACAGTGTAAGATCTGCATATCTCAAATTACTTCCAGAACACTAGCAACTTGTTAGCATTTTGCTGCTTTCTGAGAAATTAGGAGGCTTCCATTTTGAGACCCCTTGGAACGTTATTTTATGAACATTTCTGACAGTGTGGCAAAATAAATGCACATGTCTGTGTAAATTTTATAGAACTTAACAAAACAGCTGCTTTTTTGAGTGAGAGCTTCTAATAAATTATTGGTACTTCTAGATTTGGAATGAGACTGTCACCTGGAAACTGAGATTTCCCAGATAAATCTCTCTACCTTTCTCTAGATGTTTTTCTGCATTTGGGCATTGATATTCTATTGAAAACTTAAGCTGCACTTTATTTTTCAGTTTGGAAAGGGCTTGTAAGGGATTGTAAGACAAACCCGTGTCCATAACAAGTTTCATCAGTTTGATAGCCTGCCGTAAGAAGGATTTATTCCAAATAATTTGGGATTTTTTCCTCCTAAGAAAGTATTCCCAAAGAAGTTTGTTGTCAAAAAAGAAAGGGAAGGGATAAAGACGCAGCACAAGAAAAATATTGGACTTCAGAGTAGGATGAAAGGTGCTAACATTCAGTGGCACTCTTTGGCATGCAGTCACTCTTTCCTGGAACTTTTTCTGGTACATCATCTCTGTTGGTGAGGTGCAATATACCTCCTCTGCTTTCAGGAACATTGAAACTTCACTGATGGATGTGTGCCACCACCATGTCAAAATTCCTGTGCGGCTGTTTTGTATTTAAGGTTTGTCTTCATCTCTCTCACTATTTTTACTTTTTTAGGACTCTCTGCTGCAGAACTGAGAATAAGAAGACAGACTTTCGCTGTACCTTCATTCCATGTTTTATTTTACAGAATGATTAAAATTCCAAACTGGCAATGATTAAAAAAGGATATGTAGTGATTGCTTAATTTAAAACAGCAATAAAACTAGACACATACTCAGCCAGGCTAGAAAACTTGATGGTTTTCATGGAAACAACCGTGTCCCTGTATGGATATTTTAATTCATTTATTTTTGACCAGTCATATATGTTAGATAGAATATTTAATCTCTAAGACTGTTTTCCTATTGAACTGAGACTTTTGTGGTCAAAGCTGTGCATGTAATATGTATATTCATGTGCATTAATAGTTTTCCTTCTGAATAACTTCTAAATTCATTGGTTGACTTAAACATTATGTAATATAAAGGAGGAGGTCTTCAAAACATTTTCAAGTCAGGTGTCATGATATTTGATGGCAGGTTGAGGGAAAGACTGATTCTCTGCCACCTAATAAAGTGAAATGTTTTACATAATTGAGCTCTGTTTTATCTGGTTTTTCAATTACTTGAATGCAAAAACCATTGAAGGACAATTAGAAAATATAGGAAACCAACCTAACATTTTTTATGTCTGTCCAGTCAGTTATGATGTTGACAGATTGTTCCTGTATTTATATTCTTGTGGAGGTTATTATTTTTTAAAATTATTTTATTTATCCTATAAACAACAAGAAAATAAGAATAAATATTTTTACTAGATAGTAGAACAATAGGCAATGAGCCCAATTCAATAGAATACTCCAGTAATACATTAGACAAATTAGACAAAGAAAAGGGTAGGACAAAGCCTTTTCCACAAAGGTAGCAAATGAGAAAAACAAGGCTGTGAAATAAAACCTGACAAAGTGCTGTAATCAGGACACCTTCATATTTCAACATACCAGAAGGAGTCTGACCTTATTAATACAGAGACAAGGCAGCACAGGGAGGGCAAACAGTGGGGAACATTGCTGGTAGCAGAGGTATCTGGTAATGCCAGTGAGAGGTGAAAAGTTAATCAGAGTACAGCAGTTTCACTCTGCTGCTGCAGGAACCTAGTTGCACCTCTCTTTAGAAAAATAATCTCTTTGACCCTTCAAAACTAGATCCCTCTGGTGCTGATTTTTTTGTTCTCCCCTCAAGGTATCCATTATCTTCTGCTTGTTCAGAAAGCTGGTGTCCTTGTTGTGCCACTTTGTCTGCGCCCTATGAAGGCAGAAACGTGTAAGATGGCAGAACAGAGTGGGGGCTTGTTAGCTGGAGTGAGTCCATGACAGCAATGAATTATTCCTTGCTGTTTGGTGAAGCAGGGAAGGGGGAAAGGATGAATACAGATGGAGCAGTGAAAAAAAAGAAAATGCAGGAACAATTTACTTTGCCCAGTTAACTCAATTCTCTTGCCTTTATCTCTTCCACACATAATGGTGTGTGTCAGCTCCACTAGAAGTAGAAAAAAAATACTTCTACAACAATGAGGAACTCTGAGAACACTGGAACTGATCTCAGAAAGAGACTGTGGTAGACAGAAGTAGAAGGTGGAGGTCTTCAAGGCCTCCTGCTGTTTGTTTCTTGTCTTTGTTTCTCTTGGTGTTCTTTTTTGTTTCTTTGCTTGTTACATATTTCTGTGTACTTACAAATTTATTCTCTTTGTAAATATTCAAATATTTGTTCTTTTGTTGTTATTCAGGAAAGCTGAAGTCAATATGGCACTCCCATCTTTACACATAATATTACATATTTTTCAGCCAGTAAAGGAATTTTCAGTCAAGCAGAGTTATGTAAAATATAGAAGTATGAACAGTGTCATTTAATTCAAATACAGAATTCTGTAGGATAAAAACCATGGTACCTAAATTACCTCTTGAGTCTGTCACAGGAAAGAAGGCATAGATCGGATACACTTAATCACTATAATTAACTAGTTTACCTTTATATCTCTGATTACCTGCAGATCATAAGGCTCTGTTTTCCTTTATCTCTTTTTACAGTAGAATATAATTCCTTTTGTGAATGTCACATTGGTTTTGCTCTCTGTGACAATGGAATTAACTTCTTGGCCGAATGGCAAATTTATTAGTTCAACATGTACTCACAGTATAGTTAAAAATTCAGAATGAGCTAAAATTAAATGCTTCCCATATGAGACAATTTCTTTTCCTGAACTTGAGTTAATTTATAATAGAGTTAATAAAATTTTTTCTTTAAGTGTATCTTGTCAGAATGAGTGAAAGCAAACTTTGAAAAAAAAATTTATTTGAAATATTCTCAATTTGCTTTTTACACTTTATGAAAGAGAAACTGGCAATTTGTGATTTATCTAACAAAATTAGTTATTACCTTCAGGTTCAGTTGCACCACGTGCCTTTGATTGTAGAATTATTACTTTATTGGAACTTAATGGGATGATGCTGTGGTTGATGGTAGATACCTGTAGATACCTTAGCCTGTTCCAGTTGCAGGATTAAATGCTAAAATCTCATTGAAAAACTTCAGCATAATGTATTTTGCCTTGTTAACTTGGAAAAGAAGACGCATGCTCTGGTAGAGTGATGAATTTGTAACTCTAGAGAACTGCACTTGAGCTCAGCTTTGTGTCTAGCAGCCTCCCTGATGGAATCTATGTGTCAGTAGCCACAATTTTTTATTTTAGTCTTTTTTTGTGGTCTTGTCTCATTTTGAAAGTATCTTAGCAAAACAAAAGCTGTGTGTGTGAAGTCTGAGCTGACTGTACATATGATCATTTAATGTGCCAAAAGTGACGTATGCAAACTCTGTGAGTAAAATTTCTTCATTGCTTTAAAGTTACTTTGTTTCTTTTTAAGCTTTATCAGCAGCACTATTATGTAAAACACATTGTTGAAAGAAAGTGACTTTTGTAGTTGAAGCTGTGCTGTCAGCAAGTCTTAGATTACTTAACTGAGTGCATTACTAGAATTTTTTTCTACAGTTACTAACGTACTAAAATAAATTATAGTTACTTTTAAACATAACAGAGGCATTGCCATTTGTAAATTAAAGTACTGTAATGTAATGTAATTGTAATGTAAATTAGTATAAATCAGTGTATTCATCTGTATAGAGTCTGGTCTGCCCTCACACTACTACTTTGCACTGCCTACTGCTAATTTTTCCTTGTGGTTTAGAAACAGTTTTATGTTGGATGTTAATGGTCATTATGATGTGTCTATTTGTGTGTATAAATATACATATTTAGGAAGATATAGATATAGACATAAATATATTTATGCACAGACACACAAAAATTAGTAACTGTCCTGGAACCAGAATCTACATTCCAAATGCTCACTGATTTCAGGAAATATGGCACACATATGGATAAGACCCACAAAGATGTTTCAGTGCTTTTTGGATTCCTTGGTGATATGGAGTGATCTGTCACAGGCATGCTTTCACTGATATTGTCAGGTTTACTGTATTTTATTTTAAAAGGTCCTTAACACGTAAAAATTAATTTATTGTGTGCACACGAAATAGCTGCCCAATGTTTTGCTCATCTCCTTTGTCAGGGAGTCTGAAACTCTTTGATGTTTCAATGCTAAATACCATAGTTTGCCAGAGCACGCCCTGTCCTCTCCTCTGTTCCCAAATGCTTCCTATCCTGTATTCAACCTGTTAAAATGTACTGAATATCTCAATGTTATAATCTAAATAGATTTGTCGTTATGCTGGAATGTGCCTTAATAACATGGGAGGGTTATTGTTTAAATTTAAATATTGTTTAAAAGAACATTTATAGCTGTTATATATTGCTCCTTCAGGAGCCTTACCTGGAAAGCTAAAGCTGTCTTAGTTATTGCAGTCCTGCCTAGTTTGGTGCAGAATTATGCTGCCAGAACAACCTGTATTAGACTGATCTGGAGGAACTGGGATGAAATCACTCTGGAGCCATTGTAGCCAATGGACATTTCTGTGTTCCAGCTCATTTTTGTATTCAAAAGTAACCAAATGAAAATAAAAGCTGAAATAAACCTGAAATAAAAGAATGACTTCAAGTACTTCAAATGTGGGAGTCCTCCCTTTCCTGGTGAGATGTTTAAAATTAGTCTGAAATATCTAAGAGAAAAAGTTTTGAGCGTATTCAACCAGCAATTAAGAAAAAAATATCATTTCCCCCCTCTTTTAACTTAAAATGTTCCATTTCACTTCAGTGTAAATGTAATTAATCTTCAGATTAAAAGTTGAACATGTACAATAAACAATTCATTCCAGAAGAGATTTAATAAATTCATGAGTCAGGGTGAGTAGAAAAATGTGATTTTGATGAATGCAAGCAAAGTGTGGAAAAGGGAGAAGTACCATATACTGTTTTTTTTCTCTTGTTGATTTTGAAAGCAAGCGAACTGCTGGCGATGCAATATGGCAGGTTACTGCAACTCCGTGTTTTGTGTCCATGGAAGATTCTGATTTTTAGAGATTCTGATGTTTCAGTCAAGTTTTTCATTAGGAGTTAAGACTGTCAACATCAAAATTAAACTAGGTGTCGAGAGAAGTAGGGCTGCAATCTGGAGTAGGGCTTTCTCACTGCTGGTCTGCTCTGCTATGGACTCCAGAAGGTTACACAAAGGGTGTAAAATTTGAGAGAGCATTTTCTGCTAGAAATTGGACTTCCAGACTATAGGCCAGTCTTTTTATCATCTGCTATATCCCCCCGCAGCCAGCTGTCCTCTGATGATTATAATTGATTTTAAATGGACTGTTCTGCAGTACATTAATGGTTTGCATCTTGGTGTATTTATTAATTTCATTCTTTATCAAAATGCTGCCTTGTGGGATCCAGTTCTTGATGGGAAATAATAGACCAAATGTTTGTTTGCTCAGAGATTAATAGCTGGGTTTCACCTGATTTATTAAGAGTCCAGTTTTTCAATTATATTTGTGAACTAAAGGACATAAAAGTTCTCTTATCTGTGCATAAAAGATGCTAATGTATAAAATAAGGTACAGTATGTGTATATCTGTTAGTAACACAATTTAGTTGTTTTTTTTTGTTTTGTTTTGCTCTGTCCTGGTGAAGTAATGGTTGTAATGCTAGCTGCAGTAGGAGTTCTTACTTAGAGGGTCCAGGTTTAAAGATGTGCAGAGAGTTATTGGAATATAGAAATCCTATCTGCAGTGTTTTTTCATACTAATGAAGTATTAATAGTCTTCTGAATTGGCTGCTCAGGCCAAGTTCAGATTGTTCAATACCTTTTTTCTTTCTTTTTCTCTTTACAGGAGACTCTAGATTTGAGGAGAGTCTTATTTTTGGGGTAGACAATGGCCTTTTCTTGATGTTGCTGAATTATCACAGTCTTACATTATGCTGAGTACTGAGTCAATATATCATGATGAGAAGTCAGGGCCCAATTTCAGGAAAACAGCTCATGAACACTTAAATGTGTTCAGGCTTTTCACCCCTTCTCTTATGCCAAATTTGGTCGACAAATTGCATCAGAGGTTAGTTGGTTATTTGCTGGAAACCCTTTTTTTCTTACAGACCTCATGTTCTGCATGTTAATATCTTTCTGCAGTATAGCACCCTGTGTGGAAGAGGTCCAGATAAGTAACCTCTAAAGCCTTGGATTTCTTCCAAAGTAGTTTATTGGTTTTCTATTTATAGCTATGTGCCTGTCCATGTGTTATGTGCCTGACCTGTGGGATCAAAGCTGGGCAATGAAGCCAGTGCAGCTGCTCTGCTGGGAGTGTGCTTGGGAGTGGATTCACCCCATGGCAGTGATTTCTCCCACCCCTGTCTCCGTGAAGCTGCATGCTGCTGAGCCCTGGGTGTGGTGGAAGGCAAACCTTTGGACTGTCTTTCCCTTGATAGAGGCACTTATTTGTCTTCCTCAGCCAAGTATACCTGCATATGGATCTTGTAAAATGTCTGAGATAATTATAGTTATATAAATCTTTCTTTCAAATACAGATTCAAAAGAAACTGGGCAGACAGGGACTGCTGGACAGTGTGTCTTCTTGTTTGCTCTGAAAACACATTAAAGGACGTGTTGTTTGCAGAATTAATTGGTGATTCTCTTGTTTCACTGGGTAGCTGTAGGACTAAATATTTACTGATGTTTTTGCTTTAAACTTTAAAGACTGTTTGCACACAGTCTTGAAAGGTGAATGAAATAAGCCAACTTGAAGTAGAGGCTAAGGATTATTTTTGCCTTGCATGCAGTTCAGACATTATGGCAGAAGTAATATAGTGTAGAAGTCTAAATCAACACAATGTGACGTGATGTGACATGATCAGCTTGTTCTCTGATATAAGTCTTGGTTCCTTCTGCAGAAAAATGAAGCTATTTGAGAATGAAGAAAATGCATGCTGCAGCTCAGACTCATGGTGTATCTAGTGTGCCTACCAGTGGGCAGTGGCATGTTTCCCATCCTCTTTAGCAGAGGCCACATCCCAGCCTGTTTGCTCTAGCATCTGCTGTGGACATATTTTTGAAGGCTTTGTCTAATCTTTTTTTAAACCTCCTGCTGCTGTTTGCTTTCACCGCCTCCCATGGCAACAAATTCCAGATGCTTAATATCATCTTCATAAAAGAGTACTTTATCTTTTTGAAACTTAACTCCTGGAAGTTTCAATAAACATCCACTATTTCTGGTATTGTGGTACTTGGTGAATAGTTTTGCCTTCACTATACATGATGCTCATGTGTAGATATTGTACCCCTTGGTCATATTTCTTCTCCTCTCCAAACTATGGACTCCTACCTGTTTTTTGTCTGTCTTCCTAAAGCGACTGTTCCAGCCTGTTGATAATTTTGGTTATTCTTTTTCTAGTGGTTTCTCAGTTCCTGTATATGTGCGACTGATTGGTCCTACCTGCTTGTAGCTCTTTTCCCTTTTTGAAATTTAACCTATTTAACCTATTTTTGTTGACATACTCCCTCAAGTCAAGAACATTTTGAAAATTTAATCTAGCCTTCCAGTATGCTTTCAATTTGTTCTGCTTTGGTTTTGATTGAAAATTTAATAAGCACTTTTCATTTCTACTCCATAATTTAGATTGTTAATGGAGACATGAACAAAAACATATACACAGCAGAATCTTCTGAATCTTTTCTAAAACATTCTCCCATTTTTCCAATGAGATTAAAATTTCAACCAGCTTTACACCTCACCTGTAATAAACAGGACATAGTTGCTGTGGTTTGTAAGAAAGCTTTTATTAAAGGTGAGAGTACATATTATTTTCAGCTTCTTTAGCAGGGTAATAGGGCTCGTGACTAGGAAAGATAGAAATCAGAATTGATCAGTGTGACTTTTTCATGACAAAGCTTCGTACCTTCTAAGTATCTAGATACATTCTAGAGAATGAAGCGAAAACAACTACTTTATTGTTTCCCAGCTTCTACTGTCTGCTCACCATTTTTTCTTGAATATGGGTAACAACACTTTTGCTATTTCCAGTCTTCTGATACTTCACTCAGGCTTGTGAGTTTTCAGAGGTGAGTCCTAATGGTTCATTGTCCGTTTCAGCCACAACCTTGAATACCCAGGGATGAAGCTAAGTAGGTCCAGCCAATTTTAAAATATTTAACTTACCTTAGCACCCTTGAATCTGTTCCTTTCTATTATTTTTAAGAGGATTTTAAGTGTTGATTGGCATTAATCATACTAGCTGGGAGATTTAAGGCTGCAATGAAGATTATTAGTGTATGCAGATTCCAGATTAAAGGGAAATAGTATTTATAGCAATGTTTTTCTCTAATAAACACACATGATGATTTTAAGAAGCAAGGGTAATCCAGGAGTGATTGCTAATTCTTGAAGTCCAGTTCCTTGCTATCTTTGGCAGGTGTTTTGTAGCATGTCACAGAACCTGACTCATAAACAGATCTTTAAGGGCTGTTGAACAGTTATGGGTTTGCAGATGAGTGTTTTTGTTGTCACATTTGTGTTCACATGTGTTGCAGGAAAAAACAGACTACTGAAATGGCCAAAGATGTGAAAACCTGCCTCTTAGAGCCTCAGCAGTTCTGACAAGCATATATAAACTCTGTATTGATGTGGTGGATAAGCCTTCTTTAGGCTTTAAACAGGTATAAAAAAATTAAGCACAAATTCAAAGCTATGACATGTTTTGTTGTTATGTGTGCAGTTTTCTCAGTAGATGCAGCATTGCAATTTCATGGCTCCTGATTTGGGAGAGAAGGACATTTTTGTACTACATTGGAGGAAGAATAAACTTGTGATTAAAATTAGTGTCTCACAGAAATGCCTGTTGTTTGTGAGGAAACAGGAAGGTTTAGGAGCCAGTGAAGTGTTCTTAATAGCTTTTGAGCAACAGGAGTGCAGTGGTGATGGAGGCCTTTTGCTTGCTCTCATTCTCAATTCTGCATTGGTATCACAGGCTCTGATGCAACCTTGACAATAGGCTATCCTTCTTCTTTTTAATAAACAATCAGTTAGGGTCCTTCCCAGGTTAAACTTCAGTCAGAACAGTACTGTGTTGCATACCCATTGTGCAGCTTTTGCTCTTCATCTCACTGTCTCCCTAGACGGAGCATGAAAAAAATCTCCATGCTTTGTTTTGGTAAATGCACTTTTTGGTGAATTGATTTTAACTTAGGTATTGTTTAAGCTAGTTGAGTCAGATGAAAGAAACACATTTAGTCACAATATTTTTGCTAGTCCTTGTTCCTGCAGGAGTTTGTTTCCCAATCTTCCATAAGCTCTGAACAAATCTTTCTCTCATGGAACTGAATTTCTGGGCTTGCACATCAGCACACTCAAGCTAGCCTGGCCCTGGGACTCTTAGCATCTGTAGCAGCCTTTAGATATGTAAAAGAGAGAATGAAATGGACTGTTCACTGTTTTCCATGAGTATGGGAAGGAAAAATAGAATTGTTGCAGCTTAAGAGGCTTAAGTTAGGTATCAGTCAGGTGCTTAGATATAGTATGGGATTGCCTGAAAAGACTACAAAGTCTCTTTAAACTGTAGATTTTTGGGGACAGGTAAAAAAATTCTGTTAGAATTAATATTTGTACAAATTGTATATGGACAGATGGACTGCATAAGTTTTAGACATCCCTCACGACCCTGTATTCTGTAATTAAGGGTTGAAGACTGAAAGCTTGAATGCTGAGGCTTTTACTGAAGGAAGCAGAAGGATGGGTCTGATAAGCTATGAGGGATCCCAGTTGCCAAGGGGATATGCAACAAGATAGCATCAAACAAGCAGCCTGCCCAATCCCACCAATGGAAGAGTCTGAAGAGCAGCCTGGCAGGTTCCTTCTGGTCTGTCAATGGTGGGAGCGCTTTGATTTTGTATTCTTTCATGAAGCCTGCTGTTACTTGCACATACACACACAGAGGCATGCATGGATGGTATAATATAACAGGGATGTGGTCTGCTATAATCTGTTTCAATTAGGAATATCTTATTTGGAAATTGTCAGCATTATGTCCACGTGCGTGAAAATAGACTTATTGCCAGTGTCAAAAGATAGGCTCGGAAGACTTGTTTGATGCAAGTAGATATTTTTTATTCTTTCTTTTCTAATATAAATATCAATTTTAATGTAAGCAATTTCCAAATATTGGTTTAAAATGTAATATATAGATTTAAAAGCAATGAAAACCCCACCACTCAGCAGAAGTAAGTTCAACATGAATTGTAACACTATTTAAAATCCTCCTTATTATCTGCAATTTTTTTAATGGTCTTTACTTCACCCAATCAGAACTGTGGCTAAAAATCTAGCGTTAGGAAAATCACAAACTTTGAATTTTTGCTTTATTTTATTTACTATTTTGTGCTATTCTTAGTTCAAAGAAAAACTACTGCAGTCATAGGGAGGTTTTGTATGTTGTTTTAAAAGGTTCCCTATGCTGTTCGCAACCATACTGTTAAGCTGCTACTTAAGGGAAAGTGAAATAGTTAATCCATTAGAATTGTCAAAGATAACTGCATAATAAAAAGGAGCTGTGAAAATAAGAGCAGTAAAATGGGTTTGTCTGGTTCCATCTTGCTTTCAGTGCTGGTAGAATAGCAGTGGTCTTACTAGTGGTACTAACTTTCTGCTGCTTACAGTGAGCAGCAGTCCCTCAAACTGCAGGGCTTGACGAGCTGTATATATACAGAACTGAAAAAAACCCAGGGGTTTAACCTTCATACAATTTCCAACTACAACACAGAAGCTGAGAAACCTTGAATATGTTCCCCAAAATTACGTGGAATGGAAATGAATGCTAGATTAGGAGGCTCCATTCACAATTATTTTGACCTTCTCTTTCCATGTTGCTTTAACTTGAGCGCCTAGAAATTGCTACCACAAGATTTCCTGATATTGAACTTAAGGCACCTGTTTCAGCTACTTTTTTTTCCCCCACACCCCCCTCCTCCTTGTGATAGTTTATTATTGTTGGTACACTGTAGATTTTATATGGATTCGGCCTTCAAGCTTTAAGCAAGTTAAAAGGTTTCTCGAGATGTTTTGTGACTTACAGCACATGTGATAGAGGTACTGTGGCCACCTTTTAGTGAAGCATCTCCTGCTGTCTCTAGGTGTGCTGGCCCAGCCTCGAAGGCTGATATGGACCCTGCTGGTCCAGTGCTCTGTAGTTGCTGTGCTGCTTGCATGGCAGTGGAACAAGAAGATGAGAGTTATTCCCTGGAGCAGTAGCATGAAGTCTTTCACACTGTGTGGCAGCTAGGATGCTTGTGCTACAAATTTACCCAGAGTAACTCAGAGCTAGTCCCAGTGTGTAGAATGGCTGCAGTTATCCTGATCTGGGAGGAAGAACTCTGTTGTTGTAAGCCCTGCTGGGTCACATCCCCTGCTCTTAGGGGTAGAAAACGAGCCCAGACTCTGTTTGGCTTGCTGGTTATGGGAGTAGCTTTGCTCTGCTGCTGCCATGGTGATATGTTCAGTATGTGGAGGAACCTGCATCAAACAGTTTCTGCAAATACACTTGTAAAAAAACTGCATGAGAGAGACAATGGTCATCTGAACAGGAGTGGGAAACATCCTGATGAAGAAATGGCATAGACCAGTGTCCCAGACCTGAATACCTACTTTACTTTGGCACTTCTTAGTTTTTCTAGCCAGTTGGATGAGGCTATGAGACAGTGTTTAATAATTTTCTCCTAATTTCCACTGTGCATGTGACTACAACCTTAGCTCTGGACATGCAGGTGCAGTAATTTCTAACTATTTTCAAATGTTGCCGTGATTCTACCTAGCAGCAGGAAAAAAACTTCCCAAATTTTATTTATTTCATAAATAGGCTCTATTATGGCTGAAGAACATTTTCTTATGCTGCATTCTTTTAATATTTTAGTTCATCTATTAGAAATACAGATTTAAATATGTATCTGAAATGTATAAAAGTGTCAAATATGCATTATATTTAAAATAGCCATATAGCCTGAGCCACACATTCAGTGTGTTAGAGGAAAAGATACATTGGTCTCTAAATTTCAGATGAGTTTTTTGTCTGATGAAATTGTTTACTCTGTTTTAGATTTTCACGGACTGAAATAAAATGTGTATATTGGATTTGTTCTGAAATGCTTGAGCATGTTTCACCTGACAAGTGCACTAGCTGGGAAGTTTTGGAAGCTTATTTATAAAAAAAAAAAAGTTAGGTCTTTTCTTTATGTGTATGGGAAAATTTTCATATTACTCTAAAACTTACTGCCTCTTGAACAAAATGTCAGGAACAATGGAAATACTATGGAATTGATTATCAGCTGCAAGCATGATGTTGTTTTCTTTCCTTTACGCTTTTCATGCTTTCCCATGCACTTTCCCTCTTTCCCATTCCTTTATAAGGCTTTTTCCTTTATGTGACATTTTAATTACGGGGCTATAATGAAAAAAAGAAAATAACTATGGCAACAGAAGTTAGACATTTATATTTTTATATATTTGTGCAGATTTACTTCAGTAGAAAAATGCACAGTGTATTTGTTTGAACATTTGGTTTCAGAATAGAATATACTTTATGTTTATGCAGCTATGTAAATTGCATGTCAAAAGACGGTCTTTAGGCATTCTCACATTTACCCAGGGTGCTACCAGGTGCATCTGATCTATTACTGCAAGATTTCATAAGGTAGTGCTATGCCATGTTTTAATATTTAATCTGAGATGTGGAGGGCATTACCTTTCATACTGAGCAACAGTCTCCCATCATTTCCTTGAATCTCATCTATCATCATAATTTGTTTTCATTATATTATAAATACTGTGGGGCAAAGACTTGCCAATGTGTCTGAGTGACTGTGACAGTCAGGGTGACAATGTCAGGTACTTTTTGTAGCAATAAAAAAAGACTTTTCTCTTCAGTCTTCTTGTAATGACATGCTTTATTTCAGCCAAACACAACAAAACTTTTGAGTGCTATCCCAAGTGTGTGCTTTACCTGTGAGGTGCAATCAGAAAATACGTAGTTAATGTAGGAGTCATTATTTTAATGCATAATGCTTTCCTTGTGATACAAACAGAAAGCAGTTTAAATTGTGAATACTATGTGTGACATGAATTATTTAACAGTACTTGAGAGATTTAAAATACATCTCAAGGTGATACATGAAGGACAGTTTTGAGAGTGTTTTCAGCCTGAGGTGTGTTTCATGTTGACAGCTATGGCAGTAAGATCTTCAAACAAGTTTGGATCTTATATAAAAGTTTTAGAGTCTCAAGTTGTTGACTAGAATGTGCTCATGCCATTAAAACTTTTTTAATCTTAATCTCTTTCAGTCCCAGCAAAGATGCATTGTGATCTTTGCACTGGTATGCTGCTTTGCAATTCTGGTTGCACTGATATTTTCGGCAGTGGATATTATGGGAGAAGATGAGGATGGACTCTCAGAAAAGAACTGTCAAAATAACTGTCGGTAAGAGGTAACAAACAAAACTTCTCTTTTGGGGTGGAAAGGAGCATATGTGTGTTATGTAAGGGCATGAAGTAATTGCCATAGTCCTGTGGTGTAATTGGGAAGACCAGCTCACAGAGGAAGAAATGGTTTCTACTTTTTGAATTTCTGGTTTGGGAGGTTAGTTCAACACAATAAAGCACACTTTTTGAAGTTATTTTTTGTGGTATGTTTTGAACAAGACTCTTGTATTAGATCAATTATTTTGTAAGCCCGAGTCAAAGCCCATTAAGTTTCAGTAATTGAGTACTGAGGTGGATCACATAGTTCTAAATTCTTTCATGTCTTTTTCTCATCAAGAGCACTTCTTACTTTCTCCAGAAAGGTCACCAATCCCTTTTGACCTAAGATTGCTGTCCCTTCTGTGTAGGGGGAGCTTTTGTATGTTCCTGTTTGATTCATTCCCTTTATAGACATAGTGGTTTACCTATGAACAGTGAAAGAAAATAGCGATATGGTCGGAAATATGAGTGTTGACAGTGTTGGATTAAGATTTGCCTCAGACACCTGCCATGGTTGTGTATATCTTTTAACTTTTGTTTCTGTCAGTTTTAAGTAGGTGATAAATTTTTTGGGCCTTTCATTTCCAGACTGTGAATCTCATTTTGCTGCTCCTCACTGTCAGCTTCCTCCATGAATCTGTTCATTAGTGATGACCAATGCTTTTCCTGGGTCACATTGTCCAAAGTCCTCTTCTGTCCACCAATAAAGCTGATTTAAAAATGATTTGTGGACTTCATTCCCAGTTGTATTCTGTTTGGGATTTTTTCCCAAGACTTCAACTTCTACACAGAGCACCCTTTCTGATCCATTTTGTGGAAAAAAACCGTAGTCATTGTTAAATAACTTGCCAGAAATCCATTCTAACCTGATCATGGAATTGCTGGAATCAGAGTGGCCCTCTGGGCATCCTCGAGTCCATGACCCCACTCAGAACAGAGTCAGCTACAGCAAGTTGCTCAGGCACGTGCACAGTCATGCTCTGTGTAGCACCAAGCGTGGAGTCCACAGCCTTTCTGGGCATCCTGTTGCACTGATTGTGCAAAATCTGCCTGGCTACCAATGGCTGGGCATACAGTGAGTAGGAGATAATTGACATTTGTGATTTAGAATAATTAGATGAAAGATTAATGCTTCTTTGAGCCTTTGATCCTCATTTCTGATAGTCTTTGTTGGTTTTTTTGGAAAACTCTGTCGGGACAGTGCTTTTTTATGCTGCACCTGTCACACTGCAGACAGCACTAATTCAGAATCCAGAAAATTTGATTTTGTTTTCTCAATTATAATAGGTTTTTATAATATTTTTTGCATGCTGCTTTAAGAAGAAGAAAATAAAAACAAACCAAGAAGATTCTTTAAATCTGTATCTCCTTTCAAATGGAATATACTTGCAACATCAGGTGGCTTTGTCCTGAAACCAGCTGTCCTTCTGGCAATTTTTTCCCAGAATTGTTCTTTGGTTTGGTTTTGTTCACTTCATTAGATGCCTACAGGTCTGGGCAGCCCACTGATATCTTCTCTGAATTTTCTAGAGTTCAGCCAGCTTTCTTCTCCCCATCAGGGTCTTAGATGTCTTTCACTGTGAGATGTTGCCTTCCAAAATTTTTGAAGATCCTGCATGTGTCACCTCTACACCCACTGTCTCCATTTGTGAATCCTTGACAGAACTAGGTCAGATGAGGGGAAAGTCTTTCTGCTCATTGGCTTCAGTGTGCTGCACACAACTTCAACACACACAGAGACTACTGCGCCATGTTTCCTCTTAGTTGTATCAACTAATGGTTCCCATTTTGTTCTGGGTAGCTGTGGAGGCCTAGCCAAGGAAGGACTTCACGTTCCTCACTTTGTATTCTTCCGAGAGAAAAAACAGAGTTGAAGTGATACACAGTAGTGTGAAAAACAGGGATATTATTTTTTCCCATGTGAGAGGGTAATTTCTTCTATTTGTATGAGTTACAGCAGTCTGCCTTTCTAAAGAATACTTGCTTTTGCTCAGTGTGTTTTGTTGGTTCACGTGTCAGTCTTTTCCTCTCCTGGGTTGTGTTGGAGGAGCCTGGGACTAAATTCAGTGCCTTGACTTTAAGCATAAGAGTCAATTAAACTGCTCTGCATTTACAGGGATAGAAGTGAACTCAGACCCCAGCACTATTTTGAGGTGTCTTTCACAGAGCGATTCAAGTGCCTGATTTAGCTACTAATGCCTGAGCCAGAAGGCACATAAATGCTGTTTATAAACTGCCTAAACCATTTCTAATAACAGTATCTAAGTGCTGGCAACTGCTACCTGCTAACATTGAACCCTTCTCTGCACGATGAAACTGGAGTCCTTCATGTGTTAAATACATTGCAGACTTAACTGAAGTGTCACAAATCAATTGCTGCCAATGACATATATTTAGTACTTCGGCTAAGCACTTTTAATAAGTAAGACAAGAGTTATTGAATTCTTACATTTCTGCTGTGTGAGTAGTTTCACTGACATTCGGGAAGAGGTGCTTACATTTGCAGGATGCGCTGAGACAGAATGGTAATAGATGATCTTTTTTTTTATGATGAAATGTTTGTCAAATATCAGTTTATATGTATGAGCCTAGAATTCTTTTTTTGGTTTGAACTGATTGAATTCATAAAGAATGTTGATGGGAAAGGATGCTCTTGATTTGAGAAGAACTTTTTTGATGGTTTGTTAATGGCTGTTTTCCTTGGAAAATTTCATTTCTGTGGTTTTATTTTAAGGGAGAATACACCTGAAACAGAACTGTGGTCTAGCAATATTCTTTGGCTAGAAGTTTTTGGGGCTTTTGTCAAAAAATAGAATTTTTAAGAGAGAGAAAGAGGATGTAAGAGGAAGACATTTTGAGAGTCTAGAGCCTTTTGTATCCTGAGAGGGGAAACCTTGAGGTATGTTGCAAGTTGTATTTTCCAGTAAAGCTTACATCTTTCTTTGTTGTTGCAATTGGATTGTTCAGGAGCACAAATGCAGCCTTTCTGATCTGCTTGCTGTAATTCAACATGAGACTCCTTTTCCATAAACCATTCCTTAAACTCTTATTATGTGGGGAATACTTACTGCATATGTTCCCAAAATGACCTTTCTCTTTATTGATGTTTTTATTTCTCTTGGGAGCTTTGTAACAAAAATAAGTCAGGGAGTGGAAAATCAGGCTTTTTTCACATATATTCTCTGATTGCTGGAGGGATTGATGCTACCCATCCTATTAAAAGGATTATAAACTGATTGAAATTTAAGGAAAAGAAAAGGTAGCAATGACTGTGAAGAGTTGAGGCTTTGCAGTTTGTGCTTGGTATGTGATGGAAATAATTCTCTTGAGACATCCACGTTAATGTTGTTAGGCAGCCCTGATGGATGACACTGGTTAAGAGGATATGCTTAGCAGTCTGGGAATTTTGCCTGTCTTGCCGTGGGTCCATTAGACACTATAAAATTAGATTATTGTAATTTGAAAATAGTACATTTTAATGGCTGATATATTGTGAATGTATCTTGGCTAGTCTCTGATGTAACGTCAGTTAAGACTTACTTGACTTCGTTGGAATTGACCAGTAAACTCTAAAAATGGCAATTTGGGAAACAGAAGAAATTACAGTTATTAAGATACTGACTCTGCTATCCAAACTATTTGAACCAAGGTCATTTTGATTTATTAGTAGTAACTTGAGCTGTTCCAGGTTGAATCTGAGCCTCTTCTCCTGCATGGTGGTGGTGATAGTCATGCTAGGGTTCCTACAGAGTTTGCACATGCCCTTAATTATCCTTGTCTCACTGGCTTTTCCAATATCCGTGGAAACAGTTGTAGTAGCTGGCATAGCTCCTACCTCTGGCTGTGGGTTTGGCCCTATCTCTTGAGAGGGACTGCAGAACAAGGTGGAAAGGGAAGCAATAGTAGCTACTTTCCATACTTCCCAAGCTAAAACTAGAACTGTTTTCATGATAATTTTTTTCTTTAGTATTGCCTTTCACTGATGATTATTGGAAGGATTTTCTTGCTTTCTGTTTGTGTGTGTTTTCAAGGCAGATTCTGTCTTGCATTCTGTTCCAATGATGCTGTTTTGATCATTTCTCCTCAGAGTAAAATATGACGAAAGTACCTTGTTTTTTTGTATTTGGATTTTTGTTGAGGGAATTTGCTGTTCTGTATGACAGAAGTGGCAAAGCCTGTTCAGTTCACTTCTTGATTGGGGGGAGGCTTTGGCCAATTCTGCCCTGTAACAAGTAGGTGATGATACTTGCGCAGTGTTTATGCTTTCTTTAGATATTGTTTGGTTGGTTTTTGATAAGGGTTCATATCCTAGAGAGGAGCTGAATCTTCCTGTTGACATGCAAAGCTTTAGAATTCAACAGTACCCTGCAACATTTAGTTTCAAAGATTAAATCTAGTTGTATACAATAATTATTTATATTGAACAGTTATTATGCGTTGCATTCATTGCTTTCAATTTCTTTAGATAGTTATTCTCTGGTTGTGAAAGAGGGCCCACAATTGATTTTTTCTGTTGCTTTATAAATCTTTCTTTCAACTACTCTGCTATTTCACTAAATAGGGTTTTGCAGCACTATTAAATAAGCATACTGCAGCACATGCTTACGTTCATTTACCTTGGAAGTGCTTTGCCCCTGGCTTATTGTGGAGGAGATTTTCTCTGTGCTGCGTGGGCTCTGAACATAGCAAGGTTTATATTGACTGGTTTCTATTTAATAAACAAACTATGACAAGCATAATAGTCAAATGTCTAAACAGAACAAGATGCTCAGATTTTGAAAACAAGCCTGTTAAAGAGCAACTGAAGATTTCTATTTACAAAACAACTATTCTACTTGGCATAAAAATGCTGTCTGTCAACATGATGGACTAGAGGATCAAGTCTACCCTCAGTCAGTTTGCAGACAGCTGAGCAGGAGTGTTGATCTTCTGGAGCGTAGGAAGGCTCTGTGGAGGGATCTGGACAGGATGGATCAATGGGCCAAGGCCAAAGGTATGAAGTTCAAGTGCTGGGTTCTGTCCTTGGGGTTACAACATCCCCAGGCAGTGCCAGAGGCTGGGGGCAGAGTGGCTGGAAACCTGCCTGGAGGAAAAGGACCTAGGGGTGCTGGTTCACAGCAGCTCAACATCAGCCAGGGTGTGCGCAGGTGGCCAAGAAAGCCAATGGCATCCTGGCCTGGATCAGCAATAGCACGGCCAGCAGGACCAGGGCAGGGATTGTCCCCCTGTGCTCAGCACTGGTGAGGCCACACCTCGAGTGCTGTGCTCAGTTCTGGGCCCCTCACTGAGGGAAGGACATTGGGGTGCTGGAGCATGTCCAGAGAAGGACAGTGGAGCTGGCAAAGGGTGTGGAGCACGAGTCTTGTGAAGAGTGGCTGAGGGAGCTGGGGTTGCTTAGACTGGTGAAAAGGAGGCTCGGGAGTGACCTTATTGCTCTCTTCAACCACCTGAAAAAGACTGTAGCCAGTCAGTCTCTTCTCCCACATGGCAAATGACAGAATTAGAGGAAATGGCTTCAAGTTGTGCCAGGAAAGGCTCAAGTGGGATATTAGAAAAAGAATTCTTCATCAAAAATGTTATCAAGTGTTGAAACAAGTTACCTGGGGAAGTGGTAGAATCACCATCCCTGGATGTATCTAAAAGACATATAGATACAGGACTCAGGGTCCTGGTTTAGAGGTGAACAGGGTGGTCCTGATTTAGTGGTTGAACTTGGTGATCTTAAGGTCTTTTCCAACCTTGATAATTCTATGGTGACTGTTTTCCACTTGGTTTTGGGTGATGTAGAGAATGAGCTATAAAATCACCTAATTTTTGAGATGATCTCTTTTTGCAGTTATTTTTATTTTTGCAACAAAAGAAGGAATATACTTTCAATTAAAGTTTCTTGGCTGGACGCTGCGAAGACCTGGTGTACCTCCTGCAAGTTCATTCAACATCCCAAGCCGGGGAGGGAAATCACTGATTCAGCAAACTTGCACAAGGAAAGAATTCCAACTATCCTACCTTTTATTTTTCAATTTTCAAAATGTGTTTCAATGGAAAAGATTCTATACTAACAGTGCAGGACCTGCACTGATACAGTTCCTCAGTACTGGTACAGAGCACAATTTTTCCTCTGTTTTGGCACAAAATAGAAACAAAAAAGGATAATTTTTCTTTTGTTTTGCATTAACTTTCAGCTATAAAGAGTAGCTTCACAAATAAAAAAATGAGTGACAAAACTCATGATCTGTTTAGGTCTTGTTCTGTGTGCATTACTCTCAGTAGAGAGTTCATTTTTAATTACATTGTATCAAATGGGTGTGGGCTTCTGCTCATTTTGTGCGAATGAGTGGAAGCTCTGCACTTTCCCTACTCTTTGTTCCATTAAATCAAACTCTTTTCTGTGGAGTTTAGGGCAGAGGGCTTTAGAGTCTCCTTAAGACAACTTTTCCTGTCATGCTAAGTATTGCTTAGGATGTAATGCAGAGATTAACATATTTTGTCTTCTTGGAAGTCTATCTTTTTAAGTATGTTTATTTCTCCTTTTAGGACTCGGAATTTATGAACTCAGACATTATGACATCAGAGAAAATGTTCCAAGCTGATAGAAATCAGATTCCAATTACTTTAAGGTTCCTAAGTAATGCAGGAGGGATAAAGGAGCTATTCATGTGTTGGAGTATCCTTTCTCCTGTGTAGTTCACTGGAGCTTCTCTGTGATGAAATCTTTTTCTCTCTCTTTTTTTTTATTCTCCCTATCTCCCTTCTCAACTTAATTTTTCTTTTCTCTTTTCAACTTAATGTGTTCAGAAGACTGAAATTACTTCATCCTAGCAGAACTCAAAAGATTTCTGAGGTAATTTTTTATACCAGATTGTAAGGCTATCTATATTAAACAGGGTTATCAAATCTAAAGTACTGGTCATTCTCATGATCTTGAAAATTATCTGATTTGTGACATTTCAGAGAGGTTTTTATTTTACCAGGGATTTTTATTCTGTGACAATAGCCATCCAGCTTAATAAAGCTCCCTGATTAATCATTCTTCCTTTTGCTTGTGGGAAAGGCATTAAAAGTAGCTAAAAATTGCAGTAGAATCTGTCTGAATTCATGTTCCATTTCAGGGTGACTTGATTGTTCAGCCAGGGCTGACTTTGCACCAGATCCTAGCAAGCACGTGTTCCAGTGACACCATTTATTTTTAATTGCTTCTCCTCCCTCAGAGCAGTATATGAAAAAGATACTTATTGTCCTGTCAGATTACGTTAGATGCACTGGGATCTGTGTCCAATCCTAGGATGACACTGTGAGTGTCTTCTGGCCAGCATGATTTGATACTCCTCAGGAGCACAAGTGTGTCGTGCTCGATGATTTCTGTGACCTGCTGAGTGTGTGGCTGAGCCTGCCTTTCCAGGCACCAGGGCAGTTCTGTGCTTGAGAAAAAGCAGGTATGGAGCCTGCTGAAGCCTCAGGTGTTGTGCAGAGCTCTTTGGTGGGCACGGTGAGCCGGAGCTGACTCTCCTTCCCAACCAAGTGCAGCTCACTTGGCTCTCGTGGCTCTGAGGTTGCACCCTGACAGCTCTTGGTGTTAATGCCCTGCTGGGAGACATGAGGGACAGCTGGTAGTTCAGCTTTGTTAGGACTGTTTTTTCCAGGTGCTCTCTGCATGTACGGGAAAATATATTTTGGTGAAATGTTTAGGGTGTTTTTGGTTTTTTTGTATTTCTGATGATTTTCTTCATGGTTTTCTTCTTCCTATTAATACATGGGTGAAATTCAGGTGAAGCCAGAGCCACCTCTCTATGGCCTCTGATATGGTTTCCAATATGGTCTCCATATATCCCTGTCTCTCTAGTTAGTCACAGCATCATTGTCTGTGAGCAGTGCTTTAAAGACAAAATACTCTTGGATGTTGAGCAGCTGAATGTCAATGATCTTTGTTAATCAGGAAAGTATGAGTTTGCTTCATTTATTCAACTTGCCCACATCCAGTTGTCTTGACTAAGGGTGCAAAATGCACTGGAGAACCATTTTATTATAATTAGTATTTTTTCATGTTGTGTTTTTTTAATTTTCTTTCTAATTATTTTTCTTCCTGTCAACCAGACCAGAAAACAAACAAAAAAATAATGCACAAAACCAGCCCTGGCATGTGCCAGATATGGATCTGTCATTTATTCTCTATTTAATGACCAGTCCTTTCCAAGTAAGATTATTTCAAAATTATTATACAGATCAAATGGAGATTTTAAGACTGACTGCATCATAATTTGGTAGGTTTAAAGCTGACTTCTCACATACCAAGTGTTGAAATGGCTCTTCTAAGAACCATTGGTGATTTGCATGCCTTCTCATATGAAGAGGAGTATTCATCATGCCTCAGACTAAACTTTTGATGGATATTTAGTGGCACATTGGAAGCATTGGCTTTGACTTTTTACTGTGTTCCTAGATTTGCTTGGAGCGCTTGGAATAAATATGTTACACTCATATATATGACCACAGATGATATCTGATACCTTTTCTCAGTTTGGCAGGTACACAGTTAATTGATTTTCACTGACTTGTCAAAATACTTCTTTAAAAAAACTGTTGGGAAATTAAAGTGGTTTTTTTTTAAATTTTCTTTGTTGTTATTTATGCAATAGATCCTCAAATCAGCTGGAATTGAATAATAGTGATTTCTAGAACTCTTCTACTGGCTGCATATTGGAGAACAATGCACTTTTACCAGTAGTTTAGCAAAATATGAACATGCATAAGTTTCAACTGATCACAAAACTCCAAAGAAAGAAGGAATGTGCCACCAGCATGAGGCAGGCAGCCATGGTTTGGTTTTTGTTCACTGTCAGAAACTCTAGTGCTTTTTTCAGCGAGCCTTGGGTCACTTGGTATCAGCTTGGCAGTGCATGTTTTACAGTTCATTGCAGATGCTGGTGGAGAGCAGGGTTCAATAAATGCATTAGAGAATACTTGGGGTGACATATTCGGGACAGCAGAGGCTGAAGTGCTGCATTAGTGGAGATGTCTCCTCCAAGATGCAGCCAGTGCCACTGGGAGGGTCACAGACTCCAAGAGCTGCCCCAGCTGGTGTGTCATAGAAGCATGTGAGCCACTCAGAGATATCCCTATACACCTCCCACTTCTGGCCAAAAACAAGATGCCAAAACTGGAGCCAGCCCATCGCCTCAGCAGCTTTGGGGTATCGTGTGGGAAAGCATTATAGATGTATCCTCTGTATGGCATCAGACAAACTGTTCTTTTCCCTAGTGACACATCTCTTTGCATGTGAAAAGATTTCTTCAGCACAGACTAGAGTGGAGAAAACAGTAAATTTTTCGATTTGCTGTTGAGAAGAGTCACGCAAATACCTAAAATGGGCAGCCAGGTGCTTCTGTGTCAGAGGTACTGCTCTGGCTATATACATGTGGCAGAATTTCCAGACAGAAATGTACTTCCAATGTTTGAGGGGGGTTTTATGTTTTCAGGCCTTTTTTGAGAGTCAGGATTTTGCTATTAAAATGTATTCCATAGGGTAAATACCAATAATTCAGTTAATGCTTTCTACTAAGACCTAAAAATGGGTTGGTTGTTTTTTTTTTTTTTATTCTGGGGTGTTCTTAAAAGACTGCTTTATCAAGCTACATAGCTTGTGTCTGTTAGGGGAAGAAGTCCCCTGACTTTCTTCATCCTGGCCAGAAATGTACCCATGCATTTTCTTTTTTTTCTTCCTCCCCAGATTTTATCTTGGATGCAACAAGTTTTCATCATGCAATTTTAATCAGATGGAATTCTACATGGACCTAAATTAATTACCATTCAAAAAAAAAAACCCATAAAAACCCAAAAAACCCAACAAACAAACCCCACAAACCAAACCAAAATTAAACAAACAACAATAAAACAGAAATATAAATAGATACCACATAAAACCATCTGACAGTAGTTAAACCTATCTTAGTACTCCTAAGGTATGGGGGAACATTTCTACCGAATCCTGCCTCTGTAATTTGAGTGCTGGCAATGTCCTTTGGGAATGGATACTTTAAGTACTTTATTCTTTTCATCTGTGGATTTTTATTACTGTTCCTACCTTGACTACATCTGCTGAATTTGCAGTGCTGATTTCAAATAGTTGCTGACTAAAGTTTTTACCTTCAATTTTCCTTCATTGTTTTGCAAAGCAGTTTTGTTTGTTCTTGCTGGGCAGGAAGGGCATTAATTAAGTTTAGGGTATTGTTGGACTGTGTAAATGCCAACATCTTAGAATATAATTTAATTTCTATTCTGGATAAGAGAGCTTGTACTTAGAAGATTCTCATTAAATTATTGTTAACACCATAGAATCATGCTTATTTATGAGGCAAAATAATACTTTGATTGTTGATTGGTTTCTATGACCATAAGCTAACACATTTATTCATTCCAGGTCATACCAAGATAATCAGGGCCTTTTAGAAAGATGCACAGGCCAAGAGAGAAATAATAGCAATCATATTCCCACTTCTTGTGTATTGATATGTGATTATTCACTCCAAATTAATATTGCCTTTACACTTACAAAGTGTCCATATGAGAAGATCAGGGGTTTTATGGAAGGAAATAAGCAGACAGCATATATTTTGTTTTACAAAAAAATAAAAATATCTAGTTGTCCCTGCAATAATTTGCCACATTCAAGCCTTATAAGAAGGCTTGATATGAACATAGTCACAAGCTGAATGTAGAAAAAAAAAAAAAACATCTGGTTAACTAATTAATGTATATGACAGGGGCTATTTATACAATATTCGTTGTTCTTCTAGGAGGCTTTTAAAAGTTGTTATCTTAGGATATTTTAGTGTGTTTTACAGATGGGTGAAAGTGAATGGGTTGCTACTCAAAAGAGCTAAATAGACAACAGCTGATGAGAGGCTTGTGTGGCTGCTACATGACTTTGTACAGGACTGACTGAATACCTCAGCTGTTTAATTTTGCATAATTTGAAAGTCATGGTAATGGCATTTACTCAAGATTTAAATGTGGTACAAACAAAGGAAAGAGGCTGAGATTTTTTTCAGTGGCTAAAGATGTACTGAGTGAGCATTTCCTGTTGCGTTGGGAAGTCTCAGCTCCTCACTCCTGACTGATGGATATGCAGGGTGTTCCCTGAAGTGTGCAGCTGGATTTCCTTAGGCATGACAGGGGCAAGAGTGGCTTCACCTAAGGAGGGCAGCATTCGTGTCCTCATCTCTGTTAAGAAGGAAACTGCCTGCCATGGGCTGAAGAAAAAGCTTTTTCAGCTGCTATTTAGGTGCTTTGCCTGGAGTCACTGCCTGGAATGGAAACAGGCACTTCAAATAGGGTAAACTGGTGTGTGTTAATATATTTGGAGGGCTTCTGACAGCATTTATAGATAATTAATCTTGAAAGCATCACCTCAGAATTAAGAATGTATAAACAATTAAAATGTTGAGAAAACAAACTCAGTAGTGGGGGAGGCAGTTTTGTCTATAAATTGAGAATATCTTAGAACTGTGGCATCAAACTGCAATGAAGATACTTAGAAGAACAGAAATAAAAAGTAGTAAAACCTTTCCATATTCCTGGTAAGGGGCAAAAAGTGATTAAATAAAATCAAAATTTGCTGGCTGGTCCTTTCTCAAAACTAAGGAGAAAGTGGGAGGGATAAAATACTGCATTTGGTAACTAAAATCGGGCTTTAAAAAAAGTTCCTCTTCTGACAGTGTCCTTGTCCTTTCATGGCTAGAGATTAAGTATGAACTTTTGAAAGATGTAGACAACGCAATTGTGTGGGTTTTTTGATAAGCATATCCTGGAGATCTTCAATTACAGTATGGTAGTGAACAGAGAAAACTAAATGATGTAGAGCCTCTTGGTTGAAAGTATATATGGCATTCTCGATAATAAACGGCAATGGCAGATAAATTTCTTATTCTAAATTCAACAGAATTGGGTCACTTTTTTTTTTTTTTAGCAGAAGTTTTGCAAAATGTACCTTACCTTTCTTCATTTCAATTCACCTCAGATCCTCAGGAGCCTCATGTTTTTGTAGTTTACCCTTCAATGTAGCACCTAGCTGTCTACAATGTGATAATGTGAGTGACAGATCTGCTCTTTACAAGAGTAAGGTTTTAGTTTTTTTCTTTAATCACTGAGTGATGTAACACCTTGATGGTAGGAAAATGACAGAGGCATGTGGCTGTCACATAGGATGCTGGCAGGCCTCAATGCAGGGAATGCCATTCCTCTCATTAACATCGAATCTGAGAAGCAGGCTAGCTTTCAAGAATTTTCATGTGAATGTAGATGTTTTGAATAATGAATGGTGGTGTGTTAAATTGTTAATACTTTATCTACGAACTCTGACTTGAAGTACTTCATATTACTTCTCGTGTGTACTTAATTTTCTCTTGGCTTACACAATGATTAAATTTTGTCATGCAATAAGGATGTTTCCTCAGTGCTTTCTTACCTCTACAGCTTTTAAATTTTTTTTCCTTTCCCTTGACAGACATCTGTAACTTGTTTTCCTTCTCGCTTTCTTTACCTTGTCATTTGTGTTTGGCTTTGTGAGATTCTGAAGGTGTACTTGCCCTCCCCTTGGGCTTTTCATTACAAGCCTTTTTGTGGTCTTTTCCTATCCCCCAGTGGTTTAGAAAGTGGAATAAACTCCATTCCTTGGAACATTTTCAGACTGCCTCCCACACACATGCGTGTTCCCTGCCTAGATGAGCTATCTCGAGTCTATATTTGGAGACAGAGAGTGTCTGGAGGATAAATCTGTGTTGGCCACAGTGCTGCAAATATCAAATGAATTCACAGTTTTAAGTATTAGGTTAAGACAAGAGTTTGGCTAATTAGTTTTGGAGTAATTATTAGAAGTCTGTGTCATAAGGTAGTTAATCCAGGGAATATGCCTATGTGATACCAGTTTTATTAGACTTGAAATCAAAATATATTAGCTCTTCTTCTCGTGAGAAGGTTTATTATTTTTGACAGCAATTAGTAGGCTTTAATAAGGTGTACTGACTGAAACAAGGCAGACTCCTCTTGGGCTGGCCAAAGGATGTCTTTTGGGGGAAAATACGTAGGGTTAGTGATTAACCAAGAGACACTGTGGAGAAAGAGTCCTGTTCAGCTTTTAGCAGAGGAAAAGTGTGTTCAACCCCTTACTTGGACTTGGATTCCTGAACTTAACTCACCCTTAATGCCCACCTTTGAAACTGGGCATCCAGGTGCTGGGTGACTGCCCTGTGGAATGGCAGCTCCTGGTATTGCAGTTCTCTTCTGCCAGTCACCTCAGCATGCAGCTCTCCCAGAGAGATTGCATGTGCTAATTAGTTCCTGGCATTGCTGCTGCCTCTCACTCTGCCCTTACTCATACATTTAAGTCATGACCTTTGAAGAGACACCTTTAAGTTGGCCACATTGTTGTCCCCACCCCCAGGAGAAACTTGGGACCCTGTGCTTCTCTGGTTTTGCTCTTGCTTGCAGTAGTTGCTGTGATCTGTGACTTAAACCCCATATACTAGGTGCAGCTTATGGAAGTTGAAGTTGCAATTAGCCATCCTTCAGTTCTTTAACAAGTTCTTACATAAAGCTGCTTGTTTTGTTGAGATTAAGCAAAAGAAAAAAAAAATTGGTTTTTTGGCTACACAAAGTCCATGGATCAGGAAGGGCCTTTGTTTTGGTATGCTCATTGGAAGTGAAAGGTGCTGTTTGAATTTCCTGTGGAGTGTGAAGACTGGTCAGGTCAGCTGGTTTCTCCTGCCTCAGCACCCTCAGGCACTTGTCTCTCAGCAGTCTGCCATAAGAATCCGCTGACCATCTCTCGATTCTCCGCACAGCTGCAAAACCCATTAAAATGTTTTAGTGCTGACAGGCAGAAATGCTGTAAAAATGCAAATTTTCTTGTGCTGAAGGGCAAGATGCCAAGAAATGCTTTTCAAAATTTTTCAGTGCTGAATAAGGATTTAGGGGAGTTACAGCTGGAATGCTAAGTTTTAGGCAGTGGGAGTGAAGCTTATACTGTTAGTAAGTTTGCTAGTATTTTGGTTCTTCAGTCATGTTAGAACTTTGGTACAGAGGGTTTCCTTTCTGACTTCTGTCCTTTTTTTTTCTTTCAACTTTTAAACAGAAAATGATTTAAAAATTTAAATCTGGGCTCAGATTAATCTGGGCTTAGCTGTGGGCTAAGAGGTGATGTTTTGCTGGGTTGGTGCACAAAGAAAGGACTATCTCCTAGGCTCAAATTGGCACTGAGGTCACCTGCCTAAATGCAATACCTAGAAACTCAATAGAAAAGCCCAGGACAGAAGGGTCAGCTTTCTTTCAGCACATATTTTAACTACTTGTGCCACTGAAGCTCTGTAGAGCAGTGGCCAAGTCAAATGCACAGACTGGTGCCCGTGACTCAGTCAGCACAGTACTGAGCTGAAGAGATTGTTTTGTTTTTTCTTTAAAAGCAAGAAGATTTAACTAAAATCATTATGTTTTCTGTTGCAAAAGAAATAGATGTTGAGGGCTTTCTCCAGATTTTAAAACTGGCTGTGACCTTTGATCAGAAAATTTTAAAATTATTTCTCCTTCATCTGTCAGCTGTGTAACAGTTGATATTCACGACTGTTTCAAAGGATGTTATTTTCTTCCCTTAACCAGGGTTTGAAAAAAAGGGAGGAGTTGATTATATTTCTTCTTTTCCCCACTGTAATAATGTACTTTCTGTTGAAACAATGCAATAATTTCCTCCTCTGCTAGTCCTCCTTTGCCCTGTATGAGCTGCTCAGGCATAGTGTGCATGATAAATTTTCTCTCAGGTGCAGTCATCTGCATTGATGTGCTGTATTTGTGTCGCTGTATTTTGTCTTAGCTCTTACTTTTACATCAGATGATGCATAACAAGGACAGGTAGGATTTGGAAAGGGTTACTTTGCAGTTCAGCAAATTATTTTCTCTGAAAATTGTCACTACCACCTTCAGAATGCTTTACACAAGTGTAAATAATAAGGAAAAATAATGTCTTTTCTCTATACTTTGTTACAATGCTACTAAGGTGCCTACTGAGTGTTTCTTTAGCATTTCTTGATTCAACAGTATCAAGAAACAGGAGTTCTTTGTAGTAAAGTTTCTCTAGTGATCTCAACAGTTCACAAATATGGGAATTAATACATGTACTTCAGTATTGTCTAATTTTAATCTGAGTAGTTGGGAAAGGGGCATACAAATATATTTGAAGATCCTTATGAGTTACTCAGAAAAATCTGGGTTGCATAGAGCCGTCTGCAGTGTTCGATGCACATGTGGAAGTCCCATTGATAGGAGCAAAATGTAAAGAAGGCAGAAAAAATTGTACCCTCCCACAGGGGAATGAAACTGAAAAATGTTATATGTGGGACGTTTAGCACTGTTTGAGAAGCTCAGTGGTGTTGGCACAAACATACCCTGAAGGTGTGCACTAATTACAAAAGAGTAGGTTAGCTTTTTTTGATCTCAGCAACCACAGACTTGCTCCTTTTTTGTAATCCTTTTGTAATCCTTTGGTAATCAATGACCTATCAGCTGGATAATCTGTTGGTGTACCAAACTCATTTATCCTTAAGCTTATCTGAGAAACCATATTGCCTGATAGAGGAGTTATCAGTGGGCCTGACTGGAGTTTAGTTAGCTGTGTTATGGTCTTAAAGTTGTATGCATTATCTTCATTGCCCTGATACCTTTGTGAAGTATTTGTGTGTTATAATAAAAAACATTTCTCTAAGTTTTCCGCTCACTCTACTTACACTGATCTAGTATGCTATTAGATAAATACCACATGTATAACAATTCTAAGAAAGAGTTAGTTGTAGATTCTTTACAGAAAACTTAGGTTTTAGTTGTTTCTATGATATCTTTCGTCTGGAAATAAACTGGAACTGCCATGTGTAGAGCCTTGACTCACAAATTCTGACTTAACTGTTTTTAGTTATAACCAAGATGAGTTTATTTGAAAAATGTAATGAAGATAATAAAAGCATTTACTCAAATTCAGAGATTTATCTACAAACAGCAAATGGTTTGCCTTTAATTTCTTTGGGAGGCACATAGGTGCGGTGTTTAAATAGTAACAAAAATCAAAGAGTAAACATGTTTTCTAAATGCCTTCATTTGGAAAGTAAATTGTCTTCATAGCAATCTTTTTTGTTGTTGTTGCATTTTCTCTTTTCCTCTCCTTTGCTCTCCAGATCCAGCAATCCATCATGTGATGGTATGTACCTTTTTTTCCCCTCTTCCAGGTATCAGGTAATTCGATTCTTTGAACTCATACTGTTTGCTAATAATGTGACAATGAAGAGGGACATTTGTTTGACATACTAAAGCTAAATGGACTTCCTATGTGTCTTGCCATCTAGCAAGGCAAGAATGTCGATTGTCCTTTTATTGATAATGACTCTGATGTGGGATACTCTTCCTACACATTAGTGACAAGTTAGGAATACAAAATAGCTGGAGTTAGAGTGGAAAAACAACTAAATTTTGGTGAGTGTTTCTCGGTCCTCCAAAATATTCTGTATTAGGTTTTGTTCAAGGTCAAAAGCAGTGGCAAAGCATTGAGCTCTCCTATCCATGTCTCTTTTTTTAATGAGGTGTGTTGTAAATATTGGTCTGCAGTTTAGTGCCAATGTTTTACAAAGCCAATACTAGAAGGTCAACACATTGCATGCACAGTGGCCAGCCTTGAAATTGTTCAAAATACCTGATTGCATGAGATGTAGCTAAATAAAAATTACCCATCTCTGTATCAGAAAGCAGAAAAGATAAAGAAAGGATCTTCGTTTATTTTCTGAGGAACACATTCCCAGCAGTGTTTTTTTAACTATTATAATTAGTTAAAAATCCAAGAAGGCTCTTTGCTGTTGGTTAAGCAGCTTCAAGTTAACTGTTCTAAAGGCAAAGCAGTGCTCACCTCACTCTGGCGTGGTGTGATGTTGGACCCATACTGATATTAGATGAAAGTAGAAAGGATAGTAACCAAGCAGAGCAGAGCATGGAAATGGAGTAACAGAATTCTCTATCTCATTGCTAATGAAACAATCATGGTTGTTTATGTCCCTCTTGAGCCTTTAAATTTTACTTCCAGGCATTTTGCTTCTTAGGGAAACTGTGGTCACCTCTTTCCCAAAGTACATCTCAAAACTCCCCTAGGGAGTGTGCCCAGGAAAATGCACTGTGATCTCTGCTTGCACCAGCAATGTGTTGGGGCACCTCGTCTCCATCTACATCCTCTGGGTTCTTATTTCTTGCCTCTGAGTCTCCCTGTTGGAGGATTGCTAATTATCTGAATCTGGAATTACCATGTTTGAATGCAATAGCTACTGTGTTGAAAGTTGAAAATACTGCTGCAAGTCTATACTGGAATAAAGAGGTTCCATTTGGTCTCTCATTTGAAGAGAGAGTCTGCATCAGAAACTGCTTCCAAATTAGTCCAAGATACCTATGGAATCAAGTGTTTTGATTGTTCGAAGAGTTAACATCTGAAATTTACTTCTTCTTTCCACCCAAATTTACCTAATTTTAATTACTTAGCTGCTGCTCTTTTGTTTTTTAATAATAACATGAGAGTGAAATGAAGATTTTTAGTAACAGCATTTTTCTCATTAGGAGCAAAATTCAGTTTAATTTAGGATTTATTTCATATGCAAAGCATTTGTAATAAATTCAAGTCTACTTGGAAGTCTGTATTTTGGCATGGCACTGAAGTAGTGCAATAACACAAATTTTCCTGTTTCATTAACCATTCAGTAGGTTTTTAAAAAACATATCCCACTTCCAGTGAAAAAGAAACAATTTGAGATAATAAAATAGAAAGCATTTTAAAGCTGCTGAAACTTTACTCTGCATTTGAAGACAACAGTGGGAAAAGTGATTTTCATTACAGATTCCATTATTCTGTGTATGACTACTAACTAGAAGCAAAAAGCTTCTGCTAATGCTTAGCAGTACCTTGCTGAAAAATTCCAGTAATTTTCTTTTATTCATATGTGTTCAGTCTTGAATTTGTTGCTTCTTGAACAACAGTAAAATCCAATTAGTTATCAACTCAAATGTTCAGTTCTTGGGGTTTGTACAAGAAGGTGCTTTGTGTATGCCATTTCTGGATTTGGAGCCTTGATAGTTTTTGGTAGAAGAGTCGATGTCTTCTACCTACAACCATTTATTTTTTAAAATTATTTGCTCATGGAATGCTTGGGAGTGAAGGCCCTGAAAAACCCTAGGTCAGTCAGTCAACCAAGTGCAACCCAAAAGAGTCTTGATGTTTCACCAATTCAGAATTAACTGTGTGAAAACTGATAAAAGATCCCCATTTTAATTTGAACAGAACTTGTTTTGAGGGGTGGTACATGGGAGGCTGTTCAGCATGGATTATTATGTCAGCAAATCTTCTTAGTTTTTTTGTCGTTGATGGAGGCTTTTGTGTTTGTTTACAGCAAACAACTATTGTTCTAATCCTCATTTTAGTTGCTCATTGTCTTTTAGTTATTTGACGTATAGTAGAAAGCTTGCAATGGCAGAACATGTTTGGTTTTCACACAGTCCCACCCTCACTGGGCAGGCTGTTTATGTGCTGAGGAGGAGACAGCAATGCATATTTTTGGCTTTCCTATGCTTTGAAGCTGAAGTAATTTCTTTTTTGTGAAATCATATTGTTATGGCTCACTGATATATCTCATAACTACAAGATAATTATAAGTTATGTGGCTCTTGCTTCTTGGTTTTAGTAGCTGAAATGACAAAATATAATACAATAATTTTTCATGTTCCCATATTTTAACAAAGATGGATTTACAGTTAGCAATGCAATTTTCATGTATTTCAGTTCAGAAGCTCTTGGGCTGAAAACTTGGCTAAAACTTCCCTCTACATTATGTTGTTATTTTAATTAAGTAGCATATGACTTCTTTCACAAAAGCTCTCAAAATTACGATTGTGATGCAGTTATTAAATACAGAATTAAAATTCAGCAATAATGAAGGAGATAAGGAAGAACTGTCTAGAAGATACATAGAGTTAATAAATGTAAAATAGTATTATGAACTTCAGTTGATACTGAAAACTACTATTCCATACTGGGGGCAGGGGAATAATGCATTAAAATATAAAAAACAAAAGAAATTTTAAAAACCAAGCCAAAACACTTCATAATTATTTTCATTTAATTTCAATTTGCCACAAGCAGTGACTTCTGTTACTTAATTTTTTCTTGGCTGAATGTCATGTATTTAAAAAAATAAATAATAACATACAGTATGTGGAATTCATTTTATTAAATTGTCTAAATTCCTTAGCTTCATGCATGAGGCCTACAGAAAATCTTGCTAACCATGCTACATTTTTCTTTGTGTCAAAGTGTAAAATTATTGAGATTTCTTTTAGTGGTGGCAATTTAGTAATGATTTATCTATATAGTAAAATCAATTTTAAATTGTCTCAAAACTGTTTTATTCTGAGTATTCTGAGGTTGCATATTATTATGTTACGCTCTTAAGTTTGATGTTTGTTACAACACAGGTGTGTTGTTCCATTTCGGGGTATCATTATGGGTTTACTTATTCAAATCTGAGCAAGTTTAGGGATGTTCAGTGTTGTGCCAAGCTGTGCCAATCCTGTGGTTGTCAGGCAGTTGTGTCTAGAAGACACAACATCACTTTCATGCTACTGAGGACCACCTTTAATTTATTTTGTCCTGGAGTCTATTTGCTACTGAAAGAGAGCTGTTTTTGTTTGAGCATTTTTCAGACAAAATGTACCCCACTGTCTCACACTGTTCACAGTGCTGTTCTCTTCAGTCTGCATCTCATATTTGTCTGCTTTCAGCTTGTTTACATTGATGTTTCAGAGAGAAGAGATAACACGAATAAGCCAAATCCATTTCCAACTATCAATACCTAAAAGTTCTGTCCTAAACTTGAAAGCTTGAATGTACCTTGGAAATTGGAAGTGCACCTCTGGCTTCCTATGGATTGCTCACTTGCCTTCTGCCTGTTTGTGTTGTGGGGTTTTTTTGGGGAGTGGAAGGGTATTGATGGTCCTGCTTGCCCTGCTTTTTATTTTAGTAACCTCTATTAGAATTTATCATTTTGTAGTTTTCATTGATCTTATTGAATAGACAGGCTACGTGGTGACCTTTCTTGAGTTTCATGTTTACTTTAACTCTGTTCTTCCAGGGATCAGAGTAGTTTCCCAAAGATTTAGTTATTTTCCAAACATGCAATTTACAGACTGATAGCTGCTTTACTGTGTATGTTTGTAAGGTGTCGAAAAACCTCTTTCTGTTATAAATAGACTTGTGGTAAAAATTGTATTTGAGTTAGTGGCAAATAAAACAGTGATTTTATTAATCTAGTTATTCTTTGAAACCAGATAGAAGGAAAAGAATATAGAGAGTATAAAATAAGAATGATTTAAATCCTTTACATCTGTGTTCTTTAAGTCACAGTAATAACTGTGTAGTTATCCAAGTTTATTGTTTGCCCAGGACAGATTCCCAGAATGAACTCTCCAAAACCTGGATAATCAAAAAAAGCAGTGAGGATGTGCCAACATTAGCTTCTGAAGTTGGATTGTTGACTTAACATATATTGGAAAGTCTGTCAGCCAAGACCTGAAGGATTGAGGAAAATTGGGAAAGGAAATTATGTTGCAACATACTTGGGGAGAAAACCATTATTGGGCCAAGAGATGTAACTTTATATTGAAAGGATTCTTTTGTGAATGGTTTTTAAGGTAAATAATGTACTGACAAGTATTATCATAAAAATTGTGATGAATTGAGTCAGAATACAGCTAATAGGAGGGGGCAAGAGGATGGAAACTCTCCAGTCAAAGGAGTATTGTAAATGATTTACTTCTTGTCTGTGCAGTTCTCAGAACATGAACAACCCTTATTATCAAAGACTTGGTTGTGATCCTTTAAAAGAAGTCAGTGGAATATTGTTGTAGATTTCCCCAAGCACAAGAATGAGTCCTGTCCTGAACAACTGTTTTGGCTTAATTAGAATTTATTCTTTCAGTGTTGAAGTTTTTACTCCCGTAGCCAAGAAGTTTTTCACCATTTAATAATGCCAGAATTAGGAAGACCAGACAGTATGCTGTGGTGGGTTGGCCTTGGCTGGGTTCTGGTTGCCCATCAAAGCTATGTTTTTACTTGCCTCCTCAGCTGGATGGGGGAGAGAGAATAAAACGGAAAGGCTCATGGGTCAAGATAAGGCAGGGATAGATCACTCACCAGTTACTGTCGTGGGCAAAACTGACCCTACTTGGGGAAATCAATTTAATTTATCACTAGTCACATCAGAGTAGTATAATGAGAAATAAACCCAAATTTTAAGAATGTCTTTCCCCCACTCCTCCCTTTTACTCAGGCTCATCTTCACTCCCAAGTTCTCTACCTCCTTCCCCCCAGTGGTGCAGGAGAATGGGCAAGAGTTGTGGTCAGCTCATCCCACGTTATCTCTGCCATTCATATCTCTTCCTCAAGGGGGGGACTCCTCTCACTCTTCCCCTGCTCCAGTGGGGTCCCCTGTGGGGTCACAAGTGCTGCCAGCAAACCTGCTCCAGCACAGAGCTCCTCTTTCCACAGGTTCACAGGTCCTGCCAGGAGTCTGCTCCAGCTCAAGTTCCCACAGGATAACCAACTTCTTTAAGCATATCCACCTGCTTTTCCATGAGGTCCTCTGTGGACTGCAGGTGGATCTCTGCTCCCTTGTGGACCTCCAAGGGCTGCAGGGGGACAGTTGCTTTACCATGCAGGGAGTCTCCCCTCTGGTGCCTGAAGCACCTCCTCCTCCTCCTTCTCCACTGGCACTGGTGTCTGAAGGGCTGTTTCTCTCACATATTCTCACTCCTCTATCCAGCTCCAATTGCTCTTGCACAGTAATTTTTCCCCTTTCTTAAGTGTGTTTTCCTGGAGGCACTACCGCCATGGCTGATGGGCTTGGCCTTGGCCTGGCGGGTCTGTCTTGGAGCTGGCTGGCATTGCTTCCACATTCCAAACCACACCTTGTGTACTGAAATGCAAACTTTACACAAATTAGGAGCTGAAGTGCAGAGCATAATCCGCTTATTTTTTTTAAAAAATCTATTTTAAAAATTGCTCCAATCAAAAATGCACCCCAACCAGGCAAGGTTTTTTGTACTCTTCATTTCTAACACTGCCACCTTTTTTAGGAGAGTTCCCCATCTTGTCCTTCAGCAAAATTGGGTTTCACAATTAAAACGTTCCTCTGGGTGATCACTGATCTGGGAGATATGCTCAGACAGAGCCAAGCAGAGCTCACACCACTGAGCTCATGACCTTACCAGGTGAGGATGTGTGTGCCTGTCTCTTGAGAGTGAGCAGTAGATGGAAGCAGAAGAGCTGAGCTGTAAGCTTTCCTTTGCATCCTCCCATTAGAATGGGGGTCTTAATCACCATATCAGGGGCATGGCCAGGTGTGTGTTGTGGTGTGGTTTGTGCTGTCTGTGGAAACTGGGTAGGAAATAATGCAGAGTTCACAGGACCCACAGAATGAGCAGATGTGTAAAGAGAAAGCCTGTGATTCATTAAATTTTGTGTGTTGTGTACGTGGGCCCACTGATAACACTGCTCTCAAGTGGATCCTGTCCCTTACAGCAGATATTAAACAGCCTCAAATGACTTTTTTTCTACAATGCTTTTGCTTATCAATAACCATTTAAACTAGACTGTTAAAAGCATTCACTTGCAATTTTCATTCCTTGCAAATTGAGGATTTGTAATCCTTCTATGTACTAATTATTTATTCCTCTTTTATTTGCATAAAATCATGAGGCACATAAAATTGCTGGGCCAGAATTAACTAAAGTTGATTATTTATGAGATCACACAGACAGTTAATGGGTTTGGAAAGTGAACTGCTGTAGAATTCCTTATGCATATTTCTTGGAGGTTATTTAACATGAGTAAGCTGGAGCTAAGTTCTGGGCCAACTGAAGTGTTAGGAATTTTGTTATTCACTTTAGGGAGTCTAGATTTTAATTTGTTTTGCTTCATCACAATCCGCCATCTGCCTCCTCAGGTGAGGGATACATGAGGGATCTGTGAACAGTTTTCAGAAACAGTTGGCTTGCACCTGGGAGGGCAGAAGGAAACCTATCACTTTCTTGAGAAGTTTTTGCTTGCCAGTAGGCAAATAGGAGAGACAAAGAACTGATACTTAGTTGCCGGTTTTCCTTCTCCCGTCACCAATACTGTAAAGTTTATTAGAGTCTCTTGCCCTCTGTGGTTCTGTCTCCCTTTCTGTCTTTGGAGCATCAGTAAGGAGGGCTTTGTTTTGAAGGCGCTGTGCAGTTCATGAGTCTTTTGTGTTATTTATTGGTAATCACTGGGACCAAGGGACAGAGACGTACTTTGAGATGTTTTTCCTGCCATAGTATCTCCATTGGTATGCATAGTTTGACTGAAGAGAGTCATGGAAATTGTTCCTTCAGGAGAGATATTACTAAAACATTTATAATCAGTTATAACTGAAGTACCAGCTCACAAAAACAAACTCCCCTGCTCCTTCTCAACCCTGAGTTTTCTCTGGGTTTGTGAACAGAGATGTGAAATCTTCAGAACAATATCCTCTTTTAAAAACATCTTCTTCCATAGTGGAAGACTGGGGAAGTAGCTTGGAAAGATTGTGTGATAAGGTGGTAGGAATCTACTCTGAATTGTAGGTTATTTGTTCATGCTCCAGGTGTTTTTACCCATAAGGATTAGAGAAAATACATTAATCTAATTGTATCTTACTGGTTTTATCTGTCCTTGCATCCATTTGTCTATCTATCTTGTCCTATTGTGGTCTGTATTATATTATTGTCCAGGATATGTTAGATACCATACAAAACCAAGAATGACACGATCTGTACCTGACAGAACTTAGTCTTGATCTTGTAAGAGTGTTGGAGGAAATAACCTTTCATTGTATCTCTAAAGCATCTACCAGAGGAATTATGCTAGAGTGGATGTAGCTCCTGAAAAGGTTGGCATGAAGCAAGGCAATTCCTATCTCAAAATGTTTTCATCAGATGTTTCTGTCTTGCAGTGGGAACATAAAATTTCAGCCATGTAGACTTGTCAGTCTTTATTCTTTGATAAATTTTTTTACAGTGAAGTACTACAGCACAGAGTTTATAAGTATTAGAGACAGAATAAGAAAAGAATGAGTGGTAGTTTAGCCTATATGGGTACTACAGGCAGTCCTGATGAACTTGCCTTTAACTATGTTAACTGAGAAACTCTAGGTCCAGAAAATACTGGAAATGGCAAAATTAAATAATACTGATTTTTTTTAATAGGGAAAAGGATTAGCCTGAGTAATAAGTAACCAATAAATGTGGGGTTTTTTCTTTTTGAATCAAGGTAACATGGCTTCATATCTAATCACTTTGTATAAAGTAAAATAATAGGACATTTTGTGTTCTTTTGATTTGAATCTATTTTTATGTAGAGATTTCTAGCTGTAAATGTCCACAATAATTTATAAACATGACTGCTGAACAAGAGTATGTTAGGGAATATTTCTGCTACTACTTAGTGTTGCTCTTGAAGCTCCTTTGAAATAAGCTTTATTTTTGGTTTTATGTATCTACCTTTCTTGTCTTACAGTTGGTTTTGTTCTGTAATAATTTAATTAATCATCTTCATATATCTCATTTGCTTTAGCAAGTGAGTTTTCCATATCCCATCTGTATTGCTTTAATTTACTGATTATAATTAGCCCATTATAATTTATGATTAAGTCAAGAAAAATTCTTTCATCTGTTGTGATGAAAGTCTGGTCTCTTTGGAATAGGTTACTTGAAATTTTATGGTTTCCCAGGTAGTGTTTGTAAGTTTACATATCTTCTGCTTTAAAAAATCCCAGACTGTAAATTTTATTTCAGTGTTATACAATCCTTTAACTCAGATGTTGGAAAGAGGGATAAAAAATTCCGTTTATTTTGTATGAGGTAGGTTCTACCAGACTAATGTATTTCCAGTGATAAGGCAGTTGACTACTTTAGCAAGGTAAGAGGCAGTGGATCTACTCTGTATCAGTCTGAGCAAACCTTTTGGTGGGTGAGAAATTACCACGAGGGAGGGCAGCAGTGGGTACTGTAAAATCATGAACAGGGAATGTACAGCAGTGTTTTTTGAGAATCAGTGATCCTCAAGATCAATACCATCTCATATTCTAATAAGAATACTTTGTGCTAAAAGACTAGGCTGAGAAATATGTTAGGAAGCATTTGGGAGTTCTGCAAAAGAGTGAGATAATATCATAGGAGAGAAGAGATGATCTTATGGTCTGGAGTTATAGAAATGTTACTTAATACTGCAAAGCACAAAATCACTCATTTGCAGATGAAAAGCAAGAATGGGTGCTGCAAATGAAGACCTGGAGGAGCATGGGGATTAGGGAAGGTTATCTTACTTTATTATTGACACAGGCTTATTGACTTTCCAGAGATTGGGATTGAATTAAAAACCTTATTTGATTTCTCAGGTTGCTGGAAATCACTGTGAAAAATTAGCCTTTATCATGAAATCTTCTTAAATTTAAATTTTTCTCCATTGTGAGAGTATCAGGTATGAAAACAGGCACCGTGAGAGGGTTGTGTTGTCTCCCTCCTTACCAGACGAAGTGATGAGCAAGCCCATATAAGTGGGTGTGTTTTGAGCAGGAGGTTAGACTGAATGATCTCCAGAAGTATCATCTAACCTGAATTATTTGATAATACTGTCTGCTGTTTTATTTGCTAGATTGCTGGTTGGAGCTCCTTATTCTCTTCTGCAGTGGTGCTCTTCCTCATAGTCATGTGAGCTTTTGATGTTCACTTCTTGGAGGGGTGTCTGCCTGCCTTAGGATTCGTATGACACTGGCAGTCTTTAATATCATTGCAAAGGGTTAATTCTGGATCATTCAATACAATCTCTTAAGGTTTTTTTTTTTCCTGTAGATCCCATCGTGCAATTTCTTATCAGGGACTAGGTTAAGACCTCAAAATTGGTTTGCAGACTTTCTGAATTTTTACCTTCTTTTTGTCGTCCCTGCTTAACAACATTTCTCATGTTTCATATTTTGTGGACTTTATTACTCCTTAGGTTCTGGCATTAGTTTGATCCTGAATTAGTTGAAAGTAATAATAAAACATCCTCAGAAGCAACTTTGAGAAAAAGCTGCTTCAAGTGTCAGCTGTTTTATTGGAGTATGTTGCTTACTGTTTTAAAAGAAGATTGTGAAAAGATTTTTTTCTTATGCCTATTACACATCTCAGCATCATCTGGCTTCTAAGTGGTCAGCTTCTTCAGTCTTGGTATCTTTTTACTTTATTTTACTCTTGAACTTAAGAAATTACAGCAGTCATGCAGAAGCAGGGAATTACAGTAGCTAGGAATGTCAGCTGACTGTAGAGCTTCCTAAAGATACATTTCCCTACAGAGATCACTAGAAATAAATTTGAACAAGAAAATACGTGATCTGAAGGCAGAAAATAATTGACTGATCAAAAAATACCCTTTCCTCATACTGAGAATGGAAAAAACACCTTTTTTTTATTTATTTGTGAATCTTAAAATGCATCTTTTGGTTTCTCATGGGGATATAAGTACCATTTTGGTTAACAGTTTAATGTTTGTTACTCCCAGGCAGTAGTCCAGCCGAAATTTTACTAGATTTTCCCTCTTTATGCTGTTTAAGGGAAACAGTTCTTTAGGGAAACTGTGATAAAAGACGACAGAATTGCTTAGAGATAGATGCAATACTATTTATATCAGGCAAGATGTATCCAGAAGTGCCAAGTATTTAATGCCATTTTGAAAGGCATTGATATGTTTTAATCTGGAATATTGTGTGTAATTTACCATCAGTAATCAAGAAGGTTGAACTCATACTTAGTGGGAGAAGGTTCTAGAAGTGAAAAGTTGCTTTAATAAGAAAGATACTAAAGGCACTTGGCTGTGCAGAGTGAAAGCTAAAAAGGGAAATTATTGTCATCCAGGAAAATAGCACAGGCAAGAGAAATTACTGGGGGGATCTCAGTTATTGAGGATAAAGGCTAGAGCAGGTAAAAGGATATAAAATGAAGCAGGTTTCTTCCTAGGAAAGCAGCAAGATAAAAATATTCCAGTAAGAAAAGTAGTGCTAAAAACTCTTCCTTGTCCTACTCTTCATCATCTGGATGCCAAGGTCATGGGTTCAATCCCTGTAGAGGCTGTTCACTGAAGAGTTGGACTTGATCCTTGTGGGTCCCTTCCAACTCAGAATATTCTGTGATTCTGTGATAGTTTAAGAATAAAAGCATATGAAACATTGTCTGAAGTAGCAAGGAGAAAGACTTGATCACCCAGGAAACCTTTTCCATTTGAGTTTGGAATATCTGCTTAAGGTCCTACTAACTGTCCACTGCTTACATTTTTAAATCAATATATCTGGTTTTGTACTCACTGCAGCTAAAGGTAACCTTCAGCAAACTTCCACAGAATTATCTTTAGAAATAGTAATTAGAATTCTTAGTTGCTACTGCTGTCCTTCTTGTTATTAGGAAGCTGCCAAGATATCCATAAACACCTTTAAAATCCAAAACAAAACAAACAAAAGAAAAAGCCATACACCAAGAACTCTCACCCAAAACAGGAAGCCAAATTAGACTTGCATGATGCATCTGATGTAAGAAATTGAATGATGACAATTTAGGTAGCAGTACTTAAAATATGTCCCTGGATACTGTTTATTGTCAGCAAAGTTTTTCAGTGGCCCATGCTTCTTCTTTCTAATGCTGTAATTCAGAGGAATTTACCAAAGATGAATCCTACTTTGTCAGTACTGCTTGAGTAGCAAGAAGTGCCACCAATTAAGAGCTTTCAGTCTACCTTGGCAAAACAGAAATTTGAAGGAACAGAACAAAACACACAGATCTGTCCTGCAGATTTAATACCAGTGTTGTGTTTTCTACCAATTAAATTGGAAGAAATTTATTGAGAGGAAGACTAACTAGAAGGAGCAAAACAGAAGAGGTCATCTAGGATGTAATGCACAGAAGAGGGAGGCAAGGGGAGAAGGAGCCATGAGAGTGGTAGAGTTCAAACTAGGGCATAACTGGAGCGAAAGATGGTGAAAAGAAAGATTGCACATGGTAGGAGCAAGCTTTTTTGATGCAGAGAATGCCCAGGAAAAAATACCAGAGTAGCCCTATTGTCTTTAGAAAGCCCTGTGATCCACACAAAAGGATCTGACTGACTCCACTCTGCTGACTCCACTCTGGCTTCCTCCCAGCATTTCTTTTCTCAAGAGCAAAAAGAAAGGAAAATCTCACAAGAATGAATAGTTCATTCAAAATGATGGATTTTGAGCATTTACCAACAAAGTTTAAATTTCATTGTATAAAACATCATCACAATGAAGGATAACCATGAGAGGAGTTGTCTTTGTTCTCTGTCAAAAATTGCCCCACAAGAAGCTGGAATGAATAAGCATCTGAGGGAAAAAATGTAGGAATTGATGAGAAATAAGGGAGCTAAAGAATGAAGTTGTGGTAGTCACAGAGAAGCTGGTTATGCTACTTGAAGTTTGACAGAGCAGATATGAGCTCTTGAAGTGCTGTTGTGACCCCAAATAAATTTCAGTCATATGCAAACATTGATATGACATCCTTCTTTGGTGAAGGAATTTTTAAATAAGATCAAAATGCAAGCTGTTCTCCCTCAGTTGTTTTTAAACGCTATTGTGAAATTACAGTCTAAAAGGAAGTTATTCTGGCACGTGATAAGGTGCTGTAGAGTTTTGTAGCACATTTTAGACATGATGAGGACAGGGGTGTATCACAGGCAAATTTTAGAGCTTCTTGTCATGATTCGTCATAGCCTAACAATAGCCTAATGGAAGTGTCTTACAGAAAGCCCAAATATATACGAGGAACAGATGGCAGTTTCTGTTCTTAGTCTGTGTCCATTAAATAGATTTCACACATATCCCTGAGGCTTATATTTGCTGTGCATGAAGGGAGCCATGAGCAGAACATTGCGACGTTTGACCTCTGCATTGTGCCTTCCTCTATGTGAAATTCAGCTACAATTTGCTCTGAAATGCAGGATGATTAGTGACTAGAGATACTGTTGCTTTCTTTGACATAAAAGTGCCTTGGTGTTTCATTTGGGAAAAAAATTAAAGTAATTTGAACAAGTGATTGCAAAATAAGATTTACTTGAACCTTAAGGAATTTGTTTCTGGTGCAAATACAGGCATTATTCCATTTAAAAAGGGCACAAATCAAAGGTCTGACAGCAACCAAAGAGTTACAAGAATCTAGAAATGTGGTGTGTGATGCCTTTTCTATTGATTATGAATTTCGAAAGGTCAACTTCCATCAGAGCATGGGGAGAGTGAGATGATGGCTCTGTCAATTTGGTTCAGATAATGTCTTTTTGACATTTCTTGTGGCATTACCAAATAATCCATTTTTGCATTATGATGTTCAGTAAATGTATTTTAGTGCTGAACTTTTAGGTGTAGTATGAAAGTTGTGGTATGTTTCTGATTAAGTAATTCTGATTACTGCTTAGACAGCACTGTGGGGCTTGAAGAGCTGCCAGCACAGGGTAGATTTAGGTAGTAATGATCAAGTGCTCATCCATTCTTGCAAGGTTTCACCTGAAGCTAAATGGTTAGATACAATACCTGAATGTTTCCAAAAATGAAACTCCATTCTGTCTCTTGGAAATTCAGATGCAGCTGTCACTATTGCAGCACTAGCTGTCAGTATAGGAAGGAATTCTTTCCTAGTGGAATAAGGCACTCACAGATGAAGGTGGGAAAGCTGGGAGCATAAAGCATAGCACTAGAATAGCATAGTGATTTTCTGGTCAAACCAGCCTTAATTAAGACTGTGGTTAATCTATTGATAATTTCAGGTATTGAGTTCTTTTATTCTTCGTGGACTGAATTTATATACAGAATTGAAATGAAGAGCAACACAAGACCTCTATTATACAGATTTTAGCTTTATTATGTTTTTACAGTTGTCTTTATTAAATGTAGGTATGCTTGTTTCTGGTTTGATGGCTTGGCTAACTCAGCTTCATAATGTAATTTTCCTTAGCTGGTGTCAAAAATATTCTATCCCTATTTTATTCTATAAGCAATGCAATATTTATAATTATTCCATTGTTTATTTATATGTTCTGGCGTACTCTGTCTTTATCTGTTTGAGCTGCATGTATATAAATGGTTGCAAAAGGTGTGAAAAAGAAGAAGATTGTTCTGAGATTTGTAGGTTCAAGACCTGTGAAATGTCTTCTTTTGCTGAATTGCTGAGAAATGCCAGACTGAAGTCTAGAAGACTAAACTCCACATCCTGTCTGGTCAGTAACTGAAAAGTCAATTCAGTAAATTAAAGATTCTTTTGGTCCTCTGCATTCTTATGATGATAATTCTATCAGAGAGAGATTTCAGAGGCTCAGCTGATGATACTTGTTTATGGATGCTGGTTCTCTGATTAATTTTGCTTGTATATGTAGACTTTAACAATGACAAGTTAATTTGATTTTGAAATAATTTAAGAATATCTAATTTATTTAGGTATTTTTAAACAGGGGTGCTAATGCTATGGTTCAGGGATAACATTACAGAGCCAGAAACCTAAAGCGAACACCTGAAGCAAAACCACACAGTATTTTATTCCAGAAGGGTCTTTACACATATTTTGTCTGTCCCCTTCAATTAAAGTCTATTTCTTTCTTTCTTCTATGAGAGTTTTTTGGTTTTTTAGTCTTAATGATGCTAAGTAGTTTTTTACAATGGAAACAATCTTTTTTCAACATCCTATTTAGGGAGTAAAGGGCAGTTGGTAAGGATTATTTTGGGATGCACCTGGATATGTAAAAATATAGGGAAAAGATCAGTGTTGAGTGGACTGTCCTGCATACTTCAAGAAATCTTAAGTCTGCACAAAGCATATGAAAAGTCTAAGAAAATGAGTAAGACTACTTAAAGCTCTGTGCTCATTGCACTTTATATGTTTTTTTGAACTGAGGCAAATATCAGTCATGTCAGTAAAATAAATGAAGATCTTTAATGTTTGCTATTTATTCTTTCTTGTGCTCCTTTTTCATCTGATACATTATATTACTTCTGTCTTGGTTCCAGTATTAAAATGATCCTGGTAGGCTAGATTGAATTTCTGACTAAGGTTCAGATTTGCTTTGACACCAGGGAAATACTGTCCCCAGAAGGGTGAAGTGACATTGTGAAACATCTGGTCAATTCTTTCCTTCTTTTGGATGCAGTTTTGCCTTTGGGAACTGAAAGCTTAATTTGAAATGCAACTATAAATCTTAATTTTATTACCTAAAAGATATTTAATTAGAAATCATTCACAGGTTGAAACCTTGGATGACTGGTGAATTTGTCTAGTGGGTCCTTCTTTTGAAATGTACGTGTTTATTGTATGTTACAACACAAATATTGTGTTATTCATCACAGTAGGACTTTATTATTGGTACATCCTTTCTGAAGATGATGGTATGAGAGGTTGGGTATCATCTTTCATGTACATAAGAATCCATGGGACAATCCAAAGAGAAGAGGTATTCCTGGAGTGTTTATAGTTATTTGTTCTATAGATCTAGAGGACTGAGTCTAATCTTTAACTGGTAAAAAACTAATACTGTTCTACTGACATAAGTGCTGACTGAAAATCTTACTTTCTATATTGTACTGACCAAGAATGTGGGACATAAAATCTGCCAGGATTAATGGATGTGCTGTGCATGTCTATGTGCTGTATTTGTCTTCTAGACATCGTGATGAGTGGGCACAAAAACAATTATGTGGACACAGCAATAACAAAGTGATCTTCAAGTTGATTACAGAAAGTATAAAAAGGCCTAAGTGGTGAGGAGTTAAAATATGTTTTGAAATAGTTATCATACTTCAATTGCTTCTGTGAACCATTAAGAAAAAATGAAAAGAAACTAAGTGCAAAGAAGAGGCAGGCATGGAAGGGGAAAACTGAAAGGTAAGTTCTAATTATAGGAATTAACTGGTGTGCTTAAGGCTGGAGTTCAGTGAATACTTGAAGGTGACAGGGCTTTTTATTGCCACTCTTGTGCCACAGCCACCTTCTGGAGCTGCATGTTTAAAAGGATCAAGCCACTCACTTGGCTGAAGAGGCCTGTGTCTTCTGAGTCCAGCCACATACGGTATTCACAGGATTTCAGCCTTCTTTAGGAGGTCTGTCAGAATGTTTGCAGTAGGTGCAGGACAGCTTAACTGGCCCTGGCTACATCTTACTGAGCAAAGCATCTGCATCTCTTGCATTTGTGAAGTGAAGTGCTGGGACCATTTCTTATGTCAGGGTGTTGTGTCAAGGTGCCCTGGTGCCATGCTGGCCCACGTGAGCAGTGTGAGTGGAGTCACTGACTGACTCCTGGGATGAAGAGCAGAAGCCCAGGACCAGTGTGTCCTCTTTGGCTTAAGGCAGTGCAGCCTTACATTTTAAACATCACTCTAGTCTGTTCTACCACATACTTGGAGATGTTCAAATTAAGTTCTGTACCTTGTATGTCCGCAGAAAAATATATTTAATGTCATAAAACTGAATTTATCTGCATTCACTGCAGATCTAATTCAACTAATAACCTTGAACCAAGCATTCGTCGTCCCAAGATTTTGTCTCTGGACATCAAGGTTTTCATGACTAAAATTCAAAAAGCAGACAAGTAAATGCCATTAAAGAACTTTCATAGCGTGCATATACTCAAGCATATGCAAACATACAAACACAGTAGTCTAGGTGCTTTTGAGTACTGAGTTTGAGCTCACAGTCCTTTTTAAATTCAGTATTAGCTGCTTTGCGTTTCACCTTTAACTCTGGTGTTCTGTCTTGAATTCCCTTTAATGGGTCAAGTATATTTTATTTAAAATTGAAATTCACAGCATAAGTATGTGATAGCAGATTTTGTAATTTCTCATACTGAAAGATGTTTTTACAAGGTAAATATTACATATAATGCATGGTTTGATTTTTCTTTACTGGACATACCATATAATTATCCAAATACACTGCACATCTTTATGCTCTGGTTCTGATCTCAAAGGAGACTTACTGCACTTGATCTTCCAAATCCTTACCACTGTCTTTAAGTAGACTATCCAAATGTAGTTGTGCTATACTTCCTCTTTTTTTTTTAGGATATTTCCTCTGTGAACCCAGCAGACAGAGTTTGTTTTGCATGTTTTTGAAATTGTAACTATACCTGGTCTAGAAGGGCATTTCTTAATCCCTTTCAGAATCAAGAGCTGGAGCTGTGGTTCAGTTGAGAAGCTAAAGAGAAGGTGCTCTTGGCCAGGATGACAGCTAATTATTAGATCTGAGGGAGAAGAGTGGTAGAAGGGATGTGATGAAGAAGGATGGGGAGGGCTTGAAGGTGACATGGTGAAAGCCTTGATTGAAAGCACTGATTTGAGAAAGATGTTAGGTTTTGAATAAGTATTAAGACTCTGGTGTTATAACAAAGGAGGAACTGGAACTCTGCGAGTAGATGTGGTCCTTTGGCCAAGGGGATGGTGGTTCCTGGGCTTCTGGGGGATGAAAGAGTGAAAGAAAGAGAAAGAAAGAGAGAAAGAAAAGAAGAAAAGAAAAAAAGAAAAGAAAAGAGAAGAAAAGAAAAGAAAAAAAGAAAAGAAAAGAGGGAGAAAGAAAGAAAGAAAGAGAGAGCAAAATCACAAGAGGGATCATTAAATAGGACCGTAGTGTAGGGGCAGGACTCATGCAACTTTCTTAATTACCTTCTTTTTTTTCATCTCCCTTGTCTGAAATATAGCAGCCTTATGCAAAAGCCTTTGCTCATCTTTTGTTTCTTTGTTGTCTCATACAAATCATTCCAGTATTTCCTTACCATGTTTCTTCCCTCTAATGGTGATAAAATTCAGATGATACAGAGATGCTCAAGTGCATGTGACTTGGGTTTTCTTTAGTGGATGACTCTGGATTAACACAAACTGGAGTGAATAATGTTCCACAGTTTATTGTTTTCATATGGTGTGAACCATCAGAAAAAATTTCCTTTTATACTAGTAGAATTGTTACAATTAAACTTTTTAACAGAGTTTTAAATTTTTGCCAATAGCTTCAAATTTGTTCAAGAGACAGACATACAGCATCTGCCTATTTTCACTGTCCTAGCCCTCTCTGCTGTAATTAACCCATGGGCTAAGTTAAGAACCTCTGTGTCTTTCTGAGGAACTAATTGGTATGAGATCAGAAACAACCCTTCTTGCTTTCTAACCAAAGAACTCCAAAAGATGAAGAAGAATCCTTAACTGGGTACAGAATTCACTTGGAATTGCTAAATGCAAGTCATAGCTGAGCTCAGAAGAATCTTATTATTGAGGTCATGGTCTATTCTGTGGTAGGCATTAAATACTATTCTATTGCCACAGTTCTGTTAGCTAAGAGGAGCTTCGATCTCGCTCTGACCCTTGTCTCTCTCTCTAGCTTCACAGAAATTGTGTAACATTACTTTCTCAGTCTGTGTGAGGTAGTTTTGAGAGTATTCAGCTGTAAAACTGAAGAGAGAAGCCTTTGTTGGCATTACCAGATGAAACAGAGCACCAGGAAATCAGAGAGGGGAAGGGCATATTCATTCAGCAGGTGTAAGGTTATCTGGTAATAATTTTGAGGATCGGAAAAGTCTGTTTTAATCACCATGGTACATTTGTTCTATTTTGCTTTGTTAATATGCCATTTTTGCAGAATAAATTATGTCACCATGTCTAACTTTCCTCAAGGTCTGTGAATGACCTTCTCTCCTGGAAGTTTTTGTAATACCATATAAGAAGAACCTCTCTGTGGGTCATATTGGAACAAAAATGAAAGCTAAATTTAGCTTCTATTCATGGACTTGGGGCTTGCAAACTCAAATTTTTCTACAGAAGTGTTAACAAAACTCATCTTGACTAAGCACTGCAACTTTGCTATTGTGTCAAACAAAAAGGGAATATTGTAAAGGCAGAATCACTTAGTATAAAAACTTGCTGCTTGATTTTTTTGTATAACTTCTGAGCTTGGTGTTAGGTTTTAACATTGGAAGTTTTTTGGCAGAATCAGTTCATTATTAAATGAAAATTATTGAAGGGAAAGCCATACTCTAGAAACAACATTTTAACTAGTGCCCTAGCTAGATGAAATGTGGGGGTTTTTCTTTGTTTTTCTTTTATTTTTGCTAAAGAGCATGAAGTAGAATCACAGAATATGCCGAGTTGGAAGGGACCCATCAGGATCATGGAGTCCAAGTCCTGACCCTGCACAGGACATCCCAAGGATCACATCATGTGCCTGAGAGCATTGCCCAAACTCTTCTTGGCCTCAGACAGGTTTGGTGCTATGATGACTTCCCTGTACTTGCTATTTGGTTAAACAGAAGAATAGGAAAAATATTACCAGATAGTGTGTGTTCTGAATAACAGTTCTGCTAACTGGAATGCATTTGGCTTCTAGTGGATAACCAAACCTAAATTATACAACGACGTGGGTTCCACTAGAAAACACCATTTATGTCAGGCAATATTCTAATGTTGGGAAATTTTGGTCACTACTTGTTCAAAGGAGTGATGTTCACTTTTAAATTTTAAGTAAATCAGGACTACATCTGACATTATTTTATGTTTGAATAATCCTTTGATATGAAGAATGTCTTTGAAGAATTTTCAGAGTAACTCTTCTGTGTATCTAGAAGTGATTGAGTTGGGGATGGAAGATTTCAGAAAGATGTGCATTTGTTTCTCATCTTTGCAAGTGGATTATTTTGAGGGGGGGTTTATGGCCTTGTAGAGATCACTTTATCTTCTCAGCTTCAGTTTCTTCCTCTTTGAGGGTGGCCCTCCTGCAACTCTCCATAAAACAGTTCTGGAAACATAAGCATGCTAAGAGCTGCAATATGATTAGTAATGCTAACTATTGAAAAAAGAATTAGCCAGGCTTTCAGGAGATCTAGCCAAAGTTTTATGGAGTTCTGTAACAGGATTATTGGCAAAAGTAAGCCTAAACCCCTAAATGTTAGAGTAAAATAGTTTATTTTTAAATGTGTTTGAAACAGCACTAAATTTTTAGAGCACTAGTTATTCACAAAGTTTGTAAACAAGGTAGCTAGAATGTTTTATAATAAAATATACTTTAAAGACATTAAAAGATCTCATGTTTTTAACATTTTAGAGTTATTTGCTGATGTTGCAACTTCATTACTGCAATGTAGCTAAGTTTAATGTTAACAAATAGAACAGTGTGCTCAAAGTAAGTCATGGAGAGTGTCATTGGTAATTGCAGCTTAGTGACACCTACGTTTCACAGTTTGACAGATTTTGGGGAATAAGAGAACATACAGGAGGAGCTGTGCCTGTGCTGGTTTGAGTGGTGGTATTTTTTGCCAGGTCAGGAGATTAAGAGTGTGATAATGACCTCAGGTTTACTTTATCACTATTCTTGCTGGGTTTTCTTAACTTTGTTTAAGAGTACCAATCTTCAGTCTTAATGGGTTCACTTCACAAACATGCTTGATATTCTGAAATAGCTGTAAAACTTTCCATGTGAACTCTCTGGGATGAGCTGAATTAGTAGAAGGTACTGCACTAATCTGTTTTTCTAAGAGTCAGAATATGTACAATTATCTTTTACCCTGGAATTTTGTGATAATGATTTACTTAAAGTTTAGAAATTATATTTATGTTACTGGAGTTGATAATTAACACTATTAACAAGTACAAAAACAGTGTGGAAATGCTTGATGTACTTGTATACAATAGAGGAGTAATCTCCAATTTCCTATTACAGCTTTACTACATCTGGTTTGTATCATTCACAGTAAAAGTGGCAGATGTTGGGGGCATTTATATGAAAATTTATTCTCTTTCCCTAAAGACAGAATTGGAGGACTTGTTTGACTTTATTTTATTTTAAAATTCCTCTATTGAATGTAGAGAGAAGCTTTACCTGCTGCAATTTGAGGACATCTAGCAGTAAGGTGGTGTGCTGAATGAAATACATCATTTCCCTGAAGCAGAGGAGCATTTTTTGAGCTGACAGTTTACTACAATGCTTGTTCAGCTTCCTGGATGTGACTATCTGTATGAATTTATGTAGCCCAATTTGAAAATGTTTTGAATACTGTAGACAGTAAGATCAAAGAGCTTTCCAAAAAAAGCAGGAAACAAAAAGGTCATAATTCTTTTTTTAACCACTGGATCCCAGTTAGAGCCTTACACAGGTAAACCAAAGCAGAAAAAATGGGTATCTTAGAGCAGTTGGGAAGGGAGACTTCATATGTGGAGACTGCAATGTAATAAAATGTTAGCTGTGAAAGCAGACCTAAGAGAATGCTAGGGAGTGTACATCTTGCCACATTCCTTAGAGAGAAGAAAATATATTCAGAGATGAGAGTGGCAAAGCAAGAGGAGATTATTTCATTCTTCCCATCCTCACCTTAAGGACTTCTAAGGATTCCCACTTACTGTGTTGTAAGAAATAACCTTTCCATGTGTAAGCTAATCTTGCAGAGCTTGGAAAGCTTAATTGGCTTTGCTGCGTTAGCAGTAGGTCATTTCTGCTCTTCATTGTTTTGGGAAGTGTGGAGCATGGCAGTCAGCAGCTGCAGAGAGAGCTGGGGGGTGGCAAACTGCTGAGAGCCTCAGGGAGCAGATGTTGAACCACAGGCCCCAAACCTGACGTTCTTTGCAATTTGGAACCTTCTAATAAAGAAAAGTGCTTTTGCTAAGTGGTTATTTTTTCCTTATCTATTCTCAGGGTTGCTCTTGTGGAAAATATTCCTGAAGGGATCAACTATTCAGACAGTGCACCATCCCATTTGTCTCTTTTCCAAGGCTGGATGAATTTGCTTAATATGGCTGAAAAGTCTGTTGACATAGTATCTTCCCAGTGGGACCTCAATCACAGTCATCCATCAGCATGCCAGGTATGTTCTAGCCTAACAAAAGAGTGGGACCTTAACAGTCTGTTCTTGTTGTCAAACTATTAATTTTACAGAACTAAAACCCTTCCCTGTAGCAGAGCTATTTGTTTGGGTAGTCTAAAAAATCATTTTCTTATGGGGATTTTCCTGCCAATACAAAAGCTTCTGAGAGTGGTTTTGTGCTTGGAGTAGATAGTATTCAACACATACTCACAACACTTCCATCCTAGGAAAGAAAGTCATCATATAATCTTAAGAAAGCTGTCGAATTCTATCTGTACTAGGACATTCACCTATTTGGGAATATGCATAACTCTATACAATTACTTTCCATTTGGTGCTACTGATGAGATAAAAAAGCAGGCATGCGGATTAATTCTTCAGCCGAATAGATGGATAGAATTATCCTTACAAAGAGCAATATAGTGTCAGATGATTTACAGCTTTCCAAAATTAATCTTGGGAGGGAGCAGTGTTTGAGACTTCTGCAATTAAGAACACTGTGAAAAATCATAAATCATAGTGAATAAGAAGGACATGCATTACAGTGATGCTGTGCCAACAAACACATTATTCTTGAGAGCAATCCTCTTCAAAATATGGTCAGGGCATGTTTGCATTTAGTATCATTTTGAAACTAAGATATCAAAGAATTGATAGGCTGAGAGTGTCTCCTCTTTTCCACTAAATAGATTCTTTGCTGAAAGGAGCCACTGAGATGACTTGAAATGGGGCTAAAATGACAGCCAGGTAACTGTAAGGAATCAACTCTGTTATACTATGGCATAAACTCTTGGCTTTGTTTCTACTTCTGTTGATCCTGTACAATAAAAATGCCTTTTGGTGGATGATAGGCAAATCCTGGTATTCTGAGCAACTATATTCTGCTTCTTTTGGAATAGACTGTAGCCTAGTTGAACAGCATACATAAATTTTCTTCAGAATAAGTTTGCTGCATATCCATTTAAAATAGTGAAAATCTAAGGTGAGCAGATGAATAGAAAAAGTAATACAAACCCTTCATTTTAGAATGCTTATAAATATTGGAATACAGTTTGTGAATAAATTTATGGAATGTCAAAATATTGACTTTTTTCACAACATAATTATGCAGCTAGGCTTTATTTAAATTTATTGTTTAAGTAACTTCAAACCCATGTACTGTCATTCAAGCAGATGAATTCAAAGAGAATGTGCCTTAGATGTTTCTAGGATGTGCATGAGTTGATATGTGCATGAATCTTTCAAAAATGTTTTGTCTGAAAAAAATTCAGCATGTCATTTACTTCAAAACTGGCAGAGCCTAACAAATCCCAAACAGAGGACAAAAAATAGCAAACTGGAAATTGGGATTTCAGTAGTTAAATATCAAATCCATTCCCCGTTCCACATTTGCATTGCAAAGTAAACACTGTAAGACAGTATTCAGCAGAGAAAGGAAGAAGAGACATCTAAGAAGTGGATTTGGTCTTTCATCCCCAAATGCACAGTTAAAGCCAGAAAAATGCAACATTTTTCATAATATTCTATTCTAGTTATCTTTTTCTGCCTGCTAGTAGTCTCACAAAAATGAGTAATTACTTCTGTTTAAAGGCAATTAGTATTCCAGTCATTTCCTCATTTGTACAGCAGTGTGGGCTGAACAGCTGATAGATCTTCCTGTCAAGCTTGTCTATTCATGCTAAAACACTGTGTTGTTATTGGCCAGTCTGATTGCTCAAAAATTGCCAAGAGGCAGTGTTTCTTAGCAAATTTCTGCCCCAGAGAATGTACACAAAGCTCAGTCTGAAAAGGAAGGGAGAAAACTCGTATTGTTAAATCTGCTTTCTCCACCTGGTGAAATGAAAGTGAAATTTCAGAGGAGCTTCAATAACTATAATCTAGTAATTGTTTGAAGAATAATTCCAATGTCCTCAAGTCTTTACAATTGAGTTGGGGGAAATATACCCAACATGGCAGAAGCATTATGAAAGGTAATGGGGTGAGATGCAAGACAGCCAGGTAGTACAGTGCTTAGTGAATGAGTTCTAGTTGTTCCTCGAATGATTCTTGTTTTTTAGAATCTAAGGACTTAACCAATTTCCATATAGACCCACGTCCTACTCTATAATTAGCAATTTCCTTTTTATGAATATTCAAGTCATATTGGAAAGCAAGGTTCTCCCCAAGAGCACTTGAACAGACATGGATTTGTGAAGGAGAAAAGCAGAGTTGGCTAGATTTCTTCTTCTCAATTAGTTACAAGGTTTAACTACATTCTCTGTATATGTCTGTGTAGTCACATAGATAAATACATATGCACACACATATGTGCAATACACATGTTGAAGAAAATATAGCAGGAAATTCTACAACTTTTTATACACACATGCATATATATGCCCAAAAATATAAATGTTGTCTGTATGTGTGCATATAGACCATCTTGTCCAACTCTATATTGGACATACATATAAATGTATACATTTGCATATATAAAATTGCAGAACTTCCTGCTGTATTTTTCTTTATTTTTGTTTGTGGGTATGTTACCTAGTGTCCTTGGCTCTTGCTTGTCCATATTTTGTTGTTATAAATCTCAATAAACATTCATTGCCTACTGAGCTGTCCAGGTCACAACAGTTGTGCTCAGTCATCTGAGATGATGAGTTTGGCTAAATTGGATTCTCTAAGGACAGACACATGATGAGACACTGTTTCTGTGCTTCGACAGATAAAGCAGTCAAGTAAACAAATATTTGCTTGGCAAAATAGTGAGTTCTCTCTACCCTGCTTTTCTCATTCAGAAAAATCACCCCATATATTTTGGCAACTTTGTGTTGTCATTATGTGTGGTTTTCAAGATAGCGGGGCAGTTGTCACATAACAGCATTGAGGTTTCTGTGGAATGTGAGTATCTGACTCTTCCTGTGCCAATCTGATGTTTAGAGATATTAGAGGAAAATGGAAACATTTTTTTGAGGATGGCTTTTGATTCATTTTTGTGAAAATGAGAGAGGTGAATACAAGATCATGCCAGTTCAGAATTTTCACAGTTCATTTCCTCTGGCTCATATTCTGTTTTGAAACTTTAATTCAGAATGACCTTTTAGATTTCCAGCAAGTCCTTCACAAACTTCAGTTAGTTTTCCACAAATCAGAACCAATGCCATCATGGCATGTTGGTATTGCCATGAATATGACACAGTCATCCCTGGATGGCTATTTGGATGAACATAAGATGATCAAAGGGTAGATCTGCATCTGATTTTTACAAGCATCACATAAAAAATAGATATTTCTGATTTTATTTACTAACCAACTGTGGCTTGATGGGAGAAGTCCCCCATCCATGTGATGCTCTGTCTCAAGTCAGGAGCTGTCCAGCTTTGTAATGAATCTCTGATGCTAAGTCATGAGTCACTCACACTTGCATTGCCCAGGGAGCTTAAGTGATTTGTTTGGTAGAACAAATGTTTGTGGAAGAGCTTAGGTTCTCTTCCTTGAAAATTATTGGGAAATGCAAATAAGTACAAAGAAGAGCATATCTCCAAACCTAGCAGCTACCAGCAGAAATTGGATAGGATCAGCTAGAGAGATCCATAAGCTTACCTTTACACAAACACCTCTCCTCTTCAGGTGCTGGTGTTCCCCTGGTACAGACAGAAGCATAGAAAATAAATTCAAAAAGGAGAGGTTTTAAAATGAAAGCATATTCCCTCCCTTTGCATTAGCTGTTTTGCTGGAAGAATTGAGGAGAGCATTTAAGTTTCTCTGTTCTGTATTAATAACAGCAGTTAAAGTTAGGATTTCTTGATTTATTTGCTCTATGCTCTATGCCAGCATGCTATGGCTTTTAGTGTTATTTTATAAATATACCCAGAGGCTTCATTATAGGAAAACTTAAAAAAAAAAAAAAAAAAAAAGGTAGAATTATATTAAAAAAAACCCAGAACAAAAATCTATGAAATAATCAGTTTTGTTTCTGGCTATTCTGGGAATAAAAAGCTAAGCATTTTCTAAACTGTAGGATTCTATGTTACTTAAGAGTATAATAATTCACCTGGAGAGTGCTTCAGTAAATACAGCATTTTCATGTTTGTATCTCCCCAATTTATTTCTAATGAGGAACCTATGCTGATAGAGACAAGAGCAGGCAAGGGAAATCAGCCAGGCTACAGACAACCTGTCTAGAGACTGCCAACAAATTGCTGTGGGGGAAATTTCAGGACATTTTAGTAATGACAGCTTTCTTTTTTTTTCACATTCAACAGTTTTCTGTGGCAGGTACAGCTGGGGCTGATGTTTGAGATTTATGATGGTTTAAAGGTACCATGCAGAAGTCAGTTTTTTCATGTGATAAATACTTTTTGCATCCTATTTTGTCAGTTTTGGTAAGCTTTTTCAAACAGCCCAGTGAAAAATATAAGAGAATATTTTATCAGGATAAGCAGATTTCTGGTGGTATTGTTTTTGAAAATGCTGGTATTGCTATAAGGTAGCCACAGTTTCATAGCACTTGGCTGCTATAATTTCTCAGTCCTCACAAACTGGGTTTACAGAAATTATTCTGATCACTGTCACGTAGTTGTGCAGCAGCCTGGTATTGTCTCACAAAGGGAATGTGGTCTGAATGACAGCAGAAGGGTTTGTATTCAACAGAAACATTTCAAATGTTCTGACAGCAGTAACAAAACATTTCAGACCTTCTGTCCCATCTTTTTTTCCTTTTCATAGAGCAAACCAGTAAAATTGCAAGTAAACATGTCAGAAAGTATAGAAACTGAGTTTCAAATTAATATTAATGGGGAAGAAGTCCAGCTTCTTCAGCAGTGAAGGAAGAACTTCTAGTAATCCTATTTACTGTAGTATATACTTGCTTTTAAAAGCAAGTTGTGAATTTTTCATAGTTTGGAGTGTCTAGCTTGAGCTTTGGTGAGAGGATGAATGCCTGCTGAGGGATGATGCAGTGACAGGTGAGACAAAGGGAATTCTTTCCAATTCTGTCACAGGTGGTGTTTTTTGTGTACCTGTATAAACACAAATATTTGTGGTGAGTGCACTCCTAGTTTTAACCATCATTACTTAGAGATGCTTTAAGTGTTGAATCAATTTCAGGTTTTACCATTTAGAAACATAATTGGAAGAAAAATACCACAAATGAATAGCTTGTGGTGTCCCTGATGGGCAAATAGATGCATTTCCACAGAAGATGGTTTCATTGGAATGCAGGGCTGCACTCCAAGCAATCTATTGAACCATAGGATGGGCTGTTCAGCAGGAGGCATGGCCTGCAGGAGACAGCTGTGTTGCTTACATCAAGGCGTAGTAATATCAAGGAAAACTCAGGAAGCACTGCCAGGTTCTTCTTTGTCCAAGCTACAATTAATATGGAAAGTCCAGACTTGTTTATCAAAGCTTTTGTAAATCATATGTAAAATAATCTCCTGCAGCTAAAAGTAGCAATAATACTCAAAAATATCTACCAAAGTGAAAAAAATTAAGAACCATCCTCTGAAGCAATTAATTTTATCAGTTTTAGACATTAACTTCCTAAGCATTTCTTTAGCAGAACAATTAATGCATTAATTTGTATTGATAATGATAATCACTTTCCATGAAATTTATGAATGCATTTTCTATGTTTATTTTTGTATGCTAGAGCTTTCTGCCATTCTTCTAGACAAAATCAGTTTTTACAGATAACCTAAACAAAAACAGTGTTTATCTTTTCTTCCTAGTAAATGGAATCAACACAGAGAACCTTTCTGAGTAGCTGTTCCTACTTGTGTTAATTAATATGCATAATATAAACCTTTTAGTCCTTAATTTTCCCAGCTGACTTTTGCAAAGATGTAGCTAATGAGAACCAAGAGTGCTGCTGTCTCCAGTCAGGGGACCCATGTGAGGTGTGTCCAGAGGCTGGCAGAGCTCTGATATGTCAGGATCCTGACGCTCTGGGGGAGCTAGGGGATGGGGCAAAGCAAGGATTGGGAATTCAGCAGACAGCAGGGCAGTGATTGCTGTTCCCAGATTTGGTTGGAGCCTAGCAGAGCCAGACTACAGCACTTGCATGAGAAACCCTCATGGAGGGAGCAGGGCACCCAGGAGTACCAGTCAGTACATCTCTGCTCCCCCAGAATGGTGCTGGAGCAGCTGCAGGATTCTATGTGCAGCATCCATCTCCTCCACACTCTTATCTTATTAATTCTAATGTTCCCTGTAACATCTGCTCTTCTTAAAAAGACCCAAGACAATCTCTGGTGTGAGAATTAAAGATTCTTTAAAACTTCATGAAGTATGTGAGGGAAAGCCACTCTGATTTACACAGCAACTCAGGGCTTTTGGGTGTGGTGAGTTAAAATCATGGATGGCATTTCTTACATATGGAACCACCTTGTCACCTTAAAAAATGCTGAATCTGATTATAAGAAGCATTTGGAACTTCATGGAAAGAATGTTTTTGTTTTCCTGTTCTGTTAGCTATTCTCCGATGCTTTCATTATGGCAGCATCAGATTAACTGATAATTCTTGTGAGCCCTGGGATGAGGAGCGAGCTGTACCATGGATTTGAGTGAGCAAGCAGGCATACATTACAAAAGTAAAATGTAAACAGCAGTTCTGTTTCTATTGCAGCCTCTGGCTGCTTGGTAATTTTGAGAAAGCTGTATTTTAGGAGGATGGGTGTTCTTATTTTGCTACTTATATTCCAAATATATTAATAATAAAATATAGGTCTGCACTGTGACAGGGGAAGCAGTACTTTCTGTGACTGTGTAAAGCCTAAGGCCCAGCTAGGCTCCAAGTATCAATCTGTGCAGGCAATTACAGGGCAAAGGTTGGCTTTTCACTGTCTGTTGTTTATGGGTTTTCAGTGTGTGGGGAGGGCTTTTTTCTGAGGTTTTGTTGGTCTGTGCTACATCATATTGAATCATCCCAAACTGTTCTTGGTTTGTTCATTTTTGTTGAATTGAAAGATCCTTTTAAGATTCTTAGAGTAACAGTTTGTACAGAGAATTATGTAACATGGCTCTGTGAAGAGCTTTATCTTCTACCTGTTTGTTTAAAAGTTGCTGTATTGCTGTTGCTTTTTTTGTTTTAGCTTTAGGTGAACTGTGTGGTAGGGCAGGCATATTGTCAGGTGCAAAAAGCCCAAAGTCTTTGTGCATTGGGGTGGTAATTGAAAGTGGTGTCTGCAGTACTGTTGGAATAGCAGCAAGGAAATGACCTCTGGCTGTAATTGTAGTAACAACACAGAAGTGATACAATGGTGCATTTATTCTTGACAGGGGCTAGTTAGATGTTACTAACTAAACTTTTTTGTTTAATTTAAAATATTGAACCTAAAACTTAAACATTAACAATGCAATCAGAAGTTTTACTTCTTTCTTTCTTGGTTATGGAAAAGTATGGTGATTTAACATTTTATTTTTCATGTGAAACAAATGTCTTGATTTCTGTTTTGATGTTTATCCAGCTCAGTATGACATTGCCTTTCTTGTTCTGTGTTAGAAATAGGGCTTAAACAGTAAAATTGTATAGCAGTACAAAAAGTAAATGCATATAAAATACCTGTACATAATAGTTTTCCTACTTGATATAACTCATCTAAAGATGAGCATGCAACCACTTGAAAATGTGTTGTACTATGGGTAGAACCACTTGCAAAAATATCATTCAATACAGAAAAAATGTAATAAACTCTTCTTGAACTTTTAATCCTACGTCAACAGACTGATTATTTAGAGGGAAGTTAATATCAGAATGTGCTTATGCAGCATAAAACCCCTGGACAGTTCATTTTCTGCCTGGCACCTGACATCTGTAGTATTGCACAATCTGGGAAAAGGAAGAAACCATTTAGCCTTCAGAACAGTGTTTCTCCATGAAAAAGTATTTGAGTTGCTAACCTTTAGGGTAGGTTTAATCACATCTAGGAGCCTAATTACTTGGCCATTGTGTATGTTTTTGTTTTAATGTACCTCTTTAATTTGTTGATACACATTTTGACCAATTCTGTGTCGTAATGCTTCTGCTTTCCTTTAATGTTCTTCCCAGGGTCAGCGTCTCTTTGAAAAATTGCTTGAACTGGCATCCCGAAATATTGAGATAAAACTAGTGAGTGATAAACTGCCCATGGAATCAAAGGTATTAAACGACTTGAAAACAAAGGGTAAGACCAAGGTCTTTATGTTGCTATGCCACTGACTGCTGCATAATGTTCCTGTCACTTAAATTGCAGACTCGGATGATAGATAAAATGCACACTACTGGTTTTGCACTATTGCCCTATAATCCTTTATCTTTCTCTGGTTCATGGATGTCAAAAATCTAAAACTGTTACTGTAGTTGATGTCTGCAGTTTGCAAGCCATTAAAAAGGCAGTACCTGATTAGATAGGTGTTTAAATTCCCTGCAGCCACTTTAATGGGAGGCAGTGGAACCTGAGAGTCTGCTGTAATACCTTGTGGGACAAGATGCTTTCCTCTTTTGAGCAATAGAAGAGTAAATTATTAAAACAGCATGTACATGGTACTGATGATTCTGAAGCACTGGAAAACAGACCATTGGTCAGATTTACCATCTGACAAGGTCTCCTGTGCTGTATGTAATTCTTTTGTCTCCGCTTTCCTAATCGCTGTTTTGAGGCTCAAAAATCCCTATCCAAAGAGGGATTGCATGAATAAACTTGTTTTATGTAAAACTGTGTGGAAAAATAGTAAAGAGAATTTAAGAATTGCTGAAAGAAATTAGACTCTCTTTTTAGCAATCTCATTTCTTCTGTTAGTTATCTATATAATCTGATAAAAGCATGATTTAAGGGTAGGATACCCTTTTCAAAGAGCAAAAAGAACCTATGTATTTTGCTGGTGATCACTTTTGACACAGATAGCTATATGGATCACAAAGGGAACTCCAAAAAATTTAATTAAGCAAAGGAGTTGTTATGGATAGTAGCATCCTATCGTAGCATGTCTGTTCATGCTAGAGTTTTCCAACAAAAATCAATCTGTATTTGTTTTAATTCCTTGTAATCTCCTCACTGCACAAGTAAAAGAATATTACTAATGGAAGTCCTTATCCCTGAGGAAGATTGGCTTTTAACCAAGACTGACAAATTAAATAAATTTAATAAACTTAAATTTAAAAACTAATAACTATAGATCCTTGTCATTTCATGACACTGCTTATTTCAGGGATTTGAATATTTCTGCTACATAACCAAAAGATATCAATCCTTTGATAGCCAGAATATATCAAATACTTTGTCAGATATATGTGAAGTATCTTTTTCTGATGTGTTGAAAAAGAAATAGATATTTTAACATCTATGTCAGTGAAATCATCTTTGAAAAAGTTGTTTCTTCTCCCTTTGATTATAATATCCCAAATTCACATGAGTCAGGAAATAGGAGAGGTGGGTCTGTACATTTATATCGGTGTACTGGCAACAGATATTTTAATTATCATTTATTAAAAATACCTAATACCAAAAATTATCCTCTTTCAAAAAAGATGAGGAGAAATTTTTAGCTAGAAAATGGGGAGAAATGTTTTAACACTTCCTTCAGCTTATGTAGGAAGTAATCTGTGAGCTTTTTGAATAAAAAAACAAACAAACAAACAAAACCGGAACACAGGCTTTTACAATTTTACTAGTTTCAGTTTCTCTTACGCCTTTTCCAGATTTCTGAGACAGGAAATCTTACAGTATTCAGATGAAATGTTCAATATATTTGTGCTCTGAGCTACAAAGAACTGGAGAAAGTTGCTAGTAATTCCTGTGACTTTTGTTGTCATCATCTTTGAACACTGGAATTGTATATATCATTGTGTACTGTTGGCCTTTCTCAAACATCAATATTATGACTTCTGGCTTTTCTCATTATGCTTGTTATTTCTTGTTCCATGCTTTTGTCTACTTATTTCTACAAATTCTTTTATTTTTATTGTAATGTTTTGATTATGACAAGGTGATGCCATTTCTGTTTCAAGTCCTTCGCTCATTTAGGTTTGTTGTTTGGTTTTTACCTCCATGAAAACCATATAAATCTTTTTTTGGTTTTGCATTTCTGGTAAGAACTAAATTAGTTTTACATTCTGTCAGATTTAGTTGTCTTAGTTTTATGTTGAAATGAGTAGACCTTGTATGAGCAGTTCATGGTGTGGTAGGCTAGGTTAAAAAAAAAAAAAAAAAAAAAAAAGATACCATAAATCTTTGCTATGCTATCCTGGAAGATCTGTCTACTAAAATTACTAATCTTTTTGCTTGTGAGGTGCTGGCTACCTGCACCCTCAGAAATCAGTCAGAACTGATCATTGAAAGGGAACTGTGCATTATCACTTGGACATATATCCATAAGGACAACTAATTTTTTTTTCCCACAATTGGTCAGATTTGTCTTTAAAATATGCCATGCACCCTTTTTAACAGACACATTCCTCTCTTGGTGAAGAAAGCAATAAATATATCAGTAGCTCAGCCAAGTTGTGAAGCATCTCAAGGTGGAGAACCAGAATACATTTTTCTGACCAGACCCATAACCCAGCTTGTGGTGTCTGAATTAGGCAGCTGAGATTCCAAGCACTACTCTGGGGTTCATGAGCTAATAAACCAAGCTGACTGATCCTGAGCAGCAAACATGCTTGGCATCTGAGCATTGGGCAGTATTATGGACAGAAAGCACATGCACAGCCAGTGGGACTCTGGGAATTCCATGCCTTTCTGAGTCTGCCTTCACCTTGCTCAGAGTGCATAGCTTGGCTCTTCTTCCCAAGGCAGATTGTATGCAAGAGTCAGAATGTCCCCAATTAATGGGCTGTTCTGCTGAATGTGAGAGAGAATTGCTATTGCATGGAGGGGGTGGAAGAGCCTTGCCTTTCTTTTCAGCAGACTAGGTGATCAGACCCCCTGAGCTGTGCCCTCGTGGTGCAGACTGGTTCCTAGGGACAGAATGAGGGATAATTTGGCTGTTGGCCCCAGATGTACCTGTTAATGTACTGCCCAGGAGCCTTAAAAGGAAACTTCAGGTAGCACTCTGTCTGCCTTGAGTAGCCTCCACTGAATGGAATGGATTTAAACATACAGGATTGCTTGAAGAATTGTACTTGGTCATCCGTATTGTTTCATGCAGTGTTTTGGCTTTTTTGTACAAGGAACCACAGCAGATTATTCCAGCACATCTTTTCTTTTTCTAGGCAGGCTTGCATTGAGCCTCTGTGCCTCTTCTCCCCATTTCTGAAAAATTGCAGAAAGCAGTTTTTATAGATCCTTTCCAACACAAGGGTGCATCCTACTTCTCCACACATCTTTCCTCTTCAGCAGCTGTCCCTGTTGATTAATAGAGGAGAAGGTTGAAATCTGACTTCAGATGTGGGCTGATGGGGTAATATAAAGCATAATTTCTGTGGACAGTAGAGCAGAACTGAACTCATGTGGAGTAAAATAAAATTAGTAATTCACAGCTGTAATGCTAGTGCAGACATCTGAGCTAGCTGTGAACCTGCAGGTTTGTCATAATTCCAGTGACATTTTGTCCTGTCTATGCTGTCCTGACTTATTCGAGGTAGCTGCAAAGCAGGAGAGCTTGATTACAGAAATCCACTGACTGCAGTCTGAAACATGGATTGATTTACTGTGAGAACACATCTCATACCTCGAGCTGTGGTGACAGGATTCTCTGAGTGCTAAAATAATGTACATTTGGTAATAATTGCTGGGCTGTGGGAGTGGTATTTAGTTGCAAAACTAAGCATGTAGAAATGAGGAAGTACTAATCCCATAGCATATATTTATGATAGATTTTAATTACATTATGAGATTCTATATTTTGCACAGAATACCTGGCTGGTACTTGTTGTAATTTTACCATATTAATCAGAAGGTTTTCTCTTATATTGAATGAGAATACATCAAACATTTAATGCCTAAGGCAGTTGATGTTCATTCAGGGGATATTATTTCTGCTGGTAATGGCTAGAATCTTTTTTTATCTTCATATTTAATGTATGTCTCTACGCTTTCTTCATTGCACATCTGCCAGATCCTGCACTGAATGCAGAATGATTAATTTCCTCCTAGGCTTTTCCATGCTGTTTCTCACTGGTATCTGAGTGCTCTGCAAATACAGTATTAATGAATTTCTTTTTACAACATCACTGTTACGTGAGGTTTCTTGCTGTTCCTGTCTCTTGGGGACAACCAATGATTATTAATGGCAACACAGGCACCAGAAGCCAGATCTGAGCATTTGTTTTCTGTAGTAACAATTAAAATTTTAAAAGGTATATTAGTAATTTTAAAAAATCAACCACATGTAAGTTCTCCCAGCTCATGTTGTCAAAATTATTACTAAACAGACTATAAATTATGTTGTTATTTTCATGGGACATATGTATATCTATACTATGCATATCTGTATATTACTCCCTTGTGAAAGGTAGGTCTGTCTTTAGAAAATAGAGCTCATTGTGTAAACAAACACGTTCTTCTTTATCCTCTTTGTGTGTGACAGTAGCTTATTAATGCTTGTTTTCATGGTTATTGTTTTAGCCTTTTCTCAGCTGTGGCTCAGTCTACTAGATTGAAACATTTCTTGTAACCCTCCCCCTCCTTCCACATAATTATGTACAGTCTTTGTTCATCAGTAACATTTGAATAACATCTCTCCAGTTAGCAGGTTGTTGTATTATTTCTCACGTGTGCAGAATCTAAATCCCTTACTAATTGTGCTGTTATTTTAGCTGAAGGTATTCATGCTTTTTAAGACATACCAATGGATTTTCTTTCTTCAATTTGCATTGCTTCTTTCCTTTTCTATTTCTTTTTTTTCCCCAATACTCCTTTTTCATGGAGCATTTTTCGTATATTTGCAAGGAATATTTTCTGTTTTGTCAGTGGTGGCTGAGGCAGATAAGGAAAGAGGAGTCTGTCCATGTTACAATGTGGTTTAAAGAAAAAATATAACTTAACTAATCACTTTTGTGTATTAGTGATGAAACTGGAGAATAAGAGGAAGTCATTGTCACAGGGCAGGATCTAATGACTAAATCACATGCACAGCTGTTACTCACTGAACAATTTGGGCACATTTGTCCAGGATTGCACTCTCTCCTATTAGATACAACCAAAACAGAGAAACCAAAAAGTTACATTGTTGCAGGGTGACAAATAAATGAGTAGATAATGAAGCTCTAGAAATTTTTTATGCATTGCCTTGTGCCCTTTAGATTACAAATGCTAACAGATACCATTCCATGACAAATTTAATCAGATTATATCTGGGCAGCTGTATGATTCCGGCTTCCTCTTTGCTCTCCCCCCTACATGTTGTCCTTCTTCCTTGCACCAGTGATTATGTGGTAAGACAGTTCAGTGGGCTGATTTGGCTACAGACTGCTTTTTTTTGGCTAGCTTAATTGTCATTTGCGTTAGATTTCTGCACTACTCGGCATGTGGTCTCACAGAGGTAACAGCTGGGGACAGCACAGGGATAGGAAACACATAGCTGGGGTTGACAAGGAAGGAAGGACCAGTGGAACCTGGTAGAGATGGGTTCAATCTGCCATGGCACCAAAAAGCTCAAGGTCATGTAATGTCAAGAGAGCTCTAGGAGTTTGAGGGTTTCCTGTACTTTTCTGTACTGTTCTAATGTAAGTGTAGCACAGTGGACAGCAATAGTGAATACGATTTATATGTATGATGAAATGTGTTTAATTCCATATTCTGTCTGCTTCTGTTGGCACACTTGAGGTGCTACATGGCTTTAGAGCTGTGATGCTTGTGGGGCATGAGTTTTTACCTTTGGCCACAATCATGTTCCCTTTCCCTGTCTTACTGTGGGGGAGTGGAAGATTTAACATATTATAGAAGAACTGAAACACATTTGTTAAGTCATGGAAAAGATGGAGATTGTCTGGGAATATCAGAGCAGTTTCTTCTTATGAAATAAGCTGTGAGTTGGGCACTTTCTTTAGACTAGAGACTTTGTACACTGCAAACCCTAGGAAAGTGAATTTGACCATTTGGGAGAAACTGCCACTTTTTTTTCAGACTGTAATACTGAGAGAACATTTTCTGATAAGGGCCTTGGGTTGTGCTGGCTTGTTTTGCAAAGAGGAAGAGGGCAAAAAGGTTCAATTAAGCCAAAATTCTGTGTCTATTAGAGCCAGAGATGTAATCAATTAATTCTGATTCTAAACTCTACAGCTTCTGTGTCTGTAGACTTAGAAATTAATACCTTTGCTGAGAGAAATGGCTGTGTACCCAATGACAGTACCCTCTCATTGGTAATGTGTACCCTTGCATTATAAAATACCAGTCACCGGTACCTGGAGTCACTGTTCCAAAGATGCATAGGTAAATAATGATACATTCATTTAATTCATTTTCCTCATTAATTAAGGCTAGATGCACTGTGAGGCAAATTTAAGATGTTAGGTGTTTAGCAGAAACAATATCATAATTCTTCTGCTTTGAAATTTGTAATTGGAAAGGTCTTTCTTGGTAGATTGGTCAGTATTTTAGTACATAATTTCAGTCTGCAAATATCATTGCACTCAAGTCTGTTACTAGGGTGTGTGTATCCATGGATTTGGCAGCAATGGGCACTTTTGTATTTAATTGTAATCCAGCACAGCTATGAGCATTTGTAGTCCATCTTGTGAACAGCCAAAGGGCTCTTGTCTGGTGGTACCTATTCAGGTCCAGCACAGCAGGTTTGTGCCACAGGGATCATCTTCAGATCTTGCTTGATGGTTACATGCTGGAATGGATTCTTCCTGTACAGCACTAGTTGGTTTGAGTTGCTGACACCTTTTAGTACAGAGGAACCAATAACGGATGGCATTAGCAGAAATTAGTTGTGACATTTTAAAAACATATGGATGGAATGCAAGTTCCTACCTACACCTACTGGCAGAGCTGGTAAGAGCTGCCAGGGGCAATCTGAGCTCAGAAAGCATTCATTAGGTAGCTGTGCTCCCTTTGCAGAAATTTTGGCACCCCATGCTTTCTCTTGTATGCAAAAGCACTAACGTTATCTAATCCTGAGGAGATGAAGGCTAATGGTCCTAAAAGGGGTCCAAGGAAAGGAAGTTATTTTAGGTCAGTTTTGTTTTGTCCATTCATGTGATTTTCACATACTTAATATCCACTGGAAGCCTGACTGTTGTCTTAGAACTGTACCTTGGTCAGTCAAAGCAGTCTTGCTGTTATGATTTGGTATATTTTTGATTGCTACTGTTTTGCAAGGAGGCTCTAGCCTTCTTAGTGGGGCTGAGTGTTTCATCTCTCACCTTGTTCAAGTTTTTTGTCATCTATACTGAAGTGTAACTTCAAACCTGGGCAGCTCTGAGAAGATCATCTGAAGTGACATGACACCAACACTTGTATTACATTCTTTTAGCTTCTTCTCTGCTTAGCTCAATCAATATAACATTTCTGCTTCAAACCTGATTGAAGTACTGTGTGCTCATAGTTATATAAGCAGCATTAATTAATATCCAAATCAAAGTGGCACTCTGACCAACACCGTTTGGTTTTCATTTGATGAGCACTTTGGAAAGCTACTCAGCTTGGGTTATGTGTGGCACAATTGTATCATAAAGTAAACCCATGTAACCAAATCTTGCTGGTTTTTACAGCATTAGTTACCAAGCATGATCTTTTTAACAAGGATTTGCCACTGTGATGCTAATACTGATCTTTCTGGTAATACCTATGGCAGTTTTCAAATTAACCTTCGGCTTCTACAGCACTTTGGTGTGTTACGAATTTTTGCACAGCCCAATGGTTGGAAAGCAAATTACGTTAAGCTCCTTCTAAAGTTATTCAACTGGAAGCAAAGTTCTCAGAGTGATATCCCTGTGTTACTCTCCATCATTTCCATCTCTTACCGCATGCCCTTACAGAGTGATTTTCTCTAAAATTTATGCTTGAGAACAGAGTGCATTCAGCCTCTTTTCCTTCCTTTGAACAATATATTAACTTCCTACAGCGTGTAAATATTAGTAATTATATAGTACAGAAATTGACAGTCATTTCAGTGATTCGAAACAAAACAGATCCCTGCTCTTTAAGCTTTTAATCTCAGTAGTCTTGTTAGCAGAAAGTGATGGACAAAAGTGCCAGCAGAGTTATGGGACTACATAATGTCTGTACTGGTCCATCTCGGTCTCTTACTGTCCTCGAGCTAATTCTGTCTGTCCTGTGTGGTTTGGAGTAGAAAAACGAGTCCTACAGACCTGGTTCTCTATCAGTTCAGCATGTCACAGAGGGGTAATATACCTGTATTCCTGTCCTTCACAGACAGTTCCTGATATTTACACTGGAGAAATGAAACAATATTTTTGGTCTACTTCCTCTGGGACACTAAAATCCTCCGTGATTTCAGTGTGCAGTCACTTTTATTGACTGGATATTGTGTGTGTCCTTCACCCAGCTAATAAAATATGACCTGTGATGTTGTATTGCATCCTTTTATTTTGCTTTCTACATTTCAAATAGGCTGTTTGGAAGAAAGTCAATCCATGTTAAAAAGCTGCTAACAGACATGCAATTGATTTGTATCCTCTGTGTATTTCCTCAAATTAAAGCATTTCTTTTCCCATTTTATTTTTTCTCAGTCCACTGTGAGGATTTTTCTGGTTTTGACATCAGGGCATGTCCATTTTTCTCTTTAAAATGCCTCCATTTAAATGTAGGAAGTATCTGGGTGACCAAGTCAGAATGCTGAAACTCTCAAAAATGCATCTGACAGGCTGGTCAGAACAATAGTAAATCAACTGTGAGATTCTTCAGTCTGCTACAGCAGAGCTTCAGTGTCTATTCTACGTGCTTACTTTGATAAAAGAAGAGGCTGTAGAAGTGTCGTGTTCTTTCAAGAACCTTAGATCCATGGTAATAAAAAAAAGGTCAGCTTCAGTTGCTGTTTGGACTAAGAAAGCAAGAAGAAATTCTTTGATCTCAAATTGCAACAACCATCAGAATTCTTTTTTTATTTTTGGGCTGTATATCATGAGTTAATACCTGTACAAGTTCTAGAACATGCAAAATAAAATAAAGTAAAATTAGGAGCAATTTGGGTATCCCAAAACTGGGGTTAGCCTTAGAACTCTTTAGAAGATGTAGGTTTTCCTTTCCACAAATTTATTTGGAAAAGCTTGGAGAATATATCGTACTGCTTAGTTGTTATAAAATAAAATATGTTCCTCAAGTAACTGGAGTGAGAGTGACTGAATGAATAACTGGATGAACATACATGATAAATGAACCAGTGAAAGAGAAGGCAAGGGTGAATTCATGAACTCAGTATGAAGTGGAAGAGAATGAAAGACAGGGAGGAAGAATGATGTTGGGCCAAAGTAGTGGGGAAAATAAAATGCAGGAAGAATGAATCAGATTAAACAGAAGGTTAGAAACTGAAAACTGAGTAGTTAGTGTAGGAAAAGATTGGAACAAAATGTTGTCAAAAGGTGAAGCATGTTCTTGATGGGTTTGTGACAACACAGAGAGAAAAATAAATGGCATGGGGATAGAAATGATCTTAAGGTAGAACAGTCAAAGGTGACTCGGAAAGGTAACAAGATAGAATGAAAGGAAAGAGGTGGGGAAAAATGCTGAGAGGTGAGGGAGAAGTAGTGAAAATAAACATCTGTGCCACTGGCAGACCCAGGTTACTTCTGGCTGTGCCTCTGCTTTCTTGTATGGCCATTGCCACCACAGTTAATGTCCTTGGCTTTTGGTAGCCTGCAGATAATAGTCTAGGGCTGCTCAGAGAATCAGCTCATGAAAGTGCAGGAAAAAAAATAGAATCTGTTATAAAAGTATTGTAAAAATCAAAAGCAGTAGCCAGCCAAGGAGGAAAACTCCGCCCTCACCTCTTCGCCTGCCCTGCAGTATCTCACCTTCCAGAAGTGAGATTTCTCCTTCAGGAGAAGGAAACTGACAGAACCCAAAGCAGAGGTCCAGATGTCTGAGGAGCATATTCTGAGAACGATGCACAAGTGTTGTTACTGCTAGTCAGCATATTTAGAAGTGACTGTTGCCAATACTGGTGATTTTAGAATATATAAATATCAGAATGAAATCATGTTGCAAAGTTAGAAAGAGAGATAAGGATAAATAGTCACTGCGTTTTTCTTGGTAGAGATTTAGCCTTGTTCATTCATAGGAGGTTGTGATCCTAATTCCTCATGTGTCAGGATGAAAAAATGTCTCTGAATTCTTGGATGTTTCATCCAAGAAGTATATAAATAAATATAGGGCTTCATAATCCCAGTGAAGAAAAGAGTCTTCAAAAGGAAGTGGGGTAAGCAGTGTGCAAGTTTTACTAATCTCTCTATTATATTTAAAATAGCTTTCTTTTATAGTAAAAACATATGCAATTATAATTAGGCAAAGAAAGAAAGCCACAATCCAGCTTTATTAATGCTTTTACTGATTGTGTTATAGTCTTCCTTTAAGCAGTAATATGCTTTGTCGCCTGAATCAGCTAAGAAAATTACTTTTCCCAATCTCCAAAGCAATCACTTTTATAGCTTTGTCTAGTAAATGAGCAGCCTATTCTCCCATAATGAAGGGCAAAAAAAGATGTGGATTTTTTTTTTTAATATTCTAGCTAACTTTGTTTTACATTGGTTCTCTTACAGACTCTACTGAATCATCAGACTCTCAGAACAGATTTGTACTAAGAAAAAGCTATTTAAAGGAATGCTGAATTCTGCTAAGGGGAAAGAATTGAACTGATCATCAATGCTCTCATTATTCAAAATTTTTATGACTTCATGTGAAATACTTCAAATAGCTCAAAAAGAAGTAAAAATTGATTGAAAAATACTGATATAAGAGTCAAGGCAGTACAAAAGGAGTATTTTTCTCAGGTGTGCTACATCAGGCAGCAAGGTAGCAACACTTGTTAAAGAAGGCAGAAATGTTTGCTACTTTCCATAAAATTACTAGAAGGAAAGGAAAAGCTGTTTGGAGCTTTTTAAATTACACTAAATTCTTGTGCACAGACTTTTTTTTTTTTTTAAGACAGACTAAAATGGGAGTCCTAAACTTTGGCCCAAACAGTATGAGATTCTTTATAATACAGAAATCACTGGCTTCAGAGGCCACATCTAGGTTGAAAAGTGTAGAGTTGGAGCATGTCCTTTCCTGTCTTGTTTTATGTAGTGAGCTATTCTGTTGGCTGCTTGCATTTTCTACTGGGTGGCAGCACATGCCTCTCAAGGACTTGGTGATGCCCTTGATTTCCATCATTGGAAGGATCAGAGATCTGTAGTTAAACAAGTTTATTCCTTCTTTGCAGTCTAAAATTCTGGGTATAGGTTAATTAAACACATCCACACATGATTTATCAGTTATGAGGGTGGTGAGGCTTTGGAACAGGTTGTCCAGAGAAGTTGTTGATGCATCATCACTGGAACTGTTCAGTGCCAGGTTGGATGGAGCTTTGAGCAACCTGGTCTTCCATCTAATGGAAGGTGTTCCTGCCCATGGCAGCGGGGTTGGGAACTAGATGACCTTTGAACTCTCTTCCAACCCCACCCATTGTATGATTCTATTCACACGGAAGGCCAGGTGGAGTGTTCTACTGCTGTGTCTGTTCTGCAGGTCGAGTGGGGCCTTTTTATCCCTATGCCTTCATATTTGTGATGGACTTTTTGCTGGTGAATCAGAAATTAGGTGTATCTGGGTAGGTAAATTCTACAAAAAAATGCTGTCAGGCCTCTCTTTTGTCTCTCTCATGAGATGGGGTGGGAAGCACTTTGGTTATATTTCTGGGTTTTTTCTGCTGAGTTAATCAAAAAGGCCCAGCAGGCAGCGCAAAATGCATTCTCGTGGGTGAGAGCTGTGACACTCCCACACTGAACTGTAGCTACAGCTGAGTACTTAGCTGGGAAATCAGTTTTGATTACTTGGGCTGGCAACAAAGGCCAGTGTTTGACATCTTCAAAGCCACTTTAAGGGCATATTTAGATAAATGCTACATTGGGAACTAACTAGCTCCCAAGATGTCGTTGAAGTTAAATAAGTAATTACAAGAAATTAATTCTGACCTTTCCTTTGTTCTCAGAAATCTGCCATCCTGCATCCAGTGAGCAAACTCTGCACACATGAGGGTCCCTGATGGGTCTTTTCTGGATCTTTTGTGTCACTGTGGACCCCTGTGTAAGCATGTGGGAAATGCCAACCCAAGCAAATGCCAGCATTGCCTTCCTATCTACTTTGCACAAGACAAATGATTATGCAAAATGGAAGGCAAACAAATACTGGAGCTTGCCACCTGGAATTTCTGAGGCCTGATTTTGAGAGGAACAGAGGCTGAGACAATGTGGGTGTACCTTTAAATGGCAGCACTGGCATAAGAAGTGCCTGCATCCTGTTGCACCCAGCCACAGCCACACTTGCGCTGCACCTTCAGTTGTGTTGGAAAAAAATGTTTACTGCCATGTGGTGAGCTGGACTAGTGAGTTGTTCTACATTTGAAACAACCTTCTTGTTTTTATTTATTTTTAACCTTGGTCCATTTTTTGATCCAGCTCATTCCCTGATGTGGTGGAGGAAAGGAGAAGAGTTGCTGAAGATGAAATATGTTCATGCTACTATTTTTGGGGCTAAGTGGTGTTGATTTTTTGATTTGGGGGGAGCTTTCCCTTTTTTAAACATGCCAGTTGTAATTCTGTAATACTTTGGTTTCAGTTAGAGAGCTGAGGTTTGTAATGCTCATTTTTCACTATTCCTTTTTCTTTCTTTCCTGTCCGCATACTGAGCTCTTGGCTTCCACAGCTGTGTGGATAGAGCAGTTTCTGGGACTGTGCAGCCTCACAGAAATTATTTCAGTCCACTGACTGAGTAGAAAAACAAAGTGAAAAACCAGTGGTGAGTGTAGAGGATATTTGTTCCCCCGATCATGCAGGGCAGGGCCCAGCAGCATGTTACAGGCTGCTGGGCAGGGAAGAGAGCCAGGCAAGAAGCTGGCTCAGGGCCTGGAGAGGGGGCTGGGAAGTCAGACGGCAGCGATGGAGACCTCTCTTCTCACGTCCTCAACTCCACAGGGAGATCCTTGACTGCAGCCTGTCTGCTTAGGAGAGCTCTCTTGTAGCAGCCTTTCTTCCCAGCTCCAGCCAGACAGGGACACGTGAGCTGGCTGGGGAGCGTGCCAGCGAGATGAGCAGTGGCAGCACGCAGGAGGCTGAGTGACTGCATGTTGTCCCTGAACCACCCACGCCACAGCCCCAAGCATGTGAGCCCATCCCTTGCAATTCCAGTGGGTGCTGCAGGCAGCTGTGTCTTTCCAGAGAGAGAGCAGTGGGGCTCCTGGAGCTTCAGTCACAGGTTCCTCTCCTGGGCATTGATTCCCTCATAATTGTCGTTGCATCAATGACCTCAGATGCTGTAAAACAAGACAGTAAGCATTGCAGTAAATTTTTGTGATAAGTATCTACATCAGATCAGCCCAGTTTTCCTAAAGGCAGTTTTGAGAAGCTCCATGTGCACATAACTTAAGGCTGATTGTACATTGGGTGTGAGTGTTTCTCATGCAGGTAGTTCGAGTCTAAGACAGGCCAGGATGGCATGAATGTAAATGTTATTGTGAAAGCTTTCTGGGGATTACTTGGACTTGAGCTAGAATGTAATTTCTTTGAGTAATTATGATTTCATTTTTTTGCATGTGTGACAGTTGAATATAGAGCTGCTAAAGAAAAGGCAGCAAGGTTTTTTATCCTATGCTGCTTTTTTAAAAAATTACTGTGGCCTTAGACTCATGAATAGCACATAATCTCAGAGTGACAGGATTCAGTTGTGGTAGATTTTAAAAAGGACAGAGGGCAGTGTGTGAGAGAGAGAAGCAGAGGACAATGTAAACAAAACAGCTGATTTAAAGTTAAGGTATTGCCATCAGAGATTTCCCTAAAAGTCCTTGAGTGTTCTCTCTTTAAAATAAATCTGAATCATTACTCTTTCTGGGCCAGGCAGACTTCAAATTGCATTTCAAATCCAATATTCCATAAAGGGAACAGAAATAGTAAATAGTCTAGTTTGTCTTTTAATCATTCAGAGACTTAGTAAAAATAACTTTGTTTTCAAGTTGGGCATTCCTCTGCTTTTGTACTTTTCCTCCTCTGAGTGGTGGCAGGTCACACTAATGGGCCTTCTGGAACAAGTCCATACATTTTGCAATCAGTTGAAAAAAAAGCCTGAAAATTCATGGGGAGACGATCCTCTGCCTGGGTCACTAGTGTCAGCCCCAAATGAGACAGCCACTCCATTGTTTGTTGTGACCACTTAAATTGAAAACTCTGGGTTTTTGTCTCAATGGAATAAAAGTCATGTTTATTCATGGGTGTACTTTGTGCTAAGGCTCATTATCAAAAGAAAATAAATGAAATTAAAGTGGATATTCCAAAATGTAGGGAAAGAGACATTCACTTCATGGATCTATATATGGATGCATCCATATCCTAATGAGCAAATTGTATTTTAAAAAATGAGTGTAGGACCTAAAGAGTAGTACAGGATCTTTTGTTAATCTTACTGAGTAAGCACATGGTGATTAACTGTATCTACACTGATCTGCAAATGCAGTTTAGCTGGAAGAATACAGAGGGTTTATGGCAAATGCCAAGTGTTGCACGTGCTGCTTCTCACCCGTGTGGGGCCCTCAGAGAGGCCATGCAAGGTGTCACTGCTCCAGAGATGGCTGTACTGAGGTGGGCACGAGCTTGTGAGCTCCAGAGTTTGCAGTATGGACTAGGAAAGTCTGCTCTTGACTCTGACTTGAGGCTGCCCTCCAAAGCATAGGTAAAAATAAGTATCTGTGAGTGCCAAGTGACTGTCAGCAGGGGGGGTAAACAAAGAGGCACAGCTCACATTCTCCTTTTTGAAGGTCTCATTACTTAAGAGTATTTGCTTGGGCACACAAAAAATTAGGAGGGGGGGAAAAAACTGCTGTGAGTGAAGTGTACAGACATGGCAATGAGGGGAGTGAAGGGATGACAAGAATGGGGTAAGCCTCTGAAGCCCATACTTGAGAAGCTCTGTTTTCCCAGAATGGAGAAGGAGAGACATTCAAAAGACCCTGTTCATCACCTGCACCTTTACAAGATTCCTGTTCCTAGCGAGAGGTAGCAGAGCCCTGCCTGGCTCCATGACCTTTCTCCTAGGGCTCTCACAACGCAGTCCCAACACGTGCCATCAGATGATGGATCTGCATGTCTCTACACCCTCTTTTCTGCTGCAGCACTGTTTCCTACTGTCGGGACTTCTGAGGTGAAGGCTCTTGGTACTTTTCTCAGCTTTTCTCTGCCTGTTGTGTATTGTCTGTAACTCTTGCTGGAACTTCCCAGATAACACTGCCTCTGCTTTTACTCCTTAAGTTCTTACCCTTATTTTTCTTTCTCTCTGGTTTTAAAAACACTACAGTGAAAGTAAAAGTTGTGAAGACAGAAGACCAATTTTAGGCATGGTACAAGCAAATGCAGCTTCTGTTTCTTGGGCGTTATGTTTGCTAACTCCAGAGTGAGTTTAGCCTGTAACTGGTACTGCTGAAAACTGTGGCAAGCAGAATTTGCATGTTTGCTTTCAAGGCAGCTGTGATAATAGCAGCCTAAACAGTTGCTCTTTCTGCTCTTTACAAAATTATTTACTGCATCTGCCAGAGAGGGGATTTGGCATAATGATGTTGCCTGAGTACAGTGACACTATCCTAAGCTGCTCACAGGCATTGGATCCATAGCCTCCAGAAAGTGAAGACCCCTAAGAATGTGCACCTCCTCCAGATGGTTGCATAAACTCACATGTAGAGGCCAAGTGGCAGCCCTGTGAGTTCTGACCTCCTGCAGCTTCCCATGAAGAAGAGTCTCCCAGTTTGCATAGCTGTGTGGTGACTTTGCTTGGGCAGCAGTTAAATCCACAGCTACAACACAGCTGCGCCAAAAATGTGTCTGACAGATTTTCATGACAGCGTGTATGTGATGAGCTGCTGCTAACAGTTTAGTGCTTTGCCTCAAATATGTAAGAAACATCCTAGCTTTAGGTTCAAATGATCATAAAATGGCTTGGGTAGGAAAAGACCTTAAAGATCCCCTAGTTCCATCCCTCTGCCATGGGCAGGGACTCCTTCCACTAGACCAGGTTGCTCAGAGTCCCATCCAGCCTGACCATGAGCACTGACAGGGATGGGGCATCCACAACTTCTCTGGGCAAGCTGTTCCAGTGCCTCACCACCCTCACAGTAAAGAGTTTCCTCCTAATATCTAACCTAAAGCTGTTCTTTTACAGTTTGAATCCATTCCCCCTCGTCATTCCCTCTCTCCAACATACCCTTGGAAAAAGTCTACCTCCATCCCTCTTGTAGGCTCCATTTAGACACTGGAAGGCCACAGTTAGGTCACCCTGAAGTCTTCTCTTCTCCAGGCTGAACAATCCCAATTCTTTTCAAGTTCCTGGTCTTGAAGTCAAGCTCGCCCTGTACCTTTCAGAGATTGTTAGTGAAGTATCTGAGAACAGGCAGCTGGACCAAACAGGATGTTGCAAGGCTAAAAATTGTAAATGACATTCGCTTGGGCCATCCCTCTTCTTTGGGATTACTTTGGGAATTGGAATTTTTTTTTTTAATGGATGAAAAGTCAGTCTTTCTTGCAATACTGTTGATACCTTCTGTTTTCTTCCTCCATTATGAGACAAAGCTAGAGGCTAAGCTACAGCCTGGCACATGCAGAAGGTCCAGGATCTCAGTGGCAGGGTCCCCTCCATGCATCCCAGACTGCATCAGTCATCTCCCTTATACAGTGTGAAAATATTTCCCACCTAGAAGAAAAACTACTCAGATAAATGACTGTTACTTGAAACATGCTTTGATCCCTAGAGGGTCTCTTTTTTTGTGTGTTTTTTTCTACAGAAAATGTATCATCTGTCCCAACCCTCAGAATGCACAATTTTAATGCACAGACAAATCCATTTGAGTTTGAAGTGACAGCACTGGTTTTCTCTAAGTTCTCATCCTGAATTTTAATCTCCAGTGAAACAAAATAGTTAGATTTATTTGGCATGTTTATTAGCAATCAAGCCTACAAATGTGCCCTTCTGGTTGAACTCAGTAGACTCACAGCTTCGTGTAATTGAGACTGCAGCATGACAGAGAGTTCTGTTAGGGCTTCACATATTGATCAGTCCCATTTAATTTCCTCATGGGAGCTGGACCACGCTAGGGATGGTGGATTGTGTTGAAGGCTTGATAAGCCTATTTTAACAAAGCATCTCAAGGGCTTCTGGAACAGAGGCAATTATCAATACTGATACATGTTTCCTTTCATCAAAAGGTAAGGGCTCATTAATAGGCTGCACAACAGCTGCTGTTTGCAACATGTGACTCATTGTTTAATTAACGTGGAGATACTGCTTCCTCAGCCTTACCGCTTGCCTGTTTCCAAAAGGAAAAGAAATTGGGTTCCAGGCTTTGATTTTAGTGGTGTATATGATAGCAGTATCGTCTGCACTGCTAGATTTGCTATTTTGGTTATTGAAGCCTAGATTATATTTTAGAATAGTAGTCACATCTCACTGCTTATGCCCATGTCTGAACAACCCACGCCAGCAAATTCTGATGTTTTACAACTTCTGAATTCTGTGTCAAGTTACTGATGATGTCTGCTATTTTTAATGTTAGTATCATTGGTTAAATTGTCTCCTGTTATAACTTTGGCAGTCAGCATTTTTGTCATTGGATATTTCAAAAGTGTTATTAAACTGTGTTTATTTTAGGCTCTCACTTATGAGAAGGAAACTCATTGTTGCTTCTTACTGTTTTAACTTTCCTATGCAAAAATCCTAACGTTTCATTTATAACCTATTTGATGTAGGTGTGTTGTGGGTGTTAAATTCATACTGCTATTTAGTGCTGCAAATTGGATGTATGGAAAGAAAACATCATCAAGGCAAACTGCTTTGTTAAACCTGATTTTAAGCACAGTTTTCGGATCACTAGCTAGAAGTTTATTGCCCTGCCGAATGGTTATCCTTAGCTAATAGCAGTTGCTTTTGTTTTGTTTATTAACCAGAAAACAATTTAAACCATTTAACACCTGCTATAGTGTTTTCTGATTTCTTTTCCATTTCACACACACATTTTGTCAATAATTAGCACAGTTCTGCACATTAATCCATGAATTGAAATTAGCAGCAGTATGTTCCAAGGCAATTGGGAAAATCTTTGTTTCTGAGCATAGATGAGTGTGGGTGAATGAAACATATAAATTTGGAAAGGTAGCTGGGTTGCACCAAATGTAATTGACCAATGAACCAAACTGTAATGTGCCCAAAATCCTATGCCGTGTGTTTGGTGCATCATGGTAAGTGGCACCTTACCTGATTTTTCTTCTTTTCTTGATGCCTGAACTTTTACAATCATTTTTTCAAGGGAAAATTGCAGTTTTCATAATAATAAATATTTAACACTGGTTACTGTTGCCTAAAATTGCAAGTCAGATGTTCCTTAGGAGATCAAAAATAGGAAGTTCGATGAAAAGAAATACATTTTAGTTCTCTGTGTATCCTGGAAGTCTTTTAAAGTTGTGACTCACATTCAGCCATTACTGGAATTCATGGTACCAAAGACTCCATGAATGTTTAATAGGAGATAGCTGGTACCATTACTGTCCCCCAGGCTGCTGTTACTGTCACTTCTCTTCCCCAGTTAGTCATGACTGAAATGTGAAGATGAGTGGGTTATGGTAAAACGCCTTCAGCAATGATTAATTCAGATAATCACCTAATTTTGCAAACACTGGAGCATTGAAAGGACAATAATGGTGTGAGAAATCCCCTCAATTTAACTAATACTAAATGTATTCTAAATTTAGTTCTGCAAACATACAGATGGGGCCAATTCAGACATTACCAGTGATGTGATGGAGCCAAAAAAGATCTCCTTTGATTTCAGTGGCCTATAATCCTTATTAAAACTGTGCCGTTCAAAGTGGTAGGTTGAATGTCACAGATTAGCAGGATTAAGAGCAGTTTCATCATACTTTATTTGGGCCTTTGCTTACTTCCTTGCTCCTTAATTCTCCACCCATGTTCCTGTTGTCTGTTCCAAGCCACAGCCACCATAGCTGTTGCTCAAAACATTGCACAGGGCAGGAGGAGCAGAGCAGAGTCTGCTTTTTAGGCAGGGATTTTAATTGCATCCATATTTGAAATGTCATTATTACAATATGTAGCTGGTTTGTGCTACATAATAGAAATTTAGTAATTAACTATTTTTAGGAACTTACAAACGGGAAAAAACCCGATTATTTGATTCTACAATGGAAGGAAATTAGGTAAATATTATAATGCATGGGAATGTTCCCTATGTCTGGGATGTGCATTAAGTAAATGTTTTTTCATATAACTTGAATATATGTTAATTCAAGTCTTAAATAGTGGGACAGTAACAACATTTATCATTGATTTTAAACCTTAATGGTATGTTTCATTATGTCCCTCACTAATCTGGAAACTGAGGCCGTGAAGTGTGAAGTAATTTATTTTTTTAATAATGTAAATTATCTCATATTAAGTAATGCCATTTATTTTTTTATCCTTAAATCTCTAGGTGCTGAAGTGTTGTATATGAACATGTCAGCATATAACGAAGGTCGGCTTCAGTCATCTTTCTGGATTGTTGACAAACAGCACGTATACATTGGAAGTGCCAGCCTAGACTGGAGATCACTGGGACAGGTAATTCAATTGAAAAAATAATCCTATACTCTTTGAGGGTGTAATGAGAAAAAAAAGTGACATTTTGAGGCCACTTGGATAGCACTATTTTCTGATAATTTCCAGCATCAAAAACTGCGCTGCCACAGTTTTGATGACTCTTCTGTCTTGGCAAGAGTATATTGCTGTAAATTTTGCTTTTTTTTCATTATAACAGGTATCTTCCAAGGTTATGCTTAAATTCTAAGTATTTGATTGTTTTTATTGATTTCTGTGATAGTCATTGTAAGTGTCAATTTACTTATTAAAAAAAAAAAAATTGAGCAAACCCATTGGTAAACAAGCCACTATGGAAACTCCCTGGTAATATCATGTGCAAGACCTAGTCCCTCTGATCTGACGTTTAAAAAAGCAAACTCAAAATTTGGAAGGACTTGCAAATGGATAGTAGTATTGTAGTGGAATACCCAGTGCCTTTTGGAAGGGTCAGATTTTTGGGTACAGAAAGTCAAATAGTGTAATGTTTTTGAAGGTCACGTGTATTAGGGAGAATTCCATATTTTTATTCCTCATAAACATGAAATTTGAAGGATGTGCACTAAGGCATCTGTCAGCAAGTGCTAAGAACTCTCTACAGTCTGTAACCATTTTGAGGAATTCATCAGTAATACAGCTTATTGGTCTTTTTGTAGGTATGTGTGCCTTTTTTTCTCACTGCAGCAGTCTCAGGATCATTAGTGGCTGTCATGTTCATTTTTGCTACATACCACTGACTGTGTGAGGCTGCTCTCAGCACTTACGGAGTCAAACCAGTACTCTGAGATCTCAGTAACTGAAATGCACAACAGAGGGGGGAAAGAAGCAGTCCTAGGTAGTTATTAGTTGCTGTAAAAAAGCTTGCTTTCTAAATATGAGCAGAATCTCAGAAATACAGGAATAATTTTGACCATAGGTTCTGATGATTTTGTAAAGAATGTGTGTGTTGGTTGTGCTGAATTTTTTAATACTTGTTTTGAGCTAAGAGACTGGAAGTCTGAATAAAAAAATCAGCCATTTTAGTAAAGAAAGTGAATAAATGCAGTTTTGCTCTTCCTATTATATTAATTAACTTAAAAGGTATGTTTACAAAGGAATCTGGAATACTGGTTGAAAAAACAATGTTATTAGAGAAAGTCTTGGAAAAGAGGATGTTGTATTTTCAGTCAGTGTGAGAACATACAGTTTGCGATTTTGGACAGTTCAGAAAATGTTTGTACTTTATCTGTGTTTCATGAGCTAAACTACTCTGTCATAACAAAATAGCTCTTTATAGGATTTATTTAGCTTATAAATAGTTTAGCTTTGAAGCTTCTTCTATTTGGGGGTTTGAGTACTGTTGAAAATAATAAACATGGAGAAAATAAGCACATTTACCACACAGAATATTATTTATATATTGCTTATGTATTTATGATCTTCATCACAAATGATAAAATTCCATATGGGTTTGGTCTTCTCATGCGTAAATCCTAAATCTGGTAACATACCTGCATTAAACTTTGATGCCAGTTACTTGTAGGCAAGTGTTTCAAAACTGATTCCTCACTGTTAATTCTATCACTCTTTTTTGCATGCATTTGGATGTTTTTTATCTTATTGCAATATAACGGTATATTTTTATATGTAGTTATAAGGTGAGGCTCAGAACTATATATGTACAATGCAAAAAGAAATCTCTGTGCATTACAGTAAAAGAGAATCTGCTTTCAATTAGTTGAGAAATGTATGCTGGGGTTTCAGAAGAGCCTAAGGAAATTAGATGCTTGGCGCCTGTTGATGTCAGATATGAGTATTCGATTCCCTTACCCCAGAGTTGCAGGTTAATAAATCAGGGCAACTGTCAAAGAGATCTGATATGCTGTCCTAAAATAATAATCTGTCTTGAACTTTTCACGTAAGAAGCAAAATAAGCACAGAACTCTGTCATTTTATTCTGAGTCCTTCCCTCAAGCAAAATGCTTTGCACATGTGTGGGACCTAATCTGAAAACCCACACTGAGCTGAGCCCTCACTGGGGAAATGTATCTCCCACGGGTTCTCATTACCAGAGTCCCAGTGTAGCTGCAGATGAGGGATCAGGTTCCTCTCCCTTTTCTCTCTCTCTCTCTCCCTCCCTCTTCCTCTTCTTTCCTCTCCTCATTTGTACCTTTCCCTGGTACTAAAAAAAATAACCAAGTCTGTTAGCATCATTTGTCTCTTAGGAGGCTAAATCTAAAGCTGAAACAGTAATTTAAGTTTTAACAGCTCCTTGGAAAACATCATCAGGACTTAAGTGCTTTGGGTTTGCAATATTTGTGGAGAATTCTTTGTGTTTATAAGCTACATGCTAGAAATCAATCTCATACAAAGCTTACTTAGTTTTGTTGCCATTTTCTTGACTTGCCAGCACTGACAAGCGGCAATATGAGTATCTTCTTTAAAAGTAAATTTTCTGCATCAAGGAGAGATTTTCATATGCTGCAGATATTACTTAAGAATAACCTTTAAAATTGCACATATCCTGTGCTTCCGCTGTCAAAATTTTAATACTTGCCAGAGTCTCAGCTTTGAAATTATGGGTAAGGCTAAGAGCACATTAATACTTTTCAAGTAAAACTGTATTTTAGTTAAATTGAAAGTTTGTCAAAACTAATAATTCTGGCTGAAATCATCTGTGCCAGTTATCCACTTCAATCTGAAATCAAATCCCACAGGGAAATGTATTGTTTAGAGTCCCTGAAAACAGGATTTTACAAAAAGTGGATGCTTTTTCATTCATAGTGAAATATTTTGAATTTTTCTTTGTATAGATCTGGATTTTGTGTCAGGGATGCATTTTTTTCTGTTATATCAGTATTTCCAAATATTACTCAATTACATAATGCATCTAAAATTGAGGGTAATGAACATCCAGAGTTTTGCCACTTTCTTAGATATATAGTGAGCTGTGTAAGATTTTACCAGTGAAATAATCTAGTTTCTTGCTGGTATATTTATATATACTGATAAAAAACTGAAAAATGAGTCACACAAGCATGCCTATAGTTGTGTACATATACTGAGTAATTTTTGCCTGTGGCTTGAACTAATAGTAATCAAGATGGCCATGGTGCTGTATTGTAATTTTTGGTTACTTGACCCAGTGGCTTATTATTACTTACTAAAATAAATTGGTTATATGACAATTGTTATAATCCATAAGCTAACAAAATGTACTTTTTTTTTTTTTGTTCCATGACTCCCTCAATAGTTCCAGCAAAACTTGAAAATGCATTTAGCTCCTTAATTCTGCTAAGAAGTATGAGGTTCATAATACATATGAACATTTCTGGGGCTTTTTATACTAGCAACATTTTTAGAAAAGTTTTATTCACACATGAATAATTGAATCCAGTGGGCAAACAACTGTAATGGATTAGCTGAACCACTTCAGAAAAATGCATTTATGTGCAACACATAATCAGCTCTTGGGAAATCCTGTTACTGAAAATTCCTAAAACAAGTAAAATTAATCCAGTTGTCTTCTCTGGAAGTGAAATCAGGCTATTCACAGGAAGTGAAATATTAGCTAGTCTTGTCAGAAAAAAAAGTAGCTTAAATCATGAATACTATCAGTGCCAGGTAGTTGAGTGTATGTGTGAAGGTTGGTGATCAAATTTGAATGTTCAAGGTCTCAAGTAGAAGCTTGCTGTTTGGTCCCTGGAGTTGCAGAGTCTGACTGTAAACATCTGGACTGAACAAAAGTGGCATGTCTGGGGTTCAGGAGGAAGTGGTCTTGGTATAAAGAAGGGGAACCTGAATGGAAAAAGGTGACATCCCTGACTGGAGGAAAAGCCCTTGAAATGGAAGAGAGCCTGGAGATCAGAGCTGTGGGTAAGATGGAAGCCAGGGGATGCACCAAAACCACTGGCTGGTGATGCCTGAGATGGGTGAGCAGCCAAGCAGCAGGGATGGATCTGACTTTCTGCTCAGCGTCTGGGGCCAGCAGACACTTCCCTGCAGGAACAGAAGATATGGATGGAAAGCGTGGAATATAAGCAAATAGTTACAAAAGCTCCCATCTTGCTGGTTCTTAAGCAAGCCCCAGTATCCAGATCCATTGCAGGTAGTCATTTGCTCTCTCTTGCCTGAAAAGCATTGTCTCAAAAATTCCTGCTAAAATTTTGGCTGAGCTGACTTTGAGGCAAAGTTCCTAAGCAGACCCATGCTTTTTTCTCTTAGCATTCTAACATGCCTCTTAAGTCTCATGTATGCTCTGGATTGTTCATTCTTCTGATTGTTTTAAATTCAGATAAGTTTAAGCTAAATGGCTGAAAGATTTAATTTTTTAAGGACAAAAACCAACCAGACTGTAAAAATTATGGTTTTTTAAAGGGAAAAAACCCCTCAACTGGGATGGAAATCATACTTCCTTAAGGACTAAAAAAATAACCATGTGATCTTGTTCTCATTTTCCCATTAATTTCATGTCTGTGTTGGATTCTTTGTGTGGTTTGTTTCACCAATATAAAGTAAGACTTCAGGAAGCCATATGATTTCTGTTCATCTTAAAAATCCATCTGGAAGAAGACTGGAAAAATAATACGTGGTGTCTTCACCTATGTATTAATTTATGAATATATATTAATTCTTGGTAAATGAGGCTTCGTCCTATGAATGAAGATTTTGACCTTCTTTCATGAAATGAGTTAACATAAGCTGATCTAATCATCTCTGTTGCAAAGGATCAATGATTTGTTCTTTCTGATGCTGAGCAATGCCTTGGAGCACTTTCTAAAGTGTCCCATGTGACAGCTGGGTATCTGACAGGACTACTAAACAACACGTATTTCTTTGTCAGTCAGTTTCCTCTCCATCCTCCTTTACTCTCTTGTTGTTATAAGTTTCAAACTGCTGATTTTATCAACATAATTTAAGGTAACTAGAAAATTAGATAAATCCTCCCAACACTTTTTATCGGGTTGGAAACAGAGACCTGTTAACCTGAGGAGTTAGGTTTTTACTTGGTGCACCTAAGATGTTAAATAAATACCCAAGACAGCCAAAGTACTGTCGAAGGTGAAATGTGACAGTGTGTGAATGAGAAACTTTCTGTGAACTATTTGTTCTTTATGATTATTAGTATGTAAAACATACTTGACTCGTTAGCAGTGACTCCTACAGCAAATGAAAGTAGTAGCAATTAGGAATTATCAGTTATATTTGAAGGATAAGGAATAAGTTGCCCAGTTCATTTATTCTGTTAATAATTCAGTTAAATCAATAGTCAAATTAGCTGAGAAGGAGAGCTGTGAGAATTATTCAGAAAAGATCTATTCAGCGTCTGTAGATAGATAAAGTTATGCCTTTTATGGTAAGTATGAGTAATCAAGTGCATACTTACAGTGAAAGTTCATTGGATTCTGAAATTTCTGAAATCAATAACCCTATAGTCATTAGGAAAACAAACAAACAGCAACAACAAAAGAAAAAAAGAAAAAAAGGAGGGAGGAAACCCCCAAAACGTCAGTTGGTCAAAAGATAGACCTTTTGTGTGTGTCAATTTTCAGTAAAAACTGGTTAATCAATATTTGATTTTAGTATGAATCAATTATTTAAATTTAGCTATAGGAAGGCTTGCAGCTGGATGTCTCCAAGAGCACTTGGAATGTTTCTACTTGTCTTGCCTGTTATCACCAGACAGGGCAGAACTGGTTTGAGAAATAATGGGGATTTCAATCTAGTTGTTCAGGTTGACCTTCCTATAACACAGAAAAAAGGAGACAAAAGCAGCAGTCTGGGTTCATCTGCACCACCTTCTCCTCTAATCTTTTGTGAAAAAAAGACTGATAAAACCTAAACTCTTTCTTTCCTACTCTGAGATGACAAAAGTTGGTAAATGATGGCATTTCAGATATTAAGAGCTGCATCTAAAGGGGCAGGTTAGGGGCAATTTGTGTGTGTGGGAATATTGGAGGAGCAGGCCTGTGACTGGTTGTGTTGGTTAAAATCAATTGGAAGCAATCTGCATGGTTCTTTACTCAAAAGTCTCATCCCAGTTATACTGAGGACACTCATGAGGAGGAGATATAGTTCAAAGGCCACACTTCTGTGACAATACTCATCCCAGAATTATCCCTTCTTCTCTTGGTCTTCATTTCTGGGGATATAGACCAAAAAAATTTCCCCAAAATTCAGGAATCTCTGGAATGCTGCCAGAAGCAAATGCAACCTGTATTTCTTTTATGTATCTCTCTCAGGAAAAAGGGAATGATGGTTTCCTCAAATTTTGTCATCAGACACCGTATTTTCTGTTTATTTGTGTGAACAAAATTGTGCTCCAATAAAACCAATATGTAATAAATACTGGATTTCTGTATATCTCAAAATACGTAATGATGATCTTACTTGTTTCCAGCTTCCCCAAAATCTTGCAATAGCAGAGCCACCACTTAAAACTGATCACTGAGACAAGATCAGCACATTTGCAATTTCTGTTGATGATCTTTACAGAACTGCACAGAGCAAAAGCAGGCTATAATCAGGCAGTCGTTTTTCTGAACTTTTATCTAAATGAGTCTCTTGAAGTTATGTAATGGTGCATCTGGTCCTTTTGAGATAAGATATTTTGTCTGACAGTAGAATTCCGTCTTTTCAATCAAGTAGAAGTTATATTGAGAGTTCCCATTTAATGCAATGTTGTTCTAGTATGAATTACCAGTTTTTCCCTAATGCGCACTTTGTTGGTTTTTGCCATCTTCTTCCAATAATTTGCTTAATTTTCTTACTGTCCCAGTGGTGTTCAGTATTATATTGCTATTAGTAAACTGAGATCAGTCTCAAGTGTCCTATAACATGAAACAAGGTTCTTTCAACTTCGCTGTCCACTGAGGTTCGATCAAGCTCAGATGGGTAAATACTAGACTGAAACTACAGGCAACATAATTCTGGTGTATTCTAGTTAAATTCTTATTTCTGTGTTAATAAACCTCTCTTACATAAGACAGAGAATATCTCCTTCTAAAAAGCTTTGATATGCTGTTATCCATGTGATCCAATCCTCAAAAAAAAAACCCCTTCCAAAAAACCCAAAACCAACCAACCAAACAAAAAACCTTCATGGGTTTTCTTTCTATGGGATCATTTCCCAAGCTAGCTAATACTTTAAAGATGACAGAGAAGTGCAACCCAGATCTTGAAGCATAGGTGAATGAGGCAGTATGTGAAAAAAACAGGTATAAGGAGATATTACAGAGCTGTATTGACAATTACTTTTTTTTGTAATTTATTACTTAGACTGTTTATTACTTTTTCTATTTCCTGCTGCATAGAAATCTAGTTGTATTGTCAGAACTCTGCTATGGTACTATTACAGCTTGTCCTTCAAAGGACAGGCTGAAAATACTTATATTATTTTCACTAAGAGCTTTTGGCTAGGGTTTCTATCTTTGACCAAATCTACAGCAGTTTAGTGGCTGATACGTATCTCCAAAATTGCAGCTTTTCTATTTTCTTTCCTCTTTTTTTTTTTTTTTGTCCAAGGAATGGAGGACTGGGAGAAGATACATGGCTCTTGGAAATGTGCAGAACTGACAGCAAGCATTTATCATGGTGTAAAGTTTGCATTTTTGGGAATACAATGTTTTGTTTGATTCTTTAACTGAGACAGGCTGCTTTTTCTCTGGTACAACCAGTAAATCAGGACAGTCAGTGTTGCCCATTAGGCTTACTCTGCTTGAAATTTATTACCTATGCATCCAATATTTACAAGTAAGTATCAGTGAAGCAAAAGGACTATTTGTCTCTTGCTTACCCTTGCTGTGCACTGCTAACAGAGGGCTGGCTAAAGCTGGACAGGAATGTGGGTAATGTGGCTGCTCTGCTTGTGCCTTGTGTGTGATTCATTGCTGCCTCATAGTGCCCTTCATTCCTCCTTACTCCTGTGGGCCTCTGGTTTTGTGATTTACCAACTGAAAACAGCATGGGGCTATATATTCACCTTGCACTTGGAGCCAGAAAGTCTTCCCAGCTTGGCTAATTTCTCTAGGTGCAGTGTTGATTCCCAGCTCTGAGGAATTAGGAAGTTATTCCTGTTTATCATACTTCTCACACTGCTGTGCTCCGTTCTCACATGGATCAATGCATCAGCTGCATTATGTGTTTATATTTAGTGTAGGGGAGGGCAAAATACATCAACAATTTGCAGCATGTTTTTGATTTCTGTTGACTGTAGGAATATGCTCATCACTCTGTTTCTGACCTCTGAAATTATAGATCTTGTCTCTTTTTTGGATTTTATTTTTTTTCAGTTACTCTGAAAGTTCTGTAGAGCAGGTTTATCTGCTGTTGAAATAATCAATAATAAGGTGACTTCTTTCCAAAGCAGCCTGGTATAGTCAGGTAGCTGGGTATCTGAATATCTGCTGAATGCCAGGCTTAAAGGAAGTGTATTTAGATTGGATTTGAGGAAGAAATTCTTTACTGTGAGGGTAGAAAGGCAGTGGAACAGGTTCTCCAGAGAAATTGTGGATGCTCCATCCCTGGAAGTGTTTAAGGCCAGGTTGGATGGGGCCCTGAGCAATCCGATCTAGTGAATGGCATCCCTGCCTGTAGCAGAGGGGTTGGAACTGGATGATATTTATGGATATTTTTAATCCAAACCATTCTATGATTCTTTTTTCTTCTCATATTTTTGTTTTAGTTGCTGTAGACGTCCCGTGGAACAGGTTTACCTGCTGTTGGAGTAATCAATAATAGATTGTAAATCAATAAATTATAAGCCTGCAGAGTAAAATTATGGAATATCCATTTTGAATGGATAAACTGACTTCTTACCAAAGCAGCATGGCATATTCTGGTAGTTGGATCTCCAAAACCCAAAAGGAAAATAGAAGGTTCTTTCTTCAGTAAAACTACCCTCATAATAATTTGCTTGCTTTTTAATACTTGCTGTACCATCAGTATGTCTTAATTAAGAGTCATAGATGTTGCAAAGAGAGTTTGATTGGTTCTGGTCTATTACTGGTCCCTCAGATACTTGACAAATAATATCAGTGGTCTAGCATTATCAGACTTGAGAATTCTGGATGGGTTCTAGAAGTGTTGAGGGAACTGGAGGTGTGCAGGAATTTGCTGCCAGAACACAAACTGTACACCACTGTACACAGGATAGAAAATCATCCACACAAGTGTGTGCAAAAAACAATAAAAGAGACAGCTTCTAGGATCCCTTCTGCTGTCTTGAAGCAAATACTGGGGTAAATAGACAGCACAGGTGAGGTGTGCTTGCACGAGTCCATGGCCTAGGGATAAGACTCAGTAGCCTAAAAGTTAAGCTGTTGCAATTTATAAAAACTGTTCAGGAGGATCTCCCAGAAACTAGATCAGAAATAGCTGACCTAGCAGCTGTCTTGCCTTTAAAAATAAATAAATAAATAAATTGGTCACAGAGATGAAAATTGTTTCCATGCACATTTCTATAAGGTCTGTTTGCAGTGATCTACTCAGTGGTGGTCTGAAATAACCAGTAAACTTACATGGATATAAGAAAAGCAGTAAACCCACAACTTTCCCAAAAATTTGATTTATATTATGCTGAAAGGAAACTTGTTCATTAAACCCCAGCCGAATCTCTGAGGAGAGCTAATGCACCACAGTCTATTCTGTCATCTTCCACAAGAACTTGCTGGCAGCTAATCTTGGTCAGCAATGTTAACAAATGGAGGCAGATTCCTCTCAGAGGGATTTAGTTATTAGCACACCCAATCAGATCAGTCTTGTTCAACTAAACAATTAAAATAACAACATTAAAATAATCATGGAAGTGTATTCCCAATATGTGGTTCCACCCACGTGCACACACTTTGATATTGCACAGATGACAGTTCCCCTCTAGAAAAATGTCTTCATTCAGAGCTGCCTCAGCTCCAAAAGGTTCCCAAATGGAGTCCAGTTGCCTCCTGCTTGAAAGTTTGGATCCTTTCATGGAAAACTGGATTTAGCATTGTCCTGTGAAAAAGACACACAGTAAATCAGGCTGAAATACCATGGCATAAATCACCATGAGTGAGGGTAAGGAAGGACAATCATTTCAGTTGTTCTATAAAAGACAAATGATTCTGCAGTTCAGAATAAAATCTCATCTTTCTATATCCATAAGTCATCAAGGAGAACAAAATAGATTCTGGCAAAGCATTCCTTCCATATGAACGTGCAGCATTAATGTCATCACTAACCTTTTCAGATTTTGATATTGTTGTCATAGGCATCAAGGCCTGGTTTAGAAGTCATCATACAGTCACCTTTCTTAACTTTTTTAAGTAAACAGCAGTCATCAAAACAGTGAAATCATTGACGTTTCCCTGGAACTGCTCACTGGAAAACTACTAATCCTTGCATGAGGGAGGTGTATTGGGCAGGCAGCGCCTGCAAACAGAATTGTTGAGTGTTCAGAAAACTGTAGAAGTCATGAGAATTGTGGTATGAGACAGGCAACTTTTTCTAATCAGTATGATGACATTTTAGGCATTTCTTTGAAATGTAATGCTAGAGCACCTCTTTCTTTGAAATGTAATGCTAGAGCACCTCACAAGAAATAGTTGAGGTAACTGGGCCTGTTTAGCCTGGAGAAGAGATGATTGAGACGGGATTTTGTCAATGCCTGTAACTATCTGAAGGGAGGATGTCAAGAGGATAGAGCCAGGCTCTGCTCGGTGGTGCCAAAAAATAGAACAAGAGGCAGTGGCCAGAAACTGATGCACAGGAAGTTCCACCTGAAATGAGGAAGAACTTCTTTACTGTATGGGTGACCACGCACAGGGGCAGATTGCCTAGAGAGGTTGTGGAGTCTCCCTCACTTGGTGATATTCAAGAACTGTCTGGATGCTATCCTGTGCCATGTGCTCTAGGATGACCCTGGTAGAAGGGAGGCTGGACTAGATGACCTTCAGTGGACCCTTCAAGCCTCACAATCTAAGATTCTGTTATATGTTCCAAATTTTACTGCTAGAGTCAGAAAGCACAAATATTTTGTATTTATTTAATCACAAGTTTTCTTCCTAGGGGTGTATACCAAGACCATATCTTTACAGGAGACATTGCTTCCACATTGAGGCAGCCAGAAACCCCACAAATGTCTAAGATTGCTACTCAGGAAAAAAGGACATAGAGCAACTGTTGATTTCTGAAACAGATTTTCATATTGGTTAGCCATTGTTCTGGGGCTGCCTGTGTACCATTTTGCTAAATTGCCTTACCTACATAAACTGCTTGGATTTCTAGATTACCTCAAGGTCCTGTACCCTGAATTTAATCAAGGCTTGGTCAAAAATTAATTAGCACCTTTGGGCCTCTGCTTACACCAAGAAAATAGGTTTCTAATTCTGATCAGTTAGTATGGCAAAGCTCAACAGTTATAGCAATAATTCATATGCAATGCCATTGTCCCACTTTGTGTCCCCAGCACGCCTGCTACCAATCTCTATTCAGTTTGAGAAAGGAAAACCCACTGTGTGTGTCAGTAATGTTATAAATAATGCATCCAATTAGTCAACTACATGCTGTTGCATTTCCCTGAAGGCCACGGATCTGAAAGCCCCAAAGAAACTGTGTGTTTTGAGAGAAATGTTTAGACATAAATATTGCCCTTACTCGGAGATCAGCCCTTTGCACTCTCCTCTCTCTGTTGCACAGCAGAAGACATATGAAGGCTGCCCTTTGCAGCATTACATAGGATGAGAACAAATGCTAAGAGCTCGTGCTGTGCTTTCCAGCTGCGTGAGGAGAATGTGAGATAAGGGCTGACAGGACAGGCTCTGTGCAGGGAAGATGGAGAGAGGCTGCGGGAGGTACGTGTGCCTGGTGAAGGAGAGTCCAGCTCTTTTCAGAAACTGGCAGGGTTTTTCGCCTCACCTCTTAGGTTTTTTATGGTTCCACTGTAGAAGTGCATTTTTTAATGTTATGTGAATGACACCAAGATTGAAATGTGATGCAGGTTGACAGCAGTGAGATGGGAGGCCAACACAAGGCGATCCTTTTCTTTCCAGCCTGCACTTTTCTTTGATATAATGAACAAAAACTGTGTTTCAGAAGAGAAACAGAATCAAATTAGAATTCACATTAATTAGATAGATTTCCTGCAGTAAAACAAGAAATAAATCAAACATGATCCTGGAAAAATGTTTTCTTGGAGTTACAAGCTTCCATTTCCCCTTAAAAGACACTTGGGCTTGCTTTGAGGGGGGAATGAAACTGCAAACTGAAAAGTCATTTGAAAATGATAAATTAGGCTGTGATTATGTGAAGTGATATTAATTATGCTGATAGATTATATGGCAACGAATTTTTAACTGATTCAGTTTTGCCTTCTGGCTTGCTCTGACAATTAGTCATGTGTCAGGCTTGGTTTGTTAGCTTCAACAACAGCCGTAAGAAGCCCAAACTTGGACTCACAATTCTCTGGTAGGGTCTGTGTAAACATTATCACAGAATGGTCCACGTTTTAAAGCAACTATATGTGAATTTTTTTGTACAAACCAATTTATTTTTGCTGAGTTTCTCATATCAATAGTGCAGATGGCTGAAAAAGAAAAATCATGATGGGGCTTCTTCCTGATGTGATGAGGACACAGGGGATTCCTGTTTTTCTGCTTTGAAGATGTATTGCTACCTCTTCATAACAAAATTCTTTTTAAACCACACCATTTTAAAACAAACCCCCCTTCTGATTTATTGTCTAACTAGCTTTGCATCTCAGAAGCATTTTTTTTTTCAGCAGAAAGGAAATTCTAAAGCTATCTTTTTTTCTCAGCATGATTTTCTTAAGATCAGGGTGCTATGAAAAACAATGGTGCTGCTGAAGTGAAGCAGAAATTAGTAGAGCTTCACTGTGCAATTTTGTGTTCTTGGCCTATGGACCACTGAAAAAAGAAGGGAACACAAAAATTAGCAGCTCCTCAAAGATCTTCTCTGCCTTATCATGACAGCTTTTTGTCATTGGGTAAATATTAGTAAAAATCACATATTAAGTTGTAATTTCTTGGGAGTTTTATTCTGCTAGAACTACAGATCCAAATCTATCGAATGTACTTTCCAAAGGTGAGAATTAAAGACCAGTAGACTGCCAGTGGCTGACAATTCACATTTATCAGCTTCAGCAGGGTACAGTCAGTCCACTTATGTCACTTCCTTTCCTTTAGTGAGAATGTGTCATGGCTTTGTACTGACATGCAGTGCCAATGCTGGGTGCATTCTCTATCAAATGCATCACCTTCTCTTGGTCACATGCTAAGATTTATTTCCAGCACAGTGGCTTGAGTGACAGTTTTCCATTTTCAGTGATGAGACTGAGTTCCTGGCTAAGGTTGAGATTGCATTATTTTATCAAGTGGAAGGGCTTCTTTTGTAGTTCATTGGAAATTCTACCTGGTAATTATTTTCAAATTACTTAAAACTAACATGATAGAAAATTAAACTTTAGCCTTAGATGACAGAAATATAAAACTTATGCAACTGTAGGGCAGAGGCACAAGAGAGACCTAAGTGCAAGACTCAAAAAGTGATTAATTGGAGAATGGTTGAGTGTTGAATGCAGGATTTTAAAAATACTGTTTATTCAATAAAACTGTCTATAGAAAACAGGAAAGTTGCACAATTAAACAATGAAACAGTTAATCTCCAAATTTAATCTGTTTGAATTCTCTATGTAATATTCAAAAGCAGTTTGTGGTTGTCAAAATAACAGGGAATTCAAGTAACAACATTTATTATACCCTAGATAATTTCTGACATCCAAAGATGCTGTTAATTTAGATTTATTCACTTTCCAATAGTTTAAGATAGAGTTTTATTAACCTCCTGAGAAAACAGTGCTTTCCTGTTTTAATTAATCTTTTCTATTTAGCAGTTCCCAATAGCAGTGTAGCTCCCATTTTCTCAGCAACATGAAAAGAAAAAGTGGACCTTGGAGCAGAAGCAGGACTGTGCTGGATTTGGATTTCACTGAATTACTTTTGATTTTAACATAACAAAGTGTTAACTCTCTGTGCTGTATTACTAGCCAAGCACAGGAGGAGGATTTTTGTCTTTCTGAAATCTCTCTCTCCCTCTGTTGATGGTCACTCCTGTCAGAATGCCCTTCTCCTCCTGCTCTGCTGCCACAGGCCACCCCTCAGCTGTCACCTGTGCCTGGCATGGGATGGGCACACGTATCTACTCAGCAGGTTTTGGTAAATAGAGGTAAAGAACAGCTGCACAGAGGCAGCCTTCAGTGGTGGTATGAAGATTGGGAAATACTCATTCAGTGTCAAAGGATACCCCATGAAAAATTAAGGGAGGTCTGCAGTAGGATCAGGTAAGACCAATAAGGAAAAAGAAAGTATGTTTGGAGTGCAGGCTAACTGGATAATTAAAGCATATTTTATGGAAGGATGTGTGTACCACTGTAAATATCTGTGATTTGTGCTAAGCTGATAATGACTACATTGTGTATTATTTTTCTTAAAAGCTATTGAAATTTTAGTTCCTTTCAGGCTTTAGTAATTAATTTATTGGGATAGAATGTTTTTTGTTACTCCATCAGTTTACCCTGTTGTGATTCTGGCTTTGCTCAGGCATTCATTTAGGAACTTGTCATTAAAAAAGTCAGAGGCTTGAATGCACAATTAAATGCATTTTCAAACACAGGCAAATGACAGATGCATACACTGTCCTGTATACCAAAAGTCTACTTAGTACATGTTGTATGCAGTAGGCTACCTGTAGTTAATCAAGAGTTTCTGTAGCACAGGCAGTGGATTCCTGGCACCTGCCAGTGGCCAGAGTTTTTGGCAAAGTGGCAGTTCAGGCCTGAGCAGAGCTGCCTGTTGTTTTCAGGTTCAGGTGAAAGCAGCTACTAAAAACTTTTCCTTTAAACAAGGGGCTTTCTAAAGCTTCCTGCTACATTTGCCACAACTCTCATATTGCAAGCTGTGAACCAGATTGTGTCACTCTTATGTAGGTCAAATAGTGCCTTGCCCACACAGCGGGGTTGTCTCTTAGAGTGTAGCTCAAGGTAAATATAAAATGTGCTGTCTCGTCTGCACAGTGCAGAGTCAGGACACATGGTACACCTTCTCTGACCTGAGACCCAAATGTACCTGAAAAGTCCTGCTAACATGGTTCCTCAGTTTAGGAATTTTACAGTGTTCTGTGTCCTCAGCCTGGATTGTTCAGGTACTTTTCCCATGTTTGTCTGCATTTTGCATAGGATGCCTGTGAATGTACATGAGAAAAGAATAAGAAATAATTCCTGCTTGTGCTTTTTGTCCAATATCTAGTAAGGAATTCCTCCTCTTGTCGTAAAAACTACTATTTTTCTAGCTAGGCCATATTTATTAGTTTTCATAGCTTAAGTGAGTTCTGTAGCTAGAGTATCATTGTACAATGGGAGGAAAGTACATTTCTTGAGCCAAGTGTAATTATTTACTTTTCTGGTTCTGTAAGAAAGCCCTTATTGGCAAGAAAGTCAAACAGGAATTTGTTGGTCTTTAGCAGTTGCTCTGCGCAAATGTAAATGGCATGGGGAAAGCCAAGGAAACTAACTCCCATCTTTTTCATTCTTCAACGAGAGCATGCATGGTAGTTCTTAACCAAGAGGGGAAGAAATCTGGTCAAGAGAGGACACAAAATTCTCTGTGCCATTAACCATTCCTTTCCCCAGTCCTTGGCACATGCCCTGGAAATGTCACTCACAAGCAACTGTACAACTTTACCATCCAAACATTTCTGTTCCATTTTGAGTTAATCAAATTTGTGACTCTTTTATTTTCATTTCACATCTATCTTCCTTAGTTTCATTAAGGTTTTGAATTTTTGCGATCTTCTTCACTTTAATTTTTCAGTGACATTTTCACTACTATATTAATTGCTCTTGAAACCTGGGATGAAGAAGTACTTCCCTTGCCTTAAGAGCTCCTGCAGTGAAGGATTTTACCTTAACAGATACCTCAAATGATGCTTAGCTGCAGGTTTCCGTGATGACTCAGATTTTGATTCTTACAATATGGATGTTTTTTTCTGCTTCTCCTCTGAGACTACTAAAAAAAAAAGTCTGTAATGACAGCAGCTCTCAAATGGAAAAGAGTCTTTTCACTGATCTAGATGTCATACCATTTCATACTAAATCTGTTACTAGCACATCCTTGCTGCCCCCTATGCCTCCAGGATCAGAGGCTTCATGATTAATTGGAAGAAGAGTAGTTTCTCCTTACCTCAGAGTATGGGAGTAGAGCTAGGTTCAGTGTGGAAGATGCTCCTGAAACAGGGTTTTTTTGTCTCCAGACTTATTGGGACTGTTGTACAAGAAAGGAGTCAGGTGGGGTTTTACTGCATACATGTATTGTTTGCATTTCAAGGGGATATATCATACCTAAGCTGAGAGAGTCACAAGGTGACAGGCTGACATCTAACCTGGTTTCCTGAGAAAATTCTGTCTGCACAACAAACATCAGAGTCACTGTCTGTCCTTTTCCTATAGCTTTGAATCTACTTTTCAGGTTGAGTCAAATTTGAACTTAGGTTTATAAAAGCTTAATGAAAACAGGCAGCTGGGTAAAGAGGATATCTGTGTTTTCCCAGCGAGGGAAAGGAGGAGCCCTGGCTCTATCGTCTATAAGGGAATCCCCATGGGGAAAGCTCTTTATCACAGCTTCAGAAGCAGGAAAAGCTTTGATCAGTGCTTTGGGAAGCCAAGTGCAAGACGCAGCAGCTTGGGAAGGTAGAGTTCATTACTGGGCTGTAAACACATCCCTGGATGGCTTCATTCCAGCCCATGGGTTGAGAGCATTCCCTGCGGGCGGGTGAGCAGCTCCCGCGGGAGGCTCGGGCTCCTGTGCTCCCTGTGAGCTCCTGTTGGTGCGGAGAGGCTGGCGCTAAGGCGTGCCTAATGCTTCCTTTGGCACTCCGGCTAGGTGGTCATCTGTGAAAATGGCATTTTAGCAAAACCCATTAGTGCGCCTGGCTTCCTCCCTATCTCTGTACATGAGGTACCACTTAGGCAGAAGGGCAATTCCTTAATTCACAGGGAGGGGACACACTGCAGGCTCTCCCTTCTGAGGAGAGCTGCTCATGCAGATGCAAGCCTGGCAGCTTCTGGTGTGCAGTGAGGACACTTTCATCTTTACTTTTAATAGAAGGGATAAAGTGGAATAGTAATAATGGGACTGATAAATGAAAGGAAAACTGTAACCACATAATTATGTCAGAATCGACTAACAGCCGTGAAAAGCCGATTAAACCACATTATGCAGATAGATGTAACAGAGTACTATTAGCAAGTCTTCTGCAATGGCATGCCTGGCAATTAAGAGAGCTGTATTGGCAGCACACAGTGAAAACAGTGATAATGTATAGTTAACAATATTTGGAGACAAACAGTGCCCAGACTACAGGGACAGCCTGGAACTGAATAAGGAGCATCCTCAAAGATACCAGCACCCAGGGGAAAACTTAAAGATACTATTCCAAATAGATTCTTCAACTAGGATGTTGGTCATATTTATATTTAGCATCAAAATTAATTTACTGACTTATCCGGAAATAAAAGGCTGCAGTTCAGCATGTCTGTTTTTTCCAACTATGTGGAAATTTCAGGTTGTGCAGGCGAACAGATTAAAGAAGCTTGCAGAAATACTCTGATTTAGACAGTAGTAATACTAGGTGGTGTTCATTTGGTTGCAACTATTTGGCTAATATTTAGGAATGAGATAGCTCAGTGTTATGTATTCTTAGGTATATGGCTTTTCCAGGTTGGGGACCTGAAGAACGTGTCTCCCATTGAGTTTCCTTCTCACTGGAGTATTGGTATTTGTTGTTTCTGCTCATCCACCACAGAAAGAGTCAAGGTTCAATTTCATTCTTTGCTTTCCCTTTGCCCACTCCTGCAGAGTGTTTCTCATCTGCAATCAGGGAGAATTGCACTGGAACAAGCTCTGAGAAAATGTCTGTGCAGGGTTCAGAGTTCCCACAGGCTTTACAGAAAGATAAGCTTTTACCAGAAACTCGTCCATGTGACTGTGGGGATCTCATCTAAGGGAATAACATCAGTGGGAATATTTTGGTGTGAAAGGGTAAGCATGCTGGAGAGTTTGTACTCCCCTTATTTTCTTCATCATGTCAGGCAGACTTCCCAGGCATGCTACCAAGAGAGTTTGTCTGCAGAAAACTAGCGTGAATCTTTTAAATATTTATCCTGCATATGGTTTTCTAACAGATACATGCAGATTTTCTTCTTACTTGGTTTTAGGAGATGACTGAACTAGTGTGAAATGCAGGTAATGAGAGGGCAATAGCATCTGAGCCCACACCAGTCCTTGAGCTGTTCTAAAACAGAGGAAGGGAGGAGAGTGAGCATGTGGTGACATTTTGATTACAAAAGCTGGACAATACATTTAAAACAAAATTCTGTCAACAACTTAAGTACTAGAGATGTACAATTAATGAAATCTCTGACAAAACAAGATTTATGGTGATCAGGAGACATGCCTTTACTTAAAGGAAAAGTGAGACTGTGCCTGTTGAAGGCTAAAGAATTTAATAACACTCTGCTGTCTGTATTTACTTGGACTATTTTTCCTCATAATATATATATGTGAGAATGTTAATGCTTACAGAATACTTTCTGCAAGAGAAAAGTATCATTATTTCCCTTTTAACACGTGAAGAAACTGACACCCAGAAATCTGGGGTACCTGAGGTGAGGATTTTGCATTCTCGCTGCATACTTCCACAGATCCATCAGCAAAAATATCACTAATGACCCCACTTTTAATTTCACAGATGAAGGAACTTGGAGTCATCGTATACAACTGCAGCTGCCTGGTCCTGGATTTACAAAGGATATTTGCCCTGTATAGCTCATTAAGGTACAAGAATAAAATACCTCCGAGTTGGTCTAAGAGACTCTATGGAGTGTACGACACTCAAAATAAACTGACTCTGCAGCTGAACGAGACAAAGTCAGAAGCTTTTGTGTCGGTAAGTTCTGAAATGAGTTCCAGAGAGGGGGGAGGGGAAGAAACTTACTTAACCCACAAGATTTTTGGAAGACCTGGAATTGTGACAAATCACAATTTTTTTTTTTTTAATTCTGATTTCCATGACATGCAGTGTGCCAGGATAGAAGATGCTGCAGGATTTCATTTGAGCATTATTCAATTTCTCTTTCTCTGTAATGTTCAACACATTTCCATTTATGTTCAGAAAATGATACTGAGACCCTTCAAATTAGATTCTTTTACTTACACTAATAGGTAGAATGTGAACAACTTGGGAGAAAATGAACCATTAATCAGGCATGGAAAATTATACAAAATAAGCTTGGTATCAGAGCTTGCATTTTTATCAGTGTAATTTATAAGTATTCACCCTGTTGCAAAGCACTTGTTCTTCTGTACAACATTATCTACTTCAGCTTTATTTTTAAATTACACTTTAAAACTTCTAAAATTCAAGCAGTGATCCCCATGGAAGCACTGTCTGTGCATGTATTTTTAATGGAAAGAAATGGGACAGTCCTCCATCTCAGCAGTGATGGAGCAAAACTGGAAAAAAGTACACAAAGCGACGTAGAGATGTTGAAAGATGTGGAGCGTCTTTCATTTTGTAGGTAATTACCTGAGTATGAACCACCCCTTCAAAATCAGGAATATACAAAGTTAATTAACTAAGAGTTATTTTCCATTCTCTATAAAATCCCTGTTGCTTTCTTGCCAGTTGTGTCTAAAACAACACAGGGCACGTAGCCCACTAGTAAGTTGTACAGCCACTGGCACCAGACTGTGCAGATGAGTGGTTATACAGGGCAGGGTTCCCCTTCACCTGCTGGGAGTGAGGCAATGTTCCACTGTCGAAGGATTTTTCATTCTCCTACAATCAGTGGAGAGACAGAGAACTGTTTTGGAGTGGAAATGTGGAAGTGCCTAAGACAGCCAGAATTAACAGTGGTTTGAAAAGATGGACACCTCCATTGATTTTGGAGAGTCTTAAGGACTAGCTTAAATAAGAGAGGGGCTTTTGGACAGTTAGCTAATGCACTGTGAAATGAAATCCTACTCCTTTCTAAGAAATCTGTAAGAAATGGAGAAATCCTGCTGAAAGTTGGTCCTGGAGGGGAGCACAGAATGGAAAGCTGGTTAAGGAATCTGAGATCCTAGACGAAGGCAGATGGAGAAAGGCTCTACAGAAACTGCTTTTTTTCAGTTTGCAGAGTGTTCACTTCCTCTTGGGGATTTTTTTCCTGTGGGCAAGGATGCCTCTTCTCTTGCAATTTCACTTCAGAAAACAAAAGTACAGACTCAGTGGTACTCAGAAGCTCAGATCACTAAAGTCCTACTCCAAGAGCTACGTGAATTTGTATCCACAGCCACTTGGGAAGCCACTTCCTTCCTGAAAACGGTCTCTTCAATAGATTTCTCACCTACTAGAAAATTCTCAATGTTTGCCATGACCCTCTGAAGTGCAGTCCCGGAGTTGGTTGGGACTGACTTGGTGGACCAAGTGTTAATGATGCTGTGTATTCCTGAACTAGTGATCAGAAGGAAGTCTCCAGGAGGCAGACAAGGGAACTGCCTGGGGGGGACATGCTGCCTCCTCCCTGTGTGTAACAAGTGGCACAGCATGCCCTGAGTAGGGCATGGAAGGGTGCTGCTGCCCAGCCAGAATAAAGGCCTGTTTCTGGTGGGTGAAGAGGGAGAACAAGTGGGTATTTGATCAGAACAGCAACTGCTACACAACATAGCGATAAGTCCTAAAACCATCTATGACTGTGGGGCAGGGATCAGTGGTGCCACAGAGCAACAAGTGGAATGCAGAAGCACAGTGCTACAGTGAGAGTTTTTACAGAAATTTTCCTTCTAATTACCTTCAAGAAGTCTTTCACTTTCTTGTATTTATATCAAATACATCTGAAAAAGACAATACATAAGGATTTCTTTCTTCAGCTGAGCTGTGACTTAAAAATTCAAGAAAATAATACAAATGGTAAGAATAAAATCTCGGTCCAATAACCTCCCAAAAGTGTCAGATAATAGACATAAATTATATTTAATTATTTAACTATACTTAAATAACTTTGCATATTTTTTTACATTTTTCATTATTTGAAAATAGTGTTTGTGCTGTATAAAACAAACATAATACACAGTCTGAATTTTTTTGTTATACTTGGGAATCATGGCTTAGTGTTGCTTAGCAACAAAGTCATCTTCCAGACTGGCTGATAAAGTGTAAGAGGTTTTGGTTTTTTAGTGTTCAGGAACAGATCTGGAAGATTGCTCTTGATTCTTGCTACAGTTAATTTTCTAGTATTTTCTGTACTTAGTTGTAGTAAATCCTTGAGAGCACCAGTCAGTAATAAAAAACCACCGTGACAGGCAGTGTGATGAAATTAAGGAAGACTAATAAAAGCCCTGAGATCTGTCCCTAAAGGAAAAATACCCGTTTGGCTGTCAGCTGCAACCCAAGCAAGTAACGAAGGTGAGAAGGTGATACAGCTGGAAAGCAGAGATCTGGGAGGGCCAGCTATTAAGAAAAGGACACCTTGGCATCTGCTCCAGCAGGTTAAAGTGCCTTCAACAACCTCAGTCCCAGGAATAGGGGTGTTGCCTGCAAGCAACTTGGAGTTCACTCTTCTCTCCCTGCTTGTGCAGGAGAGTAGAAAGTCCTGGGTGCATCTGCCACAGACACTTTCTGCTGGCTTCCCCTTGCCTTTGACAGCCCCAGAGAGAAGGCAGAAAAGCTGAAATCTGGGCTTTCCGCTTACCAGCTCAGTACTGGGTAATTTATACCTGTAGCTATATTTTAAAGATAAGTTTCTTGCAAAATTGCAGCATCTCCCTGCGACTGATGTAATACACTTAATTCTTTCTCCAAAATGAAGCATCAGGTTCCTGTGGCAAGAACATATGAACACTCCATCTAATAGATACCAGTCCTGGGGCTCTTGGGAACAAAATTTTCTAAAATGTAACTTCAATTACAACTTCTTTGATGACAGTGAATGTTTTGAAGTCTGTCTTCTGCATTTGACTCGCAGGTGCATCTAAATGTTGAGGCTTTTGAGGGGCAAGTAAGCAAATAGCTCTCCTTTGTAGCTTTGAGTATTCTAACCAGACAGCTGAAGGTATTAGTTAATAATCTCTACTAAAATAATGGATACTACTTGTCATCTCAAGAAGACTGGGGGGTAGAGAAAATAAATAATTTTAATGCCATATTTGAACTTTTCCTTTCACAGAATTCACCTAAACTCTTCTGCCCCAAGGACAGAGTCCTGGATATTGAAGCTATTTACAGTGTTATTGATGATGCCAAGCAGTTTGTGTACATAGCTGTCATGGACTACCTGCCCATTGTCATCGACACCAACGCTAAACGGTGAGTGTCCCAGTCCAGGACCAGCTGGTCACCATAATGCCAGTAGGGTCTGCTGGACAAAATGAACCCACAGGAGATTAGTTACTACTGTGCACCAATTTCTTGGGGCCCAATTCTGCTCTCATTGAAATCAGTGAGAGTCCTGCCATTGACTTAAATGGGAGCAGAATTGGGACCTAAGAAGACATTTCCAGTTCTGGGCCCTAAGCTTTGGATCTGCCTGTTGAAGGAGATCAGAAATTGTCTAGTCTGACCATCTGCAAGTGACTGGGACCCAGGAATACCACAATCTGCTTATACCTTAATCCTACTTCTTATATTAATCCTATTTTTTACACTATTTTATTGACTATTTTGAGACCACAGCAACTAGCATTTTATGGGTATTGTACAGATATTCAACATGACAGAGTGAGTGGTGGGGGGGGGAATGTAATTTTCTTATTGACATACACATATAAACAAAAATGCCGTGGATTACATTTGAATTATATCACATTTGGGTTAACTGAGAGTTACTACAACCAAACAAAACCACATTATTTTTAAACAGCCCATTTGTATGGACCATTAAAAAGCACTTATGGCCCAAAACTGGAGCCAGAGTGCATCAAAACCATCCAACTCAGAAGGCAAATAGCCACTGGTCCCTCCTACTCTTGATAATGCTCACAATGAATTTTGAATTGAGCAAAGCCTGCCATTCCATCTATGCATTTCATTCAAACACAGTTAAGCCAAACTAAGCATGTGGTTATGTTCTTTTTTTTTATTTAGAGCTATTTCCTTCAAATTTCTTAAAAAATATTTATCATATGACTGATACCAAGCATCAACTGTTTCAAGTCTGTAAGAGTTTTTCCAGTAAACTCATTATTGGAGCCTCCATTACAGGGAAAGAATCACAGGCAATGCTGTAGGAACTTCAGTTTCACAATACGTGAAACTGAGGTTTCCCTCAAGGAGGAAACTTCAGTTTCCCTCCCACTCCTCCTTTATGTTGGAAAGGATCTTAGTATGCAGAACCATTACAGTGTTGTAGTTTGTGTTACATGCTATACTCTTCCTTTATTCTCATGCTGGAAGAATTCACAAGTCTGTTGGATTAGGGAGATCCAGGGAAGCCACCTGTGTGAATTCTTCAGTGTTTTTCCTGCAGCATGGCTTTGTGTTTGAGGCACTGCCCCAGCTTCTCCACCTTGCCAGCTCCCAGTTCTTGCTTGTAAGTTATTTTGTGGCACAGTGGAGCTCAGATTTCATTAGCCCAGATGCTTTGATGCTGCTGAAATGTAGAAAACATGTGTTTTCTTTGTTTAATTCTCCCTGTCCTGACCTACTCCCACCAAATGTCAGGAATACAAAGCTAACTATCAATTGTGAGAATAGCACTTGGGAAGCCACCATACCATTCCTGGCAGAATTTCTGCAATCCTCATCAGGAAAACATGTGGCGTCCTCCTTAAGCGATCCATTCCATCCGCTGCTGCTGAAGGATGCTGTCACCCTGCACAGCAGCTCTGTTTCCCAAGAGGAAAATTACAGAAGGCATTCCAGTGCCCAGCCTGCACGGTCCCAATACATAGGGGAGAAGAGAAGCATGCCAGTCAGAGAGAGATCCAGTGCACAATTCCCGGAGTTGAGCAGCAAGGCAGAATGCTCCGTGTCCGTGTCTGGGCTGGGCTGGCCAGCAGCGCCCTCTGGCCGCGGCTCTCGGGCACGGGATGGCTGTCCCAGCGAGGGAGGGGACAAGGCAGCTGCGCTTCGTGCGAGTGTCTTGGCATCCGCAGGTGTGAGATGTGCCCACCCTCCACGGCCTCACTGTCCGCACAGGGACAGCTTAGCTGCCGGGCTGAATGGCAGAAAAAAGGATGTTGGCAGACCTGTTTAGTAATGGACAGAAAATTAAATTCACGTGTGTTTTGTTTTCTCTGTGATGCCTACACTTGGCTGCATAAAAATCCCATTCTTTTTAAAGTTCTCTGCATATACTGTATTCTTTCTCCACAGATACTGGCCGTATTTAGATGGGAAGATAAGAGAAGCATTAGTTTTACGAAGTATTAAAGTACGACTTCTCATAAGTTTCTCAAGAGACACAGATCCCCTTACTTTTAACTTTGTTTCATCTCTGAAAGCTATTTGCACTGAAGTTCCCAGCTGTAGTTTGAAAGTTGTAAGTATAATCCATATTGCTTTGAAATATAAGATATTCCCCCACGCCCCCCCAAAGAAGAATCAAGAAAACTTGACAACTGAGAATTGTTTTCTGCTAGTATCAAAGTCTTCAAATTTAATTAACTATCAGGAAATGTAATAAAATGAACTTAATTTACTCCTAGTAGAAACAGAATGAGAAATTGAGACAGAAAAATATATAAATATATTGGTACCAAAAAGCAATCAGTGTGGTGGACAGCAAACACCACAAATAGCCTTTGAGAGCAAAGCCAACAGAGAGAACTGTAGATATTGATTGTGTTTATACTGAATGATAAAAGCAAATTTGACAGCACAAAAATATGGTTCAGTCTGGATTCATGTAACTTAACTGTTAAGCTGTGTAAGCATCTACTTTTTCCTTCAGTCAAGTGCAAAGTATAAGAAAAAATAATGAGGCTTTTATGTTAAATTCAGACTACAAATTCAAAATGGTGAAGACTAGAAATACCACTATGGGGCCACATTAGATATGCAGTACAGGAAAGTGAGAAATACCATACTAATGCATTAGAGAACAGAATGTATGGTAAATGCTATTTCCAGTTTGATACAGTTCACTTTTATGAAGTTGAGGCACACTGGAAATCAGTCATCTTGGATCTTGGGTTTTTTTGCTTTTGTTTTATTTTTATAGGTACCTGGTCTAAATAATCTACTGAGTTATTTTGATTTCTTAAATTGGTAATCCTGTAAATCATTCTGGCTTTTTTAAATTGACAACAATTCTAAAAAGCAAGTACTATTTGTTATATGCACTAATTGGTATTATGCATATCTAGAAATAGAGGGTTTTGTTATCATCTATCTTGTTCGTGTAAATTTCTGCAGTAAAAACACAGCATAAAGTGTGGTTTTAAGTAAAAAAACCCCCATACGTGGTTGACATTGTTTAAGCCACTTCAATTTTGAGTAACTTCTAGCATCAAAATTCTATTTGTGTATTCAAAATTAAATTAAGTCGTACCTAATACTTATATCCATTGCCACCTATTTACAGCAGATAAAATCTTCCTTACAGAATTTATCTTGTCAAGAACTAGATGATAAAAGGGAAAAAAAATACTCCTAGACATCTGTTTTAGGTAAATTGTCAGCTAGAGTCAGACGACCCCAGCTGCAGAGATTTGTAAAGGTACAACACACCTCAGTTACCTCTGTGCTGTGCATCAGGTTTCCCAGTCTGGCTGAACCACTGCCTTAAATAAACCTTGGTATGAGTAATAAGTCAAGGGTCATTTGATTTTGGCTGAAAACTGTGCCATAGGCTCCATCTCAATACTCTTTTAGTTCAAAATACATGTCAGATGAGCAACTGTTTTTTAAAGCTGCATTTATTTTGTATTTATCTGTTATGGCCAGGATCGAAGTGAAACAAAACTGTCTGTATGTATGGAGGAGAAAGAATAGGTTAAGAAGGTAAAAACTAAATGACCTTTTGAAATATTGAAAATTCTCCTTTTCCTTCTTGGTTCTACTTTGGCTATGAGAAAACATAAAGTGACCTCTGTAGAAAATATTCTCATGCAGACATGTACTGCATGTATTTATGTACAAGAACACTGAAATTTTAAGAGAAGCCTATTACAAATTCTGATTGAAATTAGACTTAAAATTGCTAGGCCACCACAATACCTCCATATTGTTCTGACCAAAATGCCATACACTCCTGCACCACATGACCTCCAGTCCTCCTGTTGTTCTCTTCTTTTGGGGATAATATATCCAAGACCTACAAAGCATCCTCAGAAACTGACTATTTTTCATTTAGCTTTTGATCCCTGTGATATAGTTAGAAACAGGGCACTGCAACCCTGTTACACATGGCAGAGTATTTTGTTTTCCTTTTGCCACAAAACTTTGGTAATACTGGGCAACTAACAAGGTCAATGCAGTTAGAAAACACTTAGTCCCTCATTATGCATTTTCAGCATTTCGGAGTCCCATTCACATAAGCATTAATAATTACTGCATTCAAGTAAAACTGTTTTGAGAATGCCAACTCAGTATAAGTAACTCTGAAGAAAGTGATCACTAGCAATAACTTGCACAGAGAAAGCTGTGTTTGAGGACTAAATAAATGCTATAAGCACACTGCCAAAGGGCAAGGAGTAACCTGTGTGTCAAACTGCTGCTGAAGCAGGGAGCTCTGTCCTATGCACCGAACCACATGAGGTCATGAAATTAAAGCTTGAATCATAAAGGGCAAACTCAAGGTGAAGAGCTCACCATTGTGCTTCTTAGGACTTTAATTCCAGTACTCCTTAAGTTTTGTGTTCTTGACCCTGTAAATGCATCTTCTGTGCATGAATGCCCTGTCTAACTCTCAAAGGAGCAGCAGGAAGGGGCCAGGCTCTGTGGGGTGCAGTGGTGAACAGAGAAAGGTGTGTGCTTTTAAAGGGCCCACAGAAGTTATGACCTAGAACAAAATTGTCTATAGACAAATGGTAAACACAAAGGAGTAGCATAGAATAGATGTCTATCTACAGCAAAAGTTAGTCTTGAACCTCCACATGAATCTGTTTTTGAGTTGTGCAGGTGTATTCTTGCTCATTTTTGTCTGGTACTAATTAGACAAGGAGTGAACATAGCTCTAAAATTACAAATAAATAAATAAATAAATGAATAAATAAAGCTTGCTCATACTTCATGCTCTGGGTTAAAACAGATACATTTTCCTCTTGTTGCCTGGAAAATTTGATCTCTTCATATCAGATTTAATCTGGAGAAGCTTCTAAGTTTCTGAAAACACAAGTTTCCTGTTGGAAACTATGCTGTGTGTGATTGCAGAGGTATTAATTCTGTTGTTGCTGACCTGATCCTGAAGCAGACTGCAAACCCCAGTGTCCCTTGAAAAATGGGGAAATGAACTAAAGAAAAGTTCCTGGCTCTTACCATGCAGTACAGAAAAGAAAGGAGTGTATTTACTCATTTCACAGCCTTTACTACCTGGCATTATATTGCTTTTTTATGCAGTAGCCATATACTTTGTGTAGTTCAAAATGCTAAGGCGGCAGGATCACAAACTATGAGAATTTACTTAGAAATACCTTGTGCAGCATTTTATAAAAATTAATGCTTGGCAATAAAAATTCAAGTTGTTCTGTAGCACAAACTTTTTTTCAATAAAGATTGGAGAACAGACTGTATTTTTTCTGTCTCTTATAAAGCAATTCCCATTAACCGGTGCTTCCTTCTATTTTATGGCAGAAATTCTTTGACCTTGAGGAAGAGAGTGCCTGTTTTCTTAAAGAACAGAAGAACACTTCCCTTCCCAAATTGAATCGTAACAAATATATGGTGACTGATGGAGCTGCATATATTGGTAAGTAACCACATCTCAAGAAATTCTAGTTTGTATCCAGAAGCCTGGAATACACCCCTTTGTAGATGAGCAATCTACAGCTGATGTGTTTTTAAGTGAAGATAATAGTTCATTTCTTTGTGAACCTGGATGATGACTGAGCTTTCAGCCTCTTCTCATTTAAAACCTTTTCTTCCCCTATGAATCAGTTTCTCAAGACCAACATTCTGCTTTCAGTATTTTAAAACAGACTGAAAACACAAATATAACACAATTTATGAGGCAGGAGTAACTTGGATTGTTAGCATATTCTCTTGCTTCTGCAATCCCATGAAGATGGACTGTTTTCCTTTCCCCATGTTATTACTAAACCTATGGTCAATCCTGGCACATACTTTACAGATGCCATTCATTTTCATCATCCAAAGTCTTATTCCATTTACTATAATGACATTTCAGACACCCTCCTAACATTAGGTACATATCTAACTGGTATCTTGGGTTAAAGGTGTATTTAACTAAAGTTGCTGTGTGGCACCTCACAGAAGTTCATTACCAGTGAAATGCCCATTGAATGCAGGCTGAAAACTACCTTATGAAAAATCTGAGTTGTGCATAAGCTTATGGGATCAGAAAACCACTTTTGAATTAAAAAGCAGCTCATGACATTTTAGGAAGCCAAGGGAGAAGACATGCATTCTGATCTGCTGCAGCTTGATGCTTTAGGGATCTTTCTGAGGCACTGCCAAGGGCTTACAGCCCTTAATGGCAGAGGCAGTGAGGGAGGGCAAAGGCTGAAGCACAGCCCACACACACAGCAACAATGGGAGATCCCAAGCTGTGTAAAGATACAACTAAAATCTACTCTAAAAAGCCCACCCTGATGGGCTCAAAACACACACGTTTCTCAACCTATCCAAACCTTATTTTTTTATGTCAAATACTACAGCTCATTCCTCCCTCATCTCCAAAAGGTTTTATTATGTCTGCCTTCCTGTCCCCCTAATATTTTTTTCCACTCCATTTTAAATTCCTTCACATAGCGAGATCAAATCTGTCCCTGGGAACTCATCTACACATGAGTTCATCTACACTCATCTACACTCATCTAGATTCTTAGCCAAGCTGGGGTTTTTCTTTCCCATTGTCCTTGCATCCTTAGCTCCATATAAGTAAAAGAAAGAAATTATCAAAGCTCTGTGAAAGTAATACAAATGCTAAGGACCTGATATATCTTTTACTTGAAAGCATGGCAAAAATATCCCTTATGATGAGGCTTCAATTTAATATTCTTGACAAATTTAGAATTCTTAAAATTTGCTGCTGAAGTATCAGCCTTGTTTGTCCAAAATACTGCCTGTGTTTTAAGTGTATAATTTAACATACTTACAATTTTCGTGAAATAAAGAGAAGTAATTTAAACACTTGATTTACCTGTTTTTCATTAGTCCAGTTAGCCTTTTTGCCCTGCTGTCCCCAGGATTCAAAGTGCTTATTTGTTACCTTAGATTTCAACAAAGGTGGTAATAACTGGCATAAAACATTAAAGTCTATTTTTCTTTACTCAAACAGTATATATCAACATCTAACTTGTAAAAGATCTACTTGTTTGGTACTTTGACTTGTTTAAACAGAAAAAAACCCTTAAATTCTTAGCACTGAAAAGACCAGTGAGGAAGAGCAAATTAGTTTTGAATAAACAGAATAACCTGTTTTCACTTAAGAAGGCTTAGAGCTGTTAAGACTTCCAGAAAAGATCTTCACTACACATGGTATGTATTGGAGCTTTTTCTATCCCGCTGGTATTAAAAATAAAAACAACTTACTTCCATCTCTGCACTGGGGAAAATGATTGTGTTTCATTCTGGATTGCCTTTAGGGAGATTGTTTTTTTCTTTGGTTCTTTTATTTTTTAATGTTAGAAACTCACTGTTTATTCCTGCCTTTGCTTGCAGGTAATTTTGATTGGGTAGGAAATGCTTTTACGCAGAATGCTGGAGCTGGCCTTGTTATCAACCAAGCAGACGCGGGGAACAGCACAAGCATCATTAAGCAACTCAAGGCTGTTTTTGAAAGGGACTGGTATTCACATTATGCCAAAAGTTTACAACCAACAAAAATCCCAAACTGCTTTAACCACAAAAAAGGAACTTCAAATAAGACTGCCATGAGCAATGTGAATTAGAAAGACTATTTTACCATTTAGTATGGCAATGAAGAAGTATGTTGGGGTGTAGCCTTCTTTCATATTTACAGACAAAAGACTTAAAGCAAAAAAAAAAAAAAAGTTTGGTTGGGGGGGTGTTTTTAGGAAAAAGCACACTTATATTAAATCTGTCTAACCTATATTCTCTATATGAATTATTGAAGACTTTCAAATTTGTTACTTCTGACACTGAATGTCATTTCCGCTTCCATGCGAATTTTATTGTTCCATATTTGAATTTAACAGCATGTGTCAATGTTTCTGTTTTAGGACTTTCCCCAATTGCCAACCTGGCTAGAACAAACCTTGAGGCAAAATGAAGATTCAAGCTGTGAAATGGCATTCTAAGATCAGTTATTATTGACATACAAATAGATGGTAGGTTAACTGTAGTAGAAAATGCAAAGGAATAGGCAAAGTTTCACCCATATAAACAATTCTCTTTAAATAACTACCCATCATAAAAATACTTCCTGGTTTTGAATGTTTACTTTGATTATCACTATTCCATGTCTTCTAACTAGCCTTAAAATACATTAGAGTTACAGGACTGGTAATTCATTCATTCATCTCCTAACAGTATGAGAAATTTTTGAGGGGTTGGGGTTGGCCTCATCAAGTTTGTCATATTCCCTAAATCCTCTCAGATTTTTTATCAAAGTATTGTGGATTCCTTTCAACAGAATAGTTATTTCCAATTACATGCATTTCATCTAACAGCGAAAATCTCTGGCTTAATAGCAAAGACCTAGGACTGATTTTTTAATGTTTTTGTAATCTCAAGAAAATTTATTCCCCAAGTTAAATATTTATCACATGTGAGTCAGCACATGTATGATGACTCATTATCAAAGCAATGCACATCTCAAAATCAAATACTGCTTTTTAGAAAGGTCAAGGGTTATGCAAAATCATGCAATAATTGTTGTTCAATGATCGTATAGTAATTTTGTTGATTTTTACACCTGGAAGAGTTTGCTTTCCAAACTTCTACTTTAAAAAGAAATAAAAATTGTGAAGTGACATTTTTTTGTTAAAATGTCATCCATATAAGTAAATACATCTGCATGGACAGAAAAGTCCACAGTTAGACCACAGTTGTAGTTGGTGTCAAAAGTGTGCCTCTACAATCAGAACTCAGTTGCACCAAGAAGCATCTGTTCTATAAAAGTGTGAATTTGCTCTTTAAAGAAATATATGTTTGACAACAGGTTTTTCTCCAGTCAGAGATGTAACAGCGTAGTTTCATAATAAAAATGTTTCACTACTGTGCCTCTGCTTCCATTGAAGAAATATGGCCATGAAAGCAAACTGCATTCTGCATTTTATGAAATATTCACAGAACCTTTGCCAAAATGATGACTTCTCATCTCCTGAAGGCACAGTTCAAAAGCAGAGGGCAAAATGAGAAAGAAACCAGCCAACCCATGTTCCAATGTATTATTTTAATCTTAATAAGAAGTTAAAAACCCACTTTGACTTTCAAAACACAAGTTACATTTACAAGGTAAAATATCCAAATTTATTTTATGGTAAGCACAGCTTAGGAAATACTAATAAATCAACATATGCACACTTCAAATTTTTAGCTAGAGACAGCCCACAAGACTAATTATGACCCCAAAAGGCACACTTTTGACAAAGAATGTTTTTTCTTTTGCAATTGCAAAGATTTACATCATCTTACTGAAAATAATGATAAAACAAAAAAAAATTTTAAGATTGTCAACTTTTACAGAAAATATTTTGCACAGCTCCAATAGTCAATAACATTTTCTGATATTCAGATAAACACATTCCATGTATTAATCTCACACACACACACACACACACACACACACATGTAGAAAAGCATATAATCTGACATACTTATAAGAAACATGTATTTAAAAATAAAAAGGTTTCCTGAGTTGCTATGAGGAAAGAACTTTGTGAATAGAAATTTCTGGATTTTCTTCCTTCTGTATATAATTTAGAGGATGTATAGCAAGTATGGAAGAGATATCCCCAGCACTTAAATTACTTGTTGTGGATTTTTTGTTTTGCTTAAGAAATTAGTATTAGTTCAGATTAATTTCTGGTGAAAATTTCAGCTGAGTTATGCCAACAGTAACTTCAGTCTTACAAGTCAACAAACCCACAAAATCAACAAACAAAAAGCCCATCAAATTTTTAAAAGCCAGTTGAGATAGCTGTACAGTTTCTGAGGTCCCCGTGGATACGTGATCTTAAAGCCTGAAATAAACTTAATACCACATCCTTACATAAAACACAAAAATACTCAAGCAAACAAACCCACTGTCTGGAGTTGTTAATTGTAGCACCTAATGGCAATAAGACACAATAATCAATTAATGTAGGAGTTCTTTTCCCTCTTGCATTATGGATACTACAAATGTGTTAAGTTTTTTAAACAGCATCTTGTATAAGTAATGGAGGATCTGAGTGGAACAGAAATTTGTCAGATGATAAAGCTAAGCTGTCTGTTTACAAAGCAGGATTTAGTGATGAAATCAGACTGACCACTGACTGATTTAGTATAACGAATGGTAAAGTAGTTTTACTGGACAGATCCTAGGAAAATGCAGACCATGAATACTAACAAGATCTGTTAGTTTACAAATATTTTCTTATTGGCTAGATAAATTTTTGGTGCTTCAAAAATTTTGGGGTCACCTCCCCCACAAAGAGCAGATACATAAAAGTATATTTTAAAAGTGGCAGTATGTTTTGGTTTTATGAATGGAAGAATTTGGGTGGTTTTGAGCAACTTTCAATGTTAAATACTGGCCAGCCATCCTATAAATGGAATGGCAGACTCAAATTTCATTTGATATAAAGTATGGATCAACACTTTAATAACTGTTTAGAGTGATGTCAGCTCCAAAGTAGTACAGAAGGTGTTGATCTATTACATTAGACAAAAGACAAAGTGCATCCTCGGACTTCAGCAAATAGGAAATTTAAAATACCAGATTATTTTTTGAAACTGTCTAAGGGGATTATTGCCAATTATTTGGCTTGGGCCAGCGCTGTTACTGTTTAACTAGATTTGCTACAACAGCCTCGATTCTGGCTTCAGATCCTTCTGCCACTGTAATAAATCTGAAGCAAATGATTTCACACTAGTTTAGCAGGGATCAGAATCTAAACTAGTTTCCTCTTGCTTTCGCTTGACACTTTCCTGAGTGTCACCATTGCACAGGCTATTTCCAAACCTAACAGGGATTTGCATTCAGGGGTTTCTCACAGACCTCCCAAGGCATAATCCAAAAGATGCACTTTCTCTGGGCCCCTTCTAACTGGCATTGGTAACTCTGTCGTATCAAAGGCAATTTCCTAAACAGAACAGTTTTATTCTTAAAGAATATAGACTGTAAGTGTTGTTTGCTGCAAACATTTACTAGTGCCTTATTCATACAAGTTTTTGTTTAACTGTTCCTCATAAGAAGTCCTGCTAAAGATCCTGTGTTTAGTACTGAGGCATACAGCGAACTTCCTAAGTAAGAAGACATTGTGATGTTTACAGTTTAGTACCTAAAACAAGAATCACAAAAAGACAAAAACTGACTGCAAGATGTTGGTCCAAACCACAAGCACATCTAAACTGGAGCATTTTTATCCAATCCCAGTTCAAGAACTAAATTTCACAATTTACTCCTGGCTTCATTATCAACTAATCTACACCACCATTGAATTATTCTGTCATGCCAAGCTATAAAATCTGAATGCCCCCAACATCTGGCTGATATCAAAACCATAATCACAGAAATTCCTGTAAGCACAGGTTGAAGTCCAAATATCACATAGTGGCTACTTTTCAGATCTTGCATGTTAAGTCACAAGTTGTTTTGGGCCAGCTACTTTTTCTGCCTGAAGCATGAGCTAGTGTCCATAACTACTCCCACCTTCCCTTTGAAGACCAGAAAGGCAAGGATTATGTCCCACAGCACAATGGGTATGGCTGGACCCCAACATGTTTTAGGTTTTAGCCAATACAGGGCCTGGTGTTCCTCCCAGTAAATCCAGGCTGTGCTGGTGGTTCAGAAGAAAGCTTGAGAAAAATGTGGAAAAACCTCCAGATGCTACTTTCACGACCTACCCATTATTTGCTATACCACCAGCTACCTAAATTACACTCTTTTGTTGAGATTTGCACACATAAAAACTGGAAAAATAAGCCCTGTTACATGCCAGTTAACCCTTACCTAAGAAAACATCCAGACAAAGAATTTATAGGGCTTTTTATGACTTTAGTATGTATATACTGGAAAGTGTACATGCTTCACTTCAAGATGGTGAAGACTATTCCAGGCTGGCTATTCCAGTTCTTCAGTCTGAAGTCTTAAATATCCCTGTCTCAGATAATTTTACACTTGACTCCTGAGAATGGCCTTATAGAGTGTGCTAAGTTATCTTAAAACCTTTCTGGTCTTCAAAATGAACTCTTCATTTTAATACAAAAATATTTGCTAAATGTTTAGTATGTTTTCAGATGGTAATTTCTGGTTTTTCTTCCACTCTTACCCTTTCTCTACCTACATCTATCATATATTCATGTTTTTTTAGTCACTGTTGTTCTAATGCAATCTATGTAAAGAAACTAGAATGAATCCTTGGTGTGTTTAAAATTCACAATGATACCTCCCGAGTTGAAGGTACCAGTGAACATGCTCCACTTTTAACACTGCAAGGTCTAGCAGCTCAACTGATACTGTAGGATGATTGCTTTTCTTAGCTGTAATTTTTCACTTTAATTACTGCTGGATGTTATTTATGAATTTCTCAGTATTGAATCAGGTTGCTCTTGGATCATCACTTTGCACAAATGCCTTAGAAGCTTGCCAAACTAGCATGTAAAAGAGACCTCATTCAAAATAGTTTAGACAAGAAAAGAAGAACTCATGTGCTTTATGCTCTGTGGGTGCTGAAGTCAATGGATAAACTCCAGTCTTATAATAAAATGGAGCTTTCTATTGTACCTCCTGTTTAGATTAACCCTGCATGGGCTTCCAAGAAAAGTCTGTGAGAATTGTGTGTTTGAATTACCTTGTGATCAGCAATTTACAGAGAGTCTGAATGAAGAACCCAGCTGTATTGAGTGGTTCAACACAGTGACTTAGACTGGGTTTTCATGAAATCACTTTTATATTCCACAACCATATGATAACAACTGCATTAACATGCTAATGTCAGGTTTTCCCTACAGTTCAAAACCATGTAGGACAAAAATCAAGCTACTGCAGCCTATTTCTGAAAACATTGTTAAAAATAGATTTTAAGAGTTCAATTCTGGCTGCAAATTATTCTGCTATAGTAACGTGGTCAGTTCTATTTTGTTCACAACAAATTCTACGATTTTACAGAAGGAGTCAGTAACTTTTTAACCTTATAAAATGAACATGAGCATTCTCCCTCTAAGAATACAAAGAAGGTTGATGGCCCATTCAGGCTACAGAACATAACAAAATATAATAAAATAGCAACTGCAGCATTCCAGAGGATTATTTTTTGTTATTTGATGTTGCATGGCCACAAACATGAACAATATTAATTATACATATCACACTCATGTTTCATGAACCCATGGTGGGCATTGACTCTCCTACAGTAAAATCCATCCCTCTTGTAACAGCATAAAATGTAGTAAAGGGAGAGAGGAAGACACAAATAGAGCCAGAGGCAAGCAAACTTGAATCAGCTTGAGTTAATAGACTGGATACTGACCTAAAACTCTGGACTGCATTCCTATTTTGTTCCTTTCTCTGCAAAATCCTTCATTTCTTATGCATCCTCCTTGCTTGTCTTTATGTGAATGAACTCCCATGATTGTTTTCTGAGTGAGGAAGGAACCTGTAACAACTATGAACTTACACTTAACAGAAAGAAATCAGCATGAATAAAAGCCCATTGATTTCCATGTAGCAGGTACCAAGTCATAAAGCATTTTTTGAAACGGGATTCTCCCTTGCACATTAGAAATTCCCAGTGTAATATAAGCAAGAATTGACAACATAGCACACGCCTGCAAGTTTCACATCATGTGCAGCATTTGCTTGTGTTCTCTCAATGTACAAATATAGTCATCAGACAGATACCATTCTGAACAACTGATAAACTGGTGAAATCGAAGCACAAGGATCAGACTATCCAACTTGACACTCTCAAATGAGGAAAAGAAATCCTCCCAGAAGAGCTAACTATATAAAGTTTATAAGTCACTTAGATACTAGAATTATTTTCAAATGCAACTTTGAGGGACTTACTGGAGAATTTAATGGGGAAGGAATCTTTCTGTTAAAGATTAAAGGCATGCACCATTATACATAGCATCTAAGCAAGACAGCAAATAAAACATAAAATGAGAAGCTCTTTAAATGGAAGCGTGTAGACCATTTTATTGACTGACCTGCTAAAAAATATTTTCTAGTGGATTTGCTCAATGTTAAATTACTTCAGAATATTCTCGTAAATTACTCTGCAAGTACTCCTTATTTGTATTTCTTCAAGTGACATTGTACCTGTGTTCAGTGTTTTACTTGAAACTTGACAAAAAAGAAGGATGCTTCTGGAAGTGATAGCTGTTTCTTTCTAAAGGTCAGAAGGCTTTCCCTCATCTGACTTGTCCTCTTATTGTTTCCTACTTCTTTAGCAACCCAGTCCAGGCTTATACTTGTCATTGCCTGAGTAGCAAAGAAAATGAAGTATTCTTAGTCACCTGCTGTTTCTGAAAACTGCTGGCTGTTCAAAATGTTTTTGCCCTTTGAGAGATCTCTCATCTAATAAGATACTAAAAGTGTAACAAAGGAAGTCAAGTACATAATTCCAGGTGCCTCACACATAATTCTTTACCTGGAAAGAGACATATGCAAAATCTGGAAAAAGAGATAGAGGGTGCAGGTGGGAAGACTACTTGGCAAGCTTTAAATGAGGTGGAGGTTCTTCTGATGGTATAAATAGCTCTTTGGTGAGCTTCTTTTATTCTATAATAAACCATTCTTTACCACACAGCCAGATTTGCAATGACAGAAATGTGTGGCTGACTTTAGCATGAAAAGGTGAGAGGTCAAATGCCCCTCGTCTTTATGAATTGGACTAATTTCTTCACTGTGTAAGAGAGGTGGAAGAAGCAGGTGACATTGTTTCCTCTTTTGAGGGAACAGGCCAGATTACTACTAGAAATAGAGCTGATAAGGTTTATAAAAAAAAAAAAAAAAAAAGCAAACAGCAAACATCTTACACATCTGACTTCTATTGATTCTCACAAGATGGTGCATCTCTGTGGGAACTTGGGGCTCACAGCTTTAGTACCAATTTCTTTGTGGCAAACTGTCAGACTTTTCAAGAGAGCTCCTTTTCCTCCTCCTCACTATGCTCCAGACAGTTGTGACATCTGCTTTTAACTATCTCCAGATTCTTCAAAGATATTTCCAAACTAGATTGTAAGAATTTTCCCTGTGGAAAGGAAAAATGAATGGAACGTTCAGCAAGGAATCTAAAGAACGTAGTACAGATATTAAAATACATCAGAAATCAGGATGGAATCACGACGCATTCTCATTTTTTCCAACAATTTAAAAAATAAATTCGATTTGGGAAAGTAATTGAAAGGCTAATGCAGTACCTCAGATTAATGACATTGACATTTATAAACCAAAACTGTGTTACTTTTATGGACAGTTCCCACATGTGGACTGCTGCTCTCACTATACAGAGATGCAGTAAAGAATCAGTGAACCACTTTGATACATTGTACAAAGGTTTCAGCATTCGAAGTCTGATGTCCATCTCTCAATGTATACAGCTTAAGAGGTAGGCAAAAAATATGATTCTGTGTATATTTATACAGATCTTACTGCCAGATAATCATTGAAAACCAGTCACTTCTCACAACATTTATGTCTTCAGATGTCACCACAGAGATCTTACTGAATAAGTCTGGAGAAAGGCAGAAAAGCAACATCTGTGGCAGCAAGTAAGCCAACTAAAAAAAGCTGCAAAGCCCATTTTCCAAGTGCTAGTTGATACAATAAAAGCATTCAGGTGCCCCTATAACCAGCTCAGATTCCAAATGTCCTTGTATCAGATTCCAAATACAGACTTGAGGCTCCTCACACACATACACACAGAGACACATCCTCAGAGGAAGAGTGTCTATGCCAGAAGAGCTTGGAACATCTCTGGCATGATGACTTGTTCCACTGCTGTCCTTCTCTTAAATAAGGCTGACAGGAAACAGTACAGCTTTCGGGAAAGGGCCACATATCCTTTACTAGAAAATACAAATATGCACACAAAGAGACTCAGAATAACGAGTTACAAGAGTGGACTCCTGGCTGCAGCACAGAGGGACATCAATGTCACCATTTCTGATAGCGCACACTAAAGCCATCTACTCACCTTGTCATTCCCATACTGCATGTGTGCCAAAGCTCTCTTTTCTAAAAAACAAAGGGCAGTGTTTCTCTCTGAATGAAACATTCCAGAGAGGATTATACCTTTTTTTTTTTTTTTTTTTAATAGGACAGCAATCACTGCCCCACTTCTTTCTTCCCTTTCCACACTTCATTTTTCCATTAGCAAATGTTTTCACCATTTCTGCCTCATTGTTTTCCTTTTCAAGCCATTTCCTAAATACTATTTCTGAATCCCTTGCTGCTTTGTACACAAGGATGAATCCCTGCAACTTGCATCATTGGTGCTGTAACATCCTACAAGGCTAATTCCACTAGCTTTACCTGAAGTGCTCAGAAGAAGGAAGTGCATGCACATGATGCTTAAAGACACACAAATTACTGTGTATGAAGACAAGGGAAGTCAGGGCAAAAGCAGAACGCAGGCACTACTGGAAAAATAGCTGGACGAGGAAAGGTTTTGAAGTCATAACTCCTCAATCCAGTTGCACCTTGGCACATCCAAAACCTGCATCAGGATCTAGAGCTCAATTTTGAAAACCTTGCACAACTAACACAAGCCTTGCCTCCAGGTATTTTGTTTGCTGTTGTCCTGGAGTCACACGCCAGGTTAACCTGCCAAGCTAGGCAATAACAGCCAAGTCAAAACCACAGACAACTTCAAGCTGCATGACCTCAACTTTATCCTCCAGGTGGCATTTGGCCACAGAGGGGGTCTAATCTGGGTACTTGTCGTCTTGTGACAGCCAAGATGGTCCAAGCTCACCATCATATATAACACCACCACCTTCAAAAGAGCAAATGAAGACAGAAGATCTCTCTGCAAACACATTTTAAATCTCTCAGTGTGACTTTGGCACTGCATTGTATTTCCCAACAGAATCTAAAAGTAGCAGGAGTCCTGTGTAGAGTTTGCAGAGCAAAAAGGGTATGTACTATATGTTTCCTACTATACCTCTTCTGATGGGATAAATATCAAATAGAAAAATCTGTCTAAACTTATTTTGAAAACTGCATGGCCAGCTTATGCAGTAGCTAGATACGTGGCAAGGTTACAGTGTTGCTCTCTAAGGAGAATACAATTAATATGCGTATATATTTTGTTCAATTCAAGCACTGTGTAGTCACCAAGTTCTGCTGTGAGAAGTATGGATAACTTCTCATTATCCTTCCTACTCCAAAACACAGTATTTATCACAGATGTGTACAATACAGCGGCATAGCTTAGGCCTGTTATATAGGTCAGTATCTGCAATGCACATGAGAACATAGTTTGCCACTGCAAAGGAGAGTGGCTGCAAAATCTATTTTCGATAATCCAATTTATATTTGAGGAAATCAGTGTGTGGTTATTTCTAGAACTGTGAATATAAGGCAACTGCTGCATGCTTGTATATTTGATAAGTTTTATTATACTATATCCTTATATGAATGCCTATGCAGTGTAAATGCTTTAATATAAAATACTGAATGTTTTTTTTACACATTATTTTCTAAACAATGCTACATTTTACTGCATGTTTATTCATTTTTTGTGTTGGTACAAAGTGCAAGCAGGAAGACACATTATTTTAATAACTTGCAAAGCAGCTATTCAAATCCATTATAAAAACATGTTCTTATGTAAAAACTTAATTTGGCAAGAAATGTGCTTCCTTTAGACAATGGGCTTGGTTCACAGCAATACCTGTGTGCTTAATGTTTATTTATTAAAACAAAAAATCATCCCTGAATCTGTAAATGGGGCTATTGACTCTGCTGCGAACCACTATGTCAGTATGCCTTGGTATATTTGAAAATGTAAATCTACATTTACTAGGAAAACAGACAATCTGTCCTGATGCAAGCTGGGGAACAGTGCTGTAATTGAAAAAGCCCAATCGTGAGCAGCCATTGTGTTTGGTGCTGCAGGATGACAATGTAGCAATCTTTTTTTCTTTAAACAATACTTTCTCATGACCTTAATACAATGAGTTCATGTTATTTGATTGTGAACTGGGCCCACTGTTTACAGTATTACTATACATAACCAAAGTTCAGTGCAATTAACAAAATTGAGCAAATTCATTCTTTTGGAAGAAAAAACAAAAGAGACTGATTTTGCTGAAGTTTTGGAGAGCTGGCTTGGTACAGAGTGTTGCTTCTATACCAATGCATTTTAAACATAAGGAAGTAACTGGCTGAAAGACTGATGGCTTAGACAGAATTATCAGTGATAATATACTGCTGAAAACTAAGTTACCAATGATATAACATAAATCAAGTTAGTGCATTAAAGATATGTAAATACTGATATTAATGCTGCAGCATCATAGCTGTCATTTTTCACTGCTTTGATATCCAAGGATTCCTAGTACTACACAAATGTATTTTATCTGCTCCATTTTTTAGTTTCGGTACTTCAATTCAAAGCAAAGTAACTCCCATTTCTTTGTACTGCACTGAAATAAAGAATCCTGTTTCAGTACATAATGCTTTTCTTATTCTCTCTGGTCTGTTTGTCTCTGTGAGCACCAAATCCCAGATACCAGCCCGTGGTGTCAAGCTCCCAGTACCCTGGCTGCCAGTCTTCTGTACATACAAACTACAAAGGCACACCAGGCAACACTGACAGACCACCTGGTGCCTCCATCCAGGGCTCTGTGGAGTCTGAGCAGCACTGGCACTGATCCCAGACCGCTGGGATTTCTGCAGCATGATCCTCTTTTCTAGTAGATTCACATTAAGGTTCTAGTTGGAATCTGGGAAAGCAGGCACTACCCTGGATTTCTCATTTCTCAGGAGACTGCCTGAGTCATTGTGATTTTCTGTTGCCAGGACTGCTGTCGCATTCTGTTAAGACTACAGGAGTCCTAACCAAATGACCATAAATCCCCCTCTGATTTCCATCTAAAAAGCTTCTAACCAGGTCTGCTTCTAAATACTTTGCTCTGTGGAGGGTCATGTTCCAGGTAGTTTGGAAATGAGAACACTCAGAAGAAGATAATATTCAAACAAAAAGATAAGGACTGATGGGAGGATGCTGAATTTCTCAAAATAAACACTGGACTCAGTAGCCTGTGCTTTTGTAAGAGCTGTTTTATATTGCACCAGGAAGGCAGCTTTTGGCTGCACAGGTGCCAGTGAGGTGACAATAGCTGCTGCACTGTGACCCCCAGTGTTCCAAGTACAACACCTCAGCAGATTTCAGGTGCAGCAGGAGTGATGAGGGCAGAAAAAGGAGAAAGAATTAACGCCCATGAAGATAAGCTTTACCTTAATTCCCAGACTACTTATGTCCCTGGTTTTTCCTGACAGTATGAGAGCACCTCACTTTCACATTTTGCATTCTAAGACAATTATTACATTTGATTTTTTTTTACTGCCCATTTTCACAAAAAAATTAAGTATACACTAAAAAAAATCTGCATTTAGGAACTCAATATTCTTTTCACATATACAGTTTTACAACAATCACATGAAGCAGGAAACAAAATATTACCCTTGTTTACAGACAATAGGCAACTTTAATTGATTTCTGTAAACTGTATCACTACAGTTAGTTGGCAAAATACACAAAATTTAAATTCAGCTGCTGACATCTATTTTCATGATAAATTTCCTTTCCAAATATGCATTTTCTCTAGAAATATATATGGAAATGTTCAGATGCATTCCATAAGAAGCTGAAAAAAATTCAGTCCTAGTAGCTGAAAAGAAATCATTTGCAGTTTCACAGCTACAGTGCAGACCACTACCACTGGACTGATTCCCAGAGAAGGAAAGGATTTTATCCTATTCCCTGCCTTGGATCACATCCAACAGGATTTGTGCTCCTGTGGAATGAGATGGTGATTATGGATGGGTCCCCTCTGCATTCAGAATCATACACACTGGAATATAATGAACAACTGCTTTCTATGAGACTGCCTAGTCCTAAACAGGCCACCTTTCAATTAAAGCAGATTATGGTTCCTTACAAACTAGAATGTTTTTAATAGGATACACCCTTTTCAGACTTGATCGCTACCTCCAAGGCAGTGCACACCTTTTATCAAATAAAGTAGGACACTGATCCCAAAGGTGTTGACATCTCCAAGAATTTTGAAGTTCCCTACAAAAAGCGAGCCCTTTCCTCACCCCTGACTAATTTTTGAATACCAATACTCATTTCTCACTGAGTGCCACATGTATTCAAGAAATGCTGCACTGGAAGAACCCAGCAAGTGACAGCATCTGTACCCCAGTAAGAACAACAGCAAATCACCTGTGGGATGCTCTTGGACTTGGCTAACACCTTTGGTGCCAAATAACAAAATAACATAGAAAAGCTGGTTTCTTAACAGTACTGCCATGGTTTAACCCCAGACAGCAGCCAAGCCCCACTCAGCTGCTCAATCACTCCCCCACCAGCAGAATCTGGGTAAGAATGGGAAAGGTAAGAGCTGGAGAACTCGTAGATTGAGATAGACAGATCGACAGGGAAAGCAGAAGTTGCACACACAGGCAGAGCAAAATAAGGAATTAATTCACGACTTCCCACGGACAAGCAGGTGTTCAGCCTTCTCCAGGAGAGCAGGGCCCCATCATGAGTGACAGTGACTTGGGAAGAGAGACACCATCACTAAAGGTCCCCCTCCTTCCCCTCACTTTCTATACTGAGCAGGATGTCATACAGGCTGGAAGATCCCTTTGGTCAGTTGGAGTCACCTGTCCTGGCTGTGTCTCCTCCCAACCTCCCATGCACCCCCAACTCCCTTTCTAGTGTGGCAGAACAAAGAGCAGAAAAGGCCTTGGTTCTGTGTAAGCCCTGTTCAGCAATAACAAAAACATCTCTGTACTAACAACTGTGTTCAGCATAAATCCAAAACACAGCCCCTGGGAAGAAAATGAACTCTACCTGGGCCACAGCCAGCACAAGCACACTCTTTAAAGTAGCTGAAATGCGTGACACACTAATAGTGTGCTGAGACAGACTGTCCCTGGTTAAATAACTCCTGAACAGCCTATATTTGTTGGCCCAACACAAAACTCCAACCCACTCAGAAAATTCTGCTGAATGTAGCCCAGGTTTTGGAACTGTATTATAGACAGGAGAAAAATATTCAGAACAGGTGTTTGAATTGCAAGAAATCTTCCAAATCACTTCATTCCTGCTGTCCCACAACCAGTGGTGAAACAGTGCCATCAAAATCATGCACAGGAATTCTGAAATCAGAGGGTGAAGAAATCACTGAACAGCAATAACACACTTTTCAGGGCTCCCATGTCTCAGTTTTTAACTCTGAACAAAGTCCTATTTTGAGACACAGAAGGGATGGCTTTCTTCAACCCTTGCACAGCCTTCTTCAGCCTGCAGTTTAAAACTCATTCAAGATGCTAGATAACGCAAAGATGAAAACACACACCATGGCTCAGTACCAGAGTCATGTTCCAATTCCTACCCTGTATCCTTTTTATGGATATAGCCAGTATTGTAGCAGTATGGCAGCAAGCCCTTGGGTAGATTGTAATGCTGGTGTAACAGAATACTCCCAAAGATTGAATTCAGCCTGCCAACAGCATCCTAACACATCTCCAAGGGATTTCTGAGCTCCCAGAAAGGTCATGTCTTCTACAGCAGAAACAGCTCAGCAAGCTCTATTGTAAAGGCTGATAAGTGCTTAAAGCATCTCAAGTCACGTAAAACTGTCATAACAGTACAGTCCAAGAATGTCTGCAGGGCCAAATTTAAAAGTTAAGGACCTGGTCATAACAAACTCATTTCTAATGAAAGGTAGGATTTCTAACATCAATAGGGTAATCTCAGGAAGAACTGAAGGATCAGCAAATTTGTTTCTGTTCATATTGATACAGAATTTAGAGTTGCAAATACTGAAAACTTCAGGGATGGCCATTTCAAATTGAACCCTGCTTATATTAGCAACACAGCAAATACTTCACAGATAACCAAAGCAGCAAAGGCTACATTCAGTGATTTTCAGTCCAGAATACTCTCCTGAATCCCTTCAATTTTTAAAAGAATGTCTTCTGACCTACAAGCAGATAGAGAGTAAGGCTGTGGCATCAGCAAAATTACCATCCTGGAAAGTCTGGTCCCCAACTTTACATATCAAACTCTCAGCAGAATAATCCTTCAAAAATACCATGTTCTTAATCACCTGACTTGGAGAAAAGGGTTCTTCTAACCCAATACAATGGATTCACCTATATCATGGGACACTTGAATAGACAGAATGCTGCAGCCTGATCTCTTCAGATCTGTACTTCAGTGCTTACAAGGAAATGGTGCAAAAGAGTCAAAGTCTGTACCCCATCACTAATTTATACTCTGACCTAAGTGTACAGCAGAAGTCAGTTTTCACACTGAAGGGTGAAATTAATCTCAATGTCTCAGGTTTTTGCTGGTACAATGCCTTGGGACAAGTAATGCCTCCACAAGGGAGATGCTCTACATGCATCCTTCTTTATAGTGACTTGATAAAAGTCACTCACACAAGTCCTGTAGGTTACAGAGCAACAAACATATTACACTCTAGTGAACCAGCAATCCAGGAAAATAAGCTGAATTCTACACTGCACCATAGGTTCAAGGGGGATGGCAGGCTAACAAACAGAAAAGTGGGGAAAATAACCAACTCCAATGGAAAAGTTGAAAAACCCTTCTAGGTATTTGCTCTGCCATGCAGTTTCAGTCCCAACATACTTGGAGTCCCAAGCCTTCTCCAAGTATCCTGAAATCTCTTTAACGAAAATATTTTATGGAATGAGCCAAGTAAGAAACAGGGAACAACAGACAACAACTTTTCTATTTTGAGTATAACCTTATATGCAATGCAATAGAAGAGAAAGTAGAGACTTAAAATTTTGATAAGGATAGAACACTTTGAAGATTTTGCTTATCTACCTTTAAGCAGACAAATGAATAGTTCAGAACAGCTGCTAAAAAGTGTGCTTTACAGGAAAACATTTTCAAATTATCTGTTTTTCCTGTGAACCTAAGGTAAAAAATACATTAGAATAATCTAAAAATAAAAGAACAAGGAACAAAATGGTAAGATTATGATCTTTAGTACTTGAAGTCTGTATTGTAAGTAATGCACATTTCTGCTTTTGGCACACTGTAGCCAGACACATCACATTAATAATAAATGCCAGGACTAGAAGTTGAAACAAATTGGAACTGGTTCCATTCCCATTTCTATAAGGAGAAACAGAAAAGTCAGTTGTCACAAGTTTTATTCATATACCATATAAAACTTCTTCTTTGCAATTCCACCAAGTTTTGTTAGCCTGTTTTGCATTTTGTTAGGTTAATAATGTGGGAGAGGGGTTTACTATCATTATGGCTTCTGGAATGTGTACGGGAATTGAACATGAATTAATAGCAAAGAAATTAATGAGAATCAGGAGCTCCCATCTGGAAGTGAGAAACATTAATTTAAGCTACTGCCCAAGTGATTTCTCTTGGTTTTTCTCCCCACCTGATCCTGTGCACCTGTTGTACACAAAAGTCTCATCTCCTTCAGAATAAAGCAGATACTATAACAAAGCCAAGACTCGAAGAAGGAAGTGCACAGATTAATCCTAATATAAATTAGCATTCCCACAGGACCCATTCAAGTTTGCAAGCAACAAAGGAAATTCTCTGCAAGGACCAGAAATCTCACTCGCCAGAGTCAGGTATCACAGTTCGGTTTTGGATGGGTGCTCAAGTCACCACGTCTGGTGGCAAAGGGCCTCATGAGATCTGGCTGCAGCCTGGCCAGTGGCATCAGACCAGTTTGTGGTGTTAAATGCTCACAGCCCTATCAGACACATTTCCCTAGGGACAGAGGCCAGACAAGTGCAGTCAGTAATGGTTCCTTCTAGAGGCAGAACCTCATCCTCCCGCAGCGAAGGCATGTGGTAACAATTTGAAACAATTGATATACTCCACATAAACTTCATATCCCTCTCTTTAGCTCAATTAGTGATATTTTTCTTCAAAATTGCATACAGGCTTCCTGACTTCACAGGCAACGTGCCGATAATTAGGCCTGCCTGATCTCATAACTAGAAATTTATAGCAAAAGAAACCATTTTAACATTTTAGCCCAGCTCTGAGGTCAAGCCAAAGATCTTTGGAGAATCCGTTGATCAAAGTCCCAGCTGGCCAAATGACCTAAGCAGTGTGCACAGTAACTGCAAGCGCCAGTGAAACTGTATACCACCCTGCTGGATGAGGAATTGTTTGCTCTCAAGAGTAACACTTGAGAGGTTACCAAAGATCAGTTCTGTTATAGCTCAAAGGAACAACAGCTTACATCAGGAATTTATATATGGGTCTGCTGTTACTAGAGTACTCAGTGACAAAAGTCTGAATAAATTCACAGCACACCCTTTAATTTATTTATCTCGGTCAGTTCTGGGCTTCACTCGGTCATAAAAAACACGAGATCAGATCCCAAACAAAAATTATTACATCTCATAGTACCAGTCATTAAAGGTCTGACTGTAATTAGACAGATGGAAACAGAGAGCAGCTCATTTTACTGCTCATTTAGTCTCTCTCAAGAATACTTCAAGAAACTGTCTCTTCTATCAAATAATAAAAAGAAGTGCTTGAACACTGTGAAAAATAATTATAAAATGGTACCATCAGAAAAAATAAACAACTTTTTTTGTAGCAGCAGTGAGTGTAAAAATTCCCAAGATGTTGTGGTTGGTACAAGCAGGCTCACTCTGGCATGCTGAAGTATACAGGTACTCCCAGATGGCACCAAGATGTTCTTATACACTCTGCTTTGCTCTAGAACTAGATGACGTGTTTCATCTCATTTCAATCTCTCCTCATCTTGCCACAGAAGGGGCTACAAATTTTCTGCCAGGTGTCCTAGACTTATACACAGCCAGTAAAGCCCTTTTCCTAAAATTTGCTGGTATTCCAAGAGGAGCAAACCTATAAGCAACCAGAATTACTTTGTACTTACAGCATCACGGCTGATGAGCAGTAAAAGTACAAAGCCAATAAATCTATGAAGTGTAAATCATCTAATGTACCATGAAGCTCTTAACTGGCCCATGGGAGAGAAGAACTACCTCCCTTTTCATCAGAGCTTCAGTTCAAATACTACAAGATCTGCTAAGACACTTTTAGTTTCCAAGCACACACTGTCCTGCTCCAATGTTTCCCCTCCCTGAAACAACAGTGGAAAATTACGGGGAATTTGACAAAAAGAAACCGGCTAATTTGAGAAGGATTGTGTGACACCTAAGCCTGGCACCACATATTTTCATATTTCTTTGTCTTATACAAGGTCCAAGCTTAAGCAAAGAAAAACATCTATTTGTCAGCATTCTATGGTATTTTTCAGCTCAGATCTCAGCACACCTCCACAGGCCTGCCTTAAGGGCTAGGGCCAGCATCAAAATGAACAGAATTAGTGCTGTTCCTCCACATTTTAAAACTGTTAGCTCCCAAGACAAGGAGAAGTAGCAATAAAGAAACAAAGGCCTGTTCTGACTCAAGAGGTTTTCTGTTCGTAGTCACCACATAAGGGTACCAGGATAAATGTACCTACAAAAGAAAAAAGTCTGGAAGTCTGTCCATGTAGCATCATTCTCCTGAGCCTTTGGTGTCTCCATGAAAGGGTGTTACCATTTCATTTGTCTTCAAACCCATTTAAAAACCAAAAACTCTCTAGAAGAGGGGCCATGCACACAAAGTCACAGCCCACCCTGTGTCCCACCATGCACAGGTGATGAAAAGAGGCAAGTGAGTCTTGTGGCTTCTCAGGTATTTCCTGTCCAAAAATGCAGGTGTTCTGAGAAGTAGTTCTCAAGCCAAATGAAAATATAGGCTGATCCCACCCTTCTGCAGGCCCTTCCCTTTTGCCAAGCTGCTGAAGAATGGCATTCACAGCAGAAGCATTGCATGGAAAATGAATGATTCTCACAGCACAGTTATTTGCCATGCAGAAGGGCAGCTTGTGCAGCCCACTGGCCTGGGTACACATTACTGTAAAAAAGAAATCTATGCTGTGGGAAACCTTAGAATCTGAATCAGAAATGTAAAGAAAGGAGAAATTGAAGTAAACCTGAGCTTCCAAATGGCAGCAGTGCTTTCTGCTTGATGTTGTGAGGGTGAGGCTAACACTTGGCTCCTGCGCTTCCTTCAGTGCCCAACAAGGGAACAGAGAGCAAGGCACATTCACTTTGCTTTTCAATACCTGAGTCTCCAGCAGTCTGGACCTGCATCCAGTCCTCTTGGAGAGGGACAGAACACTGTCATTTCTTTGTGGGACAGGTTCCTTTTTTTCTGGCAAAGATATATCTGTATTTCATTTTTCTGGGAAAGAACAAAGACAGTTTCCCTGCCGGGTTTTAATTTTTGATCTTTTCAGTCCCCAGACTTGCTCAGGCTATTGCTCTGGGCAACAAACTAGTCTATTGAAGAGAGTGAAAAGCTGGCATTGGTGAGGTCTGTTACAACAAGCAGAAGGCTCTGGAGGAATTTAACAAAGTTGAACAAAGCACAGGAAAAACACTGAAGGGGAAAAATCCTTTGCTGGCCAACCTAACACCATATGTCCTTTGCCCTTATAAACCCACAGCCCTGTGCAATCCCGATGCCACAGAAGATAACATTATTGCAAGTCTGGAAGGCAACTCAATAGGTTATGCTGGGCATCCTTCCTCTCCTATGTAGGATTAAAAGTCCCTTAAATTCACATATGCAAGGTCAGAACTCACTAGCCATTCTTTTACCACAAGAGTGACCAAGATAATCCCTGTTTATTCACACCCCTCAGTCTTGATTGAGACAATCTGAAAAATTTAACAGAAACTGGAGTGAATTTGTTTCATTAAGTAATTGCAGAAAATTCAAACTGAGTTTGCAAACCCCTTTAATGACGCTAATCACCTTCTTATTTCTGTTGGTGTTTACTTGTTTTGCTTATCATTTAAATGCACAGAGTGCCTTGCCTCTAGGTGAAATTCAAGTCTGCACAGAGCACACCTCAAACCAAAGAATGAGGGCTGCAAAAATGATGAATTTTCACACATTGCCACTAACTAGGTGCAACTTTTCTGTTGCATTAACTGCGGCTCTCTTGGGACAGTTACAGGATAAGGGTCTCAGTGACAGCTCTGCCCTATGCAAGAATTTACACTAAGCTAGATGCCCTCTTTGCTATCCAAAGAGGGAAGCCCAGAAGCCCAGAATGCTTTTCTTTCATGTGCATGCTTTGTCCTGCCTTGAAAATAGCTAAGTGTCGGGCTATTTGCAGAACTAACTTGAGATTGAGCCATTTTTAAATTTCAGAGTAAAATTCTCTCCCATTCACTGAGCAGACTCATATTTCATCCTCCTCAAGCATCTGAAATGGCTTTTCTATCTGGAATGTATGCATGTCCTACAAGGGGCAAAGCAAAGGTTCCTGCCATTATGCGATTTTGAGTTTGAGTTAACACATTAAAAAGAAGAAAGCTCTTCACAAGATGTAAGAGGTTTTCCTTGGCAGTAGATCTTTTCACTTAACCTTTTTGGTATTATACAGTGCTTCTGTTCACACAGATGCAGGGAGACCCACAGATGGTCACAGTGCTGCTGTGATACAGACCATAGCCAGCAGAAAAATCAGCTTTCAGAGGAGGTTCACTGCAAACCTGTGCTGTGTTATGTGTAACCCTCTGCAAATGATCCTTAATAGTCGTGGAAATTAGTTCCATTTGGCATGAATTAGAGAAGCTGCAAAGTGAGGGGCTCTAAAATGGGCCTGTTAGGAAAGAGAAATACTGAGCTGTTGTACTTTTTTTAGCATTCATCAAGTGGGACAGCTGTTGTTTAACAGTTGACTGCAGGAAATGAATACCAGGAGTAATAGATACTGCAGGCAAGGAAGGCTACCTGTCCTTTATCTGAGCAATTTGCATATCAGACCTGAACCACAGTCAAAAGTTGATCTTTTTTGTAAACTATCTGTTAGTGACAGGTATTGGGTATGGCTGTTACTAAGAAGGTAGCAAATGCATCATATTAAAATCCTCAAAAGTTCTCATGGAGAATTTCCAGCCAGGCAGATGCAGTACTACTAAGGAAGTACATTGTGTGCCATTTCAGATCCAATATAATCACCATGGCTGGAATCCCGGGAGTGAGAGCCCTTAAAGCATATGTGACATGAGGCTCATAATCCCTTACCATGCCTCACATGTCCCATGGCCACAGGAAGCTTCTGCTGCAGGTGGACAAACACTGCACCTCTCTGCTCTCATTGAGTCAAGTCTGTGAGCTACTGGGGATTGTCTCCTTTACCTTCCTGGCAAATAAAGAACAGAAAGCTGATTTATAACATATCAGCTTCAAAGTCCTGCTAGAGCTGAGAGGCAGGAGCTGTGATTTACATCCTTGCAGGCAAGGGAAGGAACCAGACTCAGATCTCTGCTGCTTATGCACTGAACATCAGGGTCTTGAATTAGTGTGAGGAAGCAGCAGCATTACCCTGCCAGCAGTTGTTAACAGAAGCAGCAGGAGCTCTGTTCTGCGTGAAGCCATGTGCACATGGTGTGATCTGAGCCTCCTTTCTAGGTCAGACCTCTGAGGATGAAGAGTATCTAGTTTGAGATGTTTGTAGGTGTGCAGTAATGACTAAGCTATTCCTCCCTAAGAAACTCACCCTGAGGCAGCAGGTTGCCTAAAACCATGCCTCCTCAGTAAATAAAAGAACTAAAACCAGAAAAATACAACAACATCTGCATTCAGGGGAATTTCTTCCAAGTTTGTTGTCATCAAACAAAATGTATCTCAAGAAACCTCTCACAGGAACAGCTTGGGAAAGTTCCCAGCTCCTCATCTGTCCTCATGTTACACCGCAGTTTTGTGTTAGGATACAACTTGAACTCAGACAAGTGTGACACCAGCATGTTACACTTCTAATTATATAAGTGATCTCAACTCAACCAGCAAATTCATATCACAAACAAACATGGCCTCTGGGATCATATCCTTGAGAATTGCAGTGAGTAGGAAACCCTACTTGCTAGTCAGGACACCAATCTTATGACATGTCTATCCTATCACTATCTATTCACTGCAGGAATGATGCAGGAATGACAAATGCACTGCTCAATGTGCCCTGGACTTATAAGTGACACAGAAGTGAATCCAGAAGGTATCAATTGCTCCATCATGATGCCACATCTTTTCCCCAGAGGGAAAAGCTTGCAGTAGTAACAGCCAGTCTGAACCTAGTGCAGGATGCATATACACTGTCATACTCCTGGCATTGTATGAGGCAGTAAGGAATGAAAAATCTCTAAAACCTGCTTCTATTAAAACATACATTGTAGCTAACTGCAAATGTAATCTCATTCTGTCCGTGCTGACATGGCTGTGAGGCAGCACGCATTCTGTCTTCCCCTTAGCTCTACAAGTTCAGAGAGGAAATCTCTTTGCTTGAGCATATCCTTAGCTGCTTCTTGCTCCCGTTGTTTTGCCAGGCCTAGCATCAAGTTGCAACATTTCAGCTGGGTGTAAATACAGAGTAACATAGCCAGAAAGAAATAGGAAAACTTTATGTGACTTTTACCTTCATTCTTTTAGCTCTGTTTCAAAATCACTCACCTCCTTGTGCTCTCTGAGGCCAGAATAATCTTGATGTCAGCCCTGCCACTGTATAAAACAGGCTGATAGTAACTGCTGTCTCTCTAGGTATTCTGTAGTCTGTCTTTTCTTAGAGCCAGGCATTAAGGCAAGAGTAAACTCAGCGCCAAAATACCTCTGAATTCAGATGTCAGAGAGACATAAAAGGTTTAAGCACAGGCATGTGAATGCAGTTGTCTGTAGTTCAGTGAGAAATAATCCAGAATGTCAAACTGGAGTTTTCCAGACCTGTTAAATAATGAGAGCTGGGGATGCAGGTACAGTCCCTCAGAACTGTTGCAACTGCTAGCACTGGTACCCAGCTCAGCCTCATCTGTCCTTCCCTCCATTTTACCAATTCCCTGCTGATCCAGCTCTTTGTCTTCACGACTTCTGCATGGCTGGCTTTGCTCCTAAGATTAGAAATCATATCATGCAGATGGAGCAAAGCACTGCTGTGGTTCAAGCTACAGAGGTTACAACAGCAGTCCTTGTTGTAGTCCTGTAAACAGAGTTACAACATGCTCTTGCCTGCTGCTGAGTTGTGCTGAGCTGTTGTGCCCAAGCACAAGAAGCTGGACTTACAAGTATGAAAACCTGCTGATAACTCCTGTGACCCAGTAATAGTCCAGGGCCATACACAGAGGCAAGGGTCTGCCACTGGGAGGGAGAATCCCCTCCTCTTTATTACTCAGCTGGTGACCATGAAGATCTAGCTCCCTCATGACTGTAAAATCAATGAGGAGGAGGCACCAGCAAAAGGCTGGAATAAGCAGAATCATTTAAAAAGGAAGATAATTCAGTGTAATCAATCTGCTCAGCTGTGGAAGATGCATAGAAGCAATGAGATCAAGTTAATTCTGGCTCACTAGATAGAGCTTCCTCAGCATCTGCTTTGCTTGGTACCCTGCTAGGCTGCTATAAGGCCCCAGAAAACTTGCTCAATGAGATTCTTAAAAGGGCTTATGGCTTTTTATGTACTCTGAGTTAGATGCACAGGAGAAATACTGACAAGGTATTCTCAAGAGGTCAAGACAGCAAAAAACTTTACTGGCAACTTTAGAAAATCAGAGAACTTTACCAAAAGGTTGAGTAGCATTCAATTTGCATAAAACATTTCACAAAGTATTAACTTAGTCCATTTGACTTAGCAAACTACAAGCCTGTCTGATTTTAAGTTACTGAGAACTCCAAGAAGGAATTATAAGAAAGAGAAAGCAAGAATGATAGAAAGATACAGAAAAGAACAAGTATAGCTACCACTCCTAGTTCCAGCAGTGTTCAGATCATAGAAGTTCCACAAGGAGGCAGAGCCAAGATGTGTGCTTACCTCATGTCTCAGTCTAAGTACCCTTTGGCTTTCCTGGGCCCTTCCCCCAGGTGGGACTTGCTGCCATCTGGCACTCTGGGGCTAGACTGGGGCTCCAGAGGCAGGTGTGGAGCACTGCCTGCCCTGTGCAGGGATTGGCAGCCACTGTGGGGCTGGGATACAACCTGGGGGTGCAGGACAGGGCATCACCTCACCAGAGCAAGGCCCACCCTACCCCTTCCCCTCACACACAAAAAATGTTTCCAGCCACCAATCTCCTCCAGTCTCTCACAGCTGTGTGCCCAGCTGAATTAATGCATTGAGTTCAGGTGCTTATCTGATGCATATTAAAACCTTCCAAGCACCAGTGTAATTGTAAAATGCTAAACAATCATAAGAACATAGTTGAATTGACAGCAGAAGGAAACATGAATTTTAAATTTGAATCGTGAGAGAAATTAACAAATTAACTTTGAATTAACCACTGCTTTTCCAATGGTTATATTCACCTAGGAACAGCCCATTTATCTTAGCACTACAGATATGATTTTGTAGAAAGAAAACATACACACTCGCATTACTTGCATGTCAATCGCACAACTCTATGGTGGTTTTGAGCCTTACTAAATATTAAAAAACACAGTGAGTTTTGTCTCCATAACTGAAAAGGTTCTACTACTTAACATACAAAAAGAAATGTAATAAGGATTACTTCAGTGAGCTCTGTTTAAGATCATGAAAATTAAACTTTCTGAGTCCTTTTATCTAGAGAAAATGAATAAATTGAAAAATAAAATGACATTTCCTCCTCATCTAGGCTGTATGTTCTGCATTTATGATGCATACATCGAGATGTAATCACATAATTCAAGGACTCTAATCAGGAATAATTAGGAATAATTATATCAATTGTCAACAAGTTATTTGAATAATTGATTGCACATATAGGAGGGAGGCCTTCTGTAGAAGCAGATTGTAAATCAAACTTTTGCTTTATCTGATGAGTGGGGATGTTTTCTTTTTTCATTTCTAGTTTTAGGGATTTTTACTACATCCAGAATTGCAATATGATAAAGCTAGGACTAGTCTTCTAAGCCAGAAATTTTCTTAGTATAATAAAAACCAGAAAGTCTCAGAAACCCAGAGACACAGCAATTAAACTGAAATTAAAAAAAAAGGTAAGAAAAAAAGATTTCTTGTTTTGAGATAGAGCTGGCTCTTCTTGTGCAAGCTCTTTCACTGGGGTTATTTGGGTACATTTTTCATCTTCAGTGTCTGTGACATGCTATGTCACTGAAGGACTTCCTTACTAATTAGCAAGTTCCTAAATCAATGTGAAAAAGGCAGAGAGAGGGTTGATATCAAAACCTTCTCTCCCCTCTCCAGGCTGTAAGCAGGTAAGGAACACAACCTTGCAGTTTGCAGCCTCCTTACCAGAAGCAGAGTCACAGAAATTCAGTGGAGAAAACCCTGATATTCCTTTCGTCTTCCTTCTCCTTAAAGCAATTTTTTGGCAAAGTCATAAGGTCATGAGTGATTACAAGGGACAGGTACCAAGCACTGAGGGAGAAGAGCATTGCACCAAGCTTCCTAGGGTTGTAAAAATGTGGTTTCCAAAAAGCCTCATGCAATTCCCTGACATGTCTCCCTTTCTGATATGTGACAGATTGGACTGAGCTTTGAGTGGCACCAAAAGACAAAATTCAGTGTTTGGGGATGTAAGAGGCAGTGCTAGAGGAAGGGTATTAGGGTTCTGCCTAAAGGAATATACAGCAGCTGAGAGATAACAGAAGTTCTGGCACAGTGAAGGCACAAGCTACTCTTTCTCTGAGAAGGAATAATGTACAGATAATTTTGCCCCACAATACATTCCTCGCCCCTACACACACTTGTACATAATCAGAACACCTGGCACGCAGCTGAGGTCGATCCACCACAGTCCTTTTTGGCCATCAAACTTGGAGCAGTGTGTGGTTATGGCACAGTGGTGTCATGCACTGCAAGACCCATGGGGCTGAGGAGGTGTCCTGGCCCTGTGTGACCCCATGGGCACAGGGTAGAAGCTGCAGGGCAGAAGCTGCCAGGGAAGCAGGGGTGTTACACACCAGGGCCTGGTGCCAGCAGGAAATCCACCACGAAATCCTTGCTGCTTTGGGAGAGCCCTGTGCTTTCCACTGTTGGAGACTGGAGGTATCCAGGAAATTGCCACTGTGAGCAAGGCTTCTTCTCAAATTATTCTTGAGCCTCCCCTTCGGTCCACTGGCAGAGTCAGAGACTGGGCTAGAAGGACCCATTGCATGTGCATGACACATTTGTATCCAAACAAGGAAACTTGAGATATGAATTTTAGTAATTTTGGTGGGTTCTCTTAAGACACTTTGCTGTCTCCATCTCTGGTAAATATAGGGCAATGGTGAGCCTCGTTCACAAAGATTAAATTGCGAGATCACTTCAGATGGAAAATATTTCTATCCTGAAGTCTAAGTAATAAGGGAATCTGTGCTGCTTATTTCCTAAGTCTGAGGTTCTGCTTTGCAGTCAGTGAGCTTTAAGGTGAAAGAAGGAAAAAGGATTTCTTACAGAGCTTGGGGATTTTTTTTTTTTTTTGGAGTGTGTAAACAAGAACATTATACTGTATGTGAATATAGTCACTCTTTTCTCAGTCATATTGGGGACCTTGTGATCCATGATACAAATGGTTGTCTCTTAAACTCAAGGACCGACAAAATTACACAACCAAGGCCACTGCCATACATTAAGATGTGCACTGTAAGGTAAAGTACAATACAATATATTTATCATCAGTGTGGCTTGCTGCTATTTACCATCCACAAAGTGCTGCAGTTGAGACTTTTTGGTTCTTCCAATGCTGGTAAATAAGCTCAGTCTACTGGTTGTTGTGCATGACAAAGAGTTAGGACTGAAGACATTATTAATTTTCATTTGCATGATAATAAAATTGAAAATAGTGACATAAAAATTATTGGAAAAAAAAAAGAAGCAGTTTAAGATGGTGAAGTATTATTTTAAGGTTTGAAATACTGCATTGACTATCCTGTCCCCAAAATGCTGAAACAAATTGTAGCCAGGGAAATGCAATTGTTGCACTGTCTTTACTGTTCTTCACTTCAACAATAGCCACATTTTATCACAGAGGAAATTATTCCTATCTGTGTGCAATGCTTGAAGCATAGTCCCATCACCAGTGAGCTCTGAGATGATTAGGTCTTATACTGCTGAGAGTTCATATGCAGCCCTCAAAAAGAGCCATCAGGAAAAAAAGCTTACAAATCCTTCATCTGGTTGAAGCTTTTACTTCAAATATAAGGGATCACACTAATGCCATTAATGCCCTGGGGCTAAAAGGCAACAAACGCCACTGATAAATCTGAAAGAGATGAGATGTCAGGATCCTGTCTACGTACATGCAAGGCATGTGCAGGAGCTTTGTGTGAGCTCTGGTGGACAAAGATCGAAGGGTCCCAGAGAAAATCTCGCTCTGGGATGCTGCAGCAGATTGTCTGGTGGAGAATATTTTTTCCCTCTCTCTTACAACCTCTAGTGGTCAAAATGCACAAATCCACGCAGAAACTACTCGCTGGAATCAGCAAGGCTGCCTTGCACTGGATTTTGATGCCTGTGTCACAGCTGGAAAGGGGAATCCCACAGGATCTGCACAAATTTCCCAGAGCATCACCCTGCATCAGAGCAGGATCCCTTAGGGAAATATGTCTCAGCAAACGTGTTTTTAAAAAGCCTCCTTGGAGAACTATTGGAAACTTTTCTGCCTCTGTCCCAGTGCTATGATTTTGCTGGTGTAGCTGCTCTTCTGGCATGGGAAGAAAGACCCCAACCACAACAAAAACAACAAAATAAACAGGAGAGAGAATAATATTTTATATACTGTATCTCATTATTGCATCTCCAGCTAAACTTTCAGTTGTTGCCATCCTGTAGTCTCTTTCCAACTAGCATAATTTTATAAGGGGCTTTAATATGTTTCCATTGCACAAATCACATGCTAACAGAGAGCTTGTTTCTTATGTTTTTGTCTTACTCTTGTCACCTGATCTACAGGCTCACCCCTGCAGCAATGACAAAAAATACGCACATGGAACTGCATAAAGTATTTTTTCAGCTGGTTTAGCAGCTGCATACGAGCAAGAGGAGCCAAACACAACGTAACCTGCCAGCTCTCCCAGGCCCATTCACTGCTGCTGGAAAAAGCACTCAAAGGCCAAGCAGGAGTTCTGCAAAATGCTGGGTGCCCACTAGTGGGAGAGAGGAGCTCACAGAATGCATAATTCCTCTTCTTTTTTCTATTCAGGTGCCTCCTTTTTTTTTCTTTTTTCCTTTTTTTTTTTTTCTTTTACTTTACTCTTTTCTCATTTCCGGTTGCATATAATCATAATCCAAGCCTTATAAATACTATTAACACCAAAACCTGAGACACAAGAAGGAAAGCTGGTGATTTCTGGTTATGAAATGAGCTCATGAACACGAGTAAGAGTGGACCACAAAAACTTTGAGCACAACTCTTTTATAACCTGAGATGCTGCTGCAACTCAGAAATTACTATTCTGACCTTAAGAGTCATTGCAATGCCCTTACTGGGTGCCATGGCCCTGGCTGTAATGTACTTCTCTTCATCTTACAGCATGAAAGCTTTGCTGCATAATTTTGTTTTCTTTAGGCACAAAATCAGATTCACTGTTTTAAGAATATAACCAGAGAGCAGATAGTGCTCAGTAACAAAGGATCTTTATGAGCTCTCCTTTTTACGTGGTGAGTGGCCACTACCAGTGAGCTGCTGGCCAGTGATGTTGCAGAACAGGGCAGGGCAACATCTGAAAGATTAAGATCTCTCCTCTGTTCCCCCAGTCTTCTGCTACCCTGCTTGCCTCATGATTTCACTTTGTCTTTGAACTTCACCTTCTTTCTTTGCTTTTAAGGAAGGTCTTTAAGGCTTATAAAGCTTTCTTTTGCTTCACTGGATATTTGCTCCCACAGTCCAGAGAATGATGTATTTCCCGAAGTCCAGTGGGTCCAAGCTGGGACTGTCCATGCTCCCAGAACTCTTCTCAATTGGTATTGTATGAAAAAAGCCCTGCCCAGAAATGGAATTACATGGCAAAAATCAGAGAGTTTACCACATGTAGCTGTGTCCTGGGGATTAAGGAATAGCCCCAAGCACACCACCACAGCATCAATGGATGAGAAAAGCTTTTCTCCTTCCTTGTAAGGTCACAGGACATTCAGCTGGTTGGCAGGAGACGTGTTTTGCACCAAAGTCTACTCCAGTGCTGAATGGCAGGCTCTGTCCTCAGCCTCAGTGATCACATCCTCAGAGGAAACACTGAGCTCCTAAGCACTTCCAAGCTGTTAATTCCTGAATCTTATTAACAAGAGCCAGCCAAACATCTAAGAGCAGATCACAGCAATGTCTCCAATGTCTACTCCAGCAGCCAGCCCACGAGGCCTCTGTGTTGCTCCATGGTGTTTTATATAAAACTCAGGCAGCAGGAGCAATGGACAACTTGGATAATCTCTCTCATTCCCTCCTCCCCTTTCACAAATGCTCTTTTCTTGCCTAGAAAGTCTCATAATTTCTACAAGAACCTTCCTTCCAACAGTTTCTCTTCAGTCCTCTGTTCTGTGCTGCAAGTTGAATAAAAGTTAATGTTTTCCCAGCTGGAAATGGCCCCTTCTCTGCCTCCCTTATTGTCACGAGACCTCACAAATGTTTCACTGCTACCTCCAGGACTGGCCCCTTCTGTTGCTAATTAGGGAGCTAAGAGGTTCCCCCAGGCACTTCCCAGTGAAACCGAGCCCATTAAATGAATGGCAGGCAACATCTCTGGGGGTGGGGAGCTGAGTTACACAACAGCTGTTTGGAAACAGGCGGTTTGTTACGTGTGCTGGATTTAGATTTACAGACGTGGCATCATTAAAAACAAAGGCAACTTTCAAGTCGGAACCAGTGTATTTAGGTCAGTGACACCCCAGGGATAATCTCAGGGATATTGGTGATGGGAGGCAGGCTGCAGGCACTGGGAGCTGGGGTCCAGAGCCTGGATGCACAAAGAACGTGGTGGTCCCAGCGTGTGCACCCGGCCATGCACTGAAAGCCGGGAGTACAGGTCCTTTCTGTGCTCGGGGATACAGGTCCTGCCGTGCTGCACACAGACAGTGTTAATCCTGGCGCATAATATGAGGAAGAGCCCCCTTGGGCTTGGACATACTGCAGGCATGTTGGGAAGTAACTGTGGTGGAGGCTTGTGGGCTTGTGCGCCAGCTAACCCAGCTGAACAGCAGCCTCGACACAAGCAATTTCTTATACAGAAGGAAACTCAATACTGATTCAGTAGAGAAATAACTTTAAACCCTGGTCAGTTTTGCTATTTTTATTGTCTTGCAGTCTTAGGAATGCACTAGTGTCTCTTGCAACCATTGCTCCAAGCCATGCAAAATTGCCATCTTGCAAAGAAAGGAAAAATCATTAAAAACCCAGGATGCAGCTGGTCAAATGCACTTGAGGGAAGGACTAGTCCTAAGATCTGTGGGACAATATAGATATAAATGTCTTATGGAAAAGAATATCCTGGGTGATTTTTCATTATTTTAGTGACAGATGTATTGGGGGCAGAAACAAAGGCCATGCCTTCAACAAAGGGTTGCTGATAAATCAGTATGCATAGGGGGTCTACACTCAGTAATTCATATAACTTACAAAATAAAATGTAAAAAAGCAATTATCATACTTGGCTGAGGCAAAAAGAAGTGGCAGAGAATGATTTCCATCCCTCTCAATAGGAATTACTGCTACTGAGGATTCTTTAACTGTAACTATCATCACAGGCTAGATCCCAAGTTCCTTTTCTCCATGCTTTTCTTGACAAATTTCTGGTGCTGTTTTGGTGATCATCAGTGGGATTTGTGGGATGTGAGGGATAGGTGCATTGCAGGAGAGAGGCAGGTTCTCTGTCCCATTGCTCTGCCGTATCTCTGCATAAGCAGCTCCCCAAAACTAGCCCTTACAAAGAAGGGCTTCAGAGGGGAAAGGAGAAGCCCAGATTTCAGCAGGGCTTTGCAGAGACATCAGCTGAGCATTAGGCACTCACAGGGCTCCCACCGTCGGTTCGGGAGGCAGCCAAGGGGCTGCTGGAGCGTGAGCTCCCCTTTGCCGGCCTGAGGAAATGCACAAGAGAAGACGTGTGTTTTGAGAAGTCAGTCTCATGATCTGTTCCGTTCAATGGAAATTCTGAAGACTTTGCTGCTACGATTCTGTGCATTATTTCTCCCCCTTTTGGGAACTATTTGGAAACTCTTCTGTGGCCTCCTTTCTGAGTAATTATTTATTCTCTCTATGGTTGTCTTGCTGTCCATTATTAGTTGTTATGCCTACATTGTATAACAACAACAATAACAACAGTAATATGAAGAAACTCTTCAGGTCCAGAAGCATTAAGAAAATGAAGACTGAATCAGCTGAACTTCAAACATAAGGATATGATTTTCCTTTTTCATTAAAAACAGACAGTCTGGAAAACCAGGCATCTTTGGGTATAATGCAATAACAATACTGCAGACACCTCACCTAAAGAACAAAGCACTATGGACCCTGAGCCCCATACAAGGACCCACAAATACAGATGGGAAAATAGGTAGGCATTGTTTTTTAAGATATCTGTCTAAATTTGGTAAAAAAGACTCTATCAATAAGTCTGTAAGTATATTTTTTCTTCGTCTTTTCAGCATACTTGCAAAGACTTCTCTAAGCCAAATCCCAGCATACTTAACTGACTAGCCCTTCCCAAAACGTACAAGGATAAAGCCCTTTGCAAGTGGCTCTTAAGAAAACTTGGCAACAACAGCTTGCAGGATGAATCCTTGCCAAAGATTAATAATCAGTTCCACAAGCAGCGGAACTAATGAAGCCTCATTTTCTACATGTATTTGCAAAATGCAGCTACTATTTGCAAACACAAAGACTTTGTATTTTGCAAGTACAAACACAAAAACTTTCTGAGCTGTTCTAAGACTTTGTTCTCTCTAGGTGTGTTTATAAAATTCCCCCTGCACCTCCCAGAACAATCAGTTTTCATGAAACATGTAGAAACACCTTTCAGAACTATTTTTTGAAATCTCTGCTTGCTGAAGTTGTTGAAATTGGCAAACAGATCAAGACATTACTGAGAGGACACACCTATAGACACACCAAGTGATTGTACAAGTATTGGTTCTGTGGGAAGCAAGGAACTAAAGTAAGGTTGTGAAAGAAAATATAGGAGAAAGCATCCATTTCTTAGCACCATGGAATTGATGGGATTTGCAAGGCAACTCCCATGATCAGAGCTGAGACACAGTAGCCAAGAATAATCTATTTCTTTTGGTTCCAATGGCAAAATCTTCAGTGCCATTAGGGACATTAGAGCTTACTTTTGTGCCATATGCAAAGGATGAAATGTTCAGTCAGGTGGCCAAATCTATGTAAGATAAGAACGATTGGTAAAACCATTCATAGGCCCTAGTAAATGCCACTCCTCTTAAACCAAGTGAGAGTTTTGGCATTTGCATTCAGTGGGAATGAACCAAAAGTTAGATAAGTGGGACAAAGTGATGTTGGATGGAAATCTCTGTGTGCCAATATAAGGCAAGGGAAGCTGGAAAAATGTATTCCAGCTACCTAATATTTAAATGAAAAAAATCAGCATTAGTGCTCATCTATGGGAAAAGCTCTGGGCACTTCTGTGGATAACACTGCAGCGTGGAGAGAGGAAGCTCAGTGCAGAGCAAAATAAAACCAGAATAAATTGTCATCATTAAATAGGTCAGGAATGTATGTACAACCATAAAAATCTCTAAACAAATCAGCTGTATATTTCTACCTTGAAATCAGTGATAGGCATGATCAATTCCATAACAAAGGGGCAGAGACAAATAGAACAGGCTGGAAAAAAATGGCACCATAATCAATGAGACAGCGTAGGCTGTGATGGGAGAAGGGAATGAGTAAACAGTATGGTTTAGTTTTGTGAAGAGCTGAGTCAGGGGAGAGACAGCATGATGAATTTCCAATTTGACAATTAGCAAATTCTCCTGTCACCTTCTGGCTCTTTCCATAACTTCATGTGAATTACAATCTAGGAATTACACAACACCTGATGTAATAAAGAAAGGAAGTATGATTTTATGATGCATAGAGTTTTGAGACAAAAAGAATTGCTGGAAAGTGTGACCAAGGCAAGTAGCTGTAGTGATAAAATTAGTATTAATAAAACTGATGATGGTGAAAGTCTCTCAGGTCTTGTGCCTCTTGTTTTAGGATTCCCTTTCAGCTTTGTATAGCTCATGAAAGCTGAGCTTCTTCCTGCTGCTCTTTAAGCACAGCAACATCCACATGAGGAAATACACTTTAGATGCAGGGAACTTGATCTGAGGATGAACAGCCAGAAAAAGCCAGTGTAGTCCTGGTTTCTGTCACAAAGGCATCACTTGAGAGCATGGAATTATCCTTTCCACAGATTCCATGTTACAGTTACAAATCTGTCCTGAAATATCAGAGCTTCTTTTTAAGGCTGCACCTTCTCTCTGGAGTAACCACCTGAGGGCAACATTACACACGCAATGGGACACACAGGGCTCCTATGTCTGGAATATTGCACTCGATGGAATATTGTGCTTGTTTTGAGGAATCCCATTTACCAGAAAAATCATGACAAATGAGAAGCAGATCAAAGAACAGCAACAAAGGTGATTAGGAGTCTGGAGCTCCTATGCAGAAAAACATTACAAAAGCAAAATCTAGTTTGCCTAAGGGATGTTTGATAAGGAGCAGAATTCTGGCCTCCAAGTATTTGAAGAGTGATAGGAAATTATCCAGCATAATAGAGGAAGAGAGAACTATGAGTAATTGGTAGAAATGAAGCAAGGAAAATGTGTCTGGTTTTCCTGTTATATTTTTCCTTCATGTGAGATACTGGGCTGTGAATAGAAGGTATTCATATTCTGCTTCTCTAATGAAAGATCAAGGCTCTGTTAGGGTAAGCATAGTATGGGCTAGGAATAGAAATTCCTGGCCAAGAAGGGTAGCTCATAGTATACTTGACAGTCAGGAGGTGACTAGTGGGTAATGCCAGCCTATGACATTTTAAGTGGGAAGTTCTAGAGCAACACTGATTTACACCAGGGCTACTTTTCTACTTTCCCATGTCTTTCCAAGGAAGCAGGTGTTTGAGCTCTTGGTTAGAGGCAGCCCATGGGACACATCACCATTTGCTCTGATTTGGAGAATTATTTTTCTGGTGGGGAGGGGAGCTGACACACCCTGCTCTGTGCAAACACTGAGCTGGTGCCAGGAGCAAGATGCATGGAAGGGAGCACTGAATTCATAGCATTCATGTGAAGTGCCACCAACATGTGCAGACCGGTGGGGAGTGGGGACACAGAAGTTCTTCCTGCCCTGCAGTCGAGGTTTGGCTACATGGATTTGTCCACTGTAGCAGAACTTTGGCAGAGCCTCATGGCAGTGACAATGAGATTTTTGCTGTGCTGATGAACCAGTAGTGAGCCATGGGAGGGCTGTGCTGCAGTGGCCCAAAGGGACTGAGAACTGGGCATCAGGCAGTATGGACACAAGAGCCCACATCTAAAAGCCCACAGGATGGCCATGATGGAAGTGGTCCAGCCCAGCCCCTTCTCAGGGGCAGGCAGCCCTACCCAGCTGTCTGGCACAGTAGGAGAGAAGAGCAAGGAGTCTTCCAATAAAGGCCTGAGGAGATAGGACAGGGCAAGCTAGCAGAGCTGTGGCACTGCAGACCCTGGTGCTATACGAGCCTCTTCAAAGAGCAGATTCAGCAACCTGGGAATTCACACAGTTGCCAGGATCACACTGTACCCATGCTGAAGGCAGAGCAAAGCCACAGCGCTAAAGCTGTGGCACTCAAGGATAGGTTGGCATCCATCCTCTGCTCAGGAACGGAAGAGTTTACACTTCTTGGGGGGCTCTGAGTGCCCCTGTCAGCACAACACAAGCAGGTGGTGCTAAGGCAGAGGCATGGCCTGTCCAGGTTAGTGGTGTGCTCAGTAAAGCAAGTGCCACAAACCAGGACAGTACCAGGGTGGCATCTCCTGTCTGCTTTTCTAAGCCCAGTCTGCATGCCTGCCACATCCAGCTCCTTTATGGGTGTTTGTGTACAGGTCTTGGAGTTGCTAACACTCACCAATTCAGTTCTCCTGCTCAATTCACCCCTCAGTATATCCCCTGCTGGTGAGGTCTAAGGGACACTGGTATAGCTGAGAACCATCTTTTTCCCACTCTTCCCTCTGCCAGCTGTCAATCATCCACCTGGCACCCAAATTCAAACTCCTCATATCATGCTCTCCCCTTTCCTCCCTTTCTGTCTATCCATCAGCTTCCTTTAGCTACTCATGAGATTATCCCAGCCCTTGGAATATGATAGCATGAAAATCTGAGCACAGAGACCCCTTCATGGATTTGGCATTAATTATCTTAAGAAGTGCAGAGACATAAACGCTTCAGCATGATCTGGGGCCACTGAAGAGCCCTGGAAAACCAGTCCAGTGTGCAGAATTGCACATTACACCAGGACTTTGCAGAGGGATCCACAAGATGTTCCTTTTTAAAATGCAATTGAAGAAGGGAATGGTGCACTGGTAGACTCATCCAGCTCCAAGTAGTCAGGATGTCAAGAGCAGTCAAGCTGCAGCAATGTGGTCTAACAAGCTTGCTCAAGCCCCTGACTGGACTTGACTGGCCTCCCTGGATGTCTGTCTTGCTGTTACTTCATCCCTGTTAAGAGTTTATATGTAGCTGTTATGCTGCAATTAAACACTGATGCTGGGGTAGGCATGCCCTGTGTGTGACAGAGCCTGAAAATTTGGGAAAAAACCAAGCTTAAGTAATTAAATTGACTCCAAAGAGAAAGCAATAAAAGAGAGCAATCCTTCCTTCCCTTCTTAGATCCCATATTTAAGAAAGGAAATCCTAATTCTTCTAACAGTACCATTATGGGCCTGGACTGTATCAATGATGACAGGTCTTAAAAAAAAGAAGAAAAGAAGGAAAATCTATTGTCTCCTCTCAGAGAGATTATTTACGAACATGGCTAACCAGACATCTTTCCTACAGTCTGAAACAGTATTTTTTTCCCTCAGATTGAGAAGTCTATACTCAAATACATCAGCTCATCTCAGATCCTGGAGGCACTAATGCACCATCTCCAGTACAGCATTATCCCAACAGTCCACTGTTTTCAGGTTTCTGTTAAAGATTAATAATCAAAGAACAAACAGCTTTTGTTTTGACTCAAATACTGATTCAAGCGTGTATCTCTGTTTAAGCAAAAGCAAACCAAGTGAGGGTTCATTTGTTCTGAGAACCACTAATTCCCAGGAAAGAGGACAAATTTCTCTTTATGTCTTTCGGATAGCTGGTGTGGGCAGCTCTGTGACCAAAAGGCTTTCATGCCCCCATGGCACAGAAGCCAGGACCTCCTGTGCAAGTAAGCCCATATGACATGTCCCTATCCTGCAAAGTCAGAAGAAATTATGAGGAAAAGAAAGGCAAAGTGATTTTCCAATAGAGAGCACTAACCCATGGCCTTTCTGGTAAATTAAAGCCCCATCTGTTCTTTATCAGCATCCTCTGCAGGTTCCCAAACTGGCTGTCTCTCAGTGGAGGATGAGAAGCGGAAAGGAACAACAAGTACTGAAGTGCTCATTGCTCTGTATTTGTTTCTCCTACCCTTAAGTTCTACTCTTGCAAAGCAACATACAAAGGGTGTCTGGCATCCAAGTACCTGATCTCTGCAGTGACATCAAGAGGGACATACAAGCTGTTCTGTTATGGAAGACTCAGCAGAGGTTTCCCTAGCTGGAGGGGAAGTCACTTCTTAAGACACTGTTTTGTTTTTGCTGGCAGTTCCTTCTTGGATTTGTAGGGTCCTTGCCCATAGGCTGTTTTCCTGGGAGAAGCAGTCAGAGAGGTTTACTTGATGTCATCATATCCTGTTTTCACTGGCTTCTGGAAAATGAAGCTGTCATCAGCATGAAAGAAAAATCAAAGGGTTGAGCCCTTGAACAGCCACTTGTGGAACAGCAATAACTTCCACAGCTATATGTGCTCCCCAGCCATCACAACCCGCCCTGCTGCACAGACCCCAAGGGAGGAGGTGTGAGGAAGTTCAGCATCCTCCCCCCAGCTCAGAGATAGGGACATAAAAAGTTGTCCAAATATCCACTGATGCATCACCAACAGGTCACAGCCATTGCTGGCTCCTGCCTCTTGGATGTGTGAGCAAGTGTCGTGGTTCAACTACACGTGAGTGAGAAAACTTGTGGGTTGAGATAGAGCAAAGCAAAGGAAAGCAAGCAACCCATAAGCAAAGCAAAACAAGGAATTAATTCACTGCTTCCCATGGGCAGGCAGGTGCTCAGCCATCCCCAGGAAAGCCAGGCTCCATTGTGCATAACAGTGCTTTGGGAAGGTAAAACACAGCAACTCCAAATGTCCCTGCTTCCTCCTTCTTCCCCCAGTTTTACATACTGAGCACGATGCTGTATGGTGTGGAATGTCCCTTTGGTCAGTTGGGGTCAGCTGTCCTGGCTGTGTCCCCTTCCAACTTCTAGTGCAACTGCAGCCTCCTTGCTGGTGGGGTGAGGAGCAGGAAGAACCTTGATGCTGTGCAAGCACTGCTCAGCAATGAAGAAAACATCTCAGTGTTATCAACACTGTTTCCAGCACAAATCCAAAACATAGCCCCACACTAGTTACTATGAAGAAAATTAACTATCCCAGCCAAAACCAGCACAGCAGGGCAACCAGCTCAGCTTTCCAGGTCTTTTCTTGCTCCCTTTCCCATTCTGATTTCAAGAGCAGAACACATCCACCCAAGCAGAGACATGCTGGCCTGAGTGATGTTGGTTTGGAAAATTTGGAAGCCAGCAGCTCCCTCTGCTTAGGGCCTCATGCTTTAATCATCCTCCCTTGCTCTGAGTTTTGGGAGTATAGATCCAGCCAGCTTTGTCTTAGAGCTGGACATGGAGAAGGCTCATTTCACAATCTTTTGGAGCTGCTCTAGGTTCACTAGCCTCCAATATCTGTCCCCTTGTGTATTCCTGACATCCCTTTTCCATCTGAACTGCTCTTCCATGTGCAATACTGCCATCATTACTGCTCCTGACTGCAGTGTGATGTCATGTAGAAGCTGGTGCCTAACTACTTCAGCTAACTTCAGTGCTGTGTATGCTTCTCCTGCTTGGTGATTTCCTGGATGATGAACATTTGTAAGGATCCCAGCCCTCATGTTTCAAAAGGCTCAGAAGTCCAAGGCAATTAATATTATTCTCCTGTGCTTCCCAGTCTGGAGGAGTTGCAGGAACACCATCAAACATCAAGGCAGAAGGAAGTTACCTGGAATTTCATACATTGCTTGGAGAGAAAAGTGCCTCCCTTCTTAAAGCCTGTCTAAACCCTTTGTTTCACAAGGAGCCTTCACCTTTCAGGCTGCTGCCCTGGATGCTGCTTTGTGAGTTCCTTCAGCAGGGGGTTAAATGGAGAAATATGCCACAGAGGATCTGTGGCCACTTTTCTCATCAAGAAACCATCTTTAGCTCCCTTACCAGGGTCCCAGTAAACTTCCTGAAGCAGTGGTGGAAGCTGAGAAAGCACAAGGCCTTTGTGGAAGACTGTTAGTACCTTATTCCCATTTCCATTTCTCCTGAGGCTACCAAGCAAGTTCAATGGCATCCGCATGCGGTGAAAAGCATCAGTGGCTCCAGGCGAGTGGACCTTGCAGGTACAAACACTCTCCTCACAGACACTGAGTAACAGGGTGTGGATGAAAGGAAGCCCTGGAGACTGTCCTGACTTGCACCCCTTGCAATCAAAACATCTGGAAGCAGTGACATGAAGGGGAACCAACTTTCATGGTTCAGCATCTTCCCGATGTGGTCTGGTGAGCCCTGGGAATCCTGCCAAGTCCATCAGGGCAGGAGGAGCTGGGCCATCAGAAACATTCTGGAGTCTGTAGCCTGCACCACCTCCTAATACATCCCAGCCTCGGAGCTCCGGCAGCACTGCCTGCCTGAGGAACTACCATCCAGGACAGTGGCTGGGGATGTGCCAGAGCATGCAACTTATTACGCACAAAAGCACTACACCAAAACATAAAGGAACAAGAGATTAAAGGGGAACAGATGTTGGCTGATCTTGTCCACCCTGCTCCTGGGAAGCAGCCCAGTGCAGCTGCTGTCTGCCCCAGGCTCTGCTTGATCAGGGTAACAGGGCTGGGATCCTTACAGCCTTGCACTGCTCCTCAGATATGAGTACTGAGTGTGGACCTGCTGGCACACTCTTCTACTGTGGCAGCTTGTTTCGTACCCTGTTTGTGAAAATTCATTTAAATGAACCCCCATAATCACTGTGAGATGCTGGGCCCCACTAAAGTGAACTGTCAAATCTGTAATGGGAAAGGAAATCTGAACCTCTAGGGCATTAGTCCCACATCACGTTAAACCAGCCATGATGCAAAGCTTGGCATTAGAGAAGCCTGAAAAGGCTACTGACACTGCTTGACTGTATACACAGCTCAGCTGCCAAAACTCCTATTTCTCACTTAATGCATAAGCTACATTATTCCCCATTTTTGTATCTCTTTCTCATGTCTTCCTTTCATTGTTCACAGCTTTTCTTTCAACACTTGATCTATCGTTTCCTCCCTTCTTCTGCACTCTGCTGTTTCCATTCAGGGGTGAACTTGGCAGTGCTGGGTTAACAGTTGGTCTCACTGATCTTAGAGGTCTTCTCCAACCTAAATGATTCTATGATTCTAAATAATGTCTGGACTCCTTGTCTTCATATCCTCCTTGCTCACCCTCTTTTTTCCTCAATCCCCAGAGAAATGCTGCCACCAACACTGATGTCTCTGAGGCATTTTTGGAGGTGTCTCAGCCAGCTCTGGGGAACTTATTGTGCCATCCTGTTGCTTAGACTGTACCAAAAGGCCAGTTTTTCAGTAATTGAAATTTCTTTCCCTAGGGTCCTGATGGAGAAGAATGGAAAAAAACTAACCTTGAAGAATCCGAAACTGAACAGCTTATCCTTTTCAGAATATTCTGAAATATTCTGAAGTGTCTCAGTGTCTCTAAGCCCTTACTACTGTTTATTAATCCCTCCCTTCTGCCAGTCCCCACCACTGGGAGCTATTGTCCACCTAATGCAGAGCAGACCATGCCAGTAAGCTCCAGCCAAATTCAAACCATTAGTTGTAATGTGTCTACCACTAAAGTATATGCAAAGAGCTGCGAAATCCCAGAGAATTAAGTTTGAACATTAAACGTCAGGAACTGGCCTCTTGGTTTTTATTTGCATATAATGGCTTACTCAAACACATCTGATAACTGAGGAACTGCAGCTGTAACTGTGCAGCGGAGCTCAGTGCCTTCCAGACTGTGACAACACCTTCCCCACAAGTGTATCCTGCATCTTGCCTTCCCCATCAGAAGCAGGAGAGGGGGTCAACCTTGCTGGTGCACCTCTTGGACTGCCATTTACCCCCCAGTACTGCACTCATAGGGCTCTGCTGAAAGCCCAGTGACACAGCTACAGCTCTGAGGTGGCACCGTGCGCTCCCCATGAGACCACCTGAACAGCTCACCGTGTACCCCTGCTCACAGCTGGGCCTTCTCCAGCACCCAACACCACCAAGAGCACCTTTCCTGTGTCTCTCCTGATACAGCATCATAAGCTACCTGATCCTTGCAAAAAAGAACATCTTTCTCAGCAGGTGTCCTGAGCCCCCCAGGAAGTATTTGCTGTTCTCTGTTTGCAGATCTCTTCTCATTTATCAGGCCAGCCTGGTCACTCATCACCTCCTGATGTTAATGCTGGAAGATAGGGCCACTGAGTGCAAGAGTGGCAAAGCTGTCATGCTCCAGCTGGGCAAAAGTGGAGCCTCACTCAGTAAATATTGACACGTCTGCAAGCAAACAGAAAGCAGCTTTCAGCAAGCAGCTCTCTGGCTCCCTGAGCTGATGCTGGACCAGAGACGCTTGATGCTTTGTGGTTATGAGCTGCTGTTTACAGAGGGCAGGATACAGGAATGGATCTCCAGCAGCTGTGATGACAGTGGCAAATTGATGGACTCACAAGAGCCACCAGCTGAATGCCCACTGCCCACCTGCAACACAACAAGAGGCTGCAACCACTTCAGCTGCTGGAAAAACAAGCTGTTTTTTCCATCCCTCAGCAACTTCCAGACAGACTTTCTTCAAGAGGATATTCAAGTCAGTCTTAATTAAAAAATACATAGCTCAAAAGAGATTTTTGTTCCAAGTCTTTAGTTCCCCTGCTTTTCTGTCCTTAAAATACTGCCCTTAATATTTAGGTGGTTATTGCAACCCCTATAAATTGTCAGATTTAGGCAAGTTACAGATGCAAGTGAGTATAATCTGAGTCCTTCTCATGGATCTATGGAATTGAGTAGCCAGTCATTGGCAGCATTAGTTCTTACCCCTTATGAAAACTACAATTTAACCTACATTGTAATCCAGGAGTTTTATGAACCCATTCAGACTATCGCCTGGTAGCTATATGACCACATTCCCTGCACAGGTGGAGCAGAGTCTTATTTAAAGAAGAGATGAGATTGCAAAGCAAAGGTGAATGATGGATTGGGTTCACTTCCTGGCCCACCCTCTCTATGACTTTGAGCAAGTTATTTGATCTCTTAATGCTCTAGTTCCCATACATGAAAAGGAAGTGATAATGCTTTCTCTCTCCAGCTCTTTTTTTTTTATCCTCTTAGACTGAAAGCAATTTTGCTTTTTTTTTCTGTGCTTCTGTGTTTTCTGTTTGTTTGTATTCCTAGAACAATTAGATTCTGATACACAGCACAAATTCCCTAGTACTGCAGGAAATGCAAATAATTATCTGTTCTCATTTAGAGTCTGTGGGCACCATGAGCAGCCAATAAACAAAAGGATGACGCAGATCCTTAACTGACGCTGCATGGATCTTAGATAGAGGACTAAGGAGTGGAACAGTAAGTTCAGAAGTAGATTCCAGGAGTCACCATGCATTTAGTTCCTTTCACCTTTTCTGAATGTGCAAGTTAATTCTTTACACTACTTTTCCACTCCCTGGTTTGTTCCTACTACCCACTGCTTACCTGCAGGGTAAAGACAACAGCTAATCCCCAGCTCCTTTCCCCTGCATGAAATAAACACTCTAAGTAACACATGTGCTTTGGGGAGAGGACAGATCTCTGCCACGGAGCACATCTCCTCTCTTCTTCCTCCTGTTTTTCACTTCTAAATCAAACAGACAATTTCTTAGAGCAGGGATGTTGTCTGTGTGAGGCACTAAGCACAGCATGTCTACAGCACTGCCGTACACTCGACAGGCCATGGGTGTGGACTGTACTAGGCAGAGTTTCTTTTTTATTCATTACCTAGAGTAAGTCAGTCACTGAAAGTTTTCTGACAGATATCTCCTTTGCTGAACCACGTGTTGGGTGATGACAGGTACCAAAAGCACAGAAGATGCTTTTGGACAGGTACCAAAAGCTGTGGGTGGAAACTGCAGCCTAGGGACAGTGACAGGGAGACCAAGGCTTTGGATGGTGCTGAATGTCTCACTGCTACAACAGCTACAGCCCAAATGCCAAGCAGGGCCAGAGGGCACCTAAGAGCTGCTTCGACAGCACTGCTCTTCTGATCCAAACCTCAGCTTCATCAAAGAAACTGTTTGATAGCAAATAATTTCAGCTGTCCCTCTCCTTTAGTCACCCCTGCTCTGTGGGGCCTCTGCAGAGCCCTATAAGGAAACCCACAGCTCCAGGCTGGGTTCAGTTCTTTTGCCAAGATCACTGGAGATCCCATCTAAGCCAATGCCAAAACTGCTGTGTGCCTCCAGCATTGGCAAGTCCACCAGTACAAATGAATTGCAGGGAATGAACATTACGAGGCACATTTCTGAAGAGCCACGGGAGGGACAGAGACAGAGGAGAGAAACACAGCAAAGGATGAACAGAAAAAGAAAGGGACATAGCAGACATGAAATGGACCTATGTGTAAATTAGAAGAGCAAACTAGTGATATCTTTTGTCAAATATTCATTGGAGGACGGCTTGCAAAATTACAGCCAGAAGCAACACTAACAGCCGGCACTGAAACACTGCTGCGAAGCTGCATTCCTCCTCTAAAAGCCACCCACCCCTACCACTGCAAAAGTATCAGTAGATACTGAAAATTATTCCAGGCAAGTTTTCCCTGCAAACTGCTTCTATTACATACAGGTAGAGAAACTATCTGTGCATTGAAGACAAAATGCACAATCCTGTTCTTTGGTTGCTGCTCTCTCCCCTCGACACCAAGAAAAGTGGGACTGGACTGCACCCTTGCCTTCAGTGGCTTGAAGAAGATAAGCAGTAAATAATTTATTTGGAGGCCTTTCCTGGCACAGACAGATGTGTATAGACACAGAAAGGAAACATTGCCTGTTGAAAGGTCAGCAGATACTGGTTATGAGCAGGGGAATGTTCTCACAGGAAACACTGAAGACTGTGCAGAAGTAAACATACCTCCAGTGTGGAGTGGCGTGGTGATCCAGCTGAGTCCCTCTCTGGGGACTAGCTTCCCAGGGATGATGCACAAGGCCCTTGGGGTATTTACACAGCCTGTTTTCTAAAGACCAGCTGCCACTCAGCACAGTTTATCTTCTTTTCCTGATTATTCAATCTGTGTTTTCTTTGCTCCTTCTGGCTGCCTCTTCCTCCAGTTCCTGGAACTGTGAGCAGCTGAGGCCTCAGTAGCACCTGTGTGTGCGCCAGGCACAGCAGCTGCCGCATCCCCGGATGCCGAGTGCAGTCTGTCCACCACACACATTTCCACACCACTGGCCAACAGGCTACTTGCAGATTCTTCCCATGCAGATTTGTTTCTAACTCCAGAAACTTCGTGTTTTCCTGGAGTGTGAAAACTCTTAGCTGCTGGTATGTCTGCATTTTGTATTTCTTTCAATGAGGAAGGCTCTCTGAAAAGACCCATCCTCTTGTTGCTACCAAAATTAGGAGAGGAGACACACTGCCAGCTTGTGACAAGCCTGGCTGAATTCTAGCAGAGGCACAGAGAATGTAAGAAGCGAGGAACCCACTGGACCCCTGCATTTGGCTCCCTCAAATGCTCCAAACTCCAGAAGCCCTTCAACAGAAAGAGCATTTGAAGCAGACAAAGTTCTGGTGCTCCTACAGAGGGTCAAAGCCCATCCTCTGTTGGCAAAGGCTTGAGTATCCATGTCTCATAGATCTCCCTGCAGGGACACAAATGTCTAAGCTCAGATATTTGTTGCAGTCTCCACTTTGGGCTGGAGGAGCCGTGACTTGCACAGCATTTCCAAACACACAAAGATTAAGGAGGAGGCCAAGTTGAACAGCTGGCATCTCTTCTTACTTCTTAGAATTTTGCTTATTTCCTGCAACAGCAAGGTTCAGAGGGATGCACTCTTCTCTGTGGAACAAAGAGGGCACTGTGTACCAAGCTTTTGCTGTACAAAATCAGTTCAGTGAAATTCCCATTTGCTGCTTGCCTGCTCCTAGGCTGCTCACAGACCTGCTGTCTCCACTAACTCCACTATTTTTTTGATCCAATAATTGTAACAATAAAAGATGTCAGTGAGTTGCCCATAGAACACAATTCACATCTGTTTCTGAACACAGCACTTAAAAGAGATAGATTTTTTTTTTCATCCACTACAGGTCTATTCTAGTCATAACCTTGCAAAGAAAAAATCCTTATAAAATATGATTTCAAAAGGAACTTTAAAAAGCACTTACTAAACAAACAAACAAACAGAAGCCTCCCTTGCTACCTTCAGATTCTATTAGCATTAAATTTTCTGCTGAAATACAGTGGAGGGGAAGAGAAATAATAATAGTTACATGAAGTTACTTACTATTCATGAGTTGTTCAGAGCACCCAAGGAGGTATTGTTAAAATTAAACAGAAAGACATTTCTTGCATGCTGCCTTCTCCCAAATAATTCCTATAGGGTAGGAATGACTGTTTGATGTTCTTACTACTGAGGGAGCAGGGGGCTGCTCTGGTGGGTGTGAAGCCTGTGAATATTTACCAGGTAGGATTTCTAGAGCATACAAGGGAGCTAGTCATCAGCCAAGGTTACTTCTGGCTTAAGCAATCAGTTCAATGGACTTTAGTATTGTTATATAATTGTAACCAGAAGTCCTCTGGGAGTTCGAACCATGCTGTTGTGCTCTCACAAGTAATTTGTGAGTAATCTCTCCCTGTAGGAGTCTGTTTTAGTCAGTAATGTGAGACAGCTGTGAGTTTTCTTTGGGAGAGAGGAACTCCCAATGGCCAGAGCCCAGGCTGTGCTCTAACCATCTCCCATGATGCTATCTTACAACTTCTCTTCAGAATGGGTAGACACCTCAAAATAATTTTTCTCATCAAGTTAATATTGTAGGTTTGTAATTTTGTTTCTCCCTATGAAACATTGACCACTGCTGCTTTACTGCTGTTTCTGCAACTGTAGTTCCACTGACTCCTCATTTGCACCCTCCAGATGAGCTCCTGATCCAGCAAAATCAATGAAAGCTTTGACACTGACTTCTGCTGGACTTAAGCTTCAACCAATAGCCTCTGGCTGTTATTAAACCTATATTTTAACCTATTCCTGATTTCAGGTCTTTTTCACAGCAGTGTTTTTCTAACCACCCAGTAATGCACACATCAAATGGCCTACCTGAGCTCCTATTTCTCTTTACATCAAGTAGATGATGTTTAGAAATAGGATGCAGTATTCACCTTCCCTCAGCCAACTTCATACAGCTGTGGTCCATAATTTCTAAGATAAATGATCTCAAGCTGAAAGGATGTGATTCTGTGTTAACAGGAGCAAAAATAAAGCTGTGGTCAAATGAAAAGAAAACTTTAGATTGATTTGTATACTGAAATTAAGCCTTTGCACACAGAGACCCACTGAAATCCTAGAACTAGGCAGATTGGTCAGTATTGACTCTAACAGCCCTCTCCCAAAACAATTATGCCTTAGCTCATCCCTGCTGGTAATGGTAGCCATAAAAAGTGCTTGAGGACACCTCGTGGTGGTTGTCTCAGAAAGGAAATTTGGTTCAAAAGCACTGCCACAGTCCAAGTCTGCATGCCTTAGGTGCTCAGGAGTTGGCAGCAGCCCATCCCACAGTGATTCTACTCTGTCAAGCTTTGCGATGTGTTGTTATTAGTCTGAGGTGAACTGGATGAGGTTCTGAGGCAGTCTAAACCAGGAGTCCACCACACCACCCACCCTCCTGCCCTCAATCCCAGTTTTCTTTCCAATGGAAAGCCGGAAGCATGGTAGGGAGGAGAGAGAAGAGAGGGCAGACAGTTACACACCCAGGCCGCATCCTGACAAACAAGCAGCATGTGACTGTAGTGCACATCTGGGCCTCCAAGCTGGAAAACAGCCCCAGGCCACACAGTTCAGATGCACCTCTATGCCTCACAAGTTGTTTTAAGCAGGAAATTGCCCTGTGGCTGGCTATGAAGCCCAAATAACTGGCTGTGAGAGACCCACACCATCTTTCATGGGCATACTGCTGTGCTACTGCATTGACAAACTCACAGGGGGGACTTGGGCATGTGGTTTCTCTTATTGTCATCAGGAAACTTCCTTGGCTCAGATCTGCAATGACCTTCAGACCTTGCTGGACAAGGTCACTTTGCTGCAGGAAATTCTGAGGTAGGGGCTGGGAGAAGCAAAGGCAAATGTAAGTTACTGCAGGAAAACAAGCTGGTATTTATTATTGTGACACCACTTGTATTCCCACATAGACTAAAGGCCACAACTGAGACTGGGAGGAGGATTAATTCTGCAAGGTGCTGAACAAACCCAGAGTGACCCTCCACCCTTGCAGTTGCAAGCTGGACTCACGTAAAGGAAAACCTCTAAAGCTGCAGCATTTATTTGTTCCTTTTTTGGTTTTTGTGGGGTTTTTTTGCTACATACTGTTTAAAGAACAGCAAAAGTGATGAAACAAAGAAAGGCTGGAGTCTGTAAAGAATGTGGCTCAGGCCCACAAATGATGATATTATAGGGTTGGTCAGGTTTTGGGAGTGATGCAGACAATGATAAAAAATCAACACAAGAAGGAGAGAGGTAGGAAATAAATTTCAGAGGATTAGGATTCTTGATCAGGTTATTTAGAAGAGTCTTTATGCGTACCTATGAAACCATAGACTGCATTCTCTCTTTAGATCAAATAGAAGCCTCTATGCAGACAAAAAGGAAAAATTACTCCTACCAGAGCTCTTTATTGCCAATAAAGAAACATCAATAAAGGTTCAGTTGTTAAAATAATTTCTCAATGCAGAGGATAAAATACATTTTACAGGGTGGTCTATTATTTCTTTCAGTGACAATCCTATCCTCTCAGTTACAAATGATTACTTAGCTTTTCAATAATAGCTATGTTGGAGGCACACATCCATTTAATATTTGGAATTTTTCACATATAATTCCCTTATGAATGGGAAATGTGTATTTAAGATTTTACGAAATGAATAGGGACAAATTCTGCCCTTTGAAAATTTGATGTAAACTATCTGCCCTAATATAGATTTACACTTGTAGTTAAATCAGAGTAAATGAGAACAAACTCCAACCTCATGATATTCAGCACAGTAGCAGGAATGTAACATAATAAAGGGTTACTTTCTAACTGCTTGTAAGATTTAAGGCAGATAAATAAATAATTATAAGCCTTTGTTTCTGAAAGGAGATATTCAGTCTACCCAAAGCACCATCCAAGTCATTAAAGGATTCCCAGGTGCCAGCATTTGGAAAGGGTATTATCTATTCAAACAGTTTAGGCAGAGGTCTCTGCTGTTCTCTCCTGGGTCATCTCAGATTTCCTCAATCTCTTCCCAGAACTGAGTAGAGGCAGGAAAGAAAAGCTGGAAATTTTAGAGTAGTAACATTTTCTCCTGAATTAGACAGAACACATTTTTCAGTTTTGCAGCAAAAACGAGGAAACTCCTCCTTTGTTAGTGCAGCTGCAAGGATGGCTGGGTGAGGGCCACACACCGCATGTGGCGGGACAGACTCTGCTGCAGATGCTGTGCAGAGAACCTTCTTTTCCTCCCCTTTTTAGATACAATTTACCTGGCTCCACTCTATTCCAGGGAATAGAAACCACATCCAAATGTCAGCACAATGCAGCTGGGTTTTTAAAACAAAGTCATTCAGCAGCAGGTGGAAGAATGAATCCACACAAAGGCAAAAGGCTTGCTGAGGAGATGCCTGAGCTTTGCTAGCAAGAGTCAGTGCCCCAAAGAAGGGATGCAAACACCTCTCTGGATGTTTGATGCTTGGAGCGCACAGGCAGTTATCTGAAGCTGCACACCCCACCTGAGTTGGTCTCAACATTTTTAAAGGTTGAAAGACCTAAGCAGGTGTCTTAGACTGAGTAGAAATTTCATACTGGGAAGTATTTTCCTGAGGCAAAAAACCTGTTGAACATAGCAATCACTATAGAAAGTGACACTGAGAAATGGCCAGTGGTCTTCTGACTATGTGGCAAAGAGAGACATGAAGATGTCTCCAACAGGAATAAGCTCTGCCTAGATGGAAACCCAGCTTACTACAAGAAGAATATTTTCTGGAAACCTTATCTTTCAATTAATGAGATCTGCCCCATGAATTGTTCTGATCCCAGAGCTCCCCTAGTTCCACTTCCTTACTTCTGCTCTGGGGTCTCAGGTGGTAGGCCAGAAACACTCATCCATCATCAGGTTGCCACATGCACCAGGCATCATCCCGGTCTTCACTGTTCCTTTGCTCAAACACTTTGGACAGATTCTGCCTAGAGTGACCAGAAAGCTTCAGATTTGTTGAGCTCTCTTCCAAGGACAAGTTGATTAAACCTTGTTACAAGACTGTGATTACTGTTGGCTGCTGATTCATTCCTCTCTGTGATTTGTAGACTAGGTCATGGCTCTCAAAAGCCCAAATCATCCAGGTCCCTGCATTTTAAGACATGCTCTTCTAGCATTTTGCTGTAGCAACTGCAGCTTGTAGAGATAAGTGTGAGCCCTAAAAATTGAACTTATGAAGACCAGGGACTGTCTTCAGCAAGTTGCTTCCAGGGAATCACCAAAACAATTTAGCAATCTTTCATGCACTGCTTATCCTTGTAGGATGTCTGAAAAACCCTGTATTAGTTATTTGTGAGTATATCGAAACCTAGTGCTAAGACACTAGAATGATGGGCTGGATAACATCCCTACTGATGTGGATAATACCTGTGGATAACACAATGAATTAAATCCTCCTGAAGCCTAACCACAGTCAAAACTACGCTGATGTAGCAATTTCTTGCTGTGCTGTTTTGTCTTTCCCAGGGTTCCTCAATAGCACCTTCCTCCTCAGGCTGTCAGGAGTCTGACTGGCAGCATGGTGAGTGTAAAGTCAGAGTGCTGCATCTCACCCCTCTGGGTACCTGAAAAACAACCAAGACAGACGTGTGTTCAGCTGTCAGCTAAAAGTATCACAGCTACTCCTGTGATGCCCAAGCAGGATGATGTAATCAGCACATTGGTGCTTCTTACCCAGTAAACTCTACCCTGCCCCCTGTGCCAAAAGCAGTCACCAAGATAGATGCTATTAGGAGAGTGATGAAAAGCATGAAACAAACCTTAAAGACACAGAAAACTTCATGTCACAAAATGACAAAGCTCTTTGGCTCCTGTGCCTGTCTTCTCCTGAGTAAGGCACGATAACCACTTTTTTTGGGCATATTGCCTGCCCAGGATTATGCCAAAGAGAATCTCCAGGGAAGGCTTGTCACAGTCATTCTGCAGATTTTCTCTGTATCTCAGCACAGCTGTTCCCATCCTGACCTACTAGCCCGATTTCTTGCTAAATTGTTACCGAGAGTGCTACTGCAGGCATTCCAGACGTGGAGGAGTCCAGCTCATGGCACACACTGCACTTTCACCCCTTCCTCTCCGTGTCTCCCCATGACTGCATACAGCTAGCTCAGGTCTCACTAATGGAGAAAATGGCACTGGTCCTGGACAAGCCAAAAGACCCACATCCTTTTCCTTTGGACAGTGTGCATTCAAGGTATTCCCAAAGTTTTTCCATATTTAGTTCAATCTCCAACAGGGAAGTGTCTGTACTACATCAGGTAGGGACATTCCTGATCCCTTCTGTTGCTGTTAAATCGTTACTTGGCTCTAGTTCCTTACTTTATGCTCAGCATAGCTCAAGGCTTCACTTTGCAGTTCTTGAAGTTTGTTCAGCTGTTTGTCATCCACAGCCTCCTCCCCTTCTGACATGCAGCCATCTATCTTTCCTTCCTTTTGAGAAAAACCCTGTACTTTTGTCTCGTTTACTATCTTTTACTATCCTTAACAGTAATGACTTACAGGCAGGAAAGTTATTCAAAGCTACAATGTTTATTAAATCAGAGACAGTCTGAACTTTTGAGATAATGTGAAGGAAAATCAGATTTTATATTCAACACACCTGGGAGGAATGACCACTATCTACTTTCTGCTGCATCAGAACCAACTGCAGATTTGTCCCCACCGCATGAAAAACTGGATGATGGATAGCAGTATAAACTGAGATCAGTGCCAGCGCAATGGATGCCCAGGACAGTGAAACAGTTGTTCTGCAAGCGTATTTTGAGGACAACCTTCTTAATCTGTACCAGAGGAAATGGAAGTGACATGGAGCTATTTTTCTTTCTTTTGAGATGAGGTATATTAAAGAACATGTAGGAAGATGAGCTCAAGTTCACTACATCACTAAGAGTGTTTTCAAATGTTTTATGAAAGAGTGCAAGCATCCAGGAGCCACTGTGCACACAGCAGCAACTTACATGCATTTCAAGATGTTCAGTTCTGTAAGCTTCACTGTCTTGCCTGAGACGAGTGGAAGGGAGCCTGAGACTGATTTCTCCCCTAAAGGATGCCAGCTCTAAGAGGTGAAGTTGGGAGAAGCTGAAGCTCTCTGGCACACGGGTATGTGCATGTTCTGTGCAAAGGCAGGAAAGCTCATTCCTCTGATGGGAGCTGTTGCACTGTGGCACCTTCCTGTGCCAAAGCAGGTCTCAGAAATGCTACCTAGCCAGCTGCCAGCTGAATGATGCCTGGTGCCTCTCTTCCCTCCGGTCTGCTCCACTGCTGAGCAGCTCCTTGTTTGAGCCTGGGATGGCAAGGAATGGGAGAAACTGCTTTCAAACTGTTTAATAACAGTGATGGTAACCTTTGACCTTACTGAATAGCAGCTCTTTTGACCTTTCATTTGTTAAATAATGCAACCACTTACTTCCCGATCCTTATCAGTGTTTAGTAATTGGGGTCAAGACAAAGGAGAGCAGAGTTACCCACCAGACTTTACCGAACCAGGAAGAATTTCCTTAAGCTGTAGATATTCTTTTTGATAATCTTCAGTCAGTACAGGCAAAGACTAGAGACTTGGTGGCTTAGAAGATCCATAACAAGCTAAAGAGCCTCTCAGCTGTTAGCATCTGGTTTGAATCCAGCTGTGGTTGACAGTGGCAGAAATTCATTAGGATCTTGCGTTGCCTCTCTGACTCATGCGAAATTAGTTTGGCTTGCAGTTCTGCTGTTTACTGGTCAATCGTAGCCCTAACATATAATATTAACACACACTTCTAGAGAAATCAGTGAAATCCTGAAAATTCCTATTCCACTGAGCAAATCAGGCACAGGTAGGTGGCAGCGTGGACCAAAAGTCTGTGGTCATTCCTGTGTGTTCTGCCTGATTCACGTCAAAGAGAGGTGGTTAACCTTCAGGAATCTGAGTTACCTTTTGTGCAGGGTAAGTAAAGCTAATGGGTCAGACTGTGTGCTGTACAGCTCATTAAACATCTCACTTGACAAAAAATCAGGTGACAACTGTTACAGGCAGCGGTTCCAGGATCAGTGTTTTCCTTAGATGTGAACAGGAAACAGATGGAAAAAAAAAGAATTTATGACTTTACATTGGATTTAAATGTAAGTACATGCACATATTTATTTATATAACACACACATATAAAAGCTTAAATTTCCTGAAGACGTCAAACAGAAATTCTATTTGTCTAAGCAGCTGCACAATCTCATTACTAATTTATTGTATTTTCTCTTAAGCCAGACTGCAAGATTTTTAGGGCAGGAGCTGTTTCCTGGATGTCTGTCTGTATGTGATTCAGCAAAATGAGCTGCCAAAGAACAATCCAAATGCTTTTTTTTATAAATAAGCCATTTATTTATAGATGTGCATGAGCTAGATAAGATCACAGAATCATGGAATGTTAAGGGATTGGAATGGACCTTAGAGATCATCTAGTCCCAACCCCCCCACCATGGGCAGGAACACCTCCCACTAGACCAGGTTGCTCAAGGTCTTCCCCAACCTGGCTTTGAACACTGCCAGGGTTGGGGCATCCACAACTGCCCTGAGCAACCTGTTCCAGTGTCTCACCACCCTCACAGTAAAGAATTCGTCCCTAATAGCTAACCTTAATTTCCTGTCTTTCAGTTTGTACCCATCACTCCTTGCTCTATCACTATGGTTCCAGATGTAGAGTCCCTCTCTGGCTGCCCTGTAGATAGTGGAAGGTTGCTATGGGGTCTCCATGAAGCCTTCTCCAAGCTGGAGTCCCAACTTTCTCAGCCTGTTTTCATATGGGAGGTGTTTCAGTCCTCTTATCAATTTCATGGCCCTCCTCTGGCTCTGTAAGCAGTGAGCTTCAGAAGGTTTTTTCCCCCTGTTGTCCATGTAAGAAATGAAGAAAATGGAGCCCTTTGTGATATCCCGGTGAAGGTGCAATGCAACTGTATGCCATCCTGCTTTTCGGACTTGGCTTTAGATTTAGGCCTCTTGGAACTGAGGAGCACAGGCGCAGGCAGACACTCATAACAGCATCCTCCCTGGGCTGCTGCTTGCCAGCGTCTCAGGCTGCCGGGCGGGGATAGCCGGGCAGGGATAGCCGAGCGGGGATAGCCGGGCGGGGAGAGCCGGGCGGGGAGAGCCGAGCAGGGAGAGTCGAGCAGGGATAGCCGAGCAGCGATAGCCGAGCAGCGATAGCCGAGCAGGCCCAGCCGGCGCGGCCTGCCCTGTCCCTCGCTGCGGCGGCGGAAGCGCGGGGAGCCCCGCAGCCTCCCGGCCGTGACGCGGCGCGGGCCGTGGTGTCCCGGCAACGGGGACGCGATGGACACGCAGTGGCTGCCCGCGGCGCTGGCGATGGTGGCTGGCGGCGGCGCCGGGCTCAGCCCGGAGAAGCGGGCGGCGCTGGGCACCTCGCTGCTGCTGCTGCAGCGCGACTATCGCTTCGAGCGGGTCTGGTTCTGGGGCTGCATCCAGGGCGTGCGCGGCGCCTACTACATCGCCGAGGGGCTGGGCCCCGACCGCGCCGCGCCCCGCAGCCGCCTCTACAGGTGCGGGGGCCGCCGCGGGCGCAGGGACCCGCCGGGCCGGCCTGGGGCTGTGGGAGGCGGGGGGTGCTGGCCGGAGCCCCGCTGTGCCCTGAGGGGCCTGGCGAAGTCGCTTCGAGCCCTGCTCTTTAAGGGGCTCGGCCCTGAGCCGTGCTTGTCGTTGGCAGCTTGAACTGCTTGGACTGGAGCCTCCTGACAGCAGCCCCCGCGGAGACGCTTGCAGTGGCGGAGCAGCTGAAGGGCCGCTTTCAGGGGGATCCTTCTTTCGATTATGACTTGGCTGCGACAAACCCAGAAGCTGCTGCAAGATTGATTGAAGGTGGTAAGGAGGTAAATACAGCAAAACACTTTTGAACTCTCTTTGCTACAGTTGTGCCCCTCACACTGGACAGATGGTGGCTTCTCCTCGTTTGTAATGAGCACCATGAGCCTGTGGTCAGGAAAAAGATACACGGTTTCCTCTTGGTTAGAGGATGGTGCAAATAACACTACGGTTGCAGGTTCAATCACTCTACAGGCCATTTGCTGAAGAGTTGGATTTGATGATCCTTGTCGCTCCCTTCCAACTCAGAATATTCCATAACTCCATCTGTAATTCTTCGCTGTCATTGTGTAGCAACAGCTTCTTGATTGAACTCTTACTTCAGTTTCTCCTGGAGTTCAACAGGCTTCAGAAATAGTGTATATCCCTTATGCTTTATTATGCACAACTGGTACAGATCCTCACTGCAGTTTCTGAAGCTTTAATAGTTAACTGCAGGCACCATTCTTTATAAATGTACAGACAAGTCATAAGCAGGTGAATTAAGAGGGAGGAAAGAACAGATGAAGAGATGGATAGTTAGATTTCTGGTGAGTCTAAACTGTCTGCTCCTAGACACGTTTTCTATCATATCTCATGAGAGAAATGTCTGATTCGTGGTCCTCTTAGTGCCACTGGACTCCAAGATGGTAAGTCCATTGTGTTGCCTCAAGTTTATTTTCAGAAATGAACACAAGGAAAGCCCTGCCTTTAAAATTTCCCTATTTTTCTTTAAAGCCTGTGATCAAGGAGGAGACCCGCCTCATAGCTACGATAGAACAGATAGACAGAGAAGTTGGTATTGTACCCCGGGGGGCATTTGTGAAGACTCCTCTTGGGTCTGTGCATGAAAACAGACACTTTGAAGGTAAATTCTGATTATCTCTGTCAGGATCAACTGTACTTTGATCATAAAGGCTGGAAATTCAGATGACTTTCTCTAACTGATATTTTGATTTCAGTTGGGGTTTTTTTCCCCTTTGGGTAAGATGAACAGGGAGAAGAGAATCTAGTGCCACTAATGTTCAAGTGCATGATTCAACTCTGGAAGGTGGGAAAAGAGTCAGTAATAGTTCTGAGTCATTAAACTGAGTCATTTGTCTGTATAAACTGTAGTTTATGTCAATATAGGATATGACCAAATGGGCACAGAGAGCTGTCCTCAACTTGGTACCCGTAGGTTATCTGAGACTGCAGTTAGAATGGTCTGCAATGCACAGCATCAGGGAGTGCTGACACCTGTTTCTGACAGGCCTTCTGTGGAGTCTACTGGAGAAAGATTGTGATTCTGTCCTAGGCTGTGGGCATTACAGAAACAGTGTTATACTCGACAGTATAATCAATGTTTCCCTGGTTCACTATATTGATGGTCACCCATTGCTGTTTGCAGGTCTGTCTTTGGCAGAGGCAAAAAAGTTAAGTTCCTATTTCCATTTCACTAAGCCTTTTAACCTGAAGAATAAAACCCTGCTGGAAAAGGCTGACCTCGACCCATCCACCGACTTTCTAGATTCTCTGGAGCATGATCTCCCAAAAGGTAAAGGCAGCAAAATCAACAGATGCAGTGAAAGAGAAGGCAGTTTGAACAGCCTAAAAAATACTGAGGGGACTGGTGTGGGTTACTGTAGAGGCGGTGTGCTTGGGAGAAGCTTCCGTGAATCTGTAAAGGAACTTTATCCTTTACTAAATATTGTAGTTATTTCCTGGTTTATGCAATTCTAAATGCTTACAGTAGAAAGATGTAAGTGTATCAAGGCTGTCGCATCCTCACAACAGTCTTGACCACACTCTGCCTCAGTGCCATACTCCCTCCTGACTTCTGTAAAGCCTGTGACAACTGGTGACCCTATTGGGAGAGATAACTCCACCACTGATAGAGGGATTTTATGTGGTTTGAAGTATTTCACACCTCTTATCCCACCCAGTATTGCTCTTCTTTATCTAAATGGGCTCTCATTAACACCAAGGTGATAACTCAGAGAGGCTGAATTCAAATGTTCCTTTGATAAACTCTGTTGGAATAGTCTGTACTTTGATGGGATTTACACCATGAAAGGAGAAAAAAATAGGCATACTGGATTGTATCTTCAGCTTACATCTCTGCTGTTCTGCTGGACAATTGCAAATATATTTAAAGTCTCTTTCAGGGATCCCTCTGGCAGGGTATTTCTCTAAAGGAATGGGAGTGGCTTGTTATAGTGTTTCTATCTGCTTTTTGCTGATTTGCTGCATTTTTTTGGATTGGATCAAGTGTTTTCACGTCCTCTGTGTACAAAGATTCTAGGGAAACAATTAGAATTTAGATTTATTATTTTATTCCTGTCCTGGAGTAGTAGGATCGGATTCTAGGTGACCTGTGCCAGATGGAATTGAGTGGACAGACAGTGAATTGCCAGTCTTGAAAACAGCTTTTCAGACTCTCTCCCCCTCCCTTCCTCTCTCTTCTTACCCGCTCCTCCCAATCTTCCCTTTGGCAAAAAAAGAACTGAGAATGTGAGCTCCTGCCTGAATTCTGAACATTTTTGACAGAGCATAAACTGCTAAAATCTAAACCATTCTCCAATTTACTGGGAGTGTCCTTGATGCAGTTGTTTTCCAGAGGTGTAGTCTGGAGAGACTGCACATTTTACATACACTCATTGAGGTGGCTCTTTTGACTCAAAGCAGTATTGCAAGAGGGATTAGATCCTAGTTACCTCCTAAGAAAATTCTAGCTACAGTTTTGTATGGTAGTTCTGGTTGCTGCTACTGTTTGCCTGCCCCCTACTCCCCACTCTTTTTTCCTCCCTCTCTCATGGTAGGGAGACACACCATGTGTTAGACATGAAGATGACAGTTTCATTAAAGTGTTCAAATCAAATTTGACTTGTAGCTGTATTTTACCCCGTGGCAGATAGAAAGTGGGGCTCAACTGTGACCCTGTCGTGATTGTCTTCCTGTGGCAGCCTGATGTCTGTGTAGGCAGGAACCTCTGCCCCCTTCCTGGGAGAATGGATGTGCTGTTAGTGTAGATCTCAGTTTTCTTTAAAATGTTACCTCTCAAAGACTACCTGAGCTAAAGTGCAGCTGAGTGCTTCTTTATGGAAGAGAAGATTCTTCATGGTGCCTGTGCAGCTCTGCCTGCTCTGTCCTGAATTCAGGGATGAGGTTTTGACCTGAAGTTTTTCTTGCCTTTCCTGGTTAGATCCTGTCTTGAACAGTTATTGTCAGAGCAGAAGTAGGAATTCTAAAATTTATTGCTTCTGGAATTGTGACTGAAGCTAGAATTGTCTTTTTTCTCAACAAATACATAAGAAGTGACCTGGGGGTAAGTGACATTGGAGTGATGCTCCCAGCGTGCATTGGCTAAATTCCCATAGCATTTTAAAAGACCTAAAGAACAGAACTGAGAGATTAAGGGCTGAGTTTAACCTGTCTAAAAGTAACAACTCTGTTGGAATAGTTTTCTCTATTAATTGGAGACTTAGCATCTGTGATGGCTGTCAAGGGGGTTACTGTCATAAGATATATGGTGTGTCATTATAGGAGAGCAGAGGTGTCTTACAGAATGGAAAGTTGGAGGCAGAGAGAACACTTTATATGACAGCTGAGAGGTGGGAAGAAAGGAAGTTAAAACTGGGTTGAATAAAGGCAACAATGATAAAAGCAGAGTTTAGTGCAAAATTGGAAAACCTGGAGTTTTGTAACAAAACTGTCTGCCATTCTTATCTTTACCAGTGATATGTGTGGTGTTTGCAGGTTCCAGATTCTGTCTGTGTGTCTATCTATTAGGTTATCTGTGCACTTTAAGAGTTGAGAATATGTTGCTGCTCCTCTTTTAATCATCCTGTGAGTCTGTCTGTTTTTTCTTGGTGTCTCAGCTCCCACAGACAAGTGACTGTTTGACTTAGCTTTTTTTTTAAAAAAAAAACTTGCATTTTTAAAAACTATTCTAGAGAAAAGTGGGAAATGAGAACCTTGTCTCGACAGCATGAACATGGATACTGATCTTGTGTCACCACAGTATCAGATCATGTAATGCTTCACCCTGATCCAAATGGCCAGCTGGCCAGAATGTTGCATGCTGGGATCTGTAGGTTTTGCTGGCCATATGTCTGCATTAAAGATAAGCTTGTTTGCTCCAGTCTAAGCAGACAATCTGTTCAACTTTGTGCACAATTAGATGTGGCCTTTCAGCTGCTGGCATGTTGCCAGTGTTGTCCTTTCTGGTGCATGGAGTTTGGAACCCTGGACATAGTATTTCAGGAACTAGGGCTGTGGCAGTTTTACATCTCCTTGTAGATAATGGAATGGCAAAGCAAATAGCAATAATTCCTAGCATTCCTACAGCATTTTCACTTGATGACTTAATGTTGTGGAGATATGAAAGAATAGACATTTTTCAGTCATTGATAATGATGGGGGATGTGAAAATGGAGGGGGAAGGTAGATTTTACTGTGACCTTGGTATGAGATGAGACTGTGCTCCATTCTGCAATGATAAAGAAAGGGAATGAGTGAAAGCCTAAGGTACTCGTGTAGAATTGAAAGCCTGAAAGGAAGTGAGACAAGGAATGAAGAATTCCGTTCTTTGGCACTTTCAAACTACAGAAAGTGCCATACATACAGTTCAGAAAAGCAATAACTTGACTATGAGGGTTTGTTACAGATTACTGACTCCGATCACTTTGATATGGAGATTAGGGACACCACCAGAACACTGCTAAAAACTGATGTAGGTGGGGAGGTATGTCTAGATAGAAAAAGATATGAGTGGAAATAGGATTTGTATGAGAAGACTTTCTTCAAAAGTCATGACCCCCAGTCAGCAAGTAACTGCCTTTGGCTGAAAACCTACCACAGTTCACTTGTAGATTAAGAGTAGAAATTAGAACTTAAAAAGACATAAAAAAGGGAATGCAGAAGGTTTGGTATGATTAATGATTGATATAAATTGGAATTTATAATGAATAGAGAATGACAAAGGGAGCCAGAATAACTGGAGTAGTCCATGACAACGGTGAGGCAGATTTTTTAAAACTATATTGAGAAGAAAAGAAAGCATAGTAAAGGTACTGGCAACTGTCACTAAATGGTGATGGTAAAAAGGCTGATAAGCATGTGGAAGGGCAGAAGAGCTCAGTTTTTTTTGTTTTTTTAAAGAATATGAACTTGCATCAAGAAAAGACAATAAAATACTGTTTCAGACATTTTTCAGAGTGTTTGCTAAGGGAGGGTAGAGTTAAGCAACATTTACTATGGGTCAAAAACATTAAAATGGCAGAGTCAGATAAGTTCCTTCTGAAATCACTATCTCAGGAGACTTGTGGCATAATAATCTTTAATAAATCCTGGCATTGCAGAATTATTCCCCTAAATTTAATCTTCCTTAGCAGTTGTGATTCAGAATTCACTGGATGGGTGTATTTCTGGAAGAGGTCAGAAAGGGACCAGTGCCAATATTGATATTCTTCAACTTATTTGTAAATTATCTAAAAGTAAATGGTTGGTGGAGTGCCAATTAATGGCAAGGGCAGGATGGATACAGAGATCTGGAAAACTGGGCTTACTTAAATATAGTACATTTGATCTACCTGCAAAGTCACATAAGGAAAGTAAGGACTGTAAGTCAGACTTTGAGAATTGTATTCCAGAAGCTGTGGCTCTGAAAAGAAATCCAGGCACAACCCATTGAACACCAGCTCCCAGGCTGATCCTGAGAATTAAAAGGGTAACTTGATCTGCAGATACATAAACAAGGGTGTAGCAAATAGGAAACAGGGCGGTGACTTTACTTTTGCATATACTGTTAGTGGAACCATAACTGGATCACTGCATGTTGCAAAACAGGAGAGTTGCAGAAGAGTCACAAAATTATTCAAGGGCTGGTGAGAGACATAAACAGCTCAATCTGTTTATCTTGAGGAAAAGCCCATGAGAATGGCTGTATTACACTGTGTAAATACTCCGTGGAGTTAAAGTATTAGGTACCAAAGATCTATTTATTATAGCAGAGAAAGGCATAATGGGAATCAACAGCTAAAAATTATAGCCAGAACTAAAATGAACAGTTAGATACAATTTGTAACAGTGAAATGATTAACAGTTAGAAAGGATAATGGATGAGCCTGCTGTCTCTTGGTATCTTAACATAATGCGGAATGTCTTCCTGGGAATTGTGTTTCAGTCAAATGCAAATACAAGTTGATAGTCCCAGACATGTGTAACTGACTTCAGTTTAATGGGCAGTGGTGTGTAGGAGTCCAGATTCCTGGTATGCCTGGCCATAAACTTGATGACAGCTGTGGAGGGTGGTGTTCAGCTTGGACTTCTTCATTGTCAGTGACAGTAATACAAAGGTGACAGTGGGTTCCTGAGACAGTGACTCTAAGTGCAAGTCAGCTCATTTCAGCTAGCTTTGCTTTCTGAACTATGATACATGAGAGCTCAAAAGAGGCACAAGGAGATTCCTGGCTTACTGCTGTCCACTGTGGATCTTTATTGCTGGCAGAGATTTTATAGCATCATTCTAAAAGGGTATACAGTGGCAGGGTGAATCAGTGAGTCCTGTCTACTTGCTGTTTCAAGATGAAGGTAGGGGAGAAGTGCCTAGACAGAAGACCATTTCAGCTCCTTTACCATTTGACTGCGGAGGAAATGATAGCCACTTGGATTCTTGCTTTGTTTCTTCATCTGAAAGTGCAGTGGTTTGGGAGCATTCTTTACACAGCATTACAGACAAAGGGATTTGTGGCCATTTTTTTGGCTGAAAACTATGAGCACTGGCTTTTCTGTAAGCTTGCTGAACAGTAGCCGCGGTTAGAACACTAACCTCCTGTCATCTAAGGTTCATTAGCACAGTCTTTATCGGTTTAGCAAAAGCTGGTGCCTAATGGGTCCTTGAAGATGGAGGGGTTGCATTTCTAAGTGGGAGATGGTTTCTGTGGCTGCTCTCAAGGGCCATTTTGGTAGCCCCATCACGGCTGTCCCAAAAGTCAGGGTGCAGGAAGGAAGAAGGCCAGAAGGCACGACCCTGCTTTATCTCCATACATTAACACAGCTAATTAACTCGCTTTCGATCCCCCTCCCCCCTCCCTTCAAGGCGATTAATCCCCTATCAGCCTCGGTCTCCAGCCATTTGAAGAGTCTGTGTCTGCAGAGGTATTTACAGCCCCCAGCCAGCCAGCAGAGGCAAGGGCCCGTTATCAGGGCTCTAAGACAAATGGCTGCCTATCTCCCCAGTGGCCTTGCAAAATCCAGCGAAGTGCTATGCTGTGCTGGCCACCTACTTTCACCCAGCCTCCCTTCTCCACTAACATTTCACAGATGTGACCTGAGCCCTCCCCTTTCATTGCTTAACAATAAGCAGCACCTCCCTAGCCCTGTGAAAGCGGAGAGCAAGAGCACTTTACTCCTTAGCCTGCCAAGAGCCACACGGGGACAAGGCTTTTCAAGCTGTCTCACTGAAATCCAAACTAAAAGGTTCATAATAAATGAGAGGGCAGTGCTTCATGTTTGCAAGGGTAAGAAGAAGTAGCCAAATGTAGACTGAAATACCTAGCATGGCTCACAGCTATTCTCATTCCTCGTGAGGAGATGTGATCCGTAGGCTTGTGTGAAACTGTGCTACAGAATGCTGTGGATTTACCTGATGTTAATACAAGTAGTTTTGACAAACAAACACAGTGTTAAAGAAGGGAGAAATCAGATGAGTGTGCATCAGAACAGTAGGATTTCTGATTTGAAAATCGAACCCAGTTGCTGGCCCAGTGGGTTGTTAGTATAAGCATTGGTACCTGAATTTCTCTGTTTAAAACTGAAGTCGGCCATCCCTAGAAATAATTCCAGGATGGCTCTAGCTACTTCCTTCCAGCAGGGCGCACTATGGTGCCAGCATTGTCAGTGCAGAGCACAGAAAAGGAAACCACAGAAAAGTAAAATGAGAAAGAAAAGCACCAAGAGCAGCATCAAATAGAGGAAAAAGTATGACCTGAGTTTCCAGACTCTGTGTGGCATACTGGCCTCCTGAACTGTAGGTACAGAGAAGATACTCTCTCCCTTTGAAGCTTAGGCAATTTCTGGAATGCTCACTAGGCTTTTCAATAGCTTTTTCTGCATCCTTAGAGATCACATGCATGCAAATGGACATGCACAATTTATAAGCATGTCCCCGACATTCTTCAAAAGTAGGGTCACTCTTCATTTTTGCTAGTGATGTGTAGAGGCTGTCAAGGCCATTCCTGCAGTGACTCAAGAAAGTTGCCTGGGAGCAAGACGATGCTGTCCCTCTTACAAGCTGGGTGCTGCCAGCTCAGGAGTTCAAGATCAGACTGGAACCTCTCACGTGGCAGCACAGCAGGAGGACTCCTGGGCCAGCTAGTATTAGAGCTTTTGACTGGCTGATCATGGTCTGCCTTGATTACTGGAAAGGAGCCTGTTTGACTTGGGCTTTGTGCCTATGGGTAATAAAGCGATGCATTCACTGCTTTCGGATCCTAGGTCTGTATCACCTCAGGGTCTTGTTTAGTCAGACCTTGGATGAGTTTATACTGGAACAGGGCTACCTATCAGCTGAGAGCTGTGGTGGAGTCCTTCACCTTCCTGACTGCTGTAGGGAAAGAATGAGTTCAGAAGCAGAGTCTTCGTAGCAGCTTTCCAGGGATTGTATTTAGAGGGTTTTTTCTCCTCCGTGAAAGAAATTAAGACTGAACCTGTCTCCATATCAGCTCCTAGTTCCTTGGATATAAAAAGGAGATGAACTTCTTGCTAAAATGATGGGGAATACTGGTAAAGCCTTATAGAACCAGAAACTGCACATTTATCACCACATCAGTCAGCCGTGGCCCCCCTTTTTCTCTAGAGAATGATGAAAAATTATTTGTGGGGGAAATCCTAGGACAGTTTGTGTCTCACTGAAGTCAGAACAAGGTCAGCTTTTGCTAGGAGTGATCTATTTCTGAAGGGGCTCCAGTGAGTGGCAGCTCCTGCCTGTGCAGTTGTTGACATTGGTGCCAGCCCTGCATATAGCTTTGCTTTGCTTTTTGCTGCCCCTTTGGCCACAGAGATTTTGAAGAGAGGAAGCCATTTGGCATTATCTTGTTTTACTGTACACAAATATCATATGGATTGAAATTCTGCATGCTGAAGGGCTGTGTGGCAGGGTGTAAAGGGAAAAGGACAAGGGACAATTCACCTACAGATGTATTTGTACAGCAGTTACACTGAGTGGAATAGCTAGGCCATCGCAGGCATTAAAAGATCCTTAGCCATCTTTAGTGTTCAGAATTAGCTTGAATATCAACACTGCAGTGTGCTGTGTGGATATGCTCACTGTGACAGTATTCTCAGAAACTGGTAAACTCTTCGGGTAATTTGGTCCAGAATTCGTATCTAGTTTAGTACAAAAACATCAACAGTTTATAATCCGTGCCATCTGTTCCTCATCCCAAACCCTTTTAACTAGCCTTGCTAATTTCATGATGAGGTAAGAAGTACAACTGGGGGACTGTCAGAGCTTGTGGCCTTGCCCCTCCTGCAGGAGAGCAAATTGGATGTGCTCTGAGCATTTGGTGAGTTTTGAATCCCGGCATCGACTCCTTTGTGTTTTCTCAGAATTCAGAGATCAATGTGAGGTTCTTTGCCCCTAATCCAGCCCCTGTTCATCATTATCACCTCCTCAAAGTGGCCAGTGCTTTGTTACCAGGAGAGGAAAAATCTTACAAGGTGGCCATAATCTCCTCTGAGAGTCAGACAGATATTCTCCCGTGGGTAAGAAAGTGACAGTGACCAAAAGCTCTAGGGGAAGCAGGCTAGAACAAAGCTCCCCATTGCATCCTTTCATCAAACTGTTAATCTTTCTTTCAAAGACATCACATTTGTTTGGTGACAAAAGCCCCAAAGAAGCTGAATTGAGCCTGAAATCCTGTAGCAAGATTTAGAGGAAGCGTCTTTCATTCAGAGCAGGGAGGGGCGAGAGACTCCTTTTTCTTCCTACCAACCAATGGGCTCAGAGAAGCCCACGAAGGTGACGGATTAATGCAGGGGCTCCCCAGGTAGATGCTACGTGACTCCTGGCACGCTCCTAAAACGTTTCCACAGCGACCAGCTGAACAAGAAATATGGAGTGTGATGAGATCTAGCATAAACTTGTGCTTTGGAAGGAGGTGATTTGCCACTCTGAGAGATTTCTAAATTTGCTACAGAAAACCCAAAATACAATGATCAGTATTGTAGTTATCAGAATACAAATAGCATGGATTTTAATCAGTTTTTCCTACTCCTTGTAAGTTTTGATTGCTTATTGTCTTGCTGTTTTCTCTAGTGCACAGCCCTATTCCAAGTCTTTATTCTGATGCTTTCTGCACAGGCTGCATCTTTTTCTTAATTATGATCTTTTGTTTTGTTTTATCAGGTGGCTTTAGGACTAAAGGGCAAACTAACAGAGCTATAAGGAAGGCTCTAATTTGGTGTGTATTACTTCAGTGCTAGCTTTTTCAGTCCTTCCCATCCTCTGCTACTCATTTGTATTTGTGTATTGTCCCTTCTTTTGTGTTGGCACTGCTGGCTGTGCAGTCATATTCCAGCTGGAAAAATAATGTTATTTCTGTCTAGTGTATTTTTCAGCCAGATCATTTCCCCGACCTGACTCACTGAGCAGTAAATAAACATTTTTATGGTCTTTATGATGGAAGAATGATGAGGGCGGGAATAAGGGTTTGAGGGCAGATGCTGCTTCAATTGGATTAAGCAGCACTGTTGTCAGATGTCTAAGTATGGCCTGAATTTCATTTTTACTTGGAGGTACCTGAATACTGGACATCTTGGACAGCACTGCAATCCCTGAGTCTTCCTTGTCAGAAGGAAACAGGTTCTTCATGTGTAAATGAAAGGTCTGGGGCTGTTGAAATAATTTCTACTGCAGAGCCATTCCCAGTGGGAGAGGATAATGGAAGGAAAAGCCTCTAAAGTATGATCATTTTACTTTGAGGTTTGGGCATGGTGGTATTTGTGTGTCAAGGACATGGCAGGCATTAGGACCATGCAAGAGCCACTTGGCAGCATCTGACTGTAAGCTGTGCTTTCCTGGCTCTGGAGGCTTTTAAAAATAGTACTGAACCTGCAACCAGTCTGTGTTTTTATTTAATTATTATTAAATAGTTATACGGGGAATTGGAAATATTGACAGCAGTGTTAACATATGGGGTGCAGGTGGTGTGTCAAGCAAATGGAAGAGATTTAGTTTGCAGCCAGTAAGTGGCACGAAGGAGTTTGGGCCCCACATAGGAGTGTTTGGATGTGTCCTTATGGCTGGTAGGCTGTGCGTGAAATGTCCGTGTGGCACAATTTATTGAGAGCCAAAGCACGGTGACCTTTCCTTACAGCTGCTCTGGTTTGCAATTTGTCTTTGTTCCCTACAGACAGCAAATTAGAAGTAGGAAGCTCTTCCCAGTGCAGGATTTTCTGCTGGAGGGAAATGGAAGCTAAATCCCATGGGTATAGTGAGGCTTTGTCAGCTCTAAGTGCTTGGGGTCACGCAGCCAAGCAGTGGTGCTTTTGCAGAGAGAAATGGTTATGTTGCTCCTCTCTCAGTGTTATTATTTGTCCTGTAACTCCATACTTGATGCTCACTCAGGACTCACTGCAGCAATATATGTTGTAATCTGCTCTTGTGGCAGCATATTGTGTTAATGGTAAGTGCAACCACGCTGTAGCTGCTTTTCCCTTGAGACATTTCCTCCTTTGAAGAGGAATTGATAATGTCACTTTTATGACCCTCTGTGAGCTTTTGCGACATGGAGCCTCTCTATCAGGCTGTCTAGCTCTTAAAGCTGCTTCTTCTCAAGCTTGCACTGAAATGAGGCATTGCTGAATCACCTCCAAAGCAGCAGTGCTATGAGAGGTCATACTGAAAGTGGACCAGTTAGAGCAGGAAAGTTCTTCTGCAAACAGCCCTCTTAAAAGGGTTTTGTTTAAAAGCTCATGTCTCACGCACCCTATTGCTTCTGTGGATTACAAGATTCAGCCCATAGCTGAGGCAGACATGGGGGATGAGACAGGGATTTCTACTGGCGACTGGAAAGGAAGAAGAAGCTGAGAAGGAGGTTGACGTTTGAAATTCAGCCCTGGTGTTCTGGCAGCTGTTGAAGGGCCATAAAAAAGGCAGTGGTTTAACACTGGGTGAGCATCAGGATCTTCAAAGCACTTTCTTGTTTGGGAAAGATGTAAGGAACTCCTCAGAATTCCTGCCTGTGTTTGGAGGGGTGGAGGCTGCAGCCTGATCCAAAGAGGGAATAGGAAGCTCCAGATCTTCATCCAGCGGATACTTTTCCCATGCTCTTTCCTCCCACACAGCAGCTCCCTCCCTTCCCTTCTGGAGCAGGAACAGCAATAGTTTCAGCACAGACAGTGCTTGGCTTTCTTAAGTTTGCTGGGTGCAGCTTAAATACTAACCTGCTCTTTTAAAAAAATGTATTTTGAAGATTGGGAACCTCACCAGAGCAGTGTTACTGGTAGGAATCTCTAGTGTGAGAACAATGACCAGTTCCCTGCACCTCAGCAAGCTTTACATGGTGAGTGAAGTTAACTCTGCTGCCTGATTTAGAGACAGCACTCACAGAGATGCAAGTTAAAATCAGTACTTCAGGAAATCCAGCCTTTACTTGCTGTCTTCTAGTTCTAGTTGAATTCCCTCCAATGCAAATAATAATGCTTTTAAATTTCTTTTTCTTGACAATTGTTATCTAGGAATCTTGATGTACCTTACAGACCAATGCTTTGAGCTTCTCAGTCTCTCAGTAAGAGACATATTGTCTGACACAGGGACTGCCATGGCATATCCTCAGCCAGTGACAGAAAGGATTTGGACCCAGCAGCCCACTTCTACATTTTTATAGTTAATACAGACCTACAGCTACCAATGCAATGGTTTACCCCAAGAACCAGCTGTAATAGTAGGGAAGTTAAAAAAACAAGAAAGCAAAAGAAAAAAAAAGGATGAAAGAAGTATTTGGTTTTCATAGTTCTCATTCCTTTTTATATTGTATTATTAAATTCATTTCTAAGACTTTCTTTTGTGGAAGGTGGCATATTCATTTTATTATTGCATACTGTTCATTAGTTACTGATGAAAGTACTTTTAGAGTGATTTATGACATCAATATTTCAAACTCCTACAAGAAAGGTGGGTCTAAAAGAGCATCTTGTTTGAATATTGTGAGATTTGAGCTGTGATGGAATACAATTGTCTTGTTTCTTTCCAAGAGAACAACTTTCTCCATGTCTTATAAGTTCAAATTTTGTTTTATGCACAATTCCGCAAATACTGCTGATGTGGTGAGGTATGGGGGAAAAAAGTACTGAGATAACAGGTTCTAATTTCTTCCCTTAATGAAAATGTCCAAAGAACCCATATAGGTTCCAGAACTTTAATGCAATCTCTTCTAAGATACACTAGCATTGTGTATCAAATGCAGTTTCTGAATGGATTTTGTGTGTTGCAGAAGTCTGGTCTGGAAAAGTATATTGAATAAATCACCTCTGATGACTAGGTTAGAAAAATGTCCACAGTGATCCAGTTAGTAAAAGGTGGAAGGTGGCACTGCTGCTACTCTTTGGCTCTGCAGAATAAAGAGCAGCTCTAGGATTAAACATCATTGTGGCTGAAAACAGGATGCCAGTGAAAATGACATTACGGTTCCAGATAGCTTCTTGTAATTTTTTCCTGTTCTCAGCCTAAGTTGTGCTGGTCCAGATGGGGTTGCCCTTACGTAACCTGCTTGTTTTTGTTCAGGCCCCCATTTCACAGGAAGGCTGATGCAGCATCAGCAAAATTCTACTGTCCGTATTTGTGTAGCACTACATGCACAATGAAGGGTCAGAGAAGAACTGGAAAGTATAAAAAAATATTCCCCAAAGGTCTCACATTTATGAAATGACAAATTTGAGTCCTTTGAGGGTTTGCATCTTGGACAGACAGTAGGGAAATGTAGAAGCTGCACATCACAGTGATGTAGCATGAAAGTGAATGGAGCCATCTTCGATTATATCTGCCCATTTCTGCCAGGTGTGAAGGTGCATGGAAGTTCCTTTGATCAGCACAGTTAACTGCTGATGAATAGTCTCCTGAGATTGATAAGCCTGTGTGTCACTGAGTAAATGTTCTGAGATCATGGATCCCTGTACTTTACTGCTCCAGAGCACAGATACGGGGATTTAATGATGTTGAACTCGATTTACACTACCTCCTCTGTGAATTTGTCCAACAAAAAGCCATCTGAATCCAGATATAGCTCCTAAGAGTATTAAAATCCCTGCTTTCCCTCTTACCTTCCCACTTGTCATGCTCCAGGCATTTCTTTTTGTTCTGTGTAAACTATCTGGGGCAGAGGGTTCATCTGTGTAGGTGAAGATATATAAACAAGCTATCACATGTACCTAGGTTGTTAGATGCTTCCAGTGTGTTGAAAGGCATTACCAAATTAGATAATCCCTAAAAGTTTTCACCAGCCAGCAAGGCAGGGCACAGTCCTAATCTTGACAGACTTGCTTTGCAGAGAACTGGTCCTAAATCAAAGACAATGAGAATTCCTCATTGCATTATCTTTTTGTGAGAGAAACTTTCCAAAAGTTTACGGTGTGTCATCATCCCCTTCCCCACAAACCAGTGTGTAAAGCTGCAGCAAGAACCACCAGTATTTGGAGGAAGGACTTGTAGTTCATTTCTGCAAATTCAAGCTGAAGAACCATGCACTTGGAGCAGTCATTCAAAGGAGAAATTGAGAAAGTTATCGGTCATTATTACATTCAGACTTATTTGCTTGCTAGTTGCTGCTCAACACTTCTATGCATAGTCATGCTACTGCCACTTGCTGAATGCTGAAAACTTGCAGAGACAAAGTTCAAGAAACTGAAAGCTTGTCCTTTGACAGCAGATGGCTGTAGAGCTTCAGTCACTGATGATCTGCCTTTTGGTGAAATGTTCCTCATCTGGGTTTCCATACTGTCCAAGTGGAGAAGGTTCTTAAGAACATGCATGTTTTGTAAGAGACCCCCTCAGTCTGTATTTGTGTTCCCAGTGGCTGAACCATAATAGGTGTTTTTACTCCAGGTATGAAAAAGATCGGGTCCAGTTTGTGTCCATATGAGCAGCACTTGAGAGACTGAATGGGAGACTGGGGTTGCCTTGTATGTGAAGCCACTGCTTGTGAAGACATTAGCTCATGTTTTATCTAAGACTTGTGTAAAGCATGTCACAGTGCAAGGAAGGTGAAAAGATGGCACACCCACCTGTATTGACCGTTCCATATTAAGGAGTGCTCTGCTTTATGGCAACCCCAGTTGTTTGTCTTTAGTGGAAATGTGGAGGAGAGTGAGTCAGAAGTAAGTCCTCCAAAGCAGAGATCTCCCAAATCAAAAGACTGTGAATGTTTCTTTTTCACTTCTGTCCAGCAACTCGAGTCAGTCTGTCAGAAAGGAGGTAGGTATTCTTGCTGCTGAGTTCCACATTTGCACATGACTGAAGAGGGTACTTTTAAAGGTAACAAATCAGAGATGACACAGGACTTGACAGAGGAAACAAAGGTATCCAAGAAACTTTTGAAAAGTACAGAAATACAGTGAAGAGTTAGGTAAAAGTAAAAGGTGAGCAGCACAACTCACACGACCTGCTTTTACAGGGTTTTGAACTGTACTGTTCCTTTCTGATTCTGCAGCCACCACATAGATGTTTTCCCTCAACTTTCCTTCTTCCCTCAACTACTGTAGTTTGTCAGGAACTGCACAAGACAACATGTACTGTGAGGGAGCACACGAGAGCCCAAAGCTACACAAAGATGGATTGCCCAGCTAGCTGCTGCCTTGTGGCTGCCAGGCAGGCCTACAGCCTGTGCTTCCTTGCAGGTGCTGGCAGACCAAAGCTCCAGGAGCTGCAGTCAACCCTTGGGCCACATCCCGGGGTGACCTGCTGTACGAACCTGCAGTGTTAAAGCCCTTCAGCCCTTTGTCGGATGTGACTAAAATTGGCCAAGAGTCACAAGTGAGTGGGAGGGGGAGAACTGGCAGCTGACAGCAATCACAGAAGCCCTTCCCCAGGCTAACCATGACATGAGTAAGCATGAATCATAGCATAAATTGATGAGCCTAAAATTAATGAGCCTAAAATTATCTACAAAGATGAATACGGCCTAAATGGTCCAGCACATTATGGGCTTTCTGCTTACTCTGGAATTGGCAGATTTTGGCTTTGGATGCAGATAGGCTGATAGCTTGACTCTAGGCCAGTGGTAGCCTGACAGTTCCAACTGCATTTTTTTTTTTTTAATTTGGGCCTGCTCCTTTTTCTTTTAGATGGAGATTCAGCAGGAACCTTCTTCCCCACATTGTAGCCTCTAGGCATTACTGATTTGGTGCTGAAGCTCATATTTTCTTCTCCTGGCAGCTCCTTGCCCTCCGGCATTGAATCCAAGCTGATGCTTCAGCCGCCTCCCTCTGGCACAGTTCCCAAGCTGTCGTGTCAGATGCAAAATAAATACTCAGTGGCTCTGAGCTCCTTGCATCCAGAAGAAACTGCGTTTTCACACTGGCTCTGAAGCTCCTCTGCGGAGCCAAAGCAAAATTAATGTGGAAACTAATCCCTTTGCCCCTACCACGCACATTCTCTTCAATGGTGGAGCCAAGAAAGACTGAAAAGAATTAGCCTTTTCCATAAATTTCTCAGATAGGAAATACCCTACTTTTCATTTTCTCATTTTTTTCCAGTTGCTGCATCATACAAACCAGTCTTCCCTGAAGGAGGAAAGCACCTTCTTCCTCTTCCCACTACTAATGTTAGAAGTTTATTTTAAGGACAAATTTTGTACCTATGCAGGATTGCTATAGCTCATCTTGGCTCTGCATAGCCATAAGCCACACCAAGTAGGTGGCAGAGCTTGTTGGAGTAACTGCTGCCCACTCAGAAGCAGCCAAGAATAGCTGCAGCCTCTCCTGGGGATCAACTGTGCAAGTCTGGAGCTCGAGGGTCCCTTCCTGTGACGCATGTGACATTACCACCATAGCCATGGGAACATGCTACTATGTGAACCCAGACACAGACATCTGGAAACTAGGGCAGCCTGCAGTGCTGAACTGACAAAAGGAAAAAAGGGCATTGAGGTTTATGTTCTCCCCGAATTCCCTCTTTTCAGGTGTCACAAACTCCAGTGCAGCCTTGCACAGTGTAAACTGGTCAGGCAGAGCCCATGGCAGCCCTTCTCTCAGCTTAGGACACGTTGCTGCAGGAATGCTGCCTCTTTCTCTTTTCCAGTGATTCACTTGCACATCTTCTTGCACAGGCTCCTGGAGTATCCAGCTGGAGAAGGGAGGCACTGTGGTGGTGCTGCGGAGCCTGCTGTGGCTGGGACTGACATTCTACCACGTCCCAATGACCAAGCAATTCGGCTATGTCTACTTTGGCACTGGTGAGAAGAACCTTGATCTGCCCTTCATGCTGTGACTCTTCTGTCTGGGACAAGGACTCAAGAACTAGAAAAGATTTAGATTTTATATGTAGCTTTTTGTTTACTGCTTGTTCTAATAAAAATGTGAAACCTCTGCACTTTGAGCAGAATTCTTTTGTGCCTGGACTCTGGCCCTGATTCTTTTCCTAGGACTTCATTGTATACAATCCTCCCTCAACTCCAGATTGAATTCAGAGAATCATAGAATATTCTGAATTGGAAAGGACCCACGAGGACCACTGAGTCTAGTTCTTAAGTGAATGGCCCATATGGGGATGGAACACAACCTTGGCATTATTAACACCAAGCTCTCCCTGTAATGTGTCACTGCAGATCCTTTAGATAGTAACAAATGGCATTTTCTTCCCTGACAGGCAAGCTCTGTATCAGAAATCAAACCTAGGCCATCTGTCTGATTACAAAAGCACCTTGCTTACACAAGAACTAATTTGGAGACATGAATCAGTACCTGCTGTCACCCATGAATGACAAAAGCAGAGTTGGAATCAAAGTAGAAAGCTGTTGTATACTGTAAGAGATCTGTACTAAACCCTGAACTCTAGAAAGGCATATTGAAGAGAGTATTTTGCTTTTCAGATGCTAGATTTCACCACAATTAGAGGGGTTTTTCCACCTCATGTCACTAAATTGTAGGGAAAAAAATAGCTGTGGGCATCATCTGGTCTTGAAAAACGTGCTTATTTAGGTTCATGTCAAGATAGTGGTTTAATCCAGTGACTTTTCCATTAGCAAAGCTCACTGAGTAGAGCTTCCTGGGCTAGAAGACATAGTAACTTCTGTATGTATGAGAATTAAGAAAATATTTCCCTTTCTGAAGGGCTGTAGCTTTCAAAGCTTTATAAAACAGAGATAGTCAGCCAGAGATTTTATCTCAGTATAGTTAACGAAGTCTTGGCTCTGTCTCCCAAAGCAAAAGGTCTTGGCCAGCTCAAGGGGCTGAATCTAAGGCTTTCATTTCACAAAATAAGGCTAAAAAGAACCATTTAAATCTATTTTGATTTCTTGGATAATACAGGTTTATCTTTACCTTTTGTTCCTGTCCATACTGATAGGTATTAGCAGATGATTCTGATAAAAGCAATACAAGGTTAAGTGGCATAGTAGTACATAAAAATTCTGTATTGATTTGTAGCCCCCAGATAAATACCAAAGAAATGGAGCCAAAACAATAATGACCATGATAAATTTAATGAGCCTTTCATACCAGGCCCATAATTAGCAGTGGTCAGTAGGTGGAACATCCATACGTGTACTAGACAGGCAGAAAAATGGTGCCACCTTTTAGTTAAGGGATGGATAATCTGCTCCAAAGTATCCCAGGAAGCAACACATGGAAGATTTATGAAAAATTTATTTACTGGGGAAAAAAAACAGGCCAGGTCATCAAGGATGCCAACCTTGTGTATTTGCCAGATTCAGGAGTGAAGCACAGGCTAGGAATTCTTAAGGGAACATGTAACACACACACCTCTTTCCCACTGCCACAGGTGTTCTGCTGCAAATTAAGGATAGTACAGATGCCAATAATAAAAAAAATTCAGTAGTCATTAACAATTTCTGTTACTGCCGAGAAAATACAGTGCTGCAGAGAAATTTTTCTTCCATCTGTGTCACATGTACAAAAGCCCAAAGGAGGCAAATAAGAGTTGAAACACAAGTTAATGGAGAAACACCACTCACTGTTAGAAAAAGAAGGAAACATCCTTTTCCAAATCCATTTGTGGAACATAAAGAAACAAAAGCCTTCAGATCCTTTCTGGCTTTGAGGTAGAAGTCGTTGCCCCTTGCTTTCGTCAAATCATCCTGCACACTGAACTTTGCTTTGATGGCTCTTGTATTCTCCCAGAGGAAGAGATCACAGCTGGACACAATATAGAGTACTATGGACAATTTTGGAATAAGAAAATCAGAGATATTGACAAACTTGAAAAAACCCCACCAGCAGAACAGTGGAAAACGTGCCTACTGACTATGCCAGTTTTGGCCACTAGTGGTTTAAACAGAGAGGCTTTTGTGTATATTTGACATTATCCTTCAGCAAAGGGTGTCCGACTGGGAAGGGCTTTTTGCACCACTTAGGGCCCCTCTTCCAAATGGGCTTTGCAGCTCTGATGGACAAGCGGGTCAGGTACCTGTCAAAACAATACAAACACATTTCAGTTTGAGACTGATCACTGAGAAAATGTTCCAACTGAAGCAGTAGCAAGGCACTATAGCCTTTGCCTCCCTAACATGCCTCTTTATTAAAGGAATAACCATGAGCACAGTTCCCTCAATTCAGAAGGGACCACTGGAAAGCAGTTTTTGTTTGTTTTGGAATTTCTAAGCTCATCTCTCTACTGAGCTCACTGGCAGCACCTGCTTGACTTCCAGTTTCACAAAACAAATCAGGTGTAGTCTCCAGGCTGCTGGCAAGTTGTCCACCTGCAGCTAAACAGGAGTGCCAAATCCCTTCATTGCAACTCAGTCCAAGACTGACTGCATCCAGCCTCTAAGGGAAGTGTTATTTCAACAGCTGGTCTCAATAAGGTAAACTAATTACAAAGGCTAAATTCTGTGAGAAAGCTTCTAAAAAGGAATTAATTTACATTGGGGGGATAATTGGTTATTACTTCTGCATGGAATGGGTTTCTGGCCTAGTCTTGTATTTTTATATGTCCAAATTTGCTCTAGTGTTTTCTGTACAATACTATTTCAGCTTGCTAGTGAACGAAGTCAGCACCTACAGTGTTAGAGGTATTAGAATGGAATTATCATCACAACTACAAATCTCTGTGAAGAGCAATGTCTGGCAAATATCCTCTGCTTTTTACCATTTGAAGTTTTAGACTTGGCTTTGCAAACAGGCAGGGGATTTCAGATCCAGAATCAGTTACTGGAAATCTTACTCTGTGGCTGGGTGGCCTGGAGTTTTGTTAGGCTTTAAATCTTTTGCTACCAGTAGAGAGGGGAATAGAGGTCCTTAGAGAAAGAGGAGTCTTTTCAGACAATAAAGATCCAAAGTAAAACCTTAGCATAATCTGCACAAACAATGCTCCAACAAATTAGAATTTGGAACAGACTGATAAACCTTGTCCAGCGATGTTTGCATGCCTCTGTTGAGTAATCCCATGGTCTTAATGTAACCTCAATCAGTCATCCTCCCAACAAAATGCTTTGTTACCTTTTATTTGCATCGTACAAACTTGAGATATTAAGAACTTTGGACAGAGACCATGCAATACATTTGTTTGAAGGCATTTGGCACATTCCTGAGAACTACAAAGAAAGCTTGCTATGCCAGGCAGCTACAGACTGCATAACAGCAGCCCATTTAGCACTTTTCTTCCTCAGCACTCCCTACCAGCACAAACTGAAAAATGAATCACATGTGGAGCTTTCTGCCTCTGAAATCAAGCCGCTTTCAAAATGCTTTGCTTTTGCTTTGAGGCGTTTATGGTAGATAAAACACCTAGAAGCAACAACAGGAGGGGTCTGGGTGCCAACACGGAGCAAGATCCAGCCCCTTGTTCTCCTATGCGTGCATTAAACTCATTCCTTCTGACCTGCAATGCTATGCTAGTGCATTAGTGGAATCCCTTACGTAACAGCATCAGGACAGGAAGTAGGAGAGACTTTCCTGTCTCTAATTTCACATGCAAGGGGAGTTTAGAGAGAGCAAACGCAGGTCCCCAGTTTGGAATCTGGTGAAGGACCATGGCAAGGCAGCTCCTTTGGGAGAAGCTGTAGGGGTATTAGATGGGCACATGGGCTAGGTCCTCCTTTTCATATTTCCCTTGCTGCAAGGGGAGTGCCATAGCACAAGTTTTGGTATTGCAAGATTACATTTACAGCAAAGGAAGAAAAAAAAAATCCCAAATTGTTTTAATGCATCAATGTGCCAAGTGCAATTCTGGTCACGTGTCCACACGATTACGGGAAAGTTCTCCTGTGATAATAAATGATCTCACTGGGAGAGAAGTGAATGTGTGAATGTGAGATACACATCAATGCTGTATGCAGGTTTAGACAGACAGTGGCTTTTTAAGAAATCCCTCTGTTTCTGTGTGGGGGCTGGAAGTGCACACCCCAATTCTGCATAGGAAGGAGGATTTAGTAATGGCCTGATTTTAAAGCTTTTGTTATTTCTCTTTTGAGCAGGTCTAATCCAGCCCTCTGGTCCAGGCTTTTGGCTTCCTTTGGGGACTGCAGGCTGGGGCTTTTCATTGTTAGCTGAAACAGACATTTGGACGCTTTCCCTTCCTGGAGCACATTTGCTTTTAGGGCTTTTAATACTTGCTTTGTCCCAAACTCAAACTTGTCCTATTTTGTTTGCTGCCTCTTTTTTTTTTTTTTACCTTGATTCAGCAGTGCAAAAGCTTGATGCCTGGGAGCAGTCAGTCTACAAAGTTCCTTCTCCTCATTGACTAACTCCATTTCCTACTGATTCACAGACTTGGGGTTTTTTTCTGTGAGTAAAAACAATCCACAAAACTCACATAGGAGAGCTTCAAGCCCAGCACACAGGAGTTTTCTGCAAACTCTGCCATCCATGTAAGGTAGTGCACACCCTTTACTAGCCAAGTCTCCCAACTTGTCATTGTATCCAACAAGGTTTGTCTCGGGGAGTTTTTATAATCACCTATAAACACACACTGGCAGACAGTCTGAATTTTCTCAAGCAACTGAAGGTTGTCAAGACAGACCTTCCACATGGATGCCCAGTATGGCTGGTCCCCAGTATCCTAACCTGTTACCTCAATGTGCAGAGCTCCCACTGTAGGCAAAGGGGGACAAAACTGCCATTCATGGGAACTGGTGACACACCTTGGGGCTCTGCTTAGCCCCTTGAGTATGGTAGGGTCCTGAGCAAGAACAAGAATTGCTAGACTCCAACTGCACAAATGAGTAGTTTGGATAAAGTGTGACAGGAACCCTGGTGGGATTTCCCTGATGGGAAAGGGCAAGATATAAGCAGGATGGAAACAACTACAGTTAGTTCACCTGTAGTCATTGTAATAGCCTAAAATCTCTCTGCTGGTTCCCAGTAGCATGCCAAGTCTGTTTTCATGGATTCTATTCAGTGGGCAGGCCTTCCCACTTGGAGGCTGCCACTGTAGACCTAGGAGTAGGCACAGGGCTTCTACATGCAGGGTAAGGGAAATGTGGCAACCTCAGGCCTGTACATAGCTCAAGCAAAGGCCATGTTGGTACAGTTCGAGTCTGAACTTCTGAACCCTCACTGAATTTTTTCAGTATGGCTTTTTTTTGGATTAAGAGCAGAAGGCAGAGGGCTACAGACTGCAGGAAGCACTCGATCAAAGTTCTGGCAAGACTGCCTCCTCCCTGCCACATCCTTCCCATGACACCTCTTGGCTTTGCTCACCTGCAGCCGCTCTGGCTCTTTGCTTTTGAATACACATGCTATGCACAACACAGTTCCCATGCAGATGAGAGGAACCACATACTGCTGGAGTGAAATGCTGATTGTAGTGAAACCAGATTCTGCTCCCAGGGATGAGAGGTGTCCACAGAGCCTGAGAACTTTGTAATTCATGAGGAATTTGTATGGAGCCTGCCTCTTTCTTAACACAGAGAAACTCCTCCAGTTCAGGTGATGGAGGAGGGATTGACTTGGATACTATCTGTGCCAAGTTATGCTCTTGCAGTAGGAAGCTGGAAATGGAGTGGCAGCTGAGCACTCAAAATCAAGTACTCCATAATCTTACAGCACCTCTTGCTGACAGACCCCAGAGTCAGGGAACCCGTGACATCCCCTAGTCCTTTTGGAAAGGGAACAACTTCCCAGTGCTGTGCTTTAACCAATACTTTGGATCTGCCAGAAGAACATGAGTGCTATATTCACATTAAGAGAGCATTTAGATGCTGGCTGGAATTCAGGGACTATTCTGCATAGAGTGTTAGTACACATTTTCCATGCAAAAACCTCCATGCTGAAAACTGCTGAGCTATTCAGGTTTCCATTACTGAAAGGAAGAAGTTTTTGACCTACAGCTGAGCTTGACTGTTTCCCAAAAGGTTCTAGTGTGTGGTGGCCTGTACACACATGACTCTGGAGTATGGAAACAGTCTGTCACCCTACACAATGCTGGTGAAATTGCTTGAAACTTCCTCAGCCTCATGGGCTAGTGAAAATATTTTGTTGCTGCAACACTTAACTGGAACATGCCAGGCTGGAGCATGAACAGATGCAGAAATAACAGCAGGAAGTTTTGAATAGGAGAATATAGGCTGAGGATGAGGGAACAATCCTTGGCTGCAAGACAAATTTACTTGTGGAATGATCCCCTGGAAAGAGTGAAAGCCCCAAACTGGGCCAAATATGAGGAAAATGAACTGTAGGGAGTAATTCTGCATTGACAGGGTAAACTTCATTTGTTTTCTATGTCCAACTTCTGCAGACAAATGATACGTAAAAGAAGGTGAGGACAGGAGACTCAAGAGTTCAAGGATGATGTGAGTTACTCCCATGGCCATTTCTTCAAAAGAACCATGGCTAGTAAAGCAGTTAAGTGGTAACATTCATGAGCTATCGCTGTCAAAAACAAATCAGGCAGAAAGCAAAAAGGCAAAGAAGTAAAGTCCAAGAAATGAGAAATATCTCAGTCTCATCTGGACAGTGTCCCAACTGCAGGGGGCGGAAGAGGGAGATGTACAATGCTCCCCAGTTGAATTCTGACCACAAGGTATTCTTATACATCTCGTACCACCCCTAGGACCACAATGCTTAGCATTTCACTTCCATGTTACACCTTCTTCTGCAGTTCCCAGTCTCCTTCTCTGCGTCACATTACATGCTGGATGAATGTTCCATACCATGCTAGACAGTTGCATAACCAAGTACAAGGCAGGATCTGCAGGTCAGTAGTTCTCAAAGCATTCTGCTCTTCTTGAATTTCAGTAGTGGAAACAGGATAAGGAGATGGAGTAGGTAGAGGAAGGCCAGCTGCCAAATGACCCAGTGCAAAGCAGGGAAAACCTTATCTCTTTGCAGAGAAATCTGGGGCATGCAGAAGGGAATGTCCAAAGTTCGTACAACTGAGATAATAAAACCAGTTCAGAAAACAGAGCAGGAATTCTGCTTTTTGGGAAACATCATTGAATAAGCACCAGAAGAGCATCTTCTTGAGAGGCAGAAATGTTCTGGATGATAAATCCACACTTCACAACACTAAATCAATGGCATGTCAGCACCCCTGACCCTTGTTAAAACAAGACATTTTGCTGATAGTTCCATATGGTGGCATGATACCTTTTAATCCCAGCTAGGTGCTAGTTAGTGCATGCCAGACTCTTTGGATTTGACGCAGGCTCACTTTAATCAGGGTGACAGTGACATGAGCCAAACATTCTGGCCAAGACAGCAACTGCAGTAAAGCAATAGCTGAGGAGCAGCTTTTTTGGTGCTTTCAAAAGTATACATTAATGCAGCTCCTCAGTCCTTTATATACTTCCTTAGCACCTTTGTCCAGGAGCTATAGTTTCTCCTGTGTACATTGTACATTGTCTAAGGGACAAATCAGTTTTTCATCAGGCTCATTTGTCCCTCTTTTGGCAACAAATGAAGCTGCTCTCAAAAATACTGACAGAGCCTTGGAAGAAGCCTGGGCAAAGCAAGCACCAGCCAGAACTTTGCCAGACAGGAAAAAAATGAAAGGGATTGCGGGATTGCTCATCCAAATGAAGTAATCTGCCAGACTTCAGGCAGGGGCTGCTGCTCTGAGTCTACACGCAGTAAGTCAATGTTCAGGTCTATACCATGGCAGAGGCACTGGGCCTGGACTGCTGCTTCACATTGCACCACAATGAATCTCCTTCAGCCTCAGGTGGTGTGAGTGGAATCAGTCCCTAAGGCTATCTTAGGCTTTCATTGTGGTCCTGTCATTCTAGCAGCTGACTCTGTAGTCTGATGTCAAGAGCTCTACCATCAGCAAAACATTCTTCAGCTCAGTGTAAGATAGCAGGCAGTTCCCAGACACTAGGAATTCCCACAGAGTATGTGAGGTAACATCTGGAATAGACAGTGACTTCCCAGAAGCCCTTTGTTTACAAAAGTGAAACGTTTTTCCATTCAGAGTAAAGAGACAGACAACAGATTGTTACATTACCTGCATTTCTGTCTTGGAAAAACTTTAACAAGGGGCCCAAGCATAATATTAGGAGGCATCTCAGTTTCTCCCTGTTGACATTCCCAGCGCTATAGTAGCAATGCAGAAAGGCACTGCTACCCCTCATCTAAGCAGAGTGGTAAAGATGGCTAGAACAGACAATACAGAAGAAGACCTCAAAAAAGAGTTAAGGCTCAAAGACTTGGAAAACACATCACTTAACTGCATACTGTACTGCCTGCTACAATAGGCTCTTCTTAGTTCCTGTTGATTACTCTTTGAACTGGCACTTAAAAATCCAGCAGACATAAACTCAGTGAAGGAACATGCTAAGTCAGGTGAGTAGCCCTGATATTACATGTCTAGAGGATGACCCAGACATGTTCTGATGGCACTGAACAAGGCAGCTGGTTCCACTCTGAAGTCCAAGCCCAATTCTGCCCCTTTTCTTCCCTCTCAGCTCACTTACATTTGGCAGCACCACAGGCTGAGTGCTTCCTGAGTTCCTACAGAATTACAGGAAGCTTTGGAAACAAGTACAGAGGCAAAGACAAGGTAAGCTTGGACCAAACATTTATGTGGGAAACTTCTGATAAGAGCTCTGGCTTCATTCCCAAAATAAGTACCAGTTGAATGACTTCAGTCATTCAGCGTGTGGGTGCACTTCAGGCTAGAGGAAGGAAGCAATTTGTAACTCCTGCCTCATGTGGTGCCAGCTACTGCTCCAGAAAGCAATGAGGGAAGTACAGGTGGGGGTTTGCACATTCAGAACTCTTACAGAACGGCCAAGATTTCACAAGGCTCCAACATACGGAGCTTTCCCTTTCCAGCAGGCTGAGAAGACAGTATCATGAGGGACCAGGAGAGCACTCAAGTACTCCTGCACTTTATCCTAGCTCTTGTGACTCTTTTGTTCAATTTCAGCCCCACCACCAAAAGTTTCAATCCCATTTCTTGATCCTGTTCTCTTGTCTCCACCCAGACCCCAAAGTCTGCCTACTTCAATACTGTTCCATATCCTCAGCAAATAGCTCTGCTCTCTTTTTCTAGATTGTATTCACCATGCCTGCTACATTCCCTCTCTGGGAAGAGAAAAACAAGGGTGGTGTAGGGAGGGGCTAGCAATGCAATAATCTCCTCCAATTTAATTAACTCAGAAACGTAGCACACCTACTTGCATGTAGAATGTATCCGGAGGTATTCATTCTCTGTTCTCACTACAAGTCTATAGAACAATTTGTAAGAGTCAGGGCATCAGATCTGGAATCCTGGTGTGATTCCAGCAAGATACTGCATTTACCATTTCCAGTCTCAACCTGCAACGCAGGGTTGCAATGGGAATGCTAACAAGATAATGTGCTCCACCCCACAGCTGCCAGATAAGACACAAATACTAAAGAATCCCCAAGACTTGAAAGACACAAGGAAGAACTTATCACAGTTGAAGTATCTGATGGCTACAGGTCCGCATCAAATGTAGAATCCTCTAATTTGATCCTCACTGATACCCATTATGCAGCCTGCCAGCATTTCCAAGAGCCTCTCTCAATCCCCACTGCAGAATCAGACCTGAAATTCAGGAGTCTCCAGCTGTCCTCAGCCGTGCAGTCTAAGCTCTCCCAGCAACAGCCCCATGGCCTCTGGTAACCCCATGGTTTGCTAATGCGAGGTTCATACACCGCTCTGACATCCCCATGGAAACAGAGTGTGAGGTTATAAACAGGGGATTAGCACCTCCAAGTGCCCAGCACAGAGCAGGAGGCGGCTGCAGGCTTTCCCTTCGCCCACCAAAGGCCAGGGGCCATTCAGGCTGGGGAGGGGGAACAGACCCTGTTGCATAGGAAGGGCAGGTGGAGAGTGAATTGCTGACTGGAGGAAACTGGGATGGGGCAGAGGGTAGCAGGCCTGTGATGGGCCCCTGCTGGCTGCTCAGCCCCCCTCACTCCTGGGCACCCTCCTCCTGTCATGAGCTAAAAAGGGTAAGAGACTAGGGACTGCTCAGCCTGGAGAAGAGAAGGCTCAGGGGGGTCTTACCAATGTTCATCATAAGAGCCTAAAGGGAGGGTGTAAAGGAGACAGGGGTGGGCTCTTCCCAGTCACTGGTGCTCAATGACAGGATGAGGCAATGGCCCCAAACTGAAAAAAGAAATTGTGTCTGAATGTAAGAGAACACTGTCCTGTATGAAGCTGGTTCTCTGAAATAAGCTGCCTTCAGGAGAAACTGAAGATCTGTCCTTGGATATACTCAAAACCCGGCTGGACATAGTTCTGAGTAAGCTGCTCTAGGTGACTGCTTAAGCGGGGAGCTTGGACTGGACAACCTTCAGAGGCCTCTTCCAACCTCAGCTACTCTGTGGTGCTGTGACTCCTTCTGGGGCATCCTCCTGTGACTGCCTTACTGATTGTTAGTGATGAGGTGGTGAGCACAGCTGAGGAAGGGCAGGCAGACTCTAACGTGTGGCAGTTTTAATCTTGTGTGAATAAATGGTTTATATGAGATAGAACTTGTCCTTAAAAGACTGCCAAGAGAATATTGTGGCAGATCTTCTCCAAAATGTTCAGTTCTCTTTATGAACCCTGCTGCCTGAGGCATTTCTTACCCAGTTGGAAGGAACTGCTTTTCCCCTTCCAATTTATTATTGAAAAAGAGAAATGTGGAAAGACAAGACTATTCACCTGTTCAGCTTGGGTTTCTTGGGAATATGCCCTTCAGGAAGTGGAGGCCTGTGGTTTGGCAACAAACCTGAAATAGAAAAAGATGTGAGAATATTCTGCAGTGTCTCTTTGCTTCTACTGCATTCAGAAGTCACATTATACCTCATAAGCCAGGCAACCCAGGTCACTACTGGGGCAGCACAACAGAAGCTCAAGTACAGTAGAAAGGATATTTTATCTTTAGTCACTGCTGACCCTGCACCCAGAGAAGCTGGGAAGTTGTGCTGGGTATAGGGAGGAAATACACACCAAAGACACTGTCACTTGGGCTCATCACAGAGGCTTTTTCACAGGAAAAAGAGCACTGGTGTCCAATCAGATTCCATCTCCAGGATGGAAAATCTGACTGTTAAAATTCTCAGTCCATTTAACTTGGATATAACTCAGGTACCAGGCATAAAGATCAGCACAATATTCTTGACTGCGTCAACCTGGGTCCCGCTCCCAGGGAAAAGTAAAAAAGTCATCACATGGCAGATGGTAGAGTTGCACGTTACTAATGGGGTAGGTAAAGCTTAGGTAAATCAAGTAATTCCAGAAGCAGGTGTTTAATCATTATTTACTGGAGACTGAGCCACTTCCCAGATCTTTCTGCAATGCTAGTCTCATCTACAGGGATAAATGTCTGCTGTCAAGGCAGGAGTCAGGACACAGAGAAAGCAGAACAAGTAGTCTCTGTTCTATCACCCTGTCCCAGCACTTGGACCATAACAAGTTTGCTGGGTGACTGGACAATGACATCTTACTGAGCTACACCAGCTGGGCAGAAGACCCCTCTCAAGGGGTTCAATAGGTACCTCACAGTAAGGGGTTGTCTCTGGCTGAGCTATGTACCTGCACGGTGAGCCATCTGCACACAGACAACAACCTTCTTGTGCTCCTCCAAGCAGAGGCCTGTGACCCTTCGTGGCAGCATCCCTCCATCAGAACGGATAAACTGACTCAGCAGCAAGACATCCTGAGGGAGAGAGAAGGGTAAAACCATCAGTGCTCCAGCTACCGTAACTGCTGTGACTGCAGGTGTTGTGCTGAGCCTTGCGTTGTGTACAGAACTCAAAACAATGTAAAACAAAACAATGATTCCTTCCTACACATTTTGTCTGCAGCTTGACAACAAGTGGCTTTTGCTTGCTGTCACTGCCTGCCGGTTTAGCCCAGTAAGGTCACTCAGATGGTTTGAGTCTTCCCCTGACTTCACTAGTGTAAACACATGACGTCAGCTGCAATCCCTGCTCCTTCACTGTTTCACTACTTGCTCCAAGATTCTTGCTAAGATAATGTGTCCTAGGTACTCAGGCAGTTACACAAGACCTACAGATGGATATTGTTTACACAACTTGAAATGCCACCACAGCTGCTATCCTAAAGGTCACAGATATGTTACATCACCTCTGACCCCCTCCTTGTTCCCTCAGAGCAGGACTATTCTATGCTATCTACTCCTCAAACTCTTATCCAGTTTCCCATGGTGGAGCTTCCCTCATGTCTCTCTGAAGAGGTGGAGAGCAGGGAAATGGTCCAAGATCTTGCATGAGGAAGCTTTATGTAAGAAAAGAGTATGTGCTGATGAGTAAGGCCTAATAGGATAAATTGCTGCATTCAGTCCTTCAGTTGTGTGTACATTAGGTGGGCCTGAGACAGTCATGGTGGATGTGAGGAGCACTTGAAGCATGCCGAGGGCTCGTCTGTGATTCAAGAGCCATTTAGACTACACTGTTGTTGACCATTACCATTAAAAGCTCTAGAAATGTAAAGCAGCACTCTTAATAAAAACAAAATTAAAGAGACCTCTAGGATCAGATAGTATCACAGGGCTGGAATGACAGATTTTTAAACACAGCAACAGCTGTTGCACGAGTGTCCCATTAACTGCACATAGTACAACAGCCCAGGATTCAGATACATGCTCTCCATTTCCACACGCAGCACCACTGCAAAGATACCCCTCAGGCCAATACAGACAGGCACCTTTGACTTCCTGATATCAGCTTAAGTTGGCCCAAAGGGCCTCCAGAGACTCCATGCTTGTTTTTTCCCCTTCTGTTGACAGACTTGTTGCTGGTTGAGAGTTTACTTCTCCATGTTACTAGCTGAGGCAGGAGGACCATGCAGAGGCTGCCTGCAGGCTGAGGGGACTTGCCAGTGAGCACCCAGACAGAGAGGAAGTTCAAACGAGGCACGGCAGAACTTTGCACCCCCCAGCCAGGGCAACAGGCAAGAACAAAGAGTACTTGCTGTTTTTCATGTTGGGTGACCCTGACTGCCTGTTCACAGAGTCACAGACCTGCTCCTACCCCCCATCTTTGCCCTTTTACAAAGAGCTCCCTGGAGCATTCCTACTTTTTCATTTACTGCCCTTGCAAAAGCAAACAATCAGGAGCAAACATAAAATGTGTAAATATCAGAAATATAGCTAACTGGGAATTATTCATCCACCCCCACTACACAAGACCAGCTCAGCTGTCAAGGGGACTGCTGGAATTTAGGATGCCCTTCTGGTAATGACTGATTCTGACAGATGCTGTCATAGAACGGCTTGAGTTGGAAGGGACCTTAAAGATCACTGAGTTCCAACTCCCCTTCCATGGGCAGGGACATCTTCCATAGGCAGGGACACCTTCCAACAGACCAGGCTGCCCAACACCCCATCCAATCTGGCCTTGAACACTTGAAGGGATGGGACACTCAACCTCTCTGCGCAACCAGTTCCAGTGCCTCAGCACCCTCACATTAAAGAACTTCTTCCCAATACCTAATCTAAACTTATTCTCTGTCAGTTTAAAGCTATTCCTCCTTGTCCTGTCACTACATTTCCTTGTAAAGAGCCTCTCTCCATCTTTCTTGTAGGCTCCCTTCAGGTATTGGAAGGCTGCCATTAGGTCATCCCAAAACCTTCTCTTCTCCAGGATGAAAAATCCCAATGCTCTCACCCTTTCCTTTCCTGGAGGAAAGGTGCTCCAGTCTTCTATCATGCTGGTGGTCTTCCTCTGGATTGTCACCAACAGGTCCAAGTCCTTCCTGTGCTGGGAACCCCAGAGCTGGATGCAGCACTCCAGGTGGGGTCTCAGCAGAGCAGAGCAGAGCAGAGCGGCAGAATCCTCTCCCTCACCCTGCTAGCCACTATGATGAAGCCCAGGATGCAATACTCACTCTGGCTTGTGAGTGCACATTGCTGGCTCATGTCCAGCCTCTCATCCACCAGCACCCCCAAGTCCTTCTTTCCAGGGCTGCTATTAATCTGTTCATCCCCAGCCTGTCTTGATATCGCAGGCTGCTCTGACCCAGGTGCAGCACCTTGTGCATGGCCTCGTTGAACTGCATGAAATTCCCATGGGCCCACTTCCTGAACCTGTCCACATTCCTCTGGATGGCATCCCCCCCTCAGGTGTGTCATCTGCAAGCTTGCTGAGGGTGCACTCAATCCCTTTGTCTATGTCATTAATGAAGGTACTAAATAGAACTGATCCCAATAAAGACCCCTGAGGTACACCACTTGTCACTGATGTACATCAGACTCTGAGCAGTTCACCACTACTCTCAGGATTAGACTATCCAACCAATTCCTTATCCATTTAACAGTCCACTCATTGAGTCTATCTCTCTCCAATTTAGAAAGAAAGATATTGTGGGGACCATGTCAAAGGTTTTACAGAAGTCCTGATAAATGGCATCTGAAGCCCTTCCCTTGTCCACTGATGGAGTCACTCTGTCACAGAAGGCCACTGGGTTGGTCAGGCAGGACCTGCCCTTGGTGAAGCCTTGCTGGCTGTCTCAAATCATCTCTCTGTCCTCCATGTGCCTTAGCACAGCTTCTAGGAGGATGTTCCGTGATCTTCCTAGGCACAGAGGTGAAGCTGGCAGGTCAGTAACTGTCAGGGTCCTCCTTTCTAACCTTTTTAAAAATGGATTCCAGTCACCTGGGACAAGGTGTTGGTTACAAGTGTTATAGAGGGTTTCTTTTTGTTTGGGGGTTTTGTGGTTTTTGTTCTTCTCATCCCCCACTCCCCCTTAATACCACCCTCACTTCTTTCTACATCCAATTGTCTACAGTGAACACATTCAGACTGATTTTCAGATCCAGCTCCTTTGAAAATATGGCATATTATGTAGGCTCACTGACATTTAGACACTGAGTTTAATGTCTCACTGACACAAAATGACTTATCAGGCACCCTACAGAGCAATGCTGTATCCAAAGAAGAAGAGCCCAGCTGAGCAACTAGCAGCATGCTCCTGGGAGGCTGTCCACGGTTAAAAGGGAAGCAGAGTGTTCCTCAGCCCAGCTAAAACGTTCTCCCTGCCAAGGAGAACAGTAACCATGAGACCAGATGGTGCCAGCTGCATGGCAGAAACTGGATGGAGGCCAGCCAAACAGTCCAACAGCACTGACTTTTGACCACTCCTGAAATACACTGCATTGGATTCAGGAAACCAGAGCAAGACTCCATCCCCCATTTTCCTCTTCTTTAGCTGTTCAGATCTTCAAATCACCAACAGCCCAATTTGCCATTTAGCACATATCACCTCCCTAAGTGAAAAAGGGCTCTTCAGCTCCAAGTGCCTAGAAAGAGAAAAACCTGCAAGACTTTGCTACTAGCCTCCTGCATTACTCTGTGGAGAAGAGGAAAAAGAGAGCTGATGGCAAGTTTGAGGCAGTTCCAGTCTTTGCAGCCATGAAAGCCTAAGTAGGCCACACACTCTTGTGAAGGGTGTGTGTGTGGTCCAAGTGATTTCTCATATTACCACCACACCTCATGGAGTCACAGGCTTGTTATCAAGTGTTTCCATGCAAAGTGGGGTGGTGGGAAGCAAATGGAGATAATCTTTTTTTTTCTCCCTGTGGGAAAAAATAATCAAGAAAATCTGTTCTCTGTTATCATCTCTGACCAACAGCTTTACCAACTGACCAACACCCTGGTGTGGCAGTCATTTCTTGACTGAAATCATCAGTCATGTCCCAGCTGCTACAGCTCCAAATTACACTCATGCTGCTTGGCTTAAAATGCTGCACACTTGACAAAAGGTTTGTCCATTTCTGAAGATTCCCCACAGTTAACAGGCCAGGTGCCTCTCCCAGAGTACTCACACAGATGTATCTTACCACTGGGAGAAAGCAGACAGGTACAGCCAACTTTATGGGGCAGCTGTGGAGGGAAGTGAACAAGTACATGGAGCAGTCAAATTAAAAAATATGTCTGGCAAGTTCTCACGGTGCCGTCATGTTCCATGAAATTCACATTTTGTGCTAGTGGACAGCCAAGCCTGTAACCACAGATTTGCTTTAATCACTGGACAGCTCCCATGAGGCTGGACCCAGATTCCCACCCCTGTAATCTGCAGCATTTGATGAAAACAACTTGGACTGAATTAATCTAGGGCTAATAGGCAAAGCTTGCAGTTTGGTTTCCTGAACTGTTGCCAAAGCAAGATGACATATTTACTGCCTACTCAAACTAATGATGTTTGAAGTGGATAAGGGGGGAAACAAAAAACAAGTTTAGCCTTCACTTCTAAAAGGGCTGGACAAACTTGCTAAACTGAGCACTATATAACACGCATTCTTGTGAATAGATGGTAACCAAAATGCAGAGGTATCTGCATTTTAATATCTGCAGACACTTTGAAAAGCAGGATCCTTGACTGACACATGATTCATTAAAACTTTGATTTACCACAAGAACAGTTCTATCTGTGCAGCCAAATTACTATTGGGCTGTATTGGACAAGTATGCCAGTCATTATTTCCAGTTATACAAGAGTCTAGTTTTTCTTTTCTCCCTTACTCCTGGGAGCTGTACACGCTTCTCCACGCACTTTGTAACAGGACTGTAGTTTTCAATCCAGTTGCATCCTTACAATGACCAAAACAATTTTTTTATCTCCAATGGATGTGGAAAAAAAAATCAACTGAGATCTCAGTTTCACTGGACAGACAAACACACGGAGCACAAACTGTGGGAATTTGTATCTTAAGCTCTGTTATCCTTAGCCACAGCAGAGGCTCAGGCTTTGAACTGGCAAAGACAACTGCAGCCCTCTACACCACAGCTGGGGCAGGTTAGAATCATGACCTGCTAGTGCTCACAATGCCTGTTCAGTTGATTAATGACTTTGGAGACCTTGGTCCCCCAGTTCTCTGACAGCCAGAGTAACTCATTATGCCACTACTTTAGACTGTGCTAGTTGCACATGACAAAAGGAAAGTCCTGTGAGGTCATATTACTCAGCTCCCTCAGGGGCTAATTCAACACTTCCCTTTTCATAGTGCCTCATTCAGTCCAATTACAAGCGTCCCAAGCAAAAGAGCTCACACTTTCCCTTCTGTGCAACCGACTGATCTCAGCTTATCAATCTCGAAGGAACCACCATCTATTCCAATCTCTTTCAAGCACAGCTTATAGGTTATGCTGTATGAACTAGGCTATATCTTTAACAAAAATAGCTGTTCTCAATTTACAGACATTTAAAACAATTAACTACCAGTGAGAAAATTGTGCCACTGTTTAATTGCTCACAGAGTTAAATGCCTGTACTTTAGTACTTGAGCATCTCAAGATTCTGCTGCTCATCATTGCTGCAGCAAAGAATAAAATAGCAGAGAGTGCTTTAGGACCGTGTAGTCCTAGTGCAGAAAAGGGAGATTTTTGTTTACCTTAGCATTTAAAATCCTGAGAATCTGTGACTGGTGCAAAGCATTCAAAAACATAAGGGACTTACACAAGCAGAGAAGTGGTCTACTCCAGAACTCACAATTATCCTAGTTGTCATCAGCCCCACAGAGGGATGTTTCTGAAGTAAGAAACTGCTACAATTCCAAGAAACCAGTTCACACTGCTCTCTTTGGCTTTTTGTCCAGAAGGAGTACCAGATATATACACACTAGATGCACATGCATTCAAAATCTATGTGACAGCTGAGAAGGACACATTTGTAGATTGTCTCTCAGCACCACAATTTCTTAGAAATTATCTTAGCAATGATTCTCAAGACTGGCTGCAGAATCTCTCTTCACATTTAGTTTTCTCTTGCCCCCTTACTGAACAGCAGAAATCAGGATCTAAGAATCAAAGTGAAGTGCGGAAGAAAACTCATAAGCTTAGTTCACTCTACAAACACACGTAAAACTCCTGTTTCACACTGTTTGTTGTGACCAGTTTCTAATCCTGGAACTCAGACTCTACAGAATCCCATTGCCTAAAACTTCTTTGCTTCTTGATGGCACTATTATCTCTCCAGATACTCAGTGGAGTCTTCTACCACACACAGCAGTAGAAACTGAGTCTATGTAAGTCCATGTATTGCTTTCCAAGATGTAATCCTCTGCCATAGCTCATTTCATCCCTGAACATCAGTTTATAGTTTCTCTAGGGTTGTAAATGTGTGACTCATAGAATGCTTTCTGTAAATCTCCAGAATTACCCAGTTTAATGATGCTGTTTACTTCTTGCATTTAAAAGTCACACAAAACGATATGAACCTTTAGAAAGTATTTTCCAGAGTAAGTAACTGGTTGGTTTTGATCACAACACAATTCAGCAACCATGAAAAAGAATTGCAAGGAATCCCTCTGTTTGAACATAGGCAACACAAAACAGACGTGATCTGGTTTTGTAGTACTTTACAAAGTACTGGGATTTGTCATTTCACCTAATTTATTACAATCTGCAAATTCATTGTATTTACAGGTTTCCCACATTGTTGAGAAACCAGCCAGAAAACACTAAATATTCCTCTGCCCCCAACTTACTTCACTATTTAATACTGTAAGCCTGAGCCAGAATCACTGAAAACACTCAGGTTCTAAATGCCTCAATTTCGGCAAGACAGGCTTTGAAAGATACTAAACATATTTCATTTACACCTCACATCTGTTGTTTCACCTGTCTGGAGTAATTGCAAGTATTTTGTCTGGTACTATTGCCATACTCATATTATTCATAATTAATGAGTCTTAATTAGCCCTGTCCAACAGGTTATTTGCTTTTACTCCTAGCTGATACCCTTTTACTTGGAATTTGCAACATTTTATTTACAAATTGGTAATCATTAGCGTCATTCTCCTTCCTATCTCATCTACTTAGTATTTCACTTGCTGTTTTCAAACCATTTGGTGATTCCCTATGATTTTTTTTCATGCTTTAGAAAAATCCTGTGTGTGAAGTAATATATCTGTTAATTCGTTTAAGATCTTGAGGCAACATGCAATCCAGACCTGCTGTTCTGTACCTAATTCAATGCTCAAGTTATTTCTGTATCTAATTTTTCCCACTGTTTTATGTTCACAAGATTGCCATCACTACACAGATATTAAAACATAATTTTTCCTTTGTGTGTGTGCACTAGGATTACACAGAAGCAGCTCAGTCATTTTGCAACCAATGTGGCTTTCAGTCCCCCTCTCATTAATGGACTTTCTCACAAATATTTCTTTTTCTCCAATGTATTTGTATCTCCCTCTCTAATCCTATTGACATTAGCTTATTCTGAGTTTTCTGTTGCCTTATCTTAGTAACAGCATGTTCCTGTCTGGTTTTCTTCTTTTCTAATTCCAGTGCTGGGTTTTGAGCTTGCAAGAGGGGAACTTAGTCCTTTTGTAAACTCTGTGATTGAATGAGCTCTCACAAAGTTACATTCTGCATCTGCTATCTCATGCTTCTTATTCTAAAGTGCTCATGACTGCTATGCTTTTGTTTTAAAGCACTACAGGATTTCCTTCCCATAGTCTAGGTTTAGTGTTTAGGTATCCCCTCATCCATTAATAAACTTCTCATTAGCATTTCCTGCAAAATGCTTGAATAAAACCTGGGTTTTTTTGTTGCAAGGTCAGTAAAAATGTATGCTCTCCTTCATATTCATTGAGCGTTTTAAAAGGTATGTAACAGTTATTAACTTAGTTGACAATGACCAGTGAGAAACCATAGTGCTTGAAGTTGTACAATTGATCTGATCAAGTCTTCTGGCCTCTCTGGGGTTAGGCCTGTATCCACTGACTAAATGCTGCATTCCAGTTCAGTTCTCCAGGAAGTGCAGTGGTGAAAGGCAGCTGGGTACAGAAGAGATATACGGCCTTTTCAGATCAGATGGCCATGTGAGTAATTCCAAATCACCTATTTGATACAAGCTCATCCTTTTTCCCCAGAACACCACCAGCCAAGACAAACAATTACTATGGAGGAGGCTCTTGCTGCACCCAAGAGAAGCAGAGATGGAGTCAAGGATCTTTACAACCCCCAGCAAAAGACGAGAGGGGCAGGTTGTGAGGTTCATAGATGTGAGAGCAATACTTGTCTAGCAGTGAGGATGGGGGAACTCTCCTTCATTAAACTTACCACATAATCGTACTTATGCTTCAGGTTCCAGCGACAGATTGGACACTGGCCAGAGGGGTTGGGAGGAGGTGGTGCTTCAGCATGCTCTGTAATTCTCCCTTCAATCTAGGAAAAAATTCAAAGGATGTAATGATAAGGCATAACTTAAGAGATCTATCTGCACGTGTGACTCAACCTGTGAATTGAGGAATACTTTTCAAGTCCACAATACATTGACCGGTTGTGTGCAGATGTAAGGGGAACAGAATCTGTATTATTCAACTCCCTTTTATATAGATATACCAAGCCCTTTGGTATGTCTATGCCACAGACTATAGGGAGAAGGACAAATACAAAGGGCATAGGAAACCGTTTGGCAAAATCTTGCGTATATTTTACAAAATGTAAACTGGTTGACAGGCAGTGTGAAGTTCTCATATTCACCTGAGTTCTGTGTATTGCAGTACTCTTTTGAACTACCGTGCCTTGAAACTGTAGTGGCTCTTTAGCCAAAAGCTTTAAAGTAACTTTTTTCTGGGAATATGAGAATGTCACAGAATAGTAAATTCATGTTATAGCTGAAAACATGTAGTGGCTTGCTGGGTTATAAACCACCAGCAGGGAAATTTCTGAGCAAAAGTTAAATTTAAGAAAGGATTGTTAGGAAATGTCTGTGGGGCTCGTAGTTTTCTTTTATAATACCAATATTTTATCCAGTTTAATTATCTGAACAATTATTTTATGAGATTACAAAATGGTCTTTTCTACATCACTACACAGTGACATCTAATACTCAAGTTTTCTCACAAGTAACATGCAAAGAGATGAAGGAGGTGTGTAAAAGAAAAACTTGACAAATTTGTTTCCTAAACGTATATGTGTTAGAAATATAAAGTCTATCTACATGTGCACTAGTGATTTTTTTTGTTAGTGGGTCTTTTTTTTTTTGACTTACTAATAGAAGCAAGAGCCATCTCAAATTGCACCCAAATGAATAGAAGAGACAATAAAACTAAGCCATTTTTTCTCCAAGGCATTTGGGAGTTTCCTCTGGTCAAATTAAGATTAAAACTAGACTCTGAACACCAACTGTCAGCCTCAAAGTGCACAAGCACCAGAGAGTTTAAAAAGAAAACCCTGGGTGGAATGCAAGGTTACTTTTAAGTAACCATCAGGTTCTGTGCCCGAAAGCTTGTGAAGAGAAAAGCATGACATTTTCTGTAAGTGTGAATGGGAAGCTGACATCCAGCTGAACTGGCAGAACTATTTCACACCCTGGATTTCTGCCTTTCTGATGATAAAACGGAAACAGGTCAGTTACTTGCAGTTTAAGCATCTCAGTACCTCAAAAAGACAGAACTGTCAATTTTCAGGTAAGGTTCCTCCCCCCACAAGTACACCAGCCAGTTTTACAAAAACAAATACTTAACTAGGAATATAAGATGTACACCTTATCTAATTTTCTATTAATCAGTAATGTTATTTTTTTGGGAACCCGGTGTATCTGGTCTTGATTCTTGCCAGTCTGGCTTCAGACTGTACTTTGACTGTAATTCTACCTTGGAAATGAATAAAGATTCAGAATACTATGTCAACATCAATTTTTCTTGATATAAATTTCAGTGCACAGGTTTTGGCAATTATTCCCCAACTGCTGACGACTTCTATACTGTTAATCCACTCAGTTGCTATTTTTTTGTTGAACAACTAAGAGGGAGTGTAGGGGCTCTACATTCCCAGTATGCTGATGAAATCTGTATTTCTCTGGAATTCACTCATCAGGTTCACATCAAACACCTCCTTCAATACTAATTAAAAACAAGGGCACACAAAGGTGAGCAGAGAAAGATGGATTCAGGGAAAGCTGATATAGAATTGGCAGGATAAGTGGAGTGACCAACGGATAAACTGAGAAACATATCAGCCCTTTGGTTTGTCAGTTCACACCATTTTCAACAACATTTTCCTCATCTAGGAGCACTGACGGATTCCAGACTGATGCTAGGATAATACACAGCAAATGCATCAAGATCCCCAGGAAGAGCTATTTTCATCAAGCGCCCTGCTAATGTAATGCTTACTTTTTTTTTAGTTCAAGCTGCAGTTAATGTTTTAGATTTTTGAGATTATAATTACATCTCCTTTGAAACTGACTGAGCGCAAAATACAGGAATCCACTGAGTGTGTTTTGTTGGTGTGCACACTCCCCTGTTATTTTGGTTAAAACAACTTCAGGTCACACTTGCAAGGTCTTCTCTTCAGGTTTCTGGGCAAAGGTTAGTAGTCTGGTACTTGAATGCAAGAAATAGATACTTCCCATCATAACTACTGTCACAGCCTCTTTTTTGTTGACAGTTTATGGCATCTTGCTAACTGCCATATATTTTAGATATATAACATCAAACAGAGTAAGTGTTTTGCTCCACACAAGTTTCAAACAGGACAATGCCCTCTAACACACACACAACAAAACTTTCAACAAAATGTATTTCTGACAAAAATACTTACACTTTCAAAGGCATGAACAACCAGTTTTCTTCTGTTTCATTAACAAGCAAAAAAAGTCCATCCTCTTCTTATTATTTATATATATGTAGACTAGCATTTAGGTGCACTGTCTTCTAGCTACTCCCAAATTCCTCCTCCACTCTCCTCATCTTATTTATACATTTCAAAATATCTGTGTTACCTCTCTCCAATCAAGGCATATATTGCTACTGGCATATGCAACGTGAGCAGAAGAATGCAATTTCCTTTCCCCCTCAGTAATTTCAGTGGTTCTTCTGAAAAATGACAATTCTCTTGATCAAGTTACAACAAATTAGACGGTGCTAACTAGGTAAAATTCTAATTCTACTGCTTTAATCTTTTCCTCCCTACCTTAAACTGTTTCTGAGAATATGCCCTTCTTTATCAATTCTTTCATAACTGCTGTTTTATTTTCAGGACCTGTTTACCTTTAGTGTTTAAGGTCTCTCTTTGAAAACACTCCTTTCACAGAATTTTTTTTTTACCATGTGTGTTATAAGATGCCAGCTTTGTATCACACGACGTCAGTATGGCACACGCTGTGGTTAGCAAGAACAACACAGATCAAAAGCTAGAGATGTGTGTGGCATGTAGCCGGTATGATACAACACCCTGCAACGCCACATCGCACAGGACTAAGTGACAAAGCCACTGGCAAACCTGCCTTGTGCCTGTCCACACTCAAGACAAAGCCAAATGTGACCAGTTTAAGAAATTAACCCGTCTGAAGAATGGGCTCTAGAGTTTCAAATCCTGCCTGCCTCTGCTCAGGGATGCCGCCTTTATCCGGTGCTGCCGAGTGGCTCTGACTTCAGGCACCTGTCACCAGCAACAAGGTGACCATCCGGTTCTCCAGCAGCCAAACCCTCCACTGCTTACCTGCACTCGCAACAAACTCCTACCCTGGCTCTGCCTTCACACCCTGAGAGGTCTTTTAAGTAGCAAAGTGCCCCTGTTTTCTCCTTGGCTGTGGGGCAGGGCACGGACACACACATGGCTGGAGGCTAGAGCAGGGAGAAGCCGCGGCCAAGGCCAAGCTGCCAAGGACAAGGGCTTCAGGGACTTACTGTGGTCGTGTTGCCTTCGGTCACCTCCACGACTGCGAAAGAAAAAAGAGACGGGAAGCCAGAATGAGACTCATGCAGCCTGAAAAAAGCAGCATTCTGGGGTGCGGGGGGAGAGGGCGAATTACAGTGACCGCAACCATCTCTCCGCGACAGCGGCGAGGCGAGGGGGCGCGGGGCAGCGCGGGGTGCCCTGGGGACTCACCCTGGCGCAGGGCTCGGGCCGGCGGCGCGGCCCAGGCGCTGCCCAGCAGCCCGGACAGGACCCGCCGCAGCCCCCCGCGCAGCAGGCTGGGCGCCGCCATCTTGCCGGGCCGGCGCTGCCGTCACGCCGCTTCCGCCGGCGGCAGGGAGGGAGGCAGGGAGAGAGGGCGGTGCTGCCGCCGCCATTTCGGGGCGCATCCGCCCGGCACCGAGCGGCAGAGCGGGGCGGGAGCGCTCTGTTCCCCGGTACAGCGCCTGCTCTGCGGGGTGATCCTCCTCATTGTGTTTGTGGGGTTTTGGTTTTTTTTTTTTTTTTTTTTTTTTTGTTGGTTGGTTTGTTTGGAGGCTTGGGGGGTGGGGTTTTTTATAGGTTGTATCAGCTTGAAATCATAGCATCACAGATTCAGTTAGGTTGGAAAATACTTCTGAGGTCATCGAGTCCAACCCATGACCCAACATCATGGAAACTAGACCGTGGCACTGAGTGCCACATCCAGTCTTTCCTTGAGCACTGTGATTCCACCACTTCCCTGGACTGTTCATTCCAATGTCTAAGCACCCCTTCTGTGGAGAGCTTCCTCCTGATGTCCAACCTAAACCTGATGTCCAACCTAAACCTCCCCTGTGCAGCCTGAGGCTGTGTCCTCCTGTCCGGTTCCTGGTTGCCTGGGAGAAGAGGCCAAGCCCAGCTGGCTACAGCCTCCTTTCAGGGAGTTGTCGAGAGCGATAAAGTCACCCTCTTTGTTCAGGCTAAACACCCTCAGCTCCCTCAGCCTTTCCTCACAGGACTTGTGCTCCAGGCCCTTCACCAGCTCCATTGTTCTCCTCTGGACATGCTGCAGCACCTCAGTGTAGTTTGTGCAGTGAGGGACCCAGAACTGAGCACAGCACTCAAGGTGTGGCCTCAAGTGCCGAGTACAGGCAATCCCTGCCCTGGTCCTGCTGGCCATGCCATTGCTGATGCCATTAGCTTCCTTGGCCACCTGGGCACACGCTGGCTCTTGTTCAGGAGGATGGAGGTAAATCTAGAGGTAGTGCTGCCTTTGTGTTGTGGAAGCCTGAGCTACAATTCTTCCACAGCTCCTGAATCTCCTGGCTCCAGCAAGGCAAGACCAAGAGGTGGTTTTGCTTGAACTATATGGCTCCTCTGTTTGGATAGGCTCTGAAGTGGCTCCTGCATGAAGGACGGTTTCAGGCCAGCTGTGGGATTTGGGGAAGGGATTTGTTTCAAATCACAGTCATCACGTCTATATATTCCAGGGATCCTGAGGTTCCTGCCTGTTCCTGCAGTGCTTTGTGCATTTCAGCAGGTGACAATTGGAACAGTATGTTGCCAGGCTGTAACTCTTGTAAACAGTTGGTATAGTTTACGTACCATTTTTGTTCTAATATCACTTGCATTTGACACTTTGAAGGCTGCTGAGAGGTCACTTTTCCCATCATCTTTCTTAGCATACCTCATCTCTTGACTTCTTAAAATTGCCTTTGGTGGAAGGTAGCCTAGCGGTGCATGCTTAGATGCACATAGTCTGCTGGGATTTCAGATAGCAACAAACAATTCGTCTTAGATGGTAATGTTGCATCTTTGTGAAGAGTGTACTTGTGTTGAACTGTACTTGAGAGCAAAGGTCATTCATGGAGTTTCTCCCAGTGCTTGTTTGTTTTATGTCATTTCAACTCAAAAAAAATCCAGAAAGTGAAAACCAACAGAGTAAATTAAAATCACTTATGAGTCATGTGTACTGATGGACATTCATGCCATTCTATTTCATGAGTGGTCAACAGTGCTCATCCAAGATATTCTGTATGTTTTTCTGAGTTTGTATCTCAAGTGTGGTGCAAAATGCAAACTGCAACACAAATGTAAAATATATTGTAGAATATAATTTGATCATCCTGTCACAGGACGTCTTCCACCTCTTTCCTCTTGTGTGTTGCACTTGCTTCTTGTTACAATCTACTTTGCAAATCTCTTTCTGTTGCGGGTCCAAGCACTCGACTCTGGGACTTTCCAAAGAAGTGGGAATGAAGGCAGGGCTTCTGTCCAGACCCTTGTGCTTTATGTCAAGCAGTGAAAGCAGGGCCATCCCGTTTATTCAGAGAACAAATTGAGTAAGAATGCTTGCCGGAAGGCATCTCTTCCTCTCTTGCCGCTTTATGCTATATGATGATTTCTAGAAGCAGGGTGATCTTCAACTTGTCCAAAAGCTTAAACATAAGAGCCAAACACAATATTTACTGCCATCCAGTCTGGGAGTTATTTCCTTAAGAGGACAAGGAACATTGCTAGGCACAGTGCTTAGTGATGTCACATTTTTATGAGGTTTTTTTTTTCTTTATAAAGTGAATTTTATTCTAGGGGAAGAAACAACCTAACAGAAGAGTTTATTCAATAGCTTAAAATAAATGCAATTTCTTCTGCTAGCTTTCTTGCCTCTTGTGATTGGGAAAACGAAAGCGATGGCTCTCTTTATGGGATGGAAACCAATAGCTGATAAATGCAGTGCTGGCTCACCATGGTTAAGATGTGTAGACAGAGGGTTAGTGGCTGTTCAAAAGTTTCTCTGTGTCGGGGGACTTTTGAAGCAGATACTTAAGCAGCAGTGTGGGTTTTGGTCAGACAGAAAGAGACCAGCAACATGGTGATAATTCAAACACAGTAAGTACTCTACTAGCTAGCCTCACCATCAAACGAATGCTGTCTCTAAAGGAGTTAACATGACAGATAATTTCATGTGCAGATACAAGATCGTTGCTTTCTTAAAAACCTGCACTCCCTGGGTTGAGCGATTTGTCTCTTCTGAGATGGATTTTTTTTTGTGTTGAGAGTATTTTATACAACTGTTAGCAGTGCAGACCATTGAGTCCCAAGGAGACAAACAAAGCATTTGCCAATTTGAGTTGAAGCCCATGATCTCTTTCCAAATTTGGAAATTTGACATATTTCTGATTTCTTGCAGATAATTTTTGAATGTGTTTATTTCATCAAGCCCTCATGTTCAGGAAAGAGAAATATAGCCCTGAATACTATGTCCCTGTACACAAGAGAAAAGAAAGTGATTTTCTTTCTGTAAGCTGGTTCAGGCGTGGTCTGTGATTTGTCAGCACTGTGGTGGGTCATCTAGTTTAGATAGAACTGGACGTTTCCAAGGAGCAGAACAGGATGTCGCTGGCTGTTGAAGAATTAGTCCTTTCCCTTTTAAATAAAAATTAAACCTGTGCTCTCAAATGTGGCTCTAGTCAGGAGCAAGGAAGTACGGTATTTCAGTTGAGAAACTTTTGCCCTAATTGCTCATGGCCTCCAGAAATTTCGTGGGACTGTTCTCTTGTTTGAGCTGCTTTGGGATTACACATTGTAGATGTTCTGTAAGGCTCCATTTTTCTTTTTATACTAATTTGTGTTGTGTTCTTTTCTGAAAATGGACTGTATTTTGCTATTTTTCTTGTTTCTTATAATGTATTAATGTATCTGCTTCCATCTACAAAGAAACTTTTCTGGTCCTGTGAGCTTTTTCTGGTCCGCTGGATGTTAATGGATGACATGTATATCTGTTCCTGAGCCTTACCCATGCAAATAGCTTATGAAGGCCGAGGGTGTTCCAACCAAACATGATTAAAATCATAGGAATCAAGATGGAAAAAGCTAATAGGTCAAGTAGTTCCCACACGCACCCCCAGGACAAGTGCAGGTTTGCTTCCAATGGTACATTCTTGGTGCTTTCCAGAAGGGGTCAGTGCAGGTCAGCGCTCACTTTGCATCCAACAGCCCTTCCCCCTTCTTGAAAAATTAGGAAACCTGCATCTGGTTACAAGTAGGTTGCAAAATGTCTAGAATTTATGTTATAGCCTATAATTTGATGTTGGGTGATCAAAAGCAAAAGAATTGTGTTCAAATCCAATAGTTGATCATCCAGGATTTTAAATGAGGAAAAATAGCGAGCTCTTCAAAACTACTTGTGAGAAATGTACATATGTTAGATGTTGCAGATCCTGAAAACTGTTCTGGGGATGCTCAGCTGTAATGAGAATGACACAGATCCACAGGTTTATCCCATTGGGTCATCCATACTTAGAAAGCAAATATTACTATAATATTTTATAGTTACGTAAACAAAAGTCTGGATAATTCAGATCTAATTTCTTATCATAAAAGACAAAAGTGACAAAAACTCTCTGAAGTCTAAATAAGGGAAGAGAATAAGAATCATCCTGCACCAAAATACAGTTCATCCTTCTCAACCACTGAGATACAGGAATGTCCCTGAAGATTGTCCAGTGTCATGAGTTCTTTAGGGCATGGAGGCTCCTGCAGGTTTCATCATATGTGAATCAGGTGTCTGGTCAAGAGTGGCCGCATCTTGTCAGCAGGAAAGGCCAGCCCATTCCACACCACAACAGTGTACCCCAAATGCCTGTGTTCATGAAGAAGTTACAGCTGGCTTCTGAAACAGATTTTAGAGGGTGGAGAAGAATGACATTGGGACCAAAACTAATATTTGGAAGAGTGAAGTGGGATGAAAAGGTGGCTGGAGGTGGTAAGAAGGAAATGCTGCAACGAGAGCAGAGAGAGATGGCACTCTGATAGAAAAATGAGTGACTCACTTGAATATAACTTGTTTATATTTTTAAGGTTTTCTTATTTTCCCAGTGGATATGGCTATTTTTCAAAGTAAAATAACCAAGGAGTAATTTCATTACGTTTCCTTCCAAGATTTCAAGCTAAGTGTAAACAAGAAAAATTCAGTGGGAAAATTAATCCAACTTCCTTTTGCAAGAGCATTTAAGTTCTGTTTCTCCTCCCACCACTCTCCTTATAGATTTTCACTGCTACTGTTCTTATACCCAGTATCTGTGGCATTGCTGACATGAGCTAAAATACCTCTGTGATGGCATTTATTAGAGGGAGAAGACTTTAGGATCACTCAAAGTCACTTCTGATACAGAAATGATAAGTTCTGAGCTTTTCAGTGTTAAAAAAATACTGGTGACTTTTGATGCTTTGGGAATGTTCCATGTGGGCAAGTCAAAATGATGGAAAACAACTGAACCACTTGCACTGGATTTGATCTCTGGCAATTAATATTTGGGCTGCATGGGAGAATCATAAGGAACAAAAACTCTGTAACAACACCATGGCAATCAGACCGGCAAACTTCCAAAGCTTTAATTTTTCCAGATGTTAAGTGCCTTGATTTTCCAACCTAGGTAAAGGAGGGACTTCAGAAAAACAGGCAATAAAAACCCATTAAATTTGTAAGGGTTGGCTGGCATAAAGACCACTGCATTGCTGAGTGTTCAGATACCAGTGTGCTGAAACACAAGCAGTGTTACTTTGCATTAAATTAAATTAGGGGCTTTATCTGAGACATAAATCAAGATACATTTTATAAGTTTTAAAATACATTTATATGTTTTTATAATTCTTCAGATGTTTCCAGGCAGCACTGTAACAAATGCTGCATTTGCCTTCCTCAGCAGACGTGCTTGTAAATGGCTAGGATGAGCAGGAGGAGACTGGAGTCCTCTGGTTCATTCACATTAGGAGAGCCCTGGGGTGGTCTTTCACTGGGGACTCATGGAAGCCTGAAGCCAGCTGTCTGTGTCAATGTTCTGTGCTGTTGGCTGAAGCACGTAGAGCGTTGACTCAGTTTCTCTCTTGTTGCCACCAAAGCTTGAGATTTATTGGAGAGGCCTTGGGACAACATACTTTGTGAAAAGAGTAGGGGCTCTGTCATAACGATGAACTTTTCAATCCTCTTCTTGCTCATCTTCCCATATTTCACTCCATGAGATTGGAGTGGGGGAAGCCCGTGCTGTGCTCTGATGTTGGACCATGATGGGACGTGATGGGGAGATCTCCAGCAGGGTTTTACTCTTATGGCTCCTCCAGCCAGATGGCTTCAATCTACTGACCAATTCTCTGTGCTTTGTGTGAGGTCTGTATGCAATTTAAATGGAGCCTGTTCTCAGCTAGTTTTGCCTTTTCTTTGCTCCCCTCCCCCACATGTACATATATTCCCAACTGACCCCTTTCATGCTTCCCATTTTCTTTAGCCATTCAGGGAAATTATGTTGGCACCATATAACAAATATAGCAGCTGGATTCGCCTCAAAGTCCTTTACTTTTGGAGACTTTCAGTCATATAACTCCTCCAAGTATTTCTGAGAAGAGTGCTTACTCAGCCAACTGTGCTGTTGATGTAGTTCTCAGAATGGTATTTCTTTGTGATGCTGCTGTTTCCCAGCTGGTTAGAAATTTTTAGAACATGGCACTTCTTGTACACACCTATATGCGCTACCAATCTGGGTCTCAGCAGATTTGTTTAATCCACAGAGAACTGTTACCAGAACCTTGATTTCTCTTTGCATTCTGCAAATATGGAAAGAATGCATTTGCTTTCTAAATTTTTGGTTGTTTGTTTTTTTCCCCCCAGTATTACTCAGCATGAAAAGCCTCAAACATCATGACAAATAAAAAGCAAGGAATACCCTTCTCATTGCATTTTTATCACTTAGCATCAAAATTGCACTGAGTAGTAGACAATAAGAGAGAGTCTTATTAGACAGTCATCTAAAGAGAAGACAGTACAAGACAATAGAGTGATAACAGTACAAGACAGTAGGACATCTCTGTTTGTTTTGTTTCAGTCATGATCAAGCTTACTTCCTGGACTGGCATTTGGAAAAAAGGTTAGATGGGCTGGAGTGATGATTGGTGGTCCATTAAAATCAGTTTTACTTCATCCCTGTGTGTGCTTTCTGCTTGGTGATCTGTTGCATTGCATTTTTACTGAGTATTTTAGTTATCATCGACTGGAAGAGACTTGGAGGCTGCTGGAAAACTATAGTGATGTCCTTGCAATCAGGTGAAAACACAGTATGATCTTGCATTTCCCTATGTCTTCCTGAGTCATAGCTGGCTGGATGCCTGACCTGTTTAGAGACAGATAAGGGAAAAGAGAATTTCCAAAGGAGTACTTCTATGACACTTTCCAAATCTCCTGGTACATTGGACTGTAGGGTCTACATGGGTTATGTTGTGCAGTCCAAATAGCTGTTCCACAGATGAGGATTCCCAAAGTGTATTGCAACATGGTGCTTTTCACTTACTTTCTGTCAGTTCGTTTTCGGGAAAGACATTCTGTGCCTGTTTGTGTGAGTGATAATGACAAGCAATTTCCATTTTGATAGCCAATAAATGGAAATAAAATCCCCTCCTCATCCCAAAGATACTTACTCCTGGTACCCTGCAGATCCACTATATAAACAAGGACTGTGTATGTGTGTGTGCGTGTGTGTGTCTGTGTCTGTGTGTGTGTGTGTTTCCCCAAACAACAAAACAAAACTATTAACTGTAATCTCACTGAATGCCTCAGAGAAGAACATGAATTTGGCATGCAACAAGAAAGCTGAGGCAGTGCTCGGCAAAGATGAAAGTGAGACACTGATGGCCATAGTTTAATTGGGTTTTCATAAAACATGCTGTTCTTCACAATTTGGCTAGTGCTTGATAGTTTCTTTTTATGAGTCTGGCAAGACAATGAAACTTCAAACCATTTGCTTTGCAACTGAAAAAATGAACCAGAGAGATATTTGGAGGAGAACTAGTACTCTTTGTCTCTTGTATTAAGAAGAAGCAGTTCAGCAGCAAGGGAAGGAGAGCCTCCTGCAAACATACAAGCACAGTTTAGCAGTAAAACAGCTCAGCTGCAGTCCTTACCACATGATATTCTGTAGTTGCCACTAGGGAGAATTCTGCTCATCTCCAGACAAATAGTGACTTGAGTTAATATTTATTTTCGTTTTTACAGTTGTGCTGTCTAGTGATGGATGGGGTGTGTTAATCTTTTACTTTTTCACACCTGGTCCACACCTGTTTGGGATCTCATTCTCTGTCCTACTGGGCAGCAGCTCTTGAACTTTGTTGGATCCTGGATGTCGGGCCAACTGAGGGTGATGAACAGCTTTGAAACTCTTAGCCAGAGGGCTTTTTGTTTTTAAAGTCAGAGAGGTTGGTAGGTTTTGTTTTGTTCTTGACTGAATATTCATTCTCATGACAAAAACATTTCACAATAAGCTGTTTCCATTTGACAGCTCTTTGGCAGTACATGTGTGAAAAAAGTTGGGTCTTTTGTAGTCCAATTCCTAGTGAGCAAGAATATCCCTTTCTCTGAAAGGCCTTGGACTTTCATTGCGCTCATTGATATTTTAACCAAAGAAATTGTGGACTAAATATTACTCAGAGTCTAAACTCACTAGGGAGCATAGAAGTCAATCTTCCAGCATCCTGTGAAGCATCTTGTCTTGCCTGTGCAGCTCCATTTGAGTTAAGAAGGGGACTTTGGTCTCCAGCGCTGTGGATTCAATAGCATGAAATTCAATACAGAATTGAAACAAAAAACAAATGGTATTGTTTTGAATCCTTTTATAGCATGTTTTTTTCATTTGCACTGCGTGAGCTTTAAATATTACTATGTGAGCACTAGCCAAATTTAGGTTGATCAAGACTAGAGAGCAGTTCAGTGAAACCCAGCTAAACTTGCTAAAGAGGAAGTTCCTTGGCAAATTAAGTTCCCTGTAGAATACCAGGAGACAGTGCGTGATTTGGGAGAAAACCCATTTGCCCAGACATCTTGAATTGCTCTAATTAAATTGTTAGTTTAGGAAAATACCTGAGCAGCACTACTCAGTGCACTTATAATATTGCTGTTTACTTGGTAGGGCACTGTGTGAATGGCAAGTATATGGAGAATCACTGTGGTTATTAACAACGTAATGGAAAGCCAGAATAAACATGATGTTTCAGGCTTTTAAACTAATGTGAGTTCAAATTTAGATGGTGGACAGGCTACTAAGTAGATTTTAAATCCTCCCCTGACTAATCTGGTAGCTTTTCCAGGAGGTAAAACACTGAACTATGGAGACCTTGGGACTGATGCAGCTGAGTGACTCACATGTTCCACATTGCTGGTTTCCATCTGCATGGGCAGAAGATGGTGGCTGGGACTGGGGTGCATGGAAGGAGGTGTGCTGTGAATGAGGAACATGAACAGTTGGGATGTCATGAGCGAAGGCCAAGGCATGCAGCAGAGGTGTGATGTGGGATCACTGAGCTGAGCTGCGATTAATTTGTGAGTGGACCAGCGTGTTACTGTTGCACTGGGGGCTGTTGGTCAAGGCTCAAAGACAACTACTGGGCAGTATGTTGTGGTCCCAGGGCTGGAACAGTAGAGAGAGCTGCAGGTCAGCAGAGCTTGTTGTGGTGGCACCAGGGAACAGCAGAGAGAGGAGGGGAGTTGCCAGTCAGGAATGAGGGATGTTGGCAGAGCTCAGTGTTTGTAGTAACTGGTTAGTTCTGAGGTGCTTTCTTCTTCTTTGGATGCTATTATGTATCAGTTTTTCCAGGCGTTTTTTTTTTTTTTGCAATTTTGCTTTAAGAATCTGAATCCCCTTGAGCAGCAGGTGATCTTGACTGTAATGTAGAGGAATAAGCTTGGGAAAGTTTTGTTAAAAGAGAGTGGGTTATAAAAACACCCCTCTCTGCATGGCTTGAACCTGTCAGCGTGATGCTGCCGACGCTGCAGCTGGAGGGGAACACGGCAGGCTCCATGGCCGTGAAAGAGAGCAGCCCACACAGCCTGCAAATGTTATGGGCCCCCATGGGTTTGGGGGAGGTGTGCCTGCTTTACCAGGTGGGCCATGCATGGAAGTCAGATGCTTAAGTAGCTGTAGGCCTCTAATTAAAGCAATAAGTTTGAATCACAGTTCTGCAAAGAGTTTGAGAGAGGTGAGGAAAGTGCCTGAAAGTCTTGCTGGGCTCATCTCCAAAGTGCAGGGTCCTTTTGAGTGTCTGCTTTGGGCCTAATCTTTTGGCCCCTTGCAAGATGAAAGAACTCTTCCTAATGATAGTTCTCTCAGCAAGTGGCTACAGCATGCCGTTGTGCTGGTGTCCAGGCCTGGGGCAGTCAATAAAGCCAGAAAGAAAGTGGCCAAGCCCAAGTGTCACTGTGGCATAGGATGCTGCTCTGCCCAGGATGTCTTGGAGTCCAGCTCAGAGGCAGTAGCCCTAGAACAGGGGTTGCTGCAAACATTTTCATCCGGACAAATTGACTCTGTTTGTTCCTGTTGGCTTTGTTCCTGTCTCCTCTGTGTTCCAGAAAGGGAGACTTTACCCTCTGCAAATGCAAGTCTTACACACAATTTTCCTGGAGCTCAGTCAGTCAGCCAAATCAGCAGGAGCTTTTTGGAAATGACAGGAGCCAACCGAGGCCAGTTTTGATCTGGTGAGAGCTTTACTAAGCTGGTATTGGTTAGGAGTCACTTTCATTAGACCAAGACAGTAGGAGCTGCAGAGAGCTGGCTGAAAAGGTGTAATTCCTGGTGAGGAGCTTTTGGATGAAAACCACCTCCTAGATGAAGGAGTCAGGGCCATGCTGAGTTATTTGCTGCTAGGAGGGTCTTTGTTCTCAACCAGCTGAGCTAGACTAGGCTCTTCAAGTTTTTTTTCAACTTTCCTCATTGTATACTAAAACTCTTTCCAAGAGGCAGCAATGCCCCTACAGCTGTTGTGTATGGAGCATCAGAAGTTACTTATGCCCTTTGTGGATGCCCAGAGGCCAGGCTGGAACCTTCTCTCTGGTTATGTGGAGGCTTCTCTTGATCTTCAGGGATATTGTAGGAACCAGTTTGCTCTCACTGTCCTCAGAGCCATCCATTTGGAGAGGAGGTGTCATAGCCTAGCATGATAACCAATATATGTAGTGTTATCTTGTGGAATATTCAGCATGCCATGTCTCTAGCCTTGCATCAGCATATCTAAGCATGCCCTGGTGTCGGTTGGTTGAAGTAGCTCATCCTTCCTCACAGGACTGTGTTCTGTTTTCTGGGTTGTTACATCCTGATGATGGCACAAATTTTCTCGGGGTGCTTCCAGACTCTCCTGCTTCTCATGCCTCATCCGATCCATGTTCTCAGGTGACTAGCTAGGAATGTAGATCACCTAGCCTCAATTCTCTGCTTGGCTACCGACTTTCTGTGTGACCTGGACACGTCATAAGGTGATTTTTCCAACATGTTTTTCTTGTGGGCAATTGAGGGACACATTTTTAGAAGCAGAAGTCAAACTCCAAGAGAATAGCAAGAATAAATTTCTATATGCTGGCCATCCATGAAGTAGAGAGTACCTACATGTGGTCTGTGTGTTTTCACTTGAAGAATAAGTTAATTACCCTATGATCAGAAGCATAGCTACATGGGCAGAGCCACCAGTCTGCATGTCTAGAAGCTGGACTGGGCATCATTTACTGCCTCTTTTCCCAGCCTTAGGCCATTTCCTTATTTTTACCCAGTGACAAAAATGAAGACAGTATAGAGTTGCATCTGTGTGAAGTCATCTGCATGAGGTGTTTTGCTGGCACAGTTATATCAGTAGCCCTCTTTGACTGAATGAGCTTTGTGAGCAGTGTGGGACGAGCCTTAGTCTTGAGTGCCTCAGGGGCTTAACCATAACTGGGACATAATTGTGCCTCTCTTTCCTGCAGGTCTGTATGAAGGTGAACACATTAAAATTAGGCGTTGCACAAGCTGTAGCTGAAAGGACCATTGAAAAACTTTGATAGGTACAGTATCATTCAACCAAAAGTTCATAAAATATACAGTTCATCAGATGACTTGAAACATGTGAGCTTGATAAGTGGAAGTGAAAACATGCAGAAGGTGAAGAGGTAGATCAGTTCAAACATTTCCCTATTTGTAAATACTCTTTGCAATGCTACTAAAGACGCTTATGTTTATATACAAGGAAGAAAAATGTAAAAGAGAAGGTGATCTGTTTCCTTTTAGCTACTCACCTGGTTTTCGCAGTTTTGGTTGTTGTTGCTCAATCTTGTCTCTCAAACAAAGTAAATTGGGGAATGAAATGGGGATTATCAAGGGCAAGTGTGGATAATGGCATTTTACTGCAAATTTGAGGTCTTTCAACTAATCTTTATTAGTCTCTGCTACAGGGCTAGTAGTTCTGAGACCTAAGCAATTAGGTTTCTTTTAAAATAAAATTGTGAAATGGATTCACTTTTATTCTTGAAAGCTATTGCTGGTGGAAGTTCTATGACCTGATCCATTCCTCCACAGATCAGACTCTGTTATAGGAGTGTTTTCCAGCATGGCCTGTAAAAGCAGCTTTTTCTTTTGGCCTGAAAACTGATGGTCCAATTGACCTACCACTTTTGGTTTCAGAGAAAGGCCCTAATCCCACTGGTTTCAGAAAAAAACCCCAGCATTCCTTGTGGCTGCTCCCTAAAGTCAGCATTTCACATTAGTGCATACTTGGCCTTTATGTTTTCAAAGCTTTTTTTTCCTTCCAGATCCTTGGGAACAGGAGGTTCAGAATGTTTGGTGATGCAAGAGCAGGGTGATGCCAGGGGCTGTATTACTGGCAGCATAGAGTAAACACCCTTGATTTATAAGCTGGTGCCAAATGAAGTTCTTAGAAAGCCACAGAAAGACTACCTGGAAAATCAACAAAGGTGTAACATGCAAATAAGCCATCTCCCTTTTTGTAGCTCTCAAAACAAATCCTTCTTCTGCAAGGTGGTTTGGGCATTTTAGGGAGTGGTAAGTGAACCACACCTCTTCCAAATTCTTCTCACTGACCCACCACTAGGCCTTAATTCTGCCAAGGAAAAGTCTTTTAAAGTTCAATGTCAACAGACGTGTTGTCTGTTCTCTGTAGGGACAACATGTATCTGAGTGATCTAAAAATATCATTCAGTGTTGAGAACTAGAGAATCTGTGTTCTTTACAGGGACCCAAGTTATATAGAGTAAGTAAAATACAAAAATTATTACTTTTGTCCAGTAATTAATTTCTGGTAGCATGTGAGGACAGTTTTCAGAAAAGACCAGTTTTCATTCTTGGTTTCCTGAATTGATATATCTGTCTGTCCATTTACCCACCTATCTCTGCTGAACATGCATGAGATTATGGTGAAGAATACAGACCTGAGTTAGATTCTGAGTTAAATTCTTTGCATATCAGCTATGCCATGCACAGACAGCTGGGGGAGATCATCAGGAAGCCAAATGCAACTTTCTTGTCATATGGTAGAATCACAGAGTGAGTTATGGTATGCTATGGGCAGTTTTTTCTTATACTACTGATGGTTAAACTGCATGTTCTCTTAATCTGATGAAGAATCATATAATAAAACAGAATTCTGTCAAGACTTCTGCTCTGTTAAAGCATCTCTTCCACTGAGAATCTCACCATTGTCCCTTTACATGCAGAGTCCTGACAATATGCATTGAGTTATGCAGAATGGCAGGGATGGAAAAAAGACTGATGAGTTGTATGTAGTTTCCAGGCCATTTATCCCAACCCAGGAGTTTTTCCATCCCACCTCATTCTCTGTGTTTTTGTAAATGGCATAGAGGAACTGGACTGTAGCATAAAAGTCATGTTACTTCTTGTTGGTTTTTTTATTAGTGTATATTGTACTCTGGATTGTGACATAAACTGCAAATGCTCTGTAAAGGGCTTTTTTGCCCTTCAATACAAAGATTTCAGTCTGTGCCCCAGTACAGCTCTGCCTCTCCCTTCTAATGGGAGGCCTCAATACGGGGAAACACATCCTAGGAAAGCAGAGTAACAGGGCAGGAATTAGTCAGATGCAGTGGAGAGCAGCTCGATAGTAATGGCCCAAATAGGCTCTGACAGCCTCACACCAACGGGCCACTCTCTTCTATGGGGAGTTTACGAGGCCTTGGCTTGTGTGGCCACCTCCACTTACGAATTAAAATCAAAACCAGATTGATGTCCCCCTCCCAACAGCAGCTGCCTGGTTTTTTGCATAAATCGTGCTCCCTGGCCCCTCTCCAGGGGAGCTCCATAAAATAAATGGATTCATTACATGCGGATTTCCTTTTCCTTCTTCTCTGGAGAAACAAAGAGCCTATTAGACACAATATGGAAATGCACATACGCATGCACACACGTGCAGACAACATGAAAAAGTGCACGTGCACATGCAGCATATAAGCTCCCTCCCATCTCCCTACGCAGGCAGTGCCATAAAATACATGGACAAAACCCCTTCTCCTTTTTGTGTACAGCTCTGCCGAACACACAAGCTTGTATTCATTCACACAGATCTGCAACTTAAATTCTAAACTAACAAGGACAGGAAAGCCCAGGGCAAGTTGCCTCCTCCCAAAAGGTGAAGGACTCCGAGTAAGCCGAGTGGGGGTTGCTTCCTTTTGCCAAAGCCTCCCCCAGTGCCCAGGAGCTGTTTTTACCAAGAGCGTAAGGGCCCCGTCCCTTGCAGAGCAAGGCTCACAACAGGCTGCGCTCATGGGACATCGTAACCACAGAAGCTGGGAAGCTGCCAGCTCTCTCTCGAGCTGAAACAGAGGAGGATGCTTTGTGGCTGAGAAAAAGCAGAGAGATGAAGGTAAGGTAATGGCTGGGAGCCATTCATTCCTCTCATCTCCAGGTGGCGGCAATACTGGCACAGGAAAGAGCTGGAAAACACATCTTTCCTGGAAAGCTCTGCCTGTGTGCAGCAGCCACAGATGCAAATCTCACACACCTACAGGGGTGAGGGAGGCACTGGAAACCCCTCGCTGAGCAGGTTACACAAAGTTAGGAGATGTGTACATTCACCTTAAAGATGCTGCTGTAAGATGTTGGCCCCAAGACAAGACGTGTAGTATATGAGCATGTTCACACTGTATGCTAAACCTGGGTCAAAGCCTGGGCTTGGTCATTAACTTCCCATGCAAATTGTGAACACCCTAACCTCAGGTCCAACTCCATCTTAAGTCAGAAAGCCTTTAGGGTTTCAAAAGCCTATCCTCAAAAGGGTGCTGTGCTGTAGAAACAAGAACCAAATTGCAACAGCAGTAGAAAACTGGTTGTAACCTTTACCAGCTTCTGGCTACCTCTGCTAGCCTGGCAGGGGAGCCAGGAATGGAGGAGAAGAGGAAGAGGAGAGCTGCTTTTGCTCCCTGGCCAGGCAATGCTGTGCCCTGAGATGAAGGAGAGTGACACAGAGCTCAGCTGGAGGCAGACATGACAGTGACATTTGCTGGGACAAAGCTCAGGGCCATGCTAAGGACATACTACTAGTACCTGAGCTGGACTGAGTTTTGGTGTTCAACGGTGGACTGAGTTTTGGTGTTTTAGCCCTTTAGCCTTTTTTAGGAAGCAGCAGTGTAAATCTAGAAGGGCATAGCAGCAGGCTGGAGGCGAGAGAAATCCATTCAAAATCGAGGGCTGGAAGAGCAATGTTGCCAGCAGGAGTTCAGATACCCGATCCAAAACCTGAATCTCTCAAACCATAAACATCTCAGTAGTGTGAGAAGATACTGGTGTTTTTCTCAGGCCTTCAATATTGGGCTTTCAGGTTACAGTGAGGCTCCATTGCTAGCTTTTCCTGGCAGCTATGAGCCGTAGGAACCTTTCCTTATACGATGTAAGTTTTCACATAATTGAGTGAGTCTGAGAGCTGGAGCTTTAAGAAAAACAGTGACTGGAACGGGATGTCTGATGAAATCTAGAAAGTCAGCAGCATGGGGGGAGGCAGACCCTGCAGAGGAGCGTTTCTGAAGAGCTGCTGAGCTGCCCTGCAACTGAGAGAAGCAAGAAAGAACTGAGATATGAGGGAGCTTAAAGCAGTTTACATTGCCTAAAATTCAGTATTTTTAGCCCCAAGGGTTCAGACCTTTTAAGCTGGACCACAAAAATTTGTGATAACGGTAAAATTGTTAGCTTTTGTAAAAGAATAAATGCAACATTTTATCTCTTTGCACCAGTTTCTGAGCCTTAGAGTTGCCTTTAAATAGCATTTTGTACTTTTTCCCCACAGTGAAGACTACTAGAAACTTCTCTTGTGTAGAAAACATATTGCATTAGCGTCACAGTTTTCGGTTTTATACACACACACACACACACACACACACACACATAGAGCTAGAAACTTGTCTTGTGCAGATAACATGTTTCTCACCTAATCATCTGTCATCAGGTTCTGGAGCTTTAAGGAAAAACAGGGACAGTATAATGAGATGCAATGCTACTTCAAATGGCTTCACTTCGCTGGTGTCTGCAAGGACTTTGTATACACAAATATGGAGATTGCAATCTTGACCCTCCAAACACTGGAACCTTGAAATGGTCAAACTGGGTGAGCCCCAAAATCCATTTATTGCCAGATCCTATCCCTGATTATCTGATGCTTTCTCTGATGCCTTTGCCAGATGCTTCAGGGGAAGGTGCAAGAACTTTGCAATAGGCAGACATAACATAATCTGCTCAACACTTAACATCACTTTCTGGTTTCTATCTATTAGAGATGGGATTGGGACCAGTAGGATAAATTTTAACATATTTTCCAAAAGTCTTGTTAGCTATCATTATTACGCTTTTTTTGTTTCTTCTCATCCACATAATCAAATTTTTTTTTTAAGTTTGCTAAATTCTTGGCTTCCTCAGCTTCTTGTGTTTGGGATGGCTTAGTCCAGGTGAGTGAAGGAAATGAGTTACTTTGATGAAGTTTGGACTGGTCTCTTCTTCATCTAATTGAATATCTCTTCGCCCTTGTGTGTCCAAGGGCACCAGCAACACCCAGTTGCCTTTCTCTCTGTATGTTTCCATCAGGATGCCTTCTGATTACAAGAATAAATGGTTGCTGGGGATTTGTGCCAGAGAACCTCTTTGCTCAAGTCTCCCACGTACTTTACCTGCTTTCTTCTGCAGACTACTTCCCCTCAGTGTTTTCTTCTCTCTACATGTGTTACCTGATAGCTGAGCACTCAGGTTGGACTGAGACAGCCTCTGATGTTTCTTGCTGGGACCTTTTGCATCAGCATCTCCTCCTCCTCAGACTGTAAGCTCTGATGCAGGGATGAGCTTCTGTGTATGTGTCTGTGCCTGCAAACCATGGTTTCCACTGGAGCCTCTCTGTTCTGCTGCAGTGCACACAACAATTAGTAACAATTCACATCTAAATAAATCCTGCTCTGCCCTTCACTGGGTTAAACTGTGAACTCCTTCTTCATGACCTGGTGTCCAGGCTTGGTGGTGAGGCTCAGCCTTGGAGCACAACGAGTCCAGTGTTTTGGAAGGGATGCAGGATGCTCCTGATTCTTCTTGGGAAAAGAGAGGGCACACTATTCTCCCTAGAAACAATACTGCCTCTGGTCTCCCTCCTTTACCCCTTATCTCCGAGGAGATTTGTATGCAAATAGGGTCAAAGGCTCAGAGATGTGAGATAGACTGCCTGAATATTCACCACCAGGCAGTGATTGGGCGGTGCACTTCAGAGCAACCCATCCTCAGCTCACAAGTGAGCGAGGAGGAAGCACAGAGGCAGGGGATCAATCCGTGACCCTTCTCTGACAGTCACCCTTCTTTCTTACACTTGGGAGGCATTTGCTGACTTTTCTGGAACCAATACCTCCCCTGTGAATGGAAAATCCAGCTGGAGATGTGCCTGTGATATCTGACACTTGTAATTCATGGTATGTTGTTCTGTTCTGCAAATTGGATTGGGAGCACAAACATCCTCTCATGACTTGCCAGCCACGTGTGGAATTCAGTAGTCACACCGTGTGTGGGCTCCTTGGAGAGGAGAAACGTTTCCAAGCACCAATGGACTGTGATGAGAGTTAGAGGTGGGAGAGGTGGTGACTCCCCAGTTTGGATCTGAGTAAAAAGGCAGGTGAAGGTTGATAACTTACAGATTTGCTCAGACCCAGGCACTGGTGAGGATTTGGAGGTGAGGAGCTGACCAGCTGTGAAAGGAAGCAATCTGATGGAAGGAGGAAGGAAAATTTTGTCTGTGGTTGTGTGGGACTTTTTTGTCTTCCTTCTCACTGCAGTCTGCCTCCAGGAACTGGAACTGCAACTGTCATCACAGCGTTCAGCCTGGGCTGCTTCTTGGCTTTGATCAACCATAGCCATGTGCCTCCATCCCTGCCTGCTCCCTGAGCATGGAATTTGGCCATTCAGACAAGTGGCAGCTTGCCCGGAGAGGGACTCAGGCTCTGCTGCTGTGCCGGCCCTGCCAGAGCCAGCACTTGCTCTCAGGGCAAAGAGAAAGATGCTGGCCAGCCCAATTGCCCCTGGTGTGCAATGGATGTTCAGCTTCAGTATATCAATTCTGCTGCCCAGACCACCCCACAAGTGCCCACATAGGAGGAAAGGGACCAAAGTGGCCTTGGACACATCAGTGTCCTGGTCCTCAAGGGAGACTGAGCAGGTTTGTAGGGGCAGGATGGAGACAGAAATGACCAAGACAGGTAGAGGGGACCATGCTGCTTCTGCCAGCCTCTGTCTGATGTGGCCTACTGAAAGGGAGTAGAAGGCTCCTCTTGTGTGTGTGTGTCATGTCCTGGCAAATTACCTGTATGTAGTCCCTCCTCACTCAGCAGCTGGGGTGTACAGCAATAAAATCTGTCTGCATTTCACACAGTGCTGTTTTCAGGTTCATCTATTCCCTGTCCCAGCTGGTGATCCCTGGAGAAGAAGGATATAGTAATGATGGGAGGGTAATAAAGATTCAGGCTGTTTACAGTCTATGAAGATCTTTCCTGCCCTTCACACCCATCATGTACACTATGCCATGGGTTAGCCAATCTCAGGAATGCATGTTAGAAACGACCCCTGGATTGTGTTCTTTGGGTTGCAGTGATACTTGGGAACTACTCAAATTGTTGAAGGCCTGAAACCTCAAAACTTAGAGCTCTTACTGGCTTCTGGATGGGCCCACTGGCCTAGCTCACATTCAGACACAAAGCCACGTCTATCCTCTGCTTTGCAGACAGGATGTTTTTTTTCCCAGTAGTTTGAAGGTAGACTCAGGTCTGGCAGCCTGCACAGCCTATTAAAAACCAGCCTTATAAAATATGAGCTAGGAAGCAAAACTCAGCGCCGTAAGAGAAAGAGGAGGAAACCACCAATTAGGAATAGCTCCCGAGGGGATGTTTTCTTAGGAGCCAAGAGGCACTCTGCCAGCAGGGCTTTGGAACAGCATGAGGCTGGCTGGGGAGGGCAGAGTGGGGTACCCACCTTGCACAGAGACTTACTGCACTCAGGAGGGCTGGTCCTGCAGCCCAGGAGCTACTGCCCCTGGAGCAATGCAGCAAGGGATTGCACCCTGGATGGGAAAGGACTAGCACCCAGGAATGGGGAGGAAGAGTAGGAGGAGCACCAGAAAGGTACAGCCCTCCTTAGCCTATGGCAACCAGCTAGCAGTGAGGAATTCCTTCTGCCAGAAAGCAGCTTTGCCAAGGTGCAGCTGGGAGCAGCTTTCAAAGCTCTCCTGATAGCCAAGCATCCCACACAGTGGCAACCATGTGCCTGACCACAGGGCTGCTGCAGGCAGGCAGAGGCTCTGTGTCCCTGCAGTGAGCAGAGAGTGGTCCCTTTGTGAAAAATGAACCCACAGCTCCATGTCCAGCTCCAGAGGTGGTGTCTTAGACCACGAGGTATAAATTGGTAGAGAAAAAGGACACGAGGTCTGAGCTTTGTAGACGGTGCATCCTTCTGACGGTTTGGTAGATGCCAGGGGAATATTGTTTACGTGGCCTATGGGGCTGTGGTGGCTGTGGGAGTCAGGTTTATTTTCTGTGGGTGATATCAGAGCATGGTTGGTGGTGGGGGCTGCACTACCAGTAAGTAGCACTGAGACACCGAGAGCTGAACAACCAGGATGTGGCTTGTGGACCATGTGCTTTCTGCTGGAGAGGGGTGTGTGTGCACTGTGGCTGTTATTTGTTCCAGTCTATCTTGTTCTTCGGTTTTTGTGGAGATGACAGCTGCTTACCAGCTTAGGAACCTGCTTAGGCTATGGGGTCTGGGGGATGATGAGGTAAAATACTTGCTTGGGGCCACTGGGTGCTGCCTACAGGGACTGTCCGTGGCCCGTGAGGAGAAGGGCCTACAGTGGGCAGCCTGAAGCACCTGAAATCCAAACAATTTTTTGGGGTCCATTGTGGAACCTTTTAGGAGATTTACACCCTATTGTTTTCTCATCAATTAAGTGGATCATTAACTGGCTTCCCAACAGTTTTTAATATCTGTGGTCACCATTCGCTACCCCGTAGAGGTTCACAGCACTTTGCTTTGGCTCTTTAACAACTGGACATGTGCTTTGGGAGCAGCTCAGCTGTCCTCACTAATCCCCCTGAGTGAAAGCATACCTGAGCAGGGCTTCAGGTCAGACCTGCCAGGCACAGGTCACTGCAGTGGCCACCCAGAGCACTGTGGGCAGTGTGGCACAAAGTGTTTTGAAGATGCTATGTGAGAACTGCTTAAATATTTGCTTGGATTGAAGCAGGGATTGAGATCTCAGTCTTTAGTGTCCCAGCTATTTTTCCCATAATGCAAGTTTTTGTGTGGAAGTGGTCTCCCTCTTCCCAAGGAGCTGTTTCATGCTGTGTAAGGGATTCACTAGTCATTAGGTGAGGGATTTGGGTGCAGGCCTCATCCTGTCAGAGGAACCACAGCGATATAATGAATCTGTCTCTCTGGTCCATTTGATGCAGACCATGAATCTGGGTCTCCTGCATCCTTCTTGAGTACCTAACCTTGACCCATGTGGTCTGTCAGCTGTGATAAATCTCCACAAAGCTGTTCATTTCCAGTAAATTGATTTTTTTTTTTTCAATTAAAAAAAACAGCAAGAAAACTTGCTGAGAAATATCAGGTAAGATCCAGTCCAGACATGTCAGTCTTCCGCCCAGAAAAGAATCTGTACCAGAAATTGTCTTGCACCAGATGAATCTCATAGAGAAAAAATGCACTGCAAAGTTACCGGTAAGCTTTTTGCCTACTAGTACATGCAAGTGAAATAAAAAAAAAAAAGGCAACAAAATGGGTCTTTAGTTTGACATACCAGGTAACAGAAATCAGGCTTTGTAATATTTTCTGCCTGACTACCCTTATTTAATATGAACAGCATGGTGAAAAGGGAAACAAGAAGTGGATGGAATTTATAAATATGTCTTCTGAGTCACTGCAGAGTGAACAGGAAATCCTGATGATTCAAGATTTGGCATTTTCCCTTGCTGAACCCAGTGGCACATTCTAGTACAAGGAGAAGCCAAGGTGTAGGAAGTGCAATCTTTTGGCTGAGATAACAGACCTATGATCTTCCTCTTCATCAGTAAGGAGTCCAGTGGTATTTTTCATAAGAAAATAATGCCCTGTTCATAGTATCCTGACTGTGTAGGTCTTCACCATCTCACTTTCCAAAATGTCATGAAATCTCTCCTCATTTCAAGCACATTTTGCTCTGTGATAATGTGCACATACATCAATTTGTTAGTCTATTTGAGGACCTAATTATCTCGCTCATTAGGATGCATTATGTTTATCCTCTTTATTATGTTACTTATAGCTTTCATTTTTCTCTGTTTTTGAAGTGCTGAGATGCAGAGCCACTCTCATTGGCTATTTGTGGATGACACCATTGTTTGGTGTGTGGATTTTGCTCCAGATAAAGTCAAAGCTGTGCTCTTCTAAATTCCTTTTGGAAAGCAGCATTACTGGGAGGAAGCTTCTTGTGGCCTCTGGTCTGCTTAATGGATTCTGTGGACCAGGGTAGGATGTGATAATGTTAATTAATAATGGCAACCGTTATTCTTTCTCTGCTGTTCATTTTTTGAGCAGTGCTCTGTTATTGTGCTTCTCCAGCTTTCTTTGCTCATCTTTGTTTCTTCTCCTCCTCCTTTCCCTTTCTTCTCTACCCATCCCACTTGCCCCCTGTCCAGCTACCTTTGGGGAAGCACAGATGTGTGCACATCCAAAATCCCGCTGTGAGCTGTTGGTAGTATTCCAGGAGTGATGAAAACCTTACATGTCATAGCCAACTCAACAAAAAGGATGGGCTTTGCATGAATGACTCATTTAATTTCCCCTTTTCCTATGGCAGAATCAGCTGAATAATTTCCAGTTGGTTGCTCCTTTAGCCGGTGTGTCTTGCCGTAGGTGTGTTGAAATTGCATACGTAGCTGCAGTCACGGTTGTTGCACTGGTGAGCTAAAGAGGGCACTTGAGGCTTTTGAGCAGCAAAGATAGACTCCCGAGAAAGAACTAACGTGAAAACCACGCCAACCATCCACAGCCTGCTGGCTGTTCTGGGCCTCATCCCCATCACCTCTGCCAAGCCCAGCCATAGTAATGATGTCAGTGAATCGCTCTGTGGGGTTCTGGAGAGCAGTGAAATGCACCCAGTGAAGTCAATGATGACATTTCCAGTCCTGGGGGGTTACACAACCATGGGTTGCCCCCATGCCTGTTCTGTTGGATGCAGATCTGGCAGCAAGACCCCTCAGCTCCTTGAATACAGCTCATTATATCTGGGAGCAGAGCCAAGGGGGAATGAGGGAAACTTCAACTGGTGTCAACCCCAGCTGCATGTCTGCTTAGCAACACAGGTTTTTGTAAATACATTGTCTGAGGCTTTGCAATATCTGCTTATTTTTTTACTTCATGAGGAGGCCCATGTGGGAGCTGAGGCCACCCCTAGGACCACTGACCCACTGTGGCCAAGAAAGTTTTAGAAATACTAAATCTATCAGCCACTGGGTGCTAGCAGCCACCTCCTAGGTGCTGCTCCTCATTACTGAACAGCAGTGGTTGCTGTGGGTCCTGCAGCAAGGAGGGCAACAAGCCTCTGCTAATCTTCCTAAGCAGCCACCCAGTGTCTGGTGCTCTCTGGCTGCATCTGCTGCAATGTGTAAATGCCAAATGGTGGAGACTTTAGAATCAGACAAAGATTTGAGGATGAAAAACCTTTATATTAGAGATGATTTTGACCCATTCTGTTTGTGTCAAAGACTCTTCCTCCATCCTTCTAGGATGGAGGTGCTCAACCTCAGATTCACCTGGCATCGAGCTGGGCATGAGCTGAGGACCCTGCATCCATGTTTTGAAGGGGCCATGTGTATGGATGAAGTTAGCCTCACTTTTTGCTTTATCCCTAGGTGCCTCCACAGCCCCTGCTGGGTTCAATGGGTGGAACAAAAGCTCTTCTAAATACTAATGCCAAACAACCAGAGCAGGACTCCAGAGCTTTCCTTCCAGCATTAGGAGATAAATTGACCTAATGGCCCCTGGAAGGCAGAACTGCTGAAATCATGTCCTAGCAGTGGGAGGGGTTGAGGTTAGGTGGCCAGGACAGGGGATGAGGAGCCAGGATTTATAGGCTGTAGCTTTACCCTTAATGAAGAGTCTTTTTCGGATTGTGATGGCGAGAACTTGAGTCAGGACTGATCAGTACTATGGACAAGCCACCCAGAAGCTTTGTTTGCCTTTGATTCTTGTCTGGGTTCATTCAACTTTTGTCTGAGGCCAGATCCGATCTCACTCCTTTCCCTTTGAAATGGTTTTCTGTTACTGGTTTAAAGGAGAAAAAAATGACCTAATCATCTCACTGAGTAAACAGTTTCCACTCCATCCTCAGAAAACAAAAGCTGAAAGTTCATTTTCTTTAGGAACTATGGCAGATGAATCAGAAGGCTGAGCTTTTTGTGTGTGTGTGTCTGAGCTGGGCTGACAAGAACAAGTGAGCCAAATGAGGACGGCAGAAATGGCGTCAGAACCCGGCACCTCCATGCACTGGGAAAACACCGTATGCTGAATGTGAACACAGCTGAGGAGGAGGGACACTTCCAGCTCTGGGCCTCCGTATAGTCCAGCTGTTGAGTCAGATGAGTCTGGGGCTTTACAAAGTGAGGAGGCAAGGGTGAGCAGAAAACCAAGAGCATGCGCGTGCGAGAAAGACATTTCACCTCTGGCAGCAGGCCAAAGGAGCAGTTACTGCAGCCCCCGGAGACACACATGCCCTTGCACACACACGTGCTGGTTTGCACACACATGTGCTGGTTTGCACACACACATGCTGGCTTGCACACACACATGCTGGCTTGCACACACACATGCTGGCTTGCACACATGTACCACTAACAGCACAGGGAGGCTTCTCCCAGAGGCCAGCCCTGCTTCACACTGGTCCCTGTTAATGACCAACATCTGGCGAGGTAACTGGGGTGGAGAGACAGCTGGGGCCAGCGAGCCCTTTCCCTGGTGAGGATTGAAGGGGAGGGCTAAATGCTGGGCTGGGGTGGGCTTCATTTCTCTAAAAGCAGCCTGCAAACACTCACTCCTGCTTCCTCTGTGGAGAGCAGAGGTTGAGCAGCTCTCCACTTTCATGTTTTTGTGTTAAAGAGCCGCTGAAAGACAGTCCTGTGAAACCCCCAAACTAAAGATTCCTAGCTGTGCCAGGCCATAATAGGCAGGGCAAGTTTTGCTAGCCCAGCCTGATTTTGCCTGGTTTTTAGCTTTGAAGCAGAGTAGAGAAGCACAGATATCCTCAATATTTCCTGTTAGGAAGGGTTTATTATACTGATAAAAGGATTTTCAAAATGGATGTGAGCTGTTTACAGATTTAGGTTTGTCTGACCTTACTGTTGTCAAAACTGGGGAGGAGGCAGCATCTATCTCATGGCCCTGCAGCAGCCCTCTCCACAAAAAAACAGTGGTGTTTTGGCCCCCGAGAAGGAGCATTCACTGGTATGAACTGGTGGGTGATGGCAATCCTGCTAGAGGGTGTGTGGGTTTATCCTGCTGCTGCCTGAGTTGATCCTGTGCCTGGTGTGCTCCCCAAGGTCTGACATTAACTGTGGAGGAGTAGACGATGCACTGGTAGGAAAATATGGGAAAACTTTGCATTTTTTAAACTACAGCCATTCTTCATCTGGAAGGATTCCCCTGGCCAAGCTGGGTGGTCACCCTCTCCCTGCTTCTTAGCAGCTGCATCCCATCTCACCCCTGGAATTTATCTGCAGGGGCCCAGGGTGGCGATGCTCACACCTTGCCCAGTATGGAGAATCCCCATCCTCCCCACTGGAGCTCCAAGCAGCAGAAACCCTCCTCCGTGTGTCAGCCTGCCTGAGCGTGGACTGTGGCTACCCTGAGACAGCACTTAGCAAACATACCAAAGGCTTTCTGGGCATCAGAGAGGTGATATTATCCAGCTCTGCTGTTATCACTGCCTCCTCCTTGGGAGTACAGGAGGGCTGTCAGAGGTAGGGAGAAAGAGATGGAGGGTGTGGAAAGGCAAAGGAAAGAGCAATGGTCTTTTATGAGCAAATTTTGGTGGCTTTCATCTCTGCATGTCCAGCATGGGACTCCTGAGGAATGAGGCCTTGTTTCCTGTAGCTGAGCATGCGTGTGCTTCCCACTGGCTGCAACCACTGGAAGATGCCCTGCCTGACATGCCACTGATCTGAGAATCTGGGGAGAATGATGGGGGCAGACAGGGCTGGGAATGGTGTATCCTGGGGACACAGACCACAGGGTGTGGTGCTGGGCCTTGGGAACTGAGCCTCACCAGCATCCTTCCCCCTCTCATCATCTTACCAACATTTACCCTGCCTGCAAGGCACTGGTTGGTAAGGGCTAAAATGAACATTGGAGTATCTTTTGTGCCAGGAATGTCCTCAAGCTAGAGTTTTCCCCAGCCTGGGGTCAGCAAGGCCAGACTCTGCCCTGGGTCTCTGGCTTCCAGGTTGAGTGTGGGACCACAGAGGAAGGCTGAGGTTAGAGTGTGGCCATGGATCTAATTACTCCCCCAGATGTGTGTATGCATGTCACAACATCACCAGACACACTCTGCACGTCCCCATTTGCTCACCGTTGAGTCATGACAGACTGGAAAAATACAATCCCACTCTGATGCTGCGACAGGCCTGAGTGCTTTCTAGTAATACATGAGTAGTATATGTGAGCAGCCAGTCAGGACAGTCAGCATCTGACGTTGCTGGCTTGAGGAGTGGGATGTTTACTGTACAGTTGTGTTGAGTTCAACAGGGAATGACTCAGGCCAGACCTTCAAGACATGCTTGAGGCTGTTTTGGTATGATGCTCATCAAGTTCTGAGGAATCGGCTTGACCTCCCTCGCTTTCCCTTCAAGCCTATCACGTAAGCATTTGGCAATCAAAGCCCTAAATCACAGGTATTGAGGAAATAAGGGAAGTCCTGTTTTATCATGAGACATTTCTGTTAAGAGGGAAGGAATTTATCCTGCTGAGTGTTTGGATAGAAGTGCTTTCTGGAGTTTGACCTGTCTGGGGCACCATGATGAGCTAGTGAGTGAGCTGGTGGTAAGGAAAAAGGCAATGCCTCTCTACCATCCTCCCTCCTCACTGGACACTCCAATGTACAGGCATCCAGACACAAAGTCCTGCTGAGGGGGATCCTCCATAGAGGACCAGCCAGCTCCTGTCTCAAAGGCTGAGAGGGGGCACCAGTTGCTTGCTCAGAGTTTGAGGAATAGCCCATACAGCACACATAGGCTGGTGATTCCTCTCCCCTTGGGAGGTTCTGGATGCTGCCAGTGCTGCCAGCCGTGCACAGCTGGGTCACATGCTGTGGGGCACACTCACAACATGCCCATGTCTTTGCTGGTGGGATTGGGAGAGAGCCCACAGTGATGTGAAGTGCAGAGAAACTGAATATTCCTGGACTCCATGGCCTGTTCTTCAAAGTCCTCTCTGTAGAAGAAGCCAGTGCTAAACCAGACATGAAATCAGCAGGACTGTTTTTTAAGCCCTTGCACATCACCCCTTTGCACTTGCTTACATAAGGGCTTAAAAGTTGGACAGAAAGAGGAAGATGGTCTGGTCTCCTAACATATTGGACTTGGAGGACTGGAGAGGCAGAGCCTCTGCCTGGTGAAAGTATGGGTCTCAGCCATGATCAATTAGTGGAAACCCGTTCTACAGCCTGTGGCATTTATGTGGAGTAGTTAGGAGGCTGCAGGGTGTTGCTGGGATATAGTACTGTGACTGAGGTTGCTGCACCACTATTCTCTCCCCTTGGCCTTCCCAGGCAGAGGAGACAAGACAAGACTTCAGGTATCAGACCTAGGACAGACCTCCAGCTGGAAAGCACTGCAAGCCAGACCTACACAGTCAGGTTGGCATCTTAACTGCTGTTTAAAACAACTCACTTTTCTCTGAGGTGAAGCACTTTGGTATCTGGTCTGCTCAGGTCTGCTGCTGGAGAACAAGCTAAGACTGGGTCCTGTTTCAGGGAAATGATGGAAGACAAAATAGTATAGGAAAGACACTGAAGCTGACACAGAGAACAGAGGAAGCATAGAAGCACCTGGTCCAAGGAGTTGGCATCAAACTCAAAAACCCTATGTGACACCATAGGAAGAGACATGTTCCGGGGTCAGCTCCTGACCCTTCACTTTTAGGTGAGGGCTTTCTACAGCTTGACACTCTGCTGAGGAGCTGAGCACTGTGCTGCTAGCTCAAGGGTGAGTTTTACTGTAGTCTCAAACATTTTTTCAAGTAGCCAGTGTAAAATATCTCTCTTCCTCAAGATCATGACACCTCATCTTGTGGGGCTGCAGTCACAGGCTTGAGGGTTTGGTGGCTGTATAAGCCACCAGCAAGAATAAGTCCCTGAGTGAGACCCAAATAGCTGCTGAAGGGATCCAGGGATTTACCTGATTGGTGTGCTTTGTCTGTTGATATCCGGGTCTGTCCTGAGCATCTGGACCCAGTCAATGGTAAGTGAGAAAAGAGGAGCCTGGGAAACGGGCAAGGGTGAAAAAAAAGTGGCAGGAAGCAGGGATGGCTTAGCCTGGCATTGGGGTGAACCAATAGCATCATGGGTTATCCCTTAGCAAGAGGGAACAGAAGCTTGCAATGCTGAAATGTCTTCCTCTTGCTGTGGTGCCTCAGGCTCAGAGGCAGAGGATGTGCTAGGACTGTTTCTAGCTTGGTTGTCTGCATCACGGATGAGTGTCCAGGTGCATGACTGGGTAGGGGTGGATGGGGCTGCTGGGCCAGAGCAGTTGGTTTAATGCTCTCTCCACTGGTTATTAGCTTGTTGCAGGGTCAAGGTGGCGTGTCAGGCTCTGGGAGCTTTGGCAAGACCACTTGTGAGGGCAGGGGGCTGAGTTTAACCCTGCAGGTGGCCAAGCGTGCTAGGAGGCTGAAGTCTGTGGAGACAGCCGCATTTCCAACTCCGAAACTGACTGTGGTTTTCAGCCAGGTCTGTGTCTGCACGGGGAGGAAGGAGGAGGGAACTGCACGAAGCTATTCCGCCTCTTGAGCATAATGAAAGCGAAGGACGAGACAGGCAGAGGTTTCCCCCGCGTCTGTGATGCTGGCGCATTCCCCAGCCGAGGCTGACGCCGGGCTGGCTAAGCTGCTCTGGGTCACAGGGTGTCTGCACGCTGCTTCCCAAGGCACGCAGCAGAGTCAGCCGTGCTCCCTCACGCCTCCATCAGCTCGCACGTAAACTGTCCCTCCGGCCACCTGCCTCTGAATCACAGCGGTCGGGTCCTGGCTGCGAGCAGCGGGATTTCCCAGCGCCCAGCGCAAGGGTTTGCGTGCGGAGAAGCCTTCTTGCAGGCAGCTGGAAGTCGTCTCCAAAGGCAGATTCCCGGACAAGCCGGGGCTTAGAATGTCGCTGAGTGGGTGGAGGTCCCTGAGGACTTTGCTGTGTTCTTTGGGTTCTGTCCCTGCAGTGAGCACAGGGGCAGAAGGCGCTGGCATTGCTGCACCCCTGGTGAGGTGTCTTTTGCTCAGGTGCATCCTTACATTTTCCTGCAGCTCAGGATGTCTCCAAAGCCATCTCCCTCCACAGAATGGACAAATCCTGACATTGTTACTTTGCTGAGTGGGGGCATAAAAAAACTCTGGGTTCCTAGGGCAGTGTGGGGCTGTGACACCCTGACAGGGACCACTGGAACCCCTTTGATGGGGGTTTGCTTGTCTGGTTACTCTGTGTGGGCTGCAGGATGAGCAGAGTGAGAGCAGGACGGCTTTATTTGCTGTTTCCCTACAAGGATGCTCCTTACCCGGGCTCTTGCTCACTCCTTGCAGTGCTGGGCACTTTTTCCCTGCATTTCCCAGGGGAGAAACTGCTTTCATGTTTCCTGTGTTTCCACAGCATGTAGCGAACGTGGGAGATGCCAGGGTTGCAGATAAGACGTCGTAGCAGCAGGGACCTGTCTGAATGTGATTCTCTGAGTGCTTGTGTGGAGGGTGCCCACCACATCCCCTGAGCTGCTTCTCACTCACTGCCTGTGGGAGAAAAGAATATTTTAGCATCAGCCAGGCATGGATGCCAAACAAGCAGCCGGCAATAGTGCAAATATTTTGGCTACCCCAACACATCTGTTTAGAAGCAGCTCAACCCCAATTTTAAACAAAATGGGGAAGAAAATACATTAATTGAAGCCATGTCCTTAGGAACACAATCCCTTGGCTGGGGCCCAGCAATGGCAGCCTCGTTGGGAGATCATGTGTCACGCATCTGAGACAATCACCCTGGCTCTGTCATGAGCCCCTTGTGCTGATTTTGGGTGGGTCACACACGCCCTACAGAAGCTGAGGGAAGCTGTACCTGGCTGTGTGAATGCATGGCACTCTTGCAGGAGTACATACTCTGGCAGCATCCCACTTCCCCATTGCCCTCCCTACAGCAGCATCCTGTTTCTTGGGAAGGACTCAATGTCAGGGGTTGGCTGCTCCTATTCTGCTTCCTCTTTTGAGGGAAGGATCCAACCCTGGGAGATCCTGAAAAAGATTAGCTGTTTTCCCAGCAGCCCCTGGCTTTGTGTGTGGGACTTGGATTATTAGATTGGGAACATTTGATCAAAAGTCTGTTGACAAATCCATGAAGAGTCAGTGAAGCTTAGACACTGCTTTCCTGATAGCCTCCTTTGGTTGACCCCAGACCTTGTTAATCTCCCAGCGGCAAGCCTGCAAAAACAGCTTCAGACAGGAAACTGGTGTGTGGGATGAAAAAGGGAGATTCCCAAGATTCTCATCTGCTTCTCCAGTGAGCTCTGCAGCCCTTCCTGAGCTCGGTGGTGTTGCAGGTATCTGGGATATTTAGACCGAACTCACAGGTGAGGAATGCCTGCACTGTGGTCACAGCAAGGTGTCCAATTCCACTGATACACTGCTGACAGGATGCTTGCTGCTGTGTTACCCAGTGCCCCATGTGCCCCACAACACTTGTGTCCTTCTTCCCATCTCCTTCCTTACAGTAGAGGCAGTGCAATGTGCCCAGCTGCCCCAGTTCCCAGCTGTCCCAATTTGGCATGTGGAGGTCTGTGGGAAGTGCTGGAGGAAGACCAGCCCCTCCAGACTACAGCAGGGGGCTCTCCCTCCTCTCCCAGCGGAACAAAACACATGAGCTCCAGGGTTGTGGGGGTCTGGGGAGGAGGCTGGAGAAGCCCAACATACAGAAATGGGGACAGGAAAGGAACCAGCTGCCCCATAGCCCGTGGGATGCCCATGCTGCAGCACTCAGCACTGGGTGAAATCCTGAGGGACAGGCCCTGGCTTCCCAGCAGGGCTGGACCAAAGACCCATTGGATGCCCCTTAGGTGGTGATGCTTGGTGGTATCATTGGGTCTGTCCTAATGTCAGCTAGGGTTGACATTCCCATGGCTCCCTGTCCATGCTGGAATTGGCCATGCTCTGACATGGAGAAAGGCAATGGTTAACAGCTGTGCCATCATTATTCTTACACAACCTCCTCTGTAGTATGCAGCCAGCCTCTGAGATGTAATAAGTACTAATGTTGTTGTCCTGGGCAGAGGCAGTGGGGGCAGGGAGCGCCTCAGAGGAAACCCTCGGCTCGTGTCAATCAGCACAACTTTTTATTTTACAGATCACGCTGCAGAGCGCTTCCAAGTATGAACAAACCTAAATGAAGACAGCTGGCAGAGTCTCTTGTCATCTAATTCCTTCCAGATGTGTGGTCATATGCTACAGTTTCTGACTAATGACATCCCAGAGGAAAGCCCTGGGGATGCAGCAGCAGTGGGGCGGGTGAGGGGCATGCCAGGAACCTGTTGGTGGGCCAACAGCACTGACTCCCCAGGAGCTGCTGCCTGGAGACCCTGGGGAGGAGCCCTCTGCTTTCCCTCTCTTCCCCTTGCAATCAGCAGGGCTCAGCGGGTGGCACAGGGTTGCCTGTGCCATGCTTGGGCATCCAGGCAGCTCTCCACAAGTAGGTAAAGCTACTTAATCCAAGAGTGGTATCCTGCAGAGATACCCACTTTATGGCCTGGAAACAAAAAACCCCACACTTAGTAGGGTTGTGCTGGAGCAAATTAACAATGTTTTCTGATAATGAATTGAGATTGAAGCGTTTATGCTGCTTCCCGCATGCAAGCCCATTCAGAACTCCCTGTGGGATGCCTCTGTCTGCCACAGAGACGTCTGAAAAATCAGTCTGGGTGGGAAGATTTGTAAATCCTGCCACCTCCCCCTGAAATATCTGCCCCGCACATTCCCATTTTATGTTCCTGCACAGCTGGGATTACATTAGGGCTGTGCACAGTCTCCAGTGGGTTTAGTTTCCTCACCCCTCTGTGGGGGAGACAGTGCTAGTTTTATGGCCTGGGGTTTAGGAGATACTCAGTGGCTTGGTGATGGGTCAGGAACTCAGGGGGACCAGCCTTTCTGACTGCAGGTGGGAGATCATATCTTCCCAGAGTATTGCCTCCTTCACACTGTCTTTCAGAAACTGCAGCCCACCTGGGTCCAGGTTTGCTGCTCAGGAAGAAGAGTCATTTTGGGTCTTCCTGTGGTCTCTGTTCTTCCCTCTTCCTCTCGACACCTTTGTAATTAACCTCTGAACTCTGGCTAATCCCAGGATTAGCACGTCATGGGCTATTGGTTATGTCTTCCACCACCCCTTCTGTATCCCAGCATCCCTGACAAACTTGTTGGGGGGTCCGGAAAGCCAGGTTGCCCCTGAGAAGGGAGAAGGCTTGTAATGAATGCACGATGTCAGGAGCCTGAAGGGTGGTGAGAGATAATCCAGGGGTCACCTGTGACTGATAATGATGTCCTGAAGCCTGGCACCAGGGTGGAGGGACAAAAAGAGCCTGAGGGCCTGTGACAGCCACTTCAATCTCCATACCTTGGCCACTTCTGCCCAGCAGAGTGGGCTGCACAGGAAAGGAGAATCCTGGTGGGCTTTCAGTGAATCTGTAAATATCTCCTGGTGCAGGTGTAAATATCTCTGGCTGCAGGTGTAAATATCTCCTCTGGCTGCAGGCGGGCTGCATGTAAAGCGGTAGCTTGTGGCTTTTGGTGCAGCGTCTCTATTCATGCATGTGTTTGCCCTTGTGAAGGGTGTCCTTGGGCAAAAGGAGAACTTGCTCATGGGGTTTATTCAATATCAGTGCTTGAGATGCACTCCAGGTTGTGGGTGAGCTTTCTGCTCCCTTCTCAACCCTCCTCTTGCTTATGCCTCCCAGGGGCACTTCACAGCTCCCAGATGACTGATTTTCAAGGAGAGCCCCAGAGAGATTCCCATTTAACCTAACAGAGGTAGTGAAGTGACCTCTGTCACTTCTCCCTCGAGATGAAAACTCGCAACCGTGATGAAGCATGCAGCAGTACAGTCAATTTAGCCATGAGAGCAACTGTTTCCATCCAAGATATCCAGCTGTGTAATGGACCACATGGTGGAAACAACAGAAGTAGCAAGGGACTCATGCTGGGGTTGGCCCAAAGGAAAACAGAGACTGCAAGGGAAAGTCTCATAGATAGCAGTCAGGACATGCTGAAGGAACCAAGGTGCCTGTTTCCCTGGGCTGAGGGGTTTGTCTCTCGCTTTCAGTGCCTGTTAACTCCCTTGCTCCAAGTGCCTGTGCTCTCTCCTTCTCATGTAACTCCATGAGCTTCTCCAGGACCCTGGGGTGGGGGAGAAGGATGAGCCCATATGCTGGAGCAATTCCTTGCCACACTGGCAAGGTGCTAGGGGCTAAGCCTGGTGGGTGCTGCCTGGAGGGGAGAAAAGTCCTGGAAAAGCACCTGGGTTTGCAGCAGTGGGGGGTACAGGTTTCTGTTCTCCCCGGGGCAGAGGAGCAGCACTTTCTCCTGCTTCCATTGTGGCCCACGGACAGAAAGGGGAGGGGAGCTGCTCTCCAGGGACCACCTGGGGAATAAAGAGGTTGGCATGAGCTGGCAGTTTGTTTGCACCTCTTGTTATGTGGAACTGGAAGTGGGGCTGAGCCCTGGCAGATGCAGACATGCTCACAGAGGAAGTGGGCAACAAGCTCTCATCCCTGCTGTATCATATGCTGTGTGTGTACAGGATGTTTGGTTTCCTATAGATCCCATCCAGAGATAGTTGGGACAGGAGATGCAGAGACAGGCTTTGTGGTCTCTTTAGTATCCCTGCCTCTTTCTTCTACTTGCAGCCAGGTTTGTGTGCAAGGAACCTGAAGTGATGAGCTGCTGTGCTCTGCCCCAGTACTGGCTGTGTTTGCAGGGAGGTGGGCTGGTGGCTGTTTGTCTCGGGAGTGAGTCAGGCTGATTAACCCAATCCCTGGCCAGGCACAGGAGCACCTCTTTGGAAGGTGCCTTTGGCTCCTGGGACCCAGTCCTGGCTCTGCTGCTGGTGAGCTCTCTTCTGGCTGTGGAGGATCAGTGTTTACAGCAACATGCACTAATTGGACACACACAAGACAGTGGTTTCCAGCTCCAGTGATCACAACATCACCTCATCTGTCATGTCCCATTTAAACCCAGTACAATGATGGCCCAATGCAGCCATGCTCTGGCGTGCATCAGACTGAGCCAGGGAGGCCCAGCCTCCCACAGTCCATGGCAGTGTTCCTTTCTCTGGTAGCCCTTCTTCCTGCTCTGGCTTTTCCTCCTTTGTCCCTCAGCTTCCCCCTCAGCTTCTGCCTCCTACTTGGGCCTCCCATATTCCTGGAGCAGCACATCATCCTGCCTAGAGATGATCTTCTGCCTCAGGGGCTTTACCTGCCTGAAGTGGCCATTTTGTCCATGAGCTGCTAGTGAAGGAACAGGCAGGTTGAAGCCACATGAGGACAGGACCATCCTGAGGGCTGATGCTAAAGGTGATGTCCCTACCCTGGGGCATGCTCAATTGACGTTTTCTGCCTGGAGGATTTCACTTGTGGGGTGATGTACTCCCGGTGTGATGGAAAACAGAGCATCACATCATGCTTTGCTGAAACAACACATATCCTGTGAGAAATGCAAACTCTGAGGATCTGAAGGATGAAGGACTGTGGTGTGAAGAGATGTGAGGCATATTTGGAGCATTCCTTCTGCTGTGATCTGCGGGGAACCTTCCAGGGTGGGAAGGATAAATTAGTGGAGCCCTTCCCTCAAGCTCACCTGAGCAGAAAGACGCCAAAATGACAATAAGGAACTGCTAGAGAGCAGCTGAAGTCAGAGAGAGGTGAAGACTAGTAAGCAGTGCAGGAGAGCCATGATATCCAGCACTGAAGCAGGACAGCTGTGGGGAGGAGAGGCACAACACAGACGAAAAGGCTGGACTTCCGGCAGCATTTCTGAGTCCATGGAACCTTATCCCCAGGAAGGAACTGGCTGCTCCCTGTCTGCATAGGTTTCAGTCACGCTCCAGCTCCCAGCTGGAGAATGGACTAGAGAAAAATCCGTGGTACTTTCCCATTTTCTCACTCTTTCCTGCAGTGGTGGTGAAAGGAGAAAAGGGGAGGGAGTTCTAGAAATACAGTTACAAGGTGCAAGTACCTCTGAGGACATCTGACCCTGCCCTATCTGATTCCTGTGATATCAAGGTGAGTGCACCTCGGGGAGTGCACCGTGAATCTCTGAGCAATGCTTTATTTGCGAACACTTGCTAAAAAAAAATTAGAAAATAAAAAAAAACTTTGAGATGATCTTGGTCTTGCCACATCACCAGGTGCTGGAAGAGCTCTGGCTGTCCACAGAGCAGGACCTGGGTAAGCCTCAGGGGGATTCCCTGGCTTCAGAGAGGAAAACTTCTGGGAAGAGGCACCACCAGCTTCTGTGAAATGCTTTCATTCATTGCTGTCCAGGCAGGAACTGATCCTGGCAAAAAGTGGCAAGGGGATGTGTTTCATTCCCAGCAGGGGCTGGTTTTGATCAGAAGTGATCTGGTGCTGGACTTTGGCAGGGCTGATAACTGCAACCTGCTGCCCTGAGCGCCGCTTGGCCCTGAGGAGGCTTGCTTGTGTTTGCATTTGGAAAGGCCTCCCGTGCTCCCAGCAGCTCACAGTTGAACAGCTTCCAAGGCGGCTTACTTTTTTGTCTTTTTATCGTTGTTATTATTTTTTAATAAAGTTCCCTGATTAGCTTCTGAGGCTTTGTGGTGAAGCGGCCTCAGAATTAATTTCCTCTCCTTGGCTACTCAGAGTGGTTTCCAGGCCAGCTCAGCACTGCTGTGAAGGCTGTGGTGGCTCCTAGCAGGCTGTGAGGAAGCTCAGGGCACTGACTCTGTCCCAGTGCCACAGCGCTCTTTGGGAGATACCAGATGGGCCATGGGGTGAGGGAGAGCAACTGCAAAGGGGTGGAGTGTGGTGCAGGTGTGGTATATCCACCCAAGTTCATCTCCTTGACTTCATTCTCCTTTTCATCGCTGTAAGGCTTTTCTCCAGTCCTCAGAGAGCACTGTTTTTTAATATAAATTGTGTTATTAGTAACAATAATTAAACCATAAGCAGTAATATCAATGCATACTGTTTGTTGCCACTTGCAGAACTAAGGACAGAAGGAACCAAATCTGCATAGAGAGAAGACACTGCAGGTACCATCAGCTCTTCTCTTTTTACCACCTTCTCTGCTTTTTTTTCCCCTCTCCAAAGCCAAGGAAAACCTTTTCCTGCTCTTCTTTAGGTGCTGGGGCTGCAGAAAGCCAGAGGTGTGGGGTCCCACAGGGAGGGCAGGTGGACTGTAGAAGCTCAGGCTGGGTTGCATTGAGTCCTGGCTTGGCAAACACCACAATGACAAACACAGCTGACGTGGAGGAGCACTTCCAGCATATCCCTGGGACAATTCAGTCACTGCAGGACAGCACAAGTTCAAGGCTCATTTATCTGGAGTCCAAACTGAGTGACGTGGAAGCAGTGGCATGAGTGGATCAGAGAAGAGGAGAGGCATGAGCAGACTAAGCTTTGGGTTCCTCACTGAGAAGCCTTAGCCAGCCTTACCGATAGACACTGGCAGACAGAAGGGACATCCTGGCTTAGGGTGAGCAACAGCCAAAGAACCGAAAGGACAGGCATGCCCCTGGCCTCCTCGCCCTGTCAGGGCACAAAAACATGGCTATATCCCTGCTGGCATTTTCCTTCACAGAATGGTGAGACAAAGGCATAGAGAGGAAGGGGACATACATTGACTGGAAAACATCATGTATTAAGGTTGGGTGCTATAGTGGCTGGGCTTCCCAGAGAGAGGGCCATTGGTACTAGGAGGGACCGCAGGGCTCTTGTGTTTATGAACTTTAGTGATCAGCAAGCTGTTTGCAAGCCTGTGTTACATCCAAGCTGCTCTGGCCACCTGTTCTCTACTGGCTGTTAATCCTTGCTAATTTACTTGTCTAGAGCCTGAAGGCTCCTACATTACTAGGAGTCTGTGTGGAGACTGGAGATGCTTGCATCCTTATACAGCTTCTCCCTCTCTTCCTCTTTGTTCCGTACTGGGGTACTTTGCTCTTTGGCTGTGTTTCTCCCTCACTGCAGCACCTCATCCCCCTGCCCAGTTTTGGCCCTTGGTTGGCCTGAGGGAAAGGCCATCCATTTCTAGCACATATTGCTTTGCTTGCCTTCATTTCCTCTGGACCTTCTCTCCCAGGCTGACGTGCTGAAGATAACATATCTCTCCCTCCCTTTGCCTTGCTTGCTTTCCCCTTTATTGCATGTGTTTTTCTCTCTCTCTCCATCCCTGTGATTGAAACTTGGCAGGAAATTCAGATATGCTCAGTCATTAAAGTGACTAAAGAAAGGCCAGATCACAGCCTGAAGCAGCAGAGGGACTGGAAATGGGCTCTCAGCTGATCCCCATCATTTCCACATCAGCTGGGAATGAGATCCCTCCTCCCTGTGCTGGCAACAGCCCCTGGCTGACCCTGGGAAACTGGCGGTGCTTGCCTACCCGACTGGGAAGTGGGATCTGCCGGGACAACTTCCTTGATGCTCTTGCCCTGACTTTTAGGCTGGAAGATGAACAAGTGCTTTGGGTAGTCTCTGGGAGAGGGGATAAATGGGAAGCAGCGTCTGGGAGTTCAGGGGCAGATCCCTTGAGCTGTGCTCTGGAACCAGTGCGCTGGTGTTGGACAGCGGCGCCTGGGTCAGTGTGTGCATTGCTGTTGTGTTTGTGTGTGTGTCTGTTCACACAGTGGGATCCTGCTGAGGCCAAGTTATGTGTACTCATCAGGTATGATTTCCATGGGTAGATGTTTTGTCTTTCCTTGCTGCTCCATCATTTCCCATCTCTGCATGGCCAGCTCTGACCCCCAAAATGACAGGACAGGAAGCAAAACAGGGAGCAATTTGCTGTCCCAAGTGTATGACCTCAAGCAAGGGAACATTATGGCCTTGCTGGTAGCTTGAAAAGGAAATAAGTGCAAAGCCATAGTGGAATAAATGTTACAGGGAGACCTAGAGAGGCTCTAGTGTGTCACAGCTTTCAGTGTCTGGTGAATGCAGCACAGGCTGAAATGCAAAGGGGCCAAACTCCAGGCAGATAAAAGGGGTGATTTTTCAGCCCCCCAAACCAGATGAATAATTAAGTGCAGAACACATGAAATATTTTTTATGACCAAGAAGCAGCATTAGCCAATTGCTTTATAAAGTGCCCCAGGTGGTGCTGTTTAGCCACTGGAGCCAGAATCTGGAGAGGCTTTGGCCAGGGTCACATGCTCAGGGCTGAGTGCCCGGCTGTGGCAGTGGTAGGTAGCTGGACACATGCAGTCAGGAGAAACCCCAGAGAGAGCAAGGGGTGCTGTGGGGAGCAGAGGTTATGTTTTGCTAAGCTGATGCTCTGACTATGACCCTGCTACTGTTTTCCACTGGGGCTGGGAGACAGGACACCATGATAGATGAGACCTCCTGTTTCTGTTTGGCGACAAGTAGGCTAACAATCAGTGATGGGGTCTGGCATGGCAAGAGAGTGGTTTGTGGTAGCTGGCTGGACCATGCCTTCTTCAGCTTCACGTTGGTGCAGTTCTGGTGGCATTCTTATGGCATGAAGTCACTGGATCTGGATGTACAACAGCTCTGGGCAAGGCTGGGCTTTGATGTACTGTGGTTTTTGTTCTTGCAGCTTCCCCATGAGATATCTTTCAGGCGACATCCCAGTTTCCCCATGGGACAGCGCAGACACAAGACATCATTAGATCTAGAGCAGATGTAAGGAGTAGCCACAGCTGTTCCCAGTTAACACTGCCCTGTCTTGGGCTTGGTGGGAGTGAGATGATGTGAGCAACCTGTCCAGAGCAGGTCTTTGGGAGTTCCTTCCTGGATAAGGCAGATCTTGGGAATGACAGGAACTGGCAGTTTTTGTAAGTCATCCTGCTCCCTTGTTCTCCAAATACATGGGTGCTGGCCAGACCATATGAGGTTGGCTTGTCAATACTCATGTTGTAAAAATGCCTTGTGGATTCTGTTAGGAGATCTCTAGTGTCCCCCACATGGGATTTTGGTCAGCCTCAGCTCCCTCATGGAGTTCAGCCTACCACCAGCATGCTTTGAGGGAAACCAGAGTAGAACACTAGCTGAGATGGGCCTTGGAAGTCGCTGTCTCCCAAGCGGAAAGGACGTTTATGAGCGTTACTGGAAGCTGCTGTGGCTGAGTTACCAGAAATAAACCACTTCGATTTGAGGCCAAATGCTCTCAGACCACTGCGTTTCCCACTCTGGTAGCTGGGCCACCTTCCTAGTGCTTTTGCTTCTCAGCAGGGAGATATTCTGTAAATGCCACCCACTGCTCTTGCTGATTTGGGTGGGTGGCAATCAGGCAGGAAGACAAAGGTGGGTGCCTTGCCGAAGGCTCCTGTTAACATGGATTTTTTTTTTCTTTTCTGGGAAATGGGTTTTAGAAGAAGTAGCTATAATAGCTCCTTTTCAATAACAGGCAATTGCAGGGCTGGGGGGCAGTAGGCAGCTGGAAAGAGATGCTCTGCCCACAGTCCAAGAGTGGAGGATGTGTCCCTGGGGAGGCACAGATGCCTCAAGTGGAGACTTTGCACACATGGGGGTGGCAGGATAAGTGGCCCTTAGCCAACGCATCCCTGCTATTCTCCTGCCAGTCTTTGATTTTAAATAAACTGCAAAGATGACGCACAAGCTACGTGCTAACCTGCTCCCCATCAGGAAGCATGGGGGCTGATGCCTACACAGCCCTCAACAGATGGGATTTTTTTTCCCATCACCCCTGGAAAAGGGGGCAGGGACCTGTTAGCCTTGGGTCCTGGAGGGGAAACTGAGGCAAGGAAGGGCTTACCTGCTGCATGCAGAGGAGGGAGTCCTGAGCCCAGTGCTTTAATCTCAAATTAATGTTTTCTTCTCTGTGGGAATACCTGGTGAAGAGGCAAAAGCTGAGAACAACTGGGATGTGCAAAGATTCTGTGTGGCTCAAGGCAATAGTTGTGACTGCTACCACTTCTGTGTTAGGATGGAGCACCATCTGACAATTCAGGACTCCTGATAATTTCCCTTGCTGAGTCTTTGAGCTTTGCAGAGACAAAGAACCTGCCAGCAGATCCTCTTGGCCAGTGCTGGGAGTCGCCTTCTCCATCAGGATTCTTCCTCAAGGGCAGGGTTTTTTGGTGGAAGGATTGTGGCAAGAGCCCTCTGTGGCTGAGGCAGGTGCCCTTTTAGCAGCACCTTCTCCCTGCTGCACTGTGAACAGCTAGCCCTGCCTGCAGCATGGCCAATACACCAAATTCACCAACTTGGCCAATATCCTAAATGCAAATAACACAGTCGGTTGCCAGGCAGTGCCTGGTTTTCTGCCCTGGAGTCAGGGAGAAGGAATGTGGGTGGCTCTGCATGCTGAGGCTATCTATGCCATGGTGGTGGTTAGTCTTTCTCAGTATTGATTTCTAGCCTTCCTGAGGGTTGGGAACCAGCAGGAACCCTTCCCCGTGGTCCCATGTGGCCTGAGCTTGGATGCATGGGGCAATAATCCCAAGTTGAGGCACTGCCCAGCTCTGGAGTTGGTCAGGGTGAAGTTGGAGGGTATTACTATGCCCTATTGTGTCTCATGCTTGGTGCAACATCTGGTAGCTCACTGTACATATGGCACTGCCTTACCCTGTCATGTCCCCCTGTGGAGCTGGCATTGCAGGCCACCGACCAAAGTCTGCCAGACCACATTCTCTTGCACAGGACCTGTTCCTTCTTATATCCCCTCTTTCCTAAAGCTCTCAGAGCCTCTGAGCATCAGATTGTGGATTCTGCAAACTGTTCCTGCTCTTTGCTGTCTTCCAGCCTTTTTCTTGTGATATGACTAGCAGTGTTTTCAATGCGTGATCAAAGCCCTGCTTTTCTCTATTGCCTGCAAAGCTCAGTCCTTGTTATGTGGTAGGAAAGGCTATGGATATTAGCCTTGGATGGAGGCAGACTTCTTACCACAGGGCAAGAGAGTGGCCCTGCAAGGAGGCATTTCCCTACCCTTGATCCAGCATCAGATGTTTTACCTACAACCCAAAATACCCCGAGGCAGACCCAGTTATCTCTCAGCAGAGGACATAGCAACTTGTTGAAGGAGCACTATCCACTTGAAAATGCACTTCTCTTGCATAGTTATTTCCATTCCCTTGCTGAGCTGTGAAGTTCCCAAGAGCCCAAGAGCAGAGGAAAACGCTCACGCTCGGCTCCTGGCTGGGTCGTGTGGTGCATGTGTCAGCACTTTGGGTGCAATCAGTTTTCGTTTGGTCACTGAGTTCCTTCCGTTGTTTGGGTGGGCCTTGCACAAACCTTTGGGGGAGAGTGAAAGCTTTTTTAGAAAGTGGAATATATGACTGTGAAACCACAAGAGTGTCAGAGGGTCTCAGGCGTGGGTAGGAGAGCCTGAACTACTCCTGGATTTCAGGATATTAGTCACCACCACTATCACTTTCCTGTCCTACTGCTCCCTGCTACCCACCTTTTGTCAGCATCCTATTCTCCATGAATCATGTAGGATTTTGGGAAGACCATTCTTTCCTCACCATCTGTACAAATCATAGTGCCTCATGGCTGCTACTGTGACATAAAAAATGTTAGTAAAATAACCATAACACACTCATTTTGGAAACACATGAGAATTCAAATTGACAGTTTCCCTCTATACTTAGGAGTAAAACCACAGGTCCTGGAAAAGTTCCAGCTGGTATGAGGCTTAGCACGCGTAAGTGTCTAGGAATATTTGAGGTATGATACAGGGAAAAATTTTCTAACTGTCAGGCTGGTTAATGCTGGGGCAAACAGCCTGAGGGCACAATGGGAGATCCTTCCTGTGAAGTTTTCAGAGAGGCTTAGACTAGTATCTCTCAGATAGCATTGGTGATACTTGAGCAGGGTCCCTTTCATTTCTACACCTCTACAGTCTATCCTACTTTCTCTCCTGGAAGACAAAGTCCTGTTCAATCTCTCTGTTTTAGACTTGGGGGCTCTGTGATGGTTCTCTGATGGGTTAAGCTGAGCCTAAGGAAGGGACTGCATCTATCCATGGCCATCCTCTGTGACAGGTATGCCATGTCAGTGACTGAAAGGGCTCCTGGGGGAGGGGCGCAGAACAAAAAATAGGAGAGTGATGTGAAAGCGAGAAAAATGTGGCTGAATTTGTGGTGCCATTGTATGCTGCAGGAGTTCCTGGAAGAGCTCCCTGGCAGAGGCAGGAGCTGTCCCGTACAGCTAAGCACAATATCAACCCCAGGAGCTGCATCTCTGGCATGGAAAGGCAACACACCCATTACACCTGGGCATGATGGAAAAGACACTGGACTGAGCTCACTTGCCTGTGCATCCCATTTCTTGGGTGTATCCAGCGTCTTACCAGAAGTCTGGGGTCAAAGGATCTGGTCTGGCATCCCAGACACCATCATGCTTCCAAGAAGAAAAATTACTCACTTAATGTTATTTTTTTGTTTATTTAAGATGCCAGGGGAAGGCAGAATCATGTACAGTACAAAAGCAGAGGATTCATCCTTCATATAACCCTTGGGTAAGCATCAAGATGCAGTGAGTGCTAAAAATCTGTGACTCCTGAAGATGATTAGTCAGACACACAGTAAAAGTCCCTCAAGGACTCTTAGTTATGAAAGCAGCCTCTGTCTCAGGAAGTCCTGAGCTACAATCAGCCTGGGAGAGCATGCAGAGGCAATATCACTGTTGGCCTGCTCTTTTCTTCTCCCACAGGCATCTCTCAGCCAGCATTGGAGACAGAGCACTTGGCTAGATTGATGCTCACTTTGACTCAGCACAGCTGTGCTTGCTTCTTAAGTGTGGAGCCACAGGGAGGCTGCTGTTGCACGTAGAGTTTTGCCCATGATTCTCCCTGTCACATTAGATCATAAATATTTTGCAAGGGAAAGCTTCACAGAGCCAAAATATCATCCTCTTCCCTCTTCCCTGTGAAAAAGCATATTGGCTCACATTCCCAGGCTGTTGATCGCTGCTGTCTCTGGTCATGCCACTGGTGCCAGGGTGTTTGCCTTGTCTGCTGTCCCTGAGGGCATCCAGACATGGAGTTTCAGTGGGACAGGAGAGATCTGGTCCTTTTGTACAACTGTGTTTAGACCCTCCCTCCACACCTGCTGTGGGAAGTGTGCCAAGAGAGGGGAGGTCAGAAGCAAGAGGACAGATGGCCCTTTGGTATCTTCAGCTAAACACTGCATGATCTGTGCACTGCAGATTCTCCTGGGAAGAAACTGCACAGAGCCCTGTGGTGGGAGAAGGAGCAGGAGAGTGCATGAACAGGGCTGTGGAAAACCTTTTGGGTGCCATGAGGGAGCTGGAATTCACATCTGGTGAGGGACAAGAGGACTGCTGAAAGGAAGTCTACATTGCTTTGAGATTTGGTGAGAGGCACAGCTGATGCCAGCCCCTGGGCACCGCCATGCAAAATCCAGGTGGCACAGGAAGATGTCTCCCACCTTGGTGCTGCTCTATGTGCCAAGGCTGAGGAGCTTTCCCAGAAAAGTCTGTCTGGGATACCTGGGGCTTGGTGTGGGGAGGCAGGCAGAATGCCTTGGTCTGGGATGCTGCCTTGTAGAGACCCTCCTGAGCAGTGGCTCTTGCCCTGCACACAGTGTGCTGGCTCTGCTGGCAGAGGCTCCCTCTCTACGACTCCTGAAGGAACCTCTGCTTGTGGAAAGACCTGCCAGGCTCCTCCAGCTCCTCTCCTCCCTTTTGCCTGGTGCTCTCCTTTGGGATCCGTGGCTTACACAGAGGATTTTTTGTTACACCATTTTCCTTTTTCCTCTCTGAAGGGCAGAACAGACCAGGATGGAGGCGAGCAGCTCCGCTTTCACACCAGCAAAGATGACTTTGGCTAGCAGGGAAGAGAGAGCCAGGCACCGGCGCGTGGGGCACAGCCACGGGCCAGGCCCCGAGCAGGAAGCTGGGCCACCCCTGCCATATTTGCACAGGGCTGAGTGCTGCCCCCGTGCCCCCTGTTCCCAATCCTGTTCCAAATCCCGTCCCCCTGTGACCTGCTCCCACCAAATGGCCACCCCCCCTGGCCCCGGCAGGGCTCTCCACACAACGGAGGGGCTGTGTGACCTGCCTGCTCCCAACTTGGTTGCTATAGGAAAGGGAAGAGGCTGGAGAGAATGTGTGGGGCCTATTCACGCCCCCAGCCCCGATTCACGGTGCCCCTGAGGTAATGTTTGCCTGGCTCGCCGTGATCTTGCCTGATAAAGGGCCTCCCAAAAGCCGGGGGGGACACACCAGACCAAAGAGTCTGGGAGAAATATTTGCCTTGAATGCCAGTAACGTGTGGAAATGGGGAGGTTGGGTGGGGAGGGGGGGATGATAAGAAAGGACCCTTTGAAAAAGTGGGAGGTGGGGAAAACTGCATGCCCGGCCGGCCCTGCAGGCTCGCTGCCTCTGCAGGGCCCAGCTGTGCATGGGAATATTGGGGTTCCTCTTCACTGCAGCCAAATGGTGATGTTGCACAGGTACATGCGTACAAACCCCTACAGTGATGCTGTGACCTGTGTCTGGGGTGGTTTTCTCCTGACACCAGGAGTCTAAGAGCAGAATCAGCTCCGCAGCAGCAGCAGGGGCTATATGCCTTTCCAAAACTCACCTTTATTTCTTTCTGTTCAGCTGTCTCACCCTGAATGTTCTCATTATTCACTCATTACTATTAGAATAATATTTCTGCTTTTGTGCAGTCAGAATGCCCTTTGGGCCCACCTTGTTGTAATGGTTTTGTTTCAGAAAAGCCCTTTGGCTGCATGTGAATCCTGGGAAGCAAAACCAAAATTCCTGTTGCCTAAAAGCAAGCAAAACAAAAGCTCCAATGATCCTATAAATGTTTCCCTGCACAGATTAGGAACGGGAATTTTGTTACAGGGCCGGCAGTGACCACCTCTTAAATTTTCATAGCTGATCTTAGCAAATATCCTGTTTGTGTATTTGATATTCTCCTTGAGTGGCCTGATCAAAGCAACAAGTATGCCACTGCTGTCGGGATACTTCATGATGAAGACTGCATTCAAAATGCAGTCATTTTCAACATTGCTGATGAGGCCCAGAGGTTTCCTCTCTGGGACAGTGTTATCTCTGCTCTGAAGGAGGCATGAGGAGGGCGGTGGGAACATCTGGACCCTGAGGCCCCGAGAAGCAAACCAATCTGGGGGAAGGTGCACAGCAAGGGACTGGTAAAATTGTTCGTTCAGAGGACTGTGTTTTAAATCAGCTTGTTGCTTGGCCAGGACACTCACTATCAGTGGGCATGGCTGGGTGGAAAGCTCTTCCCAGTGTGTCACTTGGGTCAAAAGGAAACAAAAACGGGAGTGGGGTGGAAGAGGGAAAAAAAAGAAAAACCAGCAAATATTATAGTGGCATTTTCTCATGGGAAGGGAATATAGTCTCCAGCTCTGGTAAAAAAGAAACAGAGGGGGTTGGGGCACTGCTATTGAGAAAGGCTGGGAGCCTGGGAAAAGCACTTCTATGAGAGAAGGAAAAGATGAGGGTGATTTAGGATAAGAAATGTTGTCGTTGGCTTTGACTAGAGGGAGAGCAGGTCTGTTCCTCTTTTTAAATGTCACCTATCATTGTAAGAAGAAAACAGACTCCAAACAAGTCGTGAATATGGTTTATAAAAACCTCTGCCTATACTGAAAAAGGCACCTAGAAGTGGGTTTCTCAACCTTCTTTTTCTCAGCCTTTTCCTATGCAGGGAGTAAGCCTTCACTTGGGAAAAAGCAAAAAAAAAAGAAGCCCTTGTGTGTGAAGGAAAAATAAAAGGAACATCAAAATGCTTGACAGATGACTTTGGGAACAGAAATGGTGTTCAGAGAGGTGACTTCTGGCCCTCTAAGGATAGCACTGGGAGAGACGCAGAAAGAAGCACCATTTCTTTTATTTGGGATTTAATAACACTTTGGCTGTCTCGCCCCCCCCCGCTCAAGAGCCTTTCTGCAGATGGCAGCCTACCAGCTGGGGAACACTGCTCCTCCAGCACTGGGATACACAGCATGGCAAAAAGGGAATCTAGGACTTACTGCAAGTTTTATATTTCATTTCAACAGTTTGACTGGGGTCTTGGCATTGGGTCAGTTGCTCTTAATCCCGTATTCATATTTAGCAGGTAGACCTCTTGCTCTGTTTTCTGGAATTCCCCTGGTGAAAGCTCTCATAGGTGACGGAGGCTGCATCTCAGAGAGTTTAACTTCCATTTATCTGCAGAAGAAACAAGACTCGTAATACTTTCGCCATTGCTTAAGCTTAAAGTCTCCCCTGCCCCCTATTTTAGGTTAATTTCATATCCATCAAAGGATGTTTTTACTTTTGGATGAAAGGTTTTCTTTAAAGCCTGTGTTGCAAGTGACCTGGTGAGGCTGTGCACGGTTTCTGAGCCCTCTGAGGGCTCCCATGGCTAGTGCAGATTAAAGGAACTAGGTCAGATTTCTAAACTATAGCATACATGATGCTGCCGTTCCAGCTGGACTCTCTATAAAAGCTGGAAAAGAAAATCAGAGTCCTGGAAAGGTTTTCTTGGATGTGCACTTCCCAGAACTCCCCCGAAAAGTCATCCAACTGTGCAGGCAGGAGTGCAAAAGCTTCAAAAGGTTTTTCCTAAATCAACCCAGCCAGCTGAAATCCACAGGAAAGCTTGTGAGAATTCTACTCATGAGACGACAGATAATGCAAGCAAAAAATGGCAGAAAAAGCATTTTTCTACATGATGTCACTCCCAGTATTATTGAATGTGAACTAGTGCATAAATAATTGTGTTTCTCCTGCAGCCTTAAGCACAGGTAGGAGGACTTTACTATCCATTGCAGAGCAGCTCTCTCTGGGGTGGGACAGAAAGCTGTCCATGAGTGTTGCAGAATGGCTTGGGATGTGCAAGGAAAAATAAGTTTGCAGCCCATTGAAACTCCCTTAGGGAAACAGAGAAGTAGAACATGGCATGCTGTGGTCCTAGGCAGCCAGTATGCACTGACCAGGCAGAGGGACTGTGCTGTCCATCTCATGAACTTTCTTGATCTCTGCTCCTGCGAAAAGGGTGCTGGCGGCTCAAGCCAGGTTGGAGCCTGGCCAAAACAACATCCTTATTCTGTGGCAAGTGCTCTGGGATCAGACCACACGTGATGAGTACCCCAGATTTGCACTGCATTGGGAAGATACTATTGTCATGACCCCTGCTGTGCCCTGGGAAAGTCACTCAGTCATGGCTCACAGGAAGAAGAAAGCTTGCTTTCTCTAGATCCAGGATTTCCTCCTCACCCCTTCCCCTCTCTCATGTGCTGCACCTCATCTTACCCCACTCCTGGCATGCCAGGATCAAAAAGCAACACGGAAGCATTGTGTGGGTTGTCGGCATTCCTGTGCCAACAAAGGGCCTGGTGCACAGCTGTCTTGTCCCCAGTGAGAGAGGTGGCCCTGCTTGTGCCCCGCAGTGCCACTGCTGCCGCATGGTGCCAGCCTGCAAAGCTGCCCGCGGGACTGGGCACCCCTGGCACAGACTGAGCACGGCTGAGCAGACTCCCCAGTGTGGGAAATTTCTAAAGCAGCAGCTTCCTATAAACCACATTTTCATTTAACTAGTCTAAATATACTTCAGTTTCAAAACACACACTTAAAAATAACTTACAGAAATATTTATATGGACACTGAAAGGAACTTTCCAGCTTTGGGGATTCAGCTTGCAGCCCACGGCAGAGCCCGCAACTGCCTTCCTGCTCAGTCATTCTTCGCTTGCTATTGAGCCTCTTGTTTTGGGAGTGTTTGAGTCTCTTTTTTCTTAAGTTATCTTGCTTCACTCCACCCTGCCTCAGGGACTAAGAGGGTTTTCTTCACTGAGGTCAAGGCTGATATTGCAGGATAGTTTTTCTCACAGTCACAATCATCATAACTCTCTCAAAGGTGCAAGTTTTGTTTCAAACCTGGAAAATTCAACTGCCCCTGTGGCAGGGCACAGCAGATGTTTGGGAACTTGCTCTGTCATTACCTTGCCCCTCTCTATGTTCTTCATTCATTTGCCTGTCTCAGTTTATGTGTTGCTTGGAGCAGCTTTCAGCTTTTGGCAAACATATGTCAGCCTTGCACACTGGGCCTAAAGATGGCATTTGGAATCTTCTAGGTGGTTTTGCAACCCAAATGCAATAGTAAGGGTAATAAAAAAACCTTCTGCCTAGTGGTTTTCACTATCATTTATTCAGTCTTGTCAATATTTTCTTCTGTAACACTGTTAGCTATCTGGAGGTGTACCAATCACTTCCCCTTGTCTGTGTGGACAATCCCCTTTGCTAAAGAAAGGCTAGGCTCTCATTAAAGCATCACAATTAGGTCAAGTCCACAAGTCCATACTATACATCAATGGGAGAGAAGCAGTCTGATGGGTCAGGACAAAGGTTGTCTGATAAGGATGTGTTGTGTCATTTGTCTGCGTGTCTCAGCTTTTTGAAAGACATCCCCGTAACCCAGGAATGTCTTCTAGGGGGTTTTAAACGTCTCAGTTTTTCATTTCACCAGGTTTTATTTTTAGATCACGATACAATGTTTGTTCAGTACATATTGCAGCATTGGTAAGAATCTGTCCCATGTTTATCAGGAACAAACAGCCCAGAGGAAGGTGTGCTCACTGTGATGAAGAGTATTTGGATTACAAGAGAGGTCAGATGACTGCAAAACTCTGAAGCTGTATGAGCTTTCATTGTGCTGCAAGACAAATTGTGCTTGAAATGTTAAACTACTGAAAAATTTCTGCTACAAGAAACATTTGTGTTGTTGTAGATGAGGTAATTTACATAGGAAAAGGCACCAAACAAAACTAGTTCTGCGGTATCTTTATGGGAATAACTTGTGACACTTTAATGTGTCACTACCAATAAGTCTCTGGTTTTTATTTTCAAAGCGAAGTTCAGCACCCTACTGGTTTGTTAATGATTTTGCCTCTCTTTATTCCTCCATATTTCTTTTTAAATGTAAAGGCTGAAGAGAGGTTTGTGAGTGAATATGTTTTAGTGTTTCTCATCAAACTATAGTCTAAAACTTTGTACAGGGAAGTGAGAACAGACTCTAAGTCACCAATTAAATGCAACTAGCTCTGAAATGTCACACAACATCCATTTAAAACAGTCCAAACTCCAGGCTTGGATTAAGATCCAGGCATTCCTAAAACACAGGATTAAACGGAAAGCTCAGATTTCCTTTAAAACACAAAGGTTGCCTGCATAGGCAAGATCAAACTGATTTAAAGAGAAGCAATGCAACACCTCCTTCTGGGGTCCCAAAACCCCAAGGGCACAGTTCAGAGCTGCAGTTTGCCTGTCAGCAAAGATGGGCAGAGGTTTCTGTCCCCTGCACTGAGGTTGACTGTGCCTTCAGTTTTGCTACTGCTGTCATCCACAAGCTGGATCACAGAGAGGGTTACAAAGGGGCACAAAACTTGCTTTAATTTTAGAAGCTGGGTTGTTGTTTTTTTTTTAGCCCAAACCATTTAAATGAATGATCTCTCTCTGTGGTCATGTACAGAGATGTAGTGGCACCGCAGGGGGTGAGGGACAAGAGGAAGGGCAAGTTGCTGTGCAGGGTCAGGAACACGAGGCTAGGGCAGGAGCTTCCTAAGCAGCTATGCAGCTATGCTGCCAAGCAAAAATTGTCATTATTATGCCCCTGAGAAGGCAGAACATTGCAGCATGGATTCAGGAACAAGCAGCCAGGCTTAGGAAAGGCTGGAAACTTTTAAATCAGCTTTGTTTTTGGAGAAAAATGGATCAAGACTCAGACCATGAGACAGCAATTCTGAAGGGGGTGAGCTGTCCTGCTCACCTCATTGGGGTGTCCTTTCCAAGGCTCATTTATAGGAGACCCAAGCAGGCACTTATGGCCTCTCATGGTCATAGTCTCTTAGGGCATCATTTTCATCCTCCACAAGAGGCTCCCTTCTGCAGCACAGGCCCAATAATGGCCACACTAGTAGCAGGATGGGGGAGGCTTGTGGTGGGAGCCCATGAAGCACCAGTCCCACTTGGAGCAGCACACCACTGCCCCATGGAAGCCTGCAGTGTGGCACTCCCTGACCCCACATCATTTTCTGAGGAGAAGACAGCTTAAACCTGGCATGCCCAGGGACAACAGAAGGATGTTGTCATGAGGATTAGAGGCCAGTTTTCATTCCAGAGGTGTCAAGGGTGTTGCATTATGTTTACATCAGGAGTGGGAGTAAAGACATTGCTGGAGGCAGTGATCCCCAGGGTCTGCAGTGTGGGAGCTCCGGGGAGCCCTGCAGCAGGGGGACCAGCTCCTACCAGACTGGTGAGACAAGGCCAACCAGCACACCAATTTCTGACCAAGCCAGCAGAGGTCACAGTAGGTCCGACAAATTGTCCATGCCCTTGTCCAGCTCAGTCTGCCCTCACAGTTCACCAGTGACTGACTGACTGACTCGTATTAAACCCTCCTGCTATTCAACAGTCTGAGCAAACCTGACAAAGCCAGGTTTTGGCTGAAGAGTACCTTCCTGGAGGAAGTAAATAGCTGCTGGAAGCTTGGGTTGTGGCTTGGTTGTAACTCTCTTCCCCAGAGTGTGCTCCTGTTGCAGCTAATGCATTATATCTTGGTGTTAAAATCAGTCATGAGGGTGTGGATATGTTTTCTTCCTGTCATTACACAGAGGAAAATCACTAGACGTGCCAGCCTGTCAGGCTTCTTTATCTTCCCAAACCTCTCACCTTCATCTTCCCTGTGCCAAAGTCATGCCCAGGCTGGAGGATGTTCCTGCTGCCTGAAGGTGATAGGGTCTGCAGGGGACTTGGGTCCATGTCTTCTTGTACTGTGTTACCACCTTATCAGCAACTGCTCTAAGAAAATCTCCTGAGCATCTCCATCCCACAATCTGAGTGGCTCCCTGTTATACTAGGCTCTCTTGGGGTCTTCCACACAAGCTGGGATGATCCCTGTGGAGATATATGTACTGCAGGGGCAGGTAGGTTTGCAGGCAACCAGTCCATGTCCCTGCTCAATTGCAGCTCCACAAGGAAATTGCAGACATGGCAAATGCAAGACCAAATGTATAGTTCTGTACGCAGAGACACTGGGGATTTCCTTCCTCCATTTCCAGCAATGGTATCTTGGGCAGAGAAGAAGCAGAAGTCAAAACCTCTATTTTTTCCTGAGTGAATATAAGAGCTGTGAAGGTCTGTGTCCCTCTGCTGACAGCAAGGTCTGTGCAGGATCAGGCTCTGGTTGGCTGAGATCTCCCACAGGCTACTGGACCACATGCCAGGCAATCCTTCTTGGCAAAGACTTTCTTGGTCAGACTTTCTTTGACAGAGACATCTGATGATGCCTTGGTGGCTTCGGAACCCACCATGGCTATGATGTGTGGCACTGCCCAACAGCCACAAATGCCCACTCTGGGCTACAGAAACTGTGAGATGGTTGTAGCCGGGTGTGCTGGGGAAGCAAAGCCTGGTAGCTGGCTCCTGAAGGTCTCTGCCACTGGAGGGTGACAGAGCACCTTGCTGCAGAGGTAGGTCCCCCTACACCCCTCCCAGAAGAGATCCTCCCATGCTGTAGGGCTTTCATCCAGTTCATCCTGGTTGGATGGGCCACTGCTTGTAATGGCACGCCCTGGAGTGGGTCATCGCGGGATTGCGCTTTTAGCAGAGGAGGGGCGCCGCTTGGCAAGAAGGCAGCATTTCACACAGTAGCAGTGAATCCACTGAACACTGCCGAGCCTGTCACCATGGGTGGCCCAGCACATCCAAGGAGGGGTGTTGCACAGGAGCTGGGCAGGGGTGGGGATCAGGGGCTCTCTGGAGATGAATGCAAACTTCCTTTGAACTTCAAGTATGCTCCTGGTGGTCTGTGATTTCCAACTGCTTTCTTGTCACCTTTGGCCCTTGGAGAGGGCTTTCTTTCTGGAGTCATCTTTCCCATTAAGTCTATGGCTTGAATTGCTAGAGCAGGGCAGTGCTGGTGCAGTTCCCTGTCCTTGGCTGATCTGCACATGCTTTCTGCAGATCCTGGCAGTCATGTCTAGACCAGCAGCTACATGGGCTGGGTTCAGTTCTGGGTTGGGCTGGCCAAGACCACCTGTAAGAGGTGCCACACAGATATACCATGGTGAGGGGATTCTGAAATGGCACATTTTGCCTGGCAGAGCTTCCCATGGAGTAGTGCCTGCAGAGGATCTCATGAAAAAGATGTGGTCTCAGCTTTGGTCAAGAGCAGGCCACCTGGGCAGCTCATGCCTTGCTCACTAACTGGGCTCTTGTGCTGCTGTTGTGCCAAATACCACAGAGAACTGGGTGGCAACTCCCCCTGCACATTTTGGGAGGGTGTGGTGATCTGGGAGAGGCTTTCCCACACTGGGGTACCCTGAGGAGCAGACACCCCTCTCCTGACCAGCTTGCTGTGGCCGATGGGACCTGATCGATGAATGAAGACGGCATGCTGCCATCAGGCTGCATTGTGCAACAGTGTGTGATGCAACTGAACTTTACATAACCTGACGCAACACCTAGAACTGGAGCTTAAAGCTGCAGGTCCTGGGTCATTACTGTATGGTGGATATACCTCCCTGGTGTATACATGCATGAGGTCACCCAGTGTGTGGACAGTAGCACTGCTCTGGGCAACTCCAGCTTTACTCTTGGGTTTGAAATTGCTTCAACCAACCAACCAACCAAGCAACCATGGCTCGTTAAAGGTGACTAGAACAAGGGGACAGGCAAGATCCACATGTATTGCACACAGTAACTGTGGAAATGTCATCCATGAAGCTCAGCTTGCACCCTCCATTCCTATCTGCAACTTATCCAGCCCAAAGCATCTTTCCACACTCCTGCCCTTCAGGCCCAGCTGGTCCAGCCCTGGACCCCAGCTCTGCCTGTGTCCTGCAGCCTCCCAATGTCTGTGATGGCACAGTCCTCCTTTTCAGGCCTTTTCCCCCAGATGCTCCTGAACAGCTTCCTCTTTTCATGTGAAATCATGCCTTTGAGCTCCATGTTGTGTTAGACAGGCTGCCTTCCAGACTATCCAGAACTGATGCTTAGCCTGGTGCTTTTGGAGAGGTGGCAGTATTCCTCTCCTGAGGCAGGACACCAACACTCTACAAGACATGTAAGATAATGTAAGATAATCGCCTTAAAGAAAATTGCTTTAAACCTGACTTTCACTATTGTCCCTACTGAGCTTCAGGCCAAAGTAATTTCTCATATTTTCTTTGACATTTATCATATTTAAACGAAAAGAAAACAGAGAGGAGTTGCTGGCCTGTTGTTTTCTGTTCAGCAGTGAGAGTTTGCAGCTGTTGTGAGGTCTGTCGTGTGTGTGGTGCCCGAGCAAGGCAGAGGGAGCAGGAGCATGTCAGAGAGGAAGGACAAACCCCACCAAATAATCAGTCATGGTACTTTCCTCTCTGCAACAGGGGGATCCTGCAATGCCCCTCACTGCTGTAGCATCAGACCAGTCTAAGTAGCATAACTGCATTAGCCCCCTTGGGCTTTTCTGTCTCTCCCTCTGCCCTCCCAGCCTGTCCCCTCTGGGGGATGTGGGCAGACAAGAGAAAGAAGCAGAGCCTGGGAAGAACCCAGTCTTCTTTTTGCGTGAGGATAAGGCTGGCACAACTCCAAGTATCACCTGGCTTTCCCTTCCCCCCTAAAGGGAAGCTAATCCTGGGCATCATCAGCTCTGCCAAGTTTACATGGAAAATGCCACTAGCAGGACCAGCAACTCTCTCTGAAACCGGACTGGGAGGGGACAAGCTGGTATCCCCTTTCTGATGTGACTCATTGACATCTCAGTACCTTTCCAGCCATGCTGTTGTGCCTGTAGCCAGTGCTTGGGTGCCTGGTGAAACTTCTTTCTTTTCAGCTTTTTTTTGCCAGGCCCCAATGATGTAATATCCCAGGTGAATTGCCACAGCTCTGCCTGAATATACTGTGGTGCCAGAAGGAAGGTGTGAAAAATGCCTTTTCTCCTGGGTGCTTGGATTGTTCCTGTATATTGATGGACTATCCCTCCAGTTCACTCCTTCCCCTAAGATACTTGGACTCCCTTTCTCTGCTCCTAATTGTGCCCTCCACAGTTGTTGCTCATAAGACATTTCCTTGCCTGGCCATAAGAAGAGACAGTGCCTAGAGAGTAAGCCAGCAGCATGAGGCACCTCTGCTGCTCTCCTGTGGTGCCAGGAGAGATCCCCCATGGCATAGGGAGGAATTACAGGGCATTCATTCATAATGATCCTGGGAGCTAACTGCTGAGTTAGCAGGAAGGCTGAGTCCCCATGACTGCTGCATGGTGCTGGTCTCTTTACTTCAGCCCTATCAGCAAAGTGGGAACCATGACCTGGAAAACAAAGGCACCACATTGTCCCTTATGGAGTAGAGAGAAGAAAAGAGGTCAAAGGCCTGAAGCTGTGAGCAGAGAAGTGTGTTGGCAGTGGTGTGAGCTATTTGTGTGCTGCGGTGAGGCCTCAACACCAACTGACCACATACATACAACAGACTGGGTGTTTGAACTCCACCCAGTGAGGATTCATTGGTATGAGAGCAGCACCTGACATGGAGATCACCAGGTGCCCAAGATCAGGTCACAGATATTCTGGAAGGATGTGTAATCAAACCAGTTCTTTACATCTTTAAACTGAACAGCCTCCAGGAAGCAAATAAGTGGTTAAAAAGACAGGCCAAAATGCTGAAGGAGAAAGCAACATTTTCTCCATACTCATGGCCAAGTTGTAGTGGGAGAAACTGCTGTGTATACTCAGTAAGCGCTGATCCATGACCGTGTGGCTCTTTGTATTATGTCTAGGAAGGAAAGAAAAACAAGAAATGGTGACCAGAGTGGGATTATAATCCAGGAATACGGTGGCTGCTAAAAACTAAAGAGGAAACCACAGAATAATGGCTTCTGTTAAACCAGTGGGTGAAATGCTTGCCTAGATGATAGAAGTTTTCCCAAATCCTGTCCATAAAGGCACTTGTGATGGCATTGTATTGAAGCTCCTGAAAATTGCAATCTAAAAAGTACAAAAAAAAGGAAAATTAAACAATTTCTAAATATGGGGCGGGGGAAGGGGGATGTTTAAGGAAATTACTAGTGTATTGCCAGTTTGGAGAGAGTTTAAATACTGTGTCAAGGGAGCGGTTAGTGTGTGGTATGTAAAATGAAGCAATACAAAAACGGTTATTAACTGAGGCTGATTTGGCCTTAAAATGTGCTCTAGGAACTGCTGTGTCAAAGGATACAGCTACTCCAGAAGACAGGGAGTTGCAACAGCATCAAACAGCCTGAAACAAAACTTTTATTGTTCCCCTTTGGGGGACAGTCTCCCCTTTGGGGTGAAAGTCCTTCAGGAGAGTATCAGTATTAAAAACATTCATGAGAGAAAGCTTTGTTGAAAGAAATATGCTTTAAATTCCACTGTAGTCCTGAGAACCCATTCGCAGGACAACCTGTGTAGAGGCAGAATGTCAACATTGGCAGGAGCAGGGATGCTCTCCTCTCCTTTTACTGAGGGAGGATGTCAGTGAGGAGGAAAGACAGAGCTTTTCATTTTGAGGTGGTTCCCTAGTTGCTGTGAACAAAGATGGATATCCTTTGCCTTGGTTTGACTAAGCAAAATTTATCAACCATTTGGGAGTGCTGGCTGATAGGGAAAACCCCCCTGTGAATAATGCACACAAGGTTTTACTCCAGCATAACAGGACAGTGCTAGGGTACTTTACAAACCCATGTTCTGATGGAGGGTCTTGGCCCAGCTATTGCAAAACATTTTTAACTTTCAGAGCAATGCAGGCAAAGATTGTTGGAAATGACAGCAAGGGATATCTGTGGAGGTACTGGTGAGGCTGTTAAGAATGGCTGCAGAGCAAATGAGGGAAAAGTAAATTTTCTAGCCATATGCTGTGGGTCTTGTAGATGATATTCATAAATCATAGTAATGCATGAGACTATCCTCAAGGCACCTCAACTACAAGATATGTCACAATTATCTTCCTTTCTGGGGATAGGCAGTTATTACCAACAGGTCTTGCCCAACACATCAACACTATTACACTCCCTAAATAGACCAGTGCACAAAGGACAGAAGTAATGTTGATCCACATGATGTGCCAAGGCTCCAGATGAAGCAAACAACTTTGCATTAACAGAAAATGAAACTGCCTATAAAATTAGCTTGCAGCACTTCTCCATGGGCCTGAAACACTGATGCTGAAAGCCAGATGTCAGGGTAAGATACTCAAAAGAGCCACATGTGGGGCTTGCTGGCATCCGTCTGCAGTGCTGTGCTCACACCCAGTGAAGAGACCCACGGGTCGTCTTGGGAGGTCAGCGGTTTAACCACAGCTTATCTCAAGAGGAAACAATTTGCAAATGCTGAACACTGGCTTCAGTGCTAGCAGGAACAGCCTGGTTAGGAAGAGGGAAGGTTTTTGTGGGGTACTCCCTGCTTGTGTGGTGTGGTGTGGTGTGGTAGGAATTCATAGTGACTAGTACCACAAGTACCTGGAGGGTGGCACGTACCTTGCCACGATGTGAAAGACGAAACAAGCCAAGTTGACAGAGACATCTGATGAAAGGATGAGGAGATGGACTTAGCACACAGACTTTTTGAGCCTTCTTGGCTGGAAAGAGAGTATTGAAATACATGTCCAGGTTGCCTAACGTGTGGCACCAGAGCACTGACTATAATAAATCTCAGGTCTACTGTACTCCAAGAATTACATTATGGCCCTCTGGGAATGATAGCTGTGAAAGCCCTGGCTGGAAATTTGGTTCAGTGGCCAGACACTGATACACAAATAGGAGGAATGGCAAAACAATGTCAAGGGTATTAATAAAGCTAGTTGGAAAATTTTCCATCAGAATAATTCTCCGATGGAAAATGCTGTTTTCACTAACTCAGCAGTTTCTGTAACAAAATTGCAGATTTCCATTGGGAAAATAAAACTGAAGTATCCTTGGCTCTCTTTTTTGCAAGAAGAAAATAAAATTGCCAAGAGTGTTGTAGGCGGACTAACAGAATTTGTCTTTCTGTGCAGCTCTCAGACACTCAGCCTTCCCCTCAGGTCCGAAAATCAGAGATGCAGCTGAGCAGTCAGAGATGCAAGAAGGCTGGGAGATGGGAAGTCACCCCCATAGATTTTTGATAGCTCACCTGCACCAGAAAGCAAATATATCCTAATGGATGGACAGCCAGGAAGCCAGACGTTTTCATTCTGATTCTTGTAAAGCTTGATTTTTGTGAAACTCTAATGAAGACTGCATTTTTGATTTTTCAGTGTAGTATTTTCCTTAAAAGAAGCTCAGCTACTATTGTTTTCTTTCTTGCTGGAAGGGGTTTCTATTTCCCAGCCAGCTCTGGGTATCAGCAAACACTACAGTTGCTTATATATTCTCCTTTGTATTCTCAGGAATGGCCAGCTGCTCTAGGAAAGAAAACTTAGAAATGGGCCATTTACAGGACATATGTTTTTGATTGCAGGAAATGCGCCTCATAAATGGCCTGAAGTGCTGCATTTGAATGCTACTAATTTAACACAGACTGGGAAAGTGTTAAGATTAGTATTTTCATGGACAGGAATTCCTACTTGCATTGTAAGTGATGAAGGGTCAGTTTTTTGATGTTCAGAAAGTTGTGTGCTTTTTTTTATCTTACAAAATAGTATCAACCCTGTCACATAAGCTCCTTACTGTCCTGCCATAAGAGGAGCAGTGGGAAGATTTGTTCAAACATCCGATTCAGTGATCCAAACCAGAAGTCTGGATAAAGTAAACTTACAATAAAAAGATATGAATTCTCTTTTGGCCTGGAAAGGGCATGTTAATACAGATCTCAACTACAGTCATCCATGGTCTTGGAACACAGATTTTTCTTGCTTGGACTTGCTAGCACCTGATTTCCATGGGGGGCGTTTGTTTGAAAAGTGATAGGATCAAATGGCCCCATATAGTCATGCATGAGTCTGCTGCCTTCAGATTACAAAAAAAAAAAAAAAAAATCTGTGCAAGAGGTAGCTGTGGAAACTCTGAGAAATTTTAAGCAAATTATTTTACAACCTTCTCCTCTGTTTTATCAGGTGGAAATGGCATTGTGAGCCTTGGATTAATTAGAAAAATGGAGTGGTTGAATTGTGCCCTCTTATCAGAAATAATAATTTTCAGCTTTATGGAAATGTTTGTGGTTCTGGATGTTGAAGTAGGTCAGCTGGCAATTATTCAGTTAGCAACAGTGGGGACATGAAGAACCTTGCAAAGAGTGAGATCATTTTTAACATGCCTACAAGCACTTTTAGACATCTGATTTAAGGCTTCTACATTTAGAAGCATCACTTGGAATCTCCTGGTGCTTCATGTTTCCTGATCAGTAAAGTGGAAGTGCCTTTTTTGCAAGGATATAACATTTAGGTGGTTCTTGTTGTGAAGGACATTGGCGTTCTCTGGAATTTCCAATGAAGGTGTTATGTGTTGCAGTTAAATGTTTGCTTCATGCTTGTTCTACAACACTTGTGTATTGGTTTTTTGAAGTTCTGCTTTCCTCTGGAGCACTGACCTTGGCAGTCAGAATTCAAGAAGCAATGATGCTCACATATAGAAAAGGCTTAATGACTTAGTGCTTCTCTGCAGAGCTTGGTGGCAGGGTCAGCTTCTCTAGAGCTGCTCCTATGTCTTTGTGGCAATGTTTGTCCTGCTTTACCTCTTTGTTTCAGAACTCCCAGAACCTCTGCCTTTTGTAATTTGGGATGTCTCTTTCAGCAGATGACCATAGAATGATAGAAATGACCTTCAAAAGGTGTCCCAAAGGAGCATACAGGAGCTTTGCTTTTTCTCACTGACTTTCAATTTTCCCCTGTCCTGCAGAGCTCACAGTCTTGTCCCCTTTTGGTCTGAGCTGCTGGAAAGTTTTATCCATCAGGGTCAACCAATCCTTCATCTACCTCTCGCCTCACTGAGCTTTCACCTTTTGCAAATTCTCCACCAGACCCAGCTGTGAATAGATTATTCATGTTTCTATCAGATAAAGATCAGCAGAGCCATCACAGATGAGGCTGGGCTTGACTTCCTGGTGCAGGGTCAGCTAGTGTGATTTCACCTCACACTCCAAAACACACCCTTTCTGTCAGCTTCTTCACTTTTGTTAGCAGAAAGTAGTAGGACAGTGCTGGGTTAATGGTTGGACTTGGTGACCTTAAAGGTCTTTTTCAGCCTAAATTATTCTATCATTCTATGACTTCTGGTGGTGGACCCTCTGTCACAGGCCTGAGTAAGTATAGCAGTTCCCTATCATGGGAGAAGGCCCCAGGGTGTCGAAGGAGAGGTCATTTACACAAGCTCAGAGGGTCCTGAGGACATTTGGTACAAGTACCTTCTACAGCCAGTGCAATGCAGCCATCCTTGGCAGCAAATCCATGGGAATTTACTTGCATAAACGTAGAGTGATACACTTGTGTGTATTTCTGAGTCATGTCCTGTCAGTACTTCCTGCACCAGTTACATCTGTGAGTTAGATAAACACAAAAAAAAAAAAAAAGAAAAAAAAAAAGTGAAAAATGGAGTTTCATAGAAATCTCTAGAATCAAGATCTTCAAATAATACAAGTTCAACAAATGGTCCTAATACAATACTCATATCAAGTGCATTAGTCTCTTGCCCTTCTCTATGGCTCTTTTGCATCTTAACTAGAAAATCACAGGCACTTTGGGGAGCTCTGGCCCTTTTTCTGGGATGTGCTATAGGGCATTCTCTATCTACAGAAAAATCAAACTGTCTTACTTTTTGTCCCTCTTCCCATTCCCCGTGATCTTGATCTTACATGGTGATAGCAGCTGATGCTTAAGACTTAGGACAGCTGGATAATTCATTGGCAGGATTGCTGAATTTATGAAGGGGATTGAATATCAGAATAACGGGGTTCTGGACTGGAGGGATTAAGCTCACAATATTGAGTTTTGGATGTTCCAGTTGGTGATACTGCCAAAAGGGACATGAAAAGTGATCTCATTTCAGTTTGGTGCAGTGCAATAACTAATCCTGGTGAATACACAATTCTGCTAAATTAATCCCTATCTCAAGTTGCCCATATAAACCCACTAACAAACTTTTTTCCCCCTTTTGATTCACTTAGAAAGAAAGCTGAAAAGATATTCAAAAGGTTTTTGTTTGGGTTTTTTGCCCCTGATGCACAGTTACTGGCTTCTGCTATATATAAGATGTTGTGGGGTGTCACAGTGATTTTAGTGGCACACAGAAACACCTCCAAGGCCTGCCTGACATGTCTGATGCATCTATTCTAGTTTTGGGGAAATGCCAGATTTGGGGTCAGGAAAGTATTTCCACGCAAAACACATTGGCCAGAACAAATTTTTAACCTTCTGTAATGCGTGGCATAGTCTGCTTCCCTTGGCCAGCAGGAGATGTTCCAGTGAACTGCAGAGGAGAACAATTACATATTTACTTAGGTGAATGATGGAGAAGATGGAGGTGAATGTCCTTGATCTCTCTGGAACAGCTTGTAGTTGCATCGATAGGGACTGATGGCTTTGATGGTCCTTACCAATCCAATAGTACTGTGGAGGAAAAATACCTGCTTCCCTCTTCCCTGCCTGATGTTTAAAGGATGCCTTGTGCTTTGCTTTCAAAGTTACCTGCATTGTGTGCAATAATGTTGATCTCTCCACTATACAGAAATTTAAATATAGTGGAAATTCAGGATAGAGCAGCATCCCAGCAACACCTCTAGGCTTTGCACTGTGTCTCATCTTCTATGGGACACATTTGCACCCCTGGGGCTGTGACAGGTCAGGAGAAGTAATTAGCTCCCACATTCTGGAAGGGGACTTTGCACGTGTGTCACTGCTAACCCTGCAGCAGCACAGCCAACATGATGTTGCCCTCGTCAAGGTGAAGGGTTTCCCTTCTGGGAAATGTTTCAGAAAGCAGCAGTATCTGTGTCACGGCAGGCAGAGCTCCTCCCTGGCCTCTCGCTAAAACAAGTCATTGTCCATGTGCCTATGAATCACCCTGAGCACACTCAGAAGCACAAAGGTGTTGTGTCATGTGAATTGAGGGGTGTAAGAAAGAAACCAGGGGAGTTTCAAGGACTGGATGTGCAAGTGGTCGGGAGCAAAATGGCTACTTCTGTGGAGGCTTCTCTGTGCAGAGGGCTGTATCCCTGAGTGGACCAGCTACATGGAGCACACACTGAGGATTTCAGCAGTAATCCTCACCACAGGCCAGCATGCTGCAGCATTCCCCTCTGCTCCCTATGGAGGAAGTGGGAAGGATGGTTGGCAGGATCCACACAGCTGCCTTATGCCTCCTCCAGTTTGACTCTGCACTCCCACTGCTAGCTTTGCGCTACCCCTTCAAGAAGTATCTTTATAGCTAAGTCACCCAGTGACCCCTAAGCCTGTGCATTAGCTGCAGGTTTTCACGATATAAGGCTGCTTCTGGGAGCCTTCACTTGAAAGAACTCCATGCTCCTTTGTTTTCTGTTTCAGAGAAATCTTGATTATTTGAGGAATGGCTTGTGGCTGGGATGGCTGCTGGCATGAATTAGAATACCCTCCCTCTCTGTCTGTGAGGTTCCAGATCGGGCCCCTGTTTATTGCACATTTTATGGATGGGGCTCATTTACCCTTTAATGCAACAGAAGTTCTCACCATCTGCTCCCATGTAGGCTTATACAGCAGTTACTTCAAGACTGAAGCTCTTGGTGACTGTGCTAGGTGAGAACACAACTCGTGTATGGTTTGCCTGCTTCTTAGCTCATTACAGCCAAATCCAAAGTAGGATGAAGGCAGAATTTTTAAGTGGTGGGGGCAACTCTTTGCTGGAGCACTCTGTTGTGGGTGATAGAGGCTTCTTTTTTGCTTGATGTCTTTGGATTGAAACTGGATGACCTTCTGGAAGGTATGCCTGGCTAGATGCAAATAGTTGGGATCAGTAAGGGAAGAAGTGAGACTCAGTTTCACAACTAGCTTTACATATGAGGTACCAATCTGTTTTGGCCTGAACACACAAATCTGGGCTTTGGCCCCCATCTAAATACAACAGCATGCAGTGCTTTGGAAACAGCTACTCTTTGCTTGGGCTGAGAACTGGTGACCATGAAGCAGCTCCTCAGACAGAAGTGGTTTGCTCTTGCCAGGAGTGAGCATTCATACTGTCTGCTGTGGGAACACAGCCAGCCTGGGGTACAGCTGAACTGCAGTTTGTTGCCTAAAGTCCACTGCATCTGCCTATACCAGTAACCCCACTAAACAGGCTGCTGCCACATCCTCCCAGACTCTTCCTTAAGTCTCTTTTGGAGCCCAGGTCTATAAGGAGATGTGGCTCTCTGTGCAGGGATTCCCATACAAAACCAGCTCTGACAGCTGGGCAACAGCTGGTTGCAGATGATTGCCAGCATTAATAAAGGAGGCTATGTGATGGATTCCCTTCTGTAGGGGTTACTAAACAAACAGAGCTTGAGGAAACCTGGCCTTCTCCAGGAGCAAATGCAGCACAAAACCTCTTCTTGTTCTGACAGGCCAGCAGTGGGTTCTTCTCCACTGTGATTTGCAGATAATCCCGTGTACAACAGCTTCAGAAACTGATCTGGTGAGAGCAGCTCCTCTCTGCATCCCTCACCAGCCTGCTAGTTGCAAGAGAAAACATAAATGTTGAATAATAAGATGATTCCTTTGGAGCCTCCTAAATGATTTTGTAGTGCCCTTTGGGAGAACATGGCAAACTGTGGCAAAGCTCTCATTCATTATATACTTGTGGGAACAGTTATGTGGATGCAGGGGATGGGAAAGATTGCCCAGGCCTCTCAGCATGGTCTCAGACGTGGGATGATGTCTTAAAAGGATTGTGGGAGGGGCAACAGGCCACAGTTTCCACTTTTCTGCATCCATGGACAGTGCAGTCCTCATATTGACTTCCAGTAGGCCCCTGTGCTGATGAGGAGAATGTTTCCCATCTGCCTGGGACCAAGGTCTCCCTCGAACAGACAGTTCCCACTGCTGTGGGGTCTGGAGGACCAAAATGCATTAGACACCCTCTCTTGAAAGGCAAGCCCCTTCTTGGCAGCTGTTGAGCTGCCTCCACATGTGCCACTGTGCTGCAGACTTGTGGGCAAACTTAAGGGTACTGAGTACCAGCAAGGGGGGAAGATCCTCTGTGGTCTGCCTTCTGCCACTTCTCCACTCTTCCTGGTTCCACTCCTCTTTGCTCTGGGTTTCCCTGATCCCTCGCAGCCTGCTGTCCCTCCCTTTGCCAGGACTGTGGAGGCTGGAGGCTGGAGCTGGGCAGGGGGTTAAGAGGCAGATGGGAGTTGGCGGCTTCACTCTGCTGGAGTGAGGGAGGGCAAGTCACTGACCTCCCAGCAGGAGTGACACAGGAAACCTATAATTACATGCTTGTGACAGCAATGCTGGATCTTGTTAATCACGCTGCTGCCATGTCAGAGATGCTGCCTCTTGGGATTAAGGAAAACAAACAAGCTCAAGCGGCACTGGCAGCAGTGGTGACTCTGTCCAGTGATTACCCAGCACCTCCCAGTGCAGTCCCCACACAGCACTGGCTAGCCCAGCTGTGGGGAGAGTGTCATGGGAGCCGAAGGCTCAGCAAACAAGCTTGTCCCAGTAGAGCCAAATGGATCCATCATTTGCAGTGGCAGGCTGGAGGCCTCTCCCTTTTTCAGCAGCTCTCTAAACACATGACGCCTTCACCTCTCCTTGGGAAGTCGCCCTGCTTTTTTCCCCTCTGTGTTTTGTAGGAGTAGGCTGAAGCAGAAAGGAGATTTACACAAAGCCCTGCAGGGAGTCAGTGGTAAAAGTGGGCTTTAAGTGCAGCAACGCTGCTTCCACACCCTGTTTCCTCGACCCTTGCTCTGCTGCTCCAACGCTGCCTCTCAGCCCTTCTCTTCCACTTTGGAGGGAAGCCCTGGTGTTCTGCCCTGCAGTAACCCTGTCCATTATGCTGGCTGCTTTATTTTTTTTTGGTGATTGCTAAATATCTCCACTTTTGCAGTGTGAACTTTGCTTGAGCAGTTTCCTATCCTCATTAAGTGACTCCACCTCAGATCTCATCCCCACCTATTAGAAAAAGTCTTGGCAAAACCAGTTAGGGAATACAAGGTTTGGGCTAATTCAGCTTTCCCTTCTCCTGGATAAAGGGCTCTGCCTGGGGCAGCCCTAATGGCAGTCCCAAGGTGGAGAAGACACTGTTGCCTTACTGAGCTTTGCCAGGTTGTGTTGTAGTGGGAAAACCCATCCCATGTCCTTGTGGGGTGCCCTGTGCCCCAATAGCTAGAGCCCAGGAAAGGCCATTGGCACAGGACAGAACTTGCCTTAGGCCAGCGTGGGAAACAGAGAGTTTGGGACTTGGGGATAAGCAGGGCCCTGGTGCATCCCCAGAGAACTAGGGGAGCAAGCCTCAGACTGGGGGCTCCAGGCGTCAGCCAGCCCCTAATCCAGTGTACAGCTGAGAGGATCAAGAGACAGAAAGGTTGTTCACTGTAAATCCTTTTGAAGTCTGTTCCAGCTGTTTTGCTGGGAACTTGCTGGCCTGCATGCCAGAGGGGATGCTAAGCTGGGAAGCCATGGGGAGCAGGGGTGTTTGTCCCCTGTGGGGCCTTGGGGTCTGGAAAAACCACCCACTTGCTCCAGGGACCACTTCTGCCCAAGTGCCCCAAACTGAGCAACAAATGACGCTGGAGGGTGTGAAAACATCAAGCTTGGTGAAGCCCCTCTGCTGGAGCCCTGAAGGCCCACTGTGAGGGGGCAGGAGGGTCCCCAAGTGCCCAGACAGCCTAGCTGAGGAGATGGCTGGTGAGGGAGCAGCTGGGTGGGCATGGCTCCAGCTCCAGCCCTCTGTGGCTGCGGGTTGCAGGACGGCTTGCCGCTGGCTCTGCCTTTACATAAACACACTTTGCTTCTCTTGACTTTTCTCTTAATGAATTCCTCCTCTCCTGGCTGTTGTTTTTGGCCTCCAGCTGATAGCATGGTTTTCCTTCTGCACACGTGATAAAAACACTCCTCAGCAACTGCTTCCTCCAGGTGATGGACACCTGTAGTTGTCCCCCTGTCCCCACATGGGTCAGGGTTAGTGGCACCAGGACACAAAGTCATCACCAGGCTGCAGACTTGCTTTGGTGCTTTCTGGACTCTCTGCAGAACACGACACGACAATGTGTGGTGGTATGAAAGGGGTGTGCATAAAGGAGCCCATGCTCCCTGAAGCAGAGAGGGACATTGGGGATGCAGGAGAGGGAAGTGAGATGAAGGCACTAGGCTTGCTGTGGGGCTGGACCCTTCCTAAGCAGCATGGGCCACAAAGCTGGAGCAGTGCTGCAGCCCCACTGCACTTTCCAGCAAGGCAGAGGTGACCAGAGAGCAGCCACCCTGCGTACTGCCTCTTAAAATTGCCAGCTTGAAATGCACAACACACTGATTAAGTAAAAATATCAGTAAAGAATAGTATTTGTATTTAACAGCCCTTCTCCTCCTTCCCTACTTCAAACTGCTTACCCTTAAAAGTCCTCTTGAGACACAAATCTAAGCTTTTCTCTGAAACCACCAAGACTAGAAACTGCCTTTCTGTTTTGGCAAGTTCTGAAAATTTTCTTCCCTCAGTGAAAGCAGGGTTTTAAGGAAAACCCACATTATCACAAAACCTATCCTAATTTTTGTGCCTCTGCCCCCAGTGCCTCTTTCTCCCCCTGTTGCATGGGGCAGGCCCCTCTTCAGATCTGTCCTCCCCAGCTGGTATCTGTCCCTGCTCCTGAGGCCAGTGCTCCCAAATCGTGGCCCGGCACTGTCCGGCTGTTGACCTCCACTAGTGCTGCCCACAGCACCCAGTCTCCCTGTCCCATCTCCCCTGTGGTTTTTATCCTCCCTCCTCTTCTATGAAAATGCAAAACACACAGTTCTGCTCTCTCTTGTCCCTGTGCTTTCCTCTCCTACAACTCAGCCCCCTTTGTCTTTCCCACTTTCAGTGGGTTTCCCATGAATGCAGGCTTTGCAGTCTCTGAGCAGATGCAGTAGAAATGCTTGTGCATGAAGGAGCACCATTAATTGCTGCTAAATGGTATCACCTTTGAGGGACTCCCCTGGGACAGGGCAAAGCAGACATAAGGTATAGCTTCTATTCCTGAAGGCACAGAGTAATTTTCCTGACTGGGTGACACTAAACACCTTGTTTAAAAATAGAGGAACCTGAATGAGCAGGCACGGAGGATGTGAGGTAACACAGGTAAAACTCCACTGTGCCAGACGCTGAGCACAGACAAAGGGCCACACCTGTGGTTTCACTAAACCATCTCACCTGATCTGGCACCGCTGGTTACTGACTGACGATGGCAAATTCCAATCCTGCAAATCCTACCAGGAATCCCTTCCTGCACATATCAGCAGCAACCTTTGATCTGCCTGTGGACAGTGGCCAGGGCTCCCGGGCAGCCCCTGCTTCCCCTCACGCCCAACAGCCCCCCATGCTGCAGGAGGGCTGTCAGGACCTATTGTTGCAGGGTCTCCTGCAAGAGAAGTTAGGGCTTGGCGTTGACCTTGTCCCATTTATCTGCGTTATGTAAGATCTTCCCGTATGGGTTGCTGGCTACGTGACACCTAACTATTTAGGCCAATGTAGTCTGTGACAAATGTGACAGTCAGTTTGGGGGAGGGAAGTGGCTAGGCTGGCTTGCACTGTCTCAGGCAGGAAGGGAAACAGCTGGATGCCGTGCAGCAGGGTCACTCCTCAGCTGACACAAATTTCCCTGTCCCACTGCTTGTGGGAGATGCCCAGTTTCATCTGAGCTCAGCAGTTCTGCACCCAGGGCCTCTTTGCAGAACAAGAGCTACACTAATAAATCACCATGTTTCTGTTTTAGCATCCTGTTCAAGGCAGGAAGGGAGAGAAGATGAGAGAGTAATTCAGAGAACTGTGTCCTTTGCTTCTTCATTGTGGGTTTTGAGTTGGGCTGAGATTTCCCTGTGGTTCATTCAGAGATAACGTAGTTCTTGCTGGAGCTTCAGTTTGCATTTAGGCCAAAGGAGCCAGTCCAAAAAACAGGAGCTGTGGCTGCTTCTTGGGCTTTGGGGTACAAATCCCTGGCAGCTTTGGAAGCATGAGCTTGGGATGGAGTTGGCAGCAGATGGGAAACTGTAGCATGTGGTTATCACTGGAGTTGTTGGAATAAGAGCAGCATGAGGAGCTTGCAGGCACAAGGAGCTATAGATCACAGTAGTGCTGCCACCAGCTTGCCTGCAGATACTGGTGTTGGACTTCATCTACATCCCTTTTGCCTGTCTGCCCCAGCAGGAAGGCATTCATCCCCCTTCTGGGCACTGTCATGTGAAAAACATTCCAAGGCAAGGGCTCTTCTGCCTCTCCCTGTGTTATGAGGGTGCTCTGTGTGTGACTATTCAGCACTTCTGGCAATGCAGTGGGTGACTTCCACACAGGATATCCTGGACCCTTGTGAGTTTGCTGTATTCAAAATTAAGAGGTGCAGTCAGACTTCCAGTTTCCATTCAAGGTGCAATGTACTCCTTCTCTCCACATCACAGTGCCTTCAAACAGCAGCAAAAATATTTGTCTGAGGTAGAGGAATGGACAAAGCTCCACTGGCAACAGATATTAGTTGGAACCCCTTACAGTTGCCTTCAGATAGCCATGGCTGTGGTCTGACATTGATCCTGCCAGTGCTCTGCTTCATGACTGGGGGTACATTGTTCTGTCGGAGGTCACAGCTTTCATCCCCAGTGCTGGAGGCACAGGTAGCCAGGGTGTGTGAGGTGCCATGTCTCTGCTAGTGATCTGTGGAGCACTTCGGGTGATGCAGGCAGCTTTCTGATAAGCGTAGATGCTGTCATAGCAGTATATGGGATGGCATCTGGGAGACCACATATATTCATAAGCATGGCTATAAATCTGGCTGATTTTGTCACCTTCCGTAAAGCACTTTCTTCTGGAGGCACCTCATCCAAGACATTGCTGCCTTTGAGGTTACCAAACATTGAGGGTCTCTGGCTTGGCTGTTAGTGGGTAAACAGTCAGTCTTGCACTCCCCTGACCCAGCCATGCTTCAGTGTCCGTGTTACAGTGCATCTGCAAGTCCAGTGTATGTGGGACCACTGACCAGATTACACAGAACCACACAGAATTTTTAATGTTGGAAGGGACCTCTTGAAATCATCTAGTCCAACCTGCCTGCCAAGGCAGGGTCACCTAGAGAAGGTTTCAGAGGAACAAGTCCAGGTGGATTTTGAATGTCTCCAGAGAGGGAGACTCCACAACCTTCCTGAGCAGCCTGTTCCAGTGCTCTGCCACCTTCAATGGAAAGGAGTTCTTCCTTGTGTTGAGGTGAAAGTTCTTGTATTTTAGTTTATGGCCCTTGCTCCTCATCCTGTCTCTGGGCACCATTGAAAAGAGTCTGGAATCATCCTCTTGGCACCCTCCTTTGAGAGATCTATATGCATTAATGAGATCCCCTCTCAGTCTTCTCCAGACTGAACAGGCCCAGCTCCCTCAGTCTCCCCTCATAAGCGATGCCCTAGACCCCCCCATCATCTTTGTGGCCTCTGCTGGACTCTCCAGTAGCTCCTTGTCTTTCCTGCCCTGAGGAGCCCAGAACTGGACACAGTATTCCAGATGTGGCCTCACCAGGGCTGAGTAGAGGGGGAGGATTAGCTGCTCAGCCTGCTGGCCACTCTTCCTGATGCACCCCAGGATACCATTGGCCCTCCTGGCCACAAGGGCACTGCTGACTCATGGTCAACTTGTCATCTACCAGGAATCCCAGGTCCTTCTCCACAGAGCTGCTCTCTGGAAGGTCAGTCCCCAACCTCTGCTGGTACTTGGGGTTATTCCTCCCCAGGTGCAGCACCCCACACTTGCCCTTGCTGAACCACATTATGTTTCTCTCTGTCCAATTCTGCAGCCTATCGAGATCCTGCTGAAAGGCAGCAGAGCCTTCTGGTGTATCAGATACTCCCCAGATGCTGGCCACTGCACAGAACATCCTCCTGAGCATGAGAAGTTCAGCCCAAATGGGCTAGAAGAGCTCACATCACTGTGAGCTGTCGGTGGGTGTTCCTCCTGCAGGGAGATTTCTGCAAAGGGAGCATGTTGCTACGCTTGAAGAGTTTCTGTGCCATAACTTGGTATCAGTTTGGAGCTAGGTCTTCAACGTCACTGTTTTTCCTTACCATCCCTGGGACAACCCTTTATCCTGAGACATCATTTTTGGTTAAGACAGGACCATGTCAGCCTTTTTGTTTTTAAATGGTGAAGTGGTCAGGGGAAGCCTATAAGAAATAGGAGACGTGATACTGTAAGAAGTTAATTTGTTAATGTACCAGACATTTGTCCACTTGAATTTTTAAACTTGAATTTGCATCAGTGTTGCCATTTTTTTATACCTTGAAGCCTTCGATCTTCAAGGCTGCCTGTCAAACACCTTTCATCAGGATCAAATTCTTGATTTGGAATTTGCCTCTGGACAGAATGAGAACCACTCCCAAATACCACTCATCCTGACTACACTCTTCATGGCGGTGGCACTGGTATTGAGGCTCTGTAAGGGCCTCTCACCTGTGTTTCCCTGAAAGGATGTGCATGCCTCCTTCCTTGCTTTCCCTCTGGACTGTGACCTTCAATGGCAAGTGTCTCTGGAAATTTTTTTTTTGCCTCTCCCAGACTCAGTGCCTGAGGGAGATGAGGAAGGACTCTCCAAGCACCCCATGATCAGGGCAGGCTGGGGCTTGCTGGCAGCACTTAAGCAGGCTCTCCTCGATCATCCAATTCATCTACGCCACAACTATATGCTGTTATTAGGTGATTATGTTTCACTATCTTCATTGTGTAATTATTCACATGCTCATAAACAATGTAAATAGCCTCTAATGAGTTGGTAAATTAATCATTCTGTAATTACTTTGAATGCCAGAACTGTCTGCACAGAAAAGCAGCTACTTTTAAGTTTTGTTTTTTTCTTCTTCTGTGTTGCAAAGCCAGCTAACATCTTTGTTCCTTCTTTTGCCTAACACTCTGCAGGTTATTCTGCTCATAAGCCACTTGACTTGAGTGTATTTACTCATCAGTTAATCCAGAAAATTCAGCTACACCATCTCACATTACTGATTATATTTGTTAAAAAACGAAAAACAAAATCCAAACAAAACATGAAGCAAGTTTCTCTTCTTTTTAAAATTTTGTATTGATAGTAATAAATGAATCCTTGGCCCTATTCTTCTTTGACCTTGCTATTTTTGAAAGTCTTTTTCAGGGCGAATATTTAGGCCAAAGTCTTACTTAGGCAGGAGCTGCTCTGCATGTAACAGCAAGGATTTCAAAAGGGCTGTGACAAAAAAAAATCCCAAAATCAATTTGATTCCTCCTCCCCCCCCACATTTCCTGCACTTCTTAAAATGGATTTCCAGGCTAAAGAGTCCCCAGTAAAAGCTTAAATATGAAATATGAATGCTTAAAGGCTCTGTTGCAGATATAAAAATTACAGCTTACCATGTTGGATTTGAATTTTTTATTTTTAAACAAAGCTTATTAAATATTTTTTAACCTGATTTGTGGGTTTGGGTGCCCGGAATTGCTATTACTGTGTTAGAATGATGTTTTAGTACCTTTCTGTTGTGTTTTTTAATCATGGAAGTTTCCTTGTGTGGCTGACATCCCAGACCCTCCGCCAGCTTCCCGCAGCACTGCTGTGTCCTTGGCCTCTGGCATTTCCTCTCGTAACGTTGGAAAAGAAGCATTTGAGCAATTCTCAGAGCTTTGGCTTCTAACCATAGCCATGCTACCACTTCTGTGTAAAATAGATTGTGTCATTCTTTCCAAGATACATTTACAAATTGCTGATATGCATCCTTGTATTTTTGGACATATTTGTGTATTTCTGGAGTGAGACTGCTATGGTAGATAACCAGAGGAAAGCAGTTCTGTTTGAGAGCAACTTTCAGAGCTTTGTAATTAGCTCTCAGTCTGTGTTGGGACAAAGCCACAATATTTCAGCTATTCTGGCAGAGAATGTGTTGTGTCAAATTTCCATTTTTTTGTGTGTGAAATGTGATTTTCAGACTGAAACTTACATTTTTCAGAGCTAAAGTATGAGGGGTGCATGCTAGTGTTTGTGCCTAGGGAGAAGTGCCCAGATTCAAGTGTCTGCCCAATCTCTTTCTGAGCAAAATATCTCTCCCTGATCATGCACAGCCATCTATGGGATTGAGCCTCATCCAAGCTGAGGTGTTCCCTCTGGCACTGACTGCTGGGAATGTGCTGCTTCTTTCTGCCCCCACCAAGAAAAAAGTGCATGTCCATAGGGGAGGAACAGCTGTGCCATGTCAGAGCAAGGGTTCTTGGAGCCCAGCAGCCTGTCTCCAACAGTGGCTGATAACACATGCAAAGAGCATTACTTGAAGGCAAATTGTATAGTGATACATCTCCCAGATGTTCCCCAGTGTCCCACAGTTTTGGGGGACTTTCTGAGGCAGACCTGGTATCTTTGTTGCATTTTTTGTTCTTTTTCTATACATTTGTTTTACTGCTATTAAACCCTGTGAACTTGTAGCATCCGCAGCATCCTGTGGCACGGACTTCCACAGTGTCATTACCTGTTGTGTAAACTGACATATCCTACTGTGTGCTTTGCTTGCTGCTTACATTTGATGCCGCTGGTACTTGTAATGTTCTTTTACAGTTTCCTTGGATGAATTTTCACTGAGGCCTTGCCTGTCGTGGTTTTGGTTGCAAATAAATACACTGCAGTACATTCTCACCCTAAGGAATAGAAGAATGTGTCTGTCCTCAGCAAGCAGAGGTGTGAGTTTGTCTCTTGTATGTGCACTCTAGGCTCTTTCACAAAAGTCTGTGAGCAAGATGCAGCTGTAAAAGCTTGTTGGGTTTGATTGGTTTTATTCTGATGACTCTGACAAAAGATATTTGGAGCCTCTACACCTGCTGGGGTAATTCTCTGTTTCTGCACATCGGCTTGCTATGTTGTCCATTTAGGCAGGAGACCCCAGTGAAAGCTTGTTCTCAGTAGGTGGTATTTTGCATTAAGACACCTTCTGCCAACAAAGCCTCGGCAGACACACGCCCTGAGATTGCAATGGATATGATCTAGGACAGCACACAAACACACAGTTAACTTTAATCCACACATGCTTAAGTGCCTTTTGAAAAGAGCTTTGCTCCACATTTGCTGCTAGATATCTGTTAAAGGACCACCAATATCCAGTTGCTGAGCTCCTGCTATACATTCCTCTCCTTGAGCAGCAAAGCCAGCATGTATATTGCTTGTGGGTGTCCTCCACATGGCCACTGACACCTAAAGCAAGAGCTGCTGGGATGATAACCAGCTTTATTAGTTGTTTTATATAAGCAACAGGCACCCTGTGTGGTGTGAGATCTTGCCTGAGCTGCTCCACACCCATCCAACTGCTGGCCTCCTTCAGAAGGACTTCACAGTGTCCCTCCAAAATATGCTCCCCGTCATCCCGAAAAAGCACTCTGTGTTTCCACAGAAAGATAGTTGTAGCTTCCCAGTGGCATGTCACAGCACTGGGACGTGCTGAGGGTGGTGTGTTTTGGCAGCAGAGGACCGAAGCCGTTCCTAGAATGCCAGTGATGCCTTGCTGTGGGTTGCTTGGCCCTACCTGGTGCTGTTTGCGTAATAGAAACTGTCTGTCTGTTATCACATCGGAGATATGAAGCTGTGATTATGAAAGTTGCAGTAATGTGCAGCCTCCACACTCGGGTGCATTAGGCACGCGGCATTTGTTCATGTTCCTGTGCTGGGGGACACACAGCGCTTACGAAATTCTAGTACACTGCTCCATGAGATACTCTGCCAGGCAGGGAGTCGTGCCTGCTTGTACCTCATATCTGGAGCTCTGCAAAGTTGTAATGCAGTGCAGATTGGCACATCTTGCTGGTTCGGGCTCTCATAAAGGTATATAATAAATATAATGCATGGGGTATTGTTTTTTATGGCATCTGACGCACAGAGACATCCATGCCTGTGTCCCATCATGGCACTGACCTACCCTGCTTCCCTCACTAACGTGTTTCTTGTGACTCAGGCAAGTGAGAGGTTATTCACAGCTTAATGCCTACCAGAGTTCCCGGCAGCTTAATTCCCTTGCAGAATTTTCCACTCCTTATGTGAAGCAGTTAAAATAGAAAGGCAGAGATGGCAGTGCTGTCTGGGATAGGGAGCCAGCGCAACTCACTGATGTCGGAGTGTGCTGAGAGGTAAAGGAGCCAACCAGAGCTGATTTTTCCCATTGCTTCTTGCTGTGGATGTTTTCCATCTGCTGCTGGGGGTGAGTTGCAGATGAGTGGGACTTTGGCAAGGGATAGGACAGGAAGTGTGTATTGCACAGAGGACTTGACTAAGTGAAGGGGCCTTGCAGTTGGCAGCTAGGGCCAACTTGGTGAGATCTTGGCTGAGTTTCTGATTACCATGTGGACCTGAGGAGTCATGCCTGCAATCAAGTGAGTAACACTCCCAATCATGTATCTGGGGCACTTCAGCCCTGGTCATGTTGTTGAGTAGCCCATGAGTTTATAAGTGATTGTTTGTCCTCTCAAGTGATACATTTATGTCTTGCCTACATATGAACTCTCAGAAATTTGTTACTTAAAAATCCTGAATGCTTCAAAATCAAAGTTAACTTTTTTTCTTGGCACATGTTGATCACCTCATTTATGGTCTTGGGTGTTGAATAGCATGAATCTCATCTCACGTCTTGTTGCTAGCCTTGGAGTATGAGCCTCACAT